>NC_056628.2:21087208-22412208 GCF_002870075.4 Lactuca sativa | reverse complement strand
GATGACAATTCTTCACTAACCTGCAATCAAAATATTTTTTTTTGAAAAGAAAAAGAAAAAAGATATTCCAAGCAAAACATTGTTGTTTGGAGAGTCACATTCAAGATTGAGTAATACAGACAAATCACATATAAAGATTAAATGAGAAACTTAATATAAAGAAAGAATAGAAAAGCTTCATTTGTTTTGGTTGAAAGAAAAAAATCATATTACAATTACCATCGATGCGACATAACTCATTTCTTCAAATCATCATATTTGGATCGTGAATGTTTCAACTATATGAAAACTTTTGAATCACAATACCTTCAAATCCTTCTTACATGTAAGATTTTATATAACACAAAAGACACAAAAGGTTGACCTTTTTATAGTAAACTTTTCACTAAATGCTAATTAAACGTAATATAAGTTATAAAACTTTTGTGTGTTAAATCATAATTAAGAAAACTTTTGAGTTGTATTAGTTAAAAAAGGGGGTTTCAAATGAATGTGGTTTGAGAAAGTTAAAAAAGTGGGTTTCAAATGCATGAGATTCAATAAAAAAATACTAGCTTTATATGTATGTATATATATATATATATATATATATATATATATATATATATATAGAGAGAGAGAGAGAGAGAGAGCTGGGTTCAATTGAGAAAATAAAAAAGGTTGAGAATGAGGGAAGCATTCTCAGCCAGTCATTTAATCTAAGCATAAAAGACACGGTGACAAACTTGTAAATATCGTAATAACCTTCAATCTCAAATACGTAACTATAGAGAATTCGATAACTGTTCGTTCATCATCAAAATTTTTCCTCCAACCTTCAATAATCATCCAGATTTCTTCAACTAAACCGGAATTTCTTCGCTGTTCATGAAATTGGAATCGGAGTTCTGGACTCGTAGTCACAGTCGACATTGAGGGACTTAGAATCGGTAATCATAGGTTCCCAATCGGATTTTCGGAAATCAAAATCAAATTGAGAAATCGATCAGAGATAGGATGTCGCATCAGAAGTCGAAATAGGAAATATATGATGATTTGGAATTGATAACTTGATGTTTTTAACATTTTTAAAATAGTTTACTTGTTTGCACTCCAACTGTTTGATGAAATGCATAATCTAAATTAGCACGTTATATTCACATATGAATATGTTTTCTCACCTGAATCAATATATGATTATTAAAAACACAAAACAAATATGCAAGTTTGTATGTTATTCATATGTGAATAACATATAAAAATTATATATATTTGCCAAAATACCTTTAATATTCATAAGTGAATATACCTTGGAATATTCATATGTGAATATACTGCGTAATATTCATAAGTGAATATATCATCTAATATTCACAAGTGAATATACTCTGTAATATTCACATGTGATATACAATGTAATACTATGTAATATTCACATATGAAATATCATTTAATACTCATAAGTGAATATACCATCTAATATTCACAAGTGAATATAGTATGATCGTCCAATATTAAAATATGAATATACTATGTTTATTATATGCTATATTCATATATGAATGATACTTAGATTGTAAAAAAAAATCATATTTTTTATTAATAAGTGAATAACGAATGTACTGTAATAAAACATGATGCATTGTTATTCATTTATGAATAACGATAGCTGAAAATATAAAAAAAAAAAAAAATTTATTTTATCTTAAAACTATATCAATATGGATGTCTATTTGTATAGAATAAAAATCATGAATTTTGGTATATTTAAAATTATTTTTTGATAAAAATAGCTTATAAAAATTAAAAAAAACGAAAAAAACTATGTTTTTGTATATATTAAGGTAATGATTAGCATAGTTTAAGGAAATATGTTATGTTGGAAAACACATGTGCATTCGTTTCCCATTTCCGCCGGTACGTTGGAGGCTTTTGCGGCAAAAATAAATGATTGGCTGAGAATGATTCCCCCATTCTCAACCTTTTTTTTTCGTTTCTCAATTGAACCCTCCCCTATATATATATATATATATATATATATATATATATATATATATATATATATATATATATATATATATATATATATATATATATATATATATATATATATATAAAAGAAACGACTAAGATTAAATACATCTATATAAGTGTTTTTGTGTGTATGTTTCTTAAACTGAATGTAATTCGTAATCATTGAGACCATAGATTCACGATCATTTTCCAAATCTTTCTAGTATATTTTTATACTAGTTCAGTAGAATATTTAATATGGTTTTGTATTTAAAAAGTACGAAAAAGTACTTCTTAGTATTTTATCTTTCATAAACCCATAATAAAAAGATGACAAATTATTTATTTGATGTAATATGTTTATTAAGATATGTTAGAAATTTCCTTTTAATAAGAATAAACATTTAAAAATTTAGAACGAGAACTGTAATTGCTAATATTAATATTAAAAGCTGAGAGTAAAAAAAATAAATCAACTTATATAAAAAACTTTTAGATTTTGTTAACTAATTTCAAATAATTTCTAGTTATTTAACGAAAGATTGACACGAAAGACTTAAGTGGAACATATAATGTCACATGAGGTAGTCATGATGAAGTAATGTTGGATTTAGAGAGAGAGTATGATTTCATGATTGGAATTCATGAACTCTATGATTGATCCATAGGGATTTGATTCCGGAAAAGAATACAACAAATGCAAACACTTATAGGTTATCATGCTTATGACTTGTGAGTAAAACGTAATCTTAATATTTTTGGTTTCTTACATCTTTTCATTATATTTTGAATTATTTTGTCGTATTAAGAATGTTATTTTTCAATATCCGTTAAAATATGTATTTGTTTTGCAAAATAAATAAATAAATAAATATTTAAATAAAACCATCATACTTCTGACGACTTGACTGATAAATCTGTACGTTGTCATACCTTCACGTGGACACGCCTATGACATCTGGGTATTCGGTTGTGGTTCGAATACGAACTCAGCTTAGTTCAATCGGTGGCAGATTCGAAGACTAAGATTGTAAACCAACTGCATGTTAAAACAAATTATTCTATTCATTTAGTTAAACTGAATAGACACGAATAATGGTGTTGTTCGTTAATGATTATTTATGTTTGTTCATTTACCTTCGTTTAAATTTGTTTAATATATTATATTAGAAATATAGTACAAGTGATGAAAATGATAATGATGTTTTTAAGAATGGTTCTAAGTTTTTCAACTTAGGAATTTGATAAATCTGTGATCAATATATTAGAAGTGTTTAAATCATGTTTTAGGATTTTTGATTTTAAGTTTTTTTATGTTATTTATGTTTTGTTTATTTATGATCGTTTATATACGTTTATCATCTTAACGAACCGATGCGTGTTTTAATATATTAAAATTATCAGGTTTTAAAATTATAATTTGGTTAATTTGAAACTAGGGACTAACATACAATTAGGCAAGTTTACTCAATCTATAGGTAAGGTAAGTCTAGGTTGTCGAACAATTGAGGAACGAATACGATTTTGATTTAGAAAACTAGACTATCAATTTATCTAAAAAATAAATGTATACAGGGCCAGGTTATGTTTAAACCTAAGTAAACTCAAATCAAACTATCAAATGAGAATAAAAGAAATTGATTTTAATCAACATTTAGAAGTACTTCTACATAGATTTTATTCCTTTTTTTTTTTCTTATGGTTGATTAAAAAAATACAATGGATCTATGTCGTTTATTACTAATTTCTAAATTGATTAGCTGTCTTGATCTAATTAACTAACACTAGTAATTATAAAGGTTATTTACTACAATGTGCATGCAAGCAACTAACTTTATAACTAATTATATAATCGAATTATGAGATACTTAATCTAATATTTAACTTCATTAGTCATTAGAATTATCTACTTTCTTAGACAGATATAAAAGAAGCTTATTTTAATCAACATTTAGAAGTATTTGTACATAGATTTCATTCCATCTTTTTTTCTTATGGTTGATTAAAAAAAGTACAATGGATTTATGTCGTTTATTACCAATTTCTAAATTGATTAGTTATCTTGGTCGAATTAACTAACACTAGTAACTATAAAGAAAATTTACTACAATGCTCATGCAAGCAACTAACTTTATAACTAATTATGTAACCGAATTATGAGATATTTAATCTAATAATTAACTTCATTAGTCATTAGAATTATCTAATTTCTTAGAAAGATAAAAAAGAAGTTGATTTTAATCAACATTTAGAAGTACTTCTACATAGATTTCATTCCTTTTTTTTTTTTTTCTTATGGTTGATTAAAAAAAAGTATAATGGATTTATGTCGTTTATTACCAATTTCAAAATTGATTAGCTATCTTGGTCCAATTGACTAACACTAATAATTATAAAGGATATTTACTACAATGTTCATGCAAGCAACTAACTTTATAACTAATTATATAATCGAGTTATGAGATATTTAATCTAATAATTAACGTCATTAGCAATTAGAATTATCTACTTTCTTAGAAAAATGATCTAAAGCATTCTTACATCTTTTAGCTTCTAAGTATTATTATCTTAAACTATGATTTGATTAATCGCTGGTCCTGGAATTTTTTTACAATAAATTTGTTATGATTCAACTTCATACAATCCGAATGATCCTCCAGATTACACAAACTCGGCCAAAGGCAATAATAATCAAAACTCAAACACATAAAGATTTGTCATTAAACAAACATAATAAATCCAATTTTACTAATTAAACCATATAATCAAAGGGTTCATCTACATCTAAGAAGAAGTAAATTGGTATTAGCCCATAATCTTAGCTAGAAAAATAAACGAAATCATAAGAGAATACATAATGTAAAACAAATGATTAAAGTTAGTAGTTTTGTGCTTTGATCTCTTATGCTTGCTCTAAATAAGATCATTAGTTTCCAGAAGGGTTTTGACTTCAAAAAAAATCATTACTTGACTTATCTCTCAATTTAGCATCTTTCGAAATAAAGGATAAGATTTATTTATAGTTGCTAGAAATTGTTGTTTCCGCGTCGTGTAGGGTACATGTCTGTCGTGGTTTTCATACTTCCTTATAAGAATCAAAGTATATAACACTTGTATCCTCAGGTATAACTCTTTGAAGTTTAAAATTCTCATTTTTGTATTTATGTGTCCTACACTGAGTGTAGAATAATCCCTACACTAAGCGTAGGAGGAACATGTCATGTGAGGGTTTAATGACCTATGCAGAAAATAAGTTAAGCTACGTTAAGCATACTTGCGTTGCACGAAAATCCTAATTCTTGAGGTTGTGATCCCTATTTAAAGGCTTGAACTCTTTGAGTCCCTCTCCATGCTCAACCTCCACCCTCTTAATCAGTCATCTCGAAACCCTAGCCACCTTGTAAGAGTTTTGAAGCCTTAGAGTGTTTTGTGTGCTCATTGAAGGAAGAAGGTGTTTGTAGAACCAAATGTATAGTTTCAAGGTGTGTAGATCTATGATTTGGAAGCCAACATCTATCTCCAAAAGTTATGAAGTTCCCATCTTGGTGTTCTTTCATGCTAGATCTAGTTTGGCCATGGATTTGTATGATTTTTGTCCCTTAATATTGGTATTTGAGAGTATAAGTTACTCCAAACCATTTGAATGCTATTTCCAGATGTTTTTGGGGTTGTTGAGTCATAAAAGTGAGAGCTTGATAACTCTTATCCATCCATGAATGAGTTCTTGAGCATTTGAATACTTTATAGAGTTAGGGTTTGGTTGTATTGCTCTTTGTTGGCATTAAAATTAATAAAGTCATAGACTATATCCATTAGAACGTTCATTTAGTCCACATAAGAATGTTTGAGGAGCTAACATCTATATTAATAACTTAATGAGTTTTTGGACCTCAGATGTCTATGTTAAGCGTAGATTTCTCTACTCTAATCGTATCATAGATTTCTCTATGCTATCTGGAGCTCTACGCAAAGCGTAGAGCAATGGGTATGCTGAGCGTAGGTCAATTGATGGTTGACTGTTGACTTTTTGACCAGTTTGACTTTTGGTTAACTAAGTCGGGTTTTAGTCTTAGAAGGGCAAAATGTTCTTTTGTCCCTTGAAGGTTTATTTACGAACCAAGACCCATTGAGGGTTAGCCATTACCTTAATTATTAATTATGGTTTCATTGTGGATATGTTTAGTGTGAGGAGTTCCAGTATTAGCAAATCAAGTGTGTGATTGTCTTGTCTGGAGATTGAGGTGAGTCTTCTCACGATATTATGTAGTTTGCTAGATTGTCTCTATGACTCTTACATAAAATATTGTGGTTGGATCACAACACCTGTATGAAAGATTGTTTTTGGATCACAACACTTGTTTGACTTTATGACTTGCATGGAAGACCATGGTTGGATGATGGCAGAAAGGTTATGGCTGGGCTATAATCTGTAAATGACTATAAGACTATGGGTGGATTGTAGCATTCACGTAGGGTTGAAATACACCCTTAGAGTTGGGCCCACTGATATGTATGGTATGTGTTATTTGAGGAACTCACCAAGTTTTGTGCTTACGATTTTGCGATTTAAACATTTTCAGTTACTTCGAATTAACTTGACTGCAGAACATTCCACTGATGACTTTTCCGCATTGTTTATTAATATTCCACTCTGATTTTTGAGATACATTTTACCATGATTGATTTTGGAACAAATTTTGTATGGATTTGATGGTTTGAAAATGAAAATTTTTATTACTATTTTTGGGATGTTACAAGTTGGTATCAGAGCATTGGTTTGAGGAATTCAGGCACCCTCTTGAGTTTGTTTGAACTCAAACTGAGGAATTTATAATATTTTTAAAAGAAAATAAATTTTCTAAAAAGAGTTTTCAGAAAGAAAGGGGTGCAATGTGTGTAATCAATCGAGCTCAAGTAAGTGATTCCCAAAATACCCATACATGAGTATCATGCTTAGTATGCTATTATATGACAGTGCATGCTAGTTTAGGGATAAGGATACCTTTAGGAATTGCATGATAGAATTTCCTAATTTGTGATTCCGTGTAGCCTAGGAGGAATGGGATACTATGTAATACTTGGATGTTAATTGCTAAGTGTATGTTTAAAAATTGTGATTCCTTGTAGCCTAGGAAGTTAATTGCTAAGTGTATGTTTAAAAATTATATATGATTAGGATCATATATCCTTAGAATGATTGATTTAGCCTATTCATGTTCCTTGTCTGGTTGTGGAGTTAGGGTAGAATCATTTATTCAAAAGTCGATTTGATCTTGTATTGTGTAACGACCAAAAATTTCAACCAAATTTAAAACATTTTCTTTCATTCAAAAACCATTAAGTTCATACATTTCATTTTGAAAATAGTTTAAACATCAAGGAGCGGTGCGATCACGCCTTCACGTTGCCACGATCTCCTGAAGTACCTGAAACATAACACTACAACTGTAAGCCCGAAATATTAGTGAGTTACCCCCAGAATACTAACCACACATAACATACTCATATCATATCACAAATAGAACAATCGTTCACATCGGGTCTGCTGTGTGACTGGTCCGCCCGCACCGGGCCTTCAGTCCACCTGGTCCACCCTCCGAGTCTGGCCATGTACATTGAGTCTACAGTGTGATTGGTCTGCCCGCACCGGGCCTTTAATCCACCTGGTCCACTCTCTGAGTCTACAGTATGACTAGTCCGCCCACACCGGGCCTTCAGTCGGCCTAGTCCACTCTCCGAGCCTTGGCACGTCTGGTCTGCCCTCTTGGGGCCTTCAGCCTATCCGGACCGCTCGCTGGGCCTTCGAAATATCCGGTCCGCCCTGGGTATGCTGGCCTACAACACTAAGCAGGACCTGCCTCAACCCAACCCCCGTCAGACAACCGTGAGCACATAAAACAATAAATCACACAACAAATCTCTAACCAAACAAGCAGTCTAACAAATCACATAGCATATCATCATCCTAACCAGGATTCCGACCTAACCGGTCACTAGCATAACATTACCCTGTATCCCGGGTACCGACCTTAACCAGGTCACTAACATAACACCATCGTAAATACTAGGATGCAGATCTAGCAAAACAATAACGTAACAAACAATACCCGAATTTCCATCCGATAAAGGGTCGACCTTGGTGCCATAGACCTTGTCGATATAGTGAGGATAACTCACCTTGCAACTGCCGAAATCCTGCAAATCTCTGACCGCTGACTCACCGGGACTCCCAACTATCACATGGTAATCACCAAGTTAGAGTCCAATCATGACTTTCTAGACCAAGGGCCCACAACACTCATTAAGTCCATCATCCTCTTATTGGACCAAGTCTCAAAATCAAATCCTCATGAAAGGCCCAATATTGGCCCAATTTACTAAATTGGGCCCACCTCACCAAATGGGCCTAGATCCATGGTCCATAATAATTATTGATTCCCAGATACTCCATCCATAATGTTCAGTCACAGCCCAAGCCCCACTAGCCTAATAACAACACTTAAGGCCCAAAAACAAAAACCCAACAGAGGGCGTACGCTGGGCATACTCCTCTAGTCAGGTTCACTGGAAAACGGGCTGTTGACCATGTACGTTGGGCGTACAGCTTCCTACGCGGGGCGTACGCGATTTCCACAAAAATCCTCATAAGTGCTTAATGGCTTAAGCTCTCAAGCCCAAACCTCAGATCCATCGACCAAATATGCCTAGGACTCATAAAGTCTCGAACTTTATCACTTTGGACATCCAGAAAGTTCTTAATCCAAGGTCTTATTCCATTAAGACCTTTCTACTACTTGCATGGGACCTCATATGCCATTGGGACCTCATTTTTATCACTCAACACCCCATCAAGAGTCTAAAAGGACATATCATTTCGCCCAAACACAACATACATCATCTTGGGACTTTTGGGACAAGAAATGGTTCCAAAATGCTAGAAAGGCTAGATCTATGATATACAAGTATAAAGTTCCAAGCTTTTTACCTTCTAGAGCTTCAAACACACAAACCAACTTCAGATCTACAAGCCACTCTTCTTCTCCAACTTCTTGGTGCAATGCCTTCACTTCCAAGAGCTCAAAATAGCCACCAACTCACACTCTCACACAAGATCTAGGGTTTGAGACGTTTCTGAAGGATGGAGGCTGAGAGTGATGAGAGGAAATGAACCTTAAGGATGCTTATATAGCTCTCAAACTAGGACATTAGGGTTCTCATCTTTTACGAGTACACCCAGTGTACACAAGATTACGCCCAGCGTACTAGGGAGCGCCCTAGTACGCCCAGCGTACCCTTATGTAAGCACGACGTACTCCTCGTGGTCCCATTTTTACAAATTAGCCCTTAGGTTCTTCAAGACTTTACCCCATCCATTTCCAATGGACTTCAAATGACAAACTTGGGATGTTATAGAAACCTTCTCGAATGAAACCCATTGCCCACAAAAGACCGAAACGCCCTTACTCTTGATCTTGGAAATTCATAAATAAGCATTTTTAAAATAGGGCGTTACAATTCTCTCCCACTTAAATTAGGCTTCGTCCTCGAAGCCTGCGCCAATACAAACTTCTAGATGATACTCCTAGTGCCTATGATCTCAAACCGGATCAGATTCCCTCGAACATAGGTATTGAATCTCTAAAATCCTTCTCTTCCCTTGTAGGGTCCCAATCCACTACTTCAAGCCGGTCATCGGCTTCAACGCTCATCAACTGATTTCCACCTGAAGGCACTATCTTACTTACGTCCCAAGCATTCATTCGCAACTTGCGAAAACTGGATACCACAACACTCACTGAGCTCTTGCCAAGGCACTAACCCATCTTCCTTCGCCTAAAATTGGTGATAGCCCTGGTAACTTGCAACCTGGAACGAATTATGTTCCATCCTCGGGTTCTATCCCTTAGGTTCTGATAGGATAGTACATCCCTCAGCACCAGTCCAGACTACTCTCGAGTCTGTCAACCTGCTGTCTCACCTTCTTCTGTCCCAATCTCTAATCGGGAATCCCTTTCCTTCTCCTCTTCCAAGGAGATTGAAAACATGCATGCGCATCATCCGACATTGCCACAACCTTAACAGGCATCCGACCCGTATGTGCCTCCACGTATCTGGTACCATCCCAGTGCTTACTACCAATAGCCGAAGCATCTTCGACCATCCTTTTACTCTGCTGCCCTCTTCTTAGAGGACCCACACTCCTTCCAGAGCTACATACCTTTCATTTTCAGGAAGTCTACTCAACAACCCTCACCACACCTATAAGGGTAACAGAGCTAAACTCCACTCCACACTATCCATGTAGAGCAACCCTTATTCTGTAATTCTCATATACTCTGAATCCGACCACATAGCTAGCAAGGCCCACGCACGGCCTATAGCCATCTCTATCATCTCGATCAATACTTGGGGCCAGACCATATCGATTACTATTTCATGGCGACATATTTACTCATTCTCCTCATATCGATCCACTATCACATATAGAATCTTTAGCATGACGTGACCGCCTTTCCAGGCCTTCAGCCTATCTGGACCACTATCAGAACCTTCAGCATGTCTGGACCGCCCTCCAGGGCCTTCAGCCTGTCTGGACCGTTCTCCGAGCTTTCGGCATGACTAGTACGCCCACCGGCTTTCAGTCTCCCGGACTGCTCAAACCATCATACCTCATCCTAAATTATTCCTCCTAGGAATCTCTCCCATACCTACTATTCTAGCCCTATAGGGGTTCCGAACTCTAACTCCATTCCATATACTCATATCCCGACCTAATCCTAGGCCTCACAACAACCAATCACCCTTTCCGAAATCCTTGGTATCTACCCCGTCGCACCAGTCTGTCACTTACTCATACCAGCCCACACTCTTGGCTAACTGAAACACTGCTGGATCCCAACCATCTAATCAAACTCTATTGCTTATCGACCCTCCTAAGAATTTTCCAATTCTCCCCCACTTGGAGCACTGACTTCCAACCACCGGTGACCTAATCGACATCACTTAAGCAACCCTACTCAACATATTCCCCTTATCCATGAACTTATTTTCTCTAAAATGAGCAACCTCCACAAAATCATTCCTCCGGCATCGCACATCTCAAACTCTAAGGGAGTTCCACTCACCGCTGAACACTTCTCAAATCGCAATTGCTATATCCGGCAACAAGACCATACAACCAATTTCTGACCATCAATCCCTTGGATGCTAACCATTTACAACTCCTGACTACTATCACTTTCAACCAACCCATGAAACATGCAGAACGGCGAATAAATACAACACCACAAAATTACAAGATAACCAGACAACAACAAAAAGAAAACATACCCGCAACCATATCCGACTCTGCTCTGACCTCTTCTGCTGTGAGCTGAGAAGCGCGCCCCTGAGCCCTGGGAGGCTCCGCTCCACCCTAGCCCCCGCCAGTAGTCCTCAAAGTGTTCGGTGCTAGAACCTGCACCGGTCCTGAGACAAGCTGCGGACAGTTGGCGCTCACGTGGCCAACTTGATGGCAATGATAACAAATACTCAAATCCTGAACCAGGGCTGACCGACGACAATCCCTTGTGTAATTCCCCTGTCTCCCACACTTGCGGCACGTACGACCGGACCTACAAAATCCAGTATGACCCTTCCCACACTTCTCACAAGTGTGGCTACCTTGACCTCCCAAGTCCCAACTTGGAATCAACGGTCTTGGACCGTTTCGGCGCCGACTGCGACTGTACCGGGGCCTGTCTCTACTCTCGCAACTGTAACTCAATCTCCAACTCACGCCACTGAGCGGCCTCCTGCAACTCTAGCAAAGTCTCGCACCTCTGCGTAGACACAAACTGTCTAATATCCCTCTTAAGCATACTCAGGTATCAGGACATCTGAGCCTACTCCGAAGCAAACTCAGGGCAAGACATCGCCCTCTCAGTGAACATCCTGGTGATCTTCCCCACCGACTCCGAATCCTGCTTCAGCTCTAAGAACTCCTGAGCCAACCTCTCTTTCTCTCAAATCGCGGAACATAACGGGTATTGAACATCTCCCGGAACTGATCCCAAGTAACCACAGCCTGCTACGCATCAAAATAAGATCCCGTAGTCAACCTCCACCAATCCTTCACCCCGAGTCTGAAAAGGTTTAAAGCACACCTCACCCTCTAATCCGCAGGGCATGAACATGTGAAGAAACAATGCTCCACATCTGACAACAATCTCATAGCAACGATCGGATCCTGAACTCCATCGAAAGTAGGGGGCTTCGTATTGTCGAAATCTCGATACTGAAAACTCCGACTGGCTCCTCCTCCTGCCGCTGCCACAGCCGCTATCTCTGCAAGAGCTGCATAGCGCTCATAAAAATACTCAACCATGGCGGTCTTGATCGACCCAAACAGTTCCGGCAACTCAGCTCGGAACATAGCAACAACCTCCTCATGAAGGATATCACGAATCCTAGCATCCAACTCAGCTGTAGTCATCTGGCTAATGACTTTTGGTGATACGGGTCCATCCCAACCACGCTCTCCTGATCCTGATCCCGAACCGGATCCTGCCTCCAAACGTCTCGCATCCGCCATACTGGAATGAACCATAAAAAATCTTAGATCCCTCGCATAACCATCGAGAACTAACCTCAAATCAACAACCTAGGGGTTGTGACTTCCTTGACACACGTATGGGTCCTGTGCTTTTAGTAGTACGGGCTCATACTACCTTCCACACCTACCCATATTTGTCTGAAGTATCACCACAACGCCCTAAGCACTAACATACACCACAAGCACTCAATCCTCACCCCTAGAGGAACACTGAATAGCCCAAAACAAGGAAAACCTAGGCTAGCAGGCATCATAAATCACGCAATTCTATCATGCAACTCCTGAAGATCCCTAGCTTAGTGCTAGCATGTGGTTCTAACATATCATATCATATAATAAAATAACTTGTATGGTATTTTTGGGTAACTTACTGGCTCCGGCTGATAGTACCCTCTACGTCCGCCTTTACTTATTTTGAAACCATTTGAAAACCAGTTTTCAAAACCTTTCCTTGATTTGAGATTGGATTCACATGAATGTTCCTCCAGTTCACTCAAACCAAGGCTCTGATACCAACTTGTAACGACCAAAAATTTCAACCAAATTTAAAACATTTTCTTTCATTCAAAAACTATTAAGTTCATACATTTCGTTTTCAAGATAGTTTAAACATCAGAGCATCCCCAGAACCATATAACTTAAATCATAAAACACGAGGAGCGGTACGATCACACCTTCACCTTGCCACGATCTCCTGAAGTACCTGAAACACTACAACTATAAGCCCGAAAGCTTAGTGAGTTACCCCCAGAAGACCAGCCACACATAACATACTGATATCATATCACAAATAGAACAACCGTTCACATCGGGTCTGCTGTGTGACTGGTCCGCCCGCATCGGGCCTTCAGTCCACCTGGTCCGCCCTCCGAGTCTAGCCATGTACATTGAGTCTACAGTGTGATTGGTCCGCCCGCACCGGGCCTTCAATCCACCTGGTCCACTCTCTGAGTCTACAGTATGACTGGTCTGCCCGCACCGGGCCTTCAGTCGTCCTGGTCCACTCTCCGAGCATTGGCACGTCTGTTCCGCGCTCTTGGGGCCTTCAGCCTATCCGGACCGCTCGCTGGGCCTTCGGAATATCCGGTCCGCCCTGGGTATGTTGGACTACAACAGTAAGCAGGACCCGCCTCAACCCAACCCCCGTCAGACAACCATGAGCACATAAAACAATCAATCACACAAGAAATCTCTAACCAGACAAGCAGTCTAACAAATCACATAGCATATCATCATCATAACCAGGATTCTGACCTAACCGGTTACTAGCATAACATTACCCTATATCCCGGGTACCGACCCTAACTAGGTCACTAACATAACACCATCCTAAATACCAAGATGCAGATCTAGCAAAAAAATAACGTAACAAACAATACCCAGATTTCCATCCGATAAAGGGCCGGCCTTGGTGCCGTAGACCTTGTCGATATAGTGAGGATAACTCACCTTGCAACTGCTGAAATCCTACAAATCTCCGACCGTTGACTCACCGGGACTCCCAACTGTCACATGATAATCACCAAGTTAGAGTCCAATCATGAATTTCTAGACCAAGGGCCCACAACACTCATTAAGTCTATCATCCTCTTATTGGAGCAAGTCTCAAAATCAAATCCTCATGCAAGGCCCAATATTGGCCCAATTTACTAAATTGGGCCCACCTCACCAAATGGGCCTAGATCCATGGTCCATAATAATTATTGAGTCCAAGATACTCCATCCATAATGTTCAGTCACGGCCCAAGCCCCACTAGCCCAATAACAGCCCAATCACTTAAGGCCCAAAAACAAAAATCCAACAAAGGGCGTACGTTGGGCGTACTCCATCTCAGGTTGACTGGAAAACGGGTTGTTGACCCGCTACGCTGGGTATACAGGTTCCTATGCGGGGCGTATGCGATTTCCACAAAAATCCTCATAAGTGCTTAATGGCTTAAGATCTTAAGCCCAAACCTCATATCCATCGACCAAATATGCCTAGGACTCATAAAGTATCGAACTTTATCACTTTGGACGTCCAGAAAGTTCTTAATCCAAGGTCTTATTCCATTAAGACCTTTCTACTACTTGCATGGGACCTCATAAGCCATTGGGACCTCATTTTTATCACTCAACACCCCATCAAGAGTCTAAAATGACAGATCATTTCATCCAAACACAACATACATCATCTTGGGAGTTTTGGGACAAGAAATGGTTCCAAAATGCTAGAATGGCTAGATCTATGATATACAAGCATAACGTTCCAAGCTTTTTACCTTCTAGAGCTTCAAAGACACAAACCAACTTCAGATCTACAAGCCACTCTTCTTCTCCAACTTCTTGGTGGAATGCCTTCACTTCCAAGAGCTCAAAATACCCCCCAACTCACACTCTCACACACGATCTAGGGTTTGAGACGTTTCTGAAGGATGGAGGCTGAGAGTGATGAGAGGAAATGAACCTTAAGGATGCTTATATAGCTCTCAAAACGGGACATTAGGGTTTTCATCTTTTACGAGTACGCCCAACGTTCACAAGATTATGCCCAGCCCTAGTACGCCCAGCCTACCCTTAGGTACACGCGACGTACTCCTCCTGGTCCCAATTTTACAAATTAGCCCTTAGGCTCTTCAAGACTTTACCCCATCCATTTCCAATGGACTTCAAATGAAAAACTTGGGATGTTACAGAAACCTTGTTGAATGAAACCCATTTCCCACAAAAAACCGAAACGCCCTTACTCTTGATCTCGGAAATTCATAAATAAGCACTATTAAAACAGGGCGTTACATATTGTGTATAATTTTCATGCATAAGGCAACCAGCAGTGTTGGTAGAAGTTCCTAGTATCATAGATGCAAGTGAGATGAGGATTCCTAGGAGATCCAAGGGAGTGATATAGTGAGATATGTATGCTGTTTAGCATAGGTCTTAAGTGAGTTGCCATGGTAAAGTGAGTTAAAAGATTCAGGATGGTTCTTGAGGAATGTACGAATAGGTGTGGAAGGTAGTATTGGGACTACTAGAAGTACAGGATCCGTACTCAAATCAAGGAAAATCATGGATATTCTAAGGAGCTTGAAGTATGTGAGTTCCCTCGAATATATTCTAATCGTTTATATGTTTGTATTTTAGTATGGTGTTAAGAACTTGAGGAAGAAGTTCTAGTTCAGGCTCTGATGTCGAACCGATTGATGAGAGGATACACGAGTTCATCACATCGGATATCAATCTTAGTATTCTGGATGTGACTCCTGTAATGTTTGGTATTATCAAGGAGGGGATCATGGGGCTTTTGGATGATCGCTTAGGGGCCTTCGGGCCGACATTGTTGCGGATCAATTGGGTGCACAAACTCTCTCTTCTCGGGAATTTGAAGGCTTGTGAATCCCTAAAGTTATTCAGGAAGAAGGACCCTATTGCTAGCCGATGATGGATTGCTGACATTGAGAATGCTCAACGGATGATTTTTTGCCTCGAGGGTTCGAAGGTGGGATTTGCATCTTACCTTTTGAGGGACCGAGCATACGATTGGTGGGATGAGGTTAGCCAAGCTTTAGGGGTTGAGGCTATGATGGCCATGACCTAGACCGATTTCATGATGAGACTCTAAGCCAAGTTCGCACCTGCTATTGAGGTGCATCAGTTGGCGAATTTTTGGCGAGTGAGTTTCAGGACCTTTTCCAGACTACGGAGACTTTCACTGCTATGTTTCGAGAGAGAACTCTACTAGTTCAGCAATACTTTGTACATGACGAGATGAGGAAGACAAGGTATACTGACATGATTAGGGATAATTTTGGGAGTTTGTGAGTATTTCGAGCTACAAGACTTTGGATTACAAGATTGCTAGAGCCCGGGAACGAGAGATTGAGTTAGATCTTCAGACGCAACGCAAGATGGAGCAGGTACATACATCGGTAGGAAAGACGAAGAGGCACAATACTTTTGATTCCTATTTTAGAGGCCAACGGGGTCGAGCCCTTTTGGCAAGTGTGGCAGGCTATATAATGGAGCATGTTCAGCAGCAGGTTCTTGTTGTTTTAGGTGTGGTCAGACTGGACATTTTGGTAGGGATTCCACTCATGGAGCATTGACATGTTTCCAATACAATCAGATGGGCCACAAGAAGGACGATTTCCCGAGATTGAAAGGAGGAGCAATGGTGACCCCCACACTAGCTAGTTGAGGATTACCCATGACCTCTAGGTCAAGGAAGAAGCTCCCACGATGAATAGAAGGACATTCCAGTTGACCACCAAGGAGACACATGCACCACCAGATGTGGTTACCGATATGTATCTTTATCATGTCTTTTACTGCTTTCTTTTTTATGTTTATGCTTTATCTGATCATGTATGAAGATGATTTTAGTTAATGGTATGACTACTCATGTTAGTTCGATTTGGATGCTACCCAACCTTTTGTGTACCTTGCACTTAGAAAGAAGTTTATCGACGCTCTAGAGACTTTGGATTATCTGTTGGAGGTAGATATTACTGATGATCGTTTATTGATTGCTTCGAGAGGTCATCAGGGATGTGTTCTGAATAAGTTCAGTGAAAGGTGTTCGATTTCTCTAGTTCTGATTCGTCTACGAAGGTCAAAGGTTATAGTGGGTATGAACTTGGGTCTCAATGGGGCAATGATTGATTGTGAGTTTCAATTATCTAGAGTTCGAATCCCAAGTTGTAGAGAATTGGCTATTCATGGCGAGGGTGATCAAGATAGACTAACTGTTTGTTTATCTGCGATAGTTAGGAGGTGTATTCAGTAGGGGTGCTCCGGATTCTTAGCTTATGTGGTGGATTTTCGAGAGGACGGTAAAAAGACTGTAGATGATGTGCCCATTATTCGGGAGTTCCCATATGTGTTTCCTAAGGAATTATCGGGAGTTCCTCCTGAGAGACAGGTTAAGTTTCGGATTGACCTGATTTCGGTTGTGGTGGCAATAGCATGGTCGCCCTATCGCTTAGCACCTCTAGAGATGCAGGAGTTGTTTATACACCTATAAGATATGTTAGACAAGGGGTTCATCAGACCAAGTAGTTCATTGTATGGGAGCACCAATCATGTTTGTAAAAAAACGATGGTTCATACATGATGTCCATTAACCATTGGGAGTTGAATAATATAACAGTGAAAGGCTATTATCCACTTCCAAGGATCGAAGATTTATTTGATCAGCTCTAGGGTGCATTTTGGTTTTCGAAGATTGACTTGATATCATGTTATCATCAGATGAGGGTCAGGATGATGTGCAAAAGACAACCTTCAGGACTCGTTATGGTCAATATGAATTTTTGGTGATGCCATTCGGGCTCACCAATGCACCTGCAACATTCATGGACCTCATAAACTGGGTGTACAGCCGATGCTGGACCGATCGATGATAGTGTTTGTTGATGATATCTTGTTCCATTCCATGACCAAGGAACAACATGAAGAGCATATACGGGAAGTATTGGAGACATTAAAGAGGGAAAGGATTTATGCCAAATTCTCCAAGTGCGAGTTCTAGTTACGTAAGTTGTAGTTCTTAGGGAACATCATCAAACATAAGGTTATATTGGTCGATGTGTCCAAGATCAAGGAATTGATGCAGTGGGAGATTCCAAGGACACTATATGAGGTTCAGAGTTTCCTTGGTTAGTAGGGTATTACAGAAGACTCATTCTGAATTTCTCTAAGATTGTTGTTCCTTTTATGCGATTGATGAAGAAGAATGTTACTTTTCGATGGGGGCCTAAGCAGCAGGAAAATTTTGAGACCTTGAGACAGAGACTTTGCGATACTCCAATTTTGACTTTCCCGAGGCTATGGATGATTTTGTGGTCTATTGCGGTTCATCAATTTTGGCTTTGGGTGTTGTACTTATGAAGAAGGGTTATGTGATTGCTTACGCATCGTGGAAATTGAAGCCTCACAATACGAATTATCCTACACACAATTTGGAGTTGGGGCTATGGTTTTTGCCCTCAAGATTTGGCGACATTAATTATGTGCAGTTTGTTGTACCATTTACATGGACCAAACGAGCTTAAGATATCTAATGGGTCAACTGAATTTGAACATGAGGCAGCGAAGATGTTTAGATGTGGTTAAAGGTTATGATTGTGAGATTGTATATCATCCTGGGAAGTCCAATGTTGTGGCCAATGCCTTGAGTCACAAGGCAGTGAATGCACCAACTAGAGATCAATGTTTGAGGATGGTTATTGTTTCACCATTGTTAGATCTGATCAAGAAGGCACAAGTAGAGGGGCTGAAGAGAGAAAATTTGAAGGAAGAAAGAATCAGGGGTCAGATTCCTTTATTTTGTTGGGATAATCATGGACTATTGACTCATTGTGATAGAGTATGGCTTTAATTGCTGGTGGGGTTAGGCAGATGTTATTGGAGGAATCTCATAAGTCAAAGTTTTTGATCCATCTAGGGGCCACAAAGATGTATAAAGATATGAGATTGATCTACTAGTGGCCCTGCATGAAGATGGAGATAACATGGCATCTAGAGCGTTGCTTGACTTGACGGAAAGTCAAGGCCAATCATCAAAGACCCCATGACAAGATGCAGCTATTACCTATTCCCATATGGAAATGGGATGAGATCACTATGGACTTTATCATGAAGTTTCCAATGATAACATGTGGGGTTTATTCTATTTGGTTCATTGTTGATAGATTGACCAAGAGTGCTCATTGCATCCCTATTGATGAGAGCATTTCTGCCGAGAACTTGGCTGACGTTTACATCATGGAGATAGCTGTTCGACATGGGGTTTTGGTTTTAGTGGTTTTTGATCGTGATGTTCGTTTCACCTCCAGGTTTTGTACTTAGTTTCATGAGAAGTTCGGTACTCAGTTACTTTTCGGCACCGCATACCACCCTCAAACTGACGGAGAGAGTAAACAGACTATTCATATGCTCAAGGATATGCCCAGGGCATGTGTGTTACATTTTTGTGGGAGTTGGGATACATATGTTTCATTGGTCGAGTTCTCCTACAACAACAATTATCATGCCAGTATTGATTGATCTCCCTTCGAGATGCTCTACAGGAATAAATGTCGAACGCGGTTTGTTTAGGCGAGGTCGGGCATCGAGTGATGGGGAGTATTGAGTTAATAGTCAAGACCACTGAGTTGATTCAGCGAGTGCGCGATTGAGTGTGTACCGCACACGGTCGCTAGAAGATTTATGTTGACCGACGACGTTCAGACCTCGAGTTCCAGGTCGAAGACTTTGTGTTTCTGAAGGTGTCACCTTGGAAAGGTGTCGTCCAATAGCAGAACCGAAGCAAGTTGGGCCCCATGTATATTGATCCCTTCAAGATTATCGCCCAATTGGGCAAGGTTAAATATCGGTTGGTCATGTCTGATGAGCTTAGTCAGGTCCACAATACTTTTCATGTCTTTCAACTAAGGAAGTGTATGGCTGATGATTTTGCAGTGGTTCCTTTTGATGTCATTTAGTTGGATGAGCGCCTGAATTACATAGAGAGACAAATTGCGATCCTCGATAGGAAGATGAATACCTTTCACAACAAGGTGGTGGGTTTGGTAAAGGTGTAGTAGCAGCACCGGAAGGGTTCAGAGTGGACATGGTATCCCGATTAGGAGATGAGGGAGCATTACCCGAAGTTATTTGTAGGATTGGACTTTAAAGAGTAAGTTTAATTTAAGTCGAGCAGAGTTGCAACACCCGTATCCTCAAGTCTAACTCTTTGAAGTTTAAAATTGTCTTTTTTGCACTTTTATGTCTTATGCTGAGCATAGGAGAAAGGTGTCATGCAGGGCATTAATGACATATGCTTAACGTAAGTTAAGTTACACTAATTGTAGGCCCACTGCACCAAAAACCTAATTCTTCAGGATGTGGCCCTATTTAAAGGATCTAACTCCTTGAGACCCTCTCCATGCTCAACGTCCACCATCTTAATCATTTATCTAGAATCTCTAGCCACCCTGTAAGAGTTTTAAAGCCTTAGAGTGTTTTGTGTGCTCTTTGAAGGAAGAAGGTGTTTGTAGAATCAAGTGTAAAGTTTCAAAGTGTGTATATCTAGGATTTGTATGTCAACATCTATCTCTAGAAGTTATAAAGTTCCCATCTTGGAGTTCTTTCATGCTAGATCTAGTTTAGTCGTGTATTTATTTGCTTTCTATCCCGCAATCTTGGTCTTTGAGAGTATGAGTTACTCCAGAGCATTTGAATGAGCGTCAAAATACTTTATGGACTTAGGGTATGGTTGTAATGCTTTTTGTTGGCATATAAACGAATAAAGTCATAGACTTTATCCATTAGAATGTTCATTTAGTTCACATCCAAAAGTTTTAGGACCTAACTTTCTGTATTAAGAGCTTAATGAGATTTTTGGACATCAGATGGCTATGTTGAACATAGATTTCTATAGGCTAAGCATAACGTAGATTTATCTATGCTATCTGGAGCTCTATGCTAAGTGTAGATGCTGATCGTAGGTCAACTGAAGGTTGACTGCTGACTTTTTTACAAGTTTGACTTTTGGTCAACGCGTTAGTTTTAGTGTTAGAAGGGCAAAATGGTCTTTTGTTCCTTGAAGGTTTAGTTATGAACCAAGACCTATTGAGCATTTTCTATTACCTCAATTATTAATTAGGGTTTCATTTTGGATATGTTTAGTGTGAGGAGTTCCACTATCAATAGCTCGAGTGTTTGGTTGTCTTGTATGTAGATTGAGGTGAGTCTTCTCACTATACTATGTAGTATGCTAGATTGTCTCTGTGACTCTTGCATGAAAGACTGCAGTTGGATCACAAAACATGTATGAAAGACTGTAGTTAGATCACAACACCTATATGAAAGATTGTGGTTGGATCACAAAACTTGTATGAAAGGGTGTAGTTGGATAAAAAAACTTGTTGGTCTTTGTTACTTGCACGAATGACCATGGTTCGATGATGGAAGAAGGGTTATGGATGGGTTGTAATCTAGAAGTGACTATAAGACTATGGTTGGATCATAAATTCATGTAGCGTTGAAATACTCTCCTTGGGATGGGCCCACTGATATGTATGGTATGGTATTTTAGGGGACTCGCTAAGCTTTGTGCATACAGTTTTGTGGCTTAAACATTTTCAGTTACTTCCAGTTCCAAAGGGAAGGGCCCGAATTGACTGTACAACATCACCGTGATGAATTTTCCGCATTGTTTATTATTATTCCACTCTAACGTTGGAGACACATTTTACCATGATTGATTTTGGAACAAATATTATATGGATTTTATGGTATGAAAATACAAATTTTATTACTATTTTTGGGATGTTACAAAGTATTTAGCTTTGTTGAGGTTTGTGTATATCTTCAATCACATCACACCTTTAGTAGATTTGGCAACGTCTTAGCTTTGATCCATTTCATTTCAATTCAACTTCAATTCTTCATTCATACAAATATACACATACATACATACTGTTGTTGGATAAGGTATCTAAGTCCATAACTATTTCTGGGATGTACTTGACCCGGTTGGCATGGTCTATTTGGGTTACATGGCATCATGATAATTGGATAGACAAAATGAGAAGAAGGACACTTATGATTTTTAATATATTATAAGTTATAATATATTAACATGAAATCATATTATTTAATTAGTATTGATCAAGAATTAATTTGGAATTAAGTTTGTGATAAAAAAGAGTCTATTTAAATATATGGGGTTGATTGTGTAAATCATTCATTCTTATATACTGGGCTAATGATCCATGGTTTATTGAATTGGGCTAAAACCCTTAGGGTGCTCCATGGAGATTAAAACCCATGGATCATGGAGGAAATCAAAAACCATGTCAATTAGGGTTTATATGGTGTAACCCTACTTGTAACACACTATTTAAAGACCCCATGGGCTACCAAAATGGGCACTAAGTGAAGAACAAGAGGGCTAGCCGATTTTGAGTGATAGTGTACTTCTCTCAAAGTTATTCCAAGAGTTGTGGTGTTGTGTGAAACATTTAAGGCATCACATTTGGGGTGCTAGGCTCACAAAGTTCTTAAGGAATCCAAGAAACAAGAAAGGTATGTTCTTCTACTAGCTTTTATGTTTCAAGTTCCCCATGCCATGCTAGTTAGGTTAAGAACCTTGGAAAAAAAATCAAATTTTCATGTATCTTCGTAAAACATAGATCCAAGGTTTCTAGGGTTGCATGTACACAATAGGAGTGTTAGAATGCTCAAAACCCTTCAGTGGTATCAGAGCCTAGGCTTGTTTTCTTGATACTTGATGCAAATTATTGAAGAAAATCAAAATTATAGCATTTTGCTGAGTGAACTTGCCGAGTCCATGGGTGGACTCGACGAGTCCATGCATGTATTCATCCTACTTGTCGAGCAGGTATGTGCACTTAACGAGTAGGAGGCCCAAAGTGCAGTTTTTCAAGTTTTGCTGCTGGAAATGGACTAGAATCATTACCATAAACTGTTTTGGACTTATAAAACCGGTTTTTGATGTGGTAATGATTATGCTAATCCATTTACATTGGTTATTATCAAAATTTCAAGTTTTATATGTGTTTATATGATTCTTGAAATTGTTGACATGAATGTTCATACACTTATGAGTTTGGTAGATCATAGAAATTATTTGGAAATTGTTTGTTAGTTTAATTATTGATCTAAATATTTTTAATGGAATCCATAATTTCTCCTCAAGTTATGGATTACCAAAAGTCTTTCTTTTAAAGTCCATTAAAGAACACATAAGTTACATAAAATGAAAAGTCTTCACTTTAATAAACCATTAACACATAAGTTATGAAGTTGAAAAGTTTTGAATAGTTACAAAACTTGCGCTCAAGTTTTGGAACATGTAAAGTCACTTTAGAAAACTTTAATTCCAACGCCTATAATTTTAAAAGTTAACATTTAACTCTTATACTTTATAACATTATAAGTTAATAATATATATATATATATATATATATATATATATATATATATATATATATATATATATATATATATATATACATATATATATATATATATATATATATATATATAAGAACAAGTCGTTTTACCGTTAGTACGCCTCATTCACGAAGACGGTCTATAAGGGGGTTATATGGTTGTTGCCTATAAAATGACAGCTTAATGGGTGTCCACTCTCACCCACCGCTTCCTTGACTGGTGGATGGTCGTTAGTTGAACGGGTAGGACAATGAATTTAATTCTCATTAAAAGTATAATGATTATTATAAAGTAACTGAATGTTTTATAAATTCCCAATCTTAGTTACTTTAGGAAAATGTGAATTTGGTGCTAACCCATGAAATTACACTTTGCACCTTGCTTAATTCGTTAGTGGAGCGTGTGTGGTTAACCGGCACACTAACTTGGATTTAACAAGGTTGGCAAAGGGTGGCTTAAGGTTTAACATAGATCGGTGGAGCGCGTGTGGTTAATCGGCACATCGATTAGGTGATAAACATTAAGAGTACCAAGTAATTTGCATCGTTATTCACACCTTGTTTTGTGATCCTCAACATCCTAGTCACAAAACTTGAAGGGCACAATCGAGATTGAAACATTCCATTGAAAAGTTCAATGAATATCAAAAGAATTTAGGAGTTTCAAAAACCAATTAAAACTTAATAATTCATTTCGTTTTTCATGATGGAAATTGGTGAATCGTCATTCACCTACCTTCAAATATTTTATAGTTTGGATTACGACATCCCTCTTCTAAGTTATAAAATATTAAGTTGGGTCCTAGCCTTAATATTACATTTTGGTGTCTTATTAAGGACTATCTTTATATCTAATCTAAAACTTGTCTTTCTTCTTTTTCATATGTCTTCCAACAATGCTGCTTCTGGCTCAAACCCTACCGGATCCTTCTCTCTCTCATGAACCTTTGTGGGAGAGTCATCTTTTATGGGACTAATTTCAATGATTGGATTAGGAACATAAGGATGGTCACTCGCTATGAGGACAAGGAATATGTTCTCAACAATTCTTGATGAGTCTGCTGCTACTCCCAAGGAGATCGCTGACTTTAGGGCACACGAGAGAGATGCTACCAAAGTGGCGTGTATCATGTTGGCCACGATGACAGCCGAGCTTTAAAAGTCCTATGATGATTTTTATCCTTTTGAGATGCACCAGGATTTGATGGATAGATACCATCAGAGTGCTCTTCAAGAGCGATATGCCATAATCTCCTCCATGATAACAAACCGAATGAAGGATGGTGAACCCATCACGGGCCACATGCAGAAAATGCAAAGGTTTGTGGACCGTCTGCTGAAGTTAAATGTGAACTTCCCTGAGGAGTTGGCCATTGATATCATACTGCACTCCTTACCTTCTTATTATGACCAATTCTGAATGACCTATCAAATGAAGAAGGAGGAGGTCACACTCAGCAAACTTCAAGGACTCTTGAAGACCGCCGAAAGTCCTTTTTAAAGGTAAACCTGTTGTAACCACTCCTAATCCTATCGCCCACTCTGTTCTGGCTATCAGGCAAGGTAGAGGGAGGAAGAGGAAGATCCCTTGGAAGGGTACTAAGGGAAAGTCTCTTGATGGTTCCTCTTCAAGTAGAACCAAAGGTGGTTCTGTCACTCCTTCTGGCAACCCTAAAGAGGCTGAATACTTCTATTGCCATGAAAAGGTGCACTAGAAGCGAAACTGCCCAAAGTACTTGCAAGATGTTAAGGATTGGAAAGTAAAACCCAACCATGTAGGTATTTACACTATATTGTCTAATAACTCACCCTATTCTAATTGTTGGGTCCTTGATGCAGGTTGTGGTATTCACATATGTTCTGATTTGTAGGGACTAAGAAGAAGTGAGAATCTAGAGCACGGGAAGATAAACTTAATCATGGGGAATATGAAAGCTTCACATGTCACCAATATTGGAGTTTATTCTTTTTTGCTAAGTAGTGGTTTAACATTAGATTTGAATAAATGTTGTTACTCGTCTGAAATGGCGAGAAATATTATTTCCTTTCACGGTTTGTACAAAAAAGGATTTACTTTTTCATTTGATATTGAATGTGGTGGTATTAATGCTTTCTATAATAATGTTCTTTATTTGAAAGCATTACCTTGTGATGGTGTATATGAAACTGTGTCAGTTGTAGATAACCTTGGAAATAATGTGTTGTGTATCGATTGTTCCACTAGCTTGGATAAAGCATTATTATGGCATTGTCTTCTTGGACATGTGAGCCAGAAACGCATAGGCCAACTCCAAAAGGATGGCGTCTTGGAGTCATTTGACCTGAAGTCGGATAATAGTTGTGAATCTTGTTTACATGGAAAAATGAAAAAGTCACCCTCACTGGTACCTGTGCTAGGTGTGAAGGATTGTTGGATCTTGTACACACAGATGTGTGTTGACCCTTCAGAACCACCCGAAGGGATGATAACCGCGTCTATGTGACTTTTACTGATGAATACGGTAGATATGGTTATGTTTACTTAATCAAGCATAAGTCAGAAACCTTTGAAAAGTTCAAAGAGTTTAAACAGGAAGTGGAGAATCAGCTGGGCAGGAACACTAAGATGCTTCGATCCGATCGAGGTGGTGAGTATCTTAGTACAAAGTTCCTTGACTCTATTAAGGAATGAGGGATTGTCTCACAATTGAAAGCTCCTAGAACACCACAGCTTAATGGTGTGGATGAGAGGCATAATCGAACCTTGTTGGACATGGTTCGTTCCATGACGAGTCGAGCTTTGCTACCAATCTCATTTTGGGGGTATGCCTTAGAGACTGCCACCCATATTCTTAATCTAGTCCCTACCAAAAAGGTTGCCAAAACACCTCATGAGATGTGGACTGGGAAAGTTCCTAATTTGGACCACACCAGGATTTGGGGGTTGCGAGACTTTCATGTGGCGTGAGACTCATGATAAGCTCGAACCTTGAAGTGAGTGTTGTATTTTCATCGACCACCCACAAAAATCCTTTGGTTACCTCTTCTATAGACCCAGTGATAATGTCGACTTTGTAGCAAGGAGAGGAGTCTTTCGCGAGAGAGTGTTCATAAGCCAAGGAAACAGTGGGAGGCTGATTGACCTTGAAGAAATTTAAGAGTCAAGTGGTGAAGGAATCTCAAGCCGTAGCAATCAACCTGGGGAGGAAATTACTGTTGATCCAACTGACGAGTCTGTACCTCTGAGGCGTTCCACAAGAATTAGGAATGCACCTGAGCATTACTATGGTTTCCATATTACTGCGGAAGGTGATACATTTATCAATGATAGTACACTGATAAGTTTGGATGAACCTAACAACTACACGGAAGGCATGGCAGGCCCCGAGTCTTCCAAATGGAAAGAGGCTATGGACAGCGAGATACAATCCATGTATGACAATCAAGTTTGGAACTTGGTTGACAATGTACCAGGTCGTAAGACAGTCGGGTGCAAATGGATCTTCAAGAAGAAGACTGACATGGATGATAATGTACACACTTATAAGGCACGACTGGTTGCAAAGGGCTTTTCTCAAACTCCGGGAGTTGATTATGATGACACTTTTTCACCAGTAGTGAAGATTAATTCTATTAGGGTTATGCTAGCCATTGCTGCATTTCATGATTATGACATATGGAAAATGGATGTCAAAATCGCTTTCCTTAATGGAAAGTTGGCTGAGGATGTTTACATGAGTCAGCCAGAGGGTTTTGTCGATGCAAAGTACCCTAATAGAGTGTGTAAGCTTGAGAAATCCATCTATGGATTGAAACAAGCACCTCGTAGATGGAATCTTTGTTTCGATGAGAAAGTCAAAGAGTTTGGTTTTTCGAGGAGCGAAGATAAGTCGTATGTATATGCCAAGCGTAGAGGAATATAGTTAGCTTTTTGGTACTGTATGTGGATAACATACTACTCGTAGGAAATGACATCTCAACTCTATAGGAAGTGAAGTCCTGGCTTGGGAAGTGTTTTGCTATGAAGGACCTTGGAGAAGCTACCTATATCCTAGGGATAAGGATTTTGAGAGACAGGAGTAAGAGACTAATTGGACTTAGTCAAAATACCTACTTGGATAAGGTATTGAATAAGTTTAGCATGCAGGATTCCAAGAAACAAGAGTTACCGATCTAGAGTAAAGTCAGACCGAGTAAGACTCAGAGCCTAAGTATAGAGGTTGATATTACTGAGATGAGTCGAGTACCGTATGCTTCCGCTGTAGGCTTGATCATGTATGATATGACTTGTACTCGTCCTGATGTGACCTCTGCTTTGAGCATGGTCAGCAGATATCAGGGGAATCTTGGCAAGGCTCACTGGACTGCGGTAAAGAACATTCTCAAGTACCCGTGGTGGACTAAGGACTGGGTCCTTACCCTCGGTGGGAGTGATGACTTGAGAGTTGTAGGGTATAGTGATGCTAGCTTCCAGACTGCTAGGGATAATTTCCGCTCATAGTCAGGCTGGGTCTTTACCTTAAATGGTGGAGCAATTACTTGGAAAAGTTCCAAGCAGGAGACAGTAGCTAATTCAACTTGTGAATCAGAGTATATAGCAGCAAGCGAGGCAGAAAAGGAGGCAATATGTCTGAAGAATTTCATTGGAGACCTTGGAGTAGTACCAACTATAAAGGAGCCTATGGAGATTTTCTATGATAGTGAAAGTGCAGTTGTCTTAGCCAGGGAACCAAGGGATCATAGGAGATCCAGACACATCGACAGAAAATACCATTTCATTAGACATCGAATAGAAGAAGGACTCCTTGTAGAAAAGAGGGTATCATTAGATGAGAACCCAGTAGATCCCCTCACGAAGGGACTGGGTAGGGTTAAGCATCGAGGCGCATTGAGCTAAAGGAAGATATTAGTTTTAGAAATTAGATAGCTTTTGAAAATTTTTAAGTGTAATTGACATTTGATGATAAGTAAAAGTTTTTGTTTATTTATAAGTAAAGTGTTGCTATCTTCTGTCAATCGTTTACTATCATTTCATTTTTCCATGTTTTGACTTCTAGAATAATCATGTTATGGTATATCATATTATTCAAACCATCCACAGTCAATCATACTTTTGAAGTAGGTTGTAAAATCCGAAATTTCAGGTATTATATTTATTCGATTTAATTTCTAGTTTTGTGGAAGAACTCGGCGAGTTGATGCGTAGACTCGCCGAGTAGAGACGTGAATCATTATCTGGGTGGACGGCTGGACTCGGCGAGTCGCCCCAAGGACTCGGCGAGTCCACACTATTTAATGAAACCCTAATTCCTCGGGTTTGGGGCCTATTTAAAGGGCCTTATGGCCGTCAATTGCGGCCACCAGACCCCAGAGAGAAACCCTAAGTGAGCTAGGGCGTTTGTGAGACAAAAGAAGCTATTTCTTGATCTTTGTTGGTGTTTTTGCAAATAGAAGAGGACCAAGACATGAGGTGGCTGAAGAGGGTGCTGATCTAGTGATTCCAGGGCTCAGAGACTTCATTTTGAGGTATTCATTCAACCCCTTCTTCAGTTTATGGTGTAAATCTTAGAGTTAGGGCTTTTTAGCCCCATTAGAGGATGGTTATTTGGAGTAATTGGTCCCTTCTCGTGTTGGTGCTGTAGATCTGGACCCAAAGAGGTCCAGAGACCCTTTTCCCTTGAGCTTTATGGGTATTAATGGAGGTTATGAACTTAGGATGTCATTTTAGAGGCCATATGAAAGACCCTGTCTATTGGTTTGGTCTAGGCATACTAGTTAGTGGTAGTGATTGTGTAGAAAAAACCAATTTTGTCTAGTTTACGGTTGTTATGTGTTTACGGCCGTAAACTCCTTGTGGTTGTAAGTCATGGTTATAAATAGGGCGTTGTGTCAGACTTTAAAGGTTGTTGATGCCTTCGTGTTTTCTCGAAGTTGTATCCGACATTTTATTGCTTTAAGGCGTATGCAAGCTTGGTTCGTTTTGTTATTTGCTTATTATTTCATCTTAGCTTCTGTTATTTGTCTTTGATCATTGGTAGATCCATTTTTCAGGCTTTACAATTGGTATCAGAGCGAGACCAGTGTCAAAGACGTCCTACAGTTGCGATTTTGCTCAAAACGATATTTCCAGCGAAAGAAGGGTTTTATTCCAGTCGATTTTTGTGTGTTTAAAAGTTCACGGTCCGAGCATACGGCCGTAAACACCAAGTTCACGGCCGCAAGCTATTCAAGGCTCATACACCGCAAATGAATCCCTTCTACAGCAAATCGAGTTCCTGACTTAAGACTTTCAGAATAATATTTCATTGCATTAAATTCTCAAATAAAATAAATTCTTTCAGAAAATCATTGGCCGTAAACTTGAAGTTCTTTCAGAAAATCGTTGGCCGTAAATCGATTATCAGATAATCGACTTTAAAAATTGCATCTTCAATTTATTTGTTCCAGAATTCAAAATTTTCACAGGCCGTAAACAAGGAGTTTACGGTCGTAAACACTTCTCGGCAGTAAACCTTTCTTGAATTTTAGCCGAGTAGTTTTCAGAATTCACAGTAAATAGTAAATTGTTTTTGAAAATTAGATTTTCCTTAACAATTAATTAACTTTAATTTTAAAAAATGGAATCACAAAGTCCTAATCAATTTCAAGAACTCGATGCTGTGATGGGAACAACCACGCGCATTCCAAGACTCATGTCCACTGATGGTTTCCCCGAGTGGAAATATAGAATTGAGAAATATATAAAAAGGACTTCAAGATTTGGAAATGTGTTATAAAGGATCCAGTCAGAATCACCACTACAGTTGGGGGGCAGGTGGTTGACAAGAAAATTGAAAACTACACTGATGAAGACTTTGAGAGTGTAGAAGAACAAGAAAAGGTATTGGCCATTTTGACTATGGCCTTATCTCTAGACATTGCTCAAGGATTCAGAGAGTATAGTTCTGCTAAAGCACTGTGGGAAGCCCTTATTGAAGTATATGAGGGAAATGAAGACATACGAGAGAGCTGCCAAGATATGCTGAGGCAATGTTTCAACATGATTAATCATGTGCCTGGAGAGACTCTCGAAGCTCAACTGCAGCGATTCACAACTCTCAATACGGAGATGACTGTGGCAGGGATCTTCTATACAAAGTTAGAAATTAATAAGAAGCTACTAAATGCTCTCCCAAAATCTTGGGACATGAACGTAGCTGTGATTAAGAAGACTAAGGATCTCAATCGCCTTTCTCTAGCTGAAGTGATGGCTGTCATCAAAGCGTGTGATATTGATGACAAGCAGCGAGAGATCAATCATGTGAACTCCTACTTAGCTGCCAATCTTGGTATTTCAACTAACAATGCTATTTCTTCTTTCTCTTATACCCCTGCAGGTTCATCTTCTTCTGCACCAGTCATTCACTACCCACAAAGTCAACCACTCGTGTCTGCCCAAACTGCTCCAACCTCAAATGTGGCCTCCTCTTCAAAAGGAAAGTAGGATGATGAAAACCTTGTCTTTGCAGAAGGGCTTGTGAATTGCTACAATGCACTTGTAGCTGGGGAGCTTCCGCCTCAATTGTCATTTGTTGATCTTGATCAAATCCATCCGGAGGACGTTGAGGAAATGGACATCACATGGCAAATTGCCATGGCTGTATTTAGGGCAAAACAAGTTGCCAAAAAGGACAGGGAAGAACAATTGGGGAATGAGTGCTGATAAGAAGGATGGATTCAACAAAGGAAAGCTTCGGTGTTTCGATTTCCATGAGCCAGGGCATTTTGCTCGTGATTGCCCACAACCCGATAGAAGGGTTAATAATGACAGAATAATGGTTGCAGTTGGGAACAACCGAAGCAGTGGTCAAGCAAAAAATGAAAAGGCTATGGTTGCACAGTCTTTCGATTGGGATGATTAAATACAAGCTCTCAACTTATCTGGACCAGAAAATGCTCATCTGGCACCGGTAAGGGATGATAATGCTGCAGGGATTATAGCAGCTGAAGACAGTGTGATGAAGCTACAATTTGCTTTGATGGTATCCTCTTCCCATGAACCTAATTCGTCCAAGGTAAGTCTTCCATCATGCTCTAAGGCTTGTATAGATTATGTAAAAACTCTGCAGGATAAAATTGAGACATTAGGCAATGAAGTAGAAAATCTTAGGATTCTTCGTGAACTCAATGAAAAATTAATAAGAAATGTAGAAGACCTTAGATATGAAGGGTACCAACTTCGAAAAGGACAAAAACCACTTAAAGCTCAACTAGAATCTAAGATTAAGGACTTTAGGAGACTCCAGGAAGACTACAGTAACAAATGTGAAAACTATGATTATTTAGTCAAACAAAATTCTGAGCTAGTGGCTGAAGTTGAATCTTTGAAAGGAAAATTTGAGACCGCCAAACTTGATGTTAGAAAATATTATTTCTCAAGCGAGGTGGTTGCAAATATGATAGACCAAAGTATGCAGTTTAAAAGGAATCAATCAAAAGATCTAGGGTATAATCATGTACCCCCTCCTTTCAATCATTCATATGTGTCGAAGCCTTTGTCCAAAGAAGAGATTGTCAATGAATCATTTATGATTTATGGCAAGCCCTCCGGTTTTGTTTCGGGAGGATTTATTAATGTTGAAAGTACTAACATTTCTACTTCTCCTGCAGATCAATCCTTGAATCAGTCAAAGCACAAAGTTGAAGGATGTGTTTCTGAAAATAAAATCGAGTCCAAACCTAAAGTTTTCATTTTAAATAAAGACAATTCTTTTTCAAATGTTTTAAGTGACAATATTTCTTGTGGTGTTTTTAATTCTTCTGATACAGTAGCTGCTACTTCTGATATAGTTTTGAGTGCTTTTAATATGTCTGATAAATTTTTGAACAATTTGGTTGACAATTTGAATGTTTGTGATAAAAATGTTGAGACACCACCAGTTTCACAACCCTCCATGACTATAGCACCCTCACTTGCCTCACAACCTAATAATGTTGCATGTTCCTGTAAGACAAGCAAGGGTGTTTGTAGGGAAAACGAATCTGATAAATGCAGCACAAGTTCTAACAATAACAAACAGATTTGTTTTAATTGTGGCACTAGTGGTCACATTGCTAGAAATTGTCTTAATCGATTGTTTGTGAGTCATAATCTTCCAAGAGGGGAGAACGAGTTCAGAGGAAGGTATTTAAATAGAAATTCCTCTAGAAGTCGCTCTCGAAATGAATATTGGGCAGATGAAAGAAATAGAAAAAGGGATATTTTTCACAGACATAAAAGGTTTTTAATCACCTTGTCCCAAGCAGTCTGCCAAAAAGGAGCATAGCCACGCCAAGGTCAAGCTCATCCCAAACCAGTAGTGGATCTTCAACCAACTCAGGTAGAAGTAACACATGATATAAGCAGATTGTTAAACATAAAATGAAAAAGTTAACTGAGTTTTTCAGAAAACCTAATTATGAATGGAGGCCCAAACCTGCTCCCAATACATCATCTGTGTCCTCAGAGAAGTTTAAGTGCACTAAATCTAAAAAGGCATCGGGATCACCGAGGAAGATCATGACCTGGGTGCCCAAATCTAATTAAACCCGCACATTTTGCTGGGACAGTTGCGGGGAAATGTCGTCAGACCCTGGTTTGTCGACAGTGGCTGTTCCCGGCATATGACGGGAGATATCACCCAACTGCGCAGTATTCAATCATTTAATGGGGGGTATGTCTCTTTTGCGGGTGGAGATGGAGGGAAAATCACTCAAAGGGGAACCGTGTCAAATGGAGTTCTAAGTTTCAAAAACGTGAATTTCTCTCCCGAGTTGAAACACAGTCTGTTAAGCGTTTCTCAGATTTGTGACAAGGGCTATTCTACGCATTTCACTGACAAGGAATGCATGGTCTTAAAGCCAGGCTTTGTCATCCCTGAAGAATGGATTCTCGTAAGATCAAAAAGGGATGGGAACGCCTATATTATTGATATGAATAGCAATCTCCCAGAACAAGTTACTTGTCTATTCTCCAAGATCTCCAAGCAAACTGCAATGCTGTGGCACCGAAGATTAGGTCATGCTAACGCCAAGAATCTAAATCTTCTTGCGAAAAATGAGATGGTCCGTGGATTGCCCGTCAAGGACTTCATTACGTTTAAAAAATGTGTGTCGTGCGCTCAAGGAAAGCACCATCGAAAGTCGCACTTGCCAAAACAAGTTAACTCAATCAGTTAGGTTCTTCAATTACTTCACATGGATTTGTTTGGTCCAGTGAACGTGCTAAGCATCAACATAAGTTCTTACTATTTAGTTGTGAATGATGATTTCTCTCGATTTACGTGGGTTTTCTTTCTATCCAACAAAGCGGGTGTCACTGAATTGATCAAGAAGTTCATTGTACTTGTTGAGAACCAGACCAATCATAGGGTGAAGGCGCTTCGTACTGATAATGGAACAGAGTTCAAGAATTCTGTTCTCAATCACTTCTGCGCTGAAAAGGGTATCCTGTGTCAATTTAGTTCAACTCATACACCTCAACAAAATGGTGTTGCTGAAAGGCGGAACAGAACACTCAAAGACGCTGCAAGAACGATGTTGTGTGACTCAAAGCTGCCTGTTTTCTTTTGGGTGGAGGCGATAAACACTGCCTGTTATGTTCAGAATCAGGTGCTTATCAACAAAGCTCATATGAAAACTCCGTATGAAATTTACTATGGACACAAGCCGTCAGTCATTCACTTCGGAGTATTTGGCTGTCCTTGCACCCTTCTTCACCTAGATGCCAATCCGAAGTTCAATGCCAAAGCCGATGACTGCTATTTTATAGGGTATGCTGCTCGCACCGCTTATAGAGTCTACAATAAGAAAACCAAATAGATTGTGGAATCATATGACGTGCGTTGGTTGGAAGAGAATGACACAGACGCAAGAGTGGGTCCGGATTGGTTGTTTGATTATACGTCGCTTTTCAAATCCTTAAACGAGTATTCAAATGATGTATCTAGAACTGGTTCGCATTGGAAGAGTATCTCTGAAGATGAAGACGAAGAAGTCGTATACAAGCCTGTATCTAAATCTTCTGATTCATCAAAAGGAAAATCTCCAGCTCCACTTGAAGGAGAGTCCTCTGACTCGCACACGGGAGGATCTTCTGCTGCATCTGAGGGAGAGCCTTCTGCTGCATCTGAGGGGGAGCCTTCTGTTGCAATTGAGGGGGAGTCTTCTGCAACATCTTCGGGAAAGTCCTCTGCTACTTCTGCAATTGAGGGGGAGTCTTCGACACCTCACATATCTTTAGAGAAAGAGTTCGTTCCAAATGATGCTTCCGTTGTCTCTTCAACCCTTATGGAATTACTCTTTCCTGACCTTATTGCAGATGAGTATGTCGTAGAACCATCCGGTACTACTCAACCAACAAATGAAGGAGGTCTCAGCATTCACACTCTACCTGTTTCTCTTAATGACATCAGCCAAGAAATACCTTCTAGGGTTCAACGGGATCATCCGATCGAAAACGTCATCGACCAGCTAGATGATGGTGTTAAAACTAGAAGTCAGAGTGGAGACGTGAATACATGTCTATATTCTTGCTTTATTTCTCAAATTGAGCCCAAGAATGTAGAAATGGCTCTAAATGAACCTAGCTGGGTGGATGCAATGCATGAAGAATTGCATCAATTTGAAAAACTCGGTGTTTGGAAATTGGTTGAGTTACCAAAGGGCAAGAAGTCTCTTGACACACGATGGGTCTATCGCAACAAACAGGACGATTCAGGGGTTATTGTGCGAAACAAAGCTAGACTGGTAGTACGTGGGTTTCGACAAGTCGAGGGTCTTGACTACACTGAAGTTTATGCTCCAGTAGCTCGCCTGGAGGCTATTCGTATCTTCCTAGCATATGCTTCGTATATGAACTTTACTGTCTTTCAAATGGATGTCAAGATCGCCTTCTTGTATGGCAAGGTGAAGGAAGAAATCTACGTTGATCAACCTCCAGGGTTTGTCGACTCGAAGTATCCTAATCATGTCTACAAGTTCGACAAAGCGTTATATGGGCTGCATCAAGCTCCTAGAGCATGGTATGCAACCCTAACAAAGCATCTACTCGAACATGGTTACACTCACGGCACTATCGATCAAACATTATTCATAAAGCATGTCGACAAGGACCAGATACTCGTACAAATATACGTCGATGACATAATCTTTGGATCAACAAACCAAAAGCTTTGCAAATAGTTCGAAAGTGTAATGAAGAAAAGATTTGAAATGAGTTCGTTGGGGGAAATGACCATGTTTTTGGGGCTTCAGGTTAAACAGAATTCAACCGGAATCCTGCTACATTAAGCCAAGTGTGTGGAGGATATTCTTGAGAAGTTTGCACTTCACGATGCTAAATCTGCTTCTACGCCGATGGCTGAACGACCTCTATTGACTCCTGATCCTGAAGGCGAGTCCGTAGATCAAACTCTCTATCGATCGATGATCGGATCGCTAATGTATCTTACTGCAAGTCGACCTGACATTATGTTTGCAGTCTGTGAATGCGCTCGATATCAGGCTAATCCTAAACTCTCTCATCTTATTGCTGTTAAACGAATTTTTCGGTATATCAAAGGAAGAACTAAATTGGGTCTTTGGTATCCGAAGAATTCTGAATTTAATCTTTATGCTTTTACTGACAATAATTATGGAAGCTGTGAGCTAGACAGGAAATCAACTTCAGGAGGATGTCAATACCTAGGTGACAGATTAGTTTCATGGAAATGCAAGAAACAGTAGACTGTCTCGACTTCAACAGTAGAGGTGGAATACGTTGCTGCATCAGCATGCTGCTCTCAAGTTATCTGGATCCAACATCAGCTGTTGGACTACGGTTTGAATTACTTCGAAACCCCTATCTATTGTGATAATGAAGCGGCAATTCAAATAGCTAAAACCCCAGTCCAACTCTCTAAAACCAAGCACATCGACATTAAAAATCACTTTATCAGAGACTGTTATGAACGATCTTTAATTCAAATCGAACAAGTCCACACTGATAACAATGTGGCGGACTTATTCACATAGCCTTTTAACAAAGCTCGTTTCAATGTTCTTGTTGGATTTCTGAAAATGATACGTTTTGCGGATTAAGTTTTTTTTTTTTGTTTTTTTTCTTTTTCTTTCCTCAATTTATTTTTGGTTTTATTAGTTTACATTTTAAATTTTTCTGTTTCAGGATAGTTTCAAATTTGCACATTATTTTGTTTCGTATTCTCACCCATGCACAAATTTAGGGGGAGAAATAAAAAAATCCAAAAACAATAAAAATTACAAAAAAAAATCCAAAAATAGTGTTATTTCTGTTCAGCATTTTAAAATTTATTTGTGACATCTTCGGTTGTAAGTACTGTGATGGGAAATGAAATTAAGAAGTGATAAAGGGAAACCTGAATCAGCGTAACGTACCTAAGTTGAATCGTCTACGCTCTGTACTCGATGTGCTGGTAGGAACAAAAGATTTTGGATGGACTTGACTAGGAAAGTTGAACCTAATGAATTTGAGGACTTGATGAACTTTGACCTAGTTAGATCCGTTTAACCTGATGTCATGACGCTCGGATAGGTTGAGCAGGGAGATAAACATGAGAATCTAATCGTCACATTAATTGAACCCGTACTTGGAACCATGGCTTAACTTTTCCTCGATGTGTGGATTTTGTCCTTAATTCCGGTTGGATGGGGCGACTGGTAAATTCCGATAAATTAGGTCTGTAGAATATCATTTTCTTTCTTTCCGTCTGTTAGTTATATGTTGTCTCCTTTGCGCAACTTCTAATCCGACCTGGTACACAACATATGCAACTCTATTTCTCTATAGGATATATATATATATATATATATATATATATATATATATATATATATGTGTGTGTGTGTGTGTGTGTGTGTGTGTGAAATGTATGTGTGAAATACTTCCCATCTGTTAGCCATATGCTCTCTCCTTTGCGCGACTTCTAATCCGACCTGGTACACAGCATATGCAACCTTCTTCTTCTCAACCCCTCTGAAGTAGTTAGCAATAGAATTCTGAATCTCTTCTCTCTCTGAATGGTTGTCTACTCACCCGGTGTAAGGAGTACTCTGGAAGTTCTTGATGGCTGGGGCATATCAGGAAGCGGGAAACACGTTCCAGTACACTTAAAATTGAACTCATACAGATTGTCTGTAGATATCGCTGCTCGATTTAGGTGGACAACAATATCCCTGGTTGTAGTTAGTTAAATGCTCATAAGGTGAATTTATTTAAGATTTAGGAGTTATCATAATTACAGAAATTTACAATTAGGTATATGCCTGAATTATGTTATCAGTAAAATGTCCAAAAAGTGTCACAAATCTTTCGTGCTTAAGTGGACCACAATACTGGCAATCGGTTAGACGAAGATGTGAAGATAAGGGTACCGACAAGCGGAATAAGGCCGTCCAACAACTTTGATCCAAACATCACAAAGGTTACAGTGGTTAAATTTGTTGTGTAAAATAATTTTAGTTAAAATATTTTTCTCTCAATTTTATTTTTTATTTTAATTTTATTTTTATTTTTATTTTTATTTTTATTTTTTGTAAAAATGTTAATTTTGACTTTAATCTTTAAATTACTTTTGCTATTTCAATTTTAATTTCATTTTATTTTATTTTATTTTATTTTATTTTACTTTATTTTTCAAAAAAAATAAAAAAAATTAAATTAATTCTCAAAATTTTTATTGAAAGTTGGAAATACTGGGTAATTATCAGGTAAGAGGGTAAGTGAGGGTAAAATGGGTAAAAAGGAGTTCACTACCGGAATCTCCGCATTCACGAGTTTCCGGCCGCAAACTCTTTCTAAACCCTGTCAAAAGGCAAAAAAAAAAAAATTCTTTGATTTTCGGAAAACCGCTTACATCATCGCAAAGGTAATCACTTCTAGATCATAAATATGTAATTTGTTTCGTGTTTCACCGTGACATCATGCCGGAAATCGCGAAAAGCGATTCGACGGAGCTTACGGCCGTAAGTTTAGGCCGTAAACTCCGAACACTTGAATTTTGGACTTGGTTTTAATTTATATTGGTGATATTGATTCTTACATTCACGAATCTTCAAGTCTTATGCGTTAATTCGAAGTGTAGAATCGATTTTTGGGGATTTTTCCACTGAAGGTTCTTAGGCCGTAAACTTCGAGTTTACGGCCCAGGAACAATGAGTTTACTGCTGTCGTTTCGAATGAAATAATTAAGGCAATGTCGTGTGTTGATTTTCAAAACAACTCTTAGGCCGTAAACCTCGAGTTTACGGCCCAAGAACAAATTTTTCAATTCGTTTTGTTTCACGATTTCCTTCAACATCTTGGCAGTAAACTTAATGTTATCATTTTTTATACAATAAAATTTTATTTTGGTCATAATTTTAATTAAAAATTTTTTTTGGTCAAAATAAAATTCTATTTTGAGGTTTTTTACAGCTGTGTTTGAGTGCAGACAATGGCGAACCTAAAATTTGCAGATATGCACAACCTAGCAATTGTACTCGCGGACCCTCCAGCTGTTCACTCGGATATGCGTTCGATGATTCATCGATTGCGTGAATGCTGCTTAGCATCCGCAATCACTATCAATCCGGTGGTTTATCAAACTTTGATACGTGAGTTTTGGGCGACTGCAGAGACACACATGGATGATGATGGCAATTTTACGGTGAAGGCAAAAATACAGGGTCGAGAGATTGTCATTAATGAAGGCTTTATTCGTGAAGCCCTGCTAATTGATGATCAACCCAATTTCCCAACAGAGATTGGAATCAAAGATGTTCAAAGGGTTCTACGAAGAATGAGTTATGAGGGAACCTTTCCGTCGACGCTGAAAAAGTTGCTACACCCATACTGGAGGTTTTTGGGCCATGTTTTTGTGAGTTGCATCTCGGGAAGGAGGTCTGGGGCAGACGAGATCTCTCAGCGCACAACTGGTGCTCTAGTATCTCTTGCTGATGGGTTTCGCTTTAATTTCTCAAAGTTCATCCTTGAGGAATTTGTTATCAACATCAAAGCTTCTACTCGGGATACTTTTCTGTTGTATCCCCGCTTCGTACAATTGTTCATTAACATTCAGTTTCCAAACGTGAGAAAGACGGGAGAAACATTGGATATGAAGTCCTTGGGTCCCCACACGGTGGGACTCATCAAACCAAATCGGAAAGGCAAAGTCATATTTCGAGGACTATATCCTCTTGAAAAGTTTGGGAAATTTACTGAACTGGATGAAACTCCAGAGTCATATGAGTCGTCTGAGCAATCTTCCTCGGAGCAGACATCTGCTGAAAAGTCAACACCAACCAACATTGTTATAGATGTGTCCGAAGATGAAGAAACCGAGAAATAAGACTCTCCAACTCCCAAAGTTCAAATTGTCTCAGAACATGAAAAAGAGTTGAGTGATGATCAAGTTGGTGGAGAGAAGAGTACTGGTGAAGAGAGAAATGACTCTTTTGATGATCTAGATTTGACTGGTTTTGACCACGATGATATTGTAGCTTCGTTGGCAAGCAGTGCTAATGTTGTGTCTCATGAAAATCTTGACACAATTTTCCATAATGTCGATGATGTTGGTCTTCACACAACTGAGACAAGGAAATCGAGCGAGACGTTTGATACACAAACTCCTACTTCAAAGCAAATGATGTCGACTTCTGTTCCTATGGAGATGGTTATGGGATGTTCCCCTCCTGTGTCCGTTTCTCCTACTCCAGAACCGTTTGTGAGTGTGTTTTCTCCTGAAGCTGACCAACAACAATCTAAAAGAAGAAGACTTGATGCAAGACAATCTGAACTGAACACAAGTTTGGTTAGTGGTCTTCCTACCCCACCTTTCACTGCTACTACTACAAGGCTCACCACTACAAAGATGTTTCCTACTGGTCCGAGTTCAACATTTGATGTTGGTGGTTCCTCTGCACCACCTGGTTTCTCAGTTCCTAGATACCGTCGAGATGTTGCTTCTGAAAGGCTGGAATTGCACATGGCTGAAGAACAATTTGTATCGCCAGGTCCTCGAGGAAAGGGTGTTTCCATTGAAGAAGGTGGTGCTAGAGATGACAATCTTACACTTGCTGGTCTGCAGAAAGAAATTTTGGTTCTTAGCCAGAAAAATATTGAACTTGATATTCAAGTGGCAGAGCTTCGTGCCGAGAATGTCACTCTTCGTATTCAAGTTTCCAATCTACAATCAGATAAATCTAGTCTTGGCGGACAACTGGCTGAACTCAAGAAGGATAAGAAGGTGAAAAGCAAGCAAATCTATGATCTACAAGATCATTTTAATCTGCTGACTTCGAGTTATTTTGAGTTAAAGAAGAAACTTGAAGTTGATTTTGATGAGAAATACCAGACGTCCGTTGAAGAACAGAGGATTAATCTTTACGTACAAGCTTTTCCAGTTGACCTACCAGTCGGTCAATCTTCTAGTCCTGCTGAACGTGTTGCTGTTGATCCTCCATTGGCTCCACAAATTCAAGAACTTATTCGTCGCAATCAAGGAGATGATGTTTAGAGAGGACAATTGTTGTTTAAACGGAATATTAATCAGAATACATTTCGGAGCGAACCCTTAATAACTGTTACTGATCTTGAAGTTGTTAGGTTCCGAGATACATTTGGAGATAGATCAGGAGTGGCTGCCTGGGATTTCATGATGGTCTCAGAATGTGGATTGTCATTCGTAAGAGTGGTAATTCAGAGTTATATAAGGATATTCATGCATTTAGGTCGTTCATGAGAATTGATCTAACGGAATTGTCTCAAGCTCCGTTTATCAATCTTTTCAACACTCCTCAGGTTAATCAGTTTAAACACTTTCTGGATGATCAAGTGAAGAAAGGATTTCCTTCGATGCCGACGGCAGAGTCAGTCATATTTGAACACCCAGATGTCTTGGAACCATCTACTGACAAGCCGTTGCAGGTAGTGATGTGGCCTGCAATGAAACAAGTCAAGCAGTTTCCTGTACTTCATGGCTATCAAGATGGATCTCTCAGTTCTTTGGAATGCTGGGTCTATGATGAAAATACATCAGGAGCGGTTATCAAACTTAAGAATGGTTGTATTCGTTTGTACGATCGCAGAGACTTGCTGCAATTCAGGAAATGGGATGTTCATTATCTTAGCAACTTTCAAATTAAAGTTGTCGAAGATATTTATGAGGAAGGAGCCAAGGTGTACACAACGATGGTCGCGGAGATTCTAAGCAAGAGAATGTGGAATGGAGCGATGGGCCAGATGGACGTGATGATTGTCGACAAAGGAATGGGCTTGAGCTAGTCCAAACCAAGGGGGAGATTGAAAGACCCTGTCTAATGGTTTGGTCTAGGCATACTAGTTAGTGGTAGTGATTGTGTAGAAAAAACCGATTTTGTCTAGTTTACGGTTGTTATGTGTTTACGGCCGTAAAATCCTTACGGCCGTAAACTCCTTGCGGTTGTAAGTCATGGTTATAAATAGGGCGTTGTGTCAGACTTTAAAGGTTGTTGATGCCTTCGTGTTTTCTCCAAGTTGTATCCGACGTTTTATTGCTTTAAGGTGTATGCAAGCTTGGTTCGTTTTGTTATTTGCTTATTATTTCATCTTAGCTTCTGTTATTTGTCTTTGATCATTGGTAGATCCATTTTTCGGGCTTTACACCATATCTTCAAATAAGGACTTTGAGCCTTTGCATGTTCACCAAGATGTTAGATTTACGAGGGTTTTCCCGATAATCATACAGTTGGTGACTCACTGAGTTGGGGAAGCGACTCGGTGAGTCAGAGGGAATCTAGAAGACAGAGTGCATGATGGTACTCACCGAGTCAGGAGCCGGACTCAGCGAGTTAGGTCGAGACATTCCACAGTTGAGATCAGTGATGATTTGCAGAGTTGAGGTTGACTCAATGAGTCGAATGAGGACTAGGAGAGTGAAGAGCATGTGTGGACTCGCCGAGTCACAGTTGCGCACTCGGTGAGTTTGGTCAAGGTTGACCGTTGACTTCGTTGACTTTTAAGGTGAGTCAATGTTTGGACCATAGAGTCATCGGAAGGGTAGGATAGTCTTTTACCCTTCCTAGAGGATGTATTGAGAGGAAGAGATTAGTCTAGCCCTGAGGGTTGTATTAATTAGAGTATTTATTATATGTGACTAGGCAGGGACTATACCAGAGTTACCGAGTCAGAGATTTACTGAGATATCCGAGGTGAGTCTTCTCACTATACTTTACCTTGAGTAGGTAAATAGAGTTATGTGATGCAGTGTTTGTATGCTATATATGTGCTTATTGTTGCACTTCATTATTCTATGTGATTTATGATGTGCATGTTTGCAGAGTTAGAACCTGAGGGTTCACAGAGTTTGGGTGCATGGACCCACAGAGTTATAGCCTCGAGTGGCTACTATGTGTTATATGTGGTATTTTGGGGAACTCACTAAGCTTTGTGCTTACAGTGTTTTATGTTATGTGTTTCAGGTACTAGTGAGGATCGCGGAAAGGCGCCGGCTTGATCAGTACACACACGGGATTTTATGCTATGAGATCTTGGGATTGATATATGTTATGAATTGAGTTTTTAAACAATGATGCTTTTTTGAATAATGAATGAATTATTTTTTTATAAAATGCGAAACATTGTTTTGGAAATCTACGTTGTTACAAGTTGGTATCAGAGCCTTGGTTTGAGGGATTCGAGTACACCTTCGGGCGTATTTGAACTCAAACTGAGGATTTGAAAAATATTTTCAAAAGAGAGCCAAGTTTTCTAAAAAGAGTAAAAGATTTTTTTTGAAAACGCAGAGCAGACTTGTGTGTACAATCAGTCAGCGCCCGAACGGTGATTTCCCAAAATACCCTTACGTTATATGTTTATGAGATTGATATGATGTATTCTCGTGCTAGAGTGGGCTAGGTATTCCTATTAGGACTAGAGTGGCCTGATTTGTGATACCTTAGCCTAGGGGGAGGTGAGCTGCTATGAGATGCTTGAGAGTGAGTAGGTAGCAGTGAGGAGCTTATGAGAGATCTGTTAGAGAGTGGATTATGCATAATAGAGTACTTGGGACTTCGGATCCTAGGAGGAGGACTTGGGGTGTATACTGATACGGTGCAGATAGTAGTATTGGGCCCGTACTACTGAAAACACCAGGGCGGTGTACAGTTCAAGTAAGAATCTTCGAGATGCCAGGGATCAAGGAGGGATGAGTTATCAAGTGCGAGTATGCTCGAGTGAATTTCTAATATATCGTATGTTGTATTTAAGAGGTAGATCATGGTGAGGACACGTCATATGCCAGAGAGCAGCGGGACTAGTGATGAGGAGATCCGCAGGATCATCCATGAGGAGGTGGCTGCGGCCATCAGGGCAGAGATACCAGAGATGTTCGGGTCTATTAAGACCACGTTGATTGAGACTTTTGATGAGCGTTATGCCTCTCTTTCTGAGGCTGCTGTTGCAGCGGCCACCACAGTCGTCGCTGTTGCTAGGCCGCAAGGGGGTGACTCGTTGTTGTTCAGGGAGTTCAGCAACACGAAGCCACCAGAGTTTGATGGGACGCAGGATCCGATTGCAGCGATGAGATGGGTATCTGAAATTGACGGGTGTTTCTATACATGCTCGTTCCTGGAGCACTTGAGGGTTCGGTTTGTGTTGAACCAGCTTCGCCTGGGGGCGAAGGATAGGTGGAAGTTCACGACAGCACACTATTCTCCAGCAGAGCTTGCTGCGGTGACCTGAGAGAGGTTCACCACCATGTTTCGTGATGAGTACGTTCCCTCGGTGGAGCGAGATCGGTTGGCACAAGAGTTTTTGACCCTCAAGCAAGGTATGTAGTCTGTTACGGTTATTACCAGGATGTTTCATGAGAGGGCGATGTTCTTCCCTGAGCACGTGTCTACTGAGCAGGCACGTATGAGCCGTTATTTGAGTATTTTGAGGAGAGACATTCGGGAGTCCGTGGCGAACTCCTCATACCAGACATTTGCCGATCTTCAGGCAAATTTCTGGAAGAGGGAGATCGAGCTACATACTCAGGCTAGGGAGGAGGCGAAGTCTCAGGGGAGGGATCGGCGACCGGCACAGTCCCAGCCGACAGCCAAGCGGGCCATGCCCACTGATTCCAGAGCAGGGAGTCAGAAGGGCCGCACTTATGGAAAGTGAGGCAAGGGTCATGATGGAGTTTGTAGAGCGGGATCTTGCTACAAGTGTGACAAGGAGGGGCATATGGCCAAGGACTGCCCCAAGGGGTTTGCAGTGTGTTTTCACTGCAACCAGACTGGACACCGAAAGACCGAGTGTCCGCTGCTGCGAGGGACAGCACAGGGAGCTTCTCTGGGGTCTGCCCCTGCTGCTGTTAGAGTTTCTGATTGTCGGCCGGTGAAGACCGAGACGCCGAAGGCTCGGGGGACAGGCTTCCAGTTGACTGCGGAGGAGGTCCGGGCAGCGCCCGATGTTGTGGCTGGTATGTATTCTTTCGTGTATTTATTTTAATGTTTGAGATTTTGTGCTTATATTATGATATGCACTTTTCTTGTGAATTCTGTACCTGCTTTGGTGTTATTTGACTCGAGTGCGAGTCGATCTTTTATATCGTTGGCTTTCAGTACATCAGTACTAGTCGAGAGGCGTTGAGTCGACCTCTAAGACTCTCCATCACCGACAAGAGAGCAGTGTATGCCACGGAGGTGATTCGAGGATGCGTACTTGAGATATTCGGTGTAGATTTTCCTATTGATTTGGTCCCGATCGCGATGGGGGACGGCTGTGTCATCGTAGGCATGGATTGGTTGAGCAGATTTGGAGTAGTAATCAACTGTGAGCGGTAGTTGGTGACCATACGAGACCCAAGTGGGGGAGTTCTTACGGTGTACGACGAGGGTACCCATCCCGATTCAGCGTTTTGTTCGGCTGCTAGAGCGAGGTAGAGTCTACAGCTGGGTTGTAGTGGTTTTGTAGCATATGTGATGGATACGAGGGTTGGTGCAGAGAAACCTAGTACGGTTGAGGAGGTTCCGATAGTGCGTGAATTCCCGGATGTTTTTCCCGAAGAGCTACCGGGTGTGCCTCCTGAGAGGCAGGTTGAGTTTCGCATTGATTTGATTCCGGGGGCAGCACCTATTGCCAAGGCGCCCTATCGCCTTGCACCTCCAGAGATGCATGAGTTATCCTCGCAGCTTCAAGAGCTGCTGGAGATGGGGTTTATACGGCCGAGCAGCTCGTTGTGGGGAGCACCGATCCTGTTTATGAAGAAAAAGGATGGTTCGCACCGAATGTGTATAGATTATCGAGAGCTGAATAAGTTAACGGTCAAGAACCGTTATCCTTTGCCGAGGATCGACGATTTGTCCGATCAGCTACAGGGAGCATCTTGGTTTTCCAAGATTGATCTGAGATCTGGATATCATCAGATGAGGGTGCATGAGGAGGATATCCAGAAGACCGCATTCATGACTCGTTATGGGCATTACGAGTTCGTGGTGATGCTATTCGGGCTCACCAATGCGCCTGCAGCGTTTATGGATCTCATGAATAGGGTATGCAGACCGATGCTGGATCGATCAGTGATTGTGTTCATTGACGGCATTTTGGTGTATTCGAAGTCCAAGGAGTAGCAGGAGGAGCATTTGTGAGAGATCCTCAGCATGCTGAGATCAGAGAGGCTTTACGCCAAATTCTCCAAGTGTGATTTTTGGTTACGAGAGGTGTAGTTTCTTGGTCACCTCGTTAACGAAAAGGGGATTTTGGTCGATCCGGCCAAGATCGAGGCGACGATGAGTTGGGAGGTGCCGAAATCTCTCCTTCTGAGATCAAGAGTTTTCTAGGGTTGGCCGGCTATTATCGGAGGTTCATCAAGGATTTCTCCAAGATTATTGTTCCTCTCACCAGGTTGACCCGGAAGGGTGTGGTGTTCAGCTGGGGCCCAGAGCAGCAGGCCTCATTTAAGACTCTTCGCCAGAGATTTTGCGAAGCCCCGGTGTTGAATCTTCCAGAGGGGATGGAGGACTTCGTGGTGTATTGTGACGCATCGATATCTGGGTTGGGCGCGGTGTTGATGCATAGGGGGCATGTCATCGGGTACGCATCGAGGCAGCTGAAGCCCCATGAGGCAAGGTATCCCACCCACGATCTAGAGTTGGGGGCTTTTGTGTTTGCCCTCAAGATTTTGCGTCATTATCTGTATGGGGTTCGGTGTACGATATATACAGACCACAAGAGTTTGAAATATTTGATGGATCAGCCGAACCTGAACATGCGTCAGAGGAGATGGTTGGATGTGGTAAAGGATTATAATTGCGAGATCCTGTACCACACGGGCAAGGCTAATGTGGTAGCCGACGCCCTGAGTCGTAGAGCAGAGAGCGCCCCGATTCGGGATATTTGTATGAGATTGACGGTGATGACTCCGGTGTTGGACACCATCAGAGGGGCTCAGGCTGAGGCGGTGAGACCAGAGAACCTCAAGAGAGAGCGAGTTATCTGACAGGTGTCGGAGTTCGTGACCGATAGCAGAGGACTTATGATCTTACAGGGTCGGATTTGGGTACCGTTTGTTGGAGGAACGCATACCATCTTAATGGAGGAGGCGCATAGATCGAGATTCTCGATCCATCCTGGGGCCACTAAGATGTTTCTGGATCTTAAAAGGGAGTATTGGTGGCCCTGTATGAAGAGAGATGTAGCATGGTTTGTTGAGAGGTGCCTAACCTGTCGTAGGGCTAAGGCCGAACATTAGAGACCGCATGGTAAGTTGCAGCCGCTGGAAGTCCCAGAGTGGAAATGGGAACATTTATCCATGGATTTTATCACCAAATTGCCGAGAACGACGAGGGGTGTCGATGCAATTTGGGTGATAGTAGACCGTTTGAGAAAGAACGCTCACTTTCTTGCCATTACTAAGAGTTCTTCTGCGGAGAAGTTAGCAGAGATATATGTGAGAGAGGTGGTATCGCGGCATGGGGTGCCAATCTCGATTGTGTCAGATCGAGATGTGCGTTTCACTTCCAAATTTTGGAAGAAATTCCATGAGGAGTTGGGTACGAGGTTGCATTTCAGTACCGCATACCACTCTCAGATTGACGGTCAGAGCGAGCGGACGATTCAGATGCTCTAGGACATGCTCCGAGCATGTGTGTTGGATTTTGGCGGAAGTTGGGACACGTATTTTCCCTTAGCAGAGTTCTCCTACAACAACAGCCATCATTCGAGCATTGGTATGCTACCCTTTGAGCTGTTGTATGGGAGGAGTAGTCGGACTCCCATTTGTTGGGGAGAGGTAGGGCAACGAGTGATGGGTAGCACGAAGATCGTGCTTCAGACGACAGAGCAGATATAGCAGGTTAGGCAGAGGTTGTTGACCACCCAAAGTCGCCAGAAGAGTTATGCGGATAGGCGACGATCCGAGCTTGAGTTCCAGGTCGGTGATTATGTTCTCCTGAAAGTATCTCCATGGAAAGGAGTGATCCAATTCAAGAAGAGGGGAAAGCTAGGGCCCCGGTATATTGGGCCATTCAGGGTGATCGCGAGGGTGGGCAGGGTAGCGTATCGCTTGGAGCTACCTACGGAGTTGGAACGGATTCATAATACCTTCCACGTGTCTCAGCTGAGGAAGTGTATAGCCGACAAGTCGGTGGTAGAGCCGTTAGAGGATATTCAGGTGGATGCGAGCCTGAACTACGTGGAGAGACCAGTGGCGATTGTGGATCGGAAGATCAAGGTTCTGAGGAACAAGGAGGTGCCACTGGTGCAGGTTCAATGGCAACATCAGAGAGGATCCGAGTTGACTTGGAAGCCAGAGCGGAAGATGCGTGAGCAGCATCCGGAGCTATTTCAGGGATGAGACTTCGAGGGCGAAGTCTGATTCAAGTGGGGGATAATTGTAACATCCGGAATTTCAGGTATTATATTTATTCCATTTAATTTCTAGTTTTGTGGAAGAACTCGGCGAATTGATGCGTAGACTCGCCGAGTAGAGACGTGAATCATGATTCGGGTGGACGGTTGGACTCGGCGAGTCCACACTGTTTAATGAAACCCTAATTCCTTGGGTTTGGGGCCTATTTAAACGGCCTTATGGCCGTCAATTGCGGCTACCAGACCCTAGAGAGAAACCCTAAGTGAGCCAGGGAGTTTTTGAGAGAAAAGAAGTTATTTCTTGATCTTTGTTGGTGTTTTTGCAAATAGAAGAGGACCAAGACAAGAGGAGGCTGAAGAGGGTGCTGATCTAGTGATTCCAGGGCTCAGAGACTTCATTTTGAGGTATTAATTCAACTCCTTCTTCAGTTTATGGTGTAAATCTTAGAGTTAGGGCTTTTTAGCTCCATTAGAGGATGGTTATTTGGAGTAATTGGTCCCTTCTCGTGTTGGTGCTGTAGATCTAGACCCAAAGAGGTCCATAGACCCTTTTCCCTTGAGCTTTATGGGTATTAATGGAGGTTATGAACTTAGGATGTCATTTTAGAGGCCATATCTTCAAATAAGGACTTTGAGCCTTTGCATGTGCACCAAGATGTTAGCTTTACATGATTATAATGCTTTGGGAAGCTAGATCTATGGTTTAGAGGAGCGGATCTGACCTCAAGAGGTCAGTTCAGCTTGAGCATGGCATGGACTCGCCGAGTCCAATAGCCGACTTGGCGAGTAGGACGAGGGTTTTCCCGATAATCACACAGTTGGTGACTCACTGAGTTGGGGAAGTGACTCGGTGAGTCAGAGGGAATCTAGAAGACAGAGTGCACGATGGTACTCGCCGAGTCAGGAGCCGGACTCGGTGAGTTGGGTCGAGACATTCCACAGTTGAGATCAGTGATGATTTGCAGAGTTGAGGTTGACTCAGTGAGTCGAATGAGGACCAGGAGAGTGAAGAGCATGTGTGGACTCGCCGAGTCACAGTTGCGCACTCGGCGAGTTTGGTCAAGGTTGACCGTTAACTTCGTTGACTTGTAGGGTGAGTCAATATTTGGACCATTGAGTCATCGGAAGGGTAGGATAGTCTTTTACCCTTCCTAGAGGATGTATTGAGAGGAAGAGAGAGTATTTATTTTATGTGTCTAGGCAGGGACTATACCAGAATTACCGAGTCAGAGATTTACTGAGATATCCGAGGTGAGTCTTCTCACTATACTTTACCTTGAGTAGGTAAATAGAGTTATGTGATACAGTGTTTGTATGCTATATATGTGCTATGTGTTTCACTGTATTATTCTATGTGATTTATGCTGTGCATGTTTGCAGAATTAGCACCTGAGGGTTCACAGAGTTTGGGTGCACGGACCCACAGAGTTATAGCCTCGAGTGGCTAATATGTGTTATATGTGGTATTTTGAGGAACTAACTAAGCTTTGTGCTTACAATGTTTTATGTTACGTGTTTCAGGTACTAGTGAGTATCGCCGAAAGTCGCCGACTTGATCAGTACACACATGGGATTTTATGCTATGAGATCTTAGGATTGATATATGTTATGAATTGAGTTTTTAAACAATTATGCTTTTATGAATAATGAATGAATTATGTTTTTATAAAATGCGAAAAATTGTTTTGGAAATTTACGTTGTTACATAGGTAATGAGGCAAGAATGTCATGAAGGGTCTGCAGTTTGTCTGGGACAAAGGGGCTGCAGTGTTCATGAGTACTCTTGGAATAGGGATTCGAGTATTGTATTCAACCCACGCTTACTTGTATCACTTCATGGAATTTATCTCGAGTAATCATGAGACAGTAATATCATATAAGTGTTCAAACTTAGAGATATGAGTTGTTAACTATGAGTTGGTTATACATTGATTGTACGAAAACGCATTGGTAACTCGATGTTATAAAATGTGCCTTTGTGTATGATTCAACAACTAGTAGAACAATCATACGGGTCGAAGTTTATCTGTTCCTTTTAGTCCTTGGAGGATTAAAAGCAATATATGGGCCCCTCGATGATTTTTTTGACCTGTGTATCGGGCCCGGTCAGAACTAAATTGATATGTTCAATTAAGTTCTATGTCAAACAAATCGGAAATCGGGAAACAAACTGCCGGACAAGAAGTACGACATTGTTGCATGTATTTGTACGACTGATATCTTAATAGCATAGGATTATATGATCAATTATCTTAAAAGGCACGTCATCTTAGTTCCACGAGATGTTGAAAGAGCTATGATTGTTGATCGGTTCCTGAAGTCATACTTGCAGTTATAGTTATTAGACTTATCCAAGTGGCAGACTGTTGGATAAGGTGTCTAAGTCCATAACTATTTCTGGGATGTACTTGAATTGGTTGGCATGGTCCATTTGAGTTGAATGGCATCATGATAATTAGATAGACAAAATAAGAAGAAGGACAATTATGATTTGTTAATATATTATAAGTTATAATATATTAATATGAAATCATATTATTTAATTAGTATTGATCAAGAATTAATTCGGAATTAATTTTTTGATCAAAAGGAGACTAATTAAATATATGGGGTTGATTGTGTAAATCATCCATTCTTATGTAGTGGGCTAATGATCCATGGTTTATTGAATTGGGATAAAACCCATAGGGTGCTCCATGGATGGTCCATGGAGGATAAAACCCATGGATCATGGAGGAAATGAAAAGCCATGTCAATTAGGGTTTACATGGTGTAACCCTACTTGTGACACACTATATAAAGACCCCATGGGCTACCAAAATGGGCACTAAGTGAAGAACAAGAGGGCTTGCCGATTTTGAGTAATAGTGTACTTTTCTCAAAGTTATTCCGAGAGTTTTCATAAGGAATCCAAGCAACAAGAAAGGTATGTTCTTCTACTAGCTTTTATATTTCAAGTTCCCCATGCCATGCTAGTTAGGTTAAGAACCTTGGCAAAAAAAATTTTTGCATGTATCTTACTTAAACATAGATCCAAAGTTTCTAGGGTTTCATGTACACCATAAGAGTGTTTGAATGCTCAAAACCCTTCAACTGTAACATCCTAACTCCCAAGTATAATATTTAATTAATTTACATTCATAATGTCAGAGAAACTCGACGAGTTGGATGCCCCAACTCGCCGAGTAGAGGAGTTAATGGACGCGTGATTTTTAGAGTCTACTTGAAGAGTTTGTAGACCCCAACTCGACGAGTAGGTGTCGAGTGAGAAAACCCTAATTTTTAGGGTTTGTGTCCTATTTAAAGGACCTTAAGCCTTCATTTCCGCATGCCTTGTCATCTTAACACTCTAAGAGAAACCCTAATCGAGCTATATCCTTGTATGAGAGAAAGAGAGGCTAACATTGCATATTTTAGTGCATTTTTGGAGGACGATTGAGGAGCAATAGGCTTAGGATGAGAGGGAGCTCTTGGATCCGATTTTCATTCATTCCTACCTTTTGTTTGAAGGTAAAAAGCTACCACCTTGCTCATTGTTTGGTTAGATCTCTATTCTAGGGAGTTTAGGGCCTTTTTCCAATCCTTCGTTGAGTTATGGAGTTGTTGAGCTTTCCGTAGAGTTGAGACTTCAGATATGGACAATATGAGGTCCTTTGAGCCCAATGATTTGAGCTTTATCAAGCTAGTGGCAAGCTTTTATGAATTAAACCCAATATAGAGCTTTTTTTTGGCATTTCGAGCTCTAAATGCTATGCATGGATGTAAATCTTGCAGATTTATGTGGTATTTCGGCCTTGGGAGGCTAGATCTAGAGTTTGGGACCTTATTTCTACTTATAATCATCTGAACGAGAATTGTTAAAGAGGGACTCGACGAGTGCATGAGCCAAATTGACGAGTTAGCTAGGGTTTTTCCCGATAGCATGGACATGCTACAACTTGGCGAGTTGACGAGACAACTCGACAAGTTGAGTTGGATTTTCCTGATACTCTAGAGAAATCAAAGGAAATCGACGAGTCGCATAGATGCACTCGACAAGTTTAGTCAACATGGACTGTTGACTTGAGCGTTGACTTACGTTGACTTTTAGGGTTTGGTGAACTGTGGACCTTAGACACCATGGAGGGGTAAAATGGTCTTTTCACCCTTTTGAGATTTAGTGGAGGAGTGAGCTTAACATCTCGGAGTGGTTATTACAAATTTCTTATTAGAGATAAATATATTATGTAGGGAAAGTCTAGACTGTTTGTAGGGTACTAGATCTACTTGCTTACTTACGAGGTGAGTCTTCTCACTATCCTTACCTAAGTGGTAATACTATGCGATCGAAGGGTCTTATATGCTTATATTGAGTATGTGATAACATGCAATTGTCTCTGTGATTTATTCTATATAATATCTTGTACTTTATTGGTTAGGACCAGACGGTCCAACTCGAGTTGTGAGACCGGAGGGTCTTCACTGAGACACATGACCGGAGGGTCCTTATAGAGATATAGCCACGAGAGGCTAATTATTGTGTGTGGTATTTTGAGGAACTCACTAAGCTTCGTGCTTACCGTGTTATGTGATATGTGTTTCAAGTACTTCTCAGGATCGCAGGAAGGGCTGACTTGATTATACACACCTGATCGAGATTATGTTTCAGGATTATGGCATATTCTCAATTGTTTTGTTGATCTGTTTTTTTCTACAATTGATACACTATGGTTTTGATAAAATCTGATATTGAGTTTTATGTGATTTAAAAATGAATTTTGTTTTTGAAAATTTATGGTGTTACAAGTTGGTATTAGAGCCTTGGTTTAAGGGATTCATATGTACTCTTGAGTATTTCTGGACTCAAAGTGAGGATTTGAGAAAATTTTCTAAAAATATATGATTTTTATAAAAGGAGTAAGAGTTTAAAAGAGAAAACGAGACGGAGCAGTGTGTACAATCAGCCAGAGCCCAAACGATGATTTCCTAAAATACCATTACTTGTTATATTATGAGATACTTATGAGATATTAGAACTGTATGCTAGAGGATAGGTTTGGTATTTCAATAATTAGGGCTAAAGTATCCTGATTTAGGATGCCTTTGTAACAACGTAAATTTCAAAACAATTTTTCACTTTTACAAATATAATTTCATTCATAAATATTCTTAAATCGAAGTGTATCACATATCAAATCCATAAAAACACATCCCAAGATCATAATGTATAAAAATCTGATAGTGTGTACTGATCATGTCGGCGCCTTCCCGCGATCCTCACTGGTACCTGAAACACATAACACAGCACTGTAAGCATAAATGGTTAGTGAGTTCCCCAAAATACTACATATAACACATATTAGCCATTCAAGGCTATAACCCTGTGGGCCCTCTAGCCCTAACTCTGTGGACCCTCTGGTCCTAACTCTATGGACCTTCCGGTCCTAACTCTGTAAACTCTGGAGTACATACGTCATATATCAAATAGAAAGAATGCAGTACAACATATCACGCATATATCACCCAATATACTCTGTCACATAACCCTAATTACCACTCAAGGTAAAGTATAGTGAGAAGACTCACCTCGGATAACTCGGTAACCCTCAAACTCGGAAATACTGATCCCGCCTTCGCCTAATCACATAAAATAATTACTCTAATCAATATGACTTTCAAAGACTAGGCTAATCCCTCTCTAAGTTATCTAAGAAGGGTAAAAGACCATTCTACCCCTCCAACGGCTCAACAGTCCAAACAATGACTAAACCCTAATAGTCAACAAAGTCAACTTTAGTCAACGGTCAACTCTGACCAGACTCGTCGAGTGCACACGGGCGACTCGGTGAGTCCATGCGGGTCCCCTGAATCATTCTAAGCCTCACTTGGCATGCCGAGTCCCTCCTCCACTCACCGGGTCACTCTGAAACGAATCGCGGGGCAAACCTCGACTTGACTCGTCGAGTCCACTTAGGGACTCAGTGATTTGCTCCCATGACAACTCTCGAATGACTTTCTGAGGTCAAATCTACTTCTCTAACCTATAGATCTGACTTCCCCACGACCAATAACCACGTCAAGGTCGAAACTTGACTCACATGCAATGCACCCAAGGCTTCTTTTGGTGAAATAACTACTAAAATGGCCACCTAGGCTCATAACTCCAAAGCGATGGCATAAAGCATAGTGATAGGGACTGTCTGGACCTCTTGAGGTCCAGATCTAAGAATCATTCCACCTTGGGAGCTCACCCACTCTAGATTCAAGCTAAAACATGCATATAGAAACCCTAGATTCGACTAAACATCAAAATCATGAAAATAAGCACATATTTATACCTCCAACAGCATCCTTTGATCAAATGGAAGTAGATCCAAGATCCCCAACTCGCCTAGCTTGTCCTTCCTCCTTTCTTCGCTAAAACAAACAAGAAATGGTGAACAATGGCCTGCTTTCTCACTCACAAGACTCACAGATGCTCTGGTACTCTCAAGGACAAAGGTAGCCGCAATTAAGGGTCATAAGGTCCTTTAAATAGGGCACATGCCCTGAGATTTAGGTTTCAACCCACAGCGCGGACTCGTCGAGTCCACTCTTTCCGACTCGTCGAGTCTGTTCATTAATCCATTTAGCAATTGCAATTCTACTCGACGAGTCTAAGTCTCAACTCGTTGAGTCCCTCACTTTTACTCAAAAAATAAATGATCAAATATAATACCTGGAAATACGGATGTTACAATTCCCCCCCACTAGAATCACACTTCGCCCTCGAAGTCTTGCTCCGCAAACAATTCTGGATGCTGCTCCCGCATCTCTAACTCCTGCTCCTAAGTCATCTCGGACCATCTCTGATGTTGCCACTAGACTTGAACCAGGGGCACCTCCTTGTTCCTCAGAACCTTGATCTTTCGATCCACCATCGCAAATGGCCTCTCAACATAATTCTGGCTCGCATCCACCTGAATGTCTTCCAATAGCGCCATCACCGACTCGTCGGCTACACACTTCCTCAACTGAGACACGTGGAAGGTGTCATTAATCTGGCTCAACTCCACAGGTAGCTCCAAACGATATGCTACCCTGCCTACCCTCGCGGTCACCCACAACGGACCAATTTATCGGGGACCCTGCTTGCCCCTCTTCCTGAATCGGATCACTCATTTCTAAGGAGATACCTTCAGTAGTACGAAGTATCCAACCTGGAACTAATGCTCGGTTCGTCGCCTATCCGCATAACTCTTCTAGCGACTTTGAACTGTCAACAACCTCTGCCTGACCTGTTGTATATGTTTTTTCATTTGAAGCACTAACTTAGTGTTACCCAACACTCGCTACCTGACCTCTCCCCAGCAGATGGGAGTCCGTTACCTCCTCCCATACATTAACTCAAAGGGATGCATACCGATACTAGAATGGTGGCTGTTGTTATAAGAAAACTCAGCCAATGGTAGATACATGTCCCAACTTCCTCCAAAATCCAACACACAAGCCCTAAGCATGTCCTCGAGCGTCTGAATTGTCTGCTCGCTTTGACCGTCCGTTTGTGGGTGGTATTGTTGAATATAGTGTCTAAGTCCATAACTATATTTGGTATGTACTTGACCCGACCCGGCAAGGTCCATTTGGGTTGCACTTCACCCGAATAAGTTATGGATAATCTTTGGAGAATAGTATAAGTTATGATTTATTAATATATTATAAGTTCTAATATATTAATATAAGATCATATTATTTAATTAGTATTGATCTATAATTAATCTAGGATTAATTTAGAGATCAAAAGTATTACTAATTAAATATGGGCTTCTATATTTATATAGGGTGGGCTAATGCTTATTTGGAATGGGATAGGCTTGCATGGAAAGTCCATGGATACTCCATGGAGCTTTAACCCATGGATCTCATGGAAATGAAGAGACATGGGTATTAGGGTTTACACGGATGTATCCCTAATCCACCACACTATAGAAAGGAGGCCTTGGTTCTTGAAATCACACTAGTTGATGTGGAAAAAGCAAGAGGGCCGATTTCAAGATAGTTGTGACTATTCTCTCAAGGTTCCAAAGTTTGTGGTGATTTGTGATTGCATTTGAGGCATTCACACTATTGGTGTTAGGCTCTAAAACTCCAAGGAATCAACTACAACTACAAGGTAAGTAATTATTCTAGCTTTATTTGATTCAAGTTCCCCATGCCATGCTAGATAGGATAAGAACCTTGGAAAAATAATTATTTGCATGTATCTTAGTCAAACATAGATCCAAGGTTTATTAGGGTTGCATGTACACTTAGGAAGTGTTAGAATGCTCAAAACCCATCAGTGGTATCAGAGCCTAGGCTTGTTTGTTTGATACTTGATGCAAAATATTGGAAAAAAGTCGAAATCTTGGTGTCTGCCGGATGAACTCACCGAGTCCATGGGGGGACTCGCCGAGTTCATGTGTATCTTCATCCTACTCGCCGAGTAGGTTCGTGCACTCGACGAGTACGAGCCTCAGAATGCAGATTTTCGACATTTGCTACTGGAAATGGAGTAGAAACATTACCCTAAACTGTTTTGGTGTCATAAAACTTGTTTTAGATGGTGTAATGTTTATGCTAATCCATTTACAATGGCTATAAGAAAAAATTACAAGATTTATGAGTAATTTATGATTCTTGAAATGTTCATATTCATGCTCTTGAACTTATGAAGATTAGATGATCATAGGAATTGTTTGTAACCTACTTGTTAGTTTAATTCTTGATCATAATGTGTTTTAATGGAATCCATAAATTGTCCTCAAGTTATGGAAAACCTAGAGTCACACTTGAATTAAAACCATTAAAAGAACACAAGAGTTAGAAAAATGAAAAGTCTTCATTTTAATACTCAATTAACTTCATAAGTTATAAGAAATGAAAAGTTTTGAAAGTTTACAAAACTTGCCCTCAAGTTTTGGAACAAGTAAAGTGATATTAAAAACTTTAGTTCCAACCCTTAGAATTTTAAAAGTTAAAATTCAACCCTTATACTTATAATATTATAAGTTAATAATATATATATATATATATATATATATATATATATATATATATATATGTATATATATATATATATATATATATATATATATATATATATGTATAAGATCAAAGTTGTTTTACCGCTAGTACGCCTCATTCATGAAGCTAGTCTATAAGGTGGGTATAAGGTTGTTGCCTATAAAATGACAACTTAATGGGTGTCCACTCTCACCCACCGCTTGCTTGACTGGTGGAGGGTTGTTAGCCGAACGGGTAGGACAAGGACTTATAAATTCTCATTAAAAGTATAATGATAATACTAAAGTAACTAAACTTTATTAAATTCCCAATCTTAGTTATTTTAGGAAAATGTGAATAAGGTGCTAATCCATGAAACTACACTTTACACTTTGTTTAAGTCATTAGTGGAGCGTGTGTTGTTAACTGGCACAGTAACTTGAACTTAACAAGGTAGGTAAACGGTGACTTAATGTTTAGCATAGTATCGATGGAGCGTGTGTGGTTAACCGGCACATCGATTGAGGGGTAATACATTAAGGGTACCAAGTAATTTGCGTGGTTACTTCACACCTTGTTTTGTGATACTCGGCATCCCAGTCACAAAACATGAAGGGCACACTCGAGATTGAAACATGCCATTGAAGAAAGTTCAATGAATCTCAAAGAATCTAGGAGTTTCTAAACCAATTAAAACCTAATTAAAATTTTGGTTTTCACGGTGGAAATTGGTGAATCGTCATTAACCTACCTTCAAATATCTTATAGCTTTAGATTACGGCATCCCTCTTCTAAGTTATAAAATATTGTGTTGGGTCCTAGCCTTAATACCACATTTGGGTGTTTATTAAGGACTATCTCTAAATCTAATCTAATCTATTCCCTCTTCCTTTCAGATGTCTTCCAATAACAATGCTTCTGGCTCTAACCCTACTAGCTCTTTCTCTCTCATGAATCTTTGTGGGAGAGTCATCTTCGATGGATCCAACTTTACTGATTGGATCAGGAACATCAGGATGGTCACTCGGTATGAGAACAAAGAATATGTTCTCGACAAGGAGCTAAAGGTACCCGAGACAACTGCTACGCCTGAAGAGCTTGCTGAATATTAGGTACATGAAAGGGATGCTACAAAAGTAGCATGCATCATGACGGCCACCATGACAGCCGAGCTCCAAAAGTCCTATGAGGACTATTATCCTTTTGAGATGCACCAGGATTTGATGGACCGTTACCATCAAAGTGATCGTCAAGAGCGATATGAGATAATCTCCTCCATGATAACAACTCGAATAAAGGATGGTGAACCCATCACGGGCCACATGCAGAAAATGCAAAGGTATGTGGATCGTTTACTGAAGCGGAATGTGAACTTCCCTGAGGAGTTAGCAATAGACATCATTTTGCACTCCTTACCATCGTGTTATGATCAATTCTGCATGACATATCACATGAACAAGGAAGAAGTCACCCTCAGTAAACTTCAGGGACTCTTGAAGACCGTGGAAAGTGGTCTAAAGGGTAAGTCGGTTGTTACTACTCCTACTTGTACTCCAATTGCGGCCAATGTTTTGGCAATCGGGCATGGCAAAGGGAAGAAGAGAAAGAACCCTTCTAAGGGTACCAAGGGTAAGACCCTTCAAGGCTCCTCTTAAAGAAAAACCAAGAAAGGTTTTGTCACTCCTTCTGCTAACCCTAATGAGGCTGAATGCTTCTATTGTCATGAAAAGTCGCACTGGAAGCGAAATTGCCCAAAGTACCAGCAAGATGTGAAGGATGGGAAAGTAAAACCCAACCATGCAGGTATATACAATATATTGTCTAATAACTCACCTCATTCTTAGTCTTGGGTCCTTGACACAGGTTGTGGTATTCACATATGTTGTGATTTGCAGGGACTAAGAAGAAGTGAGAATGTGGAGCAGGGAAAGATAAACTTGATCATGGGAAACAGGAAAGCTTCACCTGTCACCAAGATAGGAGTTTATTCCTTAGTGCTAAATAGTAGGTTTAGATTAGATTTGAATAAGTGTTATTATTCTCCAGAAATGAAAAGAAATGTTATTTCCTTTCATGCATTGTATAAACAAGGTTTAACCTTCTATTTTGATAATAATAATGGTAGTATTGATGCTTTCTTGTTCATTATTTCAAAGCATTACCTTGTGATGGCGTGTATGAAACTGTATCTGTTGTAGATAATCTAGGAAATGAGGTATTGTATATTGACTCTTCCACTTGCTTAGATAAAGCATCTTTATGGCATTGTCGTCTTACACATGTAAGCAAGAAACACATAGGCCAACTCCAAAAGGATGGAGTCTTGGAGTCATTTGACCTAAAGTCAGATGGTAGTTGTGAATCTTGTTTACTTGGTAAAATGACAAAGTCACCTTTTACTGGCACTTGTGCTAGGGGTGAAGGTTTGTTGGACCTCATACACACGGATGTGTGTGGACCCTTCAGAACCGCCACAAGAGATGCTAATCGGTTTTATGTGACTTTCACTGATGATTTTAGTAGATATGGATATGTCTACTTAATCAAGCATAAGTCAGAAACCTTTGAGAAATTCAAAGAGTTTAAGCAAGAAGTGGAGAATCAGTTGGGAAGGAACATTAAGAAGCTTCGATCCGATCGTGGTGGTGAGCATCTTACTACTGAGTTCCTTGACTATCTTAAGGAATGTGGGATTATCTCACAATTGACACCTCCTAGGACATCATAGTTGAACGGTGTAGCTGAGAGGCGTAATAGGACCTTGTTGGACATGGTTCGTTCCATGATGAGTCAAGCTTCGCTACCAATCTCATTTTGGGGGTATGCCTTAGAGACTGTTGCCCATATCCTAAATCTAGTCCCTACAAAGAAGGTTGCCAAAACACCTCACGAGATGTGGACTGGAAAAGTTCCAAATCTAGACCACATCAAGATTTGGGGTTGTGAGGCTTTCGTGAGACGCGAGACTCACGATAAGCTCGAACCCTGAAGCGAAAGGTGTATTTTCATCGGCTATCCACAGAAATCCTTTGGCTACATCTTCTACAAACCCAGTGATAATGTGGTCTTTTTAGCAAGAAGAGGATTCTTTCGAGAGAGAGAATTCATGAGTCAAGCAGACAGTGGGAAGCAAATTGACCTTGAGGAAATTCAAGAGTCAAGTGATGAAGGAACCTCAAACCCTAGCCCTCAACCTGAGGAGGAAACTCCTGTTGAGCCGACTGAAGAATCTATACCTCTGAGGCGTTCCACCAGAGTTAGGAATGCACCTGAGCATTATTATGGTTTCCATATTACTTCAGAAGGTGAGACACTTATCAGTGATAACACACTGGTAAATCTAGATGAGCCTAACAGCTACACGGAAGCCATGGCAGGCCCTGAGGCTGCTAAATGGAAAGACGCTATGGATAGCGAGATACAGTCCATGTATGACAATCAAGTTTGGAACTTGGTTGACAATGTACCTGATCGTAAGGTAGTTGGGTGCAAATGGATCTTGAAGAAGAAGACCGACGTGGATGGTAATGTACACACTTATAAGGCACGATAGGTTACAAAGGGTTATTCTCAAACTCCGGGAGTTGATTATGATGAGACCTTTTCACTATTGGCCAAGATTAAGTCTATTAGGGTTCTGTTAGCCATTGCTGCATTTCATGGCTATGAAATATGGCAAATGGATGTCAAAACCGCTTTCCTTAATGGAAAGTTTGCTGAAGATGTTTACATGGTTCAGCTAGAAGGTTTTGTCAGTACAAAGTACCCCAATAGAGTGTGAAAACTCGAGAAATCCATTTATGGATTGAAACAAGCACCTCGCAGATGGAATCTTTGCTTTGATGAGAAAGTCAAAGAATTTGGCTTTTCAAGGAGTGAAGATGAATCGTGTGTCTATATCAAGGCTAGTGGGCGCATAGTCAGCTTTTTGGTACTGTATTTGGATGACATACTACTCATAGGAAATGATATCCCAACCCTGCAGGAAGTAAAGTCCTGGCTTGTGAATTGTTTCTCTATGAAGGACCTTGGTGAAGCTGCCTATATTCTAGGGATAAGGATTTTGAGAAACAGGAGTAAAAGACTAATTGGACTTAGTCAAAGAACCTATGTGGACAAAGTGTTGAAAAGATTCAACATGCATAACTCTAAGAAAGGTGAGTTACCCATTCAGAGTAACGCCAGATTGAGTAAGACAAAAAGCCCTAGTACAGAGGCTGAGATAGCAGAAATGAGTCGACTAGCTTATGCTTCAACTGTAGGATCGATCATGTATGCTATGACGTGTGCTCGACCTGATGTAGCCTTTGCTTTGAGCATGGTTAGCAGGTATCAGGGGAACCCTGGCAAGGCACACTAGACTGCGGTAAAGAATATCCTCAAGTACCTACGAAGGACTAAGGACTGGGTCCTTACCCTTGGTGGGAGTGATGACTTGAAAGTTGTAGGGTACAGTGATGCTAGCTTCCAGACTGACAGAGATAATTTCCGCTCTCAGTCGGGCTGGGTCTTTACCCTAAACGGAGGGGCAATTACTTCGAAAAGTTCCAAGCAGGAGATAGCGGCTGATTCACTTGTGAATCAGAGTATATAGCAACAAGGGAGGCTGTAAAGGAGGCTATATGGCTAAAGAACTTCATCGGAGACCTTGGAGTTGTACCAGCTATAAAGGAGCCAATGAAGATTTTCTGTGACAGCAATAGTGCGGTTGCCTTAGCCAAGGAACCAAGAGATCATGGGAGATCCAGACACATTGAGAGAAAATACCACTTCATCAGACATCGAATAGAAAAAGGAATCCTCGTGGCAAAGAGGGTATCATCGGATGAGAACCTAGCAGATCCCCTCACGAAGGGACTGACTCAGGCTAAGCATCTCCAGCATGCTCGGAGCATAGGGCTGAAGGATGATATTAGTTTTAGTAGTTAGATAATCTCGAAATTTGTAAAGTGTAAATGACATTAGATGATGAATAAAAGGTGTTTTATTTATGAGCAAAGTGTTGCTATCTCTTGTCGATCGTTTACGATATTTCTTTTGCATGTTTTGACTTCTAGAATAATTATGTTTGGTATATCATATGATTCAAATCTCCACAGTCGGTCATATGCCAGAAGTAGGTATGAATCAAGACTGTCATGATTGTTTGCAGAGGTCTAAGATGTTGGACATAGCCACAACAATCATGAGTGCTCAGAAGTTCTGAGCATTGGACTCAACCCACGCTCACTGGAATAACTTCATGGAATTTATCTCGAGTGACCATGAGACGGTAATATCATATAAGTCTTCAAACCTAGAGATATGGTTTGTTACTTACGAGTTGGTTATGCATTGATTGTACGAAAACGCATTGGTAACTCGATGTTATAAAACGTACTTTTGTGTATAATTCAATGAGTGGTAGAACAAACATATGAGTCGAAGTTTATCTGTTCCTTCTTGGATTAGAAGCTGATATTTGGGCCCCTCGATGATTTTGTTTTGACATATGTACCAGGCCCGGTCAGAACTAAATTGATGTGTTCAGTTAAGTTCTATGTCAAACAAATCGGAAATCGGGAAACAAATGATGGACAATAAGTAAGACCATGTTCCATGTATTTGTCCGGCTGATATCTAGAACAGAGGATTATACGATCACTTATCTAAAATGGCACGTTCAAGTTCAACAAAGTTTAAAGAGCTACGATTGCTGATCGGTTCCTGAAGTCAAACTTGCAACTATAGTGATTAGACTTATCCAAGTGGGAGACTGTTGGATATAATGTCTAAGTCCATAACTATATTTGGTATGTACTTGACCCGACCCGGCATGGTCCATTTGGGTTGCACTTCACCCAAACAATTTATGGATAATCTGTGGAGAATAGTATAAGTTATGATTTATTAATATATTATAAGTTCTAATATATTCATATAAGATCATATTATTTAATTAGTATTGATCTATAATTAATCTAGGATTAATTTAGAGATCAAAAGTATTACTAATTAACTATGGGCTTCTATATTTATATAGTGTGGGCTAATGCTTATTTGGAATGGGCTAGGCTTGCATGAAAAGTCCATGGATACTCCATGGAGCTTTAACCCATGGATCTCATGGAAATGAAGAGACATGGGTATTAGGGTTTACATGGATGTAACCCTAATCCACCACACTATATAAAGGAGGCTTTGGTTCATGAAATCACACTAGTTGATGTGGAAAAAGCAAGAGGGCCGATTTCAAGATAGTTGTGACTATTCTCTCAAGATTCCAAAGTTTATGGTGATTTGTGATTCCATTTGAGGCATTCACAGTATTGGTTCTAGGCTCTAAAACTCCAAACAATCAACTACAACTACAAGGTAAGTAATTCTTCTAGCTTTATTGGATTCAAGTTCCCCATGTCATGCTAGATAGGATAAGAACCTTAGAAAAGTAATTATTTTCATGTATCTTAGTCAAACATAGATCCAAGGTTTATTAGGGTTGCATGTACACTTAGGAAGTGTTAGAATGCTCAAAACCCATCAGGTATGTGGTACTGAAATGCAACCTTGTACCCAACTCCTCATGGAATTTCTTCCAGAACCTGGAAGTGAAACGCACATCTCGATCCGACATGATCGAGATCAGTACTCCATGTTGTGATACCACCTCTCTCACTTACAACTCTGTCAGCCTCTCAGCAGAAGAGCTCTTACTGATAGCAAGAAAATGCACACTCTTTGTTAGCCGGTCAACGATCACCCAAATTGCATCGACATTTCTCGCAGTCCTTGGCAATTTGGTGATAAAATCCATGGAAATTTGTTCCCACTTCCACTGGGGAACCTCAAGAAGCTGTAACTTGCCATGCGGCCGCTGGTGCTCGGCCTTAACCCTGCGACAGGTCAAGCACCTCTCCACAAACCACACAACATCCTTCTTCATAAAGGGCCACCAATAGTCTCTCTTCAGGTCGAAATACATCTTAGTGGCCCTGGGATGGATCGAAAACCTCGATATGCGCGTCTCTTTCATCAGAATGGTACGTGCCCCACCCTCAAATGGCACCCAAATCCGACCCTGAAAGGTCATAAGCCCTCAGCTATCGGTAATGAGCTCGGATACCTGCCCGATCACCTGTTCTCTCTTGCGGTTCTCCGGTCTCATGGCCTCTACCTGGGCCTCCGGAATGGTGTCCAACACAGGAGTCATCATCGTCAACCTCATACAAACATCTCATATCGGGGCACTCTCCGCCCTACGATTCAAGGCATCGGCTACAATGTTAGCCTTGCCCGTGTGGTACATGATCTCGCGCTCATAATCCTTTACCACATCCAACCATCTCCTCTGGCGCATATTCAGGTTGGGCTGATCCATCAGATACTTCAAGCACTTGTGGTCCGTGTATATGGTACACCGAACCCCATACAAATAGTGATGCTAGATCTTGAGGGCGAACACCATAGCCCCCAACACCAGATCGTGAGCAGGATACCTCATCTCATGAGGCTCTAGCTGCCTCGATGCGTATGCTATCACGTTCCCTCTCTGCATCAGCATCGCATCCAATCCCGATATCGACGCGTCACAATACACCACAAAATCCTCCATCCTCTTCGAAAGGACTAACACTGGGACTTCTCATAATCTCTAGCGAAGTGTCTCGAATGAGGCCTGCTGCTCTGGGCCCCAACTGAAAGTTACACCCTTCTGGGTCAACCTGGTGAGAGGAACAACAATCCTGGAGAAATCCTTGATAAATCATCGATAATAGCCGGCCAACCCCAAAAAACTCATGATCTCTGAAGGGGATCCCAGCAATTCCAAACTCATCACAACCTCAATCTTGGCCGGATCGACCAATATCCCATTCTGGTTGACGAGGTGTCTTAGGAACTGGACCTCTCACAACCAGAAATTGCACTTGGAGAATTTTGCGTAAAGCCTCTCCGATCTCAGAACCCCAAGGATCTCCCTCAAATTCTCCTCAAACTGCTCTCTGGATCTCGAATACACCAATATATCATCAATGAACATGATCACTAAATGATCCAACATCGGCCGACACACCCTATTCATGAGATCCATGAACGCCGCCGGTGCATTGGTGTGCCTGAAAGGCATCACCACGAACTCGTAATGCCGATAACAACTCCTGAACGCCGTCTTCTGGATATCCTCATCACACACTCTCATCTGATGACATCCAGACCTCAGATCAATCTTGGAGAACCACGATGCTCCCTACAACTGACCGAACCAATCGTCGATCCTCGGTAAGGGGTAACGGTTCTTGACCATTAGCTTGTTCAACTCCCGGTAATCGGTGCACATCCGGTGCGAACCATCCTTTTTATTGACAAAAAGGATTGACGCTCCCCACTTCGAGCTACTCGTGCGAATAAACCCCTTCCCCAGCAGCCCCTGCAGCTGTGAGGATAACTCATGCATCTCTGGTGGCGCAAGGCGATAGGCGTTGCCCCCGGAACCAATTCAATACGAAACTCTACCTGCCTCTTGGGAGGCACTCCCGACAACTCTTCGAGGAAAAAGTTCGGGAACTCACACCCTATCGGTACCTCATCGACCGATCTCGGCCTCTCTGCATCTACCCTAGTATCCACCACATAAGCCACAAACCCACTAATGCCCTGCTGTAGGCTCTACCTCGCTCTAGCAGCCGAACAAAATGCTGACCCAGAACGGGTATCCTCTCCGTAAACCGTAAGAAATCCCCCACTAGGGTCTCGTATGGTCACTAGTTGTCGCTCACATTCGATAATCGCTCCAAACCTGCTCAACGTGTCCATGCCCACGATGACACATACATCTCCCATCGTAATCGGGACCAAATCAATCGGAAACTCAACGTCGAAGATCTCGAGTACACATCCTCGAATCACATCAGTGGCCTACACCGCTCTTTCATCAGCTATGGAAACTCACAGAGGTCGACTCAACGCCTCCCGACTGATACTGATGTGCTGACTGAAGGATAATGATACAAAAGATCGACTCGCACCCGAGTCAAATAACAACAAGGCAGGTACAGAACTCACAAGAAAAGTACCTACGCATATCATAATATAAGCACAATATCTCAACTTCAAATAAATACATGAAAGAATACATACCAACCACAACATCGAGCGCTGCGCGGACCTCCTTCGCTGTCAACTGGATGGCTCTTCCTCGTTCCTTCGGTGCCTCAGCCTTCACCGGCCGACTCTTGGTAGCTTGTATGGTAGTAGGGCAGGTCCCTGTGATGCTCCCTGTGCTGACCCCCGTAGCTGCGGACACTCGACCTTCCGGTGTCCGGTGTGGTTGCAATAGAAACAGTTTGGAAACCCCTTGGGGAAATCCTTGGCCATGTGCCCCTCCTTGCCACACTTGTAGAAATACCCCGCTCTACAAATCCCCTCATGACCCTTTCCGCACTTGCCACAAGTGCGGCCCTTCTGGCGTCCTGATCTCGAATTGGCTGTCTTGACCCTCTTGGCTGTCGGCTGGGATACATCCGGTCACCGATCCGTCTCCTGAGACTCTGCCTCCTCCCTAGCCTGAGTCACAAGCTCTATCTCCCTCTTTTGAGCATTTTCCTGAAGCTCGGTAAATGTCCGGTACGACGAGTTCACCACGAAATCGCAGATGTCTCTCCTCAAAATTCTCAAATACCGAATCATGCGTGCCTGCTCGGAAGACACGTGCTTAGGGCAGAACATTTCCCTCTCATGGAACATCCTGGTGATCACGGTAACAGACTCGGTACCCTGCGTGAGGGTCAAGAACTTCTAGGCCAAACTTTCCCTTTCCACTGGGGGAACATACTCATCACGAAACATAGCGGTGAACCTCTCCCAGGTTACCGCAGCAAGCTCTGCAGAAGAATAGTGTACTGTCACAAACTTCCACCAGTCCTTCGCTCCCAAGCGAAGCTGGTTCAGCGCGAACCGGACTCTTAGATACTCCGGACATGAACACATATAGAAGCATCCCTCAATGTCAGAGACCCATCTCATCGCAGCAATCAGATCCTGCATCCCATCAAACTCTAGTGGCTTCGTGTTGCTGAACTCCCGGAACAGCAACGAATCACCACCCTGAGGTCTAGCAGCAGCAATAGTTGTGGTAGCTACAGCAGATGTAGCCTCAATAACCGTTGTGTATCTCTCATCAAAGGTCTCAATCAACGTGGTCTTAATAGACCCAAACATCTCTGGAATATCTGCACGGATAGCCACAACCACCTCCTCGTGGATCATCTGACGAAGCTCCTCGTCACTCACATTGCTGGCCTCTAGTCTCTGGCGTGTCCTAACCATGATGTTTCTAAAATACAACATAAGGACTGTCAGAGAATCGCTCGAGCATACTCACACTCGATGACTCAGCCCTACTTGCTCCTTAGTACCCTAAGGATTCTTACTTGGACTGCACACTGATCCGATGTCTTCATTAGTACCGGCCCTGTACTACCGTCCACACCGCATCAGTATTCACCCCAAGTCCTCCTTTTAGGATCCCAAATCCTAAGTACTCTAATCTCCCTATGCATAAGATATTCTCTAGCAGATCTCTCACAAACTCCTCGCTATTATCTACTCCTTCTCATGCATCTCCTAGCAGCAAAACCCCTTGGCTAAGGCATCACAAATCAGGCCACTCGAGTCCAAATAATAATACCTTGCCTATTCTAGCATGCATATCATATCGTATCATATCTCATAACACATAATATAAGGGTATTTTGGGAAATCACCGTTCGGGCGCTGGCTGATCATACACACTGCTCTGCTCTGCTCTGCTCTTTTCAAAACCTTTTACTCTTTTAGAAAAATTTATTTTATTTTGAAAAATCTCTCAAATCCTCAGTTTGAGTTTAGATACGCCCGAAGGTGCACCCGAATCCCTCAAACCAACGCTCTGATACCAACTTGTAACAACGTAAATGTCAAAACAATTTTTCACTTTTAAAAATGTAATTTCATTCATAAACATTCTTAAATATCAGTGTATCACATATCAAATCCATAAAAACACATCCCAAGATTATAATGTATAAAACTCCATTAGTGTGTACTGATCATGCCGGCGCCTTCCTGCGATCCTCACTGGTACCTGAAACACATAACACAACACTGTAAGCATAAATTCTTAGTGAGTTCCCCAAAATACTATATATAACACATATTAGCCACTCAAGGCTATAACCCTGTGGGCCCTCTGGCCCTAACTCTGTGGACCCTCTTGTCCTAACTCTGTGGACCTTCCGATCCTAACTCTGTAAACTCTAGAGTACATACAGCATAAATCAAATTGAAATAATGCAGTGCAACACATCACACACATATCACCCAATATACTCTGTCACGTAACCCTAATTACTACTCAAGGTAAAGTATAGTGAGAAGACTCACCTCGGATAACTCGGTAACCCTCGAACTCGGAAATACTGATCTCGCCTCCGCCTAATTACATAAAATAATTACTATAATCAATACGACTTTCAAAGACTAGGCTAATCCCTCTCTATGTTCTCTAAGAAGGGTAAAAGACCATTCTACCCTTCCAATGGCTCAAAAGTCCAAACATTGACTAAACCCTAATAGTCAACGAAGTCAACTCTAGTCAACGGTCAACTCTGACCAGACTCGTCGAGTGCACACAGGCGACTCCGTGAGTCCATGCGGGTCCCCTGAATCCTTCTAAGCCTCACTTGGCACATCGAGTCCCTCCTCCACTCGTCGGGTCTCTCTGCAACGAATCGCGGGGAAAACCCCGAATCGACTCTTCGAGTCCACATAGGAACTCAGCGAGTTGCTCCAATGACAACACTTAAATGACTTTCTGAGGTCAGATCTGCTTCTCTAACCTATATATCTGACTTTCCCACGACCAATAACCACGTCAAGGTCGAAACTTGACTCACATGCAATGCACCCAAGGGTTCTTTTGGTGAAATAACTACTAAAATGGCCACCTAGGTTCATAACTCCAAAGGCATGGCATAAAGCATTGTGATAGGGACTCTCTGGACCTCTTGAGGTCTAGAGCTAAGAATCATTTCACCTTGGGACCTCACCCACTCCAGATTCAAGCTAAAACATGGATATAGAAACCCTAGATTCGACTAAACATCAAAATCATGGTAATAAGCGTAGATTTATACCTCCAACAGCTTCCTTTGATCAAATAGAAGTAGATCCAAGCTCCCCAACTCGCCTAGCTTGTCTTTCATCCTTTCTTCTTGCTAAAACACACATGAAATGGTGAACAATGGCCTCCTTTCTCACTCACAAGACTCACAGATGCTCTAGTACTCTCAAGGACGAAGGTAGCCAATTAAGGGCCATAAGGTCCTTTAAATAGGACACAAGCCCTTGGATTTAGGGTTTCAACCCACAGCACGGACTCATCGAGTGCACCCTTTCTGATTCGTCGAGTCCGTTCATTAATCCAGTCAGAAATCGCGATTCTACTCGACGAGTGTAAGTCTCAACTCATCGAGTCCCTTTCTATTACTCAAAAAATAAATGATCAAACATAACACCTAGAAATCCGGATGTTACAGCCTTAGCCTATGGTATGCTATCAATTAATATTATCTGCTATATGCTTTGTGTGTACCGAGTAGGGAGAAACATAGCAGGAATCGTTTAGAGAGAATTCAGAGTAATCTAGGAGGGATACCTACATGAGCAGTGATGAATCTACCGAGAGAGTAGTTTGATATCCATGAGGGATAGAGTACTATGAATTAGGATCATGAGAGGAGGACTTGGGACGACTACAGGTTGGTGTGGAAGGTAGTATTGGACCCGCACTACTGAAAGCACCGGATCTGTATCCGTCTCAAGTAAGAACCTTAGGATGCTAAGGAGCATGTAGGGGTGGGTAATTGAGTGTGTGAGTGTTTAAGATAGTCTCTGATGATTTTGTGTTTATGTTTTAGAGACACTATGGTGATTACCTGAAATAACCCCAGGAACAATGATACTAGTGACGAGGAGATCTGCAGGATCATTCATGAGGAGGCGGCCGCAGGTATCAGAGAGGCCATAACAGAGATGTTCGGGTCTATTAAGACCACACTTATTGAGGCTTTTAATGAGCAATATGTTGTTGTCACAGAGGCTGCTGTTGTTGCAGCCACCACAGCTCTAGCTGCTATGAGGCCTCAGGGGAGTGATTCGTTGTTGCTTCGGGAGTTCAGCAACACGAAGCCACCCGAGTTCGATGGGAACCAGGACCCGATCGCTGCCATGAGATGGATCTCAGACATTGAGGGGTGTTTCTATACATGTTCATGTCCAGAGCATTTGAGAGTTCGCTTCACGCTGAACTAGCTTCGCTTGGGAGCGAAGGACAAATGGAAGTTTGTGACAACTGATTTTACCCCTACAGATCATGCTGCAGTGACTTGGGAGAGGTTAATCAAGCTATTCAGAGATGAGTATGTTCCCCAGGTGGAGAGGGAACGTTTGGTACATGAGTTTCTGTCTCTCAAGCAGAAGACATGGTCACTGACAGAGATTACGAGGATGTTTCATGAGAGGGCGCTGTTCTGCCCTGAGCACGTCTCCACTGAGCAGGCATGTGTGAGCCGATACATGAGCATCCTGAGGAGAGATATTCAACAGTTCGTGGCGAACTCCTCATATCGATCATTGGCTGAGGTACAGACCAATGCGAGGAGGAGGGAGATTGAGCTATAGTTTCAGACTATAGAGGAAGGGAAGTGTCAAGGTAGAGACATGATACCAGTACAGTCACAGCCGGTGACAAAGCGGGCTAATCCTGCCAGTACGAGAGCTGGGGGCCAAAACGATCGCACTTCTGTCAAGTACGAAAAGAGTGATGAGGGATCTTGCCGATCAAGGATTTGATACAAATAAGGCAAGGAGGGGTATATGGCGAAGGACTGCCCCAAGGGATTTGCAGTTTGCTTTCATTGCAACCATACCCGCCATCAAAAGGTCGAATGTCCTCAACTCACTCAAGGATCAGCCTAGACTTCTACTCCTGCTGCTTTGCGCGTTACTGATGGTCGGTCGGTGAAGTTCGAGGCTCCGAGGGCGCATGGGAGAGCTTTCCAGTTGACTACAGAGGATATCCACATAGCACCTAACATTGTTGTTGGTACGTATCTCCTTACTTATGTTATTTTGAGATTTTTTTATGCTAATACTGTGTTGTATATATGTACTTTTATTGTGAATTCTTTGCCTGCTTTGGTGTTATTTGACTCAGGTGTGAGTCGATCTTTCATGTCCTTATCCTTTAGTCATCACATTACGGTCGGACTCAAGGCGTTGAGCCGACCACTGAGGGTTTCTATAGCCGCGAGCATGTGGTTTTTGGCACTGATGTATTACGGGGATGTTTATTAGATATTTTCGGTGTTGAGTTCCCAATAGATCTGGTGCTGATAGCGATGGGTGATGTATATTTCATAGCAGGCATGGATTGGTGAGCCGGTTTGGAGCTATGATTGACTATGAGCGTCAAATGGTAACGATATGAGACCTTAGAGGGGGAGTACTTACTGTGTATGGCGAGGGGACCAGATCTGGATCAACTTTCTATTCTGTCGCCAGGGCAAGACTGAGTTTACAGCAGGGGTGCATGGGCTTTTTAACATATGTGATGGATATGAGAGTTGCCACTGAGAGGCTGAGTTCTATCTCCGATGTTCCGGTGGTGTGTGAGTTCCCGGATGTAGTCCCTGAGGAATTTTCGGGTGTGCCTCCCGAGAGGCAGGTGGTGTTCCGGATCGATATGATTACGGGTGCGGCGTCTATTGCCAAGGCATCTTATCGCCATGCACCGCTCAAGATGCAGGAGTTATCCACGCAGCTCCAGGAGCTTCTGGGGACGGTTTTATTAGACCGAATAGCTCATTTTGGGGAGCGCCGATCCTTTTTGTCAGGAAAAAGGATTGTTCACACCGAAGGTGCATCGACTATAGAGAGTTGAACAAGCTAACGATTAAGAACTGTTATCCACTACCAAGGATCGACGATTTATTCAATCATTTGCAGGGGGCATCTTGGTTTTCCAAGATTAATTTAAGATATGGGTATCATCAGATGAGAGTTCGGGAGGAGGATATCAAGAAGACGACCTTTAGGACTCGTTTTAGGCACTACTAGTTTGTGGTGAAGCCTTTCGGACTCACCAACGCACCAGCAACGTTCATGGATCTCATGAACCGGGTGTGCAGACCCATGTTGGACAGGTTGGTGATTATGTTCATCGACAACATTTTGGTATACTCGAGGTCTGGAGAGCAGGACGAGGAGCATCTTCGGGAGATTCTTGGAGTACTGAGGATGGAGAGGCTTTATGCCAAATTCTCCAAGTGTGATTTCTGGTTACGAGAGGTCCAGTTCTTAGCACACCTCGTTAACCAGAATGGGATTTTGGTTAACCCGACCAAGATTGAGGCAGCAATGTGATGGGAGGTGTTGAGGTCCCCATCCAATATCAAGAGTTTTCTTGGCCTGGCAGGATGCTACCGAAGATTTATCAGCGATTTCTTAAAGATTTTCGTTCCTCTTTCCAGATTGACCAGGAAGGGTGTCACTTTTTATTAGGGGCCCGAGTAGCAGGCCTCATTCGAGACTCTTCGGCAGAGATTGTGCGAAGCTCCATTAGCCCTTGCTAAGGGAGTGGAGGACTTTTTAGTTTACTGTGATGCATCTATATCAGGGAGGGGTGTTGTGTTGATGCAGAGGGCACACGTGATAGCATATGCATCGAGGCAGTTGAAGCCTCACGAGATGAGGTATCCCACCCATGATTTGGAGTTGGGGCGGTGGTGTTCGCCTTCAATATTTGGTGTCTCTACCTTTATGGTGTCCGGTGTACCATATACACAAACCATAAGAGCCTGAAATACCTTATGGATCAGCCCAACCTGAATATGAGACAGAGGAGGTGGTTGGATGTAGTGAAAAACTACGACTGTGAGATTTTGTATCACCCTGGCAAGGCTAATATGGTAGTTGATTCCCAGAGTCACAAAGCAATGAGTACTCTGATCCGAGACGTGTGCATGAGGACAAAAATGATGACTCCATTCTTAGATACCATACAAGAGGCCTAGGCAGTGGCCGTGAGGCTAGAGAACCGTAAGAGAAAGTGGGTGATCGGGCATAATTATGAGTTTGGGATGGATAGTCGGGGGCTTATGACCTTCCGTGGGCGGATATGGGTGCCATATATAGGTGGAGCTCGGCATATTTTGATGGAGGAGGCCCTTAAGTTGAGATTCTTGATCCATCCCGAAGCCCCCAAGATGTATTTGGATATGAAAAGGGATTATTGGTGGTCATGCATGAAGAGAGATGTGGCATGGGTAGTCAAGAGATGATTGACTTGTCATCAGGTTAAGGCGAAGCACCAGCATCCACATGGTCCGTTGCAGCCCTTAGTGATTCCCCAGTGGAAGTGGGACGTATTTCCATGGATTTTATCATCAAATTACCGAGGACCGCACGAGGTGTCGATGCAATATGGGTGATTGTAGATTGGTTGGCGAAGAGTGCACACTTTCTAGCTATCAGTGAGAGCTCTTCTGCGGAGAAGTTAACCGAGATCTTCGTTCGAGAGGTGGTGGCACAGCATGGGTTGCCGACCTCGATAGTGTCAGATCGAGATTTGCATTTTACTTCCAAGTTCTATAAGAGATTTCATGTGGAGCTGGGTACCCAGTTACATTTCAGTATCGCATATCACCCCAAGATAGACGAGTAGAACAAGCGGAAGATTCAGATGCTCAACGATATGTTACGTGCATGTGTTATGGACTTCGATAGAAGTTAGGACACTTACTTTCCCTTGGATGAGTTTTCATACAACAACATCCATCATTATAGTATCGGTATGCCTCCCTTTGAGCTCTTATATGGGCGGAGGTGTCAGACTCCTATCTATTAGGGTGAGGTAGGGAAAAGACTGATGGGGGCACTAAGATAGTGTTCAAGACTATAGAGCAGATCCAACAAGTTAGACAGAGGTTACTGACAGCCAGAAGAGTTATGCAGATCGGCGACGTTCGGAGTTAGAGTTTCAGGTCGGAGATTTTGAGCTCATTTTGGTGAAGAAAAGCTTGGAAGAAGTGAAGAGACGTTGGATGAGAAGAACTTGAGTATCTTGAGCTTAAGGATCTGGAACTATTTCATCTTTTGGCACTCAAAGGAGGTATAAAGCTTCTAACTTTCCTCTTAGAAGTTTAGATCTAAGATTTTGGAGCTTTGGACCGTTTTAGGTCCAAAGGATGGACCTTTATCATGAAACTTCGTTTTTGAGCTTAGGGTTGCCACCCTTTGAGCTCAAAGCTTTCCTTTAGCAGTAAAGTTTCAATCTTTGGGGCTTTTATGGAACCATGCATGAGATCTAGCCATTTCTATGGAGTTAGTTTCTATTATTCTTTGTTTGGGCTCATTTGGTAAGTTGCAAGCCACCAAGTGATCGACTTTATGACATAGGACGTTGAAAGGGACTTGGATTTGTAGTTATAGCCTCTAAAGTTGAGTATTAAGTGCTTAATTGGAAAAGTAGCTTAATAAGGTAGTACGCTGGGCGTACCAGCAAGTACGTGCAGAGTACAAGCCATGCAACAAGTACACGATGCGTACATAGAATTACGCCCTGCGTACTAAACATTATTAGGCTTCTACCTTTTTGGGCCTCGGTTGGGCCAACTATTGGAATTATTAGCTATTGGGCCTTAATGGCCCATCAAAAGTCAGGTAATTTGGCTAATGCTTTGTTTGGGCTTTAGGAAGGCCCATTTGGGAAGTTGGGACCAATTTAGAAAATTGGGCCATTAGTGGGCCTTTAATGGGTCATTAGTGGACTTAGAAAGGTTAAATGGATTTGGGCTTGGTTATGCTTCAAATCATAGCAGGGGTAAAATGGTCATTTTACCCTTAGAAGGATTCTCAGATTGTCTGACTAAGTATTGTTATATAGAGTTAGCCGAGGAGTTATTGGAGCAGCCGACAGAGATTCCTCACGGACGAGTTTAGCATCTAGTTTGAGAGGTGAGTCCTCTTCCAGTAGGAACGAGTCTAAGGCCACAATACCGGCCCGTTTAGATATTGGTAGTTCCGTATTTTGCACCGATGCCAAGGCGGTCCCGAGAAGAGTTTATGTATGCTAGATGTCTTTGTGATTCTCGCATGTTAGGTGTTATATGTTTCAGGGCAAGCCCGACGTATGTTAGTGTATCTGTTATGTGATATGCGTTCCGGAGTAAGCCCGATGTCGGGGTGAGCTCGATGCATGCTAGTTTATGTGCTGTTTGTTATGTATTCCGGGGCGAGCCTGATGTATGTTATATTTTTATGTTATGTGTTTATGATTTTTTATATGTTGTGTATGTATCGGGGTAAGCCCGATGTCGGGGTGAGCCCGATGCCAGTTGTAGTCATATGCCGGGGTGAGCCCGATGCCAGGGAGGAGTTCGATGTCGGGTAAGCCGATGTCAGGTTCCTCCTGATGCAGCTGGACGGTGTCCCAAAGTTTATGTTGCATATTATATGTTATATTGTCACACCCCAAAACTGAGAACGGCGGAATAACTTCTAGGGTGGAGGACGTCATGTATAGTATCATAACAATTGCATAATATTAAAAACAAGCGACAACAACCGTAGCATTAATATAGTAATTGTAAATACAAGCGTGTTCTGTACAGTTTTGATAGACACCAAAAGTATAAACCAAAAATAAAAAATGGGTCTTGTATATGCTCCTACTTCTCAAAAAGGCTGCATTAGTACCTGTCTATTTTTTCCCTGAGAATACAAGTTATTTTGAAAACGAGTATCAGCATAAAGTTGGTTAGTTCATAAGAATTTAGTGTCGCTGCTTGTTTAAAAGTGTTTACAATCATGTAATATAAAAGCTGCGATTAACGTTTGAGAATAGTGAAAATCCCAAGAAAATCCTATATTTTTCCATATTTAAGCATTTGTAAGTTTAATCCTTCGAGTGTGTAAAAGTATTTCCATTGAAATTGTCAGTTATAAAAATAAGGTAATAGATTTCATTCAAGTAGAGTATATGAGGAAAGATATTGCTGACTGGCTGTAGTAGTGTTGCAAAATTCAATTAGTAATATATATATATATATATATATATATATATATATATATATATATATATATATATATATATATATATATATATATATATATATATATATTCACTTCGGGAAGTTAGTTTAGCCTTTAATTCTTAGTGTGTTAATTTGAGTACGAATGTAATTTCTCATGTAACCAATCTTAGTGATAGTAGAGTATCCGATGACCTTCCCGCTCATACGTAGTGTAGTGATGTTTCGTCACCCCTGGGCCTATTCGGCTCGGACTGTAGTTAGCAGTCGGGATGTAATAGTGTCTGTCCTGTATTGATCTATACATGTAGTGGTTGCTTTCCCATCGCGAAGCTCTGGTTACACGGTGTTTGCACAGTAGAGTGCCGTCTAGAGGGATTGTGTGCCACTTTCTGGATTAGTGTATTCCCTTGTATTATAGTATAGTAAACTTTTAGTATAGTATATAGGGGGTTCTCCTTAACGTGCATTAACTTGTAATAGTGGTAATTATAGTGAGTATAATAGTGATAGAAGAAATGAGCAGCAGTCTTAACGATACCTATTATAGTTAAATAGAGTGTGGGATTACATGCCTTTGATTGACAAAGGGATTGAATAAGATGAAGACTTTTATATCTAACACAAATATATATGATATATAACTAAGAATTCAATGACAGTCGGACGAATAACAGTATACCCTAAGACCCAAATCAAACAAGAACAGGAAGTAAGGCGAGCTATCGGTCCTAAGTCCTTCAAGTCTTATTTATATAAATATATTGGTGTAGATATAGTTTTAAAAGAAAAGTAGTTTAAGGAAAATTTGCAAATAGTTTAACATCAATTGAACATAGAAAATGCATTGATAATTATTTAAAACAGTTTTATTGACAAGTAGCTAAAAGTATAGAAAAATCCTTTTTGATTTCAAGTTATAAATCACATATGATTTGATTCTATAACTTGTTGTATTTAAATTTTATTCCCCCTTAAAAAATTTAAAAGATCATTAGAAAGGTTAATTAAGGGGGTATGAACTCACCTGTAGCGAGTAGATCGAGTGAAAATGTCGGAGGCACGCTTACTGTCAAGTAAAGACTTGGACACACTCTATAACCCTAGTAACATATGAAGACATATGTTTATGAGTAATTAGTGATTAAGACACTAATTAAACACATATAGACATCCTAATGCAAAGAAAAATGCTTTGGTTAAGTGCTAGGAGACTATCGGGTTGCATCTAAGGAGTATATGACCTCACTATGGAGTTTACTCCTCAAATACTCAGCTTAGGTGAGTTTACGGTTGAGGGACCCTTTCCCCCATGAGTTTACGGCCGTAAACTCATGGGGGGAGTGTATTTGTGTGCCTTAAGGTCTCTAGTATCGCTAGGAAGGATTCTAATTTAAATTCTAAGGCTTGAGGGGTGTTTAAGGTTCAAAAGGGGCACTCCCTTGGAGTTTGCAGTCCTAGGATCACTCCTTGGGGGTTTACGGTCGTAAACTCTATGGTTTACGGCTGTAAACCCTTAGAAACACCTTTTCCTTCGTTTTGGAGGTCCTAAGCTCATTCTTACAAGTTTCTAGGTGAAGGTATAGGGCTAAATAGGGGGTTTAAGGCTTGATTTGCATAGTTTGAGGGAGTTTACGGCCTAAGAATGTTCTTGGGCCGTAAACCCTCTTTCAAGCCTCCAAACTTGGTGTTTAAGGTCCAAAACACTTCAAGGTTAAGTTCTAGGCTAGTCTCTAAGCCTAAGGAAGCGATTTGGGGGCATTTTTGGCACCTTTTTAGGGGTTTACGACCTAAGAGGGTTCTTGGGCCATAAACTCCTTGTTTTTGGCCTTCTTGGACAACTTTCAAGTTATAACGATATGTAATGAGCTTTAGAACAATCTAGGGTAAGAGAACTTACAGTTTGGGAGCTAAAACTTGGGGATTTTTGGAAGAATCGAGCCTTGAAGAGAGAGAGTAGAGAGAGAGTGACTAGAGTGGTAAAAAGTCTAAGTTGGTGACCACTCATCCCTTATATAGGGCTTGAGTTGGTGGCCAGGTGGGGATCTACCCCATACCGACGTTAAACGAAATTTAAATTTTTACCCAATTAAATGGTCGTAACCCGGCTTAGTTGTAAACTAAAAATTTTCCCAAATAAATTTGAGGGTATTACACATGTTTTTATTTATTTCATTACGACACTAAAATAAAATAAATTATTAGTTGATTTGTCTAACCCCAAATGTTAACGGAAAACTTAATAATAGTAATAAAAAAGGTATTCTATTAACGGAAATGGGATATCGTAACGGAATAAATTTCGAGTTGTCACATATGCGTAGGGTATGTGGTTGCTTAGAGAGACTCACTAAGCTTTGTGCTTACAGTTTCTAGTTTTGGTTTCAGGTACTTCCATTAGCAAAGGGAAGGGCTCAGGATGATCGCATGGCACACACAACAACACACCACAGTTTCAGCCTAGGATTTTTTAAGAGTCTGATGATTACTTGTATGATTTTGATATAGTACTTGACATGATGTTTTGAGATACATGGTTCTTGTTTTATGATGATGATGGATGATTTATGGTTTAAATAATGATATTAAAACGAAATTTTTGGACCATGTATTTGGGATGTTTCAAGTTGGTATCAGAGCCTTGGTTTGAGGGATTCAGTCACACTTTCAGGTGTGTCTGAACTCAAACTAAGGAATATGTATAGAAATTTTCCAAGGAAAAATCATTTTGTAAAATGAATTTTTAGAAAAGAAAAGAGTTTATGTTATGCTATGTGTATCAGCGTTATGAGAACTACGTGCTAGATTAGGACTAAGGATCTAGGAAGGATGCCTTATGTATCTGTTAAACGTGTATCAGCTTTATGAGAACTGCATGCTAATACAAATTAGTCAGTATGATAGCCTGAGTAGTATATGCTTGATTATGTGTACTCAATGCTCAAATGTTGTTTTCTTTGTGCTTTTAGGAGTTCTAGATATCTTTTACTAACTAGTAAAAGAATATGTTAAGTTACATATTGCAAGGACTAAGTAATTTCATAAGGTTAGGTTTAGCCTTATTTCGCAGCTCTCGTTTGCGTCTAACCGTTGTAGGGTAGAACCTCTCATTCGAAGAATTATCTAGTCTAAGTGATATGTAATAGTATTCACGAGCTAGTTAAAGGAAGATAGAAGGGACTTCTTATGCAGCTGATGGCAGAGAATGGGATGGTGATTACCCTAAGGCAAGCCTAGGATGAGAGTAGCGCATGAAATAATAGTACTAGAAGGGACTTAGTAGATTCAATGCAGTTCTTGAGGAAAGTACGGATAAAGGTGGAAGGTAGTATGGGCCCGTACTACTGAAAGCAGGGGATCCATACCTGAATCAAGGAAGGCTAAGATGAATCCAGGAAACTTCTAGTGTATGAGATCCCTCGAGTTATGTTCGGTATTCTGATGTATGTTACGATGTGTTTATTTTCAAAATGGGGGTTTTACGCCCTAGACCAGCAGTTGACAGTTTAGGTGTCGGTGAGGGATCAGGCTTAGGCTCTGCAGCTGAGCAGCTAGACGAGCGGACTAGGGAGTTCATCTCCTTAGAGATCACGCACAGTGTTCTTGAGCAGAATCCTGTGATCTTCAGTTCGATCAAGGAGGGTATCCTGGAGCTTATAAATGAGAGGTTTAGTGCTTTCCGTACTGAGATGGCGTCGCACACACTCACTTTATGGGAGTTCAGGGCATATGGAGCTCCCGACTATCATGGGGCTCGGGAACCCATTGCGAGTACTAGACAGTTAGCTGATGTCGCCCACATTTTGTACCAGCAGATGTCCTGAGCGGGACAAGGTCAGACTAGCATCTTGTCTTCTGACGGACAGGGCACATCATTTGTGTGAGGAGGTCGGACAAGCCATTGGTGATGATACAGTGTTGGATGCGATGACCTTTAGGTGCATCAGCTTGCTAGATAGTTTCAGGACCTCCGATATACTATAGAGACAGTGGCGGAGATCACCGCCAAGTTCAAGGTGAGAGCCCTTCTTGTTCCGCAGTATGTGGCGGACGATGAGATGAAGAAGGCTTGGTACCCATGAGATGCTGAGGAGTGATATTAGACAGCTTGCGAGCTGCTCCAGCTGTAAAACGCTGGAGGACATGATTGCTAGGGCTAGAGAGAGAGAGAGAGAGGAAGAGGAGACCAGAGGGGAATCAGTCAGGGGGTGTGGGGCAAGAAGCCCAAGGTATTAGATCATAGATCTCGGATCAAGCAGAGCCACGAACGTTGTGGAAAATGTAGCATGATACACGAGGGAACGCGCAAGGCGGGGAGTTCGGGCTGCTACAGGTGCGGCCGAACTGGTCATGTGAGCCGAGATTGCACAGCCAGTACCACCACCACGACAGCATCAGATCTGATTTGCTTTCAGTGAAATCAGATGGAACACAAGTGGTCCCAGTGCCCGAGTTTAGCAACAACAGGGAACGTGGCGGCACCTTCTCCTGCCACGTTGAGGATTACAGACGACCGTTAGTATCGGGCTAAGGCTCCTACGGCGCAGAGCAGAGCTTTTCAGCTTTCTGCAGAGGAGGCACGAGCAGCTCCTGACATGGTGATAGGTATCTATCTTTCTCTTATCTCTTTATTTATATTGTCTGTTACTTATGTTTATGTGTTTTATTATAGGATCGTTCTTAGTGAACGACATATCAGCTTTGGTACTTTTTGATTCGGGGGCTTCCCGATCCTTTGTATCGCTCGCACTTAGAAAGCGATTTAGTAGAGCTCCAGGGGAGCTGGACTGCACACTTAATGTAGATATAGCAGATGATAGAACAATCTCGGCCGCGAGGGTTCATAGAGGATGTACGCTACGGTTATTTAAGCAACAGTTTTCAGTGGATCTTTTTCCTATTCCTCTGCGAGGGACTAAGGTTATAGTTGGTATGGACTGGTTGAGCCACAATGGGGTAGTGACCGACTGTGAGAAACAGCTAGTGAGGGTTCATACTCCTAGTTGGGGAGAGCTAATGATTTTGGGCGAGAGGCCACAACGCGGACCGATTCTTTGTTTAGTAGCTAGGGCGAGGCACCACCTTCAATAGAGTTGCACCGAATACGTCGCTTTTGTCATGGATACCCGAGATAAGGGTACGGCGACAGTCGATGATGTATCGGTAGTGCAAGAGTTGTTGGATTAGTATCTAAGGTTGTAACTATATTTGGTAAGTACTTGACCCGGTTGTGCATGGTCCTTTTGGGTTGCCTTCACCATAGCAACTTGATAGGGTGATTTAGAGAGAAGAGATATTATTATTAATATATTATAAGAATAATATGTTAAAAGAATAATTATATTATTTAATTAATATAAGTCATAAATTAATTAGGAATTAATTTGGTGACTTAAAGAGATTAATTAAATAAAGGGGTATAAACTGTCAAATGTGTGAAAGTTGTATTTTTAGCTTATAACCCTTATGGATATAGGGTTGGATGATTTTAGGGATATGGATCACCTAGAAATCGTCCAAGGCCTTATTTAGGAAGGGATTTGGATTGCTTTGAGGCTAAGTTTTCCAATTAGGGTTTAAGGGTGAAACCCTAGGAGCTCACAATATAAATAGACCCATAGGGTTGAGGAACTCGGCCACCCTTGTGATTGCAGTAACCCTAGAGCCGATTTCCCTCTTCCTCATCTCTCTCAAATCATCTTCTTGCTAGTTGGTGTTTGTAAGCCATTAGAGGAGTGACATTTGTGACTCTAAGCTCCAAGAAGAAGAAGGTTTTCAAGCAAGTAACTCAAGGTATCATTCTAGATCTATTTTCATATGTTTTAATTGCTTGTTTACATTAGATCTAACCATGAAAGTCTTGGATATGTTGCATGTTCAATTAGTGAAACCCAGATCCAAGCTATAGGGTTGTATGTGCACATAGGTAAAGTTCTTATGTCCAAAACCCATCAGTGGTATTAGAGCCATGATTGGTTTCAATTGAATATGATGCTTAACTGTTTTACTTGCTGAAAATAGTTTTTCTTGCCCTCTGTTGACCCAACTCGGCGAGTCAGTGTTTGGACTCGGCAAGTTGGCCCTACTCGGCGAGTCCAAAGCTTGACTCGGCGAGTCCAAGCGTCAGACAGAGGATAATTCAGGATTTTGTTGTTGTTTTGTCTTGGATTGATACTTAAATCATTTTATTATGTAAAAATATGAATTTTAACTTAATTTAATGATTATCCTTGACATAAATATAGATAATTTCAAATCTTTTAAATATTGATTATTTATATGATAAATATTGGACTATTTAAGATTATTTGGTAATTATCTAATGACTAAAATTTAATTAGGTCAAATATAGATAATTATGAAATTAATTGTTTAATTTGAATTATTTGTTATTTGATCCCTATTGTTTTAAAAGTTCAACTTCTATCCCGAAGTTTTGAAATTTGAATTTTGTGATTAATAGTTTAATTTAGAAGGATTTAAATTTCAACCCCTGTAGTTTTACAAGTTTAAAATTCAACCCTATACTATTATATTATTAAAAGCTTAATAAATATATATAAGTAAAATTAAAATGCTAGTCTTACCGTTAGTAAGCCTCATTCACGAAGCCGGTCTATAAGGTGGGTATAAGGTTGCTGCCTATAAAATAGCGCTTAATGGGTGTACACTCACACCCACCGCTTGCTTGACCGGTAGAGGGTCGTTAGCCGAACGGGTAGGATAGGGAAACTCTCTCTCCTCATTAATAAGTATAATGAAACTATAAAGTAACTAAACTATTTTATAAAATTCCCAATCTTAGTTACTTTAGGAAAAGTGAATTGATGCAATCCCATGAAATTGCACTTTGCACCCTTGCTAAGAAGTTAGTGGAGAGTGTGTGGTTTACCGGCACACTAATTGGTTCTAAGAAAATGTGGCAAAGGGTGATTCATTGTTTATCATACTTCGATGGAGCGTGTGTGGTTTAACGGCACATCGAATAGATGATTGTAACAATGAAGGCACCATATATATTTGCATGATAATTCACACCCTCTTTGTGATCCTCAGTATCCCAGTTACAAACTAGAGGGGCATATCGAGATTTAAACATGTCATTGAAAATTTCAATGAATCTCTAAAATCTAGGAATTCTCAATAAAACTTAAGGTTATGTTTTCATGGTGAAGAATTGGTGAATCGTCATTCACTTACCTCCAAATTATTTGCATGATTGGATTACGGCATCCCTTTTCTAATATGTAAATAATGTTGTTGGGTCCTAGCCCTAATTTTTCATTTTGGGTGTTTAATTAGGGATCCAAATTCTAATCAAACTTTGTCCTTTCTATCTGTAGATGTCAAACGTAAACAACGCTGCAGCTAACTCATTCACGTTAATGAGTCTTTGCCAAAAGGTGACCTTCAATGGTACCAACTTTAGCGAATGGATAAGATACGTTCGCACCATTTCACGCTACGAGGACAAAGAGCATGTCCTCGATGAAAAGCTCGAGAAGGTCACCCGGAAATCGCTACTCCTGAAGAGATAGTTGTATTTGAGACACACGAACGTGATGCAACAAAAGTTCATTGCCTCATGATAGCCACTATGAACCAAGAATTCCAAAAGTCCTATGAGGACACGTATCCATATGAAATGAATCAAGACTTGATGGAGAGGTAGAACCAAAGCGTGAGGCAAGAGCGCTACGAGATCATCACTAACATGATCACTACTAAGATGGGAAATGGAGAATCGTTGACTATGCACTTGCAAAAAGATGCAACGATATGTTGATCGTCTTCGCAAGTTAAATGTTAACTTTGGGGAGGATTTGGCCATCGACATTGTTCTTCATTGCTTGCCTTCATGCTACAACCAATTTAGGATGACCTACCATGTCAACGAGGAAGAGGTCACCCTAAGCAAACTCTAAGGACTCCTAAGGACTGCTGAGAGCAACCTAAAGGACAAGTCTGATGCACCAACTCCCGCACCAACCGCTGCTCCTGTTTTGGCTATAGGGCAGGGAAGGGGAAAGAAGAGAAAGGCTCCTTCAAAGAGCCACCGCAAGGGAAAGTCCCAAGATGGTTCCTCTTCTAGTCGGACCAAATTTGATCCCGCTAAGCCCAACCCTAACCCGAAGGAGGCAGAGTGTCATCATTGCCATAAGATAGGGCATTGGAAGAGAAGTTGCCTGGAATATCTGCAAGCCATCAAGGATGGAAAGATCAAGCCATCTTTTGCAGGTATATACACAATTAAATCTAGTAATTCATCTGACGCTATTTCTTGGGTTCTTGACACAGGATGTGGTTACCACATTTGTTCTGACTTGCAGGGACTAAGAAGAGATAGAGATGTGGAGCAAGGAAGAATAAATCTAATCATGGGAAACAGAAGATCGTCACCTGTCACCAAGATTGGAGTGTATTCTTTAGTGCTTAGTAATGGATTAGGTCTAGATTTAAATAATTGTTGCTACTCGCCTGATATGGCAAGAAACATCATTTAATTTAATGGTTTGTTTAGACAAAGATTTAGATATTCGTTTAATAATATGAATGGTTCTATTTATGCTTATCTAAATGGTGTTTTATACTTTGAAGCACTGCCTTGTAATGGAATTGATGAAACTGTTATGGTTGTAGATAACCTAGGAAATGATGTGTTGTGTATAGATTCTTCCAATAGTATGGATAAAGCATCTTTGTGGCATTGTCGTCTTGGACATGTCAACAAGTAGCGGATAGCCCAACTCCAAAAGGATGGAGTGTTGGAGTTGTTCGACCTTAGGGAAGATGACACGTGCGAATCTTGTTTACTTGGAAAGATGACCAAGTCACCCTTCACTGGCACATGTGAGAGCGGTGAGGGTTTATTGGATCTCATACATACCGATGTATGTGGACCCTTTAGATCCACCACAAAGGATGGAAACCGCTTCTACATGACTTTCACCGATGATTATAGTAGATATGGGTATATTTACTTAATCAAGCACAAGTCTAAAACGTTTGAAAAGTTCAAAGAGTTCAAGAATGATGTGGAGAATCAATTGGGAAGGAAAATCAAGATGATCTAATCCGATCGAGGAAGAGAGTACCTAAGTCTTGAATTCCACGACTATCTCAAGGAATGTGGAATAGTTTCACAATTGACGCCACCTAGGACACCGCAGTTAAATGGTGTGGCAGAAAGGCGCAATCGAACCCTATTGGACATGGTTCGTTCTATGATGAGTCATGCTTCACTACCTATCTCATTTTGGGGGTATTCCTTGGAGACTACCGCCCATATCCTTAACTGAGGCCCTACAAAGAAGGTTGCCAAAACACCTCACGAGATGTGGACATGGAAAGCTCCCTCGTTGGCACATATCAAGGTTTGGGGATGTGAATTTTTTGTAAGACGAGAAACTCATGACAAGCTCGAACCTCGTAGTGAGCGATGTATTTTCATCGGCTACCCGCAAAAATCCATTGGATATCTCTTCTATAGACCGAGTGACATTGTGGTCTTCGTTGCGAGGAGAGGGGTTTTCCGAGAGAGAGAGAGAGAGGGAGAGAGAGAACTAATAAGCCAAGGAGATAGTGGGAGGTAAATCGATCTTGAAGAGATTCAAGAGTCGAGCGATGAAGGAACCTCTACCGTTGGCGCTCAACCCGAGGAGGAAACTCCGGTTGAACCATTTGACGAGTCATTACCTCTTAGACTTTCCGAAAGAGTTAGAGTTCAACCCCAGTTGTATGGTTTTCATATTACTACCGAAGGGGACACGTATATTAGTGATAGTACTCTAATAAATCTAGATGAACCTAATTGCTATAAGGAAGCCATGGCAGGCCCAGAGTCTGCAAAATGGACAGAGGCAATGGACAACGAGATTCAGTCCATGTATGACAACCAAGTTTGGAATTTGGTTGACAATGTGCCCGGACGTAAGACGGTTGGGTGAAAATGGATCTTCGAGAAGAAGACCGACATGGATGGAAATGTGCACACGTACAAGGCGCGATTGGTTGCGAAGGGCTTTACTCAAACTCCCGAAGTTGACTATGATGAGACCTTCTCACCAGTTGTGAAGATAAAATCTATTAGGGTGATGCTAGCTATTGCCGCATTTCATGATTATGAGATATGGAAAATGGATGTCAAGACCGCTTTGCTTAATGGGAACTTGGCTGAGGATGTTTACATTGCTCAGCCAGAAGGTTTTGTTGATCCAAAGCATCCAAATAGAGTGTGCAAGCTTGAGAAGTCCATTTATGGACTTAAGCAAGTGTCTTGCAGATGGAATCTTTGCTTTGATGAGAAAGTCAAAGAGTTTGGATTTGTATGAAGCGAAGATGAATCATGTGTATATGTCAAAGTCAGTGGGAGCATAGTTAGCTTTCTCGTTTTGTATGTCGATGACATACTGCTCATAGGAAACGACGTACCGACTATGCAAGAGGTAAAGTCTTGGCTCGGGAAGTGCTTCGCTATGAAGGACCTCGGAGAGGCTTCCTATATTTTGGGAATAAGGATAGTGAGAGAAAGAAGTTAGAGACTAATAGGACATAGTCAGAATACTTACTTAGATAAGGTACTAAAACGTTTTAGTATCGAAAACTCGAAGAAGGGAGAACTATCGATACAAAGTAATACCAAGTTGAGTAAGACTCCAAGTCCGAGTACCGAAGCCGAGGTAGCTGAGATGAGCCGAGTACCTTACACTTCCGCAGTTGGCTCGATCATGTATGCTATGACTTGTACTCGACCTGATGTGGCCTTTGCTTTGAGCATGGTCAGCAGATATCAAGGGAATCCTGGTAGAGCGCATTGGATTGCGGTTAAGAACATCCTTAAGTACCTTCGGAGGACCAAGGAATGGTTTCTAGTCCTTGGAGGGAGTGATGACCTGAGGGTGCGAGGGTATAGTGACGCTAGTTTCTAGACCGACAGGGACAACTACCGTTTGCAGTCGGGATGGGTCTTTACCCTTAATGGAGGAGCAGTAACTTGGAAAACTTCCAAACATGAAACTATAGTTGATTCAACGTGTGAATCAGAGTACATTGCAGTGAGCGAAGCGTCAAAGGAGGCAATATGGTTGAAGAACTTCATTGGCGATCTTAGAGTTGTGCCTGCCATAAAGGAGCCCATGGAAATTTTATGTGATAATGAAGGAGCGGTTGCCTTGACCAAAGAACCAAGGGATCATGTAGATCTCGGCATATCGACAGAAAATATCACTTTATTAGGCATCGAGTAGAAGAAGAACACCTCGTGGTTAAAAGGATATCATCAGAAGATAACCCAGCAGATCCGCTTACGAAGGGACTGAGCAGGGTTAAGCACTTGAAGCATGCTAGGAGTATTGGGCTGAAGGATGATATTAGTTTAGACTAGATGATATTGGAAACATGTAATAAATAAATGTAATTGACATTTGATGATTAAATAAAGGAGTATTATTTATAAGTATTGTTACTGTCTTATGTTAATTGTTTAGCTATTGTTTCACTTTGCATGTTTTGACTTCCAGAATAATTGAGTTTATTAAGAATAATCAAATTATTCAAACTGTCCACAATCGTTCATATTTTGGAAGTAGGTATGAATGAAGATTGTCATGAATTGGTGTGTAGATTGTTTAAATGGTATTAGACATAGCAAAGGTTTGCTGCAACGTTCATGAGTGCTTATGAACAAGTTTTGAGCATTGGAATAAACCCGCGCTTGCTGGAATCACCTTGGAGTGATCGCAAGACGATAATATCATATGGTCTTAAAACCTAGATATATGGTTTATTATTTACTAATTGGTTGTACATTGATAATGCAAAACCGCATTAGTAAATTGATGTCATAAAACTTATTATTGTGTGTAGTTGGTTAGTCAATAAGTAAATGCATATAAGTCGAAGTTTATCTGTTACTTTTATTCTAAGAGGGTAAAAGCGATATCACGGCCGCTCGATGATTTGATTTGACTTATGTGTCGGGCCCGGTCAGGACTGAATTGATGTGTTCAATTAAGTTCTATGTCAAATAAATCTGAGATCAAGAAAATAGTTGTTGGACAATGAGTATGACAATGTCTCATGAAATCGTCTGCACGATATCAAAATAGAGGACTGTACAATCCCTTATCTAAAGAACAGGTTACTGATATGATCAGAGTTGACAGCGTCTTTGAGAGCTACGATTGCTAATCGGATTATGTTTGCATTTATAGTTACTAGACTTATCCAAGTGGGAGACTGTTGGATTAGTGTCTAAGGCTGTAACTATATTTGGTAAGTACTTGACCCGGTTGTGCATGGTCCTTTTGGGTTGCCTTCACCATAACAACTTGATAGGGTGATTTAGAGAGAAGAGATATTATTATTAATATATTATAAGAATAATATGTTAAAAGAATAATTATATTATTTAATTAATATAAGTCATAAATTAATTAGGAATTAATTTGGTGACTTAAAGAGATTAATTGAATAAAGAGGTATAAACTGTCAAATGTGTGAAAGTTGTATTTTAAGCTGATAACCCTTATGCATATAGGGTTGGACGCTTTTAGGGATATGGATCACCTAGAAATCGTCCAAGGCCTTATCTAGGAAGGGATTTGGATTTCTTTGAGGCTAAGTTATCCAATTAGGGTTTATGGGTGAAACCCTAGGAGCTCACAGTATAAATAGACCCATAGGGTTGAGGAAATCGGTCACCCTTGTGATTTGAGTAACCCTAGAGCCGATTTCCCTCTTCCTGATCTCTCTCAAATCATCTTCTTGCTAGTTGGTGTTTGTAAGCCATTAGAGGAGTGACATTTGTGACTCTAAGCTCCAAGAAGAAGAAGGTTTTCAAGCAAGTAACTCAAGGTATCATTTTAGATCTGTTTTCATATTTTTTAATTGTTTGTTTACATTAGATCTAGCCATGAAAGTCTTGGATATGTTGCATGTTCAATTAGTGAAACCTAGATCCAAGCTATAAGGTTGTATGTGCACATAGGTAAAGTTCTTATTTCCAAAACCCATCAAGAATACCCGTACGTATTCCTGTAGGATTTACCTGGGATACCTCCGAAGAGACAGGTTGAGTTTAGGATTGAACTGGTCCCCTGTGTGACTCCGATAGCCAAGGCACCATATCGGTTGGCTCCTCCCGATCGAGATGCACGAGTTGTCTATGCAGCTGCCGGAGCTGCTAGACAAGGGTTTTATGAGGCCGCGAAGTTTGCCATGGGGAGCCCCAATCCTATTCGTGAAGAAGCAGGACGGGTCACATTGCATGTGCATAAACTGCTGAGAGCTGAACAAGGTAATGGTGAAAAACCGTTACCCACTTTCGAGGATAGATGATTTGTTCGACCAGTTTCAAATAGCATCATGGTTCTCCAAGATTGATCTACGGTCAGGGTATCACCAGATGCGGGTCAGAGATGATGATGTGTAAAAGACAACTTTTTGTTGAGAGAAATAACTTGAGAGACACTTGAACAAACTTTAGAACAAGTATGATTGTGGAATTAGTTAATATCAAAGGATCTAAAAGCTCAACAATAATAAGTTAACATGTTAGATGGTTAGATAGTTAGTTGCGGAAATATAAAGAAACATAAATGACAGCATGTGATATATCAAGTAAACACATAATTTCATTCATAACATGGAATGCATTCAAACCAAGTTAGTGAGTCAGATCAATCTTAGTGATAGAGTCACAAGTGACTTGCTTCTAAGAGAGGTATTAATAAGTTTTGTTCGAGAGGATTTCAGAGAGTAAGAAAGATATGAGATGTGTAAGGATAACTTGAAGATAATTAAGATCTAGAGATGAGTAAGAAGTGATCTATTTGATTGATAAAATGTAGTGTCTATTTATAGAGACTAAAGTGATACAATATATTTACTCTCTAAGAGTAGCCATGCAAGGCATACTAGACAATAGAGAGTATACAAGAAACAGATACAAAATAGACTAAGTACAGAAAGAAAGACTGCGGTAGCTTGATGACTTCGGATGTGATCGCTGAAGGAGCTTGATTGCGGAGAGTTGTAGACAGCGGTAGATAAAATTAAGAGGGTCACTTCATGTATCAACAATTTCCCCTAAGTGACCTCTGATTTTACTCACTTATCAAGTTTACGGAACTTGATCAGGATCCACCAAAATTTCCTGACATTCTCCAACCAGGTGATCCTTCTTAAAATCTCAAACTTGACTTCGACAGTTGTATGCTTTGATTTTTCCACTGCGGTTCGATAGATTTCAAGTTGTTTCTTCATGAGGCGGTTCATGGAGGCCATGGAGATGAAGTACTTGACTTGATCAGTCTTCCTTTTGAAGATGACTCCAAGTTCAGGAAAGTTTGTAGCACCAAGGGTTCTTTTCTTATAGCCTTCGGTTGGTATTGGTGCGGGATCAAGAGGAGGTAGATCAATCTTTTTGGCATGGATTGGGTGGATCTCTGTATCGATCTTAGCGAAGTCACATACAATTTCTTTCAGATAAGTTCTTGCTCTTTCAAGTGTTATCTTCATCTTTGGATGCTTTTCACACTTATTTTGGAACACCTTTGCTATCAGGAAGAATTCTTTTGGGTTCCTGCAGGGGAAGTCAGCTTGGGTGCGGACATAGTCCTGATTCCTTCTTGTAAGTGTGTATTGCACAAACTTAGCCTTCATAAATTTGTGCGGTTTGAAGTTCTTGACTGCTAAAGGTCTATCGTTGGACCAGATCTTCTCAATGGGAGACGCATGCTTGGCATAAAATCGGTTAAGTCTCTCGAACTCCATTGGCACTCTCTTGTGGTTAGAAAGTTTGCGGTCAAACTGCTCAAATACAGTGAAGTATTTAGCGTTTGGGGAGATAGGAACATCCCAATATCCATCCGAAGGAGGTTCAGCATATGTAAGATAGGGTTTTTAGTCGTCATCAAGGAGTCTGCGTTGGGGATTGAGCTAGGATTTTATTAGGGATTCATCCATCACCGTGGCAAAACCGCACTCTCTCCAAATGAGCTCTGCAAGTTTAGCTGCTTTCCAATCAGCTTTCTTCTGCTTCGTTACAGGGGATTCATTTGAGCTTGGAGAGGACATGTGATCCGCAAGATTCTTGAAGTGTGGGGGAGCTTCAGGTCTTTCTGGGTAAGGGATGATTTTGTGTTGCTATGGTGGAGAGTGGTGTTGCGGTGAGGGTTGAGGTGAAGGGACTTTCGAAGAAGCTGTGTTGGAATGATGTTCTTCTTCATATTATTCTTCTCGATGGTCTTATCCTTCATTTCCCCCTCTTGAGGAGTTCAGACCCGAAGACTCCTCAAGCCATTGTTTAAGGCCATCGACTTTAGCACAAACTTCCTAGAACTGGCCTTTGAGAACTTTAGCCAGTTGTTGATTATTAGCAATGGAGGTGTTGAACAGCAGTCGGTGAATCTCCTTTGTTAATTGGAGAATCTCGGGGCCATGGAAGTTGGATGACAATGAGCATTGAAGTTTGTTGATGGTTGCATGGAGAACTGAAATAGTGGACTCATTTGTAGTGTGAATCTCATCTATCAGTTTCTGAGACCGAGAAAATTGATCCGTAATGGCTGCCTGCAAATTGTCCTTTATTGCGGATACATCAGATATAAGGCTCTCCGCAACAACCACAAATTCCTTGTGATCCTCTGGACGATTGTTTTCAAGGGACCTAATCCCCATTTCAACTTTGAGAGGGATTCTCTCAACAGCCATTCGTTCCCTTGCTTCTAGTCATTAAATGCTTTCGATTAAGGACTGTGGCACAAGATTGTCATCAGACTGCGGTTGAGTAGACTTGACTGCGGCCAGGATTTGATCAACCTTGGATTGAAGATTGAGAAATTCTTTTGGAGATACGGCCATCTTTTTCTTCTTTTTCTTCTCCTTTAGCTTGGAGGTGGAGTGCTGAGAGCCACTCAATTCTTCTTCTTCAACATACATCATCAGGTCATCATCCAAAGGGCTTAATTGATTGACCTCTTGAAGATCAACATCCTCAAAACCGAAGGTAGGAGCAGAGCTAACTTCGATTTTGGTGCCTGCATCTTGGGAGTCTTGGGTAGTTGGAGATGGAGGAGGCTTTGATGGAGTCTGATCAGCAGTTGCCTCTTGAGCCTTGTGGATGGTATCAGCCATGTTGTCCATCATGGCATGTACTTTGCCGAAGGTAGCTATAGTATTGGCATTGTTGATTGCGTCTGCCCAATACTTAGCCACATAGAGAATTTCTTGTTGTTTTTGTTGAAGCTGCTTGCTTTGTCTTGCTTTTCGTGCTTGGAATGCCCTACAGAAAGCGGCATATTTCTTGCCTTCGGCTTTGTTGGATGGCTGATACTTACTCCATGCGTCATTTAAATCAATATTGTCAATTCGTTAAAAGCGCACCGAGGTGTCCCTCGGATTCACGGTTGCACATTTGTGCTCACCGTGCCTAAACCAGCTGTTACTGATGTAAGCAGAGTAGGATTTCCTGAGCTTCCTTGGTATCCTTGACTTAAAGTCAAGTTTGGCCTCAGCATAGTTCTGGCAAAGGCTGAATAATCGCCTTGCGTTTAGGATGGTGTTTGGAGTGTTTGGGTGACAGGCAAAATAATGGATTGCAACTCCTCAGGGGAAAAGAAATGAAGACGGGAAGCCCTGCAGACCTTAGGGCGGGAGCCTGAGCCATCCTCTTGGGAGTGACCTAGGGGGAGTCTCCACGTTGTGGTGAATCAGACACACTGCTTGTGCTTGAGTGGTATAGGATGGTTGTTTCGAATGGATGTGCGACCATCCCCAGGACTATCGGAGCCTGTTGAAAGGCTGAGGTATCAGTCCGGTCATGCATATGGTTAGTGGGATCGGTTTTGCGTTTCTTGATGATTGCAATGGGTTGATCATCCTCATCAGAGTCACTGTTAGAGATGCGTCTGCATGGTTAGACTATAGTGATTACTGGTGGAGTTTTTCATTTTTAGGAGGGCTTGGAATGCTTGGAAGCATCTTTGATAGGAGTTCCTTGTTTCTTGGTGTTGCGGGGGCCATGACGAGCAGAGACTTTCTGCTTGCGTCTTTGGGATAGTGAAATGTTGGAGAGAGTTGTGGAGGATGGGACTGAGGTACTACTGGGATCAAGAACTGCGGATTGGGTTAGAGGAGGTGGCGTAGGAAGGTATGGGGTAATACCTTCCGTAGCCTCAATGTGATCTGAGACATCAGCAGTCTCAAGACTGAGGGTAGAAAGAATGTGGGTGGGTAGTCTGCTTATTGGTCCAAAAATAGTTTGATCAGATGAGGGATTGTACCTTTTAAGATCCTTGGTTATAAAGAAGTTGATGTCATTGCCCATGTTGATTCTTGTATCCGCATGGAGGTCGGAGATGCAGAGAGACCAAAACCTTGAAAAGGTGAGTTCGGTAGGGTTCTGTCGTAGGCTTTCCTTTGGGATGTACTGCAGAAAATCATCCCATAGGATCTGTCCGTAGTTGACATCATGCCCTGTGAAGATGCTCCATATGAGTTCTAGGAGGTTTAGTACCATGTTGTTTGTGCCTGCAGTTCTGCCGGATAGAAAGCAGATGATGAATTGACAGACGAATTGCCAGACCGTAGGTAATTGGTTTTTATTGAATTCCCCAATTCCCTTGATTTTCTTCGTGTATCCCATTTGGTAAAGTGCAGACAGTATATTCGCCATTGATGGAGTGAAAATCTTGATAGATGGATGAACAAGGAGGTTTATTGTAGTAAGAAAATTTTCCTTGGTCAAGATGACCAGAGAACCGTTGACAAGATTGAGATGCACTTCTTGAAGGTTTTCGAGCGGTCGATAGGCTGAAAAGGCGCACTTGAAGAGGGTTGAGAGAGGAAAAACGTCAGTGAATGAATCGAAGGGTCCAAACAGTGGGTGATTGGATAAGAACTTGATCATCAGTTTTGTCGGGGCATTGTAGAAAGAGTGTTCTTCTAACATGGCTCTGAAATTGCTTGAAGCAAATGTTGGTGTGGGATGTTTTGAGGCAGAGGCTGAACCAGTAGGATTCACTGATCCAGATGCCTTGGTAGGTTTCTTGGATACACCGTATTTCACCATTGTTGAGATTTTGAAGAAGCTTTGAAGAAGGAATGTAGAATGCAAGAGAAAGGTTTATGATTTAGAGAGCGTAAACTTTTCTTTGTGGAGATCAAGGAGATTTTATAGTGGCTTAAGGGAGCGGGAAACATTTTTGCCCTAAGTGAATTTGGGTAAAAACGACTGGGGGTTTATTTTGAATTAAGAGCATTAATCTCAGCCACAGATTAAGAAAAGAGGGATTAAATCTAAATTTGGGGTTTACCAAAAAAAAAAAAGTTTGCATTTAATGAAATGTCAGATTTGTGACCACGTTTGGTGAATGTGTGGTGAGGGTGAGATCAATCCGTTGGGTAAAGGGAAGTTGTAACAGATTTGATGTTTTAGGGTAATAGGAAGAGACAGATTTAAAAAGGATTTGATTTGGAAAATCTTTCTTTTTGTCATCATACCTAAAATAGGTTTGACACGAGGTTTATTCAAAAGAATGATACAGATGCACAAAGAATGTTTTTCATTAATGTTTTCTTTATTTAATGAAGAATCATTAAATAGCACACCATAGTTTTGTTTTTTTTTCAAAAGAATGTAACAGTCCGAAAATCAATTAAAGTGACTGCAGATGAACACATCATTGCGGATGGATCATATGACGTCGGATGGATGACTGCGGTAGATGAACTGAGATGAGCACTTGGAGTAAAGATTAGTAATAACAAACAATAAGGACCGTTGAAGTGTAATTATGATATATGGTTGCGGTACATAGAATATAACAAAACCATCTAACATAAATAACTTCAACTAGAACCGCAACAAAGACCAAGGATGGTCTGCGGTACCTATCAATTCAAAAAGAATTGTGGGTCCGGATTCATCATTCCTATCATTTGTAAGAAAGTGTTGAGTTTTGTAGAGTCAAGTGCCTTTGTAAATACATCAGCAATCTCTTCATGAGTATGGACAAAAATTAGTTCAATGTTACCTTTCAGAATGTGGTCTTTGATGAAGTGATATCGTAGTTCAATATGTTTGCTCTTGGAGTGCTGAATAGGATAATCAGAAATCGCTATGGCACTTTCAGAGTCACAATAGATTGGTATCCGCAACATTCTGTATCCGTAGTCTAGCGGTTGTGTTTTCATCCATAAGACCTGAGAGCAACAACTGTTGTGGCTACATATTCAACTTCTGCGGTAGACAATGATACACAATTTTGCTTCCTTGAGGACCAGCTGACTAGTCTTCCACCCCAAAAATTGACATCCACCTGAGGAGCTTTTACGATCAAGTTTGCATCCGGCATGATCCGCATCGGTAAATGCTTGAAGAGTCAAATCATTTCCTGTGGGGTACCATAATCCAAGAGATTTGCTTCCTTTTAAGTATCGTAGGATTTGTTTGGCTGCGTTCATATGAGACACTTTTGGGTCAGTCTGGTACCTTGCGCATACACCCGTTGCAAAAACTATATATGGTCGGCTAGCAGTGAGATACATCAGAGAGCTAATGATACCTCTATAAGACTTGTGATCAACAGATTCACCTGATGGATCAGCATAAATCTTATAACCAAAGGCCATGGGGACCTTAGCCGAAGAACAATTATCCATTGAGTACTTCGTCAATAGTTATGCGGTGTATTTTTCTTGATGAATGAATATCCCTTGAGGAACTTGTTTCACTTGAAGTCCTAGAAAGAAATTAATCTCTCTATTCATGCTCATTTGGAACTTGTTGGTCATGAGCTTAGCAAATTCGTCCAATATTTTTTGATCAATTGAGCCAAAAATGATATCATCCACATATATTTGTACAAGCATTAGATGCTCACCATTTTCTTTTCGAAATAATGTGGGATCAATCACTCCTCTTTTGTAACCTGAAGACACAAGAAATTCAGATAGAGTCCCATACCAAGCTCTAGGGGCTTGTTTTAGACCGTAGACTGCCTTTTCAAGCTTGTAGCAGTGGTCTAGGAATTCAATGCTTTCGAAACCCGGAGGTTGCTGAAGATAAACCTCTTTTTTTAATTCCCCATTGAGAAAAGCACTTTTAACATCCATTTTATGAACCTTGATGTTTTTGTGTGCTGCATTACTAAGAAGATCCAAATGGCTTCCATTCGTGCTACCAGAGCATACGTTTCATCATAGTCAATGCCTTCAAGTTGACTATATCCCTTGGCAACAAGCATTTCCTAATTTCTGACGAATGCACCAGATTCATCTAACTTATTCTTGAACACCCATCTTATGCCAACAACAGTGTGGCCTTGCGGTTTTGAAACGAGTTTCCATACCTTGTTCCTTTTGAATTCTTCTAGTTCTTCTTGCATTGCGAAAATCCTGTATGGTTTGAGTAACGTGTATTTGATCGATCGAGGTTCAACTGAGGATAAGAACGTTGCATAGTGGCAGTGATCGGATAAGTCCTTGGATGACCGAGTCTGGATTCCTGTAGATGGGTTGCCAATAATTTGACCTAGTGGTTGTCTCTCGTCCATACATGTAGACGAGGTATCAGATGATCAGCAGCTGCGGTGGAGGGAATGTCTTTAATATCTTAAGACTCTGCATTTGGAGAGGGCAGTTCCCCCTGGACTTCAGAACATCCTGCTGAAGTGTCTTGAACTGGGAAGGCGAGGTTAGATTTATCGTGGGCAGATGACGAAGGTTACCCCTGGAGTGTAGAAGGGAGTTTGCCTTGAACCTGTGAATGTTCCCCATGGATTGCGGATGCGAGTGTGATAATCCTTGAATCTGTTCTTGTGTCAATGTTTTCTATGTTTTCACCATCCGAATCCGAAGAAACGTTTGATGGTTGAAACTATCTACTGATTAGAGCGTCATCTTCTGGTACTGGAACCTTGATGGTTGATGTATGGTCTGGAGTGGAGTTTTCCCCCTCAACCGGTGAGGTGGAGGTATTTAGTGATACTTCTTCGGACGCTGTAGGACTAGACACATCTGCATGTTGTTGTTGAGCTTCTAGAGACACGAGAACTTTGGATAGCTTGGCTGTATAACCAGGATCAAAGAGATCATCATAGTTTATTTCAACTAGATTTAATGGACCCGAAGAGGCAGGAGTTCAACTTTCTAGAATTGCGGTGGTGTTAGTTGACGGAGCGGAGTTGCGGATGTGATAATCATCAAACTTTACATCGAAGCTTTCAATTATCAACCTTGTGTTTCAAATGACAAGTCGATAAGCAACCTTGTTAGTGGAGTAGCCAAGGAAGACGCCTTCATCATACTACAGTGCGAATTTATTGAGCTGATCTCTATTTTTTATTATGAAGCATCTACACCCAAAGATATGAAAGAATCGAACGTTTGGCTTGCAGTTGTTGAGACCTTCATATGGTGTTTTGTTGAGGCATTTGCATACAATGCTTCGATTTTGAACAAAACAGGTTGTGGCCACTGCTTCGGCCCAGAAGTAGAGAGGAAGATTTGCAAAATTGAGCATAGATCTGGAAGCTTCTACTAGAGTGTGATTCCTTCGTTCTACTACGCCATTCTGTTGTGGTGTGTAAGGAGTTGAGAAGTTGTGTGTAATCCCTTTGGAGACCAAAAACTATTTAGAAGATGATTAGTAAACTCGGATCCATTGTGACTTTGGATACGTCTGACTGGTAACTTGAGTTCTATTTCCTTGATGAAGTTGATCAACACCTGCGGTGTTTTTGAATTGAGTTGAAGAAAGAAGACCCATGTGAAACGAGTGAAGTCATCCACAATAACCAGTATGTATTTTTTTTGGTTAAGACTGGCCACGATAGATGGACCGCAGAGATCAATGTGTAAAAGTTCCAATGGTTCAGAGATTGAGGAATCAATCACGGTGGGATGACTTGCCTTGAATTGCTTTCCACATTCACATGCAGGACAGAGGGTATCATTGCTGAACTTGAGGATTGGAAGACCTCTGACTAGTTCTCTTGTGACCAAGTTGTTAATATATCTAAAGTTAAGATGAGCGAGCTTGTGGTGCCATAGCCAGCTGACTTCGGATACATCTTTGGATAAAAAGCATAACTGCGGTTTGCCTATGATCAAAGATACATCCAGAGGGTACATAGTACCTTCGGATCTGGACTTGATCAAACAAGTGCTTCTATCGCTTGTCATTACATATAAAACCTAGTCATCAAATTCAACACGATAGCCTGCTTTACGTAGTTGACCAACACTAATGAGATTGTGTTTAAGGCCTTCTACATAAGCAACCTTTTGAATAGAGAAGATTCCTGTAGTGAGAACACCATAACCTCGGATTATCCTATTAGCATTGTTCCCAAAAGTGACATTTCCACCGTTGCAAATTGGCCTGAAATCTCGAAGGTATTCTAACCTTCCTGTCATGTGCAAGGAGTAGACACTATCGATTAACCATTCTTCTTCTTGTTCCTCCTTGCACAAGGCCTGATCGACGATGCTTAGAGTTCCATCCTTTGCCATGTAGTAGTAGATCCTTTCCAACTTTGTAAACCATCATCATTAGCAGTTCCCTTTGATGTTGATGATGCTTTCTTCTCCATCTCCGGATGACCAAACTTGATGGTCACTTTTAACATGAGCCACATACGCCCTAGCCTATTCCTTTTCTTCCAGTTCTTGATCCAGTCTAAGGTAAAATGCTCTGTCTTTCACTATGTTGAATTTGCAATCCTTTGCAAAATGATTCTCTTTGTTGCATTTGTGGCATATTACAACATCACTTTTGTCTTTTGAAGGGGTACCGGAGTCAGAGGTCTGCATGGACCGCGGTGTCTCCTTTGGTTGAGTGTTTTGAGATTGCGGTTGTGGGTGTGAACTTTTAGGATAATGAGACTAATGTTTTTGTGGGTTGAAATTACGATTGAAAGGAGGTTTATTGAATTGTTGATTCTTGCGAAAAGAGTGAGGTGGTAGTCGGTTGAACTGTTTACTAACTAGAGCAATAGCTTTCTGAAATTCTTCTTCGTCATCATACTCCGAGTCAGCTTCGTATGACTGTGGTGTAGTGTCATGTAACGACGTGAAAGTTTAAAACAAAATTTTCACTTTTAAAATGCATACTCTTCATAACACTTGTAAAACAATCCCAATTGTTAAATTTTCGAAATATAACTCCATATTTGAATAGTTAAAAATCCAAGATCCTAAAAACGTAATTCTTCCTCTGGTGTGTACGATCAAGTCGGCGCCGTCCATCTAACCTGAAACCTGAAACACATAACATATAACACTGTAAGCACGAAGCTTAGTGAGTTCCCCAAAATACCACATATAATACATAATAGCCACTCGAGGGTACAACTCTATGGACCCTCCGGTCCTAACTCTGTGGACCCTCTGATCCTAACTCTGTGAACCTGTCGGTTCTAACTCTATGAACCTTACGGTTCTAACTTTATAAACTCTGGAACATACACGGTATGAATCACATAGAAATAATGCAGTGCATCACAATCACATAAATAACATACAAGATACTATGTCATATATACTCTAATTACCACTCTAGGTAAGTATAGTGAGAAGACTCACCTCGGATGAAGAACAACTCCTATAATCACTGCTGTTACGCACCGGAATATAACTCTATGCCAAACCCACAATAATCTCAATTAGGATTTAAGTCCAACCTCTCACTTATTGGGTCTAAAGATAGACCACCTATCAGCCCATTAATGCCCTAAGCCTATTGGGCCCACCAAGTCCCAATAATAAATGGGCCCTCACACGGCCCAATTCCCAACCAAAAAGGCAAGTCCAAACCAAAGGCCCAAAGCACATACATACACTTCTCTAGCCCAAGACTCTATTACATGAGGTCCAAACTCCCGACCCGACACTCAAGGCCCAAACTCAAAAACCCCCAGAAGGAGTTACGTGGGGCGTACCCCCTGTTACGCTCAGCGTACCCAAACACTCAAGAAATTGATCGGCGACCTCAACCTAGTACACGGGGCATACTGGAATTACGCGGCGCGTACCTTCAGACTTTCTTAATCCATTTTCTGGGTCTTAACCCGTTAAGACCTTACATGGCTGATAAGGTCACAACACATAAAAACTCTTACTTTCTTAACCCAAAATGCTCATAACTCATGCATGGGTAGATTCACACGATCAAGGCCTTATTTTTATGGTTCTCTACCACTAGAAACACTTAAAAGGACAGGTTATTAAGCTCTGGAGTACATCAACTCATAAAGCCTCAAGATTGGGACCAAAAACCCTAAAATAGACCCTAATATGCACAAAACAAAAAGAGAGGGAAAGCTTGGAGCTTTATACTTTCAAATGGTGCTCTAGCCCCAAGAAAGCTCAGATCCACAGCCTGTTCCTCAACTTCACTCCCTTCCATGCTCCTTCTTAACTCCCAAAAGCCCACAAGAATACAAACAAGCTCATCATGGCCACTCACAAGCTCAAGAACGGATATTAGGGTTTGAGATGGTTTATTAACAGAGGAAGGTGGCCATAAATGAGACCACCTCTTTCTTTATATAGGGACACTTCACTTAATGAGGGTTTCCTTCTAGGCCTAGTATGCCCAACGTACCCCCTGGTACACCCAACGTACTACGTGGCTCTTGCTTAAGAAACACGCGCATCTGTACGCTAAGCGTACGCATACATACGCCCAGCGTACTTCGCTGCCAAAATCCTCACTTAGGGACTTATCTTGCCAGCTCTCCCAAACTTCCATAGCATCTTCGAAATGACTCGAATTCCAAAAATCTTCATACCTACAAAAAGGTAATGAGATGCCCTACGGTTCTAGCAACTTGCCTCAACCCAATACCTCCTAGCCCCCGAATCGCAGCCCATGAACCTTAATCATGGATAATCCGAAACCAGATGTTACATGTCATACGAGGGTGAGTAAGACTGGTTGTGAGGAGCTTGTGCTACAAGAGCAAGTGGTCCTCCGAAGTCAACACACTCTTTGAGTACAGTGGATTCTTGTGATTGCAACTCCCCGTATAGCTTCTAAAGAGAGAGAGAATGAATCTTTCTGTCTCCTTGAACTATCATCTTAGCAATAGTCCAATGTCTTCCTACCCGTTGAGAAATTGAAGGTTTGTTTCATGGTTACTGCGGATGGTGCCAGCATTTGATAACTTAGTAACAATCAGATAGAACCTTTTGAAGGAGTCCTCTAAACTTTCACCGGCATGAGCTTTGAAGTTTTTGAATTCATTGAGTGCAGTTGTGAGCTTCTTATATTGAGCTTGTTCAGAGCCTTCATACAAGTTCTTGAGAACATCCCATATCTCTTTTGTTGATTTACAGTTTATGATAATGTCAAAGTTGTCAGGAGCAACTCCACAAGAGATTTCATAAAAATCAACAACATCATTTTCCATTTTATCAAGATCATTCTTGGTGGGACGGTTCAAGACTGGTTGTCCTCCTCCTAGTCTGGTTGTGGTGCCATCAGTTTGAATAGGTGTAAGAACAGGGACATGTGGTCCTTCTTCAACAGATCACCATACATCTCTACCAAGTCTCCTTAAGTATCTTTCCATTCTTTGAGACCAGTGATGGTATTCATTCGCAACCTGTATTGCAGCTCGATTTGAACCACCAACACTGTTGGAAACGTTTAGAGAAAGTGCTTGTGCCATTTGTTGTTTTTTTTGTTTTTTTTATATTGATCTTCAGTGGTATAGAAGGCCCTTTGAAAAATCAGAGTTCCGACTTCCAAAAAGAGCAACCACTATGGCTCTGATACCAATTGTTGAGGGAAATAACTTGAGACACACTTGAACAAACGTTAGAACAAGTATGATTGCGGAATTAGTTAACCTCAAAGGATCTAAAAGCTCAATAATAATAAGTTAATATGTTAGATGGTTAGATAGTTAGTTGCGGAAATATAAAGAAACATAAATGACAGCAGGTGATATATCAAGTAAACACATAAGTTGATTCATAACATGGAATGCATTCAAACCAAGTTAGTGAGAGAGATCAATCTTAGTGATAGAGTCACAAGTGACTTGTTCCGAAGAGAGGTATTAATCAGTTGTGATCAAGAGGATTTCAGAGAGTAAGAAATATATGAGATGTGTAAGGATAACTTGAAGAAAATTAAGATCTAGAGATGAGTAAGAAGTGATCTATCTGATTGATAAAATGTAGTCTCTATTTATAGAGACTACAGAGATACAATAGATTGACTCTCTAAGAGTAGCCATGCAAGTCATACTGGACAATAGAGAGTATACAAGAAATAGATACAAAATAGACTAAGTACATAAAGAAAGACTGTGGTAGCTTTATGACTACGGATGTGATCGCTGAAAGAGCTTGACTGCAGAGAGGTGTAGACTGCGGTAGATAAAATTAAGAGGGTCACTTCATGTACCAACACTTTTAGGACTCGATATGGTCATTATGAGTTTGTGGTGATGTCGTTTGGGCTCACCAATGCTCCAGCCGCGTTCATGGACCTCATGAACTGGGTATGCAGACTGATGTTGGATCGGTCTGTAATAGTTTTCATTGATCACATCTTTGTTTACTCCAAGACTCAGGAGCAGCATGAGGAGCACCTGATGGAGGTGCTGGAGACAATGAGGAGGGATAGACTTATCACAAATTTCTCCAAGTGTAAGTTTTGGTTGTGCGGGGTGCAGTTCCTTGGGAATCTCATCAACCAGAAGGGTATTCAGATCAATCTGGCCAAGATAGAGGCCACGATGTAGTGGGAGATTCTGAGGTCTCCATCTGAGATTCGGAGTTTTCTGCGTCTGGCATGGTATTACAAGATATTTATTCAAGACTTTCTAAGATCGCAGTTCCGTTGACCCGACTGACCAAGAAGTCGGTGGTTTTTCGCAGGGGACTTGAGCACCAGGCAACATTTGAGGACACTCACGCAGCGTTTGTGCGAGGCACCGATTCTCACTCTTCTAGAGGATGTGGATGATTTCGTAGTTTACTGTGATGCATCAATCACAGGTATGGGAGCAGTTCTGATCTAGTAGGGCATGTGATAGCTTATGCCTTGAGACAGCTAAAGCCTCACGAGGCTAACTATCCAACACACAATTTAGAGTTGCGGGCAGTTGTGACAACCTGAAATTTATTCCGTCGCTGTAACCAATTTTCGTTAATAAAGTTATTTTTATTGAAATTTTCCGTTAACTTTTGGGTTAGGCAAATCAATTAATGTTTTTATTTTATTTTCTTAAGTGTCGGAATGAAATAAAATCATGTGAAACACCCTCAATAAACCTTTGGATAGCTTTTAGTTTACGACCAAGTCGAGTTACGACTATTTAATCGGGTACGACCATAAACTTCATTTAACGTGGGTATCGGGTGGATTCCCACTTGGCCACAATCTCAAGCCTTATATAAAGGATGAGTGGCCTTCATTTGAACTTTTTCCCACCTGCTCATAACTTTCTCTCTCTACTCTCTCTCTCTCTACAACTCGAGTTTTGATCCAAGAACGCCCCTCCAAGCTCCAAAATTGTAAGTGATCTATCCTAGCATGTTGTTTAACTTGTTAAGCATGCAAATCTATGTTTAAATCATCCAAAAACTCTCAAAATCATGTGTTTACAGTTGGGGAACACCTCCCAAAACCGTAAACTCCTATAAGTGGGTTTTGAAGCCCCAAAACCCTTCCAAATCCTTTCTAGTGCTTAGTTATGACTTAAGGACTTGCATGTACGAGCTTAGAACACCAAAATCTTGTCATTTGGGGAGTAAACATGAGTTTACGGCCCAAGAATACTCTTGGACTGTAAACACTCCTTCATAAATCGTAAACACCTTTTAAGGTGTTTAAATTGCCCCTTTAAGCACCTCCAAAAGCTGGCATGAGTGCCTAGAACCTTGTATTACTTCATGTGATGCACCAAACCATGAAAAAATGAGCCACACATGTGTTTACGGTTTAGGAAGGTCTCCCAAAACCGTAAACACCTCCAAAGGGTGTTTAAGTGCCCTTAACACTTTGTATGGCTTATATTTGGGTCTAGAACTTTGCATGCTTAACGTACAACCACCAAAACACATGAAAAATGGAAAAACATGAGTTTACGGCCGTAAAATCATGTGTTTACAACCGTAAACTCTCCAAGGGTCCTTCAAGAACTATAAACCCCTTTTCCAAGGTCATTTCAAGTCCCGGTCACTTCCTAAGCCTTTGATTCAACCCTAGAACCTTCCCTTGTGCATTATAAGACCATTGAACACCCAAAAACACCCCACCCATGAGTTTACGGCCATAAACTCATGGGGGATATGGTCTTTGGGCCGTAAACACCCCTAAGGGTTTACACTCGAAGAGTAAACTCCTTATCTAGGCCCTACACTCCTTAGATGGAACCCGTACCACTTCCAACACTTAAGATAAAGTGTTTCCATGCATTAGAGTGTATTTACTTGCTTAATTAGTCATTCAATGTCTAATTAGATACTATTATGTATCACTTCATGTTACATATGATCCTCGTGTGTGTTCAAGTCCTAAATTGAAACCTAGAGTCCTACCCGACACATCCTCGTCTGGTGAGTTCATACCCCTACACCTTTTTCCGTTTTTTCATGTTTTTAGGGGGGAATACAAGCAAAAGTACAAGGAAATCTTGTAATTAAACTTATTATTTCATATGAAATGTTACATGTTCAGTATGCTTTTAACACTTAAAACCGTGTTAACCGACCGTTTAACTTGCAGAGTTAGTTTTCAAACTAATTGTGAAACTTATTATAAAATGTTATATTTTATATTTCACAAAGGATTTCATGCCATTCATAAAACAGGATTTTCCATATTATTACTTGTAAATTCATTATTCTTAAGATTGGAGACACGTCCTCAGTAACACTCCATGAAGATACGTGAGTGGAGGACCACCCCTGTAACCAAAATCTCCTGGAGGGAGAACGTGACTTGATTGTATAAATCTATACGGGGCTGACTACGCCGCTCCTCGCTGCTAGCTACAGTGGGACCGGCAGGTCTACGGGTGACAAAAGTCATAAAATGATATTGGACTTCTTATTGCCATATCTAGTTTATTGTATGGTTATGGAACTCGCAACTTAGATAATGGAGATTTACTCTTAAGTAATAATGAACTTAGTGAACTACCCTTAAAGTAATAACTATTTGATTACTAGAGGGTATTATAATACCCTTAAGTATTAGTTCACAACTTACTGATTAGTTTTATATACGTGTTAAAACTAATGTACTTTCCAAGGATAACCAAACTTTCAGGGAACTTAACTTAACATTGCAAGTATGGTAGATACTTGTACGCTTCATTTTGGTTCAATAACCAACCATCAACTTTTAAGGAAAATAACGGTTTTTCCTGGGATAACTTAACTTTTCATAAACAGACTGTTTAACAAATGGATAACCAAACTTATTTTATAAGAAATATGGGATTTTCTTGGGAAACAACTTTTCACAAACTTAAAGGAACATTTTGTTTCACAAAAACAAACCGCTTATGAACTCACCAGCTTTATGTTGATATTCTTAAAACTGCTTGTATTCTCAGGTTCTCGTTAGACAGGTATCCCGCTTTCTTTTGGAGAAGATGGAGAGTATAGAAGCCTCATCTTTACTTTTGTTATACTAATGTATATATAAAACCTGTATCACTTTGCTTTTAACAAATGTAAATATTTCTATGTAATGTAATGGTTGTGTTTACTATGCTAGCTATGTATATTGGTTGTGATACTTTACATGACGTCCTCCGCCCTGGAACGTTTCTGCCATCGGTTTCGGGGTGTGACAGCTTGGTATCAAAGCCCTTGTTTATAGTGAACTAAGTATATCGAACCTTACATGGTATACAACTATAAACACTAAGGGGCCGAAGTGCTCTGAACTAAACGTATACTTTAAAAATATAAGTATTTTTACTCCAAGTATACAAGAATACCTAAACGTTGGAAACCGTAACCACGAGTAGAACAAAACATAAGTAATTAGTGTTGTACACTGCGGTTAAACCTGGGCAGTTATGTAGTCGTGTCTAGGGTCAATATAGCCTGATCAACTATATTCATTCGAGACACGGCCAACATGTGCTTGGGAGTGACTGTGGTGTACAGTAGGCCTAAAACTTACCAAATATCCAAACAACTAGTCATCGTCACAACAAATAATAAAATGTTATAGGAGTATTTTAGCCAAAGCCGAATACGTTGTAGAAATCCATTACGTGTGTTGCTACTCATTCTTTCCTTAGCAATAGTTTACTTGCTTTAGTAACTTTTTCCTGTTTTATCGCTTAGTAGAACACTCTATCTGCCATAATGAGATATCTCTTGTTTCATATCTCTTGATTCTATCAAGAGGACTTACGATCCTCTCTTTCCTGATCATTTTAGATCAAGATGCCTCCAAAGAAAAGACCCAGATCAAAGAACAACAATTCTCCTCCACCACCTCCCTCTCCATTTGATCCCGCCATGTTCCAAGCAGCCGTTACTGCTGTTGTGGCTGCTGCTATGTCAAAAATGAACCCTGGTGGTCTTAGCGGGCCAGGAGGTGGTACTCAGCCCCAAAACCAGGAAGGCAGTCAGGGACACCAGAAGGAGTGTTCCTATAAGGACTTCATGAATGCAAAACCCACATCCTTCGATGGCACTGGAGGTGTTATTGCTCTGACTCAATGGATTGAGAAAATTGAATCCACTTTCAATATTTGTTCCTGTTCCGAAGCCAACAAAGTAAAATTCTCCGCTTGCATTTTCGCCAACAGGGCATTGACCTGGTGGAATGGTCGGGTCAAATCTCTAACCCTACCAGTTGCAAACGCTATGGGTTGGGAGAGTTTGAAGGAACTGCTACTTGCTAAGTACTGCCCTCGGGGCGAACTATAGAAACTAGAGCACGAACTTTGGAACCTAAAGATGAAGGGTTCTGATGTTGTCGCCTACACTTCTAGGTTTGAAGACCTAGCGCTCCTCTGTCAGGGAATGGTCACCCCGGAAAGCAAAAAGATTGAAAGATTTATCTGGGGGCTGACCCAGCCAACTAAGGGAAATGTTTTGGCTGCGAAGCCAAACACCTTCGACAGCACTAAATGCCTGGCGCAAACTCTGATTGATCATGAAGACGATCTCGATGATATGGCCACCACTTCTGAACCGGCAAAAAGGAGTGGTGAGAAAAGAAAATTCTGGAAACAGAAGAAGGGTCAGTCTTCACAGGAGCCCTCGAAGAAACAACAAACTGTGGCAGTCCACGCTGCTACTACTCTTGTTGTTACTCCTGCCACTCAAGCACCTACTAGTAGATATGCTAGTACCCTTCCTCGGTGCGATAAGTGGAACTACCATCATCTCACTTCTGGCCCATGCCATGAACTGTCATGCTCCAACTGTGGTAAAAAGGGGCATACGATTCGATTCTGCAAAACACCAACCCAACCAACCAATCAAGCTTCTGGAGAAGGTGTCAGTCAGGCCTGCTACGGTTGTGGTGAGGTCGGGCATTACAAGCGAAACTGCCCCAAAGAAACAACAACCAACAACACCGGGAGAGTTCTAACGATGGGGCAAGAAGAAGCAGTCGCCGATCCCACAGTTGTCATGGGTACGTTCCTTCTCGACAACTCCTATGCATGCATCCTATTTTATTCTGGTACTGAAAGAAGTTTTGTTAGTCATGCATTCAAGCGTTTTCTTAGACATAAATCCTAGCCATTAACTGAAACGTTTACAGTCGAGATGGCTAATGGTGAGAAAGAGAACGCTAATAATATATTCATAGGCTGCACCCTTACTCTGAACGATTATTCTTTTCCCATCGACCTTATGCTAGTCTCCATAAAGAGCTTTGATGTTATCATCGGCATGGATTGGTTGAGCCCCAATCATGCTGATATCCTTTGTTACGAAAAAAGCTATCCGTCTCAATCTTCCTTCTGGTCAAATCCTCATGATTTACGATGATAAACTTAGTTCCAATCTTCGCATCATTACCTCTTAGACGTTCAGAAAGAGTTAGATTTCAACCCCAGTTTTATGGTTTTCATATTACTACCGAAGGGGACACGTATAATAGTGATGGTACACTAATAAATCTAGATGAACCTAATAGCTATAAGGAAGCCATGGCAGGCCCGGAGTCTGCAAAATGGAAAGAGGCAATGGACAACGAGATCCAATCCATGTATGACAACCAAGTTTGGCATTTGGTTGATAATGTGCCCGGACGTAAGACCGTTGGGTGCAAATGGATCTTCAAGAAGAAGACCGGCGTGGATGGAAACGTACACACATATAAGGCGCGATTGGTTGCGAAGGGCTTTACTCAAACTCCCGGAGTTGACTATGATGAGACCTTCTCACCAGTTGCGAAGATAAAGTCTATTAGAGTGATGCTAGCTATTGCTGCATTTCATGATTATGAGATTTGGCAACTGGATGTCAAGACCGCTTTCCTTAATGGAAAGTTGGCTGAGGATGTTTACATGGCTCGGCCAGAGGGTTTTGTTGATCTGAAGCATCCAGATAGAGTGTGTAAGCTTGAGAAGTCCATTTATGGACTTAAGCAAGCGTCTCGCAGATGGAATCTTTGCTTCGATGAGAAAGTCAAAGAGTTTAGATTTGTACAAGAGAAGATGAATCGTGTGTATATGTCAAAGCCAGTGGGAGTATTGTAAGCTTTCTCATTCTGTATGTCGATGACATACTACTAATAGGAAACGACGTCCCGACACTGCAGGAGGTTAAGTCCTGGTTCGGGAAGTGCTTCGCTATGAAGGACCTCGGAGAGGCTTCCTATATTTTGGGAATAAGGATAGTGAGAGAACGAAGTAAGAGACTAATAGGACTTAGTCAGAACACTTACTTAGATAAAGTACTAAAACGTTTTAGTATAGAAAATTAGAAGAAGGGAGAATTACCGATACAAAGTAATGCCAAGTCGAGTAAGACTCAAAGTCCGAGTACCGAAGTCGAAATAGCATAAATGAGCCGAGTACCATACGCTTCCGCAGTTGGCTCAATTATGTATGCTATGACTTGTACTCGCCCTGATGTAGCCTTTGTTTTGAGCATAGTTAGTAGATATCAAGGGAACCCTGGCAGAGCCCATTGGATTGCGGTCAAGAATATCCTTAAGTACCTTCGGAGGACCAAGGAATGGTTTTTAGTCCTCGGAGGGAGTGATGACTTGAAGGTGTGAGGGTATAGTGACGCCAGTTTTCAGACCGACAGGGACAACTACCGTTCGCAGTCGGGCAGGGTCTTTACCCTTAATGGAGGAGTTGTGACTTGGAAAAGTTCCAAGCAGGAAACCGTAGCTGATTCAACGTGCTAATCATAGTACATTGCAGCGAGCGAAGCGTCAAAGAAGGCAATATGGTTGAAGAACTTCATTAGTGATCTTGGAGTTGTGCCTGCCATAAAGGAGCCTATGGAAATTTTCTGTGATAATGAAGGAGTGGTTTCCTTGACCAAGGAACCAAGAGATCATGGTAGATCTCGTCATATCAACAGAAAGTATCACTTTATTAGACATCATGTAGAAGAAGGACAACTCGTGGTTAAGAGGATATCATCAGAAGATAACCCAGCAGATCCGCTTACGAAGGGACTAAGTAGGGTTAAGCATTTGCAGCATGCTAGGAGTATTGGACTGAAAGATGATATTAGATTAGATTAGATAGTTTTAGAAACTTGTAATAGATAAATGTAATTAACATTTGATGATTAAATAAAGGAGTATTATTTATAAGTAAAGCTACTGTCTTATGTTAATTATTTAACTATTGTTTCACTTTGCATGTTTTGACTTCCAGAATAATTGAGTTTATTTAGAATAATCGGATTATTCAAACAGTCCACAATCGTTCATGTGTTGGAAGTAGGTATGAATGAAGATTGTCATGAATTGGTGTGTAGATTGTCTAAATGGTATTAGACATAGCAAAAGGTTGTTGCAACGTTCATGAGTGCTTATTAACTAGTTTTGAGCATTGGAACAAACACGCGCTTGCTGGCATCACCTTATGGAATGTGATGAAAAGGGTGATCGCAAGACGATAATATCATATGGTCTTAAAACCTAGATATATGGTTTGTTATTTATTAATTAGTTGTACATTGATAATTCGAAACTACATCAGTAAATTGATGTTATAAAACGCATTGTTGTGTATAATTGATTAATGAATAAGTAAATGCATATAAGTCGAAGTTTATCTGTTACTTTTATCCTAAGAGGGTAAAAGCGATATCTCAGCCGCTCGATGATTTGATTTGACTTATGTGTCGGGCCCAGTCAGAACTGAATTGATGTGTTCGATTAAGTTCTATGTCAAATAAATTTGAGATCGAGAAACCAACTGCTGGACAAATTAGTTCCATAGAATTGTCTGCATGATATCTAAACTGAGGACTGTACGATCCCTTATCTAAAGGACAAGATTGATAAGATCAGAGTTTGACAGCGTCTTTAAGAGCTACGATTGCTAATCGGATTATGCTTGTGTATATAGTTACTAGACTTATCCAAGTGGGAGACTTTTGGAATAGTGTCTAAGGCTGCAACTATATTAGGCAAGTATTTGACCCGGTTGTGCATGGTCCTTTTGGGTTGCCTTCACCATAGGAACTTGACAGGATGATTTATAATGAGAGAAGAAATATTATTAATATATTATGAGAATAATATAAGGAATAATAATATTGTTATTTGATTAATATAAGTCATAAATTAATTAGGAATTAATTTGGTGACTTAAAGAAATTAATTGAATAAAAGGGCATAAACTGTCAATTGTATGATAGTTGTACTTTGGGCTATAATCCTTCATGGATAAGGGGTGGACGATTTTAGGGTTAGGATAGAACTAGAAATCGTCCAAGGCTTATCATAAGGAGATTGGATTGCTTAGGGCCTAAGTTATCCAATTAGGGTTTAAGGGTGAAACCCTAGGAGCCTCATTAGTATAAATAGACCCTTGGGGTCAAGGAAATCAGCACTCTTGCCTTTGAAGAAACCCGGGCTGACTTCCTCCCCTCTCCTCTCTTTCTCTAATCATCCTCTTGCTAAGTTGGTGTTTGTAAGCCATTATAGGAGTGACATTTGTGACTCTAAGCTCCACGGACAAGAAGATTCAAGCAAGCAATTCAAGGTAATCGTTTAGATCTGTTTTCTTGTGTTATTATACTAGATCTATCATCAAAGTCTTGGATATTTGCATGTTCAATTAGAGAAACCTAGATCCAAGCATTAGGGTTTGTATGTGCACATAGGAATGTTTTATGGATCAAACCCATCATAAACATGATTTTACGGCCCAAGAACATTCATGGACCGTAAACACTCCTTCATAAACCGTAAACACCTTTTAAGGTGTTAAATTGCCCCTTAAGCACCTCCAAAAGCTTGCATGAGTGCCTAGAACCTTGTATTCCTTCATGTGATGCACCAAACCATGCAAAAGAGCCACAGATGAGTTTACGGTTTGGGAAGGTCTCCCAAAATCGTAAACACCTCCAAAGGGTGTTTAAGTGCCCTTAACACTTTGTATGGCTTATATTTGGGTCTAGAACTTTGCATGCTTAACCTACAACCACCAAAACACATGAAAAATGGACAAACATGAGTTTACGGCCGTAAACTCATGTGTTTACAATCGTAAACTCCCCAAGGGTCCTTCAAGAACTATAAACCCCTTTTCCAAGGTCATTTCAAGTCCCGGTCACTTCCTAAGCCTTTGATTCAACCCTAGAACCTTCCCTTGTGCATTATAAGACCATTGAACACCCAAAAACACCCCACCCATGAGTTTACGACTGTAAACTCATGGGGGATATGGTCTTTGGGCCGTAAACACCCCTATGGGTTTACACTCGAAGAGTAAACTCCTTATCTAGGCCCTACACTCCTTAGATGCAACCCGTACCACTTCCAACACTTAAGATAAAGTGTTTCCATGCATTAGAGTGTATTTACTTGCTTAATTAGTCATTCAATGTCTAATTAGATACCATTATGTATCACTTCATGTTACATATGATCCTCGCGTGTGTTCAAGTCCTAAATTGAAACCTAGAGTCCTACCCGACACATCCTCGTCTGGTGAGTTCATACCCCTACACCTTTTTCCGTTTTTTCATGTTTTCAGGGGGGGAATACAAGCAAAAGTACAAGGAAATCTTGTAATTAAACTTATTATTTCATATGAAATGTTACATGTTCAGTATGCTTTTAACACTTAAAACCGTATTAACCGACCGTTTAACTTGCAGAGTTAGTTTTCAAACTAATTGCGAAACTTATTATAAAATGTTATATTTTATATTTCACAAAGGATTTCATGCCATTCATAAAACAAGATTTTCCGTATTATTAATTGTAAATTCGTTATTCTTATGATTGGAGACACGTCCTTAGTAACACTCCATGAAGATACGCGAGTGGAGGACCGCCCCTGTAACCAGAATCTCCTGGAGGGAGAACGTGACTTGAGTGTATATATCTATACGGGACTGACTACCCCGCACCTCGCTGCTAGCTACAGTGGGACCCGCAGGTCTACGGGTGACAAAAGTCATAAAATGATATTGGACTTCTTATTGTTATATCTAGTTTATCGTATGGTTATGGAACTCGCAACTTAGATAATGGAGATTTACTCTTAAGTAATAATGAACTTAGTGAACTAACCTTAAAGTAATAATTGTTTGATTACTAGAGGATATCAGTAATACCCTTAAGTATTATTTCACAACTTACTGATTAGTTTTATATACGTGTTAAAACTAATGTACTTTCCAAGGATAACCAAACTTTCAGGGAACTTTACTTAACATTAAAAGTATGGTAGATACTTGTACGCTTCATTTTGGATCAATAACCAACCACCAACTTTTAAGGAAAATAAGGGTTTTTTCCTGGGATAACTTAACTTGTCATAAACATGTTGTTTACAAATGGATAACCAAACTTCTTTTATAAGAAAATATGGGATTTTCTTGGGAAACAACTTTTCGCAAACTTAAAGGAACATTTTTTTTTTCACAAAAACAAACCGCTTATAAACTCACCAGCCTTATGTTGATATTCTTAAAACTGCTTGTATTCTCAGTTTCTCATTAGAAAGGTATCCCACTTTCTTTTGGAGAAGATGGAGAGTATAGAAGCCTCGTCTTTACTTTTGTTATACTGATGTATATATAAAACCTGTATCACTTTGCTTTTAACAAGTGTAAATATTTCTATCTAATGTATTTGTTGTGTTTACTATGCTTGCTATGTACATTGGTTGTGATACTTTACATGACGTCCTCCGCCCCGGAACATTTCCGCCATCGGTTTCGGGGTGTGACAGCAGTGGTGTTCACCCTCAAGATTTGGTGGCATTACCTCTATGGGGTCCAGTGTACCATTTAAACGGATCACAGGAGTTTGAGGTACCTCATGGATCAGCCAAATCTGAACATGAGGCAGCGTCGGTGGTTAGATGTCGTGAAGGAGGAGCGCCAGAAGGTGCGATAGGATTGTGAGCCGAGTGGCTTCATTTGATTATGACAATCGAGGGTTGTTGACCCTGCATGGGAGGGTCTGGGTACTGTACTGGGGAGGAGTACGACATGTATTGATGGATGAGGCCCACAAGTCCAGGTTCTCCATCCATCCGGGAGTGTATATATGTATATTATATATATATATATATATATATATATATATATGTATAATATATATATATATATATATATATATATATATATATATATATATGGTGCATATTTTACGTATTTTTTTCTTCTGAATATCAATATTAAAAAAGGTGAATAAATGAATTTACATATTTTTAATTATTTTTTTAAATATAGGAAAAGTTCTAAAATCATGTTTGAAAGATCATACACATTTGAGTTTGTGTATATATACATATTATTTTGAACATTTTCTAAATATTTTCTTTTTAAAATATCTTAATTATCTAAGATGTTAATACAAAAAGTGATTCGTTGAAAAAAAAAAATTCAAAAAAAGAGAGTTTCGTTTTACGAAAAATATGCATATAGTGTATATTTTTCGTTGATTTTTTTTAATATTAATATGAAAAGAGGTTGAAAAATGATGTGGTTACATATTTTTTAGATATTTTTTAATATGTAGTTGTCATATATAAACTTTAGTATATAACTTCATAAAACACATAATTTCAATAGAAATAAATTAGATAACGTCTTATTTATTTAGAACTCATATCCTAAACATATAATTTATCATTTATATGACAAACATTTTGTAAAAAATATCATATTTGTCATTTGCAAACATATGCTACGAGGGTACAATGGCCTTAAAATCCACTCATCAACATAAGAAAAGCCCAGGAATAAACAATAAGATGATGAAGTCTGATAATATAAATTTATTTATTTAATCATGAATAGCATATTTTCAAATGAAAGAACATATACGTATTGTACTTCGTCAAGTTGTGTTATTTAGGTTATGTTGCTAGCGATTCGAATAATTAAACTGGGTGAACAATGCACGATGAAAGAGTATGAAAGATGTATTATATGTCCGAGATAAATTAGTAGAAAATGTAGAAAAAAAATAATCTTCTATTATTATTATAAATGACTCAAACAATGTAAGGTAGTTTTTGTGTGTTATATATAAGTTTAGATACTAACAGCCACAATATATATATATATATATATATATATATATATATATATATATATATATATATATATATATATATATATATATATATATATATATATATATATATATATATATATATATATAAACACAGGGTATTAAATTTGGGATGACCGTGACTATGTGTCTCTTCAAAAGCCAGTATAAAAGCATGCAGTCAAAAAGGCCAAACTCAAAAGGTTAACACTTGTAAAGCAGTACTCATATTATACTCGCAAATAAAGGGAAGAAGAAATACTCTTGAGTCTTAAATAAATTTAGATTTTTTTGTAAACAATGAGAAAATTATGATTACACTTTCTACACTTTTAGTTATACATTATAAAAAGGCGGTTAGTAGACACTCTTGTTTTTTTTTATATGCCTATCTTGTTAACATGAAAACTATATTAAAACAGTAAAAATAAATTAAACACTGTGACAAAATATGGGTTTTTGAAACAACCGTAAGAATTAAGAATAGAGTAAATTAAAGTTTTGGTCCATGTGTTTGATTAGATTCCTACTTACCTTTAAAAATTTGACAAGATTAATCCTTATGGTTTAAAAAAAATGTATTTCAAATCCTTAGTCCATTTTACTTTGATTTTATTTTTTTGTTTTTCATATATATATATATATATATATATATATATATATATATATATATATATATATATATATATATATAGAGAGAGAGAGAGAGAGAGAGAGAGAGAGAGATATTCATTTGAGACCAATAGTTTTTTATGAGACGTGACAACATCTTAGCCTTTGATCAAAATTGATCCTATGGCTCATGAAGAACGTGATTAAGACTTATTAATGTACCTGATTTGTTAATTAATGGCAAATTAGTCATTGGATGATTAAACAAATCATCAAACGTACTCGTTACAAAAATTAGTTCAATTTTCACGTAATCATGATCTGTATCTCCTTCGATCTTCAAGCCTCACACCATATCATCAATTCTATAGGATAACTATTCATTAATCGACCAGTTATCCTTTTAATCAAAATCGTCATATCCTGGAAATCTAGATCTTCATCGCCTTCAATAGGCATGTATTTCTACCATATCAACGTGATTTTGAGATTGACATTCATTGATTTATCAATTATCCTCTCCTATCAAAATTTCTGCTATTAAATTCACAATTTTAGTGATTTGCTAGTTCATCTTCTTTATTCTTCAGCTGATGATTGTTTTAACTAGAGTCATACAATTATAATTGCAAAAATGAGTCAATATCTTCATAATTTTCTTAATCAATTTTTTCTCAATCGCAGATTGCAAATCACAGAAGGATAAGTAAGGATCGATTTTCTTCAATTCATCATCATGAACAATTTCGCCATTATAAAGCGATTTCAACAACTCATCATTAGTAGCAATTAATGTACCATCTATTTGAGGAGAGAAGAATTAGGGAAGTAATTATTTGATACGCCATATGTTTGATGAAATGCCTAAGAGAATAATCATAACTTAAGTTCTAAAGCATTTAAACCCTAGACATGCTCCTAATTAACTCCTATCTAGTAGCAATTTATGGCTCTAAAGTGTGAATTTTACATATATATGTTGATGATAAATACAATAGAACAACATCGTTACATCAAGTCAAGTGATAATGCACCTTCACTAACTGTGAAATGGAAATAGGTACTTATCAAAAGTTTCTTTTCCTTTGTTTGCCTCTAAATGATTAAATCATATTCTTGTTGATATAAATGTTATTCTTTTTTCATTATATTTAGACAAGTACACTAAATGGTACATATGTGGAAGATTGCTGTAATCATTGTAGGGAAATCTCAGACCATGTTGATGCTTGAAGCTTGACGCTTGAAACATGTTTCATCATTCTTTTTATAATTTTGATTATTTGAGTGAAAGGTTTAGGTTAGTTACTATCCTCTTTGTCAATAGCATGTGAAGTCAAAGCTGAATTTGGACCAGTTTAACATGAAGCAGAAGTGGTACTTGGTCCCATTTCATCACATTTTTATTACATTACATAGTACATAGTATATCTTTTGATTAGAACAATTGAAAATCATTGCTCATACGTCCTTACATATTCAGAAAATTAAGTTTAGAATACAATTTTGTAAATATTTATACAATAATAAATATTAATGGAATACTTTTTGTAGGTCAAATTAATGATGGTGCTAAAGAATCACACTCAAGCAATGAACTCATTTCAACTAATGATTATTTATTTTGGATTCTGGATATTCTATATGTAGAGATACAAAATGTTATAGTCTACTTTGATTTTTGTTTGTTGAACTAATCAATTAGTTCCATATTTCGTTTATAATATGATACATGATATAATGTACATAGTGAAGTGTATAATTCTATTTTTAATAATTTACAAGTGTAATATTCTAATATACGTTTATAAATGATGATATAGTTAAATGTGCTTTTTTACTATGACTAATATTCTAGATTTGATTATTGTTATGTGTTATATTCTACATTGATATTTGTTGTTGATATAATTAAGTAGTGTTATATCTTTAAAAAAATCATTATTTATAAACTTGTGAAAAATGACAACATATAACATTATTTAATAGAACACTACAAGAAAAAAGGCCTTTTACGACGCGCAAATTACGACACTCATTAATTTATGTTACGCAAACGAGAGTGACATTAAAAGAGTGTCATCTCTTCAGAAAATTTAAGGATTTAGGTCACGCATTATTGCGTGCCTTTAAATTAGTGTCAAAAGAAAAAAAATTAAAAACACGGAGGGCGCTGTACCTTAAATGCGCGCCCTCTATATGTGTCGCTTTATAATTTTAATGAACGCGCGTTCCTTAGTTACAAGCGGGAAAAGAAAAGCCAAAAAATTAGAAAAGCCCGCTACCCTCCCTACCCTAAGCATTATCACGCATCTTTCATTCTCCTCACACTGTTGTGCAGCTTCTCAATCAAAGATCGAAGGTTACGATTTCATCTCCATCTCTCGACTTCATCATCTCAATCAAGAAAAAGGGCTTCTGATTTCCATTCATCTACTTCATCGTTGCTGTAATTTCACCTTCTTCATCTCTCTGCTGTTATTGAGAATACTCGCCAATAGTTTTCTTGCACTATTCCTTGACCTGCTTCCTTCTAGATACGCTTCTGATCGAGAGATTCAGGTTAGGGCTTTCAAGGCGCCGTGGAAACTGTAATGGTGTTCATTGTGGCGGAGGGATTAGGGTTTCTAGAGTGAGAGACGAAAGAGGAAATTGGGGTAAATGTCCGCAAAAGGAAGCATGTAATGTTGTTCTCTATTAACTGATGACTTAGGGTTTTAACTGATGACTTAGGATTTCGTATTTATGGAATCCAAGTTCTTGATTCCTGAATTTGATTTCCCTTGACCCTCCTTACAGATCCGTAGAAAATTCAGAAGAGCCGCCACATATCTCAAGCACACGGTACCATCTCTCTCTCTCTCTCACGCACCTTCTATCTGATTTTATTTTTGCTCATCTATTCTGGATTGTATTGCTTTCGAAAATAGTGGTTACTTATTAAGGGGCATTTTGGTCAGCTTGTTAATTTTGATAGAATTCGGTATTACTGGGAAAAAAAATGGGTGCACCCCTGTTCCTTTTTATCGCAGTAGCCTCTTCTTTGATATTTTTTTTCTTCTAATCTCCTTGGTTTGAGAAGCAGGGGCTGCTTGATCAAAAGTTTTTTTTGTTATTGGTCCATGATTGACAAATTTATGGAAGGGTTTCTTGTTCTTCGCTGATTTTGATCCTAGTCAAGACTATTGGGTTCATTGTTATGTCATATACAAAGGGCAATACTGGAATCTTCTTGTTTGGTTTGCGGTTGATCAAAATATTTTTTTTTCCTTTTGAAAATGTTGCTGCTGAGTTTGATTCTTGCCATGGCTGCTGGGTTAACTTTAATTTTGAAAGGGGCAATTTTGGAATTTTAAAAGGGTAAAATGGGATAAACCCCAAATCTCATAGAGTTGACATCACAGATGCAGTGGAACTAGCTGTTTCAACATCAGAAGCATTAACAATCCACACATGTATGTCTATTTTTAGTTTCATGGATCAACTTCAAAATGTGGCCTTTAAATTTGCACGCTAAGTGTTTGTGAAAAGTCCTTATCAATGATTTGGCATTTAGAGGCACCTTTTGGGATTGAGAAAGATGGGCCTTCTTGAGTTGATCTATTATAATGTTAGAAAGGGTTAGAATTTAGAAGAATGAACTCAATTTATATGAATGTTTGATTTTATAAAAAAATATGAATGTTTTAGCTTTGTTGTTTCTCTCTCAATTTCAGATGATTCATTATGTAAAAAAAAAGATAGAAATTAAGTTTACAACAAAACTGTTCCTTTTTTTTTTGCTTTTATGTTTATCTGGTTTTACATAGAAGTTTCAATTATATCGTATAAACTTGTCATACGAATGGCTCCTAATATATTTCCTCTTGATATAACATAAGAATAAAATTAATTTTTTATATTATTTGATATGCTTATTTTGCTTACATAATTTTTTTATTTTTTATTTTTGGTATTGCAACGTGTTGGATATGCATTCCAGCAAATTTACTGGAGTGGGTTGGGCGCTTGGGCTGACGGAGTTCTTGGGAGGGAAGTCATGTTAAAATTATTTTCTAAAGAAAGAGATGAAAGATTGATACACCATCTCATGGCTTCAAAGGAGCTTCATCCATCCTTAATATCTGCCCAGAGTGAATATAAGGTGTAAGATGAGAGTTCTGATGAAGATTATCACAATCTTCATTGATGTTTTGTGAATACTTTCTCTAATGGTTCTTATCTTGTGGTTTGTTAAGCAGATTATGAGTAATCGAACAGTTGTTGATAAATCTAATTACCTTTCATCTGTGCAGATTGATTCCTGTGAGGCAGAGTAACTTCTCATTAATTAAACGAGTTACTTTACTTAGTAAAGATGAACGTAGTTGGATTTGATCTTGGGAATGAGAGTTGTGTTGTGGCAGTTGCCAGACAAAGGGGAATTGATGTTGTTCTTAATGATGAGTCAAAACGTGAGACTCCTGCTCTTGTGTGTTTTGGTGATAAACAGCGTTTTCTTGGAACAGCTGGTGCTGCAACCAGTATGATGAACCCAAAAAACACCATTTCCCAAATTAAGCGGTTAATAGGGCGTCCTTTTTCTGATCCTGAATTGCAACAAGATCTCAAGGCTTTGCCTTTTTCAGTTACTGAGGGACCCGATGGTTTCCCATTGATCAATGCAAGGTATCTTGGGGAAACAAAGTCATTCACCCCAACACAAGTTATGGGAATGGTTTTCTCAAACATGAAGACAATAGCTGAAAAGAATTTAAATGCAGCAGTTGTGGATTGTTGTATTGGGGTACCTATCTACTTCACTGATCTTCAAAGAAGAGTGGTAATGGATGCAGCTACTATTGCCGGTTTGCATCCTCTACGGTTGATGCATGAGACAACAGCCACTACTTTAGCTTATGGAATATACAAAACTGACTTACCTGAAAATGAGCAGCTCAATGTAGCCTTCATTGACATTGGACATGCTAGCATGCAGGTATGCAGTGAAGCTCAATGCCCTTTAGTTCAATACATTACACGAGAGCTTTTAACATGCTTAATAATGGAACATGTAATGAGATTCGCAAGCCCCGAGTGAGTATTCAATTGCTTTTTTATTATTCGGGTAATTAATATCTCTACCTTTTTTTATTTAGTTCACTAATCTATACATATACATCTATATAAAAAAAACCTTTTTTTCTATATTTTGAAGGTATGCACCTGTTCGTAGCGATTCGGTTGTTGGTGAGCTGAAGTTGTCAGAGCCAACTGATGTAATTCTCCTAGGTATTACTTTTGTATTTTTCAAGATTTATTTTATATACTTTTCTTAAAATGCAAATTTGTTAAAACTTACTTTGTTTCATATTTTTAAATATTAAATACTTATTTTATCATACCGTATTAAAAAATAAAAAAGATAGGTACATTTGTTCAGAAGAGAACAAATCCTTTAAGCCATTACAATCATAATGTTCTTGCCCATATAAGCTGTGATTTGATAACATTGGTAATTTCTTCAGATGTGAATTCATTGTAACAGATACATTTGGAAGATCGAGTGAAACTGCATATCTGAAACTGCCCTGTTTCCCTTGGTCTTGTCTTCTAGACTTGACCTTATTTCTCTTCTTATCTATCATTTTCGTTACTTTGTAATTTCAATTAATATATAAACAGGTTTCTTGGATTTTTTTTTCAGGAATTCCTAAAATAGAGAAGCTAGAAATTGAAGGGAAAGCTTTCCATACAAACTTATATGCAGTTCGTTGTAATTATAGTGGAGGAAAAGAGGGTAAGAGTAAAATCATGTGGCTTAGATCAATGGTTGGAAGTCCAAATCTTATTTCCATTCCCGATATCTTTTTTCTTTTAAAAAATTTTACCACTTTATGAGAAACAAAGTGAAATGTGGGTCTATAAATTGTTTTTTTTTTATTGTAGGTGAAACAGAAAGGATCATCAAACATATGATCAACCTATTTGGGCTAGTATTATCTATGGCTCCTTCTCCTGCTCCTGCTCTTCCCCCATCATTTTCTTCCATTATGCAAAGATTTAAATCTTACTAGCTTTTAATCTTTCCATCATGACAAGAATTTTGTATTCTTATCTTGCTGATAGGTCCAAAGAAACTTGAATGGGATTGAACCATTGTGCTTCCTGATTTGCTGCTATCAATGGATGTTGTGTGAATCCTCATTGAAGTCTTCATTTTGGTTTAAGAGAACAAGGTGGAGAGTCTAAAAAGAGACAAGTTAGCAACAAAGAATCTCCTCCAAGAAACAAGTTACAACAGAGAATCTTCTTCCCCTTTGTTCACACTTTACATAATCACTTTCAATAATATTATCTTCAGTCTTCCTATAGTTTCTTCATTATTAATTTTTCTGGAATCTTTTCTAGGTAGTCTTTGGTAATGGAACCGTGGACGTCGTGGTGGTGGTGGATATCGTGGTGGTGCCCCAGTCAACCAAATCCAAACCTTAATTTAGCTGCTGCTGGGCTTACCCCTGGGTAAATGAGAGTCAAAAAGACGTTTTTGCCCCTCTGTTGCTAGGTAACCTTTTCAACAACAACATTCTACTTAAGCAGGTGAGTAATCAAGATTAAGGGAGACTTTTTAATCATGTTTGGCATTCCTTTCCAGTAAGAAACAGAGTTGTATGATTATTTTTTAGTTTTATAGGAATGTATAACACATGTTAGCAATGTATTATTTTTGTTTAACATTTGAATGATTCTTTGTATGACATTATAATTTGTGCAATTTATTTTATTTTTTGAGTATGAAATTTTATTTTATATTATGCAATGGATTGTATTTTTTGTATATTGTATTTTATTTATATTATAAGAAATTAAATGCAAATTTAATTTAAAAATTAATAAATATATAATTTTTTTTAAAACATTTAAATTTACGATACGCAAAAATGTGTGTCATCTTTATTTATGACATGGCCTTTCTTGACAGGGGCTTCCTTGATACGCATTGCGTGTCATTAACACACGCGTCGTAAGGTTACGACACACGAATGCGTGTCGTCTTCCTTTATGACAGGGCCTTCCTTGATACGCATTGCGTGTCGTAAATGCGCGTCGTAATTGCGCGTCGTAAATGAGCGTCGTAAATGCGCATCATCTATAGATGACGCGCAAAAGCGCGTCGTCTCTCTTTATGACAGGGCCTTCCTTGACGCGCATTTGCGCGTCGTCTGAGCCTTTTACGACGCGCAATGAGCGTCGTAAAAGGCCTTTTTTCAAGTAGTGGAATGTTCTACATATGCTACACATTATTTTCATGTAATAAGCTAACTTATTAAACTGAAAACCTATAACATAATTCTATTAGAATATTCTACTTATACATTTATGAAAACAAATAACATATAACAATATTCTATTAGAATATTCTACATATACATATTATTCTTATTTAATAAATCAAATTATTTAACTAGAAACCTATAAAATTATTCAATTAGATTATAAACATCATACATTATGCGTTAGATTCAAATGAGGTGACCCTAATATTGTGACGCCGTGAGACCATGAGACCAATTTTCTTTAGTGAAATATTCGAATATTTCAGTGTTCATAAAAATATAATATATGTAATATTCTAATATTCTAAAAGGTATAACATTATTCTAAAAGAATTATTATACATGAACATACAACCTATACATAGTAATTAAGTCTTATTAACATTACATATTTCTATAAATTCTAAAATATTTTTTTATTGTGAAAAGGTCATTACATATATATCCATAAAAACCAACAAAATTTAACATTATTGTAATAGAATGTTATAAATGTTAATTTTTTTGAGACCATGAGACCATGTTTTTTAGTGAAATATTCTAATATTTTATTGTTCATAATATATATATATATATATATATATATATATATATATATATATATATATATATATATATATATATATATATATATATATTATTCTAATATTCTAAAACATATAACATTATTCAAATAGAATTATTATACATGAACATACAATGTATAAAATTATTCAATTAAAATATTCCTCATAAACACAGTAAGTAAGTCTTATTAACATTACAAATATCTAGAAATTCTTAAATATTATTGTAAAAAGGTCATTACATATAAATATATAAAAAAAAACAACATTTAACATTATTCTAATAGAATATTATAAATGTACAAAAAACCTATAACATTACTCTATTGGATTATTATACATGAAGTATAAAAAAAATAAACTTTTTTATCATAAAAGCATGATATTTCAGATTAGTCAAAGCATAACTTTTTTTTAACCATGACTATTATTCTGTGAAACATTCACCGACCATTCAAACAACCATACCTATTGTTCAAAATTAAAAAAAGATAACCAATATTCAAACGAACAAAACACTACCATGTCATTCATAATTAAAGAATTTCAAATATTTAAAACAAAATTATTTACGTCCTTCCAATGTGTTTCTTGCATTGATCCATTCCCTCAATATTTTTAATGATCCTCCTTATCAACCATTCCCTATTCCTTTACTTTGTCAGTTACTTTCTTTACTTTCTTTTGGTACTTGTTTTTTATATGTATATAAAACTTTGCAGCATACAAGCAACATAATTTTGTATGCCTCTTATTCTACAGAAAACCTTCTTTACCCAAGTCAATATTCCATATTTCCACTTACTGACATGTTCCAAAATAAATTTCCATCTGTCGCATTAAGAACACATCAGAATCGATTACAAGTTTATACACCCCGACTCCCATGTATAAATTTTAAAGCTTTATATTCATAATTATAGACCTACTTGATGAGCTTACTACCCTAACTCGTCATGTAGAGACTGATCAAGCCGCATGGTTTATGGAACCTACCCGATGAGTTGGAGGACCCCAACTCGATGAGTAGAGGTTGTGCATGAAAACCCTAATTTTTAGGGTTTGCACCATATTTAAATGACCATATGTCCTCCTTCCATCCTCCTTACCACCTTTTCACGTCCATAAGCAAACCCTAATCGATCTAACCCTATTTTGAGTGTGTGAGGCTAAAAGTGTGTGTTTGGTGCATTTCTTGAAGAGATTTGCAGACTTAGAAGCTTGGAACGAGAATAGGCTTGTAGATCCAGCATCTACACTATTTTGGCATTCATTTGAAGGTGAAAAGTCATTACCTTGATCATCTTCTTTTTAGATCTCATCATTCAAGAGTTTAGGGCCATTTCTAGCTTATCCTTGAAGCATTTATAGTTTTGAGCATGATATGAAGTTGTAACTTTAGATTTGGACTCCTCTAGGCCCTTATTGACATAAAGCCACAAGCTTTATGAATCTTTGGCCCTTCTCCTTGCCCTAAGCCTCTTCCTAAGGCTAGTTTGAGTGATTTAGCTTCTTGAAGCCTTGCATGCATGTAAAGTGTGACAACCTGTTATTTTAAATTTTGTAAAAGTCAAACAAAGTCAAACAAAGTCAACCAAAGTGAACAAAGGTCAATCATATTTATTAAAAATCAACCTTGTTGTTTTGATAACTTATTAAAGTTAAACTAATAATTTTACTTTGCATAAACCTTTGTTATAAAGTGTTGAGAAAATGGGAAGTAAAAACACTGCAACCGAGAACCTCAGGACCGAGAACCTCAGGACCGAGAACCCTCTTCGGACCGAAAACCCTTTTCGGCCGAAAACCCTCGTATTGTCACTATCTCGGACCACAAACCGTTTCCCGACCGAGAACCCTCTGTCCTATCCACTTGGCTCGCAAACCCATGCATGTGTCACTTCATGCCATATTATCCTATAAATAGCTTGGACCGAAAACAATCCATCACTTTTACACTTTCCAGCTGAAAACTCACCCTTTTCTCTCAAGAACACAAACCAAAAACACTATTTCTCTCTCATGTATCATCCGAAGTTCACTTGAATCTTCATAAGATCATACCATGTTCTTCAAGTGTTCTTCATTCCATCAAGCAATCATCATCCAAACTCCTTAAAACCCACCCGAAAACACCTTGATCCTCTAGGTTTCACCAAGAACACCAAGAATACCACTTTAATCATCAAGTGACTGAAAACCATAAGTGACCGAAAACGCCCAGCCGACCGAAAACTCCTAACAGTTTTCTCGGTTCACTTCTAATCTTCCTTTTGTAAGTGATTCTTACATCTTAGGCTATTCCATAACATGTTTACCACTATATTCACTAATTACATACATATATATTGCGTGAAATGCTATTAGGATCCGGTTTTGTTATGGGATTTAACTTGTGGAATTTTCTCTATTACACCGTAGCTTCACTCGAACACTCACATAAGGTGAGTTCGTGCCCTTATGTTTTACCATTTTAAATGCTTTTAGGGGGAGAATACAAGTAGAACACAAAATAATTGTGTTAAGACTTACAGGCAATTATAAACCATTTCTTTATGACATTAATGCTTTTGTAAACTTATTAAACTATTTTAAACTGTTTTCAAACTCTTAAACTGTTGTTTTTATCAAACCATATTCATATATATCTTTATGTATAATTAGGATTTAATAGACTTAGGAGTATTGCTCTTGCCTTGAGTTCTGTTCCTTGTTTGGTTGTGGGCTTGGGGTAGGATCACCAGTCCGACTATTAGCTAAAACTTAATTATACATGCCAAGTAGATATATGATTATTAAACTTATTTCAATAACATCGTCAATCATTTCATTACAAACATAACATTTGGAAACTATAATAGGTATAGTTTTGAGATCCACTCACACTATTATCTAGTTCAATAATACATTACATGAATCAATACATAAGTACATAATACTTTTCATTTCAAGTACATTATTCATTTATAAAGAACAACAAAACATATACACACTATACGTATACGAGTTAATAGTAGAATGTGACATACTACTTCAGGGTACTTAGTAATGTTCTTGCTAAGTCCTATTTTATAACCAGAATATTCTGGATGGAGAGCATGAATTTTTGTATAAATTTATACGGGACTGACAATCTCGCACCTTGGTTGTTAGCTACAGTTGGGATCGACAGGTCTACGGGTGAAAAATGTCATAACTTTTCGACGCCTGAAGAATGTCGTGTAGAATACTAGTCAATTTGGTATGGTTATAATCTCATTCACATTAAGCATTAACTAAACAATTCGGTTTAAAAAACAAACATTACTTCAGTGGTTTTATATTATGTAATAAGACTACCTATCATTATTTTCCAAGGCTATTACACTATGGAGTTCATACAAGGGTAGTACATTATTTTCTATCAAAGAAAACATACATTTATGGAAAACACATACTCATACTATTCCAGAGTATAATAACATACAAAACATTTTGGTCTTAAGGCCTAAGACTACTTTTCATTTAAATAGAGAAAATATGGGATTTTCTGGGGAACATACTATCATTTTAAAGGAACAAATATAAACATCAAATACTTAGTGCTTATGAACTCACTGAATAAAATGTTGATACTCTCTTTTCAAAATAACTTGTATTCTCAGGGAACCTGTAGACAGGTACACTTGCCCAAGTTTTTGTGAAGACATAGCTTATTCAAGACTCTGCTTTTATTTTGCTATACACTTTTGGTGTCTTATAAACAATACACAGAACAAACATGTATTAACTAATATTTTAAATACAATGGCTGGTGTTGCTTGTTTTACTATTATGCAATTGTTATGATACTGTACATGACGTCCTCCGCCCCCGAACATTTCCGCCGTTCTGGTTTAGGGGTGTGACAGATTGGTATAACAACATTGTTTATTGTGAACTAAGTATATCAAACCATAAAAGATATACAACTATAAATGCTATGGGGCTGAAGCACTCTAACTAAGAGTATACTTTTAAAATCCGAGTATTTTTATAAGATGTATAACAATATACATACATGCATACCATATATTAGTATTATAGCTAGAACAAAACAAAAGTACTATGATTGTTGCACAACACGAGTAGACCTTGGTATATATATAATCATGTCTGGGATTGATATAGCCTGATCAACTATATTTATTTGAGAGATGATTAGCATATGCCTAAGAATGGTCTTGGTATTGTAACAAGTCTAAAAACTTACCAAACACTGTTATCAAGGTACACTAGATCATAACATAGATTTAAATACTATATGAGTATTTATAACATGATAACACATCATTATAGATCAATTAAACGTCTTTTACACCTGTATTCTCACGTAGATATAATGGCTGGATTTCATCTGCTGGGATATCCATACTATCCCAATCAAGGAAATGAATGTTGGATTGAAGAGGAACTAGAGGACGACCTTGTAGCTCTAATAGAAGAAGACTTCAGGAAAGAGGATGAAAAGGATATTCAAGAAGAATCTGACTCAGAACTAGAAGTCTATGATCCACCTCAAGTTGCCCAAAATCCCAATCTCCAACAACACTTCCAAGGTCCTACACCTCAGTGGGCAATAAACTTAGAGGGATGGAGTTGTGAATAGGGTAAGCAACTTCCCTATAATAGGGACCGAAGCTTCTACAACCTTAATGAGGAGGGCTCAGCAGACAAGGCCCACCCTGCATTAGTACATCGAGTTACTCGTAACGACGAGAAAGCAAGAGCAGCCATCCACCGAGTTGTGGAGGTTGGTGCTACCACGGTAGTCAACACAGTTCGCCGCCGCCACCTGAACGAAGACCAAGAGTTAATCACGACTTACACTGATGCACTACAACGGGAACTGATTGCCAACCGATCTGAGATTAGAGAAATTTGGCAATGCCAAGCAGCATTGGAAAGGCGCGTGTGGGAAACAGAACACCAGTTGGCTGAATCCCGGGCTAAAACTAGTACAAGGTAGAACAACACTCCCCGCGAGTAGGGCATACTGTACTCACTCTTTTGGATATAGATTGAGTCTACTTATAGACTCTAGTGATAGGATTTATGTCTATGGTTAGACCTCAAAATTTCATTTTTGATAGGTCTGTATGCTGTCAAGGTTTTCTCGTTAAGTTGGTATGTTGTAGACGTACTTTAAGGTCAAATTATTCCGAACACTATACACCTAATATACCATTGAATTTGACATGGATTCTTCTTTTCTATGGGAAGATCACTATTAAATTCTTGAGGTTACTTTATAGATTACTACTTGTCTTAGACTCTATCTCAAGCTCTTTGCAGAATACGAATTGAACCAATGTGAATTTGGTTTAAAGTCTCCTGATTTATTATCACTATTAAATTCTTACCGCCATTTCATATTTACAAACGTTTTAGCTAAAAGATGCCACCACAGAAATCAATTAGGTGCAATAGCAACAATCCTCCCATAACTCCAACTCCACCGCAACCACCATAATTCGATCCTGTAGTTTTCCAAGCTGCAGTATCTGTAGTTGTGACAACAGTCCTAACCAAAATCAACGCTAGTGGCACCAGTAGGGCTGGAACCGGTACCAACTCACATCATGGTGATATCCATGGACACCCTAGGGAGTGTTCATACAAGGACTTCACTAACTACAAATCCAGGACCTTTAATGGGAGTGGAGGAATCATTGCTCTATTGTAATGGTTCGAGAAGACAAAGTCGATCTTCGAGATTTGCTCCTGCCCGGAAGGTAGCAAAGTGAAATTTGCTACCTGCACTTTCTCTGATAGGGCCCTCACATGGTGGAATAACTATGTCAAGTCACTTACACTCATAGTGGCTAACTCAATGGGCTAGGAGAAACTAAAAGATCTGATGATGGGGGAGTACTGCCTGATGGGCGAAGTACAGAAACTAGAGCAGGAAATTTGGGGCCTTACCATGAAAGGCTCTGACATAGTAGCATACACTACAAGGTTTAGTTATCTAGCGGCTCTATGTCCGGTGATGGACCCCACGGAAAGTAAGAAGATTGAGAGGTACACCTGGGGACTGTTACCTCCATCTCAGGGGAATGTATTGTCTTCAAACCCCTCGGCATTTGATAGTGCCAAACGCTTGGCACAGAGACTCATTGACAATGGAGTCCGTCCACAAGTAGCAACCCTTGTCCCCGAACAAGCCAAAGCGATCGACAACAAGGAAAGTTTTGGGACAGAAAGAAGAACCAATTGGCACCGAAACCTGCCAAGAAACATTAGATTGTGGCTATTCATGATGCAACGACCACTTCTACCCGTGCACCAGTAAAGCAGTATGCTGGAAGTCTGCCGAAGTGCAACAAGTGGAATTTCCATCACAACGGACCTTGCCAAGAGATGCACTGTGCTAACTACAACAGAAAAGGGCACACTGCTCGTTTCTATAAGACACCGGCTAGACCAATCACACATGTGCCTGACATTGGAGTAGGCCAGGCCTGCTATGGGTGCGGTGAAATTGAACACTACAAGAGGAACTGTCCAAAAGCATCGAATACTGGTGGAGTAGGGAGAGATTTGGCAATAGGCCATGAAGAAGCTGTGGCAGATCCCATAGTGTTCACGGGTACGTTTCTCCTCAATAACTCTTATGCATGCATACTCTTTGATAATGCAACGAAGAGGAGTTTCGTGAGCCACAAATTTAAACACTTACTCAAACAACAACCTCAAACACTAACATAAACATTTGTCATAGAAATGGTGGCAAGACTGAGAGTACTAACTATATATATATATATATATATATATATATATATATATATATATAGAATGCACCCTCACTTTAGATAACTATTCTTTCCAAATTGACCTTATGCTGGTCATAATAAAAAGTTTTGACGTCATCATCGGCATGGATTGGTTGAGTCCCCCTCGTGCAAACATCCTATGTTATGAGAAAGTTGTTCGCCTTATCCTGCCAAGTGGTGAAACCTTAGTCGTTTATGGCAACAAACCAGGCACGGACCTTCGAATCATATCATGCATCAAAGCCCATAAGTACTTACGAAAGGAATAGCACGGGTTCTTAGCTTGCGTGGTTGACAGGACTCAGGAAGTGAAAGACATAAAGAGCATTCCTGAGGTCCGTGTTTTTTCTCGACATTTTCCCGAAGATCTTCTTGGAGTGCCACCAGAAAGCTAGGTCGACTTAATATCGACTTGATTCCTGGAGCTACCCCTGTAGCCAAATCGCCTTATCGTCTAGCACCAGCAGAGATGCAAGAACTATCCACTCAACTGCACGAACTGCTCTGCAAAGGATTCATCAGACCGATCTTCTCACCCTGGGGAGCACCGGTCTTGTTCATGAAGAAGAAGGATGGATCGTTCCGTATGTGCATCGATTACCGCGAGCTAAACAAACTGACCATTAAGAACCGATACCCTCTACCACGAATAGACGACTTGTTCGACCAACTTCAAGGAGCGAACTACTTTTGTAAAATTGAATTAAGATCCGGTGTCAGCATTTACGAGTTTTAGAGGAAGATGTTCCCAAAACGGCCTTCTGAACTTGTTATGGTCACTACGAACTTGTAGCGATGCCTTTCAGATTCACCAATGCACCCGCAATATTTATGGATATAATGAACAGGGTGTGCCATCCTTACTTAGATAAGTTCGTGATAGTATTCATCGACGACATACTTATCTATTCTCGCAGTAAGGAGGAACATAGTCAACACGAACGACAGATCTTGGAAACACTACAAGAAAAAAAGCTTTATGCGGAGTTCTCAAAATGTGAATTTTGGATTCGGAGAGTCGAATTTTTGGATCACATGGTAAATGAATAGGGAATTCACGTGCACCCTTCCAAAATTAAGGCGATTGAGAACTGGTCAGCACCAAGAACGCTTACCGAAATCCGTCAATTCTTAGGCCTCGCTGGCTAATATCGCAAGTTCATATAGAACTTCTCAAAGATCGCGAAGCCACTCACCACCTTGACCCAGAAGGTTGTGACCTTTGACTGGAAAGAGAAAGAAGAAAAGACGTTCCAAACTCTTAAACAAGACTTATGCAGCGCACCAATATTGTCCCTCCCAGAAGGGATAAAAGATTTCATAGTATACTACGATGCATCCAACCAAGGGCTTGGCTGTGTTCTTATGCAACAGGGAAAGTCCATCGCCTATGCCTCAAGATAGCTTAAGACACACAAAGTCAACTACACTACTCATGATCTTGAGCTTGGAGCAGTAGTATTTGCTCTGAAGATCTGTAGACACTACTTGTATGGTACGAAGAGCACTATCTTTACAGACCACAAAAGTCTTCAACATATATTCGAATAGAAGGAGCTCAACATGAGATAACGACGGTGGGTCAGGCTACTAAATTACCACAAATGAGAAATTCGTTATCATCCCGGTAAAGCCAATGTAGTAGCTGACTCCCTTAGTCGAAAGGAGTACTCAGGACGTAGAGTCAAAGCATTGACTATGACAATCCATTCACATCTGTCCACACAAATCAAAGAGGCTCGGTAGGAAGCATTGAAACCCGAAAATATGACAGTTGAATCCTTAAGAGGAATGGACAAGAACTTATAAGTCAAGGGTGATGGAGTTCGTTATCTCATGAACCGGATTTGGAGACCGAAGTTCGATGGATTCAGAGACGTTATCATGAACAAAACCCACAATACTCGATACTCCATTCATCCAAGTTTAGACAAGATGTATCTAGACCTCAAGAAATTATATTGGTGGCCAAACATGAAAGCAGAAATTGCTACCTTTGAGGGCAAGTGTCTTACATGCGCCAAGGTTAAGGTAGAATACCAAAAGCCCTCAGATTTACTACAGCAACCAGAGATAGCTAAGTGGAAGTGGGAACAGATTACAATGGATTTCATAACCAAATTACCCATGACAACGGGTGGCCTCGATACCATTTGGGTTATCGTCAAAAGCTTAACCAGGTCCGTGCACTTCCTGCCAATTAAAGAGACTAACATAATGGAGAAACTGACCAGAACCTACATTAGAGAGATTATGCGACTGCATGGTGTGCCCATATCTATTATATCTGACAGAGACAGAAGATTCACCTCAAGGTTCTGGCAGTCGCTACAAAAATCCCTAGGAACTAGGTTAGACATGAGTACAACCTACCATCCACAAACCGACGGGAAAACGGAGAGTACGATTCAAACATTAGAAGACATGTTGAGAGCTTGTGTAATCGAATTTGGTAAATCGTGGGATATCCATTTGATATTGGTCGAGTTTTCATACAATAACAGCTACCATACAAGTATCAAAGTTGCTCCATTCGAAGCACTCTATGGCCGAAAGTGCAGATCCCTTTTATGCTGGGCTGAAGTGGGTGACACACATCTAGCTAAAGGACAAGTTCCTAACAACATTCTCACTGGCTTGAAAATCATCAGAGAGATGACTGAAAGGATTGTTTAGATTCATGAACGATTGAAAGCCTTTAGAGAAAAACAAAAGAGCTACGTAGACAAAAGACAAAAACCCTTGGAATTCCAGGTTGGTGATCGCATGCTATGAAAGGTCTCACCTTGGAAGGGCATGATACACTTCGGAAAGTGTGGCTCCAAGGTAAATTGGGCATTTCGAGATCATCGCTAGAAGCGGCCCAGTAGCTTACAAACTCAAACTACCCCAAGAACTTAGCAACGTACACCTTACCTTCCTCATGTATAACCTAAAGAAGTATCTATCTGATGAGACTCTTGTGATCCTACTCGATGAAATCAAGATTAATGAGAGCCTCGACTTCGTGGAAGAACAAGTAGAAATAATGGATTGGGAAGTCAAACCATCCAAACAAAGTCGTATACCTATAGTGGAGGTTCGCTGGAATGCCAAGCGGGGACCTGATTTCACTTGGAGCTGAAGATCAAATGAAACAAACGTACCCACACCTTTTTCCCTAGTCCACGTGTATCTCTTTAGACTTAATTTTTGGGAGAAATTCCATTTAATGGGGGGGATGATGTGACAACTCGTTATTTTTAGTCTTGTAAAAGTCAAACAAAATCAACCAAATTCAATAAAGCTCAATCATATCCAATAAAAATCAACTTTATTGTTTTGATAATTAAATAAAGTTAAATTAATAATTTTACTTTGCATAAACTTTTGTTATAAACTGTTGAGAAAATGAGATGTAAAAACACTCCAGCCGAGAACCTCGCTACATCAAGCCTTTAGACCAAGAACCCTCTTCGGACCGAAAACCCTTTTCGGCCGAAAACCCTCGCATGGTCACTATCTCGGACCGCAAACCATTTCCGACCGAGAACCCTCAGTCCTGTCCACTTGGCTCGCAAAACTATGCAGGTGTCACTTCTGTCATATCTTCCAATAAATAGCTTGGACCGAAAACAATACATCACTTTTACACTTTCTAACCGAAAAGTCACCCTTTTCTCCCTAGAACATAAACCAAAAAAACTATTTCTCTCTCAAGTATCATCTGAAGATCACTTGAATCTTCATAAGATCATATGAAGTTCTTTAAGTGTTCTTCATTGCATCAAGCAATCATCATCCAAACTCCATGAAACCCAACCGAAAACACCTTGATCCTCTTGGTTTCATCAAGAACACCAAGAATACCACTTTAATCATCAAGTGACCGAAAACCATAGGTGACCGAAAATGCCCAGCTGGCCGAAAACTCCTAACAACTTTCTCTGTTCACTTCTAATCTTCCTTTTGTAAGTGATTCTTACATCTTAGGCTATTCCATAACATGTTTACCACTATATTCACTAATTATATACATATATATTGCGTGAAATGCTATTAGGATCCGGTTTTGTTACGGGATTTAACTTGTGGAATTTACTCTATTACATCGTATCTTCACTCGAACACTCACATAAGGTAAGTTCATGCCCCTATGTGTTACCGGTTTAAATGCTTTTAGGGGAGAATACAAGTAGAACACAAACTAAATGTGTTAAGACTTACATGAAATTACAAACCATTTCTTTATGACATTAATGCTTTAATAAACATATTAAACTATTTTAAACTGTTTTCAAACTCTTAAACTGTTGTTTTTATCAAACCATATTCATATATATCTTTATGTGTAATTAGGATTTAATAGACTTAGCACTATTGCTCATGCTTTGACTCCTGTTCCTTGTTTGGTTTTGGGCTTAGGGTAGGATCACCGGTCCGACTGTCAACTAAACCTTAATTATACATGCCAAGTATATATATGAGTATTGAACTTATTTCAATAACATCGTCAATCACTTCAGTACCAACATAACATTTGGAAACTACAATATGTACAGTTTTGAGATCCACTCACACTATTATCTAGTTCAATAATACATTACATAAATCAATACATAAGTGCAAACTACTTTTCATTTCAGGTACATTATTCATTTATAAAGAACAAGAAATCATAAGCACACTATACGTAAACAAGTTAATAGTAGAATGTGAGATACTCACCAACTTAAATGTTGATACTCACTTTTCAAAAAAAATATGTATTCTCAGGGAACTAGTAGACAGGTACACTTGCCCACGTTTTTGAGAAGACAGAGCTTATTTAAGACACTGATTTTATTTTGCAATACATTTTTGGTGTCTTATAAACAATACACAGAACACACATGTATTAACTGTATTTTAAATATAACGGATATTGTTGCTTGTTTTACTATTATGCAATTGTTATGATACTGTACATGACGTCCTCCGCCCCCGAACGTTTCCACTGTTCTCGTTTGGGGGTGTGACATAAAGTTAGCATGTTTATGTGGTAACTTCACCCTATGACTTTATATCTACAATTTGGGGACTTGGTTTCGCTTAAAAATACCAGAATAAGAAAAGGACTGAAGGAACTCGACGAGTTGCATAGTCAACTCAACAAGTTGGATGAGGGTTCTCACTTTTTTTGGATTCTGCATGAACTCGAAGAGTTAGCGAGATGACTCGATGAGTTCATTAGGGTTTTCCCGATATTCTAGATATTGCATGGACTTGACGAGATGTCTAGTAACTCAGTGATCTGACTGGGGTTTTCGCGACTTTCTGAGTTCTAAAGGAACTTGACGAGTTTGTAAGCTGTACTCGACGACTTGGGTTAACATGGACTGTTAACCTTGACCGTTGACTTTGACTTTGACCAAGGGTGACCAAGTTTGACTTCTGAGGTTATTTTGGTAATGTGGGAATTTATGGAACTGGATCGATGGTGGTTGTAGGTGTTAGTGTTTGGAGCCGTGTTTCGGGAGTTTGATCTTTCTAGTTCCGTTTGAAATTATGATGTGAGTTCTTCTCACTATATCAACAGGGTCAAAGGCACCAATGCCGACCTTGATTGGATTGTTATCCTGGTTATTGCATGATGATGTGCTTAGTGACCTGTTAGGTCGCTATCCTAGTATATAGGATGATGCTATGATTAGTGATATGTTAGATCGGTTTGACTGTTTATACATGCTTGCTAGCTTTATATATATATATATATATATATATATATATATATATATATATATATATATATATATATATATATATATTGATTGTATGTTTCGGGTGGGCTGAGGTGGACCTGCTTTGTGCTGAAGGCCAACATACCCAGGGCAGGCCGGATAAATTGTAGGCTCAATGGGGCATATCGGTCAGGCTGAAGGCCCAGAGAATGGTCCAGATAGGCTGAAGGCCCGGTAGGGCAGACCAAACATGTTGAAGGTTCTGAGAGTGGGCCACATAGAATGAAGGCCTGGTGAGGGTGGTCCAGTCATACTGTAGGCTCTATATGCATGCCGTTTATTATGATATGGTTATGGTTTGTATGACATTGGTATTTTGGGGGAACTCACTAAGTTTCGGGCTTATAGTTTTGAATTTTGTTTCAGGTACTTCGGATGATCGCAGGAAGGCGAATGCATGATCGTGCACCTCTTCGCATTTTATGATCTTGATTTCTGGGATACTATGATATGAAACTATTTTGAAAACATTTTGTAATAAATAATGGTTTTTGAATGTTTGAAAAAAGTTTTAAATTTTTTATGAAATTTATGGATGCTACAAGTTGGTATCAGACCCTTAGTTTTAGTGATTAGGAGGAACACTCATGTGAATCCATTCTCAAATTAAGGGAAATCGTTTTCAAAATACTAAAGGAGGATGCAGAGTGAAAGATCAGCCGGAGCCAATAAGTAGACCTCAAAATACCATACATATATTTGATATTATGATATGTTAGAACAACATGCTAGTGATAGGCTTGGGATCTTCAGGAATTACATGATTATGTGATGTATGATAGCCTAGGGTTTTCCTTATATGAAATTGACATCATTACAGTTGTTGCTTAGTGTATGCATCATAGTTGTACACAATTAAGATCTAATAGCCTGAGAATGTTTAGTTTGGCCTTATTTCCTGTTCTTTCTTGATGAAGGGCTTAGGGTAGGATCAGATATTTAAATGTCTATAGGGTACAACGTTATGTATGACTAGCATACACAAGTACTGTAGGGTTGGTGGAAATTTCATGGGTGAGTTATGCGGGGTCAATCAGCTGGTTATGTGATATTTAGCCTTCCTCTAAGAGTGAGGATTGAGCGCTCACCATGATTACATATATTGTTAGGGAGTTATGATGATACTTAAGACAAATATGGGTAGGTGTGCAAGGTAGTATGGGCCCGTACTACTGAAAGCACATGACCCATACGCATAACAAGGAAGTCACAACCTCTATGGATTTATTTCGAGTTGGTTCCCCGTTATTATATGGAATGTCTGATATCTTCTTGGTATATTTTCAGCATGGTGGCTACGAGGCTATTTGTGACTGGATCCGGATTAGGATCATGAGATAGTGGTCAGGATGGACCATTAGTGCCCGAGGTCATTGGTCAGATGAGGTCGGATGAGTTGGACGCCAGGATTCAAGGGATCCTGCATGATGAGGTTGCTACACTGTTCCGGGCATAGTTGTCGGAGATGTTTGGGTCTATAAAGACCACTATGGTGGAGTATTTTGATGAGTGCTATGCAGCTCTTGGCTCTTGTTGAGACGGCAGCTGCTGCAGCCTCTGCAACTGTAGCAACTACTGGTAGTGCAGGGCTTTTCAATATTGGGACTTCGATAACACGAAGCCCCCACCTTTTGATGGGATTCTGGACCCGATTATATCCATGAGGTGGCTATCTGACGTGGAGGGATGTTTCTTCACATGCTCATGGCCTGCTGACCAGAAGGTTAGGTGTGCTCTGAACCTGCTGAGGTCCGGAGCCAAGGACTGGTGCAGATTGATGGCAGGGTCATATATTGATGATCAGAGAGCTGCGATTACTTGGGATCACTTCAGGGAGATGTTCGACGCTCGCTATATTCCATGGGTTGAGCGCGAGGGGTTGGCACAAGAGTTCTTGGAGATGAGACTGGGTGTGGAGTCGGTGACGGAGATCACCCGTATGTTTACTGAGCGGGCGATGTTTTGCCCAGAGTTTGTTTCCGATCAGGCTCAGATGACACATTATCTGAGCATGCTTAAGACAGAAATCCATCAGTTTGTTGCTACTAAGCGTTGTGATACATTGCTAGAGTTACAGGAGGCGTGAGTTAGAGATTGAATTACAACTGCGGGAGTAGAGACAGGCCGCAGGGCAGTCACAACCTACACCAAAGAGGTCCAAGACCGTTGATTCTAGGTCTGGGGGCCAACGCGACCGCACTTTTTGAAAGTGCGGGAAGGGTCATTCGGGAGTTTGTAGATCTAGTAGTGTGTGTGGCAAATACGAAAAGGAAGGGTACTTTGTGAGGGATTGTCACCAGCCAACCCCAGTTCAGTATATGAGGATCTGTTACCACTATGATCAGGTTTGTCATGTGAAGATCAAATGTGCACTGCTCGCTGCCAGGCCGGCGCAGTCACCAGCGCCGGCTATACTGAGGATTACTGACGGGAGTCATGGTAGAGCAGAGCCTTCGAAGGCTTGGGGACGGGCGTTTCTTCTTATAGTCGAGGAGGCCAAGACAACACCAGATGTGGTTGCTGGTATGTTTCTATCCCTTATCTTGTTGGTTATATTTGTTTTATGCTTATATGTGTTTGTACCTATGATTAGGTACATTTTTAGTTAACTCCTTACCTACTTTGGTATTATTCGAATCGGGGGCGAGTCGGTCGTTTGTCTCTCGATCCTTCAGTAGGGAGTTCGGTTTGCCTATAAGAGAGATATATTGTCCGTTGCGAGTCTCTATCTCCAACGAACACGGGATTGATGCTTCTTCGGTCTATCGGGGTTGCGTTCTGGAGATCTTCGGGGCATCCTTCCTGATAAACTTGATACCGATTCCCATGGGGGGTGTATGTGTGATTGTAAGTATGGACTGGTTGAGTCGTTTCTGTGTCATGATCGAGTGTGAGGGTCAGCAGGTGGTAGTTCGAACCCCAAGCAGGGGAGAACTAGTTATCTACGGTGAGGGCACCAAATTGGGTTCAGGGTTTTGCTTAGCTGCTAGGGCTCTGCTGTATATTCGGCACGAGTCTGTGGGTTACTTAGCGTATGTGGTGGATACGCGGGTCAGGGATCAGGAGTCGGTTTTAGATGTCTCGTTGTCAGAGATTTCAATGATGTGTTTCAAGAGGAGTTACCTGGAGTGCCTCCGTAGAGGCAGATCGAGTTCAGGATCGACCTAGTGTTAGGTGTGACCCCTATCACCAAGGCGTCGTATAGATTGGCACCACCCAAGATGCAGGAACTGTCATCTCAACTGCAGGAATTGGTGGGCAAGTTGTTCATCCGTCCGGGTAGTTCTCTGTTGGGAGCATCGATACTCTTCATCAGGAAGAAAGATGGTTCAGACCAGATGTGCATTGATTACTGGGAGTTGAAGAAGTTAATGGTGAAGAACCGTTATCCACTCCCGAGCATAGCTGATCATTTCAATTAGTTGCAGGGAGCATCTTTGTTCTCTAAGAGAAACCTGAGGTCCATATATCATCAGGTCAGGGTTAGGGAGGAGGACATGGAGAACACTGTGTTCCGGACTCGTTATGGACATTACGAGTTCGTGGTGATGCCGTTTGGGCTCACCAACACGCCAGCAATGTTTATGGACCTGATGAATCGGGTGTGCAGAATGATGCTCGACCACTCGGTTTGTGGTTATGAGAGGTTCAATTCCTTGGAAACCTCATTCACCAGGAGGGAAACTTGGTTGACCCGACCAAGATTAAGGCAGTTATGCAGTGGGAGGTTCCGAAATCACCCCCGAATATCAGGAGCTTTTTGGGATTGGCAGGGTATTACCGGAGATTCATACATGATTTTTTGGATAAGGTGTCTAATTCCATAACTATATTTAGTATGTACTTGACCCGATTTGGCATGTTCCATTTGGGTTGCATGACATCATAACAATTGGATAGACAAAATGAGAATATGGACACTTATGGTTTGTTAACATAATGTAAGTTCTAATATATTAATAAGAAATCATATTATTTAATTCATATTGATCAAGTGATCAAAAAGAGACTAACTAAATATATGGGATTTATTTGTAAATCATTCATTCTTATATAGTGGGCTTATGGTCCATGATTCACTAGATTGGGCTAGGACCCATTAGGTGCTTAATGGAGGTTAAAACCCATGGATCATGGGGCAAATGAAAATCCATGCACATTAGGGTTTACATGGTGTAACCCTACATGTGACACATTATATAAGACACCTCATATGGAGCAAAATCGAAACTAAGACAAGAACAAGGAGGGCTAGCCGATTGTGAGTGAAAGTGTTCTTCTCTCAAGTTATTCCTAGAGTTGTGGTATTGTGTGAAACATTTGAGGCATCATATTTGGGGTGCTAGGCTCACAAGGTCTTAAAGGAATCCAAGCTACAAAAAAGGTATGTCATTCTACTAGTTTTTATACTACAAGTACCCCATGCCATGCTAGTTAGGATGAGAACCTTGGAAAAATCAAATTTGCATGAATATTAGAGAAAACATAGATCCAAGGTTTCTAGCGTTGCATGTACACCATAGGAATGTTAGAATGCTCAAAACCCATCAAATTTCTCAAAGATTGTGGTACCGCTCACTTGTATGACAAGGAAGGAGGTGGATTTCCGGTGGGGCCTTAAGTAGTAGACTGCATTCGAGACTTTGAGACAGCGACTCTGCAAGGCACCAGTGTTGACACTCCCTCGGGGAGTGAGGATTTTGTAGTATTTTGTGATGCATCGATCACCGGGTTGGGAGAAATCCTTATGCAGAGGGGATGGGTTATAGGCTACGCATCACGGTAGTTGAAGCCGCACGAGACAAGATACCCCACTCATGATCTGGAGTTGGGAGTGGTGGTATTTGATGGGTTTTGAGCATTACAACATTCCTGTGCTGCACGTGCATCCCTAATACTTTGGATCTAGTTTTTTCTCAAGTTATACATGCCAATCAATTATCCAAAGCAAAACCCTAGATCTAGTATATACGATTCGAAATTCACATATATATTAGGCTTAGAAGATTACCTCACCTGTTATATTGTAATAACAAGAACAATCCTTGAAATCCTTGACTCTTGAAAGCTTAGTGTCGTAAGTGTTTCACCTCTAATGGAGTCACAAACACTCAACAGAGCAAGGATGACTTAGAGAGAATAAAATCGGTCAGGGCAACTCCCAGAAGCATATAGACGATTTTCTTAGGGTTTGGAGGCTTTATATAAGGCTAAGTCGCTTAGTCTTCAAGCTAGACTTGATTAAGGAAACCCTAGTTCCAAATTTAGCCCAAAGAAATCCATGGACCTCTTTGGTAAGCCCTTGGACGAAATCATATGGGGTAATCCATAAATTTTTTCCACTCCACTAACAAGGAGTCCTAAGCCCAGTTTCACAACTATCAACGATTTGCAAAATAACCCCTCCATTATTAATCAGTTCTTCTTAATCCCAAAATTAACATCAAATGAATTTATGATTAATTACTAATTAATAATATGATTTCCAAATAATATAGTAATCTTATAATATATTAATAAAATCATTTTAAGTGGAAGCATGAGAGGATCAGTGGCAAGAACACCCGATTTGTGTAGGATAGTCAGGGATTGTTAACCCATTGCGGATGAGTCTGGGTTTCAATATCTAGTTGGGTCAGACAGATTGTTCTAAAAGAGGCTCATAAGTCTCGCTTCTCTAGACATCCGAGGGCCACCAAGATGTACGGGGATTTACGACTGAGTTATTGGTTGCCTTGCATGAAGAGGGAGATCGCATAGTATGTTGAGAGGTGCTCGACCTGCCGGATGGTCAAGGTCGAGCATCAGAGGTCGCATGGCGAGCTGCAACCTCTGAAGATTCCCATATGGAAATGAGAGCAGATTACAATGGATTTTATCACCAAGCTACCGAGGTCGTCAAGGAGCTTCGACGCTATTTGGGTCATCATGGATCGATTGACCAAGAGTGCCCATTTTCTGCCCATTCGAGAGAGCTCATCGGCTGAGAAGCTAGCCGATATGTATATCCGTGAGATCGAGTTGATCGCCACGGGGTACCAGTCTCTATTGTCTCAGACCGTGATGTTCGATTCACCTCCCATTTCTGGCAGAAGTTCCACGAGGAACTGGGCACACAGCTGCATTTCAGTACAACCTATCATCTACAGACAGACAGCCATAGTGCTCATACCATATAGAATCTCGAGGATATGCTGAGAGCATGCATTATTGACTTTAGTGGGAGGCTGGACTCCTACCTACCCCTTGCAGAGTTATCCTACAACAATAGCTTTCATTCCAGTATTGGTGCCCCATCATATAAGTTGTTATATGGACGGAGATTTCGTACCCAGTCTGTTGGGGTGAGGTTTGTCATAGGGTGATGGGACAGACCGAGGTAGTTATGTAGACTACCGATAGAATTTAACAAATTAGACAGCGGCTACAGACTACTCAAAGTACGTAGAAGAGTTACGACGACAGGCGGCGATCTGAGCTGGAGTTTCAGGTTGGCGACATGGTATTACTGAAGGTCTCACCCTGGAATGGTGTGATTCACTTCAGAAAGAGGGGGAAATTGGGTCCCCGATACGTTGGGTTTTTTAGGGTTATTTCCAGGGTTGGAAAAGTGGCATATAGACTGGACCTCCCGAAGGAGCTCAGTCAGATTCACAACACTTTTCACGTCTCACAATTGCGGAAGTGCATACTAGATAAGGAGGCAGTGGTGTCATTAGATGACATTCAGGTCGATGAGCGCCTAAATTAAGTGGAGCGGCCAGTAGTCATTTTGGAAAGGAAAGTGAAGGTTCTATGGAACAAGGAGGTAATGTTGGTAAACGTAAAATAGGAGCACCGAAGGGAATCTGAGTGGACTTGGGAGTAGGAGGCTGAGATGTGGGAGTATTATCCGGACCTGTTTGTTGCAACACTCTTCGAGGACGATGTCTAGTCCAAGTAGGGGAGAATTGTAACACCCCGACTCCCAGGTATAAATTTTAAAGCTTTATATTCATAATTATAGACCTACTCGACGAGATGGTTGTCCCAACTCGTCATGTTTGCACCTTATTTAAAGGAACTTAAGTCCTCCTTCTAGCCTCCTTACCACCTTTTCACGTCCATAAGCAAACCATAATCGATCTGACCCTATTTTGAGTGTGTGTGAGGGTAAAAGTGTGTGTTTGGTGCATTTATTGAAGAGATTTGGAGACTTAGAAGCTTGGTTAGAGAAAGGGATTATAGATCCAGCATCTATACTGTTTTGGCTTTCATTTGAAGGTAAAAAGTCACTACCTTGATCATCTTCTTGTTAGATCTCTTGATTCAAGAGTTTAGGTCCATTTCTAGCTTATCCTTGAAGCTTTTCTGCTTTTGAGCACAATCTTAAGTTGTAACTTCTGATCTGGACTCCTCTTGGCCCTCATTGACATAAAGCCTCAAGCTTTATGAAGCTTTGGCCCTTCTCCTTTCCCTAAACTTCTTCCTAAGGCTAGTTTGAGTGTTTTAGCTTCTTGAAGCCTTGCATGCACGTAAAGTTAGGAAATTTATGTGGTAACTTCACCATAGGAGTTTACATCTACAGTTTGGGGCCTTGGTTTCGATTAAAAACATCTGAATGAGAAAAGGACAGAAGGAACTCGACGAGTTGGATGAGGGTTCCTACCTTTTTTGGATTCTGCATGAACTCGGCGAGTTGGTGAGATGACTCGACGAGTTGGTTAGGGTTTTCCCGATATTGAAGATACTGCATGGACCCGACGAGCTATCTAGTAACTCGGCGAGCTGACTGGGGTTTTCGCGACTTTATGAGTTCTGAAGGAACTGATAAGTCTATAAGTTGCACTCGACGAGTTGGGTCAACATGGACTCTTGAACTTGATCGTTGACTTTGAATGTGACCAAGGGTTGACCAAGTTTGACTTCTGAAGGTATTTTGGTAATGTGGGAATTTATGGAATTGGATCGATGGTAGTTGTAAGTGTTGGTGTTTGGAGCCGTGTTTCGGGAGTTTCATCTTTCCAGTTCCGTTTGACATTGTGAGGTGAGTTCTTCTCACTATATCAACAGGGTCGAAGGCACCAATGTCGGCCCTTGTTGGATTGTTATCCTAGTTATTACATGACGATGTGCTCAGTGACCTGTTATATAGGATGATGTTATGTTAGTAACTTGTTAGGTCGGTATCCTGGTATATAGGATGATGCTATGATTAGTGAGCTGTTAGATCGGTTTGATTGTTTGTACATGGTAGCTAATGGTTTGATATATATATATATATATATATATATATATATATATATATATATATATATATATATATATATATATATTGATTGTATGTTTAGGGTGAGTTGAGCCGAACCTACTTTGTGCTGAAGGCCAACATACCTAGGGCGGCCCGGATGGATTGCAGGCCCAATGGGGCATATCAGTCAGGCCGAAGGCCCGAAGAACGGTCCAGACAGGCTGAAGGCCCGGTAGGGCAGACCAGACATGTTGAAGGTTCTGAGAGTGGGCCAGATAGACTAAAGGCCTGGTGAGGGAGGTCAAGTCATACTGTAGACTCTATGTGCATGATGTTTATTATGATATGGTTATGAGATGTATGGCATTGGTAATTTGGGGGAACTGACTAAGCTTCGGGCTTACAATTTTGGATTTTGTTTCAGGTACTTTGGAAGATCGCGGGAAGGCGAAGGCGTGATTGTGCACCTCCTCGCATTTTATGATTTTGATTTCTAGGATACTCTAATATGAAACTATTTTGAAAATATTTTGTAATAAATATTGGTTTTTGAATGTTTGAAAAAGTTTTAAAATATTTATGAATTTTATGGATGTTACAAAGTTACTGAGTTTTCTAAAGAAAGTTCATCCTACTTACTGAAAAGTAACTATATTATAATGTATTTTAAAAACATTACATTATTTCTTTTTTCTTAGAAAAATCATACACTATTTAAAAACCATAACATTATCAAAATATAGAATTTGAATATGATTTTTTCTGACCATCCATGATCAATACATAAGGAATAACCAAAAGATTATCAACTAATATATTCTTTTACAAAATATGTTAAATTAAGGACAAACAATACTCACTGTAACATATTTACAACCATAAAACCAAGAACATATATCTAATCTTATACCGTTTTGTTAAATCAATTAAATCTAAGACAAACTACCTTAGACTAATTACAAACATCATGCTTCCGTAATATTCTAATGTTTTACAACATATAAGAGATCCCATTAGTTACCAAATTATAAAGAATTGAATCAATAATCCATGGGTTCATAGAAATAAGAATTATACATAAATCAAAATAACATAAACATTGAATTCATAGATATCATAATCATTCAAAAAACAAAATAAATGGTATATTGGTTTCATCTTGTTGTTGAACTCTACATTTTTATTGCTAGAATCGAAATCAAGAGATTCAAGATCAGAATGTAATCACGATTCAAGATCAGAATATGAATCAGGACATTGAAAATCAAGATGATAGTGAAGCATAATCATTTTAGGGTTTTATTGAGTAGAAATTAGAATATGTTTATTCAAAATCACTCACAGATATAAAATCACGAAGAAATTATAGTATTATATGCCACCTGGATTAACTCTAGATGTAAAATTTGAATCTAATTTTGAATGACCCATTTACTGTAAAACCAAACATCAATTTCGTTTGACTCAGGAGTGTTGATGCTTGAGAACTTGATCCAATTTAGGACTCAAAATAACAATGTTAAAAATCCAAATCAGAACGAAGCAGGAGATGTTGATGATCGAGATTGAGTAACACGAATTTTGGTGTTCCTATCGAGGTTAGTTAGGGTTTTCCAATCAAAATGAAGAAGATTGAAGAGGATATAAAGCGTTTTTGCGACCTGAATGAAATAGAAAGTAAAATCTCCTTACTGCCCCTCCGCGCCCTTATTCTAATCTTGAAGTTCCATTTAATTGCAAAAATGCCACCGCCTCCTTGTGCTTCCTTATGGTGTAATCGGATTTAATTCTAGCCTTAGATTATTCAAGATGAGTGGTCAAGATTTAGTCCCCTTGTCTCACAAAATACTATTGTCTCACATGAACCTAACTCTCTCTCTCTCTCTCTCTCTCTCTCTCTCTTTATATATATATATATATATATATATATATATATATATATATATATATATATACTTGTTTATATTTTTTTAATATTTATTTATTTAGATTTTATTTGACATTTTTTGGAATATATTGTTTAATGTTTTTTTTGTTCATTTATATTTTTTGATGTTTTTTTGAATAGTTTTTTGTAGATATTTGACATGTTGTTTGAATAAATTTTAATATTTTTTTGACGTTTTGTTTGTTTATATTTGTAAATATTTTAAGTAAAAAGTATAAAAAGTTTGTTAAATATGAATATTATTAACATAGATTAGGTATAAAAATTATTTTTTTAATATGATTAATAGATAGATTAACCGAAATTCGAAAACGAATTTCAAGTTATATAATGGCTAATTTGAAATCATATAACTCGACAAGTTTTCTAAAAATAAAAAAATAAACTCGAAAGCATTGACACATGTGTTTGTGTTATAAAAATTATGGTTAGCATTTTCTATTCAAAATAAAATGTTAAAAAGTTTCTAAAAAACTAAAAAAATTTAACTCGCAGCCATTGATACTCATTTCGAATTCCGACTAGCCTATACAATACTCTATTAAAATAAATATTTTTATAAGTAATATGTCATATTCAAATTTAGTAAACTTTAAGCTTCACAAAAAACGTAAAAGAACATTAAAAATTATATTGTAACAAAACATAAAAATAAACTAGAAAAATTATTAAAAAAAGTCAAAAAGTGCAAACAAATAAAATATAAAAAAATTAAAAAATACATTCAAATAAACTTTCAAAAAATATAAATCACAAAAAATATAAATAAATAAAATTAAATATAAGCAGTCAAATATAAAAAAAATTAAGCAATTATATATATATATATATATATATATATATATATATATATATATATATATATATATATATATATATATATATATATATATATATAAGAAAAACGAAAATTAAAATGTAAGGGTAAAATGGTTTTTAAAATGGACTAAGGACGTGAAATGTAATTTCTTTAAACCACAAGGATGCATCTCGTCAAACTGTCAAAGATTGGACTGAAATTGTGAATATGACCAAATCATATATAGCAAAATTGTAATTTACACACCACAAGAAAAGGCAAAGATCATGTTGGCAGTTTTTGTCCTTACCTGCTCAATGGTTAATCAATTTCTGATGGTGGGTAATTATTTTTATTATTTGTACTGGTATGTGTCTGCATTTTGCATCACCGTCTCCCTATGATTTTCTCTCACATATGCCAGCGCTTCCCATCACCCCCGTCCAATGAAATTGTGCTAAAGCTGCTTCACCGACATCAGTTGTGCATCACCTTTCTGCCACGTATTAACTCCTTTCTTTTATCTCTATCTTGTCCTTATTTCTTTCCTCTTCAACGACCGATTTACTGATTTATTTTTACACCTTTCTCTATTGTCTGCTTCCCCGCTCTTCTATTCTAGCCGTCGACCGCTTCCCACCACCACTATCGCGATACTACTCGTATAACTGCTCCTAACGCTTTAGTTTCTCGCTCCATGTAAAAACTAATTTCATTGTTAGCCTATCACTCTTGACTCCCCTTATTCATAGCTACGTACGCATAGTTCCTACATCTCCTTCCTCCCGTGTTCGCTTTTAGCAACCCACATGTAATTTTTGCCTCGTTGATTTCTCCCTTTCTAAACCCTTTCCTATTTTAACCCTTTGTTTTTTGTCCTAAAGGTTTTTTTAATATGGGATAAAGATAAACTAGAACTTGAACAATATTCGAAGCTAGGTATTGAATGAAGACGATGATGAGAATAGAGATGTAACTTGATGTTGGAGTATTCATCTTGTTTTTCTATTTCGAGTTCTAATTTTTGATTATGTAGGCTCTTGATTTTGACAATTTGTCTTTTTTTTTTTCAATTTTTAGCCTATTTTGTGAAGTCATCAGCTTTATGGGCCTTGATTGTTAGAAAGCTACCTTAGATCTCTCATATCTACAAGATATGGAGGATTATGGACTGTAACATCCATAAAATTCAAGTCAATTTAAATATTTTTCAAGCATTCAAAAACCTTTAATTATTAAAAATTGTTTTCAAAATACTTTCATATCAGAGTATCCCATAAATCAAGATCATAAAAATGTTAGGGGGTGCATGATCACGCCTTCGCCTTCCCAGGATCATTTGAAGTACTTGAAACAAAATCCAAAAGTGTAAGCCCAAAGCTTAGTGAGTTCCCCCAGAATACCCATACACACAACAATATACATATAATCACAAACAACATACTATGGGTCCAATCAACCATCGGGTTGGAATACCCCAGGCCCTCAACCATCGGGTTGGAATGCCAACATACTATGGGTCCAATCAACCATCGGGTTGGAATAGCCCCGGCCCATAACCACCGGGTTGGAATGCCAACATCCTATGGGTCCAATCAACCATCGAGTTGGAATACCCTCGACCCTCAACCATCGACTTGGAATTCCAACATATTATGGGTCCAATCAACCATCGTGTTGGAATACCCCCGACCCTCAACCATTGGGTTGGAATGCCAACATACTATGGGTCTAATAAACCATCATGTTGTAATACACAAGCCCTCAACCATCGGGTTGGAATGCTAACATACTACGAGTCCAATCATCCTCTATATGGAATACTCTCACTACCAATCAAACATGTGCACCTATATCAGATAATCATATAACAGTCTATAGAGACAACATACTAGGCTCCAATCATCCACATGATGGAATACCCTTAACTACCAATCAAACATGTGCACATATAACATGTAATCACATAACAGTCTAGCTACAGTCAAACCGATCTACATATCTATAATCATAGCAACATCCTATCTACCAAGATACCGATCTAACCAATCTCACTAATAACTAAGCAAGTTAACAATCCAAAGGGCTGACCTTGGTGCCTTCGACCCTTGGGTATAGTGAGGAAAACTCACCTCACAATGTTGAACTGTAGTGATAAGATCAAACTCACGAATCACAGCCACGAACTCCACCACCTATATCCACCATAGGACCAAGTTGATCAAAATCCTAAATTACCGGAATACCCTTAGGAGTAAAACTTCGTCAACCCTTGGTCAAAGTAAAAGTTAACGGTCAAGGACAACAGTCCATGTTAACCCAACTTGTCGAGTGCATGTTTCTGACTCGCTGAGTTCCTTCAAAACATAGAAACCGTGAAAACTTGAGTCAACTCACCGAATTGCTAACCAACTCGTCAAGTCCATACAGTGTCCGGAATATCAGGGAAAAACCTAACCACTCGTCCAGTCACCTCATTAACTCGCCGAGTTCATGCAGAATCCAGAAAATGGGAAAACCTGTCTGAAGTCATCGAGTTCTTCAACCAAATTTCATTCAGCCCATTCCAGCCGAGTCCAAAGCTCCAAATTCCAGATATAGCTTCCTAGAGTGGAGTTACCACGTAAATTTGCCAACTTTACGTGCATGCAAGGCCTTAAGAGGCCTAAAACACCAAAACCAAGTCTAAGATGGGGTTTAATGCATGGAGAAGGAGCAATGATTGCTAAAGTCAGGAACTTCATGACTATGAGGGCTTAGAGGAGTTTTGGTCTAAAGTTACAACTTCAGATCATGTCCAATACCCAAAATGACCCACAAATGTTCTAAAAATGGACTTAAACCCTAAATAAGGAGATCTAACACTAGAATGATCAAGGTAACAACTTGTTACCTTCAAATGGAAGCCAAAACGATGTAGATGTTGGATCCACAAGCTCCTTCTCATTACAAGCTTCTCAACCTTCAAGCTTCTTTAACAAATGCACCAAAGACACTCTTTTAGCCTCACAAACACAAGGGATCAGCAAAGAACGGCTAGGGTTTCCTTCTCTGAGTAACGAGGAGATAAGGGAGGCCAAAGGATGCAGTTCAAGTTCTTTAAATAGGGTTCAAACCCTAAAAATTAGGGTTTTCTCATTCAGCTCCTACTCGTCGAGTTGGGGTCCTCCAACTCGTCGAGTAGACCTCATAAATCATGCGGGTTTGCTACTCTCTACACGACAAGCTGGGGCCTCCAAAACGTCGAGTAGGCTTCCTTATTTCCAATAAATCCCTAAACACACACTCCTGGAAATCGGGATGTTACAACTCTCCCCCACTTAAACTAGGCTTCATCCTCGAAGCTTGTTGCGGCGATCAAATTCGGATAATGCTCTTGCATCATTGACTCCGGCTTTCAAGTCTACTTGGATTCCCTCTGATGATCCAATTACATCCTTTCCAAGGTATTTCCTTTCTACGTAGAATCTTCATCTTCCTTTCCATAATGACCATTGGTCTCTTTGCGTAGTTCGAGCGCTCCTTGGCCTGAATATCACTCAATGATACAACCGCCTTCCCATCCAATGTGCATCTTTTCGCAACTGTGAGACATGAAACGTAATGTGAATCTAACCGAACTCATATGGAGGGTCTATCCTATACATTACCTTGCCAAACCTGGCAAAATCCTGATGACCCGACGTATCGGGGACCCACCTTTCTCCTTCCTGAAGCGAATCCTTTTATGCTGACATGATAAAGCGTCCTCCAGCTCCCGAAACAACACACATGAACAACAAGCTAACAAGCATGAACACTCATACCTGGTCCACTCAGCCTCAAGCTGGAATACCAAGCATGAGTACGATGGGTCCGGTTATCCCTAGGATGGAATATCCTCGTATCGTGCACATGTTTGGACCAATCAACCCTCAGGTTGGAATACCAAACATGTCAGGTCCAATCAATCATAGGGTACGATCATACTCATGATGGAATACCCTAGATTGGAATACTACTGCATACATAACTCGTTTCTAAACCCATAACTTGATATCCAAGGACCTATCCTTATATCTCATCAAAAACCATCTGATTTCGTTTCAACTGATTACAACTCACCCGAACCCCAACAATAAATCCATTCCAAAAGCACTCCCATATGAGTGATAAACCACTACGATCTCTAGGCTCACAGCCTCTGACTGGAATGCTCATGATAAGCTATCGATGTTGTCGTTTTCTTGTCAGTTGCTCAATCTTATGGTCCTGAAGGTACCCTCCTTCATCCATTGCCAAAAAGGCCTAATAAATGTTCCTCACATCACCAAACAAGCACTGCAATACTTAAACTCTACCATGCATGATTCCCTTTTGGAACAAGTTGCTACCCAAGAGTTTCCAGGCTCTCCTTCATGACCACCGACAGTCCCTAAGGGCACTCTATAAGTGATAAGCTACAAGCATAGATAATGTACGGTTCCACAGGTTATTATCACAAAGCAGCATGCTTAATACCAGAATGTAGATTTAACAGAATACACGCAGAGTCTTCAACATGATTGGACTGCCTCACCGGGCCTTCTGCCTATTTGGACCACTCTTAAAACCTTCAGCATGTTTGGACCACCTCTCTGGGCCTTCAACCTGTTTGGACCGTTCTTCGGGCCTTCGGCTTAACTGGTATGCCCCGTTGGCCTTCAGTCTATCCGGGTTGCCCTAGGTTTATTGAGCAAAACCCTAAACACATCCTGGTGCCCCTTCCTAAATAGCTAGCTCTCCCCTACTTGGGGGTCAACGCTTGCTTCAATTTGTAGATCATAATCCCGACCTAACCTTACACGTAAATGGTACCAAGCCCCAACGCTACCTTGAACACCTACAGATACACTCGAATACATCGCCTCCATGCGTGTACTTAGGGAAACCCTTGACCTTATGTTTGATCACTCAACCTCTCTGGAAACCGTTATCCGGACAACAACATACAAAGCCTTCAATGGGTGATGCTCCATTTGAGAATTCTCAATTCTCCCCCACTTAGGACACCAACCAACACCTGCTGGTGGCAAAACCAAAACATGAATTACCCGTCCCAACCAAATATTACCATACTTAGTCTACAAAATGATTTACCCTGAAAGGAATACCCTACGCGGAACAATCCTCCTGGCACGGAGCAACCAAACTTCAGGAGAAACCTGAATCCCAGCTGAGTATTTCTAAATTTCCAGATTACAACTACTGCCCTTAAAATGGCAATTCTCTACCCTAAATTCTTGTCTTCAAATGCATCCATAGATCCTAACCTACTAAACCCTTTGATACTAAATTCCCCTGACGCTCCTAGGTCCTAGTGTCTCATGCGGAAGGCAAAGGAAGATAAAGCGCGTCCCCGATCCCTCGGGGGCTCTGCCCTACCCTGACTCTCGTCAGCAATCCTGAAGGTAGCCGGCGTTGGAGCCGGTGCTAGCTTGTCAGCTAGCAAGGGACACTGGGCCTTCATATGGCCCACCTGCTCGCAATGGTAACAAAGTCTGACACGATAACCTAGAATTTGTTGTCTATAATCCCTCGCGATGTGACTCTCCTTGCCACACTTGTTGCATCCTGAAAAAGATTGACAAACCCCATCATGCACCTTGACGTACTTCCCACAAGTGCGACCCCTCTGACTCTCCTGCCTGGAATCAACGACCCTAAACCGTTTCAGTGCAGGCTGTGACTGCACCGGGGCCTGCCTTTGCTCCCTCAACTGAAGTTCAATCTCCAACTCACGCCGCCTGGCGGCCTCTGCTAACTCTAGCAAGGTATCACATCTCTGCATGGACACAAACTTTTTGATGTCTGTCTTGAGTATGCTCAGATATCGGGTCATCTGAGCCTGCTCCGAAGCAAACTCAGGCAAAACATCGCCCTCTCATTAAACATGCGGGTGATCTCTGACACCGACTCCGTACCCTGTCTCATCTCCAATAACTCCTGAGCTAACCTCTCCCGCTTGACCCACGGAATGTATCGAGTATGGAACAACTCCCTAAAATGATCCCACGTAACCACAACTATCTGCTCGTCAGAATACGACCCAATAATTAACCTCCACCAATCCTTTGCTCCGGATCTCAGCAGGTTCATAGCACACCTAACCTTCTGGTCAGCAGGGCATGAACATGTGAAGAAGAATCCTTGCACGTCAAATAGCCACCTCATGGCTATGATCGGATTATGAATCCCCTTGAAAGTCGGAGGCTTCAAGTTATCGAAGTCTCGGTATTGAAAGGCCCGACTGGCTCCTCCCCTACCACCGTTACATCTGTTGAATCTACTGCGGCAGCCGTCTCAGCAATGCATGCATACCGCTCATCAAAGTACTCAACCATGGCGGTCTTGATAGTGATGTGTTTTACTATACTACAACATCCTATGGTGCACATACAACCCTAAATGCTTTGGATCTATGTTTTCTCTAATTATACATGCAATATTGTTTACAAAGCATAAAGCCTACAACTAGCATACAATTTACATAATCAACATAAAAGTGAGTTACAGATTTACCTCTTTGTTGTAGCTTGTAGTTTTGGCCTTTAAGAAATTAGCACCCTAAGTGTGATGCCTCAAAAGGTTGACAACACACCCTTGAACAATTAGACGACTTGAGAGAGATTACTAGGCACGCAAATCAGTTAGCAACTCCAAGAGCACTTGTTGTCACGATTTTGGCCATGGGATAACATATATATAGTGTAGGATTCCAAGAGTCATGGGTAAACCCTAATCCATACACATGAGTTTATGATCCATGGTTCATGTGGGCTAACTCTTTATGGATCCTTACATAAACTTACTCCAACATGGATCAATAGCCCAATCTATATGTTTCACTAATTACCATAATTAGTCCTCATTAATTTAATTAGTCTCTTTTGATCACTAAATTAATTCCAAATTAATTCTTGATAAATATTAATTAAATCATATGATTTCATATTAATATATTAGAACTTATAATATATTAATAAATCATAAACAACCACTTACTCAAATATCCATCCTCAAATTGTCCTGGTGACATGCAACTCGAAATGGACCATGCTACTCTCGGGTCAAGCACATACCAATTATAGTTATGGGCTTAGACAACTAATCCAACAGTCTCCCACTTGGATAAATCTATTAACTATTATTGTAAGTACAACTCCACAACCCGACTAGCAATCGCGGCTCTTAAAAGTTGTTGTCGAACACTGACCTAGTCAATGACGCGTCCATTAGATAAGAGATCATATATTCCTCCATTTTACAAGATATCATATGGACTGAGACATGTAATATAATCATTCTGTTTGTCCATCTGTTGTTTCCTGATTTCTGATTTATGACGACTGGCTAATTGAACAAATCAAATCAATCAAGGCTTGGCCAAGCGCTTAGGATTGTCATCACTAAATCATCAAGGCTCCCACATATATCTCTTTTATCCTTCTAAGGGAAAAAGGAATGGATAAACTTCGACTCAAATGATCTCTTGTACTTACTCATCAAATCACACACAACAATATGTTTTATAACACCAAGTTACTGGTGCGTTTACATATGTCAATGTGCAACCGACTTGCAAACTACAACTCACATGTCTTGGTTTCAAGAATATAAGATATTATTGTCTCACAAACACTCGTGATAAAATCCATGAAGTGATTCAGATGAGCATGGTTTTAATGCAATACTCGAATCTTAATGCAGGAGTACTCATGAACACTTCAACGAACTTGTGTTTGTCTAAAACACCTAGACAATCTATAGTCAGATGCATGATAGTCTTGCCTCAATACCTACTTCCAAAGTATGATCGACTGTGGATAGTTTGAATAACCTAGTTATTCAGGAGGTCAAAACATGCAAAGTAAAACACAAGAATAATTGAATCCAATATGGTCTCAGAACTTATGAATATAAATAAAACACCTTTTATTTAATAACTATATTGATTACACATTATTCATTGTATAATGTTTTAGTTAATCAACTTAATACTTGAATTAAAACAACAGTTATGCCACGCTCCAAGCATCCACACTATGTTTGCTTATGGTCCTTTATTTGTGAAATAGATCAATTGAAAGCATTTCAATGACACTCATTTCATAATTCCAAATCCTTATCATAAATGTAAGAATACCAAATTCTTGCCCTTTGATATAATTTGTTTAGATTCTAAACTTATATGCAATGATCCTCTTGTAATGACTATGCACAAAAGTAACAGAGACTTGGCAACATATATCACAAAGTATTCTAATGGAGAGCAATTCCATGGAAACGAAGTCTCATATTCAAAGTACATTCCTTTGAACATCCTTCTTGCATTAAGGTTTCTAATCTTACACATATTTTATGATTAACTTCCACTTATGGAACATTTCCATAATTCCATATGACTAGCACTTCTGAACAAGAGTTACCTTTCTCTTAGAAGTTGTTAATATGGACCTTCAAAAACTTATACTATACTTCCAACTGTCCATAAGCAACCAATCTTTGGTAAACCTTAGATTGTCCTCGACAATTGCTTAACCATTTTAGACATATCTCGTTCTAGTCCCTTTCCCCCTTAATGCCCTAGGAATTCGGAAAAATTAGAACAAATTAATATTATAACATATGTAATTGATCCTATATCCGAATCATATGGAATACGATTCATAATGTATCACATAAAGACAAGATACTTTACCAGTCTTTCGCTATAATATGTCCGTAGATATAATTTCCATATGTTGAATCACTTCAACATAACATTCACATATGTCCATGACTAAATTCGTTTAAAATTTCAATCTAAGCTTTTAGATTCAAAATGAAGTATGAATTCCTCTCCCTTAATTATAGCAAAACAACTTTTCAAATCAAGCAACTTTGCAAATTGAAACTATTGTTTTTCAATAATTAACATTGCTAACTTGGAACACTTACCATAACAATTATGCTCCCACTAGCATAATAATTATTATCTTACTAGCATAACACTTATGCTCCCACTAGCTTTGTCATGTCACCAGAAATTAGATGGACTTCTAGAAATCAATACTTTTTGACTTTCTTACCAAAGTTCAAATTTCTGATATGAGATACTTCGATAAGACTTTATCTAGGCTTCTTAAATTCATAAACCTTTCCTTAGATAGCTCAAGTGTGTGTCTAAACAATTTTAGAACTTACAACAATAAGTCTGAAATGTTTAGACATTTTGCCATTTCTCACAATTTGAACTATGAAGAAGGATGTTGTAATCATAATAGAATTTGAGAATGCAAATATCACAATTGCTATCTCCTTAAAATCTACTTAGTGAAAGTGTTTCCTCATAATCATTTTCATGAATTGGAGAGAAACCTTATGAATCTTAGATTTTATGGTGTATGTGTTCCTATCCATGTGAATTTGTCATAAACTTAATCACAAGACAAGTTTAGTGAAAAATCCAAACTCATATGGACTGAATTTGTTCAATCTTAATTTCTTGCCACCTCGCATTCATAAGGGCCTACCATTGCTTCCAAGTTTTTATGCAAACAACTGAGAACTCATAGTACTCACATGCATAGTCAACTTTAACTGGAATTGGCATAGAAACAAGAATATATCAACACGAAAAGTTACAAACCGCAAATCGTGTCCTAGTGATTAATAATAGGTTTGCTCTTGATTAGTTCTTGAAACTATTTAATATCATTAATACTCCCACTGTCCTCTTGACTTATAAGACTCTCTTTGTCAAGGACCATTCCTTGACAAACAAGTATTCAAGAGTTAGTGCTGATTCTTATCAAAACAAACACTTCACACAATCGGTCTTAGTTGGTCTTTGTCTTATCCAAGACATCACAACTTACCAATTTCAAATGTACAAGAGTAACAAACATTTTACTCTACATTTGATGAGTGTTATAAACCTTCCTTAAGATATTTCACTCAATTTACAATCTTGGAGTACGACTCTAGGACTTGATTTTGGAACGATGTATTATTCATCTTTTGATTTAACCATTTCAACAATCCACGATTCCTCTTCTTAGCCATACAAATTCACTTAGAGAATCAATTGTGATATGGTTCCATAATCACTAAGACGATCATAAAACACAATACTGAAGTACTCTCCCTTCTTTTCATATTGGAGAAACTTTTATCTTTCTGCCTAATTTGATTCTTCTTATTCGTTCTGCTATACGTTGAAACTTTTCCAAAGGTTCAGAATTACACTTAATCTTGTAAGTATAACCATATTTACTAAACTTTAGTAAATCATAACAAATAGTCTTATTGTTCTTTGTGGTGGACCTGACCAGTGCACAACCGAGAGTACCCGATCCCCTAGTCCATCACTTGACTCACATATACATGTGAACAAGGAATTAGTCTTAATTTCCCAAAGATGAAGTTCTTATTCATCATACAATAAAAGTTGCATGATTCCAAGTTTCTATTTAACTGAAACTTGAGTGATGAGAATCTTTCCTTATTTGGTAAATTATGAAGCTACCACAGACGAAAGAATTAAATCCATTTTCCAATATTGCTATCAATGGAAACATATAAGCAACAATTTTCACAAATGCCATTGTAAGGAAACTTAAAATATGATAAAAAAATAAAAAAAACTTTTTTTATTTATAAAAATGCTTAAAACTGGTCCTTACAATGCAAATACATATGAAAACTATGTTGTTATCTATTCCTAAGCAATCTATCATAACTCTAAAGCAGTAGCTCAAAATTCTAATCATCGAACCATGCGATCGAAATTGATCTCTTCACGATTAGAATCAACTTACTCTGCCTTTAAGCTTCCTTTCTTATCTTTGAATCTCCAAAACATCAAAATGTAATTACATTACATCATGTATTAAGAATCTCCAAATAGGAGCATAATAGAGTTTGACAATGGACTTTACCTGAAGTAGAGTCAAATTGTTTGACTTTATCTTCCTTACGATATTCCAGGTAAATATGGTAGCTTCGCAACCAATGACCCTTCTCGTTGAAATAGAAACATATGGAATCTTTGGGAATGGTAAGGGTCATGTCGCGGTCTGTCATATAGTAGTCTTTAACAAACTTACTATACGACTTGGGAAATGACTGAAGAACCAAGTCAACAGCCAACTTCCTTAATACAACGACTCCTAACATTTCCATCCTATCAATGTGTGACTTCATCTTTAAGACATGTGCACACATAGACCTTCCATCTTGGTGTTTGCTTGCCAATAGGGCTTGACTGACCTTGAACTTTTCAAGTCTTTGAACTTGTGGGTTAATGAGAATTATTGGAGGAGGTGGAGGAAGCGAAGTTCCATTACCGCACGAAGAAGGGATTAATCTTTCACCTTGATTGTCTTTGTGGAATATCATCTTTATGAAGAAGGCTTTTTCCAACAGGATGAGGAAGACCATAGTGTTCAGAACTAGACATCTATAAGGGAGAAATTTAAGTTAGTTGATTTAAGTCCTTAATATAACACCAAAATTTAAATATTAAGGTTAGGACCCAACACAATATTCTAAAATTTAGATGAAAGATGTTATCCAATTGTAGACTATTTGAAGGTAGGTAAATGTCGATTTACCAATTTCTACCATGAAAAATGAAATAGAACATTAAGTTTTAAATGAATTGAAATTTCTAGATGCTTTGAGATTCATTGAACTTTTCAATGGCATGTTTTAATACCGAGGATCACAAAATAAGGTGTGAATAACCATGCAAATTAGCTTGGTACACCCAATGTTACAAATCACCTAATCAATGTGTCGGTTAACTACACACACTCCATTGATCTAGGATTAACATCAAGCTACCCTTTGCCACGTACTGTCAGTCCCAGATTAGTGTGTTGGTTAACCACACACACTCCACTAACTACTTAATAAGGTGCAAAGTCCAATTTCATGGGTTTGCACCAAATTCACATTTTTTCTAAGTAACTAAGATTGAGAATTTAATAAAGGTTTAGTTACTTAGTATTTTTCATTATACTTTTAATAAGAATTAATATCTTATCCTACCCGTTCGGCTAACAACCCTCCACTAGTCAAGAAAGCAATGGGTGAGAGTGGACACGCATTAAACCACCATTTTATAGGCAGTAACCTTATACCCCCCTTATAGATCGGCTTCGTGAATGAGGCCTAGTAATGGTAAGACTGACTTGTCTTATACATATATATCATTATAAAACATTTAATTTTATATAGTATAAGGGTGTATTTTAAACTTTTAAAATTCTAGGGTTTGAAACTAAAGTACTCATAAAGGTTACTTTAGAAATCCCAAAACCTGAGGACAAGTTGTGAACTATTCAAAAACTTTTGGTTTCTATAACTTATGAGTTTAATGCATTTTTAATGGAAAAAATTTTCATGTTCCATAACTTGAGGACAAGTTACGGAAGACTTCAAAAATACTTAAAAGAGAGACTTTTCATTTTCCATAACTTGAGGACAAGTTATGGAGTTCATAAATAGCATTTAGATCATTATTTTAACTAACACAAAATGAAATAATTCATATATGATTTAATTAAACTCATAAGAGCAAGATAATTCATATCAACAATCTTCAAGAAATTAGCCAAATCATATAAACCAATACAAATCTTGAAATTATGATAATTATCTTTTAATTGGACAAGCATGATCATTAATTACCATATGAAAAACAGATCCCATGGTTAAAAACTAGTTTGGGGTAATGATCCTTATCCAATTATGGCAAAAAACTCGAAAATCTGCACACAGGAGCACCAACTCGGTGAGTGCATGAACTGGACTCGTCGAGTTAGTCAGTTTCTAAGTAGACTCGTCGAGTCAGCCAGTGCACTTAGTGAGTTCACTGGTCAGAAGGCAGAAATTCGATTTTTTCAACTTTGAAAACCAATAAGCATCAAGTATAACAGAGAACAATCCTAGGCTTTGATACCACTAATGGGTTTTAGTATACTACAACATCCTATGTTGCACATACAAACCTAAATGCTTTGGATCTATGTTTTTTCTAATTATACATGAAATATTGTTTCCAAAGCATAAAGCCTACAACCAGCATACAATTGACATAATCAACATAAAAGTTAGTTATAGAATTACCTCTTTGTTGTAGCTTGTAGTTCTGGCCTTTAAGAACTTAGTACTCCAAGTGTGATGCCTCAAAAGGTTCACAACACACCCTTGAACAATTGGATGACTTGAGAGAGATTACTAGGCACACAAATCGGTTATGAACTCCAAAAACACTTGTTGTCACAATTTTGCCCATGGGAAAACATATATATAGTGTAGGATTCCAAGAGTCATGGGTATACTCTAATCCATACACATGGGTTTATGATCCATGGTTCATGTGGGATAGCTCTTTATGGATTCTTACATAAACTTAGTCCAACATGGATAAATAGCCCAATCTATATGTTTCACTAATTACCATAATTAGTCCCCGTTAATTTAATTAGTCTCTTTTGATCACTAAATTAATTCTTGATCAATACTAATTAAATCATATGATTTCATATTAATATATTAGAACTTATAATTTATTAATAAATCATAAGTAACCTCATACTCAAATATCCATCCTCAAATTGTCCTGGTGATATGCAACCCGAAATGGACCATGCTATTCTCGGTTCAAGTACATACCAATTATAGTTATGGCCTTTGACACCTAATCCAACAGATAGACCCAAACATCTCCGGAATCTGACCCCGGACAAACGTGATCACCTCCTCGCAGATGATCTCCTTGACGCCATCCCCTGTCAACGCTGGCCTATCCTGGTCGCCAACTCCTGCTCCTGACCCAGGTCCGGTCTCAAATCGCCTCGTAACCACCATACTGAAAATACACCCGGAGTATATCAGATAATACGCATAAACAACGGGGAACCTACTCCCAACTAAACCCTAGGGTTTTGAATTCCTTGCTACATGTATGGGTCATGTGCTTTCAGTAGTACGGGCACATTCTATCTTCCACTCCTACCCATATTTGTGTCAAGTATCATAACAATATACATATGCATGGCGAGCGCTTAATCCTCACTCTAGGAGGAAGGCTAAGTATATCGTAACTGGCCATCTGACTGTGCACAACTCACCCATGAAACTTCCGCTAACCCTGCAGCCCTAGTGTATGCTAGTCACACATAATGTTGGACCCTATAGACTTTTGAATACCTGATCCTACCCTAATCCCTTCATCAGAAAAGAACTAGAAATAAGGCCAAACCAAACATTCTCAGGATATAATATCTTAATTATGTAAAACTATGATGCATACACTATGAAACTACAGTAATGATGCCAATTTCATATAAGGAAATCCTAGGCTATCAGGCATCATATAATCAAGCAATTCTATCATGCAGTTCCCGATGATCCCTAGCCTATCATTAGTATGATGTTCTAACATATCACAACATGAAAAAATTGTATGGTATTTTTGTTGGATTAGATGTCTTAGCCCATAACTATAACCGATATGTACTTGACCCGATCGTAGCATGGTCCTTCTGGGTTTCCTTCACCGGAGCAATTTGATAGGATGGACTTTTTAAAAAGAGGTTGTTTGTGATTTATTAATATATTATATGAATAATATATTAATTGAGAAATCATATTAATTAATTAGTATTGATCAAGAATTAATTTGGAATTAATTTAGTGATCAAAAGAGACTGATTAAATTTACATGGACCGATTAAGTAAATCAGTAATACATATAGTTTGGGCTATTGATCTATGTTGATTAAGGATGAGCTAAACCTATATGATAGTCCATGAAAGTTTAACCCAAAGGGCCTAAGAAATATGAAGGGTCATGGTGAATTAGGGTTTTCATGGAAGAAACCCTAGGATTTCCACACTATAAAAGTAACCCCTTAACCCCTTAAAATCAGCTAGTGCATTCTAAAGGTGAACCGTAACCAATTTGGGGCTTTCTAGCATCTCTCTCATAAGCCTCCTCTTGCATTTGGTGTTTGTAAAACATTAGTGGCATCACATTTGAGGTGGTAAATCTTTAAAGACCAAGAACTACAAGCTACACTAAGAGGTATTCATCTAACTTGGTTTTATGTTGTATATCTCCAATTGCATGCTAGATAGGGTGTATGCTTTGGAAAAATGAAATTGCATGTACAATTAGAGTGTTATAGTACTTAAAACCCAATAGTGGTATCAGAGCCTAAGCTGTTTTCTATTATATTGATGTAATTGTGTTATTTTCAAAGATGAAAAAAAATTACCATTCTAGATTCTGACTGCCGGACTCGACGAGTCCTATGAATGGACTCGATGAGTTGGAAGATTTGATGATGAACTCGATGAGCCCATAGCTAGACTCGACGAGTTGGATCGTCAGATGGTAGTTTTTTTAGTTTTTGGCCAGAATTGGATTAGGATCATTACCACAAACTGTTTTGTATTATAAAATTGGTTTTTCCTGATATAGTAGTGATTATCCTTATCCAATTAAAAGACAATTATCAAATTTTAATATAATGATTTGATTATATGATAATTTGATTATTTGTATTGTTTGATATGAATTGTCTTGCTATATAAGTTAAGTTAGGTCAAATTGGTAAATGTTAAATTATATGATAATTGTATTAGTTTAAAATTTTGATCTAAATGTTTCTTGAAGAGTTTCATAACTTTCCCTCAAGTTATGGAATATGAAAAGTCTCATTCATGAAACATTAACTCCATAAGTTATGGAACTCAAAAGTTTTTGAAGAGTTACAAAACTTTCCCTCAAGTTTTGAAACTTGAAAAGTCTCATTGATGATACTTTAATTCTAAACCTCATTCATGATGAACTTGACGAGTCCATAGCTAGACTCGATGAGTTGGATCGTCATATGGTAGTTTTTTTTCGGTTTTTGGCCAAAATTGGATTAGGATCATTACCACAAACTGTTTTGTATCATAAAATTTGTTTTTCCAGATATGATAGTGATTATCCTTATCCAATTAAAAGACAATTATCAAATTTTTAATACAATGATTTGATTATATGATAATTTGATTATTTTTATTGTTTGATATGAATTGTCTTGCTATATAAGTTAAATTAGGTCAAATTGGTAAATGTTAAATTATACGATAATTCTATTAGTTTAAAATTCGATCTAAATGTTTCTTGAAGAGTTTCATAACTTTCCCTCAAGTTATGGAATGTGAAAAGTGTCATTCATGAAACATTAACTCTATAAGTTATGGAACTCAAAAGGTTTTGAAGAGTTACAAAACTTTCCCTTAAGTTTTGGAACATGAAAAGTCTCATTCATGATACTTTAATTCTAAACCCTAGATTTTAAAAGTTTAAAATTCAACCCTTATACTATTATAATATTAAAAGATTAATACTTATATATATATATATATATATATATATATATATATATATATATATATATATATATATATATATATATGTATAAGACAAGACAGTCTTACCGTTAGTAGGCTTCATTCATGAAGCTGGTCTATAAGGGGGTATAAGGAAATTGCCTATAAATTATTGATTGAATGGTTGTCCACTCTTACCCACCGCTCCCTTGACTAGTGGAGGGTCGTTCACCGAACGGGTAGGATAGGACATTAATCCTCATTAATAAGTATAATGATATTATAAAGTAACTAAACTTTTATAAATTCCCAATCTTAGTTACTTTAGGAAAAATGTGAAAATGGTGCTATTCAATGAAATTTCACTTTGCACCTGGCCAAGTCGTTATTGGAGTGTGTGTGGTTAATCGGCACACTAATTTGGGAAAAACAAGGGTGGCAAAGGGCAGCTTGATGTTTATCATAGATCAATGGAGCATGTGTGGTTTACCGGCACATTGATTAAGTGATAAGTGACATCAAGAGTACCAAGCAATTTTCATGGTTATTCATTCCTTGTTTGTGATCCTCGATATACCAATCACAAACTTGAAGGGGATAATCGAGGTTTACACATCCCATTGAAAAGTTCATTGAATCTCAAATATATAAGAATTTCAATTTATTTAAAACTTAATGTCATTTTCATTTTTTATGGTGGAAATTGGTAAATCATCATTTACCTACCTTCAAATATTTCGCAATTGGATTACAACAGCCCTCTTCCGAATTGTAGAATATTGTGTTGGGTCCTAGCCATAATATTTCATTTGGGAGCTATATTAAGGATTCTTATATAATCTAAACTTTGTCCTTTTTTCCTTTTAGATGTATACCCCAAACAATGCTTTAGGCTCCAACCATTCTGTCTCGTTCTCTCATGAAACTGGTTGGGAGAATTATCTTCGATTGGTAAAACTTCAACGATTGGATCCGAAAATTCGTATGACCCTTTGCTATGAGGACAAAGAATATGTCCTCGATAAAGAGCTAAAAGAGATTGATGAACAAACTGCTACTCCCAAGAAAATTGAGGAATACATGGTTCATGAGAGGAACGCGACAAAGGTGTCGTGCATCATGATTGCTACCATGACTGTTGAGCTTCAAAAGTCCTATGAGGACTTTTGGCCCTACGAGATGCACCAAGACTTGATGGAAAGGTACCATCAAAGTGCTTGACAGGAAAGGTATGTAATTATTGCCTCCATGATTACAAAAAATGAAGTATGGAGAGTCCATCACGGCCTACTTGCAAAAGATGCAAAGGTTTGTGGACCGCTTGCTGAAGTCGAATGTCAACTTTGATGAAGAGTTGGCTATTGACATTATCCTACACTTTTTGCCTCCTTTTTATGATTAATTCAGAATGACTTATCATATGAACAAGGAGGAAGTCACTCTGAGCAAGCTTCAAAGCCTACTAAGAACTGCTGAAAGTAATTTGAAAGGAAAGTTTGTTGTACCCACTCCCTACTGCTGTTGCCCCTGTTTTGGCAATTGTAAATGGGAAAGGAAAGAAATGGAAGGCTACGTATAAGAGCCACAAGGGAAATACCCATGATGGATCCTCTTCTAGTGGGACCAAAAGTGGTTTTGATAAACCCTCGTCCAATCCCAAGGAAGCAGAGTGCTTCTTTTGTCATGAAGAGGGCACTGGAAACAAAGTTTCCATAAATACTTACAGGACATTAAGGATGGGAAGATAAATCCCACTTTCATAGGTATTTACACTATTCTATCTAATAACTCATCACATCCTAATTCTTGGGTCCTTGATACAGGATGTGGTTTTCACATTTGTTCTGATTTGTAGGGTCTAAAAAGAAGTAGGGATGTGGAGCACGGGAAGATGAACTTAATCATGGAGAATAAGAAAGTGTCGCCTGTCATCAAGATTGGATTTTATTCTTTATTGCTTAGTAGTGGGTTAAATTTAGAGTTGAATAATTGTTGCTACTCGTCTAATATGGGAAGAAGCATTATTTCTTTTCATGGTTTGTGTAAACAAGGTTTTTGATTTTTGTTTAACAATGAAATTGGTTCTATCAATGATTTTTATAAAGGTATCTTTTATTTTGAAGCATTGCCTTTTAATGGTGTATATGAAACTGTGATGGTTGTAAATAAATTAGGAAATAATGTGTTGCATATCAATCTGTCCAATGGTTTGGACAAAGCATGCTTATGGAATTTTCGTCTTGGACATGTCAACAAGAAGCGCATAGCCTTACTCCAAAAGGATGGAGTGTTGGAGTCATTTGACTGAAAGTTGGATGACATATGTGAATCTTGTTTGTTTGGAAAGATGACCAAGTCACCCTTCACTAGTTCTTACGCAAGGGGTGAGAGTTTGTTGGATCTTATACACAGCGATGTGTGTAGACCCTTCAGATCTGCCACAAGGGATGCTAACCACTTCTATGTGACATTTACTGATGATTATAGTAGATAAGGGTATATCTACTTAATCCAGCATAAGCCAGAAACCTTTGAAAAGTTCAAAGAGTTTAAGCAAGAAGTAGAGAACCAATTGGACAGGAAGGCAAAGATGCTCCGATCCGATCGAGGTGGTGAGTATCTTAGTATCGAGTTCCACGACTATCTTAAAGAATGTGGAATTATTTCACAATTGACGCCACCTAGGACACCACAGTTGAATGGTGTGGATGAGAGGCAGAATCAGACCTTGTTAGATATGGTTCTTTCCATGATGATTCAAGCTTCGTTACCTATCTCATTTTGGGGGTATGCCTTAGAGACTGCCGCCCATATCCTTAATCTAGTTCCAAATAAGAAGGTTGCCAACACACCTCACAAGATGTGGAAAGGGAAGGTTCACTCGTTAGCACACATCAAGGTTTGGGGTTGCGAGGATTTCGTACGATGAGAGACTCACGAAAAGCTTGAACCTCGTAGTGAGCGATGTATTTTATTGGCTACCCACAAAAATCCTTTGGATATCTCTTCTATAGATCGAGTGACAATGTTGTCTTCGTTGCGAGGAGAGGGGTTTTCCGAGAGAGAAAGAAAGAGAGAGTGTGTAACGTCCCAAAAATACCGGTTAAAAGTTTCATTTTTAATCTAGGTTAATACATAGAAACATCATTACAAAACATTCATAACAATAATTCAGGGTACATCCCAGAAATCCATAGTGCGGAAAACAAGAGTGTGTGTGTGTTATGCCGCTACCGTGCCGACTCCTAGCTGAAGAGGTACCTGAAACAACAACTGAAAAACGTAAGCACAAAGCTACCGTGCCGACTCCTAGCTGAAGAGGTACCCGGTACGGCCATTCTGGGGTGCCGACTACCCGTGCGGCCATTCTGGGGTGCCGTCTACCCGTGCGGCCATTTTGGGGTGCCGTCTACCCATGTCAAGCTATTCTGGGGTGCTGACTACCGGTCGGTCCTGACAACCGATCCTCGGGAACTATTTCACCCCCCCCCCCTTACTGCTACTCACACATATATCATAACATAACAAATTATCAGACATATCTGGGGTGTCTGCACTACCCTTCGGTCCTAACAACCGAACTCTACTTCTATCACTTATAGCACATCATGCTAGAATATAACATATAGTGTAGTCGCAAACCTAGATGATATCACAAAGACATTCATCTAACGTACAACTCCTACTGGTGGGCCGGCATTGTGGCCGTAGACCCACCGCTACTGGAAGGTAACTCACCTCAAAGTAGCTGCTGATCTAATCGGGAACTGACTGTCTACTGCTGTTGCTGCTACTCCGGACGTCCTCCGGCTATAATTCCCACAAAATGATCAGTCAAACACTGCTAGATGTACTTAGGGTAAAATGACCCTTTTACCCTTGATCAAGTTAAAATCCAAGTCAAAGTCAACTTCCAGTTGACTGGACTCGCCGAGTCCGCGAGCAACTCGCCGAGTCCGCGAGCAACTCGCCGAGTCCTTCCCTTACTAATCCGGTCCTACTTGACAAGTCCCTCTCCCTACTCACTGAGTCACCCTTGACTCACCACTCGGGACTATGGGTCCGACTCGAGTCGCGACTCGCCGAGTCCGCGAGGAGTTCCTCGAGCAGATCCCCTACTCGCTTCCAATCCACACCAGAACACCCCATACGAGGGTTTGGGGTTTTGGGACTACGTTACACGGTTAATTCCGCGTGCAGGTACGAAGGGTTGAACCTTCAACGCTAAAACCTCTCTTGATATGTGAAAGTTCATATGACTCGCCGAGTTTGAAGAACAACTCGGCGAGCTCCAGGCAATCTTTATAGGACTCGTCGAGTTGTTCATCCAACTCGCCGAGTCTAGGACCATCTTCATAGAACTCGCCGAGTTCCCCATTGGGACTCACCGAGTCCCTTGACCCATTTCCCGAGTAGGCCAGATCTGAGACATGCAACGCTTCAAAACCACAGATCTATGGTCCTAGGGCATGTTTACCACGTAAAGTTGCAAACTTTACGTGCATGCATGGCCCTATGAGCTCAACATGCAATTCCGAGCTCTTTAAGAGGTCCTACACTCAATAGGGACCTCAATCACCTCAACCACAGAGACTTTATGCTAATAGGATGTCCAAAAGGTCAAAATCCGAAGTCCTTGCAGAACATTAACCATAAACACATAGAGATTTACGTTCTTAGGGCTTAAAACCACTTTATAGGGACATAAAGGGGATTTAATGAACTAAAGATCACAGTAGGAACTTTTCTACCTGAATAGAAGCCCTTCACAGAGTAGATTCCGGATCTTCTTCCCTTCTTGCACTCTTCAACCTTCTCCTTCTTTTCCCAAGCTCCAAACCACCTTCACAAAGCTAAAAATCACCCACAAGGACACAAAGAGGGCTAGGGTTTCGTTCTACAGATCTCTGGGAGTGCTAGGGGAAAAGGAGGTTGGGTTAGATAGTTTAAATAGGGTGCAAACACCTGGGTTAGGGTTTTACTCCAAACAGGGTCTACTCGCCGAGTCCCACGAGCCTACTCGCCGAGTGGACAGAGTAGATCCCGCGTCTAGTCCCACTTCTACTCGGCGAGTTAGTCCTTCAACTCATCGAGTCCAAGGTTAAAATGCCATATATAAGGAGAGTTAATAACCAAGAATACATACCAGGAACCAGGTGCTACAGAGAGAGAGAGAGAGAGAGAGAGAGAGAGAGAGAGAACTCATATGCCAAGAGGATAGTGGGAGGAAAATTGACCTTGAAGAGCTTCAAGAGTTAGGTGATGAAGGAACCTCAAACACTAGTGCTCAACCCGAGAAGGAAACTCCTGTTGCACCATTTGACGAGTCCTTACCTCTGAGGCGTTCCAGTAGAGTTAGAATAGCACCTGAGTTTTATGGTTACCATATTATTGTTAAAGGTGATACGTTCATCAGTGATATTACACTGGTAAATTTGCATGAACCTAACAACTAAAAGGAAGCCATATCAGGCCCCAAGTCTGCAAAATCGAAAGTGGTGATGGACAGCGAGATTCAATCCATGTACGACAATCAAGTTTGGAACTTGATTGACCGTAACACCATAAATCTTGAAACAAAATTTTCATATTTAAAAAATCACATAATTATCATAACATATTTCACAAAACCCCAGATCACAAAGTTTTCATAAACACTTATTCAGAAAATGTTTCAAACACAATCCATGATCCTTAAAATGTAACTCTTCCTCGTCTGTACAATCAAGCCGGCACATTCCCATGATCCTGAGAAGTACCTGAAACACAGAACACATAACACGGTAAGCACGAATCTTAGTGAGTTCCTTAAAATACCATACACATCTTATTAGCCTCTCATGGCTATACACGAATAAGACCCTCCGGTCCTAACTCAATAAGATCAGAATAAGAGACAACATAATTCACAAAGATATAATGCATGATACCACAATACTCAATATAAGCACATAATACCCTCTGGTCACACATAAATTTCCAATCTAGGTAAGTATAGTGAGAAGACTCACCTTGTAAGAAATCGGATAACGTCGAACTCAAATCACCAGTCTAGCCTCTGACTAACACATATAAAAATTATCTCTAATTAATAACAGCTCTCAAAGAAGCTAGACTAAACGCTTCTACAAACTCACAGAAGGATAAAAGGCCAATTTACCCTTCCATGGCCTTAATAGTCCACAACTTGACCAAACCCTAAAAGTCAATTAAAAGTCAACGGTAGCACGTACGCTGCGCGTACAAGCCCTCTACGTTGGGCGTACTCCTTCGCTATGCATGTATCGAGGATTCTCGACCCTATGTTGCGTGCACTGGTCTTTTTGGCTCGAGAAATGTTAGTATGCTAGAGGTATTTGTGATTCTTTCATGTGTCGTTACGATAAGTTCCGGATCAAGGTCCGATGTCGGGGCAAGCCCGAAGTACGTATATATGGTAGTATGTTCCGGACTAGGGTCTGATACCGGGGAAATCCCGAGGAAGATTTATATGTGCATATTAGATTATAATTGTTCTCTTTGTGATACTTGTGTGTGCATGGTAGGGAGGTGAGTGTGGGCGAGGTCCCGTATCTCGTCACTAGCTGAGTATGGATGGGGTTCTGTATCTCAATATTAGCAGAGTAGGGGCGTGGCCCATGATAGGAGAGAAGTGAGTTTGGACGGGGTCCCTTAGACAGGCGGGGCCTAAGAGAGACGTATATGTATACTGAGCAGGGCTCGATGCCAGGCGAGGCTTGATGTCAAGCAAGGCCCGATGCCGAAGCCATTCTGATATTGGGCAAGTCCTGATGCAGCAGGCGGGGGCCTATTACATGATTATGTGTATGGTATGTAGCAGATTGGGGAACTCACTAAGCTTCGTGCTTACGGTTTTTAGTTTTGGTTTCAGGTACTTCCGGTAGCGGAGGGAATAGCTCGGGATAACTGCATCGCACACCAAGAAGTTTAGCCTGGGATGTTTTAGTCTGATCAAAGAAGCATGTTTTGAATTAATACTCTATTTTGAGAAAACAACTTATGTTTATGAAAGAAATGATTTGATAATTATGGTTTGTTTAATGATTTAAAAATGAAATTTTTGGACCGTATTTTTGGGATGTTTCAGCCTTTTTGGAATGTTGTGCATTCCGTGGTTGCAGTAGGTGATGAGGTTTTTGAGGATATCTTGAGTGATTAGACTGTGGATTGAAGTTGTGGTTGAATGGTGGTTTTGTGAACTGCTGATTCTTACGAAATGATGGTGGTGGTAGCCTGTTGAATTGTTGGCTAATAAAGCTATGGGATTTTGGAATTCTTCTTCGCCATCCATTTCAGCTTTAGCTTCATATGAAAGAGGATAAGATGGTTCAGTAGGGCATGAGAATATTTGAGTTTTGACTTGTGGAGTTTGAGCTATCAGGGCAAGTGGACCACAGAGATCAGCACAATCTTTGAGCACGGTTGATTCTTGTGCTTGAAGTTCTCCGTGCAGTTTGAATAAAGACAAAGTATGAATATTTCTATCTCCTTGTATAATCATCTTTTCAGTGGACCAATGTCTTCCCAAACCATTGAGAAACTGTAGATTTGTTTCATGGTTTCTTCGAATTGTACCATCATTTGATAGTTTCGTGATGATGAGGTTTAACCGTTTGAACGAATCATCAAGACTTTCATCGGGAAGAGCTTTAAAGTTGTTAAACTCATTGAGAGCAGTAGTGAGTTTCTTATCTTAAGCTTGTTCAGACCCTTGATAAAGATTTTTAAGCACATCCCAAATCTCTTTAGCAGATTTGTAGTTGATGATGGGGTCAAAGTTGTTTGGAGCTACACTACAAGAGATTTCATAGAAGGCTATAGCATAATTTTCCATTTTGTCAGGATCATCTTTGGTTGGTCGATTCATTGCGGCTGGACCTCCACCTAGTCTTGTTTGAGTACCATCTTCTTGAACAGGAGTAAGAACAGTAACATGTGGTCCTTCTTCCACGGATCTCTACACATCTCTTCCAAGCCTCTTGAGATACCTTTCCATTCTTTGTGACCAGTGGTGGTATTCATTTGCTACAAGTATTGGTGCTCTGTTAGAGCCTCCAACACTATTGGAAACATTCAATGATAAAGCTTGTGCCATGTCTCCTTTGTTTTTTTTGTGTCTTTTATTTGAAGAATGAGCTTTAGTGGTATAGAAGGCTTTTAAAAATCAGAGTTTTGTTTAAAAAGCAACCACTTTGACTCTGATACGAATTGTTGAGAGAAAAACTTTGGGAAACACTTGAAAAAACGTTAGTACAAGATATAGTTGCAGAATAAGTTAATCTAAATGGATCATATTAGATCAACAATAATAAGTTATAATTGTTAGATAGTTAGTTGCAGAAAAGTAAATTGTGGAAATGTAAATGAAATATAAATAGCAACAAGTTATATCAAGTATACATCCAACTTATTCATAACACGGTTTGCAATCAAACATGAGTTAGTAAGTGAGATCAGTTTAAGATGAAGAGGATCTTGGAGTTTGTAACGACCAAAAAATTCCAACCAATTTAAATTTTTCGAAAACAACCTGATTCAATTAAAGTTATTACAAAAAGGTTTTCAATACAATTTATTTAAAGTATTCCTAGAATCATTTCACGACAAAAACATGAGGAGCGGTATGATCACGCCTTCGCCTTGCCACGGTTTCCTGAAGAACCTGAAAAACATTAAACCACAACTGTAAGCCCGAAAGCTTAGTGAGATATCCCCAAAATACCAACCACATATACCATACACACATAACATGTCATAACATATCCGATCACAGAACAGCCATGGACTTCGGGTCTACTATGTGACTGGTCCGCCGCACCGGCCAACAGTCCACCTGGTCCACCCTCCGAGTCTAGCCATATACCTCGAGTCTACAGTGTGATTGGTCCGCCCGTACCGGGCCTTCAATCTACCTGGTCCACTCTCCGAATCTAGCCACATACATCGAGTCTGCAGTGTGATTGGTCCGCCCGCACCGGGCCTTCAATCCACCCGGTCCACTCTCTGAGTCTACAGTATAACTGGTCCACCTGCACCGGGCCTTCAGTCGGCCTGGTCCACTCTCCGAGCCTCGGCACGTCTAGTCCGCCCTCTTGGGGCCTACAGCCTATCCGGACCGCTCACTGGGCCTTCGGGACAACCGGTCCACCCTGGGTATCTTAGCCTACAGCAGAAAGCAGGACCCGCCTCAACCCAACTCCAGTCCAAACAACCATGTGCACATAAACATACAATCATATAACAATTCACAGTCAACAAACTGATCAACAGATCACATAACATATCATCATCCTAACCAGGATACCGACCTAACCGGTCACTAGCATAACATCACCCTACATCTCAGGATACCGATCTCAATCAGGTCTCTAACATAAACCATCCTAGTTACCAGGATGCAACATATCAAAGCAATAACATACAACAAATACCCGGATCTCAATCCGATAAAGGGCCGGCCTTGGTGCCTTAGACCCTGTTGATATAGTGAGGATAACTCACCTCGAAACTGCCCACTGAACAGATAACCCAAGCTGCTCCGATCACTGATGTGGTATCCACCACTGGACAACTACCAAAGCACTGAACTCAAAACAATATTCAACAATTACCAAAATTCCCCTGGAAATCAACTGGTCAACCCTTGGTCAAAGACAGGGTCAAAGTCAACCCCTGACTGACTCTACTCGCCGAGTCAACCCGATGACTCGTCGAGTCCCCATGCTCAGCATTTCCTTCAATCTGCGACCCAACTCGCCCAGTCACCTCGAGACTCGCCGAGTTCAACAACTCTGAGTCCACTCGCACACAACTCACCGAGTCACCCCTTGACTCACCGATTCACGGCTCAACCAGAAAAGATTGGGACTCTTCGACAAGACTCGCCGAGTCCAAGAACAGACTCGTCGAGTCTAAGGCTATCTTCAACCTACTCGCCGAGTTGTTCTTCTAACTCTCCGAGTTCCATGCCATCTTCATCCAACTCGCCGAGTTGTTCTTCCAACTCGTCGAGTCCCAGCCTATCTTCAAGCAACTCGCCGTGTCCACCCATGTGACTCGCCGAGTACCACCGGGTCTGAATCCATACAGAGGCTTTCCAAGCCATGCAGATGATCCAAGCCATAGATCTACCCTTCCTAAGGCCATCCATCACGTAAAGTAGCAAACTTTACGTGAATCCAAGGAGATCTAGGCACTTTACACTCTAGGGCTAGGGTTTGGGACAAAATAGCTCCTTCAAACACTCATCAACAGGGACTTTATGACATATAGGACCATCACAAGCTTAGATCTGAAGTAGCATCCTCAGATCCAAGCTTCTATCTCACTTTAGATGCCATACCAACCACCACACATGAACCCATGAAGAAAATAGCTTAAGGAAATGGTTCCTTACCCTTGGAATGAGCCCAACCAACTGTAGATTGTTGTTTCCCCCAAGCTTCCTGATACAAGCCACAAATCTTCAAGCTTAAAGCACCAAATATCCTTCTCCAAGCTCTAACTCACTCAACAATGGGGTTTCCTCATGAAATTAGGGCTTCTGGAACTCAAGGGATGATAAGGAGGCTGGGGAGGAGACATAATGTTCTTTATATAGGGCTCAACCTTCGGATTTAGGGTTTTCTCCACTCAGCACCAACTCGCCGAGTCCACCCATGCTACTCGCCGAGTTGGTCACTTAACACGCGACTAGAGTCGCGACCCTACTCGTTGAGTCCCTCCCATGGACTGGCCGAGTTCCCCTTCCCAATTTACTCTTTTAGCCCTTCAACTTTACTCTTGATATTCCGGGATGTTACAGAGTTAAGACAAAGATAAGAGATAATGATCTTTGTATGAGATTTCAACAATTCATAAGAAGAGATAAGAAATGATAAGAAGTGGTAAGTTTTCCTTGAATAAGAGGACTTTATTTATAGAGCCTCAAAAAGTTACATAGAGAATATAAAATACTAAACTACTGACTTATCGTGACCATGCAAGGTTCACTGGATAATACAATGCTAATAAAACAAGTCAGATGATGTAACTATAAACTCCATTATGGATGAGTTGATTGTGGTTGACATCTCCAGGTTGCGGTTGTGGTAGTCAAACAGATTGCGGTAGGAAGAACACATTGTGGTAGGAAATACGGCTGCGGATCATCAAATTTAAGAGGGTCACTTTATGTATAACATGTATATTGTACTAATATTGAAATTCAACCTTCAAGATATTTTCATTAGTCAATGAGTTTGATTTTTTCTTTTGCTTTTGGTTAACTAAGGATTATACTAAAATGGGGGAGGAATGCCAGTGATTTTAGTGTAGTTAGTATTGCTAGTGAGACATGTTGAGATAGGTTTGCTTTCTGAGATTCAAGGTGTGGGGTGCACACTCAGAAATTCTAATGTAAGCTTAGGTGTGCAGGGGTCTGAGGGCAATGCCCCTTGGGAACGGGGTTCCAAGCAACATAACTCATGTGAGGTCTAGGGGCAGCGCTGTCACACCCCCAAACCAGAACGACGGAAACGTTCGAGGGCGGAGGACGTCATGTTCAGTATCACAACAAATGTAAAATAGTAAAACAAGCAACAACATCTATTGCATTAATATTAAAGTGGTTACATTTTATTCAAATTACACATGATAGACTACAAAAATAAATAACAAAACAAAGACTTAACGCTATTATGCTCCATCTTCACAGAATCTGCACATGTACCTGTCTACTGTTTATCATGAGAATACAAGCGATTTTGAAAGTGTATCAACATTTAAGTTGGTGAGTTCATAAGCATTTTTGTGTTAAAAATGGTAAATTCTTTTTTCTTTGAAAGTGTTATGGTGTTTCTCCAGAAAATCCTATATTTTCTTATTAGTTGAATGGAATGTAGTCTTAGAACCTTAAGACAAAAATTGTATAAATTCTTTTACTTAAAGAATGAAGCTTTGAATAGATAACCTTATTTATTTCCCAAAAATGAATTTGTAAATCGCTCACTAGTAAAATGATGATGTTTGTCCCGGAAAATCGTATATTTTCCATGAGTTTAGTTGTAGTCTAATATGAATCGAGACCTAAAAGTGTAAGTAAATATGTCATACTTAGCTTGAACAAATTATAATTTTATTATCAACTAAAACTAGTTGAACATTTGCTCACTCTAGATTCTGAACATGTTAATAATACCTTATTAGGATTACTTTATACAAACGATGTATATAAAAAAATAACCATAAAGATTCTAGTCCTTAAGTTCATTTGAGAAGCATATTACTACGTGCATGAGTCATTCTCTCAGCGTGCGAGTTCTTATAACCACACTAGACGTCAGTACCGATGTTGACATTTGTCACCCCGAAGACTGTAGCTAACAGTCAGGGTGTGGAATCGTCAGTCCCGTATAGATCTCTACATAAGTATCACGCTCTCCCTCCTAGAGACTCTAGTTATAAGTAGGGAATTTCGTTGGGTACTACACAAAGCCATTGTCTCACAAATTGTAATGCAAACAACGAGTTCACGAATAATATGGTGAAAAACCTTTTAGTAAATAAAAATACAGGTCTTTATTTGTATCTGTTTACGATTAAAGCATGGATTGACTCATAAATTATACTTCATATAATTTTATATGTTCTATCTGATTAGTATTATTTCTCGTAGGTGAACACCTTTGTTCTGCGTGATACAAAGGTAATGATACCGAATTAATGAAGTAACCTTTTAAGTTCATATAGGTATAATATATATATATATATATATATATATATATATATATATATATATATATATATATATATATATATATATATATATATGTATGTATAAGAAACGATCTTCAGACAAATAACACCACCTTAATCCCACATCGAAACAAGAAAAAGGAATTAAGGTAATAGTCCTTAGCCCTTCAAATCTTGTTTATATATTTACTCGTATATAAACATGATTTGGCAATTATAAGATTAAAAGGGTTAATTATAACATTTAAAGAGTTTAACTATTTGACTAATGTAGCACCTGGTTCTTGGTATGTATTTCTTTTATTTTTATCTAAGTATTTTGCATTTTTGGCCTTGGACTCGGCGAGTTGTAGGACCAACTGGCCGAGTAGAAGCGGGACGGGACGCGGGATTTATGTGATGGACTCGGCGAGTCGGGTCCCAGACTCGACGAGTAGACCATATCTGGACAAAAACCCTAATCCGAGGGTTTGCACCCTATTTAAACAATGTTATGTCAGCCACAACGTCTCTTATTCTCCGAGAACACATCTCATTGAAAACCTAGCCATTATTCAAGCAATCTAAGCGTTGTTGGTGGATTTTGGTGCTTGTGGTCTTAAGAAGGAAGGAGAAAAGCTTGAGGAAGTGAGTGAAGACCAAGGGAACCCGAGTTTGTGCACCTTCTACAGTTCATTGAAGGTAAAAAGCTGTAACCTTGCTCTTTCATTTGTTACATCTCTTTTTGGGGAGATTTAGGGCTTTTATAAGCCATTTTGATGACCAACCATGATTACAAACATGGTTGGGGGTTGGGGCTTCTGAATCAAGTCATTAAGGGAGTCACAAGGCTTTTGGGGGCTGCTTTTGCACCCATGAAGGGTCCCATGCATCATAAGAGCTTATTTTATGTCTTTTTGAGCTCAAAGTCCCATGCATGCACGTAAAGTTTGTAACATTACGTGCTAGAACGATTGTAGGAGCTTGGATCTATCTTTTGATAAAAGGTTGTACAATAGAAATCAAGGATTTAGAGTGTGGACGTTACCGACTCGACAAGTCCGTTCCTGGGGCTCGACGAGTCCAAGGCTATGAGTCCCGAATCTGTTGAGGGTCAAAAGCACTCAGTTGGGTGTTAGAAGTGTTGTAGCAGGACAGAAAGAGTGACCCAACGCATTGGACTTAGTTTTAGACCTGGAGTTCATGGGACTCGACGAGTGCTAGAACAGACTCGGCGAGTCCAATGCAATCTCCTTAAGATTGAAGATGAACTCGACGAAGTTGTTCATACAACTCGGCGAGTCGAGGTCAGACTTGTTCTTCAGATGAAGGTGAACTCGACGAGTTGTTCATACAAATCGGCGAGTCGGATGAAGGATCTATGATGTTCGTATAGAAGAGGAACTCATCGAGTCACCGCCAAACTCGACGAGTCGAGTCATGGATGAGGGAGTGTAAAGGGTTAGGGACTCGACGAGTTGATGGCCCAACTCGGTGAGTCGGGTCAACTTGAAGTTGACTTTGACTTGGATTGGATTGGGGGTAAAATAGTCATTTTACCCTAAGAGTAGATGTCAGTTTCTGACTACGCATTTTGTGGGATTGTAGCCGAAGGATTTCCAGAGTTGCAACAGACAGAGACTATCCACACGAATTATCAGCAACTACTTGTTCGAGGTGAGTTACCTTCCAGTAGCGGTGGGTCTATGGCCACAATGCCGGCACACCAGTAGGAGTTGTATGTTAGATGATTGTCTTTGACATATCATCTAGGCTTGCTACTACATGATATGTTTATATGCTGGCATGACATGTTATATGAGATAGTGGTAGTAGGAGGGGGATAGTTCCCAAGTTCGATTGTTAGGACCGAAGGGCAGTTTGGACACCCCAGATATATCTGATAGTATGTTATGTTGTGATATATGTGATAGTAGCAGTAGGAGGTGGAATAGTCCCCAAGGGTCGGTTGTTAAGACCGACGGGTAGGTCAGCACTCCATAATGGCTTGCCACGGGTAGGACGGCACCTTAGAATGGACGCACGGGTAGGTCGGCACCCCAGAATAGCCGTACGGGCAGGTATGCGCCCCAGAATGGCCGTACCAGGCAGGTTGGGCACCCTAGAATTGCCCGGCCGTATATATGCTATGTGATTGTATGATATGTGGTACGATGGGGGAACTCACTAAGCTTCGTGCTTACAGTTTGCAGTTTTGGTTTCAGGTACCTCTTCAACGAAGGGGAAGGAGTCGGCGCGGTGTCACACACACATGTTGGTTTTCCGCACTAGAGTTTCTTGGGATTGTACTCTGACATTATTCTTGTTTTTGTGAATGGCTTTCAGACACGAGTTGTGGTTTTTATGAAAAGTTATGATTGTATGGTGTTTTCTTATGAATGTTTTTACAAGTCAATTAATTAGAAACGAAATTTTTGGACTTTAAATTTGGGTGGTTACAAGTTGGTATCAGAGCCCTGGTTTGAGGGATTCGGACACACCATTAGGGGTGTCTGGACTCAAACCAAGGGATTAAAAGATTTTTACAAAGAAAATGATTTTCTAAAAGCTAAGTTAAAGAGTTTTAAGAAATATCAAGATGTGTGATGTACGCGACCGACCGAGCTCAAGTAAGCTTTCCCCAAAGTACCCATACAATGCTTATATTATGTTTATCAATTTTAGTAGAACAACATGCTAGAATAGGACTAAGGATCTAGGAATGATGCCTTATGTGCCTGCTTTATGTGCTTCAGCTTATGAGGATTGCATGCTAGTATTGAGTAGACAGTAATAGGATAGTCTGTTCAGGTTATGCCTGGTAGTATGAGCTCATCATTGTATGCTAGTACAGTTTCTCACTATGAGAACAGATTTGCTTAAGTAGTTTTCCTGCATCTGAATGCTTGCTTTGTGCTTTGTAGGACTCTGAATGATGGGAGTTAAACATTAGGCGAATACGTCATGCCACACGTGATCAGGATTGAATAATCTCAAAGTGTTCGCTTTGTCCCTATCGTGCAGCTCTTGTATGAGTCTAAACGTTGTGGGGACGATTCTTTTACTCAAGGGATTATCCAAGCCTCATTTCATGTGATGGTATTCAGGTAATGGCTAATTGGCATTACTAGGAGGACTTCAGCACCTGAGGACCGGTATGGGTGGAGTCAAAGATTTTCCCTAGGGTAAGCCTAGGATGAGAATAACAGAGATCAGCAGGGGAAAAAGGGACTTAGTGGAGTCAAGGCAATCCTTGAGGAAGGTACGGATAGATGCGGAAGGTAGTATGGGCCCGTACTTCTGAAAGCAGAGGATCCGTAACCGAATTGAGGAAAGCTGAGGCAAGACCGGGGAACTTGTAGTGGATGTGATCCCTCTTGATCTATCAGCATCACTAATGGTTGTCTCTATTTATTGCAGAATGGTGGTACTATGGCAGAGGCCAGTAGTTGGTAGCTCAGGAGAGGGATCGGGTTCGGGTTCAGGCTCCGAACCAGTGGATGAGAGGCTACGCGAGTTCATCGCGTCTGAGAGCACCATAGGCATCCTTGATGTGACTCCGGTCATATTTGGGTCGATCAAGGAAGGGATTGTTGAGCTGATGGAGGATCGCCTTAGGGCGTTCAGGAGTGACATGGCGACCAGCCAGTCGGGGTCCCGCACACTATCCTTTAAGGACTTCAGGGGCAGTGGTGCGCCAGATTTCCATGGGGCAAAGGACCCCATCACTGCCAGACGATGGATTGCGGACATTTAGTTTGTGCAGCTAACGAGCTTCTGCCCCGAGGGGTCGAAGGTGAGATATGCAGCAGGGTGTTTGAGAGACAGAGCTAGAGACTGGTGGGAGTCTGTTGGTGACTCATTGGGAGCCTCGGCTATGGAGGCTATGACCTGGTCAGACTTTGTGACCAGATTCAGGGTGGAGTTTGCGCCAGCTGTAGAGCTTTAGCAGCTGGCCAGGGAGTTTCTGGACATGAGGCAGACTACGGAGACTATGGCGGAGATCACTACCAAGTTCCGGGAGAGGGCATTGCTGGTGCCCCAATATGCAGGAGATGAGGATATGAGGAGGACCCACTACCATGACATGCTGCGAGCCGACATTCGGGAGCATGTTAGTTTTTCAGCTTGCCCTACCCTGGATTCCATGATTGCCAGGGCAAGGGAGAGGGAGATTGATCTGGAGCATGTCCAGAAAAGGAAGATAGAGGAGGGACAAACGATTGGGGCTTCGGGGAAGAAGCCCAAGGGATCAGATGGTAGGCCGAAAGGCCAGTCAGGACAGGGCCGCTACAGGAAATGCGGCAGGCCACATGAGGGGGCGGGTAGATTGGGATCGTCGGGCTGCTACAAGTAAGGTAAACGGGGCACTTCAGCAGGAATTGTACAGCCCCTGTACCAGTTATTCAGACGTCTGAGTTGTTGTGTTTCCACTGCAACCAAAGGGGCCACAAGAAGGCCAACTGCCCTCAGTTGACAACATCAACGCCAGTGAAGGAGCCAACTCCAGCGAGCTTGCGGATTACTAATGGCCGGCATGGCAAGGTGGAGGCTCTAGTGGTGAGGAGTTGGGCATTCCAATTGACTGCTGAGGAGGCACGCGCTGCACCCGATGTGATGACGAGTATGACTTCTTATTTATGCTTTTATGATACACTGCTGTGATTTTGATATGTTATGTATGTGCTCTACTTAGGATCGTTCCATGTGAACGGTATCCCAGTTCAGGTATTGTTTGATTTGGGTGCTACCCGATAATTTGTCTCTCTTGCGCTTAGCAAGAAGTTCCCTGAGTCTTCGGGCATGTTGGATTGCCCTCTAGAGGTCAAGATTGCGGAAGACCGGTCAGTGCGAGCATCGTAGGTTTCCCGAGATTGTGTTTTGAGATTATTCGAGGAGCGTTACCTGCTAGACTTGGTTCCCATATCTTTGCGACGGAACAAGGTGATTATAGGTATGGATTGGTTGAGCCGCAATGGGGCAGTGATAGATTGCACACAGCAATTGGTGCGAGTCAGGACCCCTGGAGGGGGAGAGATGATGATTCAGGACGAGAGACCACAGCGATGGCCAACCTTATGTTGGGCAGCGAGGTCAAGGCGTTACGTTCAGTAGGGATGCGCAGGATATGTCGCTTATGTCATGGACACCCGGGAGGCGGGTAAGCGATAATGGGCGATGTGCCTGTGGTGCGAGAGTTTACGGATGTATACCCCGAGGAGTTGCCTGGGATACCTCCGGAGAGGTAGGTGGAGTTCAGGATCGGCGTAGTCCCTGGTGCGGCTCCGATAGCCAAGGCACCGTATTGGTTGGCTCCTCCTGAGATGCAATAGTTGTCTACACAGCTGCAGGATCTGTTAGACAAGGGATTCATTAGACCGAGTAGTTCTCCCTGGGGAGCCCCGATTCTATTTGTAAAGAAGAAGGATGGGTCGCATCGGACGTGTATAGATTATCGGGAGCCGAACAAGGTAACGATGAAGAACTGTTACCCACTCCCGAGGATTGATGACCTCTTTTACCAGCTACAGGGAGCATCTTGGTTCTCCAAGATCTATCTACGTTCAGGATATCATCAGATGAGGGTCAGAGAGGAGGATGTACAGAAGACTGCGTTACGGACGCGCTATGGCCATTACAAATTTCTGGTGATGCCCTTCGGGCTCACCAATGCTCCTACTGCGTTCATGGACCTCATGAATCGTGTGTGTAGACCGATGTTAGACTGTTCGGTGATAGTGTTTATTGATGATATCTTGGTTTATTCCAAGACGCAGGAGGAGCACGAGGAGCACCTGTGAGAGGTGCCGGAGACTTTGAGGAGGGAGAACTTGTATGCTAAGTTCTCCAAGTGTGAGTTTTGGTTACGCGAGGTGCAGTTCCTCGGGTACCTCATCAACCAGAACGGGATTTCGGTGGACCCGGCCAAGGTGGAGGCCGTGATGAGATGGGAGGTTCCGAAGTCTCCATCTGAGATTCGGAGTTTCCTAGGATTAGTCGGCTACTATCGGAGATTCATCTAGGAATTCTCCAAGATAGTCGTACCCCTGACCAGGCTAACAAGGATGGTCTTGGCCTTTCGTTGGGGGCCTGTGCAGCAGGCCGCATTCAAGACCCCGAGACAGAGATTGTGTGAGGTGTCAATCTTAGCCCTTTCGGACGGCATGGAGGATTTTGTAGTGTACTGCGATGCCTCCATCTAGGGTTTAGGCACAGTACTGATGCAGAGAGGGCATGTCATCGCCTACACGTCAAGGCAGTTGAAGCCTCACGAGACGAATTACCCAACTCATGATTTGGAGCTCGGGGCTGTTGTATTCTTCCTCAAGATTTGGCGTCATTACCTCTATGGGGTTCGGTGTATCATCTACACGGACCATAAGAGTTTGAGGTACCTCATGGATCATCCGAATCTAAACATGAGGCAGCATCGGTGGTTGAACGTGGTGAAGGATTACGATTTCGAAATCCTTTACCATCCGGGAAAGGCCAATGTGGTGGCCGAAGCGCTTAGCCGCAAGGCAGCGCCGATTAGGGATATCTGTATGAGGATGACAGTGGTGACCCCGCTGTTGGAGCGGATTCGGGAGGCCTAGCAAGAGGCTATAAAGGAGGAACATCGGAAGGTGAGCAGACCATCCAGACTCTGTAGGATATGCTATGAGCATGCGTGTTGGACTTTGGAGGTAGTTAGGATACCTACCTCCCATTGGCAGAGTTCTCCTGCAACAATAGTTATCATGCGAGCATTGTCCGCCCTCTCTTCGAGATGCTGTATGGGAGGAGGAGCAGGACCCTGATATGTTGGGGAGAGGTTGGCTAGAGGGTAATAGGGAGAACTGAAGTAGTGCTCAAGACGACAGAGAGGAAGAGCAGGTCTAAAGCAGGCTTCAGACTGCTCAGAGTCGGCAGAAAAGTTATGCCGATAAGCGTCGACCAGACCCGGAATTCCAGGTCGGGGATATGGTTCTCCTGAAGGTGTCGGCATGGAAAGGCATTATCCGATTCAGGAAACGGGTCAAGTTGGGCCCTAGTACATTGGACCGTTCAGGGTTATAGCCCGGGTGGGCAAGGTGGCGTATAGGCTGGATCTACCAGTCAAACTCAGTCAGATACACAACACCTTCCATGTTTCTCAGCTGCGAAAGTGCCTGGCGGACGACTCAACAGTGGTACCCTTGGAGGACATTCAGGTTGATGGCAGCCTGAATTACATCGAGCCACCTGTGTCGATCCTCGATCGGAAGTCGAAGGATCTGAGGAACAAGAGAGTGGAACTCGTGAAGGTGCAATGGCATCACCGGAAGGGCTCAGAATGGACTTGGGAGCCGGTGAACGAGATGATGGAACATTACCCATAGTTGTTTCAGGAGCGAGCAGCAGACTTCGTGGACGAAATCTAAAATAAGTGGGGGAGATTTGTAGCACCTGTTTCTTGGTACATATTTCTTTTATTTTTATCTAAGTATTTTGCATTTTTGGCCTTCGGGTCGGTGAGGTGAAGGACCAACACGCTGAGTAGAAGTGGGACGGGACGTGGGATTTAAGTGATGGACTCATTGAGTCGGGTCCCAGACTCGACGAGTAGACTCTGTCGGGACAAAAATCCTAATCTGAGGGTTTTCACCGTATTTAAACAATGTTATGTCGGCCACAACGTCTCTTATGCTCCCAGAACACCTCTCATTGAAACCCTATGCGTTATTCAAGCAATCTAAGCCTTCTTGGTGGATTTTGGTGCTTGTAGTCTTAAGAAGGAAGGAGAAAATCTTGAGGAAGCGAGTGAAGACCAACGAAACCCGAGTTTGTGCACCTTTTACAGTTCATTGAAGGTAAAAAGCTGTAACCTTGCTCTTTCATTTGTTACATCCCTTTTTGGGGAGATTTAGAGCTTTTATAAGCCATTTTGATGACCAAGCATGATTGCAAACATGGTTGGGGGTTGGGGCTTCTGAATCAAGTCATTAAGGGAGTCATAAGGCTGTTGAGGGCTGCTTTTGCACCCATGAAGGGTCCCATACATCATAAAAGCTTATTTTATGTCTTTTTTAGCTCAAAGTCCCATGCATGCACGTAAAGTTTGTAACTTTAAGTGCTAGAACAATTGTAGGAGCCTTGATCTATCTTTTGATCAAAGGTTGTACATCAGAAATCAAGGATTTAGAGTGTGGACGTTACCGTCTTGGCGAGTCCGTTCCTGGGACTCGACGAGTCCAAGGCTTTGAGTCCGTATTTGTTGAGGGTCAAAAGAACTCAGTTGGGTGTTAGAAGGGTTGTAGCAGGACAAAAAGAGTAACCCAACGCATTGGACTTAATTTTAGACCTGGAGTTCATGGGACTCGACCACTGATAGAACAGACTCAGCGAGTCCAAGGCAATCTCCTTAAGGTTGAAGATGAACTCGACGAGTAGTTCATACAACTCGGTGAGTCGAGGTCAAACTTGTTCTTCAGATGAAGGTGAACTCGACGAGTTGTTCATACAACTCGACGAGTCAAATGAAGGATCATTCAATGTTCTTATAGAAGAGGAACTCATCGATTCACCTCCAAACTCGACGAGTCGAGTCATGGATGAGGGCGTGTAAAGGGTTAGGGATTTGACGAGTTGACGGCCCAACTCGGCAAGTCGGGTCAACATGAAGTTGACTTTCACTTGGACTGGATTGGGGGTGAAATAGTCATTTTACCCTAAGAGTAGATGTCAGTTTCTAACTAAGCATTTTGTGGGGATTGTAGTTGGAGGATTTTCGGAGCAGCAGCAGACAGAGACTTCCCACACGAATTATCAGCAGCTACTTGTTCGAGGTGAGTTACTTTCCAGTAGCGGTGGGTCTACGGCCACAATGCCAGCCCACTAGTAGGAGTTGTATGTTAGATGATTGTCTTTGTGATATCATCTAGGCTTGCTACTACCTTATATGTTTTATATGCTGGCATGATATGTTATATGTGATAGTGGTAGTAGGAGGGGGACAGTTCCCAAGTTCGGTTGTTAGGACCGAAGGGCAGTTCGGACACTCCAGATATGTCTAATAGTATGTTATGTTATGATATATGTGATAGTAGCAGTAGGGGGTGGAATAGTCCGCGAGGGTCGATTGTTAGGACCGACGGGTAGGTCAGCACCCCAAAATAGCTTTCCACGGGTAGGACGGCACCCCAGAATGGCCGCACGGGTAGGACGGCACCCCAGAATGGCCGTACGGGCAGGTGGGCGCCCCTGAATAGCCGTACCGGGCAGGTCAGGCACCCCAGAATTGCCTGGCGATATATATGTTATGTGATTGTATGGTATGTGGTACGATGGGGGAACTCACTAAGCTTCGTGCTAACAGTTTGCAGTTTTGGTTTCAGGTACTTCTTCAGCGAAGGGGAAGGAGCCGGTGCGATAGCGGCACATCACACACACACATGCATGTTTACCTCACTAGAGTTTCTTGGGATTGTTCTCTGACATTATTCCTGTTTTTGTGAACGGCTTTCAGACACAAGTTGTGGTTTTTATGAAAAGTTATGATTTGATGGTGTTTTCTTATGAATGTTTTTACAACTCAATTAATTAGAAACAAAATTTTTGGACTTCAAATTTGGGTCGTTGCAACTAAATTTTGATGACTTGAGGTTAGTTTATAAAGTGATTTAAAACAGTTTGTTTTGATAACACAGCATGAAGTATAAAAATAACATCCTTGGTTTGATAGTTATAAATCACATGAGATAGATTATATAACTATAATGTTTTCTACTTGTATCCCCCCCCTCGTAAAAGAATTTAAAATCATTAAAAGATTAGTTTAGGGGTATGAACTCACTTGATAACTGGTGATTTGTACAGTGTTTCCTTTCTAGGAATGTGCTTTCTTGATGTCACCCCAAGTTACTGGTGAAGAAACGAGGTTCATGTGGACAACACTTCGACTGGAAGGGAGTTAGTTTCTCAGTAGATTCACGGCGTCGGGACTTGCGTCGTGTGTTAGAGGAGTTAGCGGGGCTTCGGGGTGGTTAAAAGGTGCTTCAAAGTGAGAAGGTATAGGAGAGAGGATGGAAATGAGTAACCAAAACCAGAAGGCCTCAATTTCTATATATAGGGTGAATTTTCGACTCTCACGTCGTGAGTATGCATGACTCACGTCGTGAGTCTGGTCCTGAAGAGCTCGTGGCGTGCGTCATTTGTCTACTTGCTCTGGAAGGTATCAAATCTTTGAGTTCACGTCGTGAACCCTATGTTCACATCGTGAGCTCTGACAAAGTGTCGAAATTTGTGCCCCGAACTTCATAAATTCATAACTCTCCCATATGAGTTCTGTTTTTGACGTTCTTTATATCCACGCATAGGTGAGATTATTCTCTACAACTTTCGTTTAGAATTTGTCGGCTAATTTTGACTTTATTTTTAATATCATAATTCTTAACTTGCCGGGACTAGAAATGTCTGTTAATAATCCATAACTTCTTCATCCGACGTCCGATTTCGTCTGTCTTTTTACCATTCCACTACTATTGTCGAGATCTTCAATTCTAGTTTAGGTTGTGTCGACTAATAGTCGCTCGATCTCTATTTCAAGTTTTTAGATGTCTACTGCTATATCTGAAACTTAGAAAATCATAGCTTCCTCATACAAAGTTAGATCTGGATGTTCTGTTTATATACATTTTCGGTTTAAGGATATCTATGAATTTCATTTAGATACCTAAGGCTAAAAAGCATTTTATTGAAATTTCTCGTTTTTTGCTTAACAGTTTTTTTCTGGTTTTGTTGCGGATCTTCGATGGGTTGTAACTTCTTGGTTATAACTCGGATTTTAGTGTTCTTTATATTTCTGAAAAGCTTGTTACAATATCTATCACTTTATATATCCCAATTGAGATTTTTGAACACTTCATTTTTTGACGCTATTCCTATTATTTCAAAAATAGGTTATAATACTTGACTTTTAGATCATTACATTGACTTGAAATATCTGGTTGCCACATCATCCCCTCGTTAGAGGGAATTTCGTCTCAAAATTAATTCTAAGAGAAGTATTTACGGACTAGGGAAAGAGATGCGGTATTTTGTTTCATCTGATCTTCACGCTCCCAGGTGTAATCAGTTCCTCGCTTGGCATTCCAGCGGACCTTCACCATGGGTATGCGACTTTGCTTTGTTCGTTTTATTTCCCCATCCATTATTTCAACGGTTTGTTCCAAAAAGTGGAGACTCTCGTCGATCTCGATATCGTCGAGTGGGATACAAGAGTTTCGTTGGACAAACACTTTTTCAAGTTAGATACGTGGAATGTAGGGTGTACGTTACTAAGTTCGTGAGGTAGTTTAAGTTTATAAACTACAGGGCCGATTCGAGCGATAATCTCAAAAGGTCCTACATATCTTGGATTTAGCTTTCCACGCTTTTCGAAGCGTATTAAGCCCTCCCAGGGTGATACCTTCAAAAGAACTTGGTCACCAGCCTAGGACTCCATAGGTTTCCTTCTCTTGTCAGTGTACTTTTCTGTCGGTCTCTAGAAGCTTTCAATCGTTCACGAATCTGAACGATCTTCTCTTTCGTTTCCTGTATGATCTTCGTACCTATGACAGTGTTGTCAGGAATGCGTCCTTTAGCTAACTGTGTGTCGCCCATCTCAGCCCATCACAGAGGGGATCTGCACCTACGGCCATAGAAGGCTTCAAATGGAGCAGCCTTTATGCTCGTGTGATAACTTTTGTTGTAAGAAAACTCGACAAGGGTAAATGAGTATCCCATGCCTTTCCAAAGTCAATCACATAGGATCGCAACATATCTTCCAAAGTTAGAATAGTCCTCTCACTTTGTCCGTCGGTTTGCGGATGGTTGGTTGTACTCATGTCCAACCTAGTTCCTATGGAACTTTGTAACGACTGCCAGAAGTTTGAAGTGAATCTACTATCTCTATTAGAGATAATGGATATGGGAACACCATGCAATCGTACGATTTCCCTAATGTAGGTTCTAGTTAGTTCCTCCATCTTGTCCGTTTCTTTGATAAGCAAGAAGTGTGCTGACCTTGTTAACCTGTCTACGATCACCCAAATGGTATCGAGACCACTCGTTGTCTAGGGCAACTTGGTTATGAAGTCCATTGATCCGCTCCCACTTCTATTCAGGTATCTCCGGTTGTTGTAGTAAGCATGCGGGCTTTTGCTCTAAAGTTCATGATAAGACTTACACCTAGGTCATCCACTATTACCTCGTGTATAGTGGTCGCATATAATTTAGATTGGAAGATATTTGGATGGGTGGCTCAGCCCTAAGTCCACAACCAAACAAGGAACAGGAGATAGGGCGGAATCACACATCCTAAATCTTGTGAAGTCTAAATTATATACCACTCTTGCGTATACACTTAGCAGCAACAAACTTAACCTAATGACTTCTTAGTTTCAATTCTTGAACTTGACCTGCGGTACAAGTGGTCTTTCTCGGAGATTTACCAGTTATACTTCGGGTGGTTCCTGACTTCTGAGACTTCTTTGGTGTTTTTCGCTTCATGGTTATTAGTTATTGGGTAGGTTAAAAGGGCGTGGTACCCCTCGCATGGGTACTTCTGAAATTCTGAAGTTCTGAAGTGAGGAGTGATATAAGGGTTGGTGTTATGAATCAGAAGAATTTCATTTGATGCTTGATTTAAGGGAGGAGTTCTTTTTACACAGAAATAGAAATTCGCATGGCTAAGACCTAACCAAACCATGTCGGACGATGATGTCTAAAATTCTTGATGAATTAGATATTATGTTGATATGGAAGAAGAATTATTTACTGGGACGAATAACTAACCTTGGTATTATTACTACGAACTCTATTGTACCTCAAATTACAAGTACAACTTAACGAGATTTCTGATAATTTGATGTATACAAGTCATGCATACCATCTTAATTATGAATGGCCCTAATGCAAACATTAAGCCATTATAGCTTACCTGTTAGGGTTACAAATTTTTATATGAGTACTATGATTTGTTTCGAACGAGAGAGTAAGTACAATTATGATTACTTATTGGGGTTTGAAAGCGTACCAAAATTATAGCAGGGTACTTTGATATGCCATGGGGTCAGACTCCTCCTGTTCCCCCGTCCTTCTTATTGGTTGGGAAGTCCCTCTTGAAATGTCCTATTTTACCACAAATAGGGCATATTATATTGATCCCTACACTAGTGGTTGAAGTGATGAACCCGACCGGAGTTCTACAGATGCGGACAATGTGCCTCTTCCTGTTTCATCTATTGCAATACGGTCCTCGGCAGACTCCATAATGATGGTAGTTGCACTTACCGCAGTGTAGGAGGTTTCCTTGGTACGGTGTGGTCAGTGTTGGGATAGTAGGGCTAAAGGGGATATTGACTACCCCAACTTGATGCCCTTCCGAAGGTCCTTGAGTTGAACTGTTCCCTCTATCACTCTCGAACTTTCGTTTCAATATATTAGGTCGGAGGTCTGGAGTGTCATTACAAACATGCACTTGTTGATGTACTGGGTTATCACCGCGATTGGGATTGTCGATAACAAATCCACTACTATTTGCGTTGTTAGCCTTAAGGTGACCCATAACTGCTGCTACGGCTGTTGTGACTGCAGCTTGAAATGTAGTTGAATCTATTTGAAGGATTGGTGTTTTGTCGGCGGTTTGGTTACGTTTCTTTGGAGGCATGATTCTGTTATAAGAACACGAGTTTGTGAGTAATTAAGGTTGGCTCTAGAAGTATTCTAATCATTCATGCAAATGTAAGTTCTTCGTTTTGTTATACTGTTCTCGGTGATTCGACCAACATCCCTATGATGCAGTCTTGGTAAAGAGTAGGAGTAAGTTTCTAGAATAGTTACGAGACGAGTGCCATCTGACTAAGTCATCTTATGTTGGAGGTATTATGCTTCCCTCTTTTGATAAGATTTGATAGTGATACCTAATATAGTCTACCTAAAATAGACTTATGAATTTTGAGAAATAATCACTCTCAATTGAGATTTCGTGAGTCGATTTACTGATTTTAGACAATATTACTGGTATTAAAGATGTAATATGTTCCGGAAAATAACCTAGGAGTAGGTCTGACATCAAACTAGAATTAGAAAATTTTGATAGTACCAAGACCTAATAGACTGAAAGTTCAAGGTCTTATCTTAAGTAGGAAGTTAGTACTAGAGTCTATACATAGACCTAACTATATCCAAAAGGGCAGAGTATAGTAGACTCTACTCGCGAGGGGAGTGGTTCTGGTTGGTACTTGATTCATCCCTGGCTTCAGCTAGTTGTTGTTCCGTTTCTTAAACTCGTCTCTGCAGTGCCACTAGGTTCTGACGAAGATCCTTTGATTCGGAACAATAGACATTCGACTCTACCTACAGGGCGTCAATGCAAGACCTTTCAATGTCCTGGTCATCGGTCAGATGACGAAAACGAACTATGTTGACTCCGTAGTTAGCACGGGTCTCCATGACTTGGTCGAAGTTCGCTATTCCCTGCTCAGCATTGTGAGAAATACGTCTCACCCAGATAGGAAGGACTATGTCTACTGAGCCTCCCTCATTTAAGTTATAATAACTTCGGTCTACGTGGTAGGGTGTTTGTCCTTGCTCGTGGTTCCAGTAGCCCAAGTACACCACCCACAGAAGCCTCGGGCCTTGAAAAGCCGAACGAGGGTTAGGATTTCCAGCAAGTCGGGGTGGATTGTAGATCTCCGGTTCTGATTCCGAGTCTTACTGGACTTCCTCCTCGCCCTCATCATCAGAACTCTCTTCGGGGTCTTCTTCTGCTAGGACTACTAGGTCCTCGTCCTCGGGTTCAGCTTCGAGCCATTCTCCGATTCCTTGATCGGGAAAGTACGGGTCGCCAGGGAGATGGAATCTGGTCATGTTGTCTAAGTGAGAAAAGGGATGTAAGAATCATAAAATAGACGTACTACTTAAGATAATTATCGGATGATCCTTATCAGTTACTTCAATACTCGCGTAGTGCATAGCAGTCATATGTAACCAAAACAGGATAGACCTTAGAATAAGTGATCCTAACTCTAAATCCACAACCAAAAAAGGAACATGAAGTAAAGCAAGGATCACAAATTCTAAGTCTATGACACCTTAGTCACATATAACCTTAGTATATCCACTTAGCAACTATTGAACTATTAGTAAAGACCTTTAGTTCTCAAATAAGTAATTATAGTAACACAAAATACTCCTATAGTATTTTAAGTTTATGTTATGTTCTAAAGTTTTCATTATAGTAGTGTTGGTAAGTTTTTAGACTTGCTGCAACACCACAACCATTCCTAGGCACATGCTAATCACTTATTGGAAAGAGATAATTGATCAGGCTATATCACTCCCAAACTTGATTATATGTCCCCAAGCCTACTTGTATTGTTCAACAACCGCAATACTTTTGTTCTGTCCTAGTATGACACTGATCCTAGTATGAATGTTGGTATGTATACTTTAGTTAAATATTTTATTATTTAAAAGTATAAACTCTTGATCAGAGTATTTTAATCCCGATGTGTTTATAGTTGCATATCTTTTATGGGTTGATATACTCAATTCACTATAAACAAAGCTCTGATACCAATCTGTCATACCCCCAAACCAGAATGGCGAAAACGTTCGGAGGCGGAGAACGTCATGTTCAGTATCACAACAAATGTAAAATAGTAAAGCAAACAACAACATCCAGTGCATTAATATTAAAGTGTTTATAGTGTATTCAAATTACACATGATAGACACCAAAAGTAAATAACAAAACAAAGAGTTAATGCTATTATGCTCCGTCTTCATAGAATTTGCGCATGTACTTGTCTACTCTTTATCCTAAGAATACAAGCGATTTTGAAAGTGCATCAACATTTATGTTGGTGGATTCATAAGCATTTTTGTGTTAAAAAGGTACATTCTTTATTCATTGAAATTGTTATGGTGTTTCTCCAGAAAATCTTATATTTTCTTATTAATTGAATGGAATGTAGTCTTAGAACCTTCAAACAAAAATTGTATAAGTTCTTTTACTTAAACAATGAAACTTTGAATAGATAACCTTATTTATTTCCAGAAAATGAATTTGTAAATCGCTCACTAGAAAAATGATGATGTTTGTCCCGGAAAATCCTATATTTTTAATGAGTTGAGTTGTAGTCTAATATGAACTGAGACCGAAAAGTGTAAGTAAATATGTCATACTTATCTTGAACAACTTATAGTTTTATTATCAAATAAAACTAGTTGAAAATGTGCTCACTCTAGATTCTGAACGTGTTAATATTACCTTATTAGGATTACTTAATACAAACGAGTTATATAAAAAAATAACCATGAAGATTCTGCTCCTTAACTTCATTTGAGAAGCATATTACTACGTGCATGAGTCATTGTATCAACGTGCGAGTTCTTATAACCGTACTAGACGTCAGTACTGATGTTAACATTTGTCACCCCGAGGACTGTAGGTAATAGTCAGGGTGCGGAATCGTCAGTCCCGTATAGATCTATACACAAGTATCATGCTTTCCGTCCAAGAGACTATGGTTATAAGTGGGGACTTTCGTTGGGTACTACGCAAAGCCATTGCATCACAAAATGTAATGGTAAAAACGAGTTCATGCATAATACGGTGAAAAACCTTTTAGTAAATAAAAATACAAGTCTTTATTTATATATGTTTATGATTAAAGCATGGATTCACTCATAAATTATACTTCATATAATTTTATATGTTCTATCTGATTAGTATTATTTCTCGTGGGTGAACACCTTTGTTCAGCGTGATACAAAGGTAATGATACCGAATGAAGTAACCTTTTATGTTCATATATATATATATATATATATATATATATATATATATATATATATATATATATATATATATATATATATATATATATATAATATAGAAGGAAACGACCTTCGGACAAATAACACAACCTTAATCCCATATCGAAACAAGAAAAAGGAATTAAGGTAATTCATTAGTCCTTCGCCCTTCAAATCTTATTTATATATTTATATGTATATAAATATGATTTGGCAATTATAAGATTAACAGAGTTTATTATAAAATTTAAAGAGTCTAACTATTTGACTAAATTTTGATGACTTGATAACACGGCGTGAAGTATAAAAATAACATTATTGGTTTGATATTTATAAATCACATGTGATTGATTATATAACTATAATGTTTTCTACTTGTATTCCCCACCCCCCTCCGTAAAAGCATTTAAAATCATTAAAAGATAAGTTTAGGGGTATGAACTCACTTGATAACTGGTGATTTGGACAGTGTTTCGATTCTAGGAATGTGCTTTCTTGATGTCACCCCGAGTTTCTGGAGAAGAAACGAGGTTCATGTGGACAACACTTCCACTGGAAGGGAGTTAGTTTCTCGGGAGATTCGGGGCGTCCGGACTTGCGTCGTGTGTTAGATGTGTTAGCGGGGCTTCGGGGTGGTTAAAAGGTGCTTCACAGTGAGAAGGTATAGCAGAGAGGATGGAAATGAGCAACCAAAACCAGAAGGCCTCAATTTCTATATATATAGGGTGAATTTTCGACTCTCACGTCGTGAGTATGCATGACTCACGTCGTGAGTCTGGTCCTGAAGAGCGCATGGCGTGTGTCATCCGTCTACTTGCTCTGGAAGGTATCAAATCTCTGAGATTACGTCGTGAACCCTATGTTCACGTCGTGATTAGTATTGTTTCTCGTGGGTGAACACCTTTGTTCAGCGTGATACAAAGGTAATGATACCGAATGAAGTAACCTTTTATGTTCATATAGGTATAATATATATATATATATATATATATATATATATATATATATATATATTATACCTACATGAACATAAAAGGTTACTTCATTCGGTATCATTACCTTTGTATCACGCTGAACAAAGGTGTTCACCCACGAGAAATAATACTAATCATGGCGTGAAGATCGGGTTCACGACGTAACCTTTTATGTTCATATAGGTATAATATATATATATATATATATATATATATATATATATATATATATATATATATATATATATATATATATATATATATATATATATATATATAATATAGAACGAAACGACCTTCGGACAAATAACACAACCTTAATCCCATATCGAAACAAGAAAAAGCAATTAAGGTAATTCATTAGTCCTTAGCCCTTCAAATCTTATTTATATATTTATACGTATATAAACATGATTTGGCAATTATAAGATTAACAGAGTTTATTATAACATTTAAAGAGTCTAACTATTTGACTAAATTTTGATGACTTGAGGTTAGTTTATAAAGTGATTTAAAAGCGTTTGTTTTGATAACACAGCGTGAAGTATAAAAATAACATCATTGGTTTGATATTTATAAATCACATGTGATTGATTATATAACTATAATGTTTTCTACTTGTATTCCCCCCCCCCCCCCCCTCCGTAAAAGCATTTTAAATCATTAAAAGATAAGTTTAGGGGTATGAACTCACTTGATAACTGGGGATTTGGACAGTGTTTCGTTTCTAGGAATGTGCTTTCTTGATGTCACCCCGAGTTTTTGGTGAAGAAACGAGGTTCATGTGCACAACACTTCGACTGGAAGGGAGTTAGTTTCTCGGGAGATTCAGGGCATCGGGACTTGCGTCGTGTGTTAGAGGTGTTAGCAGGGCTTCGGGGTGATTAAAAGGTGTTTTCACAGTGAGAAGGTATAGGAGAGAGGATGGAAATGAGCAACCAAAACCTGAAGGCCTTAATTTCTATATATAGGGTGAATTTTCGACTCTCACTTCGTGAGTATGCATGACTCACGTCGTGAGTCTGGTCCTAAAGAGCTCATGGCGTGCGTCATCCGTCTACTTGCTCTGGATGGTATCAAATATCTGAGTTCACGTCGTGAACCCTATGTTCACGTCGTGAGCTCTGACAAAGTGTCGAAATTTGTGCCCCGAACTTCATAAATTCATAACTCTTGCATACGAGTTCCATTTTTGACGTTCTTTATATCCACACGAAGGTGAGATTATGCTCTACCACTTTCGTTTAGACTCCGTCAGCTAATTTTGACTTTATTTTTAATATTATAATTTTTAACTGGCCGGGACTAGAAAAGTCCATTAAAAATCCATTACTTCTTAATCCGACGTCCGATTTCGTCTGTCTTTTTACCATTCCACTACTATTGTCGAGATCTTCGATTCTCGTTTAGGTTGTGTTGGCTAATAGTCGCTTGATCTCTATTTCGAGTTTTTACCTGTCTACTGATATATCTGAAACTTAGAAAATCATAGCTTCTTCATACGAAGTTAGATTTGGACGTTTTTTTTATATATGTTTTCGGTTTAATGATATCTACGAATTTCATTTAGATATCTAAGGCTAAAAAGCATTTTATTGAAATTTCGTGTTTTCTGCTTAACGGTGTTTTACTGGTTTTGTTGCGGATCTTCGATGGGTCGTAACTTCTTCGTTATAATTCGGATTTTAATGTTATTTATATTTCTGAAAACCTCGTTACAATATTTATCACTTTATATATCCAAATTGAGATTTTTGAACACTTTAATTTTTGACGTTATTCTTATTATTTCAAAAATAGGTTACAATACTTGACTTTTAGGTCATTATATTGACTTGAAATATCGGGTTGACACAAGCACCCTAGCGGGGTCCAAGGGGAAGAACCCCTGGCGGTGGTAACCGCCATACATTAACATTCAACCGATTTTCTATTGATCTATCAGGTTGATTGAAGTTCCAAAATTCCAATGAAATACATACAAACGAAAATAGATCGTTTAATCTTTCTGTCACTCAAAACAACACATCAACCAAAGGTATTATGTGTTTCACAGTTCGAATTAGGCCTGTATTTTAATGGTTTTGTTCTTGGATTATCCCACTTTTAAATTCATTTACCCCATGCAATAGGACGAATTACAGATTTCAGAAAGTATTTGTAAACACGATCCTTGAATATATCCAAGTTATATATATTGTTATTTCAATTCCTCCATAATTTCTAACAGTATGATATGATATGACACCAACAAACAGTAAAATCCAAACAAACAAAATTTCCGATCACATATCAATATTTTCAAATGCAATTTATTTTGATTGATAGCTTCATTTGATTTCAATCAAACTACATAATATATAATTCATAAATAGTGAAAGAAAAGTTTATTTTTTTGGTATATTCATTAAAATGACAATGTTGTTAAATGGTCTTTATAAAAATTAACAATTTTTTAAAGTGATCATTAATTCTTGACAAATATAATTCATAAATAGTGAATGAAAAGTTTATTTTTTTGGCATATTCAGTAAAATCAAAATGTTTTTCAATGTCTTTATAAAAATAACAATTTTTTATCAATAGGAAAAGTGATCATTAATTCTTGACTAGTCCGTTGTGAAATTTCCAAATACTTTAAAATATATTTTTAGGATAGAAAATCATAAAAAGTTTTTCAAAATTATGAGAAGTTTTCTAAGCAACAAATAAATCTCTATTTCAATATAATTTAAAATTAGATAAAGAAACAATGATATTTTTATCTATTTTCTCAATATTGTATGATTCATAAACAAAAGTTTTATTATCTTCTCAAAAAATAATTTATAAATGATTTAGGAAGCTATCTGTCCAAAAACCAAAGGGAACTTATCCGTACTTAATAGTTTTTTCTATACACAACAATTTACATATTAAAGTATCGCATTATACGAAAAAAAATTAATAGAAAAAAAACTTTTATGCACAAATCAGTTCTCAAAATCAAAGTTGATCACGTCACATATATAACATTTAATCTTCGTAAAGTTTAATTAAATATGTTTTGAAATTATTAAAAAGTTACAAAGAAGACTTGCAAAAAAGTCGAGACTTGCAAAAAAAAAAAAAAAAAAGTCGTTCGGTGGGGATGATAAATCTAATTAATGAGAATGTCCAACATGACACTTTTAATAGCATTTGCCACTTTTTGATTGCACTTCACATGCCAAAATGGCCTTGGGAACAACATACACTACTAATTACATTCAAATGGGTCAACCTCTTTTCCTTGATTTTTGTATTCCAAAATTCCATAATGCTTGCCACTGCTCTATTTATGCTCTAAACTCAATCCAATTACTTCAATTATTTATAATGGAAATGTAGTGTGTTTAATTTTATGTTTAATTATAATTAAGTGGTTGTTAAAATGTATATGATAATTGAAAGAAAATATATTTTGAAAACGTATAAAATAGAATCATATGAAAACAAGTTTTAAATCTATTAAAAAAGGTAATAATTACATAAACTTAAAATGTTTAAAAAATAATATAACGTCTAGATGAACCCTTATTTTTTCATTATACGATATACAATTTCTGAATATCGCCTTTGATATACATTATCCCAGGCTTTTGTGCAACCTTTTATCCTTAAAAATTTAATCTCTCGATGAACCAACATAAGAACACTCCAAAACCATTTATCACTAGACTGTTGTGGTACATTTGTACCCTTCACAAAGATGATTTTCAAACTCTCAAAAGAGATTACGTCAGTGGGTTTGGTACCTTAATAGTTGATAACCACTAAGAGTTTGTGTATACGGGCTCGCATATATATAACCAAGATGCAAGTTCAGAAAAATAACAATCGTCCCAGTAACTATCGTATATACTTAATGTTAATGTTTGTAAATTCAAAACACCAAAAACTAGTGGGCGTGGGGTATATTGATGGGGATGTAAAGTTACACAAAAGATGGAATTAAGTAATCATCATATAACATTTTCTTATAAATGACTATTACTCAGGTAATGTAACTGAAACAAAAGTATACATATCACACTCAGACAAAGTTGGGCACATGGATTCATAAGCCATGGCATGTCAGTCCTCGACATATGTGTTTATAGTTTATGGTACAAATGTCTGTCAAACATCTTCAAGCTTTTCGCTCTATCAGCAAGGGAATTTAGATCATGATGTGTTGTCGAAATGCACAAATGTATTCACCTTATTATCTCTTGGTATTCTGGATGAATTATTTCGGACAGTGCATGATCCGGAGAATAAACGGGATGTTATGGAACAAATTTTGAAATTTTCAAAGCATTTTGAGAATTCCGGAGCCCATTGAATTTCCGGAGCAAATTTGAAATTTTGGAGCAAGTTTTGAAATTCCAGAGCACTTTAAAATTCCGGAGCTAGTTTGAAATTCCGGAGCACTTAGAGATTCCAGAGCAAATTTGAAATTCCGGAGCAAGTTTAAAAATTTCGGAGCACTTTGAGATTCCGGAGAAAATTTGAAATTTCGGAGCAAATTTGAAATTCCGGAGCAAGTTTTGAAATTCCGGAGCACTTTAAAATTCCGGAGCATGTTTTGAAAATTCCAGAAATCCTTTATTGAGTGAGTTCTGAAATGGTGATCCGGATGATGGTCGATCTTGACAGTCGTGATGAAGAGAATGAGCTGTACACCTTAAAAACTCAAGGGATAATTAGTAAAAAAAGACAGGTAAAAGGATCCTATGTATTTACAGGGAAAATAGTTCCGAAGCAAAAAAAAATAATAATTTAGTTCGGAGCATATTTTTCTTCTGAATACTTCTATCAAAGAGAACATGTCTCCTGAAAGAATTGAGGATCAGGTATCATCATACTCATTTTTTTCAAAAAGCCATTAAATTTGGTTTCGTCTAATGTCTTAGTCAAGACACCAGCAATTTCATCAATAGATGGAACAAAAATAAGTTTAATGTCACCATTTATGACATGATCTTTAATAAAGTGGTACCAAATGTCAATGCGGTTCATCATGGAGTGTTGAATTGGGTTGTGAGAAATTGCAATGACACTCTAAGAATCACAAAAGATAGGAATGCGTTGAAATCGGTAACCATAATCCAAGAGTTGAGATTTCATCCAGAGAACTTGAGAGCTACATCTGGCAGCATCAATGTATTCAGCTTCAGCTGTAGAGAGAGCAATGCAATTATGTTTCTTAGATGACCAGTTGACTAAACGACCACCTAGGAATTGACATTCTCCTGATGTACTTTTCCTATCGAGTTGAAGACGACCATAGTTTGAATCAGAGTAAGCTTGCAGAAGGAAACTTTCAATTGGTGTGTGACAACCCAAAATTTATTCTGTTGTTGTAACCCGTTTCCGTTAATAAAATATTCTATTTTTATTAAGATTCTGTTAATATTGGGGTGGACAAATCAATAAATGTTATATTTTATTTTATTTTATTAGTGTCGTAATGAAATAAATAAAAACACGCAAATTACCCTCCCGTTTAGTTTGAAAAAGTTTTTTTTTTAATTATGACCATTTAATTGGGTAAAAATTTAAAATCTCGTTTAACGTGAGTATCGGATAGATTCCCACTTAGTCACAAACCCAACCCCTATATAAAGGATGAGTGGGCACTAGATGGAGCTTTTTACCACTCTAGTCACTCTCTCTCTCTACTTTCTCTCTCTAGAAGTTGAGTTTATTCAAGAATCACCTCATTCAAGCCCCAAAATCGTAAGTAATACTCCCTAGCTTGTTGTTTAGTTTTGCATTCATACAAACCCGAGACTTAATCACTCAAAACCTTAAAAACTCGAGTTTACGGTTTGGGAATACCTCCCAAAACTGTAAACACCCTTAAGGGGGGTTTTTGAAGCCCAAAATCCCTCCAAAACTATTCTAATACTCGTCCTCGAGTTAGAAACATACATGCATGGAGTTAGAAACCAAAAATCGAGCCTTTAGGAGGGTAAACATGAGTTTACCACTACAAGAAAAATAGCCTTTTACGATGCGCAAACCACGACACTCATTGATTTATGTTACGCATTGGAGAGTAACGTTAAAAAAGTGTCATCTCTTCAAAAAATTTAAGGATTTAGGTCACGCATTATTGCGTGCCCTTAACTTAGCGTCATACGAGAAAAAATTAAAAACACGGAGGGCGCTGTATCTTAAATGGGCGTCCTCTATGAGTGTCGCTTTATAATTTTAATGAAAAGCGCGTTTAATAGATAGGGGGAAAATGAAATCCCTAAAATTTTGAACACCCGCCTTCTTATTTATCCTCCACTTTTGTTCCTTCTTGCCCTAATTACAATCCTTTCTTCCCCCTCCATAGATTCGACTGCTGCCTTGCCTAGTTATCGACACTCCTTCCTTCGTTCCTCACTTGCCTTCTTCGCCTGACAATATCTCAAGAAGTACCACTACGAAAGTATACAAGTCGGACTTATGTGTCGGAACTCCGGTAGACTGAAATTCAGGCAACATGTAGCCTCGTGTGCCCTATAATTTCACGAATCTTGAATTTGGCTTACTTGAATCTCGTTCCAAGCTGCTATCGGTTTCGCCACAGAGTTCCGCCGTTCCAAAATCGCATATTTCCGCATTGAGTGACTATAATTGGGTTACAGTTATGCTTGAGCCGACGATAGGGTTACAATTATGCTTGAAAGTGTGAAGAACTTACATGCTCCATCTACTTCTATCCTAGAGACGACGATTTAGGGCCTTACAGCTTCTCATCCACACAGCGCCGACGATTTAGGGCCTTACAAGCCCTAGCTCGGATTGAACTAAGGTATGCTTTACTGAGCATGATTTCTCATGATTTTTTGTTCTGCTTACAAGCCCTAGGTCCATTTCAAGAAATATCTCATTCTATTCAATGAAGCAGGTCTGATTCTTCTCTTCTGGTTGCACTAAGGTATGTCGTGTTTACCGTTATTCATCTAGTCTCTTCTTCTTCTTCTTCTTCTTCTTCTTCTTTCCCTGATATCTTAATTTTTCGTGTAACACCTACAATTTCTACACTTTTGGAACACATACAATTTCTTCACTTATTCTTCCTCTTCTTCCCTGATATCTTAAGCCATATTAGAACCCTAATTCCAGAAGAATCCGATTGGTTTTATAATATTTCATATATCTTTTTTGATGTTTTTACTGATTTGTTTCTATAAAAACAACAAATGAAATGGGTCTAGGAAAAACCATTGAGCTGCTTGCCTGTTAATTAGTTGGGTCTGAAACTGTAAAAGATTTTACTACATTTCATACCACAAAAGATTTGGTTTATCCTTCACCTGCAAAAGATTTGACCACATTTCATACCACATGCGTAATTTGCTGTTAATTAGTTCGGTCTGAAATTATAAATGAAACATTATTGGTCTACTGCAGGGAAATGATTAGGGCAATACGAGCCTGCAAAACTGCTGCAGAAGAGCGTGATGTTGTTAGAAAAGAATATGCTTCTATTCTTGCATCAGTTAGTGATAATGATAATGATTACAGACACCGTAACTTGGCAAAGCTCATGTTCATTCACATGTTAGGATACCCCACACATTTTGGCCAAATGGAGTGCTTGAAACTTATAGCAACTCTTGGATTCCCTGAAAAGAGAATAGGATATCTGGGACTTATGTTGCTTCTTGATGAAAGACAAGAAGTTTTGATGCTTGTCACCAATTCACTAAAGCAGTATGCTCTTGTCTTTCTTCACTCTTATATTTCCTATATCTTGTGTTCAAGCAACATGGTTGACTTGAGAATCTTTTTTTTTCATCATCTACAGAGATCTTAACCACACCAATCAGTACATTGTGGGACTAGATCTTAACCACACCACACCAACCTGAAGTTGAAAGATTGCTGGAATTTTGAGATCCAAATATTCGTAAGAAAGTAAGCTGATGTTAACATTTATTTCATTTCATGATCTCTCAAGGATGTTTCATCTAATTCTCACATTTCATATGAAGAATCATACTCACATAAGTTCTTACAAATTACAGGCAGCATTGTGCTCAATAAGGATTGTAAAGAATGTCCCTGACCTTGCAGAAAAATTTTGTCAACCCTATTGTTTCCTTACATAAAAAAACCATCATGGGGTTCTTTTAACAACAATCCAGCTCTATACAGATCTTTGTAACCTTAATGAAGAGGCTCTTGAATTTTTCAGGAAGGTAAATATACTTGATCTTGTTAAAGATCATCTATTATTTGTTGGGATTGTCTTCTTCTAGTTCTTGTTCTCTTTCTTTATCTTTCTACTGTGTATTTGCGCTAAGAACTGTTTGACATATGATTCTATAAGTGTAAATTAGTAATTTTAGTGATGAGATATATTTTCTTTTTTCTTCCTTTGGTATAAATATGCACAGAGGTGTTGGTGAAGGTTTTGAAGGATGTTGTCAAAAGCCCATATGCTCCTGAATATGATGTTTCAGGTATTGCAGACCCTTTTCTTCATATAAGACTGCTTCGCCTTTTGCGTGTTTTGGGCCATGGAGATGCTGATGCTAGTGATTCCATGAATGACATTCTTGCCTAGGTTAGCTTTTATTTTAATAAAGCTCATTGTGAATTGTGATATATAATTCAAAATTATAAGAATTTATGAAATTTCTTGTGTAGGTGGCAACAAAAACTGAGTCAAACAAGAATGCAGGGAATGCAATACTTTATGAATGTGTAGAAACCATTATGAGCATTGAAGATAGCAGTGGTTGACGTGTTCTTGAAATCAATATATTGGGAAGATTCTTGTCTAATCGTGACAACAATATCAGGTAAGTTATGTCTTAATATGTGTAATGAGTATTCCCTTTATTATGGTCTAAAATATTGGGATTTGTTATATGGCAGATATGTTGCATTGAACATGCTGATGAAAGCAATTTCAGTAGATGATCAAGTAGTTCAGAGACATCGTGCAACAATCTTGGAATGTGTAAAGGTAAAACTTTTCTCTTAACAAAAAGAAATATCAATCAAGTTATATAAGTTTGTTGTGGTTTCTGAATGCTTCTTTATGATTCATGATTTAGATGCTTCAATTCGTAAAAGAGCCCTTGAACTTGTATACCTTCTGGTGAATGAGACGAATGTCAAACCTTTGACCAAGGAGTTAATTGATTATCTACATGTAAGTGACCAGGACTTCAAGGGAGATCTTACTGAGAAAATTTGCTCCATTATAGAAAAGTAAGTTGAAGGTTTCATTTTTATCTTTTAATTTGGTGAATGTAATATTGTTATAGCATATTTTGATGATTTTCAAAGTATCATACACACAGTAACATTTCTTGATTGGTGTTGTAGGCTTTCCCCTGATAAGATTTGGTACATTGATCAGATGCTGATGGTTCTTTCTGAGGTATGTATTATGGTAGTAGGTTCTTGTAAATGATGAATTTCATTTTCCATGCATTTCTAGTGACCTTTAAATTATTATAAAAACCTTGGTGGAATGGAAGTTATTAGTATGCTACTAAAGACTTATAAGGGACTCCTAATTCTTGTTTAGGGTTAGTTACTTATTTATACAACAATGTTTCACATTTTTTCTGATTTATAATGTTTGTTGTTATACATAATATGCAATGGTGTTTCAAAATAGGACAATGGTTCATGCAACCTGCTATGACTTATGTGTATGATGTGGCATAAGTTTTTAATTTTTTTGACACATCAGCTGCTTAGTTGTATTTTAACAGACAAAAATAAATGATTTATGGCATGTCAATTCCTCAACTCCACTCCATTATGCAAGATGATCTCCATTGGTTCTACCATGTTATTGGATATTTGAAGAATTAGCTGTTTTAGGGAAGATATCTTGCTATTTTTTTTCTTTATTATTATTTTTTTTATATTTTGTGACATAGACTTTTTGCGGGTTAAGAGATTAAGCGATATCTCACCTCATATGAACCATAACCAATAAATATACACTTTTATCTTAAATATGAACCTTAACTATGTTCCAATTAAATGTGGGAGTTGTGTTGTACTTATGAATAACGGGTATGCAATGTAATCTCTCTTGCTTAGTTGCTTTTTGCCCTTTGATAAGTGGTATGGGAAGTCAGAACTCAGAAGCTATCTATATGCATATTGTTTTATCTTTTTCAAAGTAAATAAGATTGCTAATTATGTATTTCTTTTTAACAAATTGGATTTGTGAATTGAAAATTGTAAATCTCAGATTAGGGAGGACACTTGTAATGGAACTGATGATTGTTGCTGGAAAGGTTGTTGCTATTTTACAGTTGGAACATGGAGTAGCTGTTGTTACAGTGTATGCAGGGTCATTCATGACTTCTCTTGATATGGGAGGTTTGTTAAGTTCATTTTGTTTTCTGATGTGCAAAAAAAGTGGGTAATATCTTTGTGTTGTGTTGTGGTGTAGCCTTTTCAATATCAATAATTAAGGCAGAGCAAGCAATTCTACAATGCCTTGATGTTGCAGCTAAGGCTCCGCATTGGCCTATTGGTGTTGATGGTTAGTAATTCCACCTGGCCTCGTTAAGGTAACAACATATATGTTGTTCAAACTTCAAAACCCTACTTGAATTTATATTCCATTCATCATCTAGAAACTAGTTTCAATTAGAAACCATGTCAACTTAGTCAAGTTAGTTGGCTTAATTTCCCTATGTAGAAGGAATTCATATGAACAAAAAATTTCATGAAAATGCTTTGTCTTCACCTTCAGTTCATTCACCAGTATGTCAAATGACAAATCTACCCCCATAGGATGGCTCCCCATGTTCCCATATGCATAGAAAAACATAATATATTCAACAGGGAGCTTCAGTACATGAACGAAGTGAGGAGACATTATCCCTATCAACCCTACAAATAGTAACATTATTTCTACCAATAATGCCCTTGGTGTTGGTTAAGCTCATAGATAATAGCCTTCTGGACGTGTATGTCATCATATTACATCCTCCAAATACTACCTTAACATATATTAGTTTTTTTTGCAGCTCTCAATCTGATCTGGAAGCTAATTTGGTTAAGGTATATATATATATCTATCCCTATTATCTCCATTATAGCCATGTCTGAGTTTTTATAGTATACCCTCCACATCGTTATCATTATAAATACTATGTTTTGTTTTGAAAATGAACTTGCCTCTATAATGGATGTTACTCTTGGGATTTTGATTATTGAGTAAAGATTTGGAGTTGAATTTTATTTAAATCTTGCAGCATTATCAGCAAGATGCAGTAAAGACTTGGAGTAGAATTTTGCTAAGTCATTATTAAGTGAGATGGGCCAATGTACAACTGCTTATCCATATAATCAGCTGTTTAGAGCATTATTCTTAAAGAATTATGAAAGACAAGATGCAACTTTAGTTAGTTGGAATTCGATGTACATAGTAGATTAGATGTAAATTTATATATTGTAAGAAATAGAATTGTATGACATTAAATTTTTGCAATGAATTCTATTTTTTGTATATGATATTTTATTTTCTATTATGAAACATTAAATACAAATTTAATTTGAAAATAAGTAAATGTATAAATAATATTTTTTAAACATTTAAAATTATGATACGCAAAAATGTGTGTCATCTTCATTTATGACATGGCCATTCTTGACAGGGGCTTTCTTCATACGCATTACGTGTCATTAACACGCGTGTCGTAAGGTTACGACACACGAATGCGTGTCGTCTTCCTTTATGACAGGGCCTTCCTTGATATGCATTGCGTGTCGTAAACGCGCCTCGTAACTGCGCGTCGTAAATGCGCGTCGTCTCTCTTTATGCCAGGGCCTTCCTTGACGCGCATTTACGCGTCGTCTGAGCCTTTGACGACGCACAATGAGCGTCGTAAAAGGCTGTTTTTTTAGTTGTATACGGTCCATGAATATTCATGAACCGTAAACACATGAACCGTAAACACCATAAATGGTGTTTTGGTGCCCCATTTGAGCCCTAAACACCCCTCAAGCCTTGGATTTGACCCTAGAACCCTTCCTAGTGATACAAGAAACCTTAAGGCACACAAATATACTCCTCCCATGAGTTTACGGTTACGGCCGTAAACTCATGGGGGAATTGGTCCGTCAACCGTAAACTCACCTAAGGTGAGAATTTGAGGAGTAAACTCCATAGTGAGGCCTTACACTAATTCCTTGCAACCCAATAGCCTTCTAGCACATAAAACAAAGTGCTTTCATGCATTAGGGTCTAATTACTTACTTATTTAGTGAGTTGATAACTAATTAGACATCATTATGTGTCACTACATGTTTCATAGGATCCGTGTGAGTGTTCAAATTCTCATTTGACACCTAGCATCCTACCCGACATTGTCACGCGATCTACTCGTTACAGGTGAGTTCATACCCCTTAACGAATCTTTTCAAATGTTTTTACATGTTTTAGGGGGGGGATACAAGTTAAATGCAACAAGTGTTAGTATCAAATCATATGTGATTTATAACTTGCAACTAAAAAGGATTTTCTATACTTTTAGCTACTTATCAATAAAACTGCTTTAAATAATTATCAAACGTATTTTCAAAGATAGATTGTTGTTAAACTATTTTCAAACTGTGTTTAAACTACTTTTCTTTTAAACTATATCTACACTAATATATTTATATAAGTAAGACTTGAAGGACTTAGGACCGATAGCTCGCCTTATTTCCTATTCTTGTTTGATTGTGGTCTTAGGGTATATTGTTATCCGTCCGACTCTCGTTGATTTCTTAGTTATATATCATATTATTTGTGTTAGATATGAAAGTCTTCATCTTATTTAATACCTTTGTAAATCAAAGGCATGCAATCCTACACTCTATTTAACTATAATAGGTATAGTTAAGACTACTGCTCGTTACCTCTATTACTACTATACTCACTATAATTGCTACTATTACAAGTTAATGCACGTTAAAGAGAACACACTATGTACTATACTAAAAGTTTACTATACTATAACACAAGAGAATACACTAATCCAGAGTATAACACACTATCCCTCTATACGGAACTGTACTACGCAAATACCATATAACCTGAGCTTCCTGGAAGGAAAGCAACACTACATGTATAGATCTATACAGGACAGACACTATTACATCCCGACTGTTAACTACAGTCCGAGCCGACTAGGCCCAGGGGTGGCACTACATCACTAGACTACGTATGACCGGGAAGGTCATCGGACCCCCTCTTATCATTCAGTTTGGTTACATGAGAGATCACATCCATATCTAAATTAACATACTAAGACTTAAAGTCTAAGCTAAATTCCCGAAGTAAACAAATACATATTACTGGTTCAAGTTTGCAACACTACTACAGCCAACCGGCAATACTATTCCTCATTTACGTTACTTGAAGGAAGTTTATTACATTATCTTTATAACTGAAAGTTTCAATGGAAATACTTTACATACATGAAGGATTTAACTTAAAAATGCTCAATTTTGGAAAATATAGGATTTTCTAGGGATTTCTTCTATTCTCAAATAGTAATTATAGCTTTTACATTACATGATTATAAACACTTTTATACAAACAACGACACTAAATTCTTATGAACTCACCAGATTTATGTTGATACTCGTTTTCAAAATAACTTGTATCCTCAAGTCAAAGATAGACAGGTACTGGTGCAGCTTTTGAGAAGATGGAGCGTATACAAGATTCATCTTTTATTTTGTTTATACTTTTGGTGTCTATTAACTGTGCAGAACATGTTTGTAATTATAATCAATATATTATTGAAATGGTTGTTGTCGCTTGTTTTTACTATTATGCAATTGTTATGATACTGTACATGACGTCCTCCACCCCAGAACGTATTCCTCCATCCTCGGGTTTGGGGTGTGACAGATTGGTATCAGAGCATTGTTTATAGTGAATCAAGGTTATCAACCCATAAAAGATATACGAACTATAAACACTTCGGGACTAAAACACTCTGACCAAGAATATGTACTTTTAAATACTACAATATTTAATTAAGTGTATATATATATATATATATATATATATATATATATATTCACCAATACAAAGGCTCAGTATCATACTAGAACAGAACAAAAGTATTAAGATTGTTGAGCAGCACAATTAAACTTAGAGACATATAGTCACATCTGGGTGGATGTAGCCTGATCAACTACATCTTTCTAGGAGTGACTAGCATGTGCCTAAGAGTGCTTGTGGTGTTGCAACAAGTATAAAAACTTACCAACACTACCACAAGAATGTTAGAACAAGAATACTATAGGAGTATTCTGCATTCTAATAACTACATATGTGATAACTAAAAGGGTCGTTACTAGTAGGGAAATAGTTGCTAAGTGGATACACCATAGTTACATGTGACTAGGGCGCCATAGACTTAGAATCTATGACCTTTGCTTCATTTCCTGTTCTTGTTTAATTAGGGATCTGGAGTTTGGGTTGCTTATTCGAAGGACTATCTTGCTTCGGTTACATGTAATTGGTATGCACTATGCAAGTATTGGGTCGACTAATAACGACCATCTTATAAGTATCCTAGATTAGTACGTCTATTAACCTTTCTTTCCCCATTCTCGCGTAGATAGCATGGCTGGCTTCCACCATCCCGGCGATCCGTACTACCCAAACCAAGGCAATGGGGAATGGCTCGAAGAGGAGTCAGAAGATGACCACCCGATCCCTTTGGATGATCACCATGCAGAAGGCTTTTCGGATAGCTCCAACTCCGAGCCAGAAGTTAACAACCTACCCCCTGTAGCTCCAAACCCCAACCCTCGTCCGACATTTCAAGGTCCCACTCCCATGTGGGCAATAACCTTGAACCGATGGAGCGATGAGAAAGGTCAGCCCTTACCTTTCAATGGAGACCGAAGCTTCTACAACATAAGCGAAGGAGGATCAGCGGACCGAATTTTGCCCATCATGGTCTGAAGGATTGCCAGGAACGTCGAGCAAGGTCAAGCAGCTATTGGCTGAGTTGTGGAAGTGGATGCCAACTCTAATCTCAACACTATTCGTATTCACCAACTGGAGGAAGCTATGGATAGGACGAGGAGGATCAACGAGGCTCTGCAGCAACAGCTAGCTGCATCCCGAGCCAAAGTCACGGAACTCCGGGTGCGTCAAAGAGCACAAGAAAGACATCTTTAAGAAGTTGTGTGCCAACTGGCTGATCTTAGGATTCGCCCAAGGGATACCCGTCGCCAGTAGAAGATGTCAGCTTAACCCTCTCTTTTGTTTAATGAATAGCCTTTTCCTTTCTATGCTTGGTAGAGCACTTGTCTGTAAACATTCCTAACTTTGAAAGTACTCTAATTAGGCCTCTAGACTGCCAACATTTTCCCTTATGGTTTGATGTAAGACCTACTGTTAGGTCACTTTTCCCGAACTCATATTACATCATTAATACCAGTAAAAATTGGCAGTTAACTACTCTGTTGCTATGACTCTCTCTGATTATCGGGCTATGTTGATTTAGTCCATGAAACACTCTTATCATACTTGCAACAGACTCTTACTATTGTCATCATCTCTATGAACTTTCAGTAAAAGATGCCTCCTCGCAAGCGCCCGAATAGAGGAAGACCTGCGACTCAAACCCCACCTACTCCACCTCCTCCTCTGCAATTCGATCCAGTGCTGTTTCAAACAGCTGTGACCGCAGCTGTGATGGCAGCCATGGCCCAAATGAATTATGGCGATGCTAGTGGAGCCGGAATGGGCACCAACTCCAGACATGGTGAAATTCCCTCATGTACACAGGGGTGTACTTATGAGGATTTCATGAACTGTAAACCAACATTTTTCAGTGGGACCGGAGGAATCCTTGCTCTGTCTCAATGGATCGAAAGATCCGAAGCCGTTTTCGAAATGTGCTCATGCCCCGAAGAAAGCAAAATCAAGTTCGCTACTGCCACCTTCACTAAAAGGGCCCTGACATGGTGGAATGGCCATGTCAATTCACTCTCTTTAGTAACAGCCAATGTCATGGGCTGGGACACACTAAAGGACCTACTGACAAGGTAGTACTGCCATAGAGGTGAGGTTCAGAAGCTTGAGGAGGAACTCTGGAACCTCAAGATGAAGGGGACAAACATAGTGGCTTATACGACAAGGTTTTGTGACCTGGTAGCTATGTGCCTTAACATGATCCCTTTTGAGAGAAAGAAAATCGAACGATACATCTGAGGTTTAGTGCCCTCGTATCAAGGAAACGTTCTATCTTCACATCCTGCAACCTTTGATAGCGCCAAGGAGTTGGCCCACAGGTTGATTGATCATGAAACTCCTTCCACGCTATCAACAGCAACAACAACTGCCGCTGCATCGCCCAGGACATCCGAAAACAAGAGGAAAAGGTGGGACAAAAAGAGAGACAAGAAAGCTCAATCCTCTTCCAAAAACCAACAAATAGAGGCTATCCATGCCGCCACCACTCCTGCTACCCCTGTACCAGCAAAAACCTATGTTGGGAACCTGCCTAAGTGCCCCAAGTGCCCCTTCCATCACAACGGCCCCTGCCGTGAATTGCACTGCACCAACTGCGGCCGAAAGGGCCATACCGTCCGATTTTGCAAATCCCAACCCAAACCCATTTCTCAGGTCTCTGGCTCAGGAGTGAGCCAGGCCTGCTATGGCTGCGGTGAAATTGGCCATTTCAAGAAAAACTGTCTGAAGGCCGGGAATGCAGGAGGAACGGGAAGACTACTCGCTATCGGCCACAATGAAGCAGTAGCGGACCCCACAGTAGTCACGTGTACGTTCCTTCTCAACAACTCTTATGCTTGTGTTTTATTCGATAGTGGTGCAGAAAGAAGCTTCATAAACCAAAACTTTAAACGCTTACTTAAGCAATCCCCTCAACCACTAAAAGAAACATTCGTCGTAGAAATGGCTAATGGAAAGACAGAGAGCTCTAACGAAATCTACATAGGTTGCACCCTCACACTAGATGATCATTCACTCCCAATCAACCTCATACCAGTTTCGATCAAGAGTTTCAATGTCATTGTGGGCATGGACTGGTTGAGTCTCGATCATGTAGATATCATGTGCTTCGACAAAGCAATCCGTTTAAATCTATCGAATAACAAAACTCTGTTAATCTACGGAGACAAACCCGATACAAGCCTTCGTATCATCTCAAGTATTCAAGCCCAGAGGTACTTATGTAAGGAATATCGCACGTTCCTTGCACATGTCGTTGACACGAGCCAAAAAATGAAAGATCTAAAAGATCTCCCTGTCGTATGCGATTTCCCCGACGTCTTTCCAGAGGAGCTCCTAGGTTTACCTCCCAAACGTTAGGTTGAGTTAAGAATCGACCTAGTCCCAGGAGCTACCCCCGTAGCTAAATCGCCTTATCGTTTAGCGCCTGCAAAGATGCAAGAACTGTCCGGTCAACTTAACGGGCTACTCAGCAAGGGCTTTATAAGACCGAGCTTCTCACCCTGGGGAGCTCCGGTCTTGTTCATGAAGAAGAAGGACGGATCGTTCCGTATGTGCATCGAGATTAGGGAGCTCAACAAACTCACGGTCAAAAATCGCTACCCTCTTCCCCGTATAGACAACCTATTCGACCAACTGCAAGGGGAGAGTTACTTTTCCAAGATTGATCTTAGGTCCGGGTATCACCAGTTACGAGTGCTTGAGGATGATGTTCTGAAAACAGCCTTCCAAACTCGTTACAGACACTACGAGTTCGTAGTGATGCCCTTCGGACTAACTAACGCACCCACAGTATTCATGGACTTGATGAATAGGGTGTGTCATCCTTACTTAGATCAGTTCATCATCGTCTTTATTGATGACATACTTGTCTACTCTCGAAGTGAGAAAGAACATAGCGATCTTCTACGACGAGTCCTAGAAACCCTACGATCGGAGAAGTTATACGCGAAGTTCTCTAAGTGCGAATTTTGGATCCGAAGAGTCGAATTCTTAGGACACGTGGTTAGTGAGGAAGGAATCCACGTGGACCCATCCAAGATTAAAGTTATCGAGAACTGGTCAGCACCGAAGACGCCTATAGAAATCCATCAATTTCTAGGCCTCGCTGCCTACTACTGCATATTCATTCAAAACTTTTCTCGGATTGCAAAACCTCTCACCACATTGACTCAGAAAGGCGTGACATTTGACTGGGAAGAGAAACAGGAGAATCCTTACGTGGAATGGATAAGAACTTGGAGGTCAAGGGTGACGAAGCCTTATATCTCATGGACCGGATTTGAACACCGCGTCACGACGGTTTCCGAGACTTGGTCATGAAGGAAGCACACAACACTCGATATTCCGTCCACCCAGGATCAGATAAAATGTATCTTGTAATGGCCGCATTTCCAGGCTAGGCATTTTCGTTGATGTAATAGTCTAGGTTAACCTTTGTAACCCGTTATGAAATAATAAGAGCGTATTATTTGTGTATTATGTGTTTCGTGCTTAATTGCTTAATTATATGATTTGATTAATTAAGAATAAAATGAGCGTCAAAATTAAAGTATGAGATAAGCCCGATATCTTTGCATAAAGATGTAGTGGTCGAAACGAGGTTTCCGAATATATAAAGAATGCCAAAATCCGAGTTATAACGAAAAAGTTATGACCTGTCGAAGTTTCGCGACAGAACCGGCAACGCTGAATGACGTAAAAACTAAAATTTACGTTAGTGCAATATTTAGCCTTAGTTATCTAAATGAAAGTCGTAGAGTTCGTTAAACCGAGAGGGTGCATAAAAAGAACGCCCAAATCTGACTTCATACGAGGAAGTTATGATTTTCTAAAGTTTCGACTTAGCGGTGTGTAGCCCAAATACTCGATTTGAGATCGAGCGGTTTTTAGCCGAAACAATCTAAATGAGAATCGAAGATCTCGTTGTTATTAGCGAAATGATGAAAAGTTAGGCAAGAACGGACGTCGGACGAAGAACTTATCAATTTATAACGAAGTTTTCCTGTCCGGGCCTACTAAAAATAACTAATAAAAATAAAGTCAAAACTAGCCAACGGAGTCTAAACGAAAGTTGTAGAGCGTAGTCTCACCTACGCGTGGATGTAAAGAACGTCGAAAACGGAGCTCGTATGAGAAAGTTACGCAATTTAGAAGTTTGACGAGTTGCCTGACCAATACTCGAGTGCCACCGATTGATGCATGCAGTGACGTCAAAGTACGCCCAGCGTAACCAAGTTACACCCAGTGTAAATTGAAATTACGCCCAGCGTAATGCCAGACCCACCAACTTATAAATAGAAACCGAGATCAGCCATTTCCTCTTGTTCAAACTCTTTCTTCTCTCTAGTTTTTGCCGCGATTTGCATGCCAATCATATCCCGAAGCCCCGGTATCATTCCCGAGCCCCGAACCAAGATCCGAAGTCCCGAGGATCCCGAAGAGCGTTATTCCCGAGCCGAAGCCCTACCCGCGAGGAGCCCGGTTTTTGTGAAAATCTTCCAGATCTATGGAGAAACACTACTTCTACAAGCCATAGTGTTGTCCGGTCATCTTTTGATCAAGTGAGTGTGTAGTTACTTTCTTCCAACACATTATTATGAAGTATTTTATATAAAATACGTGCTATGTGTATATATTTTGTTGTTATATGTGTGAATGTATATCGACTCTCTTCTATCTCATAGATCTGATTTATCCTTATGAAATACGTGTTATGTGTGTGTGCCTCATCTGTTATGTGGAATATGTATTGATTAAAGCATGCTATACAGGTTTTAAACTATGTATAAAAATGTATATTTTTATCTACTAATATGTTGGGTAGAACATGGGTAGATAACTGGTGTGTAATAAACAGATGAGAGGCCTCGATGTTGTTTTGATTTAGTCATCTAGCGGAGTTTAGATGTCGACCACGGACTTTTCTAGACAGTCTTGTGGAACACTAGCAGGCTCTCCACCTGTAGCTGTTAATGAACTTGGATGTTCATTCGCTGTACTCCATCCCCCTCATGGTTGCCTTATTTGACTTATATTGCTGAGGAACCCTCGAAGCATGTGTTGTCGCCCCGATGAAATATTCTTAGACTAGGTCCCTTGTGTTAGTTGTTTTAGGGACATAAAGTGAGAATAACGGGAATGGGTAATTGGGCTATTGTTGGTTGATGAAAATAAATTTAATTACTTATTTTGGGTTGAAAACCCTATATGCTCACCAGGCTCCCAAGCCTGACCCACTCAGTTTATTTGTATTACAGGAAGTGGCGCAAGGGCATAAAATGGATGAATCATCAAGTTGTTTTGCTTACAAGTTTGTATATGTATATATTTGTTGAATGACTTGTAATGTTATCTTTTATGCTTTATGGTCTGTATCGGAACATGACATCCCGAGTTTTGATTATATAATGAAAATACATTTCTTGATGAAATGCTTTGGTAAATATTATTTTATCATACTTTGTTTTTGGGAACAAATTCCACAACTCTTTCAAATCAAAAGGATTTACTCTGAAATTATTTTAAACGCATAAATAAAAATTGGTCTTTTCTGGCCAAGATTTTGGGGATGTCACATATCTGGATCTTAAAAAGTCATACTGGTGGCCTAACATGAAAGCAAAGATTGCTACCTTCGTGAGTAAATGCCTTACTTGCGCGAAAGTCAAGGTCGGATACCAGAGGCCGTCAGGTCTTCTCTAGCAACCGGATATACCCGAATATAAGTGGGAGCGGATCACTATGGATTTCATAACCAATCTACCCAAGACAACGGGTGGGATGGATACCATATGGGTCATCGTCGACAGATTGACCAAGTCCGCGCACTTCCTACCCATCAAAGAGACATATAAGATGGAGAAACTCACAAGAACATACATTAAGGAAATCGTACGACTGCATGGTGTCCCTATATCTATAATCTCCGATAGAGAAAGTAGGTTCACTTCGAGGTTTTGGTAATCGCTACAAAGCGCCTTAGGGACGAGGTTGGACATGAGTACAGCCTACCATCCGCAGACCGACGGGCAAAGTGAGAGGACTATCCAAACCCTGGAGGACATGCTGCGGGCCTGTGTGATCGACTTTGGTAAGGCATGGGATACCCACTTACCCCTTGAAGAGTTTTCTTACAATAACAGTTATCACACGAGCATCAAGGCAACCCCGTTCAAAGCCCTCTATGGCCGGATGTGCAGATCCCCTCTGTGCTGGGCTGAGGTGGGTGACACTCAGTTAGCTAAAGGACGAGTTCCTGAAAGCTCTCTCACGGGTCCGGAGATCATTCGAGAAACGACGGAGAAGATTGTACAGATTCGCGAACGATTAAAAGCCGATAGGGATCGACAGAAAAGCTACGCAGACAAATGACGAAAACCTTTGGAATTCTAGGTGGGAGACCGAGTCCTTTTGAAAGTCTCACCCTGGAAGGGCGTGATATGCTTTGGAAAGCGTGGAAAGCTGAACCCAAGGTACATAGGGCCTTTCGAGATTCTCGCCAGAATCGGCCCCGTAGCTTACAAACTCAATCTACCCCGCGAGCTCAATAACATACATCCTACCTTCCATGTCTCAAACCTGAAGAAATGCCTATCCGACGAGACTCTCGTAATTCCACTCGACGATATTGAGGTCAACGAGGGCCTCAGCTTCATGGAAGAGCCTGCGGAGATCACGGACCGAGAGGTCAAAAGAACGAAACAAAGTCGCATCCTAATTGTGAAGGTTCACTTGAACGCTAAACGAGGATCGGAGTTCACTAGGGAGCGCAAGGATCAAATGAAACTCAAGTATCCCCATCTCTTTTCATAGTAGTACTGTAATAACTTAGCTGCTTAAATTTCGGTACGAAATTTCCTCTAACGTGGGGATGATGTGACAACCCAAAATTTATTCCGTTGTTGTAACCCGTTTCCGTTAATAGAATATTCTATTTTTATTAAGATTTCGTTAATATTGGGGTGGAAAAATCAATAAATGTTTTATTTTATTTTATTGTATTAGTTTCGTAATGAAATAAATAAAAACACGTGAATTACCCTCCCGTTTAGTTGGGAAAAGTTTTTTTTTTTAATTGCGACCATTTAATTGGGTAAAAATTAAAAACCCCGATTAACGTCAATATCGGGTAGATTCCCACTTAGCCAACCCCTATATAAAGGGTGAGTGGGTACTAGATGGAGCTTTTTACCACTCTAGTCACTCTCTCTCTACTTTCTCTCACTAGAAGTTGAGTTTATTCAAGAATCACCTCATTCAAGCCCCAAAATCGTAAGTAATACTCCCTAGCTTGTTGTTTAGCTTTGCATTCATACAAACCCGGGACTTAATCACACAAAAACCTTAAAAACTCGAGTTTACAGTTTGGGAATACCTCCCAAAACCGTAAACACCCTTAAGGGGGGGTTTTTGAAGCCCAAAATCCCTCCAAAACTCTTCTAATACTCGTCCTCTACTTAGAAACATACATGCATGGAGTTAGAAACCAAAAATCGAGCCTTTAGGAGGGTAAACACGAGTTTACGGTCCATGAATATTCATGAACCGTAAACACATGAACCGTAAAAACCATAAATGGTGTTTTGGTGCCCCATTTGAGCCCTAAACACCCCTCAAGCCTTGGATTTGACCCTAGAACCCTTCCTAGTGATACAAGAAACCTTAAGGCATACAAATATACTCCTTCCATGAGTTTACGGCTATAAACTCATGGGGTAATTGGTCCGTCAACCGTAAACTCACCTAAGGTGAGAATTTGACGAGTAAACTCCATAGTGAGGCCTTACACTAATTCCTTGCAACCCAATAACCTTCTAGAACATAAAACAAAGTGTTTTCATGCATTAGGGTCTAATTACTTACTTATTTAGTGATTAGCTAACTAATTAGACATCATTATGTGTCACTACATGTTTCATAGGATCTGTGTGAGTGTTCAAATTCTCATTTGACACCTAGCATCCTACCTGGCATTGTCACCCGATCTACTCGCTACAGGTGAGTTCATACCCCTTAATGAAACTTTTCAAATGTTTTTACATGTTTTAGGGGGGGGGGGATACAAGTTAAATGCAACAAGTTTTAGTATCAAATCATATGTAATTTATAACTTGCAACTAAAAAGGATTTTCTACACTTTTAGCTACTTATCAATAAAACTGCCTTAAATAATTATCAAACGCATTCTCAAAGATAGATTGTTGTTAAACTATTTTTAAACTGTGTTTAAACTACTTTTCTTTTAAACTATATCTACACTAATATATTTATATAAGTAAGACTTGAAGGACTTAGGACCGATAGCTCGCCTTATTTCCTATTCTTGTTTGATTGTGGTCTTAGGGTATATTGTTATCCGTCCGACTGTCATTGATTTCTTAGTTATGTATCATATATATTTGTGTTAGATATGAAATTCTTCGTCTTATTTAATACCTTTGTAAATCAAAGGCATGCAATCCTACACTCTATTTAACTATAATAGGTATAGTTAAGACTACTGCTCGTTACTTCTATTACTATTATACTCACTATAATTGCTACTATTACAAGTTAATGCACGTTAAAGAGAACACTCTGTGTACTATACTAAAAGTTTACTATACTATAACACAAGAGAATACACTAATCCAGAGTATAACACACTATCCCTCTATACGGCACTCTACTGCGCAAATACCATGTAACCAGAGCTTCCCGGAAGGAAAGAAACACTACATGTATAGATCTATACAGGACAGACACTATTACATCCCGACTGTTAACTACAGTCCGAGCCGACTAGGCCCAAGGGTGGCACTACATCACTACACTACATATGACCGGGAAGGTCATCGGACCCCCTCTTATCATTCAGTTTGGTTACATGAGAGATCACATCCATATCTAAATCAACATACTAAGACTTAAAGTCTAAGCTAAATTCCCGAAGTAAACAAATACATATTACTAATTGAAGTTTGCATCACTACTACAGCCAACCGGCAATACTTTTCCTCATTTACGTTACTTGACGGAAGTTTATTACATTATCTTTATAACTAAAAGTTTCAATGGAAATACTTTACACACATGAAGGATTTAACTTACAAATGCTCAATTTTGGAAAATATAGGATTTTCTAGGGATTTCTTCTATTCTCAAACAATAATTACAACTTTTACATTACATGATTGTAAACACTTTTATACAAACAACGGCACTAAATTCTGATGAACTCACCAGCTTTATGTTGATACTTGTTTTCAAAGTAACTTGTATCCTCAGGTCAAGGATAGACAGGTACTGGTGCAGCTTTTGAGAAGATGGAGCGTATACAAGATTCATCTTTTATTTTGTTTATACTTTTGGTGTCTATTAACTGTGCAGAACATGTTTGTAATTATAATCACTATATTATTGAAATGGTTGTTGTCGCTTGTTTTTCCTATTATGCAGTTGTTATGATGCTGTACATGACGTCCTCCACCCCAGAACGTATTCCACCGTCCTCGGTTTTGGAGTGTGACATGGTGGATACCAGATTCCGAGGTTCTTCGTACCATTGAGGTACCAGAATATTTTTTTCACAGCCAAAAGATGATACATCTTTGGATTGATTTGAAATATGGCACATAAGCATGTTGAGAACATAATGTCCGGGCGACTTGCAGTGAGATAAAGTAAGGATCCAATCATTCCACGATACTTCTTTTTAACTACAGAAACACCCGAAGGGTCGGCAAATATTTTGTGATCGAAGCCCATAGGTACCATGGCCGAGGCACAGGTGTCCATAGAGTATTTCTTGAGAAGCTCTGAAATGTACTTCTCTTGGTGAATGAAAATACCTTTGTTAGTCTGTTTGACTTGAAGGCCTAGAAAGAAGCTTAATTCTCGATTCATGCTCATTTGGAAACGGCTGACCATAAGTTTAGCAACATCAGCAACCATAGATGAATTCGTAGATCCAAAAATGATGTCGTCCACATAAATTTGTACCAGTATGAGATGCTTTCCATTTGATCTCCTGAATAGAGTGGGATCAAGTATACCTCTTTGAAAACCTGAGCGTTTGAGAAAATCGGTGAGTGTCTCGTACCAAGCCCGAGGAGCTTGCATGAGTCCGTATACAGCCTTTCAGAGTTTATAACAGTAGTTTGGAAAGGAAAGATTAATAAATTTGGAGGGCTGTTGAAGGTATACTTCAGTATCAAGTTCACCATTTAGAAAAGCACTCTTAACATCCATTTGATAAACTTTGAAGCCTTTGTGGGTAGCATAAGCAAGAAATATTCTGATTGCTTCAATTCGTGCAACAGGATCAAAGGTCTCATCGTAGTCAAGACCTTCAATTTGAGTAAAACCTATAGCTACCAATCTAGCCTTATTTAGGATGATAACTCTTGCATCGTCTAGCTTGTTGCAAAATACCCATCTTGTACCAACAATAGGGTGATGTTGAGGAGGAGGTACGAGAGTCCAGACTTCATTATGATCAAATTCGGCCAGTTCTTCTTGCATGGTTGTAATCCAATCAGCATGCTCTAGTGCTTCCTTGATGGACTTGGGTTCAACCATGGATATAAATGTTGAAAAATGGCAATCATTATGGATCTTGGTATCTAAGCGAGTTTGTACACCAACATTTGGATTGCCTATCACTTGATTCGGAGGATAATCCTTCGTCCAGACATGAAATCGAGGGAGATCTTGTGCAGCCAAAGATCCTACATCAACAGTAGAATTCATTTGCTTCCCCTGAGTGATTTGAATATTGGGATGGTGCCCCCCTGAACTTCTGAGCCGGAGAGGTTGACATCATCATCAGAAGGAAACTCAAAGAAATTCTCGTTTTCATCAATGTTGAGAGGATTTGAGTCATCGAACTCAGTAGTTGCATCTTGGAAGCATCCACATTTGATTCCAGAGAGGGATTTTCATTATTATTCTCCCCCTCAACCTGAGAAGGTTGAAACGGCCGGAATCAAATAGAGGTAGGCTCGGAAGTGGACCGAAGAGGTTGTGAGAAACTGGGGCTTCCGAAGGAGGAATTGGAATCAGAGATGGTCTTGGTCAAGATTCGGAATCAAGAGCGGTTTCGGAAGGACCAAAGAGGGTTTCAAAGTCAGCCTCTAGAATGGTTTGAAGGTTCGGACATCCTGGCGGCAGAGGATCAGATTCCATGATATGAGTTGTGACGTGAGACGGGCCAGAATTCCGAATAAAATTGTCATCATAGGTAATATCAAAGCTCTCTTCCATAACACGAGTTCTTTGGTTGAGAACTCTGTAAGCCTTGGATTTGGAAGAGTACCCAATAAAGATAGCTTCATTAGCTTTAGGTTGGAACTTTGTAAGCTAATCATGGTTGTTTTTGATGAAGCATCTGCATCCGAAGATATGTAGGAACAAAATTGTTGGCTTTCGACCATTCATTGCTTCGTATGGTGTCATGTTGAGACATTGATTGATGATACTTCGATTTTGAGTGAAACAATCAGTGGATACAACTTCATCCCAAAGATAGAGTGGTACATTTGCATAGTTCAGCATTGATCGAGCGACTTCAACAAGTGTTCTATTACGTCTTTCAACTACACCGTTTTTTATGGAGTGTAGGGAGCTGAGAGATTGTGATTGATTCTTTTTTCTATGAGAAACTTCTCAATGGTGGAATTAACATATTTCGAACCATGATCACTTCAGATTCTTCTGACCAGGAGTTTGATAAGAACTTCTATTCCTTTGATAAAATTGATGAGCTGATAGGCTGTTTCAGATTTCAGCCTTAGGAAGAAGACCCAGGTGTACCTTGTAAAGTCATCAACAATCACAAGAATGTATTTCTTATGATGAAGACTTTCTACAGTGGATGGTCCACAAAGATCATTGTGTAGAAGTTCTAATGGATCTGAAATGGATTTTTCGATGATAACAGGATGACCCTTCTTCGATTGCTTATCACACTCACATACAACACATAAGTGATCATTTTTGAACTTGAGAAGAGGTAAACCTCTTACCATTTCACCTGATATAAGATCATTCATATACTGAAAGTTTAGATGTGCGAGCCTTCGGTGCCATAACCAACTAACATCAGGAACAGCTTTGGAGAGAAGGCAGAGTTGCGGTTTGCCAATAATCATATTGATGTCAAGTGTGTACATGTTTTTGTTGCGAAGAGACTTTATCAAACATTCTTTTCGGTCTTTAGTCATCACATAGCTATATTTTTTGCAAAATTCCACACGTCGGCTTGAGTCAGTGAGTTGGGCAACACTTATCAAATGATGTTTCAAGTCAGCTACATAAGCAACATGTGAAATCGAGAAGTTTCCATTGGTGAGAGTTCCATAACCACGAATTTGAGAATTGGAATTGTTGCCATACGTCACATAACCAACATTTGGAGAAAGCTTTAAATCTCGTAGAAAATCCTTCTGCCTCGTCATGTGCATGGAGCAAGCACTATCAATATACCATATTGTTTCTTGCTCCGAAGCACAATGTTCCTGCAAAATTAGTGAGCAATGGAGCTTTTAGGCTCCGAGTTAGACCTTGGGAAATAGGCATGGACTTTGGACTTTGATTGTGACTTGGGAACAACTATGTGTTTCTTGGTGAGATTACTTGAGTGCTTTGGAAACAGACAGAATGCGAGTGTATTTTCATCTATCCAGTAGTCATATTCAACTACTTGTGGGTTTGGAGCTGACTTCTTTGGGACTTTGGTATCCGAAGGATTGACACTTTTTGTTATCTCCGAGACAGTTGTTTTGTTAACAAATGTTTTGATTTTCTACACAAGATTTTTTGTTTGAAGATTTTGAAACACTAGTTTTTGAACTTGTGGATTTGCTTTCTAACACATTGTTCTTTGAAATTCTTGGTTTAAAAATTTTGCCATCAGATTTTGCAATAAAGATAGATGAAACATTTTGAGGTGCCGGTGAAGTATTTCGGATGGTTTTGACATTGATATTGACATGAGTTTGAGGTGAGATTGAGCTAAGGACATTCATAGATTCCGAACGAGCAAAAGGTTCGAAATGTGTTTTCAGGAATCTTGTAGGAACAAAAGAGTTTTGACTATGAGTGAAGACACAAGGATTCCGGAGTGAATTTGGTTTAGAGTTAGCAAGGAACCTAGAATTTTGTCTAGTCTTAACTTCATTTTTGAAAGCATTTCTAGCTTCTACCTTGGGATCTACAATATCTTTTCTATTCAACATTGGTTTTCTTCTAGGATGAGAAGAGGATCCAGAAGTTTGTCCTTTGGATGAATTTGTGAGCTTAGGAGTAATGGAACCAATTTGGTCTTTGAAAGAACTACAGAGTCTGATTCACATGAATCATAGGATACATTGCTTGAGACTTCAACTTTATCCTCTAAAGATGCCCATACAAATTCCGAGGCATTGACATCAGTTGTTTCTGGAATAACTTCCTCAATCACATAGTTGTTTATGTGATTGCTTTTAGGAACATGGTCTACACAATTTGAAAGACTATAATGATATTCCGTGGTCCGATTCAGGTCCAGGTTTATCAGAGGCGGAAGAGGCGTGGAATCAAGACATTTGACAACTATTGGTTGGAACTCATGAATTAGGGACTCAAAAGATCTTTCAGCCTCCGGAAGGGGTGACAATGGAGAAATAGGAGTGTCTGAATTTTTAATGTTCGGAACCTCTCCCATGAATGTCAAATTTTGCAATTCCTTCAGGGGACTAACAATTTGTTTCGGAAACTCGCTTCCCAGACCTGGAGCTTTGGACCATGGATGACGAAAATTATGACTCATCCGAATGTCATCTTCAAGCATGTCTACAGAGTTATGCAAAGCATCTACTTTGGCATTGAGACATTTATTCTCAGAAATCTAAATATTTTCTTTCAGAGTAAGTGATTTCACATTTATCTTTCAAAATGATACATTCATCTTTTGATATTACAAGTTCATGCTCTAGAGAATCGATTTTCAATTTCTTATCCTCAAAATGTAATCTAAGATGACTTAGTTCACAGTCTTTCTTCTCACTGGCTTATATGGCAGACTCATAGGATTTATAGATAGTGTTGATATTTGTTTGGATCTAGGTCAGATAAGGTTCACATAAAGTCAAATCAAAATTATTATTAGAGATCATGGATTTTACTTGTTAAACAATGCTTCGACCTGGTGAATCGTTAGTGGCCATGTAGCAGTAGTGAGGTTCAGCAACATCATCTTTATCTTCGGACCCAGAAGACCAATAACCTTCATCACATTCAACCGTTTGTCTCGCCATCAAACATATACTTCTTCCAGACACCAAATCTTCATCATCTCCGGATGACCAGCATCCTACGATATCCCTTGAAACTGTAATGACAAATGCCTTCTCACTTTCAGCCATTTCTTGTGCTTTTCGGACATAATAAGTTGAGTCTTTCACTTTTGATTTTTTTGGAGCATCAGCTAGGCAATCTTTGGCAAAGTGGTTTGCATGACCACATTTATGACACAAGATCTTTGGTATTTCTGCGTTGGAATTCTGAGAAGATTCTGAGACTGAGTTTGATTTAGTGAGGTTAGGCTTGTATGCAGGTGGATTTTCGGAGGTATGTTTTGGTTCAGAAGCAGAATATGGTTGAGGATGGTTTTGGTGAGGTGCGCTGAATCTTTTTTGGTATGGTTTGTAAGAGAGATTGAAAGGACATTTGTATTTCATTGAAAGTAAGGCAAAATTCTTGTTGGAAACGGAGCCCAAAATCTGAGGTTTCGGAATCATCGTCAGGATAGATGTGTGTGTATAAAGAAGTTAAGGATGACCGAGTCAAAGGAACAGTGGGTTTGTAAGGTTCTGGAGTAGGTAGGTTCAGAATGATTGATTCAAAAGAACTGACTAGAGCAAGTGGTCCTCCGGAAAGTTCTCTAATGGTTTGAGAACCGTTTGATTAATGTCCTTGAAGCTCATCAAAAAGTTGATAGAGTTTCAATTTTTTAAGGAACCATTGCTTTGAAGATAGGAATTTACATTTCCCCATCCTTTACCAAGACTGTTAATGAACTTGAGATTGTACTCGAGAGGAGTTCGAACAATCCCATGAGAAGTCATGTTGTTGACAACAATTCGATATCGGTTGGAGGCTGAGGCCCGGGTTCCGAACCATCGACATGTCGCTAGCACACCCCGTGTACGAGGTATGTGCCCCACGTAGCAAATGCCCCATGTTCTCGCAAGTACACTCAGCGTACGAGGTTCAGACTCCCGACTATGAATAAGATGTGATGGTCTCGAGGATTACGTTACAAATTTGACACTTTCACACCCCTTATTTTCTCTAAAATTACCCTAACACACCCGGAAGCCTAGAAATCATCCCCGTCACCCGAAGAAAGTCCTAATGCTCCAAAAAGCTGAGAAAATAATATTTTCAAGTTGAAACTCTGCCCGCACATGGAACGGTTTTTGGTGCATATTGTGGAAAAAGGAGTTCCTTGAGGAAGGATTGCTTGGCTTGGAGCTTGTGGATCCAAGCCCTAATCAGGTTGATCTAGCTCCAGAAAGAAAAAACTTTGAATCTTGGTGCCTTTTTTTCATGTGGATCTAGTGGGTTGATGACTTGTTATGTTTGTCCTTAGATGAAGAAGGAGCCTTGAAAGAGAATAGCTTGAGCATCTAGCTTTTGGATCTGAGTTATACACTTGTTGGTGCATCTTCCATAAGTATCAAGTTCAAAACTTACTCATTCTTGTGGTAGTTCTTGTTTTGAGTCCATTTTTGGGGTTTTATGTCCCAAGCTTGGAACTTTATCAGTTTGATGAACTCAGAGTATAATATATGGCCTTAGATGCTTTTACTTGTTTAGAGTCATAAAAATGAGATCTTGGTTGTCAAAATCTCTCCATGCATGAGATATGAGAATTTTTGGGAGTAAAGAGTGAGTGTATTTGGGTTTGGGACTTTCTCAGCCATGCAAAGGCTGAAAGTCACTAACTTTATGGAGTAAGATTCATTAGGCAGTCTAGATTTGGGATTTGATTTAATGTCTTAACTTATAAAGACCAAATAACTAGAAAGAGTGAATCTGGGGAGTACGTTGAGCATAATTCCTGTACGTCCCGTGTACTGCCCTAGTGTCCCCGATGGACAATCTGGATTCGTGAATACGCGGAGTGTACCAAGGGAGGTACGCCCCGCATAACCTCACTGTGGACTTTTGGGCTAAGTCTCATTTTGGGCCTTGAGTGTTGGGCCTGGAGTTTGGGTTTGTTGCAATAGAATTTTGGACCAGAGGAATATATATATAAGTGCTTTGGGCCCTTGAGTTGGGGTTGCCATTTAGATTTGAGAGTTGGGCCTCAGGAGAGCCTATTTATTATTGGGCCTTAGTGGGCCCAATGGGTTTTAGGTTATTGATTAGCTGGTTAGTGGACTACCTTTAGAGCTAATGAGTGAGAGTTTGGACTTAGTTCCTAATTGGGTTAATTGTGTGTTTGGCATAGAGTTAGTGGCCGGTGCGTAGCAGCAACGTTTATAGGGGTTGTTCATCATCCGAGGTGAGTCTTCTCACTATACTTACCAGAAGTGGTATCCTTGTGTGACTGAGTTGTCTTATGTGCTTATCTGTGTATTGTGATATTTTGCATTATGTCTTTGTGATTTATGTTGAATATTATTATTATTATTATTATTATTATTATTATTATTATTATTATTATTATTATTATTATTATTATTATTATTATTATTATTATTATTATTATTATTATTATTATTATTATGAGTTTATTGAGTTAGGATCGGAGGGTCCACCCAAGTTTTGGGACCGGAGGGTCCCACTGAGACACATCGACCGGAGGGTCTTATCTGAGTATAGACATGAGAGGCTACTGAGATATGTGCGACATTTTGGGGAACTCACTAAACTTCATGATTACCGTGTTATGTGATATGTGTTTCAGGTTCTTCTCAGGATCGCGGGAAGGCGCCGGTTCGATTGTACACACAAGAGAAAAAAGTTATGTTCTGAGGATCCTGGATTATTAATCGAACAATTATGGAGTTGTGTTTTGTAAATTAAATAAATGGGATTTTGTGAGATATGTTATGAGAATTATGTGGTTTTATAAATGAAAATTTATGTTTGCAAATTTACGTCGTTACAAGTTTGTATCAATGCCTTGGTTTGAGGGATTCGGATGCACCTTCGGGTATGTCTGGACTCAAACTGGGAATTTGAGAAATATTTTTAAAAGAAATGATTTTTCTAAAATAAGCAAGAGTTTCTAAGAGAAAACGAGAAGAAATAGTGTGTACAATCAGCCAGAGCCCGAACGGTGATTTCCCAAAATACCCTTACTTATTTATTTGTGTTAAGAGTTCTTATTGAGATATTAGTGATGCATGCTAGAAGATAGGCTAGGTGTTTCATATTTTAGGGCTAGAGTTGCCTGATTTGTGATGCCTTAGCCTTGGAATGTTGCTATCTGTGATGTGCTTTGAGTATATGCGGAGTAAGATTATCCAGCAAGAATCTTTTAGACAGAGAGCTTTGAGTAGAGGAGTAATCTAAGAGAGATACCTAGATGAGCGTCGGAGGAGCCTACTGAGAGAGTAGTTAGATACCCACGAGGGGTAGAGTTACTTGAGTTTGGTGATATCTTTCGAGAGTGAGTAGAGCAAATAGAGTTGTAACCTAGAGTGGTTTTACGTGTTAGTGGAGATTATTCGATTCCCAATTGTTGCTTGTTTTGTGCTTTGTGGAACTCTTCATGATGGGAGTCAGCTACTAAGTGAATATGACGATATTCAGGAGGTTGATGGTTGGCATCATAAGAAGTTCCTCAACAGCTGATGGCAGAAAAGTGTGCGAACCTAGGAAGAGCCTAGGGAGTGTCCGTAGTCAGATAAGTATGCTAAAACATGAGAGTGTTCGCTAGGTAGTGACCAAGTATGATGGGATTGGTGATTGAGGAGGTTGAGCAACTACTTAGGAAATCTGGAATGATCTGTGTGGAAAGTATGGGTAGATGTGGCAGGTAGTATGGGCACGTACTACTGAAAGTAGAGGACCTATACTCGATACAAGGAAAACTCCAGAGGTTATAAGTAGCAGATTGAGAGGAGATAACATGGTTTGGGTACCATGATTCAGATCAGATTGAGAGGTGATCACATGGTTGGAGCACCATTATTCATAGAGGTTAGTGCTTCTGGTTTTACCAGTTGTTCCATGGTGGTTGATTAGTCTGAGATCAGATAATAGAGTGTGGGGCCAGAGGGCCATGCCGAGCAAGTTTTAATGGAGTATACCTTGAAAGGGAAATCGAGTTCGTTTCCGAGGGATTTTATTAGTGAGATGATAGTTGGAGTCGCAAGAATCAGGGATGAGTAGAGATGATGCTTATTGGAGGATCGAGGTCTGAGTCAAGCCATCGGCTGATGGATGAGATGTCACCTTCTGCGGCAAGAGTTGCGTTGTTCCTGTTTCTGGGAGAAGCGAAGGAGATATCGAGTTTTCAGTTTCAGAGTTAGGAGGTAAAATCTGTGCGGTAACATATGGTGGTGACCTTTTCATCAGAGTATTTGGGCAGTTTGTTTACTGCGAGGTATTTTTATACCACGAGAGAGTCGTTAGTGGGACTAAGATGGAAGAGAACAAGAAGGTTCCTTATTGAGGGAAGCATACTTTTAGCAGCAATTCTAGGTGATCAAGAGGAGTATATCATTGCGGTGTCCCTCGTTGTTTACATTTTGTATATTCTGTGAGAGTAAGGTCTCTTGCTTTTATGATGATTCCCGCAGTCGGAGGCTGGTCGAGGAATCAGAGATGAGGTGCGTGATAGTGCACTATTCCCGGACCGAGAGTCAGGGTTATTTCAGAATAGTTGAGGTATCCGGCGGCGTGTTAGCCTGAGGTTTCGAGATGACCAGAGGCAGTTAAGTTGGGAGGATTCTGAGATTCTTGTCTAAGTTACGGGATATTTGGAGTCGCTTGGTTTCCATCAGGAAGATCATTGAGTGTTTGTGTGGTGCGTTCCAAGAATCAAGTGTGATGTACCTGGTGAAACAATCTATAACATAGATTGTTGGTATTCCAATTGGTGATGGTTCGAACCCTGATTGGAGGAGAACTGGATATTCTATTAAGATAACCAACAATCGTTCAAGTGCAACTGATTATGGAGATTTGCGGTGCGGGTACATGAGACTTGAGTTATTGGTGGTTGAGGCAAGACATCGTTAGATGCTGTGATGATGTACCAAAGTACCCGAGTCATTTTGTTCCAGTGGGAATCCATCAGTTAGTTTTCGCCGAGGTAAGACTGTCTAAGGGTGTATATGGGCTGAGACTAGTGCCTTGCCTGCGAGAACTTACATCAGGAGTGGTGATGCATAAGCTGAGTGGGAGTAAGCACCTATCTATGCCGAGTTGCGGAGCATGAGTTGGTGAACTTAGTGTGGTGAGGACTTGATGATGAGGTTATGGGTGGTCAGAGAGCAAGTGAATCTGAGTGGGAGTAATTGCTTGGGATTATCAGGTGAAACCGTGGATTGAGCCCATGGCGAGTCAATGGAAGAGAGTGTCGTGATACTGTGGGGAGCCGTAGTCTTCACTACATAGTGGGAGAGGGATTTGATATTGCGGGGAGCCATGGTATTCACTAGTCAGCGAGAGAGTGTCATGATGTTACGAGGAGCCATAATATTCATTGGATAGTAAGAGAGGGTTGTGATGCTACGGGGACCCGTAGTACTCACTAGTTAGAGAGAGAGAGAGAGAGAGATAGTGTGTGTGTTGTGATATTTCGGGGAGCCGTAGCATTCACAAGTCAGTGAGAGGGTATCACAAGACTATGGGGGAGGCTGTAACACTTAGTAGTCGATAAGGGTGAATACTGTTCTGCCAGGAGTTGTAGTATTCACTAGTAAGACTATTGGGCATAGGAGTTCTTCGGCTTGGGTAGCCTTACCACTTGAGCCTTCGGGGGCCTGGTTGCCGAACCAGGGGCGAGACGGGGGTCTCCGTGTCAGTCGAGAAATTGCTATATCCCAGCGTGAGTAGGGATTATCGTAATCGGAAGGAATTGGAGAGATGGTGTGTGCATAAATCTGTGAATTTTGGGTCATGAGTTGAGTATCAAATTGGAAATGAGTGGTTCCAATTCTTTTGTTGAATCAGACTCTCGAGCTCGAGTCTAGATCCGTTCGTGTATTAAATAGGCGAGATGAGGTTCCAGATTCGTGGATGGGTTTCATTTTGAGAGGGAGTATTGACATTCATCTGATATCTTAGGCTGGAGTGGATCAATTTCGTTGGTATGGGAAGAACCGTAAGACGCATGGAACCAGTGGGTGGTAGACGACAAAGGTCGGAAGTGAGACGATTTCATATGAGTTGTAGCATTCGCTTGGGTTAAAGCGAACTTCATGACTTATGTGTCATGATGAGCCGAGATAGTTATCATGAGAAGGTAGTCGGTGAGATGTTTTTGCTTTGCAATGAGTAACCTTTGGAGGTTCATCTTTTGGGTTGGGAGCTGACCTAAGGCTTAGTGTTGAAGAAGATTATTCAGAGGAAGATGGGGCTTATGTCTATAGATGTCAGAGGATGCTTCAAAGGGAGCACGATCTTTTTTCTTGTGTTTGAGTTGTGGGGTTCTTTCCTTCCGATGAGTCCTGATAGTTGTTCAGGTGGTGGGTCCTTAGGGGATTATGACCTTTCCGTTCCTTTTGAGTTGCGATCGGGATCAATTATAGAATAAGAGTTGGAAGAGTGTTCTTAGGGTTTGTTAGCCGATGGGCGATTAGGAGGATGATGTTTTGCGAGGGTGGTCTAGCATGGAGATTGACCACTAGAGTTTGGAGAGTCAGATCGAGTATCGTCGCGGCAGTTGGGTTTGTCCTTATTCGGGGCCGGGGAGTTCCTGTTGGGTTCAGGTATTTTTGAAATAGATTGTTCTATGATATAAGGTCCTTTCGGTGGTGCTTCTCGGATTATTGGGCTCGACCTATGTGTTGATAAGGAGTGATTTCGAGGGCGAAATCTAATTCAAGTGGGGGAGAATTGTAACATCCTGTTCTGGATAGTTTGGTGATTTAAGGCTTGTGGGACTTAATCCGAGTATGAGAAGGTTTTGAGGCTTTGAAAGAGAAAGGTTTAGGCCATTTTGGGATGTAGGTAAGGTAGGTTGTGTGATAAAAGAGTTCGGTTTGTGCTTTAGAGCCCAAATGTATTATTAAAGGCGCTGGTTCGGGCTTTTCATGAATTTTGGACCTAAGTTCGAGTGGGATTCAGGAGGAATAAATTTATAGAAATGTAGGGCTTCTCGTTACCTTTTCGTGGATATAAGGATCGTCGGAAACGGATATATAACGAAGAAGTTATGGCCTTCAGAAGTTTTGTGCTTTCAGGGTTAGCCGAGTACGCTGGGTGTACACAAAGCATACGTTGGGCGTACTAGTGAAGAAGGAAGTACGCTAGGCGTACTTTTATGACATCCCCAATTTCACGCCCAGTAAAGACCAATTTGTTTATGCTTTTTTAAAAATCAGAGTAATCGTTTATAGAAACCAATTGCGGAATTTGTTCCCAAAACAACATATGATAAGAATTTATCAAAGCATTTCTTTAAAGAAATGCATTTTCATTAAATAACAAAATCTCGGGATGTCATGTTCCGATACAGACCAAAAGCATAAACAATATAAAATAGACCTTGCATCAATTATTTATAACTACTGATCTATAATCCAAAATCTCTCGTCAAGTCCACCAACTTATACTCTTGTGGCATTACCTGTGATGCAAAGAAAACTGAGTGGGTCAGGCTTGGGAGCCTGGTGAGCATATAGGTTTTTCAACCCACAATATTATCTTATATATATATATATATATATATATATATATATATATATATATGTATATATATATATATATATATATATATATATTCAATCATCAAACGATCATTCCAATTACCCATCCCCATTATCTTCCTTACTCATAACGGTCTACCCTAAGAGTCATCTATTCGTTCACTCCGTAATAGGCAATAAGACAATAGCTGTCAGGATTCTTTATTAGGCACTAAGACAATAGCTGCCAAGGTTCTTTCATAAAGCACTAATTCCACAGTTGCTATGATTCATTCATCAGGTACTAAATCCATAGCTACCAGTGTAGGTACAAAGTCCATAGCTACCAACGTTTATCTAACAGGTACTAAGTCCATAGCTATCATCGTCTATCTAATAGTACAAAATCCATGGCTACCAACGTTCATCTATACGGTACTAAATCCATAGCTACCAAGGTTCATCTATATACAGTACTAAATCCATACCTACCGAGGCTTATCTTTACAGTACTAATTCCATAGCTACCGAGGTTTATCTTTCGTCTCTTCCTCAAACTCATCCTTCATCACACACCAACTATTTCGTCTACCCATGTTCTACCCAACATATTTGTAGACATAAAATACATATACAGTTTAACTCCTTTAAAACCTATATAAAACTTCAATTCCATGCCAATCTCAAATATACAAATAATATATAAACACATAGCACGTATTTCATAGCAAATACTTTGTATTTATATGTTAGAAGAAAGTAAGTACACACTCACCCAAACATATACTTAATACATTCAAACAATACTTGTATTATACTCCTGTTTATGAAAGGGACTATACACCCACACATATAAACAACTTTATATTAAACACATAGCACGTATTTTATAAAATACTTCATATCTATGTGTAAGATGAAAGTGACCACACACTCACTTGATCAGAAGATGATCAGACTACGGCTTGCAGAAGTAGTATTCTTCGGTAGATCTGGAAGATCTTTACACATCGGGCTTCTCGCAAGCAGAGCTTTGGCTCAGAAACTCTTTCCTTCTCGGGATCTTCGGTGCTTCGGGACTCGCTTCGGGTCTCGGGATGACACCGGGGCTTCGGGGGGTTAAAATAGGGCTTAGAGAGAGTATCGGGAGTGGGAGAGTAAGAGATTAGCAACCAAACTCAGTTGCCCCTTGAATTCTATTTATAGGGTGAATTTTGTGGGTTCACCTCGTGAATTTCTAATATTCACATCGTGAGTCTCTAATATTCACCTTGTGAGCTCGATACTTCATTGCGTTCGTCATGGCCACTTGCCCTGGAAGATGTCCATCATCTGTTCACCTCGTGAGTCATTAATGCTCACCTGGTGAGTTCTGACAGTTTTGGGGTTTCGCGCCCCGAACTTCAGAAATTCATAACTTTTGCATATGAACTCCGTTTTCGACGTTCTTTATATCTACGCGTAGGTAAAAACAAGATCTACGACTTTCATTTAGAATTTGTTGGCCAATTTTGACTTTAATGCTAATATATTATTAATATATTATTTTTAGTAGGACGGGACAGGAAAACTTCGTTATAAATTTATAACTTCTTCATCCGACTTCCATTTTCGTCTGACTTTTTACCGTTGGACTACTATCGACGAGATCTTCAATTCTCGTTTAGATTGTTTTGGCTTAATATCGCTTGATCTCATATTCGAACTTCGAGTTGTACACTGCTAAGCCGAAACATCGAAAAATCACAACTTCCTCATACAAAATCAGATTTGGGTGTTCTTTTCATGCACGCTTTCGCTTTAACGTATTCTACGACTTTCATTTAGATCACTAAGGCCAAATATCACTCTAACGTAAATTCACTATTTATGTCGTGCTGTGTCGTGCCGGTTCTGTCACGAAACTTCGACAGGTCATAACTTCTTCGTTATAACTCGGATTTCGGCGTTCTTTATATGCACAAAAACCTTGTGACATATACTAAAACTTAGTTAAGATTAATCCATCTAAATAATCTCCATCAAAAACTCATTTTTGATGGTTATCGTCTCTAATTGACTAGCACTGATCTACAGGCATTACAATTATCTCCCTCTTATGATGATTACGTCCCGGAATCATCAACGAAATAGGACTTGTATAATGATTACATACGTTATCTCTTCATCCTAGGTAATAACTGTAAGTTCTATGTTTCCTCGAAAGAGTATCTAACTCTTGGACTTCTCGATAGCAAGTAGTGCTCAATCCTGCATCTGCTCTTTGTACTATGTTGTACTTTCAACTGCAACCTTCGAGTTACAAAATAAATCCTTATTGAGGACTCCTTCTTCTTCTTAGGATAAGTACTTTCCTTTATCTAATGTAACAACCCGATGAGTCGTGTTCTAATGACCTCTCATCGCATGATGTAATGCTTAGACTCAGGTCTTTTAGAGTTAAAATCCATAATGGAATATACCTTCCTTCATATTCTAATTTGATATAATCACATTTCAGCATGTAGCATTTCTAGCTACAAACTTCATTAACAACGAGCGAGATACAATCGATCGTATTACTTTCAACCTTCTGACTTACGTCAGATGTTACCTTGAACTTGGTTCTCTGAACACGTAACATACTCATCGTAGTCGGACTCAATTGATATGACCACTAGGGTCGGAATAACAACCATCTTACTAGTCACTACCGAAACAAGGGTAATGACACACTTGAACAAAACGGAATCAATTACTAGCTTCTTGGTAACCTTGTGACTTTCCCTGATCAAAGTGCGAGTCTTGTGCTTCCGGTAGTATATGCATCTACTACCTTTCACACCTACTCATACTCGTCCCAAGTATTGACCCGCAGTCAGCCAAGTCACCATACAAGAAAATCACACAATCATACAACACATCAGATAGCAAAACTAGGATTTATATTATTTCTTGAAACGATTACACAAAGGTTCAAGTTCACCCTATACTATGCCTCTAATAGGCTACACTTCCTGATACAGACTTTATATAAATATATGAAGTCTTCATCCTTGGATCCTCACGTTGTTTTCTGCTTCATCAAGGATCATGTGGAATGTCGTTGGCTTTGGCGGTACTTCTAACCTTGCTGCTTCATTTTTCTTTGGGCAGTCTCTAGACATGTGCCCCTTGCCTCCGCATCCGTAGCACACCTTATCATTGTGTGTACAGTTCTTGGAATAGTGGCCGATCCTTCCACATTTGTAATAGGTTAACTCTTCATTGCATGCTCCAAAGTGCTTCTTCTTGCACTTTTCACACCATTTGGGCCCATACCTTTGGTCATCTAGGTTAGACTTTGCGAACTTTCCCTTATTATCAGGTCTTGAGGATCCTTCAAGCTTCCTCTTTTCTCCAACTTCAACCTTCTCTAGACCTTTTTCTCTTATTTGAGTCTCGACATTCTTAGCAGCTCTAACGGCTGCCTTCAACGTACTTGCCATTTTGACCATTGCGCCAAAGTCTGATGGTAATCTGTTAGCGAATTTTTCGATCTTGGCGAGCTCAGTCGGCACCAAGTATGGAAACAATTTCATCTTTTCGATAAACATAGTAGCATAATCACCAATGCTCATTTTCCCCTTTTCCAAGTTCTGGAACTCATTGTTCAGATCAATCAGATATATCTCTGAGCAGTACTGCATCTTTAACTGCTCCAGGAATGATTTCCAAGACATCATCAGGGCTTCGCCTCAAGGCATCATATTTGCCAGTAACTTCCACCAACTCAAGACTCCAGTCTTCAGTTGTCTAACTGCAAAGACAGTCTTCTATTTGTTGCTACAGTCGCAAATCTCAAACACCATCTCCATTTCAGAGATCCAGTCCATAATCTCAACAGGCTTTGGGCTTCCAGAAAGACTTGGCGGCTTGGCGCCCAAGAAATTTTTATACATACGCCCATCCCTATTTCATTCCCTTTACGGGTCATTCCTTTCTGCCATCGGGGTTTCTGCTTGTACAACAGTCCCACTGTGGTTACCTCCCTCCGAATGCCCTCCATTCACTTCAGGCTCTTCCACTTGAAGTGATAGTTCCTCACGCTTTTGTTGGAGTAATCGCCTTGTCTCTTCCATTTGGCGATCCAACATCATCTGCATCATCGCTTGCAGCCCAGCCATCGTCATTGGCTCTGGTGCTGCTGCTACAACAGGTGCTTGCTCAATCACTGGTGGTTGATTCCTGTCTTCGTTCACATTTCCAACTCCACTTCTGGTTCTTACTATTTTTTATATACACACCAAATAAGGTGAATTTAGATCCTCATCAACGGTAGATATTTAAACCATCCTTATCACTCCGAAACGTTTACATGCTAGTTCTAATTTTGTAGTCGTACGCTTAGAATCCTAAACACGTAAGGTTTCCAGATCCGGTCGGCAACAGACCATAGATCCGAACAAATAATATCATATATGGAAAACATATAACATTTAGCACATAAAAGCATTTTAGGCATTATTCCTAAAATATACTAGTGCTCGTGTCAATTTAGGTGTACTACCTAACATATTTTAGACACACTCCTCACGATCATTACATACCACTCTAAGTTTAAGTCTAGAAGTTTCCTACAAATTCCTAGTTCGCTTAAACTAATGCTCTGATACCAACTATGACATCCCCAATTTCACGGCTAGAAAAGACCGATTTGCTTAATCTTTGTTTTTAAAATCAGAGTAATCATTTATAGAAAATTGTTGCGGAACTTGTTCCCAAAGAATTTATCAAAGCATTTCTTTAAAGAAACGTATTTTCATTAAATAACAAAATCTCGGGATGTCATGTTCCGATACAGACCAAAAGCATAAACAATATAAAATAGACCTTGCAACAGTTATTTATAAATACTGATCTATAACCCAAAATCTTTCGTCAAGTTCACCAACTTATACTCTTGTGCCATTACATGTAATGCAAAGAAAACTGAGTGGGTCAGGCTTAGAAGCCTGGTGAGCATATAGGGTTTTCAACCCACAATATTATATCTTATATATATATATATATATATATATATATTCAATCATCAAACGATCATTCCAATTATCCATCCCCATTATCTTCCTTACTCTTAACGGTCTACCCTAAGAGTCATCTATTCGTTCACTCCGTGATAGGCACTAAGACAATAGTTGTCATGATTCTTTATTAGGCACTAAGACAATAGCTTCCAAAGTTCTTTCGTAAAGCACTAATTTCATAGCTGATATGGTTCATTCATCGGGTACTAAATCCATAGCTACCAGTGTAGGTACTAAGTCCATAGCTACCAACATTTATCTAACAGGTACTAAGTCCATAGCTATCATCGTCTATCTAACAGTACTAAATTCAAAGCTACCAACGTTCGTCTATATGATACTAAATCCATAGCTACCAAGGTTCATCTATATACAGTACTAAATCCATACCTACCGAGGCTTATCTTTACAGTACTAAATCCATAGCTACCGAGGTTTATCTTTCGTCTCACCGTTCATCACACACCAACTATTTCGTCTGCCCATGTTCTACCCAAAATATTTGTAGAGATAAAATACATATACAGTTTAACTTATTTAAAGCCTATATAAAACTTCAATTCCCTGCCCATCTCAAATAGACAAGTAATATATAAACACATAGAACGTATTTCATAGCAAATACTTCGTATTCATGCGTTAGAAGAAAGTAACTACACACTCACCCATACATATACTTAATACATTCAAACAATACTTGTATTATACTCGTGTTTATTAAAGGGACTATACACCCACACATATAAACAACTTTATATTATACACATAGCACGTATTTTATAAAATACTTCATATCTATATGTAAGATGAAAGTGACCACACACTCGCTTGATCAGAAGATGATTGGACAGCACTACGGCTTGCAGAAGTAGTATTCTTCGGTAGATCTGGAAGATCTTCACACATCGGGCTTCTCGCAAGCAGAGCTTCGGCTCGGAAACTCTTTTATTCTCGGGATCTTCGATGCTTCGGGTCTTGAGATGATACCGGGGCTTCGGGGGGTTAAAATAGGGCTTAGAGAGAGTCTCGGGAGTGGGAGAGTAAGATATGCAACCAAACTCGGCTGCCCCTTGAATTCTATTTATAGGGTGAATTTTCTGGGTTCACCTCGTGAATTTCTAATATTCACCTCGTGAGTTTCTAATATTCACCTCGTGAGCTCGATACGTCATTGCGTTCCTCATGGCCACTTGCCCTGGAAGACGTCCATCATTTGTTCACCTCGTGAGTCATTAATGCTCACCTGGTGAGGTCTGACAATTTTGGGGTTTCGCGCCCCGAGCATCAGAAATTCATAACTTTCGCATACGAAATCCATTTTCGACATTCTTTATATCTAAGCGTAGGTAAAAACAAGATCTACGACTTTCATTACGTCGTTGGCTAATTTTGAATTTAATATTAATATGTTATTAATATATTAATTTTAGTAGGCCGGGACAGGAAAACTCTGTTATAAATTCATAACTTCTTCATCCGACTTCCGTTTTCATCTGTCTTTTTTTATCGTTGGACTACTATCGATGAGATCTTCAATTTTCGTTTAGATTGTTTCGGCTAAATATCGCTCGATCTCATATTCGAACTTCGAGTTGTACACTACTAAGCCGAAACTTCGAAAAATCATAACTTCCTCATACGAAATCAGATTTGGGCGTTCATTTCATGCACACTTTCATTTTAACGTATTCTTCGACTTTCATTTAGATCGCTAAGGCCAAATATCGCTCTAACGTAAATTCACTATTTACGTCGCGCTATGTCGTGCCGGTTCTATCGTGAAACTTCGACAGGCCATAACTTCTTCGTTATAACTCGGATTTTGGCGTTCTTTATATGCACGGAAACCTTGTGACATATACTAAAACTTAGTTAAGATTAATCCTTCTAAATAATCTTCCATCGAAAAGTAATTTTTGATGCTTGTCGTCTCTAATTGACTAGCCCTGATCTACGGTCGTTACAACTTTGCAGTACACTGGGCGTACTGACCAGGCTTGGTCGCGAATGTTTTTCGGAGTACGTTGGGAGTACGTTGATCAGTCATGAACCCTATTTTAGGGTCTTGGACCCTATTTAAGCTCCTTATCACATAACCTAACCCTAATATCTTCAGCCTAACCCCTCTAAACCCTAGAAATTAACCCTAAGCCTCCGTTTGTGTGATTTTTGAGCATTTTGGTGATTTAGTGAGTTTTTGGTGCATATTGTGGAAGAAGGGGTTCCTTGAGGAAGCATTTCTTAGCTTGGAGCTTCTGGATCCAAGCCCTAATCAGGTTGATCTAGCTCCAGAAAGCATAAAGTTTGAATCTTGGTGGCTTTTTTCATGTGGATCTAGTGGGGTGATGACTTGTTATGTTTTTCCTTGGATGAAAAAGGACCCTTGAAAGAGAATAGCTTGAGCATCTATCTTTTGGATCTGAGTTATACACTTGTTGGTGCATCTTCCAGAAGTATCAAGTTCGAAACTTGCTCATTGTTGGGCTAGTTCTTATTTTGAGTCCATTTTTGGGCTTTTATGTTCCAAGCTTGGAACTTTACGAGTTTGATGAACTCCAGAGTATCACATATGTCCTTAGATGCTTTTAGTCGTTTAGAGTAATAAAAATGAGATCTTGGTTGTCAAGATCTCTCCATGCTTGAGATATGAGCATTTTTGGGAGTAAAGAGTGAGTGTATTTGGGTTTGGGACTTTATCAGCCCTACGAAGGCTTAAAGTCACTAACTTCATGGAGTAGGATCCATTAGGCAGTCTAGATCTGGGATTTGAGTTAATTTCTTAACTGATTAAGACCAAATGAGTAGAAAGAGTGAATCTGGGGAGTATGTTGAGCGTAATTCCTGTACGTCCCGCGTACTGCACACGTGTCCCCGATGGCCAATTTGGATTTGTGAGTACGGTGACCATACCAAGGGAGGTACGCCCCGCGTAACCTCACTATGGACTTTTGGGCTAAGATTCATTTTGGGCCTTGAGTGTTGGGCCTGAAGTTTGGGCTTGTTGCAATAGACTTTTGGACCAGAGGAATATATATAAGTGCTTTAGGCCCTTGAGTTGGGCTTGCCGTTTAGATTTGAGAGTTGGGCCTCGGGAGATCCCATTTATTATTGGGGCTTAGTGGGCCCAATGGGTTTTAGGTTATTGATGAGCTAGTTAGTGGACTACCTTTATACCTAATGAGTGAGAGTTTGGACTTAGTTACCATGAGTGGTATCCTTGTGCGACTGAGTTGTCTTATGTGCTTATCTGTGTATTGTGATATTCTGCATTGTGTCTTTGTGATTTATGTTGAATATTATTATTATTATTATTATTATTATTATTATTATTATTATTATTATTATTATTATTATTATTATTATTATTATGTGTTTATTGAGTTAGGACTGGAGGGTCCACCCGAGTTTTGGGACCGGAGGGTCTTATCTGAGTATAGCCATGAGAGGGTACTGAGATATGTGTGGTATTTTGGGGGACTCACTAAGCTTTGTGCTTACCATGTTATGTGATATGTGTTTAACGTTCTTCTCAGGATCGCGGGAAGGCGTCAGTTCTATTGTACACACAAGAGAAAAAAGTTATGTTTTAAGGATCCTAGATTATTAATCAAACAATTATGGAGTTGCGTTTTGTAAATTAAATAAATGGGATTTTTGTGAGATATGTTATGAGAAATGTGGTTTTAAAAATGAAAAATTTGGTTTGCAAACTTACATCATTGCAGATTGATATGAAAAGTTTGTCACATGATTCACGTATGCCTTTTTTTTTCCTTGTTCCTCTTTGCTTCCGACATATTGAAGTATATATATATGGCATAACGTTATATTGTATCTATTATTGAACTCACTAAGCATCAACGCTTACCCCTCTCAGTGTTTAACCATTACAGGTAATAAATATCTAGTATAGTCATATACTGATAGAAGATTTTGAATAGTTAAAACTATTACTTTTGTATTTAGTACTCATGTATCTATAAAACTAAAATATCATGGGTAGTTATGTAATATGTAACACTTTGTAATAGTCTAAATAGTCGGTTTGTATCTAGTCTTTTGTAATCAAATTATCAATGTGAAATATTATTTATGAAAATGAATGTAGCATGTTTTGGTGTAATTTGGAGTAACAATGTCTCAAGTATTAAAGTGTGGGTCTTTCATTATGTGATATGTATAGTTGTTTTAGCTAGTATGATATGCCATATGTGGTTTGTGTGTGGGTATGCTTTGGGGAACTCACTAAGCTTTCAGCTTACTGTTTACGGATTTGTTTCAGGCATTTGAGCCCAAGGGCAAGGGCTAGGCGTGATGGCACGGCGTGCACTCTCCCCCTCTCTCTCTCTCTCTCTCACACACACCGATATGATATGGTACACTATGTTTTTTAAATAAAGTTGTAATGAATGTGGATTTGAAAACAATTGCTTTGAATTTGATGGTTTATGCAAATGTGTTTGATTAATTAAAAATGAAAATTTTCTTTAAAAATTTGGGTCATTACAAGTTGGTATCAGAGCCTTGGTTTGAGGGATTCGGACACACCCTTAGGTGTGTTAGGGCTCAAACTAAGGAAATGGTAAAATTGTTTTAAAAAATAACATAAAAAGGGTTTTAAAAGTAATGAAAAGATGAGAGTGCAACGCGCGTGATCAGCTAAGCCAAGTAACTAGTTCCCCAATATGTTAACCATGTTATACTGATATTTGAGCATTGTTGATTATATGGAACTTGCTATGTGTATGCTTTAAAATTGTATACGGTTAGGAGCTTATAGCCTCAGAATGATTGATTTGGCCTTATTTCATGTTCCTTGTCTGCTTGAGGTCCTAGGGTAGAATCTTTTATTCGAAAATCTATTTGATCCTTTTCTGTGTATAATTTGCATGTAGAATGGCAACCTGTCATGATTGGTTTGACTGATATGAGTAGAGTAAATCTTAGGACAACCTAAGATTAATGTATGCGGTATTTGTGGCATAGGGTTTAGTTTTGGGACAAATTGCAGTTATCAGGTAGAGTATTGGGGAAAGGTACAAGTAGTTGTGGAAGGTAGTATTGGTCCCGTACTACTGAAAGCACAAGACCTGTAGCCGAACCAATGTTAGATCTGATGACTTCAAGGAGGACTGGTATGGGAAGATACCTTATAAGGAAATCCTAATCGTTGTGATTTATGACTTTATAGTTCAGCATGGTGGTGACATGCTTTGGAGCAAGAAGATCAGGATCGGGATCTGGATCTGGATCCGGGACTGGATCTGGCGACACTGTCGATGTTATTGATGAGAGGTTGTGCGAGCTCATCGCAGCCGAGGTTACCAGGGGCATCCTTGACGTGACCCCAGTCATTTTTGGGACGGTCAAGGAGGGTATGATGGAGATTATGGAGGAGAGACTCGGGGAATTCAGGGCTGAGATTGTTGCGGGTCAGGTTTGGGCCCGAACACCTTTGTTCCAGGAGTTCAAGTCATACAGAGCGCCAGAGTTTCTCAGGGTCAGGGACCCCATCATTAGCCGATGTTGGGTGGCTGATATTGAGAACCCCCAGCACACGAGATCTTAACCTGATGCGGCCATGGTGGGTTTTGCTTCGTCTATGCTGAGAGATAGAGCCCGAGATTGGTGGGGAGAGGTGACCAGCCAGGTGGGAGCAACTGGTGTTGCTGAGATGACGTGGGCCGAGTTTGTTCAGCGATTCCATGTGGAGTTTGCACCACCTATTGAGGTGCAACAGCTTGTGAGGGAGTTTCACGACCATCAGCAAACCACCAAGACTGTGGCGGAGAACACCGCCAAGTTTCGAGAACGAGCTTTTTTGATCCTGCAGTACGCTACATATGAGGATTTAAGGAGGACGAGATATCATTCCATGGCGAGGGATGATATCCGAGGGTTTGTGAGCTTTACATTGTGCAAAACCCTGAATGAGATGGTAGAGAAGGCTCGAGAACGGGAGATGGAGTTAGAATTCTGCACCAAGCGAAAAACGAAGCAAGCACACACAATGGTGGGTCAGGCTAAGAAGCCTAAGACCTTCGACACTTCCAGAATGGGCCAGCAGGGCCGTGGTCAGTGTGCCAAGTGCGTTAAACCGCACAGTGGGGTTTGCCAGGGGGCAGGCTCAGGATGCTATATGATGAGAATTAATTTCTCTAAGATTGTTTAGATTCATAACAGATTTAGACAAACACAATAAAAGCAAAGAACACAGGATGAATCAAACAAGAGCTGAAAGATTAATATGCTCCACCTCAGAAGAGCTCGATAAAGAACTTTGACTGTAGAGGTGTGCTAGGGTTACAGTACCATCAGAGGAATAATAATTAAGAAGCGTACAGAGAAGGATGCATGCATGCATCATATATACTAAACCCTAATCACATAAACACAGCTAGACAGGCCCAAAACTGTGATAACAATGGATCGAGGTAACAGGCCCAATGACACAACTCCTAGACTCAACAATCTCCCCATTTGCGTCAATTGAGGCGAGAGATCATTTCGGTTGGGTGAGAGTAGATTTCTTCACAGTCTTGAAGAGCTTTGGTATGATGGCGAGAATACTTTGACGAAAGTCAATATACCACCGAAGCATATCCGAAAAATTCTTCTTATCAGTATCACTGTTTTGACTACACCTATGAATGATTTCAAGAATGTGCTCCAGAAAAGTAGTTGAGAACAAGTGTTTATCATCAAGAGGGAACAGACACTTTTGGCCTTCGACTCTAGTGGACATGACTATGTGATACTTTGGGTCAATCCTACCCATATGCATCTTGTTAACGTTGCTTTCCTTCCCAATTGGCTTGATTGCAAGCTTCTTCCTTAAGGCAAAGGCGATCTCTTGATCCATCTTGGAGACTTCATGAATTTAAGAAACTAACATTCGCTTAATGTGATCGATGATAGGCTCATACTGTTGTTCGGGAGGATCCAGTCGTGTGGGTTTAAGTTCGGCAGGTCACCTTGAACTTCACATTTATAAAGTTCCCGACAGTAGTTGGTTTCAATACCTTGACCGATGTGATCTTTTGAGCACTCCAGGTCAAGTATTGTGGTTGAGAGAATGCGAGATAGCAGTCAATTAATTCTCGGTAAACCTTCGGGTCAGGAGAGGGAATAGCTGCGATTAGCTCAAAGCAATAAAACACGAATGCCTTTTGGGTGATAGGCATGTCGAACTGAGAGTCTCTCGAATTTTCACGATCAAACGAGATGATCGGTTCAAGCTAATGAGTCCTCGGAGACACGGTTTCTTCTTTTAAGAGTTTCTCCAAGGACCAAAAAGGAAATAGAGTTTTTCTACTTTCCAATGCGTCGTGAGCTTCTTTTCGTTTTCTTTCCCTGTCTTCTTCTTCTCTTGTGATACGACGATTTTCATCAAGCTCTCAGTCACGTTGCTTTCTTTTGAGATCATCTTCTTCGGTTTCTTTCTCATTACTATCATTGATTATCTTTTTGTCTTTGTCCTTCACACTAGAGCCCGAAGCTTCATTAACCTTCTGTTCAGTGGTGACATTCAGTTATGAAGAGATTTGAGTAGGTTTTCTTGTTGGAGGTTGTGGTGGTTGACACTGACATGCTTCTCCCCTTGTTTCGGAGAGACACTAGTCTCCGGAACACCTTCTATATGACTCAACATGTCAAGAGTAGGTATCAGCTTCTCAGCTAAGTGCCTTCGGACTGTGAGAGTAAGAATTGAATCATGCGCCTCAAGGAGATTGGATAGAAGAGAGTGCACATCACCAACACAGCTTTTGAAAACTGCTCTCTTAGACTTGAGAGCATTAATTTCCTTGGACGCCTAATTGAGCTTCAAGTTCTGAGTCTTAATATTTTTGGTTTTTAGGGCGAGTCCATCTATGACTCTGTTTTCCAAGGCAAGATCAGCCTGGAGTTTATCAAGACGGGCAGTGCCTGATGTTTGAAGCTCAGTATTGTCAGACTTGATGCTTTGGCGTACTTCTTCAAAATGCTTCTTCTTAGCTTGAAGCGATTTGGTGAGATTCTCAATTGTGGCATTAACAGTTTCGGTGTTCTTTTCAGTAGGCTTCTGAAGAGAATCTAGAAAGAGATTAGCATCAGAAATTAGTTTTTCGACGTTTTCGGTCGCTTTCTTGCATGTGTTTTTTGATTCTTCAACAGCAATGGTTGCTTTCTGGAAAGAGGAGGTGGAAGCTTCAATGGCTTTGGTAGCTTTGGAAATAAAGGAGTTATGCTCCTTGACAACGTTGCCAACATAGCTTTGATAGCATTCTCTGAGTAAGTCTCGCTTGGAGTGGAAGATAAAGAGGAAATAAGCTTCTCAAGCTTCTCGTTAAGATCCTTTAAATGTCGTTTAATTATAGGAGCATCACCATCATCATCATCGCTCTGAACTCTGTAGGAGGGGCTATACTAAAAGGAATCAAAGTCAACATCCTCCCCACCGAGAACGGTGTCAGATTCATTTGACGTAGATGGAGATAGAGGTTTATATGTAACTGGGGTTTCGGTTACTGAAGTAGGTTCCCCCATATCAGATACGTAAACACAAAATTGAGGTTCGGTTGTAGTGGTGGTGGTGGTGGTAACGACAGAGAAAATCGTTCAAATCCGTGAACGATTGGAAGCCTCTAGAGACCGACAGAAGAGCTACGCCGACAAACGAAGAAAACCTTTGGAGTTTCAGGTGGGAGACCGAGTCCTTCTCAAAGTCTCACCCTGGAAAGGCTTGATACGCTTCGGAAAGCATGGGAAGCTTAATCTGAGGTACATAGGGCCTTTCGAGATTCTGGCCAGAGTCGGCCCCGTAGCTTACAAACTTGATCTACCCGACACACTACGTAACGTACATTCTACATTCCACGTATCCAACTTGAAAAAGTGTATGTCTGACGAGACTCTCGTAATCCCACTCGACGAGATCGAGATCAACGAGAGCCACAACTTCGTGGAAGAACCTGTAGAGGTCATGGACCGTGAGGTCAAGCAGACAAAACAAAGTCGTATCCCTATTGTGAAGGTTCGCTGGAACGCCAAGCGAGGACCGGAATTCACTTGGGAACGCGAGGATCAGATGAAGTTGAAATACCCTCATCTTTTCGCTTAATTGTTTGTAACTTTTATTTGCTTAAATTCTAATTTCGGGACGAAATTCCCTCTAACAGGGGGATGATGTGACAACCCGAAATTTGCAATTGTATGAACATCACCTATTCAATAGAAGCTAGTTCAGTTTCAGTGATTTTCAAGCTTTTCCGAAACAAGTTTGTGTACATTAGGGTTTGTGTTTTAGAGGATATCAGGAGAGTGGATACTCCTGGTTTTGTGAAACCTGGGCATTTCAAGTTTCATACTGTTTTAGTCCAATATCAGGAATGAAAATATTTTCTGTCAAAATATTCCAGGACTATAAATAGTTTTCTGAATTAAATTAATTCATTATTCACAATTCCAAATAGAGAAAAGCCATATTCTCTCTGACGGATCTTCGGGTTTTCATCCCAGATTGTGAGTCTACTTTTCTATATGTGTTTCAATACTTGTTTAATGCTTATTAACAACAATAACATGTCTAGATATCAAGATCCGGGAGTTTACCGCCCAAGAACGTTCTTGGGGAGTAAACTCCAAAATGGAACATTATGGCTTCCTAGTCCCGATTCCTTGTTAGACAACTTGTTTAGGGGTTAGAGTATGATCTTTATAGGCCAAAAAGCATCCAAGAAACATAAGTCTTTGGAGTTTACGGCCAAGGAACTACCTTGGGCCGTAAACCCCTTTTTAAGGGCAATTAGTGCCCTAAACTCCCCCTAATGCTTAAGGACCTTTACCCTAAATTGCTTGTGCTTATTTTAGGCATCAAAAGACATCAAAATCATAAGTTTCTAGGAGTTTACGGCCAAGAATATCTCTTGGGCCGTAAACCCCTTTTTGTAGGGTAAAATGCATTCCAATCACACCTAAGGCCTTAATACAATTTTCCTTGAACCCTTGGGACTAGAATGGAGAGTAGAAAACAAATTAATCACTCCTTGAAAGGAGTTTACGGCCAAGGAACATGACTTGGGCCGTAAACTCCAAGTGAAGGCACCAAAGTGTGCCTCTTGCCCCCATTAGCCTTAGATAAATTCATGGAAGCAATCCTTGATGTTTAAGACCCTCAAAACAATTAAATTCCTAGAGTTTACGGCCGTAAACTCTAAGGTGAAGGACCTTAGGCCGTAAACTCCCATATGGAGTGTTCTAAATCCTTAAACTACTTCATGTGTTATTCCAATAAAGCTAGGAGTGTTCTAGGATCAAGTTAGCACCACAAAACACCCAAAAACACCATTTGAGGAGTTCACGGCCATAAACCCATGAGTTTACGGCCGTAAACTCCAAGGTGTGGGGTTTGTTGGGTGGTGAACTCCTATACAAGGCCCTTTGATGTTTCAAACCCTTTTGCCTTGTCCCGTAGCAACTTAGATGCAACCATTTGGACCTTAAACACTCATAAAAGTGTTTAAATGTTTTCTAAAGTGTCTTAACTTATTTATTTAAGTTATTATTTGTCTAATTAGTTATATATATGCTTATTAAATGATAACTAGGCTCGTGCGTGTAAACCAGTCTCCGTTTGTCACCTAGCACGGTAGCCGACACTGCAATTCAAACGACTCACCACAAGTGAGTTCATACCCCTTGAATCAACCTTTGAAATGATTTTAAGTGTTTTAAATACTTTATGGGGGGAATACAAGTCAAATACTTATAAGTTATTGATTCAATCACATGTGATTGCATTTAATCACATGTGATTAATAACTAGGAAAACAACGATTTTTACCACTGTTCAAACTGTTTATCAAAATGCCTTATTTTGAAATGTTTTACAAACTGTTTTACTATCCAAACTTACTTATAGACTGTGATTTAAACAAATGCTTCTTATACTTAAACTGTTTTATTAACTTATGCCTTCAAATTGTTTTATAGATCGACATTAAGTCGATCTCCTCTTGAAATCATATTTATGCTTCAAATGTTTTATGAAAACTTATTTATGCTTTATATATATTCAATTGCATCCCATATATGTATAGATGTATAAATAATGTTTAAAGGACTTAGGAAGGCCATCCGCCCTATTTCCTTTTCGCGCCTTGAGATGTGGTCTGGTGGGATTTCGGGTGACCATCCGAAGGTCGTTTCAATATTACTTATATATCATACATACATATATAGACATAAAAGTACTTCCATATTCATACTCATCAGTACATCATTAGCTGGTTACCATCGCGGTAACGCAGGATCATACATATACAGATATACTAGAAACAATACATATACAGATATACTAGAAACAATACATATACAGATATACTAGAAACAATACATATACAGATATACTAGAAACAATACATATACAGATATACGAGAAACAATACATATACATAAATACGTAATAATTGTGATCCACTGTATCGGGCATGCCTTAAATAGCATGGCCCGAGTTGTAGCCAGAATTCTCTTGGAGGGAGAGCGTGAGTTTGCGTATAGATCTATACTGGATTGACTATCCTACACCTTGCTGCTAGCTACAGCCGGACCTGCAGGTCTGCGGGTGCCAAACGTCATTTCTTTTATTACGACCATTCATTATGTCGTTGTTACCAGTCGATAGCATGGTGCAATTTATCACATTATGCCTTAATATAAATCCGGTTTAAGGTAGTAGTATTTAGTACAGCAGTAGTCTTATTATACAAAGCTACAGTACTACAATGATTTACCCATTACATATTTTAGTGATAATCTCACTTAAGCATTAGTGTACAAACTATATTTTTAACAAATGATAGTTATACTTGGGTAATTACATACTTTTGCAACAGACAAGTTTACAAAACAGTTTAGCCTCGGTAGAAGGTTACTTTTATAGAAAATATAGGATTTTCTGAGAGATTCAAACTTTTACAAACACTTTCAAACATTTGCTTACATTTTTACAAACTTATACATTGAGGCAGGTTCAAACGTTTTTACAAGAAACATTGACACTAAAATACTTATGAACTCACCAGCTTAATGCTGATAAACTCTTTCAAAATAACTTGTATTCTCAGGTCATCAGTAGACAGGTACCGAGGCCAGCTTTTGAGAAGATGAAGTGCTTTCAAGACTCATCTCATATTATTTTGTGTTTCATTATTTTTGGTGTCTATAACTGTACAGAACACACTTTTATTAAAATTATATATTTAATGCAATGGATGATGTTGTTTGCTTATTTACATTTACTGTGTTGTGATACTATACATGACGTCCTCCGCCCCAGAACGTTTCCGCCGTTCTTGGTTTTGGGGTGTGACAGATTGGTATCAGAGCATTGTTTATAGTGAATCAAGTATATCAACCCATAAAAGATATACTAATCTATAAACCCAAAAGGGACTAAAACACTCTGACCAAGAGTCTATACTTTAAATAATAAAATATTTAATTAAGTATACTAGTCTTCATTCATACTAAAATCAGTGTCACAATGACAAGAACAAAAGTATTACGATTGTTGAATATCACAAGTGAGCTCGGGGATGTATGGTCAGTCCTGGGAATGGCATAGCCTGATCAACTATGCTGGTCCTAGGAGTGATTAGCATATGCCCTAGAATGGTTGTGATATGTTAGCAAGTCTAAAAACTTACCAACAATACCACAAGAAGATCAGTAGAACTTAACCTTAAAATACTATAGGAGTATTTTGTGCTATTAGTTACACGTATACTATATTCTTATACCTCTCTTCTCGCGTAGATCTAAATGGCTGGATTCCATCATGGCGACCCGTACTTTCCCAATGAAGGCAATGCCGGATGGATCGATGAAGAGCCTGAAGATGAGCATCCAATCCCTTTGGATGATCACCTCGCAGAAGACTTTTCAGATGGATCTGACTCCGAGCCTGAAGTCAACAACCTGCCGCTTGTAGGTCAAGCCCCGAACAACAACCCTCGACCAGCGTTTCCAGGTCCTACTCCCATGTGGGCAAACAATCTGAATCGCTGGAGTGATGAGCAGGGTCAGCCCTTACCATACTTTGGGGACCGAACCTTTTACAACATCAGCGATGGAGGCTCTGCTGACAGAGCTCTGCCGGTGATCATCTGCAGAATAGCTTGTAATGTCGAGCAAGGTCGAGCAGCCATCGACCAGGTCATGGAGATTGATGCCAATTCAGGCGTCAATACAGTCCGCATTCGCTGTCTCGAAGAAGACATGGAACGGACCCGGAGAACCAACGAAACTCTGCAGCAACAGCTGGCTGCCTCCCGTGCTGAAGTCTTAGAACTTCGAGCTCGTCAGAGAGCTCAGGACCGACACCTTCAAGAGGTGTTTCGCCAAGTGTCCGACCTCAGGGATCACCCGAGGAATTCCCATCGCCATTAGATGATGTCTAGTACATCTCTGTCTTTTGATTTAGGGATAGCCTTGAACTTATGTGCACTAAGTGGCACTTGTCTGTAAAATATTCCTAACTTTCGGTACTCTAATTAGGAATCTAGGACTGTCAGTATTGTCCTTATGGTATGATGTAAGACCTACTGTTAGGTCGATTTTACTTGAACTCATTACATCAGTAATACCTGTACTATTGAAATCTACCTAATCTGTGGGAAAAATTTGTACACTTGTGTATTCCTACTGATATTTCTTATTGTGATTTCTAACACTCATTCAACTGTTGGGCTATGGGTAATTAGTCCATGGGTCACACTCACATTGCTTACAAATTGATTCTTATCATCCTTCTTGTTTTTTTTATATAAACTTATAGCTGAAGGATGCCTCCTCGCAAGTCTCCCCGAAATAGGAATAATCCTGTACCTCCACCGCCTCCACCCCCTGCGGTCATCGATACTATAGCTCTGAATGCTGCCGTAGCTGCAGCAGTGGCAACTGCCATGGCTCAGTATCACTCATCCGATGCCAGGAGAGGTGGAACCCCTGTTGAATCTATCCCAGTTGAAATCCCTGTGCGCTCGAGAGAGTGCTCTTACAAGGATTTCACAAACTGCAAGCCGAAGCCTTTCTATGGCACCGGTGGAGTCATTGCTCTCTCGCAATGGTTCGAGAAGACTGAATCAGTCTTCGAAATATGTTCGTGCCCGGCTGCATTTAAAGTGAAATATGCCGCGTGCACCTTCGAGGATAAAGCCCTAACGTGGTGGAACGGCCACGTCAAAGCCCTAACTCTCGTCGTGGCTAACGACATGGGCTGGGCAACGATGAAGGACCTCATGACTGAGGAGTACTGCCCTAGGGGCGAAGTCCAGAAGTTGGAACATGAACTCTGGAATCTGACAATGAAGGGCACCAACGTGATCGCTTACACTGCCCGCTTTAGCGAACTGGTGGCCCTATGCCCCAACATGGTTCCCACTGAGGGGAAAAAGATTGAGCGGTATGTATGGGGGCTAGTGCCTCCGTACCAGGGGAATGTCTTAGCATCCAACCCTGCTACCTTCGATAGTGCCAAGCGATTGGCACAAAGACTTATTGACCATGGAGTCAAGACCCCTGCAACTACAACCACGCTAGCCATCCCAGAACCCTCTAAACCCGCTGGCAACAAGCGGAAATTCTGGGAGGAGAAGAAGAAGCAACGAGCTTCAAAGAAACAACAAATCGTAGCAGTACATGTTGCGGTAGCCCCTACTGCTGTTACTGCTCCGGGGAAGCAGTATTCTGGAAGTTTGCCGAAGTGCAACAAGTGCAACTTCCACCATAACGGCGCCTGCCGTGAAATGCAGTGTTCTAACTGCCACAGAAAAGGACACACCGTCCGATTATGTAGGTTCCCGGCGCAACCGATCTCCCAAGTTCCTGGCTCAGGCGTGAGCCCAACTTGCTATGGATGTGGCGAAACAGGCCACTTTAAAAGGGACTGCCCAAAGGCGAGGAATACTGGAGGAGCAGGGAGGGTACTAGCAATAGGCCACGGGGAAGCAGTTGCTGACCCGACAGTGGTGACTGGTACGTTCCTCCTTGATAACTCCTATGCATGCATTCTGTTCGATAGTGGAGTGGAGCGAAGCTTCGTAAACCACAAATTTGCTCGCATGCTTAAGCAACAACCACACGCACTTAATGAACAATTCACAGTAGAAATGGCCAATGGGAAAACTGAAAGTACTAATAGCATATACTTAGGTTGTCTTCTAACCTTAGATAACCATTCATTCCCAATCGACCTTATGCCTGTCTCAATAAAAAGTTTCGACGTTATTATCGGCATAGATTGGTTAAGTCTTCATCGCGTCGACATCATGTGCTATGAGAAAGCAGTCCGACTAAACCTCCCGTCTAACGAAACTCTTATAGTCTATGGCGACAAACCTGGTGCGAGTCTTCGCATTATATCTAGTATTCAAGCACAGAAATATCTGCGCAAAGAATACCACGCATTCCTTGCTCACGTCGTCGACACGAACCTAGAAACGAAAGAACTAAAGAACCTCCCAGTAGTGAGCGACTTCCCCGACATTTTCCCAGAAGAACTACCCGGGTTACCTCCGCAACGACAAGTCGAGTTCAGAATAGACTTAGTCCCAGGAGCTACCCCAGTAGCCAAGTCGCCCTACCGTTTAGCACCAGCCGAGATGCAAGAACTCTCTGGTCAACTTAACGAACTGCTCAGCAAGGGCTTTATAAGACCAAGTTTCTCACCTTGGGGAGCACCGATCTTGTTCGTTAAGAAGAAAGACGGATCATTCCGTATGTGTATTGACTACAGAGAACTCAACAAATTGACGATCAAAAATCGTTATCCTCTGCCACGCATAGACGATCTATTCGACCAACTACAAGGGGCGAACTATTTTTCCAAAATTGATCTGAGATCCGGATATCACCAGTTACGAGTGCTTGAGGAGGATGTGCCGAAGACAGCCTTCCGAACTCGTTACGGACACTACGAGTTCGTGGTGATGCCATTCGGATTGACCAATGCGCCCGCAGTCTTCATGGATCTGATGAATAGAGTATGCTGACCTTACTTAGATCAGTTCGTCATCGTTTTCATTGACGACATCCTGATCTACTCCCGAAGTAAGAAGGAGCATGGTGATCATCTACGACAAGTTCTAGAGACACTATGAAAGGAGAAACTTTATGCGAAGTTCTCGAAATGTGAATTTTGGATCCGAAGAGTCAAATTCTTAGGACACGTGGTTAGCAAAGAAGGAATCCACGTGGACCCATCCAAAATAAAAGCCACTGAGAACTGGTCAGCACCAAAGACACCTACAGAAATTCGTCAATTTCTAGGTCTAGCTGGCTACTACCGCAGGTTCATTCAGAACTTCTCGCGGATAGCAAAGCCTCTTACGACCCTGAGCCAGAAAGGCGTGGCCTTTGACTGGGAAGAGAAGCAAGAAAGAGCGTTCCAAACTCTCAAACGAGCCTTGTGCACCGCACCAATACTATCCCTTCCAGAAGGAATAGAAGACTTCGTTGTCTATTGCGATGCATCCAATCAAGGACTCGGATGTGTTCTGATGCAGGGAGGTAAGGTCATCGCCTACGCCTCGAGACAGTTGAAGACACACGAAGTTAACTACACGACCCACGATCTTGAACTAGGAGCAGTAGTGTTTGCTCTGAAGATCTGGAGACATTACCTGTATGGAACGAAGAGCACTATCTTTACCGACCACAAGAGTTTACAACACATTTTCGATCAGAAGGAGCTCAACATGAGACAACGACGGTGGGTCGAGCTACTCAGTGACTACGAATGCGATATTCGTTATCATCCGGGTAAAGCCAACGTAGTAGCAGACGCCCTAAGTCGGAAAGAATATTCTGGTCGCAAGGTCAAGTCATTATCAATAACCATCCATTCACACTTGACTAAGCAAATTCAGGCGGCTCAGCTTGAGGCCATGAAACCTGAAAATGTGTCGAGTGAATCCCTTAGGGGAATGGACAAGAACTTCGAAGCCAAGGGTGACGGAGCTTTATATTTCATGAACCGGATCTGGACACCGAAACACGGTGGTTTCCGAGACTTGGTCATGACCGAGGCGCACAACACTCGGTATTCCGTCCACCCAGGTTCAGATAAGATGTATCTGGATCTGAAAAAGCTATACTGGTGGCCTAATATGAAAGCAGAGATTGCTACCTTCGTGAGTAAATGCCTTACTTGCGCAAAGGTTAAGGTCGAGTACCAGAAGCCCTCTGGCTTACTACAACAACCAGAGATCCCAAAGTGGAAGTGGGAGCGGATCACTATGGATTTCATAACCAAGTTGCCCAAGACAATGGGTGGACTTGACACCATATGGGTCATCGTTGATAGATTGACCAAGTCTGCACACTTCCTACCTATCAAAGAAACCGACAAGATGGAGAAACTTACAAGAACATACATTAGGGAAATTGTACGGTTGCATGGTGTACCTATTTCCATTATCTCCGATAGAGATAGTAGGTTCACTTCAAGATTTTGGCAATCCCTACAACGTTCCCTGGGAACAAGGCTGGACATGAGCACAGCCTACCATCCACAGACCGACGGACAGAGTGAGAGGACCATCCAAACACTGGAAGATATGTTGCGAGCCTGTGTGATTGATTTTGGGAAGGCATGGGATACTCATTTACCCCTTGTCGAATTTTCCTATAATAACAGTTATCACACGAGCATCAAGGCTGCTCCATTCGAAGCTCTCTACGGCCGCAAGTGCAGATCCCCTATGTGCTGGGCTGAGGTTGGTGATACCCAATTAGCGAGAGGGCAAGCTTCCGACAGTATTCTTACTGGTCCAGAAATCATTCGGGAAACGACAGAGAAAATCGTTCAAATCCGTGAACGATTGGAAGCCTCTAGAGACCGACAGAAGAGCTACGCCGACAAACGAAGAAAACCTTTGGAGTTTTAGGTGGGAGACCGAGTCCTTCTCAAAGTCTCACCCTGGAAAGGCTTGATACGCTTCGGAAAGCATGGGAAGCTTAATCTGAGGTACATAGGGCCTTTCGAGATTCTTGCCAGAGTCGGCCCCGTAGCTTACAAACTTGATCTACCCGACACACTGCGTAACGTACATTCTACATTCCACGTATCCAACTTGAAAAAGTGTATGTCTGACGAGACTCTCGTAATCCCACTCGACGAGATCGAGATCAACGAGAGCCACAACTTCGTGGAAGAACCTGTAGAGGTCATGGACCGTGAGGTCAAGCAGACGAAACAAAGTCGTATCCCTATTGTGAAGGTTCGCTGGAACGCCAAGCGAGGACCGGAATTCACTTGGGAACGCGAGGATCAGATGAAGTTGAAATACCCTCATCTTTTCGCTTAATTGTTTGTAACTTTTATTTGCTTAAATTCTAATTTCGGGACGAAATTCCCTCTAACAGGGGGATGATGTGACAACCCGAAATTTGCAATTGTATGAACATCACCTATTCAATAGAAGCTAGTTCAGTTTCAGTGATTTTCAAGCTTTTCCGAAACAAGTTTGTGTACATTAGGGTTTGTGTTTTAGAGGATATCAGGAGAGTGGATACTCCTGGTTTTGTGAAACCTGGGCATTTCAAGTTTCATACTTTTTTAGTCCAATATCAGGAATGAAAATATTTTCTGTCAAAATATTCCAGGACTATAAATAGTTTTCTGAATTAAATTAATTCATTATTCACAATTCCAAATAGAGAAAAGCCATATTCTCTCTGACGGATCTTCGGGTTTTCATCCCAGATTGTGAGTCTACTTTTCTATATGTGTTTCAATACTTGTTTAATGCTTATTAACAACAATAACATGTCTAGATATCAAGATCCGGGAGTTTACCGCCCAAGAACGTTCTTGGGGAGTAAACTCCAAAATGGAACATTATGGCTTCCTAGTCCCGATTCCTTGTTAGACAACTTGTTTAGGGGTTAGAGTATGATCTTTATAGGCCAAAAAGCATCCAAGAAACATAAGTCTTTGGAGTTTACGGCCAAGGAACTACCTTGGGCCGTAAACCCCTTTTTAAGGGCAATTAGTGCCCTAAACTCCCCCTAATGCTTAAGGACCTTTACCCTAAATTGCTTGTGCTTATTTTAGGCATCAAAAGACATCAAAATCATAAGTTTCTAGGAGTTTACGGCCAAGAATATCTCTTGGGCCGTAAACCCCTTTTTGTAGGGTAAAATGCATTCCAATCACACCTAAGGCCTTAATACAATTTTCCTTGAACCCTTGGGACTAGAATGGAGAGTAGAAAACAAATTAATCACTCCTTGAAAGGAGTTTACGGCCAAGGAACATGACTTGGGCCGTAAACTCCAAGTGAAGGCACCAAAGTGTGCCTCTTGCCCCCATTAGCCTTAGATAAATTCATGGAAGCAATCCTTGATGTTTAAGACCCTCAAAACAATTAAATTCCTAGAGTTTACGGCCGTAAACTCTAAGGTGAAGGACCTTAGGCCGTAAACTCCCATATGGAGTGTTCTAAAGCCTTAAACTACTTCATGTGTTATTCCAATAAAGCTAGGAGTGTTCTAGGATCAAGTTAGCACCACAAAACACCCAAAAACACCATTTGAGGAGTTCACGGCCATAAACCCATGAGTTTACGGCCGTAAACTCCAAGGTGTGGGGTTTGTTGGGTGGTGAACTCCTATACAAGGCCCTTTGATGTTTCAAACCCTTTTGCCTTGTCCCGTAGCAACTTAGATGCAACCATTTGGACCTTAAACACTCATAAAAGTGTTTAAATGTTTTCTAAAGTGTCTTAACTTATTTATTTAAGTTATTATTTGTCTAATTAGTTATATATATGCTTATTAAATGATAACTAGGCTCGTGCGTGTAAACCAGTCTCCGTTTGTCACCTAGCACGGTAGCCGACACTGCAATTCAAACGACTCACCACAAGTGAGTTCATACCCCTTGAATCAACCTTTGAAATGATTTTAAGTGTTTTAAATACTTTATGGGGGGAATACAAGTCAAATACTTATAAGTTATTGATTCAATCACATGTGATTGCATTTAATCACATGTGATTAATAACTAGGAAAACAACGATTTTTACCACTGTTCAAACTGTTTATCAAAATGCCTTATTTTGAAATGTTTTACAAACTGTTTTACTATCCAAACTTACTTATAGACTGTGATTTAAACAAATGCTTCTTATACTTAAACTGTTTTATTAACTTATGCCTTCAAATTGTTTTATAGATCGACATCAAGTCGATCTCCTCTTGAAATCATATTTATGCTTCAAATGTTTTATGAAAACTTATTTATGCTTTATATATATTCAATTGCATCCCATATATGTATAGATGTATAAATAATGTTTAAAGGACTTAGGAAGGCCATCCGCCCTATTTCCTTTTCGCGCCTTGAGATGTGGTCTGGTGGGATTTCGGGTGACCATCCGAAGGTCGTTTCAATATTACTTATATATCATACATACATATATAGACATAAAAGTACTTCCATATTCATACTCATCAGTACATCATTAGCTGGTTACCATCGGGGTAACACAGGATCATACATATACAGATATACTAGAAACAATACATATACAGATATACTAGAAACAATACATATACAGATATACTAGAAACAATACATATACAGATATACGAGAAACAATACATATACATAAATACGTAATAATTGTGATCCACTGTATCGGGCATGCCTTAAATAGCATGGCCCGAGTTGTAGCCAGAATTCTCTTGGAGGGAGAGCGTGAGTTTGCGTATAGATCTATACTGGATTGACTATCCTACACCTTGCTGCTAGCTACAGCCGGACCTGCAGGTCTGCGGGTGCCAAACGTCATTTCTTTTATTACGACCATTCATTATGTCGTTGTTACCAGTCGATAGCATGGTGCAATTTATCACATTATGCCTTAATATAAATCCGGTTTAAGGTAGTAGTATTTAGTACAGTAGTAGTCTTATTATAGAAAGCTACAGTACTACAATGATTTACCCATTACATATTTTAGTGATAATCTCACTTAAGCATTAGTGTACAAACTATATTTTTAACAAATGATAGTTATACTTGGGTAATTACATACTTTTACAACAGACAAGTTTACAAAACAGTTTAGCCTCGGTAGAAGGTTACTTTTATAGAACATATAGGATTTTCTGAGAGATTCAAACTTTTACAAACACTTTCAAACATTTGCTTATATTTTTACAAACTTATACATTGAGACAGGTTCAAACGTTTTTACAAGAAACATTGACACTAAAATACTTATGAACTCACCAGCTTAATGCTGATAAACTCTTTCAAAATAACTTGTATTCTCAGGTCATCAGTAGACAGGTACCGAGGCCAACTTTTGAGAAGATGAAGTGCTTTCAAGACTCATCTCATATTATTTTGTGTTTCATTATTTTTGGTGTCTATAACTGTACAGAACACACTTGTATTAAAATTTTATATTTAATGCAATGGATGATGTTGTTTGCTTATTTACATTTACTGTGTTGTGATACTATACATGACGTCCTCCGCCCCAGAACGTTTCCGTCGTTCTTGGTTTTGGGGTGTGACATCCTTCCTCTCGCCTTTTTATTGATCAACCTTCTTCCCTCGTTTCGCTGGTTTATCAGCAGTGTCCAGCGATCTTTTCATTTTAGGAGTTAGCTGCCTCGGTCCCGTAGGAGGAAGCTTCTTGTATTCATGAATGAGCTTGCTTTCCCCGGTAACACAGTTGTACATAGTGTCAAGAATGGAACCGATGAAAAAAATTGGTTGGATCGGCGACAATAATCTTTTTCGTGTGAAAAGTAGCAATAGATGACATCAAAGAGTCTGCCATTATTGGAATGTGGAATTTCTCCATTGTCGATTGAGTAACTAAAGTCCAAAACCGGCCACATGAGATTTTGGAATGTCGAGAAGCTAATTTTAGGCTTTGTACCAGTTGAGTCTAGAGAATAGACCCATAGTCCATGTTGATCCCATAGTAAAGACCATAGAGGAGAGTCATAAATTTCTTGCTTGCCCCGTCAGTCCCTGCAACCCTCTCTGATAAGCCCTTAAAGAGAAGAGTAAATAGACCATTCCAATGTGGAGGAAGGAATGACTTCTTGAATTTTGTCACTGTTGTAAGAACTTTGGTGTACCCCATATCATAAAACATGGTGAAAATCTGAGTCATTCTGATCGAGTTTGGGTTGATCATGGAGTCGTTGAAGATTAGCCTTATCAATGAGCAAAACCTAACCTTTGAAATCGAATTCTTCTAATCAAAAATCTCAAAGAAAATCCGCTCATTAGCTTTATCGTATGACGCCGTTGAATAAACTTGAGAAAGGAGAGACATCGGGATAGACTCCACCTTGGTTAGGGCTATCACAAGTGGTGAATATTCGAGGCATTCAACCACCTGAAGAATGTAAGGATCATACTGAAAAGCAGAGAGTTCGATGATAAGGTTTGGATTCGGCTTGATGGTGAGAATCGAGGACTGTGCGCTTTGTTCTTGAACGGAGGATGAGTAGCCATTGATGAAGCTTGGAGTGAAGAAGAAGAACAGTAGAGAGAAATCGACGTTTAATGCTTGAGAGGATTTTGTAAGTGGTAAGGATGTAAAATTGAGGTGAGAAAACCCTTTATACGATTTCCATGAAAGATAAAAAATATGTAGTGATGATTGTACGATCTTCTGAAGTGACGCCTGGAAAAGCGTGAATTGACAACTGTTACTCTGAAAAGTGTGCCAATCGTGTCAGCCGGCGTGAGAAAAGGAAACGGTTCAAATTCATGCGCCTTTGAAAATCTGATCCATTCACCTCCTCTTTGATTTTAAAACTGTTCAAATTCCCTTTGAAATGTGGACTCACCCTTTCGCTTCACACGTATTGAATAGCCTTCGCTCCCATCATAGTGTACCATCACAACATATTGAACCGAAACTATAGATCAGAGAAATAGCCATCAGTACCATGATCAAGACTTGTGGAAAATCATAAAGATCTTCGTGCAAGAGTGTGCCAAAGAAAAAGAAATAAAACAAAGTATTTATGGGATATGAGTGATGTCAATTAAGACACAAAACTTTGGATCTCGGGCATGAATCTCTTCCTTCAAATACAATCAAATGCTTATTAAGAAGCATTGAAAGGCATCCTTTTAGTATAAGGCTATTAGGGTGGCTTTCGCTTCAATCAAACTATTAAACTTGATATAAGACCGAAAGTTAGATGAAGTACTTGTGAAACCGATGTAGCCTATAAAACAAGTAGGGTTGATCATTTTTCAGTGACTTGGTGATATCGTAGAAATCTCAAAAACAAAAATAAACTAGATATTTTGGGTAGAAAAGTCTTGGTGTTAGACAATTTCATAAAGATCGATAAAAAAAAAGATTTCTTGGTACCTCCTACTAATGTGGTTTCGTTAATACTTGGGTGAAAACTAGAACGTTTGATTGTTCACTATCAATTCATTGTAGGTGTTGGATTTTGGGTTTCACTTAGCACATGGTGAAACAAAACTAAGATCATTAACGCAAATGTTGTGTAACCATAAACCTCAGTGGTAAATTCTGAGAGTCTCAAGGGTTACATTTATGAAATGAAATATGATGGAGAAAAGTGTTGAGGGGGTAAAAGAACCGAAAGTACCTTTGCTTTGCGAAAGTGACCATGCAGATAACTCTTGACTCAATATGAGAAGAGTAAGGTAGCTCGTGACTTAAGTGATTTTATCAGCCTGATGGGGAAGAATCGATTTGTATATATCGAATCAGTAAGGCTTCACTTGAAGTCTTTGAGGATTTGGACAACATGCAGCAACATGCTTCTAGGGTCACTTAGCTAGTACAAAGATAAAGAGAGTTATACCATCCCCAGCTCCATCATTGGAAGTCGTCCATGAGTCCTTTCAGTGTGATATTTTTGGTATTTTGATTTTATTTGGAAAAAGAAAAGAAATAAAACTAAACACAAAATAAAATATTTTTGATCATTTTGATTTTTCTAAAAAAAATAACAATAAAAACAGAAAATAAAATATTTTTTGATTTTCTGAAAAGAAATGAAAAACATAAAATGAATTGAGAAAAGATATACATAGTGTACAAAATATACAACCGAAATTTCAGCTTAGAAGAATGAAGTGAAATGGACCGAGCGTTCGGTTCCCGAAAAATTTGGAACCAAAATAGACTGAGCGTTCGCTCTATTTCGCTTGTCCAATTTTAATGAGGCGAAAGTGGTTTTGGTACTGATTCTGCTTCCATCATTCCCAAGCTTTGGAGTATTTTATTAAAACTTGCTTCAGGTAAGGCTTTCGTGAAAATGTCATCTAATTGATCAGTGGATCGAACAAAGTGGATGTCAATGTTACCATCTTCTATGTGATCCTTGATGAAGTGGTATCTCAATGCTATATGTTTTGTTTTTGAGTGTTGCACTGGGTTGTGACATATCCAAATAGCGTTTTCTGATTCACAATAGAGGGGAATTTTCTTCATGTTTAGGCCATTGTCTCTAAGTTGACTTTGTATCCATATGACCTGTGAAGTGCAAGATGTTGTGGCAATGTATTCAGCTTCAGCCGTAGAAAGAGACACGCATGTTTGTTTCTTGGATTGCAAGCTAACGAGTTTTCCATCAAGGAATTGACACCCTCCAGTTGTGCTCTTTCAGTTCAGACCACATCCTCCAAGTTCGGAATTAGAGAATGCTTGAAAAAAGATACTTGATTTTGCAGGGTAACAAAGACCGAGAGACGAGGTTCGCTTTAAATACCTTAAGATATTTTTCACAACCACCATATGAGGTTCTCGTGGATTAGCTTGGAACCAAGCACAATAACAGACAGAAAACATAATATATGGTCTACTAGCTGTTAGATACATTAGAGACCCTATCATTTGATGATAGAGGGTCATATCAGCAGCTGGTTTCTCTAGAGATGGTGTTAGCTTCGTTCCGAATTCCATTGGAACCATTACTTTAGAATCTCCCATCATACAAAACTTCGTCAGTAGAGTCTTCGTGTAAGCCTCCTGATTAATGAATATGCCTTCTGGTCCCTGTCTTATGTTCAGTCCAAAGAAAAAATAAATTGGACCCATTGAGCTCATCTCAAATTTAGCCTCCATCAACTTCTGGAATTCATCCGTTAAGCTAGGATTCGTAGAACCAAAGATGATGTCATCGACATAGATTTGGACGATCATGAAATTGTTACCCTCTTTCTTGCGAAAGAAGGTTGGGTCCACCGAACCTTGTTTAAATTTAGATGTTTTTAGAAAGCGAGCTAGTGTTTCATACCAGGCTCTCGGAGCTTGCTTCAGACTGTAAACCGCCTTGTCCAGAATATAACAATGATCAGGATACTTCTCGTTCACAAATCCAAGTGGTTGCTCAACGTACACCGTCTCTTCTAGTTCTCCATTCAAGAACTCACACTTGACGTCCGTTTGAAAATCTTCTAAATTCTTATGAGCAGCGTATGCCAGAATAATCCGAACTGATTCTAACCTTGCTACAGGAGCGAAGGTTTCTTCATAATATATACCTTCTTCCTAACAATATCCCTTAACCACTAGCCTTGCCTTGTTGTGTACCATGTTCCCTTCTTTGTCCATCTTGTTCCGGAATACCTTTTTTAATCCGACCACAGATGCATCCTTCGGTGTAGGAATCAGTCTCCAGACTCGGTTTCACTCAAACTCATTGAGTTCGTCTTGCATAGCTTGTACCCAATCAGAGTGATCAAGTGTAGTGTTAACTATTTTTGGCTCAATATTGGAAACAAACAAATTAAACATGCAGAATTCCACTTGAGAGAATAGAGTTGTTTGCTTCCCTTTCCATTGAGAGCATGTAAGAACTCCCTCATATGATTCACCAATAACTTGAGTTTTTGGATGATCTCTTGTCCATTTTGTGAGAGGATGGTAGTTAGGATCATAAGCAGGATCCAATTCGGAATGGACTTCTTCTTCAAATTCTAACTGAATATCGTCATCATTCGTATTACCATTCTCCCCCTCGAATGATGGAACAATCTTAGTTTTAGGTTCATAAGTCTCCCCCTCAATTAGAATTCCATGGTTCATTGTTGTAGATGAGTTCTCCCCTTAGAGAGGCAAATCAGGCCCCTTGGATGTAGACGAACCCTCCCCCTAGAAAGTGGTGCAGTCATTTGTGGGTTCGCTTGGACCTTGAGGTTCGCTAGGATCTTGAGGTTCTCTTTCCATGGCTTTTGCAGCTTCATTGATTACCTCCTTCAGGTTGTCAACCTCGTTATTAGTTGCTTTCGCTTCAGAGAGAATTGCATTTTCCTGTTCATCAAAGAGCGACATGTACTCTTCAAACATATTTGATATAGGAGCCGTGACTTGACCTGTTTGTGGAAAGATCTCCTCCATTGGACTTTCGTTGGATTGAAGTTTCTTCACGTAACTGTCATCAAATGTGACATAATAGGTTTCTTCTATCTTCTTTGATCTTTTATTCAGAACCCTATATGCCTTGGAGGTAAGAGAGTAGCCAAGAAAAATCCCTTCGTCTGCCTTCACATCGAACTTGCTTCAGTTCTCTTTAGAGTTAAAGATGAAGCACCTGGAACCAAAGACATGGAAGAATTTAACACTAGGCTTGCGATTATTCAGAATTTCATATGGTGCGATAGAAAATCGCTTATTGAAGAAGGTTCGATTCTGGGTATAGCAAGCGGCAGAAATCGCATCAGCCCAGAAGTACAGAGGTAGAGAAGTGAAGGTAAGCATCGTTCGGGCGGCTTCACAAAACGAACGGTTTCTCCTTTGAACTATACCATTTTTTGTGGAGTATAGGGAGAAAAGAATTTGTGAGACACTCCCTTTTCAGCAAGAAATTCTTCAAACTCTTGGTTTTTGAATTCCAACCCGTTGTGACTTTAGACATTTCTAACCACCTTTCGCAGTTGAAGATCCACTTGCTTTATAAAGTTTTTGAGCTTAGGAGTCACCTCTGATTTATGTTTAAGAAAGAAAACCCAGGTGAAAGATGAAAAATCATAAACTCTTACAAGAATGTACTTATTACCACCGATACTTTCTATGGCTGATGGACCGCATAGATCGATGTGTAGAAACTCAAGAGGTTCGATGATCTTTGTGTTAACACGTGTGAGATGACTCTTCCGGCTTTGCTTTCCCATTTCGCATGCAGCACACAAATGTTCCTTCTCAAACTTTAGAAGTGGCAGTCCTTGCACATGATCACCAAGAAGTAGCTTGTTAATGTCTTTGAAGTTAAGGTGCGAAAGTCTTTGATACCATAGCCAGCTTTCATCAGAATGCGCTTTCGTTAGAAGACATACAGCAGGCTTCCCTCGTATTGGGTTTAGATTTAATGGATACATTTTGCCTTTGCGTCGGGAATTCAACAGAACTGTCTTAGTTTTCTTTTCAATGATTCCGGATCCTTCATCATCAAATGAGACATTCAGGCCAGTCCCTACAACCAATTGCGAGACACTTATGAGATTGTGTTGAAATCCTTCCACGTAGGCCACCTTTCGAATGAAAAAATCTTCGTGTGTTATCATTCCATAGCCTTTTATTGTGATATATGAGTTGTTTCCATACTTGACACATCGAACATCTATTAGAGCCCGAAACTCCCTCAGCTCTTCCCGTCTCCCTGTCATGTGACGCGAGCAGCCACTATCGATATAAATTCGTCGTCGAACTGCTCGTCACGGATAACCTGAGAAAATCAAGCAGATTTAGGAACCTAAAGTCGCTTGGGTCCACATGAGCCTTTTACAGAAAAAAGGAATAGCAATAGAAAGATCAACCAAATATGTTTGTTTTATTAAAGTGGTTTTGTCTTTCCTTTTGATGGTGAAAACCTTAATTTTGTTAGCTTTCATTTTGTTTGAATCAGATTGTTGAATTTTATTTTGATTCTTAACAAACTTCTTCTTTTGTTTCCTAATGTTATTTGTCGTCTTCTTCATTTGCGTTTCATATTCTGAGATGACCTTTCCTTTTCCCTTGACATCCTTGTTAGGATTTTGCTTTGGTTGAGAATGAGGAGGATGGGATTTGGAATCGAAAAAGGCCTTTCAATTCTTGTCACTACTAGATTTAGGACCGAAACTGCTTCTTCGGTTCGTTTGACTACAAGATTGGCAGTGAGTGCATGGATCAGAGTTAGTCTTTGCGGACATAATTGGAGTTTTGGGACTGCCAAAACTGCTTATGCTCATTGAGATTCTTTTTATATCTTCTATTCCGCTGTCGTTTTTGTTCAGCAAGCTGCTTTTGAGACTTGTGAATGTTTTCTTTCGGCTTCGGTCTTTCTGCATGAGTTTCTCTCTTCAATTAAGAGGTTTTGCTTGCTGCCTTTTCAAGCTCGCTTTGAATTTCATTAGTACCACTTGTTCTTGGTACATCAAAGCTTGTAGACTTGTTGAGTGGTTTTCCCACGTATCTGCCTTTGACTCTCCATGAAGTTCTTTTCGATAAACCGACAGTTTCATCTACATTGTCAATTGGAGAAGACCAAAAATAATCATCATAGCCACCTGCGTTGTCTTCGTTTACTAAGGTTGTAAGTTCAGCAGTGTGTTTCTGAGTAACTCCTGTTGTGGCGTATACCTGATTTAGTACTGTTTATACCTTTTGATATAACACGACCTTCTCTTTCAGAACTTTGAATTTTTCTTGGGATATCCGAGCGAACTCAACTGAATTTTCAGATATAAGACCTTTGGTAGATTCGCTTTTGACAAATTGTAAACAGTCAACTTCATCCTCTACAGATATTTCACTCATATCATTGTCCTCGTCAAATTCAGAAGTGTTTTCCACATTTATCTTGTTTTCTAAACTCAACTTGGTACTCAGTGAGTTAAATTTCTGCATGGTTTGGGTCTTGATTTTTAATTTATTGTTTTCGTCCAATAGGTTTCTAAGCATGTCCTTATGGTCTTTGGACTTGATAAAGGACTCGATTTTGTCCAGAACGAGAGCTGAAAAAATTAACGGTGAAGAACCGTTATCCGTAGCCAAGGATCGATGATTTTTTCGATCAGCTGTAGTGTGCGTCTTGCTTTTCCAAGATTGATCTTCGGTCAGCGTACCATCAGATGACGATTCGGGATGAGGATATACCGAAGACAGCTTTCAGGACTCGGTATGGGCATTATGAGTTTGTGGTGATGTCGTTTGGGCTAACAAATGCCCCAGCAGCGTTCATGGATCTCATAAATACGGTATGTAGACCGATGGTGGCTCATTCGGTGATTGTTTTTATTGATGATATCCTGGTCTATTCTAAGACCAAGGAGCACCATGATCAGCATTTGAGGGAAGTACTGGAAACCCTGAGGGCAAAGAAGCTTTATGAAAAGTTCTCCAAGTGTGATTTCTGGCTGCAAGAAGTACAGTTTTTGGGGCATATCATCAATCAAGAGGGTATTTTGGTTGATCCAGCCAAGGTTGAGGTGGTGCTACGGTGGGAGGTACCAAAGAATGCATCAGAGATCCGTAGCTTCTTGGGTTTAGTGGGCTATTATTAGAGGTTTATCCAGGATTTCTCCAAGATAGTTATGCCATTGACCCGCTCGCCCAAGAACAATGTGACATTTTGGTGGGGTACGGACCAGCAGTTGGCTTTTGAGACCCTGATACGGAGGTAATGCGAGGTCCCGATCCTAGTACTACCCGAGGGGTTAGACGATTTGGTGATGTACTACGACGCATCGATTTCAAGGTTAGGTGTTGTGCTGATGCAGAGGGGGCACGCGATAGCTTACACATCGAGGCAATTGAAGCCTCATGAGGCGAATTACCCCACTCATGACCACGAGTTGGGGGCGGTGGTGTTTTCCCTCAAGATTTGGAGGCACTATTTATATAGAGTACGGTGCACCATTTATACCGATCACAAGAGTTTGAAATATTTGATGGATCATCAGAACCTTAACATGCAACAAAAGAGGTAGATGGATGTGCTAAATGATTATGATTGTGAGATCCTATACCATCCAGGGAAGGCCAACGTGGTGGCCGATTCTTTGAGCCGTAAGGCAGCAGGGTCCTCGATTAGGAACATTTGTATGAGGATGACTGTGATTTCTCCTTTGTTGGATATGATCAAAGAGGCCCAAGTCGAGGTAGTGATGAAAGGGAATTGGAAGATAGAGAAAATTCAGGGACAATATCCTTTGTTTGTTAAGGATAGTCGTGGCCTCTTGACTCAGTGTGGCCGGGTGTAGGTATCGGTGACTGGGGGACTGAGACAGAGGATATTAGAGGAGGCACACAAGTCCAATTTCTCTATACACTCAGGGAATACGAAAACGTTTAGGGACTTGAGACTGAGTTATTGGTGGCCCTACATGAAGCGGGAGATCGTCTGGTTCGTGGAGCGGTGCTTGACCTGCAAGAAGGGCAAGGCCGACCATCAGCGGCCACATGGCAAGGTACAACCACTACCCATTCCCATGTGGAAGTGGGTAGAGATCACTATGGACTTCATCACGAAGTTACCTAGGAATGCGAGGGGTGTGGATGTCATATGGGTGATCGTAGACAGACTGACGAAGAGTGCCCACTGTTGGATAAGGTGTCTAAGTCCATAACTTATTTGGTATATACTTGACCCGACTGGCATGGTCCATTTGGGTTGCACTTCACCCAAACTGTTTATGGATAATTTTATGAGAATTCTATACTTATGATTTATTAATATATTATAAGTTATAATATATTAATATAAAGTCATGTTATTTAATTAGTTTTAATCTTGAATTATTTATGAATTAATTTACTGATTAAAAGGAAGACTAATTAAATCATGGGCTATTATATTTATATGGTGTGGGCTAGTGCTCATTTGTTAATGGGCTAAGCTTATATGGAAGTCCATGGATGATCCATGGAGCTTTTAACTCATGGATCCTTGGAAAGGAAAAGACATGGGTTATTAGGGTTTCACCCTAACCATGCACACTATATAAACAAGCTTATGTTCCATGAAAAAGCACCCTAGTGTGTGTGTGTGTAAGGTGTGGCCGATTTCTAAGAGTGTGTATACTCTCTCATAAAGTTTTCCAAGTTTGTGGTGATTTGTGATTTCCATTTGAGGCATTCACATTATTGGTGCTTGGCTCTCAAACTCCAAGGAATCAACACTCATCAAAAGGTATGTAATTCATCTAGTTCCTTTTATGTTTAAAAGTTCCCCATGCCATGCTAGATAAGTTATAAACCTTGGAAAACAAAATTTGCATGTATTTAGACAAACATAGATCCAAGGTTTATTAGGGTTGCATGTACACTTAGGAAGTGTTAGAATGCTCAAAACCCAACAGTGGTATCAAAGCTTAGGCTTGTTTGTTTGATACTTGATGCAAAATAGTGAAAAAAGTCGAATTTTTGTTGTCTACCTGATGAACTCGCCGAGTCCATGGGGGGACTCGCCGAGTTCACGTGTAAACTCATCCTACTCTCCGAGTAGGTTCATGCACTCGGCGAGTAGGAGCCTCAGAATGCAGATTTTCGACTTTTGCGGCTGGAAATGGACTAGAAACATTACCCTAAACTGTTTTGGTGTTTTAAAACTTGTTTTAGTTGGTGTAATGGTTATTCTAATCCATTTACAATAGATTATATCAAAATTTCATGCTTTGTATGTGTTCATATAATTCTTGAAACTTTGATGATCATGTTCATGTTCTTATGAATTTAGAAGATGATAGGAATTATTTGCTGAATTGTTTAGGATTAATTCTTGATCATTTATGTGTTTTAATGGAGTCCATAATTTGTCCTCAAGTTATGGATATCCAAAGGTCACTTCTTTTAAACACACATTTAAAACACATAAGTTACATAAAAATGAAGAGTCTTCATTTTTATGAACCTTTAATTCATAAGTTATGAAATGAAAAGTTTTGGATAGTTACAAAACTTGCCCTCAAGTTTTGGAATTTGTAAAGTTTCACACACTTTAATAAACTTTAATTCCAACCCTTGAAGTTTTAAAAGTTAAAATTCTACCCTTATACTATTATAAGATTAATGGTTAATATATATATATATATATATATATATATATATATATATATATATATATATATATATGTATGTATGTATGTATAAGAACAAGTCGTTTTATCATTAGTAGGCCTCATTCACGAAGCCGGTCTATTAGGGGGGTATAACGTTGCTGCCTATAAAATGGCAGCTTAATGGGTTTCCACTCTCACCCACCGCTTCCTTGATCGGTGGAGGGTCGTTAGCCGAACGAGTAGGACAATGACTTTAAATCCTCCTTAAAAGTATAATGATTATTATAAAGTAATTAAATATTTTAATTCCTAATCTTAGTTACTTTAGGAAAAATGTGAACATGGTGCTAGTCCATGGAATTCACACTTTGTACCTTACCAAGTCGTTAGTGGAGCATGTGTCGTTAACCGGCACACTAGCTTGGACTAGTAAGGATCACGAAGGGTGACTTAATGTTTGTCATAGATCAATGGAGCATGTGTGGTTAACCGACACATTGATTAGGTGATAATATTAAGGGTACCAAGTGAATTAGTATGGTTATTCACACCTTGTTTTGTGATCCTCAGCATCCCAGTCACAAAACTTGAAGGGCATACTCGAGATTGAAACATGCCATTGAAACGTTCAATGAATCTCAAAAGATTTAGGAATTTCAAACCCAGGAAAAACCTAATAAAATTATTTCGTTTTCGTGATGGAAATTGGTGAATCGTCATTCGCCTACCTTCAAATATCTTATAGCTTGGATTACGGCATCCCTCTTTCAAGTTATAAAATATTGTGTTGGGTCTTAGCCTTAATATTTCATATTGGGTGTTATATTAAGGACTTGAATCAACTAACTTGATTTTGTCCCATTGTAGATGTCTGGTTCAGACAAGTATAATCTTCCCAAAATGCTTGGAACAAGCTTTCCTCTTGAAGATGATGTCCCTCAACATCATGCTTCACTTCCTCCACCTCCTCCATTTATTCTCCCTGACCCACAAGCTCAAAGACTTGAAAAGTTCAAGATCACTCAAGCCCTACTGGCAATGAAACATAAAGATGGAAACCCTGTGTGCACTCATGTCTTAGAAATAAAGTCACACATTGACAGGTTGAGAATGATAGGTGTCGATATCTCAAGTAAGCTGGTTGCTGACTGGGTTCTTCAGACACTTCCGGATTCATATAGTGAGTTCATTAAGGACTACTATGTGACAGATCACGACATGACTCCTGTTGATCTTTCTTATTTGCTGATTGCTGTTGAATCAGAAATGTTTTGGCGCACTGGAAAAGTAAATATTGGTGAAAAATCAAATTCTCAAACTTCCATGGACATGGATGATGACAACATTGGAAGTCCAGAAAAGCTTTCTCTTCCCAATGGAAAGGGATCGACCTTGGTCAACCCGGTTGACCGAAAGGTAAAGGGAAAGTCTAAGTCTGTGATTGTCTCGTGTACCATTCCCAAAGAGTCTATACGTTTTTATTGTCATAAGAAGGGACATTGGAAGCGAAGCTGCCCTGAATACCTTAAAGATTTGAAAGCAAAAAGAGACAAAATGGTTGACTCTGCTTCAAGTAAGTACACTATCTAACTTTGTTGAAGTTCCTAATTGTTGATTCTTATTACATGATGTGACTAGATTGCATCTTGATGTTTAGCAGGATCAAGCAAAAGGAAGGAAGCTTAAAAGAAGAGTATGTTGAATCTGATCGCGAAAATGGATTTCTATCGCATGGTTTGAGGATCGGATTTTTGAGCTACTACTTAGAAGTTATGATAGATTACTAGGGAATATGTAATAGCATAGTTTCCATTTAAAGTTACATTGTAAGGAATATTTTTCTGCATTTTAATAAAGAAATAAAATTTTTGTTTATTTTATTTTATATTATATCCCCTTACAATGGCACTTATGGAAAATTGATGTTTGTATGTTTCTAGCAATATTGGAAAAATGGGTTTGATTCTCTCATTTGTGATAGTGTCTAAATTTAACACATGAGGAAAGTTTCTCATCACCCAAGTTTCAGTTGGACGGAAACTTGGAATCATACAAGTTGTATTGTATGATGGATGAGAATTTTCATCTTTGGAAAATTAAGACTAATTCCTTATGTGAACAAGGATAGGACTAAAGGGATCGAGTACACATGCTTGTGCACTGGTCAAGTCCACCACAAAGATTGATAAGACTATTCGTCATGATTTGCTAAAGCTTAGTAAATATGGCTATACTTATAAGGTTAAGTAGAATTCTGAAGCATTGAAAAGTTTTCAATGTGTGACAGAACGAATGGGAAATAATCAAATTAGGCAGAAAAATAAAAGTTTCTCAAATCTGAAAGGATAGGAGAGTACTTTAGTATCGTGTTTTATGACCATCTTAATGATTAAGATACCATATCACAAATTCATACTCTAAGGACATCTTAGTGCATTGTTATGAATAAGAAGAGGGCTCATTAATTGTTGGAATGGTTAAAATCAAGAGAATGAGTCATACTTTGTTCCAAAACAATTCTTAGAGTTATACTCCAGGATTGTAACATTGAGTGACATAAAATAAGGTTTAAAACACTTATCAAATGTAGTGTAAAATGTTTTCTACTCTTGTACATTTGAAATTGGTAAGTTGTGATGTCTTGGATAAGACAAAGACCAACTAAGACTAATTGTGAGAAGTGTTAGTCTTGATAAGAATCCGCACTATCCCTTGAATATTTGTTTTTTCAAGGAATGGTCCTTGACTAGGGAAACTTATATGTCAAGAGGACAGTGGGAGTCTTAAAGATCCTGAAAGGATTTCAAGATTTAATCAAGAGTAAAACCTGAGTTTTATCACTAGCACACGACTTAAGGTTGGCAACCTATTAAGTTGACATAATTCTTGTTTCTGTGTTTGTTCCTATTAAGTTGACTACGCATATGAGTTCTGTTAGTTCTAAATTGTGAGCATAACAGCTTGGAAGCATTGGTGGGCCTTGTGCTACCAGGTGACAAGAAATTAAGATTTAACAAGTTCAACCCATGTAAGGCTGAATTTGTCACTAACCTTGTCTTGTGATTATGGTTTTGACAAATTCACATGGATAGGAACTCATACACCATAAAATCTAAGTGTCATAAGGTTCCTCTCCAATTCATGAGAATGATGGTGAGGAAACGCTTTCACTAAGTAGATTTTAAGTAGATAGCAATTGTGTTATTTGCATTTTCAAAAGTCGTTAGTGGAGCGTGTGTGGTTAACTGGCACACTAACATGGAGTTGTGAGAAATGGAAAAGGTCTAAACAATTGAGACTATGATTACGGCATCCCTTTTCATAGTTCTGGAAATTGTTTAGACACACATGTGAGCTATCTATTGAAAGGTGTATGAATCTAAATTTTAGAAGTCCAACCGATTTCTGAAAACATGTCAAAGCTAGTGGGAGCATAAGTGTTATGCTAATAATCATCATGTTAGTGGGAGCATGATAATTATGATTATTATTATTGCAAGCTAGCAATGTTAATTATAGAAAAACAAAAGTTTCAATTCGTGAAGTTGCAGGGGTTGAAAAATTGTTTTGCTATAATTAAGGGAGAGGAAATTATACTTCAATTCAATTCTAAAAGCTTAGATTAAGATTTTAATCATCTTTAGTCAAGGATATATATATATATATATATATATATATATGTATTTTATGTTGGAATGGTTCAACTTAAAGAAATTTTATGTATATTGCATTATTAAAATTCGATTATGACTACGGCATCCCTCTTCATAGTTAAATTTTGAAAAAATGGCAAATAAAAAATTTTGTAGCAAAAGACTGGTCTAGTATCATGTCTTTATGTGAGACATCATGAATCATGTCCCATATGCTTCGGATATAGGATCGATTTCATGTGCTATAATATTCATCCTTTCTAAAAATTTCAAATGCTCAGGGCATTTAGAAGGGAAAAGTCTAGAACTGGATATGACTAAAGTGATTAAGCAATTGTCGAGGACAATCTGAGGTTTGCCAAAGATTGGTTGCTCAGGGACATTTGGAAGTATAGTGTTAATTTTAGCAGGACCATATTGACATTTTCTGAAAAGAGGCAACTCTTGTTTAGAAGTGATAGTCAAAATGGGACTATGGAAATGTCTCCATAGGTGGAAGTTATTCAATCTGTGTAAGATTAGAAAACCATAATGCAAGAAGGATGTTCAAAGCAATGTACTTTGAATATGAGAATTCGTTTCCATAGAGTTGATCTCCTTTGGAATCCTCTGTAATGACTGATGACAAGGTTTTGGTGACCTTGTGCATAATCATTTTGAGAGGATCAGTGCATATAAGTTTAAAATATAACAGATTTTTGGTAAATGGTAGGAATTAGGAATTTTTACATTTACAATAAGGATTTGGGATTGTGAAATGAGCATCATTGGAATCATGTTCAATTGATCTATTTCACAAAGTAAAGATCATAGACAAACATAGTGTGCATACTTGGAGTATGGCATAACTATTGTTTAGAAAAACAAAGTGTACATGCCAGGAGCATGGGATAACTGTTGTTTTATTCAAGTATTAAGTTTATTATTTGAAACATTATACAATCAATAATGTGTAATCAATATGGTGATAAATAAAAGGTGGTTTTATTTATATTTAAAAGGGTTCTGAGACCATATTGGATTCGATTATTATTGTGTTTCACTTTGCATGTTTTGACTTCCGGAATAGCTTAGTTATTCTTTCCGAATGACTAAGTTATTTAAACACTCCACAGTCGTTCATATGTTGGAAGTAGGTATGAATTAAGACTGTCATGAATTGAGTTTGTAGATGGCTAAATGTGTTTAGACATAGCAATGGTTGCTACAACATTCATGACTGCTCATAAGTTATGAGTATTGGAATTAACCCACGCTCACTTGTATCACTTCATGGAATTTATCTCGAGTGATCGTGAGACGATAATATCTTATAAGTCTTCAAACCTAGAGATATGAGTTGTTACCTATGAGTTGGTTGTGCATTGATTGCACGTAAACGCATCAGTAACTTGATGTTATAAAACGTACCTTTGTGTACAATTCAACAAGTAGTAGAACAAGCATATGAGTCGAAGTTTATATGTTCCTTCTAGAAATAGAAGCGATATCTGGGCCCCTCGATGATTTTTGTGTTGAACCATGTACCGGGCCCGGTCAGAACTAAATTGATGTGGTCTGTTAAGTTCTTTGTCAAACAAATCAGAAATCGAGAAACAACTGCCAGACAATAAGTAAGACATTGTTCCATGTATTTGTCCGGCTGATATCATGAGAACAGAGGACTATATGATCACTTATCTAAAATGGCGCTTCATAGTTCAACAGATTTTTCGAGAGCTACGATTGTTGGTTGGTTCCTGAATTAATATAGGAAAATACAGTTATTAGACTTATCCAAGTGGGAGACTGTTGGATAAGGTGTCTAAGTCCATAAATTATTTGGTATATACTTGACCCGACCCGGCATGATCCATTTGAGTTGCACTTCACCCAAACTTTTATGGATAATTTTATGAGAATTCTATACTTACGATTTATTAATATATTATAAGTTATAATATATTAATATAAAGTCATGTTATTTAATTAGTTTTAATCTTGAATTATTTATGAATTAATTTAGTTATTAAAAGGAAGACTAATTAAATCATGGGCTATTATATTTATATGGTGTGGGCTAATGCTCATTTGTTAATGGGCTAAGCTTATATGGAAGTCCATGGATGATCCATGGAGCTTTTAACCCATGGATCCTTGTAAAGGAAAAGACATGGGTTATTAGGGTTTCACCCTAACCATGCACACTATATAAACAAGCTTATGTTGCATGAAAAAGCACCCTAGTGTGTGTGTGTGTGTAAGGTGTGGCCGATTTCTAAGAGTGTGTATACTCTCTCATAAAGTTTTCCAAATTTGTGGTGATTTTTTCCATTTGAGGCATTCACATTATTGGTGCTTGGCTCTCAAACTCCAATGGATCAACACTCATCAAAAGGTATGTAATTCATCTAGTTCCTTTTATGTTTAAAAGTTCCCCATGCCATGCTAGATAAGTTATAAACCTTGGAAAACAAAATTTGCATGTATTTAGACAAACATAGATCCAAGGTTTATTAGGGTTGCATGTACACTTAGGAAGTGTTAGAATGCTCAAAACCCAACACTCACTTCATCCTAATTCCTAAGAGTATATCCACGGAGAAGTTGGCGGGTATTTATGACGAGAGGTGGTGGCTAGGCACGGGGTGCCAGTGTCGGTGGTCTCTGATAGGGATGTGCGGTTTACACCCAGGCTCTGGAAGAAGTTCCACAAGGAACTAGGTACTCAGCTACATTTTAGTACGGCGTATCACCCCTAGACTGATGGCCAGAGCGAGAGGACGATCTAGACACTGTAGGGCATGCTTCGAGCATGCATGTTGGATTTTGGAGGTAGTTGGGACGCGTACCTCCCACTGGTATTGTTTTCGTACAATAACAGTTATCATGCCAGTATCAACCGAGCTCCATTTGAGATGTTATATGGACGGAGGTGGAGGACCCCAGTTTGTTGGGACGAAGTTGGGCATCGGGTCATCGGGAGCACTGAGGTAGTGCTCAAGACTATCGGCCTGATTCAGCAGGTACGTGACCGGCTGCAGGTCGCGTAGAGCCGTCAGAAAAGTTATGCTGACCGACGGCGATTGGATGTTGAGTTTCAGTGGGGGGTTTTGTGTTGCTGAAAGTGTCACCCTGGATAGGGATTATTAGGTTTCAGAAGAAGGGCAAGTTGCGGCCTCGGTATATAGGCCCGTTCAGGATCACGGTCCGGGTGGGCAAGGTGGCATATTGCTTGGATTTGCCAGAGGAGCTTATCCAGATTCACAACACCTTCCACATGTCTCAGCTTCAGAAGAGTGTCACTAACGAGTCCGCAGTCATCTCGTTGGACAATATTCAGGTGGATAGGAGCCTGGACTACATAGAGAGGCTGGTTGCCATCTTATATAGAGAGATGAAGGGTCTTCGGAACAAGGAGGTGAAGCTGGTAAAGGTAAAATGGCAGCACCGAAAAGGCTCCGAATGGCCTTGGGAACCGAAGGAGGAGATGCGAGAGCATTATCCCAATCTATTCGTAGCTACGGACTTCAAGGAGGAAGTCTAGTTCAAGTGGGGGAGAGTTGTAAAACCCCAAATTAGGTACACCTTTGAAACCCTTGAAAATAAATTAATGGACAAAAATGGTCCCTCTCATACGTTGGGCGTACCTAAGGGTACGCTTAGCGTACTATGGAGAAGGATCGCGAAGGAGCCTTGCGTACGCAGGGCGTACGTAAGGGTACACCGAGCGTAAGCAACATAGGGCCAAAACCCTAAATCTCATACTTGACCCCTATTTAAACACCTTTTAGCCTCTTAGACCAAACCCTATCAGTCTATTTAGCCTCATTTCGTTCACCAACAACTGAGATATTGTGTGAGAGGGTTTTGAGCATAAGGAGTGAGTTTTTGTGGCCATTTTAGAGTTCATTCAAAGAAGAAGGATTTGCTAAGCAAGCGTGGGTGGCTTGGTGCTTCAAGAATCTGCATCTAGGTCACTTTACAAAGCTTTTGGAGGTATAAAGCTATGAACTTGCCATCTTATTCATTTGATTTAGCTATGGTTTTCTATTTTTGTCCCTTTGGTTGATTTTGGACCTCCTCTTGTGAGTTAAGCAACTCCAGAGGATGGAAATGACAGATTTGAGGTCCCTTGGTCCTTTTGCAACATAAAAATGGAGTCTTGGTGGGTGTTTTGACCTCATGCATGGGTTAAGAACCTTATAAAGGTCTTAATGGGGGTGTTAGGAGCATATGATGCATGCAAAGGCATAAAGTTGCCAACTTTATGCCCTAGGTCGTCTTAATGAGCTTAGATCTGACTTTTAGACATGTGGGAATCGAGTATTAAGCACTTAATGGAACAAGTGCTTAATATGTTAGTACATTGGGCGTAACCCAGTGTATGTGGCACGTAAGTCCCTGAGCCCCAGTATGTTGCGCGAACCAGGGTGGTACGCTAAGCGTACGCATCTCAGATGGGCTTAAATCTGTTTTGGGCCTTGAGCTATTGGGCCTCATTTAGTTATTGGACTTGGTTGCATTCTGAGAATAGTGGGCCATTTTATCTATTTTGGGCCATTGGTCTTATGGTAGGGCCTTATTAGGCCAAGAGGCCCATTAATGATTTTGGGAATGGACTTTGGGCCCATTAACAAAGAAAAGACATTTGGGTCTTTTTGGAAGGACTCGGGGCTTGGGTTTCCCTTTGATTATGTGATGTCCTAACATGGATTAATTTTATGGCTCATCACGGGAGGCTACAGACAGTTAGGAGAGCAGTTTTCGGATTCTTCGAATAGATGTGAGTCACCTCACCATACCAACGGGTCTAAGGCACTAAGGCCGACCAATTTCTTGATATGTAGGGTCCTAGCTGAAATTGTACTATTTGGCATGATAGTTGGTATGAGCTAAGTAATATGCTAGTAGTATGTGTGGTATGTATATATGGAAGACCATAGGAAAGCCCAAGACACTTGGATGTAAGACCATGTGGAGAGCCCATAGCTTTCCTATCAAAGACCATAGGAGAGCCCATGGCACTTAGGAGTAAGTCCATGTGGGGAGCCCATGGCATCCTGGAGTAAGACCCTGGGGACGAGCCCACGACCTCCTTATCTTTTGTATGCATGGCTTATGTGATATGTATAACTGTTTTAGCTAGTATGATATGTGGTATGTGGTTTGTGTGTCACAACTAGAAATTTTGTGTCATGTAATCTATACATTCAAGCTAATGTGAATCAAAAACTTAAGAACATGATTGACACCTACTATTATGACATCAAAAACTTCAATCAAATACATCATACAAGTACTACAAATAGTCATCAAACAATTAGAGACCCTAGAAGTCCTTGTTTAAGTCCATTTTGGACTAGGACTCCCTTATTGGATCCAAATGGACCAATAAGCTTCCAATTAGACTATCATGGGCTTAGAACCCTAATTGGGCTCTAATTGGACCCACAATAATTTATTTCAACATTTTGGGCCATGTTGGGCCTAAAATGGAATGAAGTAAAAGCTTTGATACATGAATAACCTAAACTAGTCCAATAAAAATATAAAAATCCTACCACATTCTTTTAGACTTAAAACATACCCAAGGCTAACTCAAATATTAGGCTTAGGAGCAAAAGGCCCAAATTTCTTTTTTTTCCTCCATGTTTTCGGCCCAAATCAAGCCCAAGAGGAGAGTTGACTTTACCAGGCCACCTCATTTTTATTCATTGGATATCCATGCATTATATCTCATTCTTCCATGCAAACATCACTTCAAAATCACTTCTCTTCTCTCCTCTCTCTCACTCTCGGCCATATGCAAACACACACACCACAAAAATCTCTTCCAAACTCTCTAAGTCTTGAAGAACAATCCTCCCTCCTTCTTCAAAATTTTCGTGAATCAAGAAGCTTCACAAGGAGAATCCATCACCAAAAATCATCATCTAAGGTAAGTTGATGACTAATCCATGATCTAGCTACTTCATTCCATCAAAAACCTCTTCTAAATCTATTCCAACTTGTGATCATGCACCTTATAAGTCACCAAACTCGAGATCTACCAAGGAAAGGTGCTAAGGCCGAAAAATCACTTCATTTTCTTCCATCTTTTCTTCAAAAACCGAAAGCTTCAAACAAGGTGAGCTTCATACCCCCTATTTTCTGTTTTTATGAGTTTTGTGGGGGGGGGGGGGGGGGAATACAAGTGAAAGTGTAGATCTATATGTGTTTTGTATGCCTTGTATGATTTCCATGCTTATATGTATGCTTTTGTGTGTTATAATGTTGGATCTAGCCATAAAACCCCTCAAAACCGAGATATACCTTATGTTAAATGATTTTAGCATCAAATATATTTCTACATACAAAGTATTTCTAGAAAAATGGCTAAATGGTTTAGTAACAATTTCTTTGGGCTAAAAACACAAATTTTTGGACCTAAAATGTGAAAAATACAAAATTAAGGGCCCAAATCGACATATCACGAATTCTGATGGATGAGGTGTGTCAAAACAGTTTCAATAAAACAATTCCTGGAAATATACTCATTTAGAGGATTAAAAACATAAATTTCAAGCTTAATGGGCTAAAAATGACATTTTCGGCCCAATGAGGCCCATTATGCGAGATTTTCTGTTTTGGAGGGCCAAAACTGTATTTTTCTGTAAAACAGTGGACTATAAGTGTTCCAAGTCCTTTTCAAAGGTTTAAAATGCTTTTTAAATTTAAAAAGGACCAAAGTTGCAAAAAATTTACAATTTGGGCCAAAATTGTCAAAGTTGCGAAAAAGAAGGGTTATAACCGAGAAAACTGAAATTTCAGGGACTTAAACTGTTGTCATTGAAAAATATGCTGAAAAATATCAATTTCAATAATTTTTGGTGCTAAAATGTCAAGAAAATTGATTTAATGACCAAACCGGAAAGTATTTAATTAAAGGGTTGAAAAAGTAAATTTTTACAAACAATGAGGGGCTGAAAACAGAAAACTTTCAAGGCTAATTCAATACATGCAATTTGATCAAATAATAGCACCGCGACTATTGACGAAATACAATACACAACAATACCAAAAGTCGTTGTTAAACGAATTGGTTCGGTCTCGAACAAATAAAATCCGAAACTACTAACACGACGACACTACGACACTACGACACTACGATTCATACAAGTAACGTTTGGGAATTCAATATACATGCGAGTGTGCACAGACGTCTACGCACCATCTTTGGGCCCCAAAAGTGTAAAATCTTGTTTGTTGGGCCTAGCTAGCCCAATGACCTGATCTTAAGGCCCGAAGACCTCTATCTTACGAAGTGTTGGGTTTTACCGATCTAACACAACGTAAAAGGACTTTCAATGGCTTGTATACTACTGGTCCCCAAGGGTCCTTTGGTATTGCTAGTAAAGTCTATATTTCATGCGAGGCGGGTCTGGGACCCCTCGTACATTTTTTATCCCCAACCGGTTAATGGAGTCATCGAGGTCTTCGTGCCCTCTTTCTCTTCGGATGTGGGACTACACATAGTCAGGGCAGTTGGATAACGTGATTAGTACGGACGACGCCTACGGGATCGTTAGTATAGCTATAAACTGGTTGTTTGTGTAATGCGTGTTTGTAGCAATTAATCATGCTCAAAAATAATCCAACGTCGCCTGGGACTGACACTACACGCTATGCAATGGTTTCAATGTAACTTCATGGAATTCAAGAAATCAGGAAAACATCGGGTTTTCCTAGGGTTTTCAATACATACGGATTCGAAATGCATACAATTTTAATGAACAATTTTTACAAGTATAAAAACAAACAAGCATACCTATGGATCTTCACACCTTTTTGACTATACTATTTTCAGAAAATATCGGATTTTCTGGTGGTTTTCAAACAATACAAAACATTGGATTTCAAACACTACTTATGAACTCACCAACATTTCATATGTTGACGTTTTTCAAAATACTTGTATTCTCAGGGAACCAGTGAATCAAAGGAAATCATATTCAGTGATGGCTTGCAGTTTATTTATGTACGAATCGAACAATTTATTTTTGGGAATGTAATGTTTAAACAATGTATTTCATGTAAACTCTACTGGTTGTACTATATTAATGCATGGTGACGAATGTTGTTACGTTTCATATATATTCAATGTTATGGTATTCAATTGAGTCACAACAGCCCCCGGACGTTTCCGCCGTCTGGTTCGGGGGTGTGACATTGTGTGTGGGTATGCTCTGGGGAACTCACTAAGCTTTCAGTTTACCATTTATGGATTTGTTACATGTAGATCTGAGCCCAAGGGCAAGGGCAGGACGTGATGGCGCGCCATGCACACTCTCTCTCTCTCTCTCACCCATATGATATGGGACACTGATGTTTTTAAATAAAGTTGTAATGAATGTGGATTTAAAAAATTTTGTTTTGAATTTCATGGTTTATGCAAATGTGTTTGATTAATTAAAAATGATATTTTTTTTAAAAAAATTTGGGTCATTACATTCCTATTGTTCTGATGGAGAGAAGAACCTATGATTAGCTTTTTGGGAAATTTCAAAACGAACATTTCCAACGAAATCTTTCAATTTCTTACTTTATTATGTTCAACTCAATGTCATCCTCTATCCCTCGAGTACATTGAGTGTACAAAATGGCTTTAACAAAGTTTTACTTATTTGTATTAACGACTACTATAGAAGGAATGTTTTATGTGATGCTAACGATTTGTAGCTCCAAAATGTTTCAGTTTATGCTTCTACCTATTATCTGGATATACCAAGAAAGATGTACGGTCTAATGAGGATACTATGACATATTTATTCATGGGTGGGGCAAGCTATTCCATTCTGGTTCACGGTTTCTCTTAGCTATATGGTTCATTCGGAGGAGAGATCGAGCTTCAAGAAATAATGAATGATCTTATCAATACACAAATGTATAACTCTCCGGGAATTTGAATTGCGCTCATAATCAACAGTGTAGGAATTGAGTTCAAGCCTTCCCAAACTCATTCTCATCAATGGACTCCTGACGTATACGAAGGAGTACGGTTAGTTTATGCAATTTAATTTGGATTTATCTTTCAAACACGATAAATTCCTCTTTATCAAATTTAAAATTTGATTTTATTCTAGGGAAAAAATATCATAATGATTATTTTCTTTCTTTTGTAACAATTACCACAACTGTATTTGCAATATAAATATATGACCAAAAACAGAGACGAAAACCCGACAAGCAACAAAAATATTTCCCATAAAACATAAATATACTCACGTACAACATATATACAAAGATTTCTACAATTTTCCTAAATTATTAATAAATAAATTTTAACCTTTTTAAGGGGTGATGTGGATATATTGAATTTGTGGTGCTCCGATAGCCCATGTTCTACCCAATATTCCTAGATTAAGTAGACTACTAGATATAGAAGTGAAAAAGTTGAAGGAAAGTATTAAGAAAAAAAAAAGTTAGTCAAGGCTTAATATGAAAAGATGTGATCCACTTGGATTTTGGTAGAATGGTTGTTAGATAGTAAAGTTGCTTAAAATGTCCCTGTCTTGTTTCTGTTTAACAAAATCATCTTCTACGTACACAAGTAAGGATATATAGCCGATCAAATTTATATTTATGGTTTCCTTTGTTTCATAGATGTCAATTTGTATGTGTGATGTTATCATCTTTCCATAGTTTATAATGCTTTTTATAAAAACTAAAAAGTAGACAAAACTATACAATTGGTTTTTATGATTTATATTTTTTTTGTTACACGCATCGTTCTTGTATCAATTTGTAATGTGGTTGGTACATCATGTAAATGATATTTATATTATTTTTAATTTATTTTAATTAAAAAAAATAAATAGATTGAATCCCACCCATCCACCCTCGCAACACTTATAATCATATCCATCACTTCACTCTCTCACACATACACACACAAGAACCAAGTTGATGGATCGTAAATTCGAAACTGACTCAACAAAACTAAAGTTGGCTTGGTGGGTTTGAATTTCAGATAAGGGATTCGATTTTTTAGAACCTTAATAGGATAAATAAGCATTTGGTGTTCAGGTTTTGCTTCCGAACGTTAGAGTGATAGATGCCTTTTGATCAGATTTGTTGGGGCACCGAGTGACGACCCTGTGGCAATAGAAGAATTCGACGGTTGGATTTTAGGGTTATGGTTTCATGTTGGTATGTTGAGTACATATTTGATTAATAAATATGGGTTCAATCTTGAGTTCAGCTAATGGAAACAATTAATTACCTCTTAACACTTCATTATGTACTAACACATAGAAGGGTTGGGCTACTCTAGCTAATTTTTTGTATATTAAAGTTTCGGAGGGTTGGGTTGTTCTTGCTAATTTTCTGAATATTTAAGTTTCTATCACGTGGAAGGTAAAGTAACCAGGCAGTTCACAAGTTGAAGTTAACACAGGGTGGTATTTGTGTCGATGATGAGTGTTGATGATTTTGTATGGGTTTTGATTTGAACTCGAAGTTCGATGAGCAGAGATTAACCCTACCTGAATAGTTCTATGAATAATAAGATAATAATAAATCTAGTTCCGCATGTAAATGTTGGATTTTATATAATCAAACAACATTCTAACACAAAAATATAAATTTCAATACTTCAAATTTTAATATAAATTTAAAAAATTATATTCACTTTACATTGTAAATATATAAATAATTCTAAATCACCTTTCTCATATATAATATTAGTTTCATAAATTAAGTTCACTTACGCTCCCACCACAATATTTGTACAACTGATAAACTTGTATATAAGAACATATATTCGCGTCTATTTAATCTTGTTGTTATAGAAACTCATATACAATTAGTATATTATTTTACAAATGAAATAAGATATAAATAAAAAAAAAATTAAAACATATATTTTAAATGTCTTAAGCATTATATATATATATATATATATATATATATATATATATATATATATATATATATATATATATATATATATATATATATATATAGTATCGGCTCCACTCTGTTTGTAGGAAGGTCCTTCCGTCCGTCTTTGAGGATACCCGTAAGATACTGTTAGGTTGTGATGTAGGAATAAACCATTTCTAACGAAATATGTTTCTAACTTCATATTTAGAAAATTCAACCAAATGAACTAATAGCATCCGAATATAAATCAATATTACAACTATAATTAGATAACACTTTCAAAACATAGTGTTTAATGGGATTGCAACTTAAAGCATTATTATTAATAAGTAGATCTATCAATAACGCTACCTTAATAAAGAATGTAAACCACCATTAAAGCAAAATAATGATTATCACCTGAGAGTTAATTAACTATATGGGATGCTAAAATCTTATGAGTCATCTTTTAGATAATCTACCGTATAATAAAAAAAGAAGGAGCGTAAACATAATATTATACAAAAAAAAAATGAAAAAAAAATATTAAAAAAAAAAAAAACAAATGATCGAAACTTGCATTGTTGTGTTTTTTTATGAGGGTGCATGAGGGATTTGAATAGAGACATAACCGAAATCCTCTCAACTAGGGATGTAGTGTTAGGGTAGCAATTTTGTACTGACAAAAGAACTTTGTGGGTCAGATTTGGAATTATGCACGTTCTCCCAGATACCCAACACACATATGTCGCCCGGGATTCGGGGAGAAAGAGTATGACATTACAAAGACCTTGGACTTTGACGCACTTCAATTTGACCACATTTGCCCTTCAGAAAGTCTTATTATGCTTTGGACGTACGCGTATCTACTATTTTCTTTTTAATAAAATTATATAATGATAAATAGCATAACGCTATGAAATCTTCCAATTCTATTTGATATTAAGTTATGAACATTATTATTCTACTTAAGTGGAATTTATAAAAATAATGAAAAATTAAATATTCTCCTACTATTTGTTCCTACTTTTCCTCCTACCATATCAAATATTGACGTATGTCACATTTAATTAGACATTTAATGAAATTAATAATCATTTAATCCACTTGTCAACATTTGATATGGTAGGAGGAAAAGTAGCAACAAATGGTAGGAGGATATTTAATTTCTCAAAAATAATAGTTGTTTTATATACCTTAAAGAACTATAGATCTTGATATTATGTTTTTGTAGTGTTAGGTACTTAGGTTCAAAGATCATATATATGGCAACACTTATTTCATAAAGATTTAAGTAGGAACGAGTGTAATTTTGATGAAGGTAGTAAGTCGAAGAAAGAGCAATGATAAACTTTAGAAAGAAGAATGAAAGTATAAACGGTAAGCCTTTGAACATCACAATTGACATCACATATACGTATAAATGATAGTCGAAAATATATGGAGTTAAAAGACACAATTAATAAGTACGATGTTCGAATTAAGAACCACAAGATAATATATAGCCATATTTGGTCTTGTCAAATGACAAGTTGGCCTCGTTAATAGATAGTTTAGATGAGTTTATGTAAAGGTTATTCAATTCGACAAATATTGGCCTCTACTTTTGGACCATTAAGTATTGGGCTCCTACTAATCTCTTAAAAAAACGCAGTCCACATGTTTGGGATTCATTGGATTTGATTATTTGTGAGTCACTATGCTTGACCTATCTAATATCTTTTCGATTTTACTTATCACGTTTTTAATATGTGAATGGTCGTTTGGATATCTATCATATGGTCAGTGATTAATTAGAAGCAGCTCATGCAACGAGTTTTTTAGTGTTTAGATCAAAATAACTAATAATTTATTTTATTTACTTCTTTTATATAGTGTTTTTTTTTTTAATGTTTTTAGTTTTTTTTTATTGTTTTTGCATTACATATTCTATTCATTCTTTATCTTGGATCATATAAGGTACTTTCTTTTTTAACATAAAGTGTTTTGGAGTCTTGTGGTTGTGGATTAATTTGTTGTTAGGTTTGCGAGGAGTTATTGGACGGATCCATTTTAAAAGAATTGGGCTTGATGTGTTGAAGGTTTGGATGAGATGGACTCTTGAAGATAGGTCATGGACTCTTAAAGATGAGCTTGGACTATCCAATTTAAAGCTTGAAGATGATTGGTCCATTTTGAATCAAGTGATGTGTGGAGGGGACCAATGCAATCAAAAGTAATGGGAAGAGTAGTGGAAGAATAAACCAATAACATTCAAACTTTATTTGAGAGGGAGAGATCTCTCTTGCGCAACCCTGCATAGTCATCTGCACAACTACCTTCTCGGGGGCATGTTGGTCATTTAGCTCATCATTTACCTTGGAGGTTAGGTCTTGCAGCACACACTTCGAATTTCCACCATGTGAGCAGCTTAGAAGCGATTTTGGAGGGATAGAGTCACCACCTTCTAATTCTTCTAATCGTTGCTAATTTCTTGATGTTAAAACACTTTTATTATTATTGCCTTGTTGCTATGAGTAACTAATTTCTTTATTTTGGTTAACTTAGGCCAAAACCCTTAAATATTTGTGGGTTTTGAAGGATTCATGATTGATTGTCATTTATCTCATGTTATTGATTCTTAGCTCATAATTCTTATACTTGGGCTTGAATGAGCAGTTGTTGGTTTCTTTCTTTGATTTAACAATGAATCATTAAAGTTGCTTAGAACAATGACTTTATGATGGTAGAAATCATCTCTAGCGTATGGATAATGACTCCTTTATGGATGTGAGGCATTGACATCCTCTTGGAATCGAGAATTCCTTCAGTCTTAAGGCTAATCAATTTCCTTGAGTTTAGTCGCTTCAATTGGGTTCTTGATTTCGATTAAGAAGGTGTGTTGTGGGTTTCCCCAACCTCCATACTACCTATGAGGAATTTTGTCATATCATGTTTCATGATTGCTATAACTAACTTGGGTTGAATGATAAACATACATATTGAACCCTTTGATAAATACACAAATATTCATTGTGTTGAATTGCCTTAGTTGACAAACTTTCTCCAATATTTGAGCATCTCACCTGATGGGTTATAGAGGTTACAAAAGCAATGTTCTAAGCAGAAAACATTTAACAATTAAATGATTAGGGCAAATGCAACCCAAGAAAGATCTATGTTTCTCACATAAAGACAACATACTACGAACTATCAAACTACAAAATTTTCCTAATAAAATTTGAATTCATTAGTAAGAATAATACCTTGATGATTGTTGACGTAAATAACCAAGAATCCATTTTGTTGATCATTTGGAAGCAAGCACCACAAGCGTCGTGCCTCTAGTGGTTCACACCTAACACAAGCAAGAAGCATATTGAGGAGAGAGGAGGGAGGAGATCAGAATTTTGGCCTAGCTCTCTAAGCTATGAGTGCCGCAAATCAAAGTCGCCTTATATAGTGCAGCAAGGAAATCCTAGATAACCCTAAAACAAATATAATAATATTATCTTGTTTTTGGTAATTATCCAGCTTCTTGATTATCCTCTAAGGATAATTCTAGAACCCTAAAGCCTCTACAAACCGTCAACCCTATGTGTGGAATGTTCTGGAGTCATTTTCTCAACTATTGAACAATTTCACTTAGGTTGTCACACCCCAAAACCTGAACGGCGGAAACGTTCGGGGGCGGAGGACGTCATGTACAGTATCACAACAATGCATAATAATAAACAAGCAACAACATCATCCATTGCATTAATAATATAATTTTAATACAAGTGTGTTCTGTATAGTTTATAAGAAACCAAAAATGAATAATCAAAATAAAGACGAGTCTTGAAAGCTCCGTCTTCTCAAAACCTAGTCATCGGTACCTGTCTACTGGTGACCTAAGAATACAAGTTATTTTGAAAGAGTAGATCAGCATTAAAGCTGGTAAGTTCATAAGTATTTTAATGTCATTGTTTGTATGAAAGTGTTTGTATTTAAATGTTTGTAAGTGTTTGTAGTAATTGTTTGTATCTCCTAGAAAATCCTATATTTTCTACTAAAAAGTAGCCTCCTACAAAGGCCCAAATGTTTTGTGTGTTGTGTTGTTTGTAAAAGTGTGTATCTTTCCTAAGTATGACTATGATTACTAAAATATAGTTTACATTTCCGTTTATGTGAGAAGATCACAATGTGAATGTAATGGGAAAATAACGATGTACTGTAGTTTTGTGTATAAGTAATTACCAATGTACTAACTACCTTAAACCAGTTTGTTAATTAAGGTAAAATTTGATATGATTGTAACCATACTTGATCGACTAGTATAACACGACGTTCGAGACATCGAAATGATATGACATTCGTCACCCGTAGACCTGCAGGTCCCACTGTAGCTAGCAGCAAGGTGTAGGAGGGTCAGTCCCGTATAGATCTATACACAAATTCATGCTCTCCATCCCGGAGACTCTGGGTACAAAACGTGACACAACAGTATATTGTCGAACCATGAAGTACTATCTCACATTATTGTTATAGTATTCTTGTGTTTGTATAGTATGTTCTAGTGTAGTGAATGTTCTTTCTTTCTAGTGTATAGTATGTTCTATCTGTTTCTCTTTATAGTGAGTATTGTCTCTTGTTATAGTATGTCCTCTAGTGTATAGTATGTATTGTTTCTCGTTATAGTATGTTTCAACTGAATCTTGTATGTTTCAATTTTCTAGATATAGTATTAGTGACTTCCTAAACTATACCTATTATAGTTTACAAGAAATGTTGTTTTTTTGAATGAATATGTTTGTATGCCTTTGCCACCCAAAGGTATTAGACTGAAAGAAGAACTTTAATATCTATATAGATACACATAATATATAACTGAGATTCAAACGACCTTCAAACAAACAACCGATACCCTAAGTCCACAACCGAACAAGGAACAAGAAATAAGGCGAGATATCAGTCCTAAGTCTTTTCAATCCTACTTATATAACTATATCTATATAGACATGATTTGATAAAGTATAATTTTAAGAGAGTTTAAATAAAGAATTTAATATGTAAAAGAGTTTATAAAACGATTTGAAGCAGTTTGCTTGATATCACGGTTTTGAAATATAAGAAAGCCATTTGCTTGATAGTTATTAATCACATGTGATTGATATAATAACTATAATGTTTCTACTTGTATTCCCCCACCCCCAATAAAGCATTTAAAATCATTTAAAAGATAAGTTAAGGGGTACAAACTCACCAGCAGTGAGTGATACGAATGAAAGATCGGTTTGTAGGATGCTAAGTGTGAAGTGTAGACTTGAGCACAACGGATCCTGATAAGCATATAATGACACATATATGTATATAATTAGTGTTTATACAACTAATAATGAAATGAAAACACATTAGGGACTAGGATACACTTGAATGGAAGGGTATAAATTACAAATGATTGTGTATAAGGGGAGTATGGCCACAATATGGTGTTTACGGACAAGGTGTTCATAGCCTTAGGAGTTCACGACCATAGGATTTACGGCCCTATGTGATTACGGCCGCAAAATCATGAAGTCTTGTGCAAAATGGTGTTTTAAAGTCCTTTCAAGCATCAAGGAAATTTTCTAGGCTCATTCTTAGGCTTAGGAAGAGTTTATGGCCACAAATGCACCTGTAACAAGGGTTTACGGCCAAAGGAGATGCTCTTGGCCATAAAATCCTATTGTTCTTGACAAATTGATGTTTTCAAGGTGCAAATCAAGGGTTTCTACTAGATAACAAGTATAGGGAAGAGATACTTACGATATGGAAGTTAAAAGGGTTGATTTCGGCCCAAAACACTAGTGTGTTCTTGAAGATTAAACCCAAAGATGAAATTAATGGATGAAATCAAAGGGTGATACTAGTTAAGGAGATGTATCAACTAAACAAAGGATGAAACACTAACATTTTTGAAGATCAAAATGAAGATCCTTATGATACTTGAGAGAGAAATCGAGTTCTTGAGATTGAAATGGTGAATAATGAGGAAGAAAAGAAAGAAAAGAAAGAACATCATGTATAAGGCATGATTTTATGCCCGTAAACTCATGGTGATGTGGCCGTAAACTCCAAATGATCAAGTTTAAGGCGTGGCTAGTGCATCATGGACTCAAGCAGATACTTCCTAACACCCGATTTTTGGATGTACTAGGCTTAGAACACTCAAACGGACTCTAAACAGTGTTAAAAGATAGCAGAAACAAGTCTGACGTTGATTGAGTTGAGTCAGTGTATAAAATAGAAATTTCGGGTTGTCACATAGGTCCCTACACTTTTAATTAATTCTTTTAATCACAAATAAATTCCAATTAATTTATGATTAAATATTAATTAAATATTTCTATTTCTAATTAATATATTATTCTCATAATATATTAATAAATTATTTATTTCAATTTATTAATCAACTAATAAATTATAGAAAATAATAAAATAAAGATTGATAGATTCAAAACAATTTAGTTGAATCAAACAATAAGAACAAAGAATTGAATGTGATTGAATGAATTCTGAATGCTTTATTATCAATATCTTAGAAGAGTTCAAATAAGAACTTCTGTAAAAATACATAGGGCGACAAAAACACACTAAAGAAAAACAATCTTTTACAACACGCAATTCGTGTCGTAAAACGCTCAGACGGCATGCAAATGCATGTCAAGGAAGGCTCTATCATAATGAAAGACGATACGCTTTTTCACGTCGTCTATTTACGACACGCTTTTACGACGTGCATTTACAGCACACATTTACAACGCTCATTTACGACACACAATGCATATTAAGGAAGGCCCTGTCATAAAGGAAGAAGACACGCATTTGCGTGTCGTAACCTTACGACACACATTTATGAAACACATTGCGTATCATTATAGCCCCTATCTTAAGTGAAGATGACACGCATTTGTATGTCATAAACTTCAGTAGCCATTTACGATATGCATTTACGATGCCTCTTTACGATACTCATTTACGCATATTACACAAATATGGAAACAAGTATATACCAAAACAATCAATTTCATCCAATACCATCATGTCAAAAACTTGTAATACATTGGTATTAAAGGGATCTGATTGTACATTGTTATTAAGAGGTTTTTCCTAACTATATAACCTAATACTACATTGCTATTAAAGGACACCTTGTTTCAGATATCATGTGAAAAAAATTCCTCCATGTCAAAAAATTGGTTGTTGTCCACCTGGTGTAGATGGCAAGTAATGAATTGAGCATTAACTGAAACAAAAAAGCTTTTATTAATCACACAATCAACAACATTTAGAAGTACATCAGAATGCATATATATATATATATATATATATATATATATATATATATATATATATATATATATACTAACAAATGTGATATAATATGTACGATCCTGTAAAAAGAAAAATTGCAAAAAACAATTTAAGGAATAGATTGCCAATGATAATAAATAATAAAGAAATACCTCTTACCAAATGATCCAAGAACTTCTCTAGCTTATCATTGAGTGAAGGCAATTCGCTGATACGAAATTTACTCAACCTGCAATATATTTATAAAACTATATGACTACCAAAAAAATAAAAAGTAAAATCTACCCTTAAGCCGACCAGAAAGAATACATGGCATACATAGCATTAAAGACTTGTTAAACCAAAAAGAATACATACCATAAATATATAGAATATTTAGAGAAATGTAAACTAAAAGTGCCTCCAAACCAAGTTCAAAAGCTTTTTTTTGGCAACAAGACTAGCACCAAGACAAGTAAACTTGCTCTTATTGGGGCTGAGAAAATTTAGATATTGCAAAAATGTTATATTTTAAGAATAAAAAAAGTAGGAATGTAAGGGAGACATGAAGGGGAATAAGATAAACTAACCTCACCATAATCAACAAACAGTTTGTTTGCTGGCTAGTATGCTTCAATCATAACAAATTACCTTCTTTCATTTTCTCAACAACAACAAAATAGTCATTTCCATTAACTCAACAACTTCCTTCTCATCATATTTTGCAACTCAAAATGTTCATGTTGAACCACAATGTGACAAACTCTTAATGAAATTGAAAAAAAAATTGATTATGAATTCTTCACATTCTCTTACTGTATTGTAAAATTCAACCAAAAATAAAGAACAAAAAAAATCATCTATACTAAATTGATTACTACAACAAAGCGAGCATTCTTATCCAACCAGCACACCCAAATATGTAGTATATACCCTAAAAAATGTGCAAATATCAAAACATCACTCACACATACACAAGTCGGATCTGAACACACATAACAGTATCTAATAATAAACACCAAATATATGTACACATTGATGCATATCGGACTCTAAATATACTAAAAAATCAAAAGGAGATACATGCTAAGAACTTGTGTGGAATAGAGGTAACCTTAACAGAAGGAATATCAGTTAGGTGCAAGTGAAGACATACGACTTCAAAATTGAAAAAGAGTACAATACATTGTTATTTCCTGCAATTTGCCCAAACTAAGAATAAGTAGCATTGTTTAGTAACCTACCTTGACAAGCCTGAAAAGATTGAATATAAGCAATGAATAATCCGCTGCTGTCAGTATCTTTGCATTGTTCCTACAAACAAAACAAAACAAATCAAAGATTATTCTTAATAGATACTGTTAAGAAAAATGTTAACAAAAAAAACTCACCTAGAATCAGATAGTAGAGAAATCGACCTACACACAGGGATGCACCAATTAAGCTTGTGTGAAGTATTAAGAACTTTAGATAAGATCTAAACAACCCTTCAGTCAACAGTATTGGCTGTAAAAAAAAGCATAAATCATTAAAATTTAGCAAATATTAACTTTTAAGCAACAAGTTAATAAATAAAAGAATACCTTGGCGTGTGGTTGTTCAAGTAAGCTACAAAGAAAATCAAGCAATCTTTCAACTTTATATGCATCTATATCAGTTAAGACAGATGGATCTGAAAGCCACTCTTCTATATAAAGTATCATAGGCGTATGGCTGCTTGGTTAGCATGTACACATGCCACACGTACAATAAAAATCCTCAACATGTCTTGTATACAACCAATGCCTGTTTTTTAAGAAAATCCTAAAGTGATAAAAAAGAAAAAGAAATTAATATGAAAGGGAGTAATTTTTTACACTAATAGCACAACGTAAAATAATCTCTGAAATCTTGTGAAGAATTGGTGCCAACTATCCAATCAGCTTCTCCTTATGTCTAGGCTGTAAGTACCAATTGATTTCTCTCTCCTTTTTAGAGCCCAATAGTGTTGCAACTGCCAGCTGGCGAAAAGCACTCAAAAGAGTCATAAATGATGCCAATCTCCTAGATCTACAAGCTCTTTGTGAATCCTTGCTCCTTCTTCAAGCTCCTTTCTCTTCCAAAGCACCAAAACTACACCAAGATACTCTTAAATGAATTCCAAATCACAAGGACACACAAATATGAGTTAGGGATTTTCATGGTGGCTACCTAGAGGTGAGAGGGAGACTGGATCAAACCCTAAAAGTTAGGGTATTAGACTCTATGCATGTACGCGGCGCGTACCCTTTGGTACATTGGGCGTACGTGCATGGCCTCCCCACCGAATCCTCTTGAGTACGTTGTGCGTACCTGGCATGGTACACCCCGCGTAATGCCTTTCTCAGCCCAAATATTAAAGCCCAACTATCCTGGCCCAAACCAAAACAACCCATTATTCAATAAAATAAATAATATTAATACCTACAAATCTCGAATGTTACATTTTTCTAGAAACAGTAGAAAAAAGAAGGACATACCTGAAGAATGAGAAATCGATACCTGAGGCTGTTGAAATCTCAGGAGAAGAATAAGAAATGGGATGCATAGGATGAAGTTGATGAAGGCTGAAGTTGTATATTTGTTAAAGATGAAAAAAGCTATAAGGTCACAATTTGCTTAGGAGCTGTAAACAAACACTCACACAAAAAAACAATTATGGTTTTCTTATGGAAATATATTGTAGAGTGATGGAGATGGGGTGGGAAGGAGAACCCAGAGAAGGTAAGAGAGGATAAAAAGGCACTGTATCTTTCTTGTGCTTAGTTGTTGTTGTATAAGATAGAATCAAGTTTAAGAAAACGGATACATAATTAATGTAGGGGGAAAGAGACCAGAATGTAGTGAAGGTTGGAGGCGATGGAGGTGGGTGAGGGGTGGAGACGGAGGGATGGATATAATAGGAGATATGCGAGAACAAAATAAAGAGACAAGAGAGAAGGGAAGAGAATCGATTTTTGTGAAGAGGAAGATGAAAGGAAAAGAGAATGGAGTAGAAACAAACTGGCCGAGGAGGAGAAGTGAGCCTGAGGTTATCGGAGGAGAAGTGAGCCTAAGTTCGTCGAACCTGAGGTTTCCGGTAAGACGAGGCGAGGCATGCGAGATCGTTGATTGTTGTAGAGGCCATAGAGCATCATCATTCTTGAAAAAAGCCCTAGCTTGAATGGTCATTTCCATTTTGTGGAATGCGCGTTGGAAAAAATTATAAAGTGACATCTATCTCTACATGATACCCATTTTAGATAGGTTCCTTCCATGTTTTTAAAACACAAATTATTGGACATTAAATTTAGGGTGCGCATAAATGCATGTCCTCTATCCTTTAAATTTTGAAAGACTAACATTGATTTTAGGACACGCAAAAAAATGTGTATCATAAATCGGTGTGTGTCATTGTCCACATGTCATTAAAGAGATGTTTTCTAACAGTGACATTAACCCTAAAACGATACATGCATACTATATTTATAATCTAACCCTAGCACCATAATGATGGATGGACAGGCCCAATCCGACAATAATAAAGACTACAAACATGCGTAATTAATTTGACACAACACAATAAATAACCCAATAATCTCCCCTTTTGTGTCAAAAAAAGGAAGGAAATTCTTCATTACTAAGGACGCTTCTGAACCTTGAAGAGTTTCGACATCAGACCAAGTAAAGTGTTGCGAACTTGAATGTACCATTTGATCATATATGTGAAGCAATTCTTATCTGCAATATCATTCACTTTGCACTTGTCTATAATCCCCAAAACGTAGTTGAGGCAAGGAGTTGAAAATAGATGTTTGTCTGGTAAGGAGAACAAACACTTTTGAAAATTCATACCATCTCTAGCACTTTGTTGAAATGCCACACTCCAATTGTCCTTTTGTATTTTTCCGAGCTTCATCTTGGAGACATCATTTGTAGTTTCTTTTGGTTGCACAGTGGGTTTCTTTCGGAGTGTTGTCGTAATCTCCACATCCATTTTCACAACTTCTTGAATGTAGGAGATCAACATCCTTTTCAGATGTGTCACAACGGGTTTAAATTTATGTTCATCTTTTGATAAGATGTTGAAAAAAGAAATCCAATCATAAGGATTAAGGCACAGAAGATCAGCAAGAGAGAATTCAAAGACTTAACTCCCAGCTCCTCAGACAGGTTTGAATCTAACATTGATAAAGCTTTTGGTCTCATCAGGTCCAAAGACTTCCACAGCTATGATCAACTTTGAAATCCATGTTTGGTACTACGGCTTTCCATTTTTAAGATAAAATGAGAAAAGCGAGTGATTGACATCATTATCCGAATCTGGTTCTTTCTCAATCCTCTCAAAGCAACGAAACATGAATGCCTTCGGAGTGATTGGAAAATCGAGCTGAGACTCCGTAGTGTTGTCCAGGTCAAAAGAGACAACTGGATCTAACCAGTACATATTCACATTATCAATTTCCTCGTTTAGAATTCATTCCATGGAACAAGGAGGGAAAGAGGGCCTTCTTAGTTTTGAGTGTGACTTGTGCTTCACAAGCCTCCTTTTCCCGAGCTTCAGCTTCCGTGGCAACCCGATGAGCTTCATCAAACTCTTTATCATGTTTCTTTCGTTCGAGCTTTGCCCCTTCAGATAAGTCCTCTTCTTCTTCTTCTTCATTAATCAACTTTCCTTTTCCCTTCATTACAGAAGCTTCATTACCCTTCGGATCTTGTGATTTTAGTCGTGGCTTATGTTCGTATTCACCAGAATCAACAACCAATTTATTTGGTTCTTTAGTAGATGGCTTCTTCACTTCTCCCCTTGTTTTGGAAGAGAACCAGATTTCGAAACACCCTTGATACGATTCAACATGGAGAATACTGGCTTTAGTTTGTCAGCGAGATGTTGGCAAACTGAGACTATAACCAACGAATCACGAGTCTCCACCAGATTTTGCAAAAAGTGGTTAACATCCCCGATACAACTTTTGATAACAACGTTTTCAGACATGAAGGCATCAAGCTTCTTGTTCTCCATAGCCAGATCTGTTGAATATTTGAGATATTGAAACTGATTTGGCATGTTTGGTTATTTAGGTAAGCCTTTTTAGGGTTAATCGTTTTTTGATTCCCTACTTTGCCTTTACATTAGAAGTTCTTCATCGAGCTCTTTTAAGGCATTGGTTTTATATTTTTGGTAAATACTTCATGTTCCCTATAACTAATCATTAGGTTAGATTTTGATGTAAGCTTTTTTCCTGATTAGGGTTTTCTTTGTACGTTCATATCAAAATAATTATACACAAAACCTTTGACATATTACTTTCATATTATGGTGATTGATTCGTGATTGTTCTTGATATTCCACATTCGTCATCTCAAATTTATTCCTAAAAAGTGGTATCAGAACGGGTTCTTGTAGATCTCAGCGATTATTGCAAGAACCGATCTTGTTTATGGCAATATTTTTTCGTGAATCTCATCTTGTTCTTCAATTTTTTGTAAGTTTTTTGAAAAGAAAAAGTGAAATATCTCGTTTTGTTGCAAAACCCATCTCATATCTATTATTTGCTACTCATTCTTTCATCTAATTTGTTTTTGATTCGTGTTTTGGAAGAGAAATAGAAGAAGAATTTCGTGTTTATTTGCATGTTTGTGTTCAGATCTACTTTATCTCTATAAAAACCATCTCAGATCCATTTTCTCTCTATAGAAATCTTATCAGATCTACTTTCTCTCTTCAAGTTTTGTCACTTGTTAAAGATCTAATGGATTTTTTATTCTATAACTCCATCTTAGAACTTGGATTAAAGGTTACTAAACCAATCTATGGTATCAACAAAGTAACTATGTTTAATATTCTTGGTGAATATACGTTAAGGGATGTTAATGAGTTATATAATCTTTTTGTTGATAAGAATATATTTGAATAGTCACGTGTTAATGACTGTGAATTACAAAAGGATGAGAGAATAGTAGAACAATTTCATATTATCCAATGACATTTAGATCGAGAAAATAAACAACAGATTTTGGAGATGAAAAGAGCTGAAAAGAAAAAGGAAGGTGTTCTTGATGTTCTTGGTGTTCTTGGTGAACTTCATAATGTTCTTCATGTTTCTAAAGAAAAAGTGACTCCAAATGTTCTTGGTAAGGGGGAGTCAAGTGGTTCAAGTTTTTCAAAAGTTTTACAATCCAAATCTAGATGTTTTGAAGACGAATCTCATGGCAAAAATTTAGAAGTCGTGAATGTAAATACATTTTGTTCTATTGGAACTCAAACATATGATTTTTCTAGTTCTGATGATGTTTTTGAAGGATTGGTTCCTTACAGAAAGCCAATAATTCAAGATGTTCAGATTTACCAAACTCCTAAGGATTGTGCTCAAAAGTCTTCAAATGTTTAGATTCAGAAAGGTGAAGAGGTTGATCAGATCCGAAATTCGTTTTTGAAGCCTAGAAATTAGAACAGAAAGAAAAAGAACAATAGTAAAATGAAGAAAGTTTGGATGCCCGAGGTACAAGTTCTTCAAGCTTGTAAAAAGGGTCAAAAAATTGAAGTCAAACATGTTCAAAGAAACTTCACTTCTCATTTTTCTTCAGATAAGGTTGTTAGAAGTTGGAGAAAAGAGGAAATAATATTTGGTTGGTTTAATAAAGTTTTAGGAAATTTTTTGTTTTCCAACTAAAAAGCGGGTTTTATTTTGAGAAGATGATCGATTATTTTCAAATAAATGGGTGTGCAAGAAACCAACTTCAATCTTGAATCTTAAATGGGTACCAAAAGTTTCATAAATGTTTTGTCCTTTATCAAAAAAAAAATGAAAAATGAAAAATAAAGGGGACAAAATCTGGTGAAAGCTGATGAATTTTGAGTCAAAAGGAAGAAATCTTGTTGAAGGAATCAATTTTTATTGATTTTTAATTGTTGGAAATGACAAAATACTGAAAAAGTTAAAAAAAATTGGTGAAAAATGACATTTTCTACAAAAAGAGGGCTACCATCTGACACATTTCCGCAAAAGGGGTGTAGGCTGTCAGTGTACTGTAATAGGAGGGTTACATTCGGAATTATTGACAAATAGGGATTAGGTTCGGAAGTTTGAAGAAATAAAAGGTTTAAATTTGGAATTAAAGTCAAAGATTGATGTTTGATTGGTATATTGGGTTGCATTTGATTCTTCACTAATTCTCTAGGGGCCAATTCTATAACTGTGATGAAATACTTACTTTGCATTCGTAAGGAAAAAAACAAAAAAAAAAAAAAAAGGAAGGCTTTATAGGAAACTCGCAATGAATCAGAGGAGTTCTAGTTTCAAAATTGAATTTAGAGTTCACTATTCATCTCCGACTCCGAGCGCTCAGAGCGATTCGGAGTTCTAAGATCAGAAACCTTTATCGGATTCACAATCGGACTTGTATTCGCAAAACGAAATCCGAATCTGAAGCTACGAATGCGAATCTACTATTCATCTCCGAGCATTCGGAACTATTCGGACGGTATGACTCGGATTCGGAACTTCATCACTCTCGGAGTTCTGCGTTCGGAGTTCTAGGCTCGGAGGTTGCAATCGATTCGGAAATTCAAATCAGAATCGGAGTTTCATCACTTTCGGACTCGAAATTCTGGACTCGCATCTTACTTGGAAAATGGAATTATTCTGAATCAGAATTAAATGTCACGAACTCGGAAATCATCATCGTACAGCAGGTTATCATAAGAGTTCGATTTCGAATATGAAGACTGCAAGCAAAACGAAACTGAAATCCGGTTTCAAGCAAATTGAAATCGGAAATTTCATTCACAAAATTCCAAATTGGAATTGGAAGTCCCATCAGATCTGTTGAACCGGAGTTAATGAATATCTCAATCGAAAATTGGAATTCACATACATAATCGGAACTTATGAAGAGAAGTCAGCATTCGATTTGCGTCATATATATGATCGGAATCTGATTTTGACTTTACGAGTCAAAATGGTGTGTTTCATTCCGATTAAACTGAAGACGAGTTCTTTTTCTCAAATTCAGTACCCTAACTTTCAGAGTTTCACAGTTTCAACCCCACATCCAAAATTTCTTTACAAATTCTTGGATTTTACCATTTTTACCCCTTCTTACCAAAATATTTTCACTTCTTATTCTTTTCTTTGGTCTTATTCTTTTTAATCTCTTCTAAATAATTTCTTCTTATTCTATTCTTTTTGTCTAATATCTAAAAATCGAAAAATACAAAATTATTTTTTGTTATTTTTCCGGTTTTAATTTTTGAGAATTGGGTATATTCTAGAAGGATTTATTTCATCAAGTTTGATGGGTTTTGAAGATCCTTTTTGGCAACTCGCTCCTTATGGCAGAGCAGGTTATACGACTTACTCTATGAGATAGCAAAGATTGTTGGTGATTCTTCTTAACTTTCCAGATTCTCTCCATAGTATTTTGTTGAAGATTTAAGGAGGGGGGGGGGGGGGGAGGGTGATGATTATTCAAGGGGGAGTTTGTATTTGGAAGATGATATTTAAAGTAGAAACTGATTTGGCATGTTTGGTTATTTAGGGAAGGCTTTTTAAGGTTAATTATTTTGTGATTCCCTACTTTGACTTTATAGTAGAATTTTCACCGAGTTCTTCTAAGGCATTGATTTTATATATTTGTAAATATTTTATGTTCCCTATAAATAATCATTAGGTTAGCTTTTGATGTAAGCTTTTCCTGATTAGGGTTTTTTTGTACGTTCATATCAAAATCAATATATACAAAACCTTTGACAGATTACTTGCATATTGTGGTGATTGATTCGTAATTGTTCTTGATATTCCGCATTCTTCGTCTCAGATTTATTCCTAACAATATCTTCTTGAAGCTTCTCAATCTTGGAAACGATGGAGGTACTCAACTCCGTATTGTCCACTCGGAGTTCGACACGAACCTTGGATAAAGCTTCTTTCTCGGTTTGGAGCCTATTCCCAAGATTAGTAATGACCTTGTTCGCAGCTGTTGTGTTGTTGTCAAAGGAACTCCAAAAGTCCTCCATGAATTGAGTGACATTTGCAAGTAATTTTTTTTTGACTTTTTTGGTCGTATCAGGAACAATCTTTTTAGAGTTTTCAACAGCTTTGCTAGAAGCATCAACACTCTATGCATGTTCCTTGGTGAGAGTCCCGATTAAGGCTTTGAAAGAGTTATAGGAGTATTCGTTGCTTGATGATGTTTTGAGGACTCAAGTAGAGTATCCAAGTTTTCATTGAGGGCCTTGAACTGCCCTTTCATCACAGGTGCATCATCATCACTTTCCTCGTGAACAGTGAATGGAATGTAGTGGAAATCTTGAAGGTCATCCCAATCATCACCAAAGATCATATCCGGATCATCAGTCCTTAGGGGTGAGATTGGGGTAGAATCCTGGCCAATAGTAACACCAAAAGCACCTGCCCCCGTATCAGATATGTTGACAGTTACTGGAGGTGAACTCGTAGTGGTTGTTGTTGTTGTTGTGGATTCGATGTATAGAGGAGTGGTGTGAGCAACCGAGATCTGTGGTTGCAAAACACCAAAAAATACATTTGGACAAGGAGCGATTGTGATTGGTGTAGGTATGGGTGTAGATGTAGTAGTAGGAGATAGTGGAGGAGAAGGAACATGAAAAGTGTCATTTGGTGAAGGAACGGCAGTAGGAATCAGAGAATATACCTTCGCAGTAGACTGAGTGGGAGTGGGATTCCAGACCATAGGTTGGGAACTAACTCTTGTATCTTCATTATTTTCCCGAGCCTGAATATCTTCCGAAAAGGTTTAGGAATCTGAATCCTTCTGAGCGACTGGTGAGGGTGATCTCGGCTTGCAAGTAGCCCTCTTTATTTTCTTCTTTGGAGTTTGAGCTGGCTCGGAGGGACCAACTTCCGCCTTTTGTTTTCTGCCCTTTTTGGGTTTGCTACCTTCTTCAAGAGCCTTTCATAAATCTTCAGGCCTATGACGAACACCAGAAGCAGGTTTCTTTCGGTACTCGTTTAGCACAACATTATCACCTGGAACATTTAAGAGCATTGCTTCGGGAATCGAGCCAACGAAGCTAAATTTTGTGGGGTCAGAGATAATGAAGTTCGATGTATGAAGGATTGGAATTTCTTCAATAAGAGAATTATCGTGAACTTGAATCTAAAGGCGTGTAATGGCATGTTCGACAATGACCGACCAATAACGTGCACATGATTTTTCTGAATGTCTTGATGAAGAAAGTGTGCTCTGAACTAGCTGTGCCCAAATAACATAACCATAATCGAGCTTAATCCCCTTGTAAATGTCATAGATCAGTGTGCAAAAAAGCTTGCTAGCACTGTCTGACAAAGTGACTCGTTCAAAGAAGCTCTTGAAAAGTAGCGTGAAAAGTCCATTCCACGTGGATGGAAGATTCGGCTTCTTGAACTTGGATAGTAGACTAAAACTTTCAAGATACCCCATCTGGTAAAACATCTCGACAATAGCTGATGACGGAATTGATTCAAGGTCAATGAGATCATCTGCAACAGTAAACCCTAGCACCCTAGAAAATCGAGATTTGGAAATAGAGGTTTTTTGAGAATCGGCCTCAAAAGTGATGAAGGCTTCACTTTGCTTGTAAATAGCAGTGGAGAAAGCCTTCGACAGAAGAACTAACAGAACATTTTCTGCCATCATCAAAGTTTGAGCAAGAGGATAATATCGCATGCATTCGACCATCGGCGCTAGAGATTCAGCATATTTAGAAGAATCAAGATCCAAAGCCAGATTCTGGTTTGGTTTGATGTTCAACATAGTCGTGGAGGCAGTTTGCTCAACAATAGATGGAGTCTCAGACGAAGAAATCGTGAATGCAGATGGAGAAGGCGATGAATAGTGCAGAGAAAGAGAGAGAGGGAGACGGATTTTTTTCGTAGAGAGTTTGAAATCTTTGAGCGTGATAAAAGAAATCAATCGTCAATTTTCCTTTTATACGTCAGGATTGGTGTCACACCCCCAAACCAGAACGGCGGAATCGTTCGGGGGCGGAGGACGTCATATTCAGTATCATAACAGTTCATAGAAAGGAAAGTACACACCACCATAATATAAATATATTTGAAAAGTTTACATGATTGTAGATGTTACATGTTTGCAAAAGAAATCAAATATAAAATGGTGATCCAAAATATGTTACTAACGCCAGCGCGTTAGTCTTCAGAAGTAGTTGCTACCTGGCTAGCGGTTTCCTGTGAATACAAGTTATTTCAAAGAAAAAGTGTCAACATTTAAGTTGGTGAGTTCATAAGTGGTGTTTTGAGAAGATGTATGCCATTCGAAAGTGTTTGCATGTTTTCCAGAAAAACCCTTATTTTCCTATAAAAGTATGAAATGCATATGAATGTTCGTGATGTAAATTGCAACTAATTGTACCGAGAAAATCCCTTATTTTCCTATTAGTTGTTTGGTTTGTATACAGGAAAAACCCTTATTTTCCTGACATAACTGGCAGTCTCTAAGACCGAAAATCGCAAGCAAGCGACGTGCTTGTAAGTCGTGTCATAGTTTTACATAGTAAAGCTATACGAAGATCGCGCTTATTAGATGAAGAATAGTTTTAATGACTACTTGTTCATAAAAGCATAATACCATAATAATTGTATATCCGATGAGTTTTATAACCATACTAAACATAATATGCATGTAGCGACGTTCTTCAGGCGTCGTAGCGTTATGACAACTGTCACCCCAAAAGACGGACTGTAGCTAACAGTCAGGGCGCGGGATCATGACTTCCCGTATAGATCTATACACATTTGACACGTTCTCCGAACGGGAGACTCTGGTTATAGACAGGACTTGTAGCATTATTTTCTAATAAAGAAAGTAACGTTTGAAGATATACACGACTCATGGATTCTCAACTAAGTCTGTAATAAGGTAGTAGTTTGTATGCAAAGTTTAACCTCTTTCACAATGTTTGACAAAGCATAAATCATAAGTTCTTTGAATGCATAAAATGACTTAGTAAAGAATGTTACCCTTGATATGATGTGTTTGTATGTAAACGTATAAATAAAACATATTTCTATTTATAAACATATTATATCCCAAGAGGGTAAATCTGTGTTGTGAGGGGTTTTGTATCATAATAACTTCACAAGATAGTTAAAACAACAGTATGAAAAGTATATCAAAAGGTTAATGTTTCACACGATTTTAGTCATGTGTTTACTTGTATTCCTCCCCAAAAAGAGTATAAAACATTTAAAATGTATTTAAAGAGTGTTCGAAGGGGATATGAACTCACTTGATAGTTTGAAGATAGCGAGATGGAAAACCGGGCAGAGTTTCGTCTCGGGAAACTGATTTTTCTCGGGATTCTCGGGAATCTCGGGAGTAGAATCGACCCTCGGGATTTAAGCAAAAAGACCAGAGCTTCGGGTTTGAGCGGACACGTAAAACGAGGCAAGGCTGTGAGAGAGAGAGAAGAAATGAGCCCTTTTCTTGGAAACCCTCGCATCCTATTTATAGCAAGGCTGGTCTGCCTCGGTACGCGGGGCGTAAGCTCGTACGCAGCGCGTACGCGTATGTCATGCATGACCGAAGCCTCGACTGCCTCGGTTCGGATGGGACGGGTTGCTGGGTACGCGGGTCGGATGGGACGGCGGGTCGGACGGGTCGGAGCCTCGGACGGGTCGGACGGGTCGGCTTCCTCGGATAGTGCGACGTGGCCGATCAGAGGCCAATCCTCTCGGTTACGCGGGGCGTACAGGGGTACGCAGCGCGTACCTCGGATGAGGACGCTGACTCCCCTTCGGATAATATCCGAATTTTGATTTAAATAAATAATTAATTTATTTAATAAACTTCAAAAATTCATATCTTCTTCATACAAACACCGTTTTCGATGGTCTTTATATCCACGCGTAGGTGAGACTACGATCTACAACTTTCGTTTAGACTCCGTTGGCAAATTCCAAAATTATTTTTTATTATTTATTTTATAACTAATCGATTTTAAGGAATTTCTTTGAAAATTCATAACTTCTTTATTCGATGTCGGTTTTTGCCAGACTTTTTACCGTTTGATCGGTGTTGTCGGTTTTGACAGAAATCTTAGAATGGTCATAGCTTCTTCGCCATAACTCAGATTTTAGTGTTCTTTATATATTTGGAACCTTTAAGACGATATCTACTACATAGCGTACTCCAAATCAGAGCTTTTGAATAATTCATTTATCGATGATATTCCCATTACATTCAAAAGGGGGTTACAAGACTCGGTTTATAATGCCCGGAAATAACGGGTTGTTACATCATCCCCCCGTTAGAGGGAATTTCGTCCCGAAATTTAATACAAGGTAAGAGTTTTAGAGGCTGAGGAAGAGATGCGGATACTTCTGTAGCATTTGGTCTTCCCGTTCCCATGTGAATTCGGGTCCTCTCTTAGCATTCCATCGAACTTTTACTATTGGAATGCGACTCTGCTTGGTCCGTTTAACTTCCCTATCCATGATCTCGACGGGTTCTTCCACAAAGTTAATATTTTCGTTTAACGCGATTTCATCGAGTGGAATTACAAGTGTTTCGTCGGACAAACACTTTTTCAGGTTCGACACGTGGAATACTGGATGCACTTTGTTAAGCTCGATTGGAAGTTGGAGTTTGTAAGCCACTGGACCAACTCTCGAAATGATTTCGAAGGGTCCAATGTACCTGGGATTTAGCTTTCCACGCTTCCCAAAGCGTATCGCGCCCTTCCAGGGTGAGACCTTCAGTAGCACACGGTCGCCAATCTGGAATTCCAAGGGTTTACGTCTCCTGTCGGCATAGCTCTTTTGCCTATCCCTTGAGGACTTCAGTCGTTCTCGTATTTGCACAATCTTTTCGGTAGTTTCTCTGATGATCTCTGGACCAGTAAGGGTGCTTTTAGTGACTAGACCTTTTGCCAATTGGGTGTCGCCCACTTCCGTCCAGCACAGGGGTGATCTGCACTTACGGCCGTAAAGGGCTTCGAATGGAGCGGTCTTGATACTAGTATGATAACTATTGTTATAAGAGAACTCGACCAAAGGCAAGTGAATATCCCATGCCTTGCCAAAGTCGATTACACATGCTCGCAACATGTCTTCCAAGGTTTGGATCGTCCTCTCACTCTGTCCGTCAGTTTGAGGGAGATATGCTGTACTCATGTCCAACCTTGTTCCCATGGATTTTTGCAATGATTGCCAAAATCTGGAAGTGAACCTGCTGTCTCTATCTGAGATGATGGACATTGGTACTCCATGAAGTCGTACGATCTCCCGGATGTAGGTTCTTGATAGTTTTTCCATCCTATCGGTTTCCTTGATAGGTAAGAAATGGGCTGACTTGGTTAATCTGTCGACGATTACCCAAATAGTATCTTGGCCACTCTGAGTTTTGGGCAGTTTGGTTATGAAGTCCATGGAAATCTGCTCCCATTTCCACTCAGGTATTTCAGGTTGTTGGAGTAGGCCTGAGGGTTTTTGGTGTTCTATTTTTATTTTGGCGCAAGTTAAACACTTGCTCACATACGTAGCGATCTCCGCTTTCATGTTTGGCCACCAGTAGAGTTGCTTGAGATCTAGATACATCTTGTCTGACCCTGGGTGTACGGAGTATGGGGTTCTGTGTGCCTCGCTCATAACTACGTCTCTGAATCCCCCAAACTTTGGTGTCCAGATCCGGTTCATGAGGTAGCGTGCTCCGTCACTCTTGATTTCTAAGTTCTTGTCCATTCCCCTAAGGGCCTCACCTGCCACGTTTTCGGGTTTCAAGGCCTCTATTTGAGCTTCCTTGACTTGCGTTGATAGGTGCAAATGGATCGACATAGCTAATGACTTCACTCTCCAGCCTGAGTACTCCTTTCGACTAAGGGCATCGGCTACGACGTTTGCCTTTCCCGGATGATAGCGAATCTCACATTCGTAGTCATTGAGAAATTCGACCCAACGTCGTTGTCTCATGTTTAATTCCTTCTGGTCGAAGATGTGTTGGAGGCTCTTGTGGTCCGTAAAAATTATGCACTTGGTACCGTAAAGGTAGTGCCTCCAGATTTTAAGAGCGAAGACCACTGCTCCAAGTTCTAAGTCATGAGTGGTGTAATTGACCTCATGCGTTTTCAGTTGTCGTGAGGCATATGCAATCACCTTTCCCCTCTGCATTAGTACACAACCCAACCCTTGCTTTGAAGCGTCGCAATACACCACAAAATCTTCGGTCCCTTCCGGAAGAGAAAGGATATGTGCACTGCAAAGGGCTTGTTTCAAGGTTTGAAATGCGACATCTTGCTTTTCTCCCCAGTTGTAGGTCACACATTTCTGGGCTAAAGTGGTAAGAGGCTTTGCGATGCTGGAGAAATTTTGGATGAACCTTTGGTAATAACCAGCAAGACCTAGAAATTGGCGAATTTCTGTTGGTGTAGTTGGTGCAGACCAGTTTTCGATAGCCTTGATTTTCGAGGGGTCCACGTGGATTCCTTCCTTGCTGACCACGTGACCGAGGAAGTCCACCTTTCTAATCCAAAACTCACATTTTGAGAATTTTGCATAAAGTCTCTCAGTCCGTAACGTCTTTAAGACTTGTCTCAGGTGTTGACTATGATCTTCTTTATTCCTTGAATAAATGAGTATGTCGTCTATGAATACTATCACAAATTTATCCAAGAATGGACGACATACCCGATTCATTAGGTCCATGAATACGGCCGGGGCATTGGTTAGTCCGAACGGCATTACTACGAACTCATAATGTCCGTACCTCGTCCGGAACGCCGTCTTGGGAACATCACTCTCTAGGACCCGCAGCTGGTGATATCCCGACCTCAGATCGATCTTGGAAAAGTAGTTGGCTCCTTGGAGTTGATCGAATAAGTCGTCGATTCGGGGTAGGGGGTATCAGTTCTTGATGGTAAGTTTGTTGAGTTCTCGGTAGTCGATGCACATCCTGAACGATCCATCTTTCTTTTTCACAAACAACACGGGTGCTCCCCAAGGTGAGAAGCTCGGTCTGATGAATCCTTTTCCCAGTAGTTCATTCAGTTGACTGGATAGCTCCTGCATCTCTGCCGGGGCTAATCGATAGGGTGCTTTGGCTACTGGGGTAGCTTCGGGAATCAGATCGATTCTGAATTCGACTTGTCTTACGGGTGGTATCCCTGGAAGGTCCTCGGGAAACACATCGGGAAAATCGCATACGTCGGGCACATCCTTGATGTCCCGGACTTCGCGTTTCACGTCTACAACATGTGCAAGAAATGCGTGACACTCCTTTCGTAAGTGCTTCTGAGCTTGGATACTTGAGATGATTCTAAGAGTGGTACTAGGTTTGTCGCCCAAGACAAGGAAGGTTTCGCCGGTTGGCAGATTAAGGCGAACGGCCTTATCGTAACATAGAATGTCCGCACGATGTGAACTCAGCCAATCCATGCCAATGATGACATCGAAACTCTTAATCGAGACTGGCATGAGGTTGATTTGAAAGAGATTATCGTTTAGAGTTAGGGTGCAGTTTAAGTATATCTCTTTAGTGCCTTCGGTTTTCCCGTTGGCCATTTCTACTATGAACGGTTCACTTAATGATTGTGGTATTGGTTTTAGCATGCTTTTAAAGTCGTGACTCACAAAACTCCTTTCCGCTCCACTATCAAACAAAATGCATGCATACGAGTTATCGAGAAGAAACGTACCCGTAACAACAGTAGGGTCCGCAATGGCTTCATCTTGTCCCATTGCGAAAACTCGGCCTCTTCCGCCGGTATTCCTGTTGTTTGCCTTCGGGCAGTCCTTGCGGTAGTGCCCTGTGCTCCCGCACTCAAAGCAAGCGCGGCTTACTCCGGTATTAGCAGTGGGGGCGGATTGTTGGGTTGGCTCCTTGCAATAGCGGGCTGTATGACCCTTCTTATTGCACCTGGTGCATTGAAGGTCATGACAGAGACCGCGGTGGTGGAAGTTGCACTGGTTACATTTCGGTAGCTTTCCATTGTATGAACTTGTGGGGGCAGAGTTGGTAGGTACAGTAATAGCGTGGGTCGCTATCACTTGTTGTTTCTTGGGGTTCTCCTGGAGGGTTTGTCCCCTCCTCTTGTTCCAAGGCCTACTCTGTCCCTGAGCCTCCCTAGGTGGATTTGCGGCTGTTGTGATGGTACTCTGTTTCGCTCCGTGATCGATGAGTCGTTGCGCCAGGCGTTTAGCGCTGTTGTAGGTGATAGGGTTGGAGGCTAGGACATGCCCTTGAGTCTGGGGTGACAACCCCCAAATGTACCTTTCGACCTTCTTTGATTCTGGGTTGACCATGGTAGGGCACAAAGCAGCGAGATCGTTGAACCTAGCTGTGTAAGCGACTAGGTCAGACCCGACCATTTTCAAATTCCAGAGCTCCTGCTCAAGCTTTTGCACTTCACCCCTTGGGCAGTATTCTTCTAGTAGTAGTACCTTCAGTTCTTCCCAACTCATGGCGTTAGCGACAGTGAGCGTCACTGAGTTCACATGGCTTTTCCACCAAGTGAGGGCTCGATCTATGAAGGTGCAAGCAGCGAACTTAACCTTGCTTGTTTCTTGGCACGAGCAGATCTCGAAGACCGTTTCGGTCTTTTCGAACCATTGCATTAGTGCAATGACTCCGCCACTGCCATTAAAAGTCTTTGGCTTCGAGTTGGAGAACTCCTTGTAAGTACACTCTCTAACATGGCCCTGGCCGGTGCCACGATTGGGATGATTCGTGCTGCTTCCTGTACCTCCATTGGCATTGGAGTTTATTTGAGAGAGGGCTGCTGCTACTGCTGCTGTGATAGCAGCCTGGACCATTGCCGGATCATAAGTTAGTGGTGGAGGTGGTGGTGGGGTTGCGTTGGTACGTGCTGATCTACGAGGAGGCATTGCTCTGTCAAAAGAAAAGAAAAAAAAAAGTGAGATATTATGAGTTTTGGTGGTTGTGAGTTGAATGATATTGAGTTAACTGCCTTAAATAGATTAAGAATTTGGTTTGATCAACAATGGGTTTTGAGCTTGATTCATTAATAACGTTTGAATGGATGCACTTATGAGTTGAACGGACTACACATATTTAAAACCAGAAAGGGGGGGTATGCCCTATATATATTAAACATATAGTTGTGTTACATCCGAGTTTAGACAAAACTTTTTGACCTTTCTAAAGGTCTCCGATTACAGAAAGTTTTAACGAAAAGAACATTCTTATCCGAAGTCCTAATTTATAACAAAATTTGAAATCCTGGCAGGCACTATTTGCGACGTAGGTTGCACTTGGAGCTTGACTCCGCATCTGATTGCTTCGATTCCATTAGGCGCCGATCAAAAGCGGCTTGTTGCTCCCTTAACTCGGCTAGGGCTGCAATCATCTGTGCCTGAAATGCCTCAGACTGGAGTTGAACATTATCTTGTATCTTGTCCAGCCTACGGATATCAGAAGTGTGAACCTGCACTTCCACGTTGATATCCCGGAGTCGGCTTGCTTGTACTCCGGACTGATAGGACTGATTGGCTAACTTACCCACCATTACCGGGAGTGCTCGATCAGCCGAACTTCCACCGCGGACATCATAGAAGTCCCGACACATGCCGTAGGGAGGGCGTATGCCTTGTTGTTGGCTCCAATGATGTAGGTGACTTCCCCAGACGGGAGTGGGTCCTTGGAAGTTCCTCACATGGACAGGAGGTTGAATGGGTGGTGGATCGATCACTTCCGGCTCTGAGTCAGTACCGGAGTCATCACCCAATTCTATGGGTTCCTCATCCTCTTCGGGATCATCTTCGATCCATCCTCCGTTGCCTTGGTTGGGAAAGTAGGGGTCATTGGGGTGGTGAAATCCAGCCATTTGACTGTACGAGAAATAGGGTCATAAGAATTGAATAAAGTCGGAACATGCAAAACATGTAAATTAGTTTAGATAGCAAATACTCCTATAGTATTTAAATTATTGTGTTTGATTCTAATAACGGTTTGGTAAGTTTTTAAAATTTGTTGTCCACTGCAGACACCCCTCGGCACACGTTAGTCGGCTCTCGAACAAATATAGTTGATCAGGCTATATCCTTCCCAGTTCCGATTACGTGTCCCAAGGCGTACCTGTACTGCACAACTTATTAATAATACTTCTAATATGGTACGATGTGGAACTGTTATTATTACTAAATGAATGCATGCTTACTTTACAAAAACTAAATAAATTTAATTTCAAAAGTATGACTCTTCTCAGAGTGTTTTTGTCCAGTTGAGTTTATAGTTGTATACAAAAAAAAAATGGTTTTGATATACTTAATTCACTATAAACGATGCTCTGATACCAATCTGTCACACCCCCAAACCAGAACGGCGGAATCGTTCGGGGGCGGAGGACGTCATATTCAGTATCATAACAGTTCATAGAAAGGAAAGTACACACCACCATAATATAAATATATTTGAAAAGTTTACATGATTGTAGATGTGACATGTTTGCAAAAGAAATCAAATATAAAATGGTGATCCAAAATATGTTACTAACGCCAGCGCGTTAGTCTTCAGAAGTAGTTGCTACCTGGCTAGCGGTTTCCTGTGAATACAAGTTATTTCAAAGAAAAAGTGTCAACATTTAAGTTGGTGAGTTCATAAGTGGTGTTTTGAGAAGATGTATGCCATTCGAAAGTGTTTGCATGTTTTCCAGAAAAACCCTTATTTTCCTATAAAAGTATGAAATGCATATGAATGTTCGTGATGTAAATTGCAACTAATTGTACCGAGAAAATCCCTTATTTTCCTGTTAGTTGTTTGGTTTGTATACAGGAAAAACCCTTATTTTCCTGACATAACTGGCAGTCTCTAAGACCGAAAATCGCAAGCAAGCGACGTGCTTGTAAGTCGTGTCATAGTTTTACATAGTAAAGCTATACGAAGATCGCGCTTATTAGATGAAGAATAGTTTTAATGACTACTTGTTCATAAAAGCATAATACCATAATAATTGTATATTCGATGAGTTTTATAACCATACTAAACATAATATGCCTGTAGCGACGTTCTTCAGGCGTCGTAGCGTTATGACAACTGTCACCCCAAAAGACGGACTGTAGCTAACAGTCAGGGCGCGGGATCATGACTTCCCGTATAGATCTATACACATTTGACACGTTCTTCGAACGGGAGACTCTGGTTATAGACAGGACTTGTAGCATTATTTTCTAATAAAGAAAGTAACGTTTGAAGATATACACGACTCATGGATTCTCAACTAAGTCTGTAATAAGGTAGTAGTTTGTATGCAAAGTTTAACCTCTTTCACAATGTTTGACAAAGCATAAATCATAAGTTCTTTGAATGCATAAAATGACTTAGTAAAGAATGTTACCCTTGATATGATGTGTTTGTATGTAAACGTATAAATAAAACATATTTCTATTTATAAACATATTATATCCCAAGAGGGTAAATCTGTGTTGTGAGGGGTTTTGTATCATAATAACTTCACAAGATAGTTAAAACAACAGTATGAAAAGTATATCAAAAGGTTAATGTTTCACACGATTTTAGTCATGTGTTTACTTGTATTCCTCCCCAAAAAGAGTATAAAACATTTAAAATGTATTTAAAGAGTGTTCGAAGGGGATATGAACTCACTTGATAGTTTGAAGATAGCGAGATGGAAAACCGGGCAGAGTTTCGTCTCGGGAAACTGATTTTTCTCGGGATTCTCGGGAATCTCGGGAGTAGAATCGACCCTCGGGATTTAAGCAAAAAGACCAGAGCTTCGGGTTTGAGCGGACACGTAAAACGAGGCAAGGCTGTGAGAGAGAGAGAAGAAATGAGCCCTTTTCTTGGAAACCCTCGCATCCTATTTATAGCAAGGCTGGTCTGCCTCGGTACGCGGGGCGTACGCTCGTACGCAGCGCGTACGCGTACGTCATGCATGACCGAAGCCTCGACTGCCTCGGTTCGGATGGGACGGGTTGCTGGGTACGCGGGTCGGATGGGACGGCGGGTCGGATGGGACGGCGGGTCGGACGGGTCGGAGCCTCGGACGGGTCGGACGGGTCGGCTTCCTCGGATAGTGCGACGTGGCCGATCAGAGGCCAATCCTCTCGGTTACGCGGGGCGTACAGGGGTACGCAGCGCGTACCTCGGATGAGGACGCTGACTCCCCTTCGGATAATATCCGAATTTTGATTTAAATAAATAATTAATTTATTTAATAAACTTCAAAAATTCATATCTTCTTCATACAAACTCCGTTTTCGATGGTCTTTATATCCACGCGTAGGTGAGACTACGATCTACAACTTTCGTTTAGACTCCGTTGGCAAATTCCAAAATTATTTTTTATTATTTATTTTATAACTAATCGATTTTAAGGAATTTCTTTGAAAATTCATAACTTCTTTATTCGATGTCGGTTTTTGCCAGACTTTTTACCGTTTGATCGGTGTTGTCGGTTTTGACAGAAATCTTAGAATGGTCATAGCTTCTTCGCCATAACTCAGATTTTAGTGTTCTTTATATATTTGGAACCTTTAAGACGATATCTACTACATAGCGTACTCCAAATCAGAGCTTTTGAATAATTCATTTATCGATGATATTCCCATTACATTCAAAAGGGGGTTACAAGACTCGGTTTATAATGCCCGGAAATAAAGGGTTGTTACAATTGGAGAGAGAAATCTGGCGGTTGACTTTTCCGTAACCATGAAAAAGCGCCTAAAAATGAGTGACAGCTATGCGTGTGTCAGGTGGCGTAACTAACGTCCGTGATGTCAGGTTTTCAAAAATTATCATGATTGATTTGAAAGCTTATCCCTTGTAAACCGCTGTTTCAGGTTTGCACATTCGTAATTTAGCATTGTTCACCATAACCTGTTCTCAGAAATGAAAGTAACCATTCATAAGTGAGAACCAAATAATTGGAAAATCACGGAGATTTTTGTGCAAGAGTGTGCCAAAGATAAAGAAATAAAAAAAATCTGGGGTTCTATGATGTAAATTTAAAATTAACATAAAATCTGAAGGATCCCGAGCAACGATCTCTTCCTTCGGAGTCAAGAGAGACTCGGAAGTGCTTGCATGGCTTCCCGTTGAATAACGAATAGCTATTTGTTGAGAAATAGTGAAAGGCTTTTTTCATTAGGCAGGAATGGGTGACTTTGATTCAACCAAACTACAAAACTCAACATATGTACGAAAATATGAAAGAAGTACTTGTCTGACCAGTGTAAATATAATAACAAGTATGCTTTGGATTCATTTAAGTGGCTAGACACAATCAAAATCTCAAAAAAAATAAAAACTGGATCTATTGGGAACAAATGTCTTAGGTCGAGAACACTCCATTAAGATCTCGCAAAAATAAAAATAATGAGATTTCAAGGTACAAACCACGAGGGCTGAATTTTGTCAATTCCATGTTGAAAAATCAAGAACTTATTAAATTTTCATCGTCAATACATAAATAGGATTTGGATTTTGGGTTTCACTCAAATCATGGTGATAAGAATTTGAAGATCATAAACACAGAATTTGTGTAAACATAAACGTCAGTGGTCATTTATGAGAGTCTCATGGGTTACGAATGTGAAAGTGAAGGTGATGGAGACCAGATAAGGTGGTTTCGAAGTTAATGATGTACCTCCACTATATTGCGAATGACTAAGCATTCAACTCTTAACTCAATATGAGAAGAGTAAGGTAGCTCAATGAATTATATGAATATTAGCCTGATTGGGAAGAAACATTCAGAGTGAAAGTTTCATTACGACTTCAACATAGAGTCTCAGAGGCTTTGGTTAACATGCAACAACAAGCTTTTAAGGGCACTTAACTAGTACAAAGATTTAGAGTTAAAAACCTTCCCCGACGTACGAAATTGAGAGCAAGATGAAAACGAACCTGATGCTAAAAAGACAATATGAAAATAGCAAACAAAATAAAGAGAAATTTTTTTGGCATTTGGAGTTTATTTGAAAAAGATAAAACATAAATAAAGAAAATATTTTTGTGATTGTTGAATTTTTTGAAAAAGAAATAAAAACAGTAAAGAAAATACCGAAAATACGTAATATACAGAGGATACATGATACTTTGAGTACCAGACGAACAGTAGACTCTAAGGCGTTGCGAGTGCTTGGACCCATTCGGATTGTAAACAGTAACTTATGAGTACCTTCGAGAGTTCGGACCTGTTCCAAACATAAGTGATACATTCCGATTACGAAGCTGGTTTCAGAACAAATTCTGGTTCTATCATTTCTAAGCCTTGTAGAACTCGATTGAAGGTTGTTTCAGGTAAGGCTTTTGTGAAGATATCAACAAGTTAATCAAATGATCTTACAAAATGTACTAGGTTGCATTGATACCTCAGTGCAATATGTTTCATCTTGGAGTGTTGCACTGGGTTGTGACAAATCCGAATAACACTTTCTAAATCACAATAAATTGGAATCCTATTTATGTTTATGCCATAGTCTCGAAGTTGTCTTTGTATCTAGACGCTTGCGAAGTGCATGATGCGGCTGCAATGTATTCAACTTTTGAAGTTGATAGGGATACGCAAGTCTGTTTCTGTGATTGCCAACTGTAACAGCCCGGAATTTCAGGTATTACTTTAAATTAATTTGGGGAATATTTAGGGGGGACTCGGCGAGTTGATGCCTGACTCGCCGAGTAGGACCACGGTCTTGGTCACAGATTCACGACTGGACTCGACGAGTCCATTAGGGACTCGGCGAGTCGACGCTGTTCAAGCTGAAACCCTAGCCGTTTCGATTCTGGATCGTATATAATGTCTTTAGGGCCGTCATGTCTCGTCTTTTGGCCGATTGAAGATAACCTAAACGGCTGTGGGCATCTGGAGCAAGGGTGAAGGCTAGTGGAAGCTTAAAGAGGTTGTTAGGCAAGGAGAGGCAAGGTGGTGATCAAAGGAGGATCAAGGGGTTGAGCTCTGAAGGTTGGGGACGCAGGGATCACGTTTTCCAGGTAATCCTCGGATCATTTCTGTAGTTTGGTGTTGTACACGAATCTAGGGTTTAGGAAACCCATTTAAGGATTTGATAGATTATAGAGTTGTTACAAGTGTTTAAATCCCAGTAATAGTATGTGTAAAGGTCCAGGAAGTCCCATATCTATATATTACGGAATCATGCGAATTACAGGAGGCAGTTGGTTGACTGCATGGCGAGGACTCGCCGAGTCCAATGATCAGACTCGGCGAGTAGCTTGAAGATTCACTAGGACTCGCCGAGTTGTTCTTCAGACTCGGCGAGTAGCTTGAAGACTTACTGGAACTCGTCGAGTCGTTCTTCGGACTCGGCGAGTGGTGTCAGGATGTCTATACTCGTCGAGTTACCCTTTGTACTCGACGAGTCCGGTCAAGATTGACCGTTGACCTGTATATATCTTAGAGGGGTCAGTTGTCTTGTTTGATAAGATCATTAACTAGGGCTGTGGTATTATAGGGAACCTGCGGACTAGCGGATTGTGTGCGAGTAGCTCGAGGAGGTTATAGCCTGCGTACTACGAGGTGAGTCTTCTCACTATACTTCACCCGGAAGGGTTTGACTGTTAGACCGGAAGGTCGCGTGTGTTATATTCATGCTATGTCTAGAGAGATAGATGCTTTATATGCGATGTGTGCTTATATGTGATGTATGATTATACGGGCCGGAAGGCGAGACTTTATGTGTTAGAAAGAACGGTATGATATATGTGCTTTATGTGTTAGAGTATTTGTATTATGTGTTATATATGTGTATGGGCCGGAAGGCAATTATCTTGTGGATCGAAAGATCCGGGCCGGAAGGCAATGTTATGTGGATCGAAAGATCCGGGCCGGAAGGCAATGTTATGTGGACCGAAAGGTCCGGGCCGGAAGGCAATATTATGTGGACCGAAAGGTCCGGGCCGGAAGGCGTATGTGGGTAAGTCGTATACTGGGGAACTCACTAAGCATTTATGCTTACTAGTTGTGTTTATGTTTTTCAGGTACTAGTGATGACCGTGGGAAGGCGCCGGCGTGACCCGTACACACTGCCACTGTTGGAGATCCTGGAGATTTATTATTTTTATTTTGAAATAAACTTGGAATAAACCCTTTTGTCGAATAATGATGTTTTATTTTTAACGAAAAATTTATTTGAAAATTTGAGCTGTTACACCAACTTACTAGTTTGCCATCTAGAAACTGACATCCCCCAGAAGTGCTTTTACGATCGAGACCTCATCCACCTATATTAGCATCCTTAAATGCTTGCACAAAGAATCTGGAGTTTGAAGGATACCATATTCTGAGTGAAGATGATCTTTTAAGATATCTCATAATATTCTTCACAGCTGTCATGTGTGATTCACGAGGATTCTCCTGAAACCTAGCACAATAACACACAACAAACATTATGTTTGGTCAACTAGATGTTAGATACATTAAAGATCTAATCATTTGCAGATAGAGAGTAATATCCGCTACAGGCTTGTCTAAGGACGGTGTTAGCCTCGTTCCGAATTCCATCGGTACATTAACTCGTGAATCTCCTACCATTCTGAATTTCGCATGTAACGACTTGGTGTAGGCTTCCTGGTTGATGAAAATCCCCTCTGAACTTTGTCTAATATTTAAACCAAGGAAAAAATTAATAGGACCCATTGAGCTCATCTCAAATTTAGTCTCCATTCTAGGATTGATTGATCCGAAAATGATATCATCAACATAGATTTGGACAGTCATCAAATGGTCACCATCATTCTTACAAAATAAGGTTAGGTCGACCGAGCCTTGTTTAAAATTTGATTGTTTTAAAAAAGGAGTAAGGTTTTGATACCATGCTCGAGGAGCTTGTTTTAAACCGTACATAGCCTTATCCACAATGTAGCAATGGTTTGGATATTTCTCGTTCATGAAACCTAGTGGTTTCTCTACCTAGGCCGTTTCTTCTAACTCACCATTCAGAAAGGCACATTTAACATGCATCTGATAAACATCGAAATTCTTATGAGCTGCATAGGCGAGACAAATGCAAACAGATTCAAGTCTTGCAATCGGTGTGAATGTTTCTTCGTAGTCTATGCTTTCTTCCTGGCAGTATCCTTTTACAACCAACAGAGCTTTGTTCCAGATGACATTCCCTTCATTGTCAAGCTTGTTCTGAAACACCCATTTTAGACCAAACACAAAAGCATCCTTGGGAGTTTGAAACAGTCTCCATACTTCGTTGTGTTCGAACTCATTAAGCTTTCCCTACATAGCTTGCACCTAATTAGAGTGATCAAGAGAAACCTTTACATTCTTGGGCTCAATTTTGGAGATAAATGAATTGAGCATGCAAAATTCCATCTGTGAAAATAATGCAGTTTGATTCGCTTTTCGTTGAGCTCTCTTGAGAACTCCTGAAGATGGGCCTCCGATGACTTGAGTTTTGGGATGATCTTTGGTCCATTTGGTCAATGGTGGGTAGTTTGGATAATAAGTTGGGTTCAATTTGGCATTGACATCTTCAAATTCTGATTGAACATCATCAAAGTCATTATTTTCATTTTCGTTCTCCCCCTGGGAGTTTGCATGTGACTCAACGTTTAGAATTGGATTCTCGCCCTGGATCAGAATGTCAGTACTGAATTCAGGGTTTGAATTCTGCCCCTCAACAAATGTATCAAATGTGGATGTTGAAGTGGAACCCTCCCCCTGGAATGTAGTAGAAGTAGGTTGTGTTTGGGGTGGAACTTCAGAAGTCTTCGGAATATCATTGTTAACTTTTATATCCTTCAAAATTGGTGGTTTAGACTCAAGATCTTTTACAGCATCGTCGATGATCTTCCTTAACTCATCCTCTTGATTTTCCTTAGCAGTCGATTCAGAGGAGATGGCTTTTTAGGTTTATCAAACAAATTCATGAATTCCTCATATAAATTCATCAGAGGAATCGTTTGAGAGTGTGTGGATAGAAAAATCTCTTCGGATGGACTGTTAGACTTTTGATACTTCTTGAGATAGTTGTCGTCAAAAGTGACATAGTAGGTTTCTTCAATTCTTTTGGATTTCTTTTTTAAAGCCCTATATGCCTTCGAAGTAAGAGAATACCCTAAGAAGATTCCTTCGTCCTCTTTCACGTCAAATTTTTTCCTTATCTCTTTAGAGTTGAAAATGAAACACTGGAACCAAAAACATGAAAAAACTTAACATTAGGATTTCATTTATTAACAAATCTCATAAGGAGTGATTAAGAATCTTTTGTTAACAATGGAGAAATTCTGAGTAAAGCAAGCAGTTCCGATCGCATCAGCCAAAAAATAGAGTGGTAAGTTCGCAAATGAAAGTGTGGCCCTCATAGCTTAACAAAGAGATCAGTTCCGTCTTTCAACAACCTCGTTCTGTTGAGGAGTGTAAGGTTCAGAGAAGTTGTGAGAAACTCCCTTTTCAGTTAAGAATTCTTCAAACACTATATAACATTCATAAAATTCGAGCCAATTTAAAACTTTTTAAATCATTTAAAACCATGCAGTCATTACAATTCGTTTTCAAAATAGTTTGAACATCAGAGTTCCCAGAAATCATAATCATCAATCGAGGAAGTGTACGGTCACACCTTCGCCTTCCCGCGGCCATCCGCTGAACCTGAAATAATAAACTGAAACTGTAAGCCCAAAAGCTTAGTGAGTTACTCCCAAAATACCCACACACACAATAATACACATATAATAACAAACAACATACTATGAGTCCAATCATCCATCGGGATTGTAATGACCCAATTTTCACGACTAAAAATTTATTTTAAACATTACTAAAACCATATGTATAAAAACCGTTTCATAAGTCGTAACATAATTTCATAGTAATAATTCAAATCATAAACTTATTATCAGAGTAAAACATCCCAGGCTAACTGACTATGGTGTGTGCACTACAACCTGTCCGAGCTCCTCCTTTGAAAACCGAGTACCTGAAACCAAAAAGTGAAACCATAAGCACGAAGCTTAGTGAGCTCCCCAAAACTACCACATACCATACAAACATATAAAGCACATACTGGGCCTCCTCTTGCACCACTATGAATCTCTTCTCTTCCAAGCTTCAAATTACTTCACCAAGGGTAGGTCTTGCTCCAAAAACGGTTATGGTGGCTAGGGTTTGGGGTTCTGGGCTATAAGGGCCGCAAATGAGCCATAGGGAAGAGAATAAGGTGCTTAAATAGGGTACCAAGTCCCGAAATTAGGGTTTCCCAACCCATACCAGACTCGCCGAGTCCACTTGCCGACTCGCCGAGTCGGTCACTTACTTTACACCCGGATCTCGCTCCGACTCGCCGAGTTCCTCCCTGGACTCGATGAGTCGAACCTCTTTAACTTATGGCTTTCCTTTCCTTTCTTGACCTTTCTGATTTCGGGTGTTATAGGGATAAAATACCCCAGGCCCTCAACAATTGGGTTGGAATGCCAACATACCGATACACTTCACATAACACATATACAACTAACAGCATGTACTGGGTCCACAGCTTTCTAGACTGGATTACCCCGGGGCCTACAGTGTGAGTCTGGATTGCCTTCGAGGCCCACAACTCACATATGGATTGCTATCGAGCCCACAGTATGACACTCCCTAAGCTCGTATCTGGAATACTCACGGGTTTGTTGGTTACCGCACGGAGCAGTTTCACCTCAACCCATCCCACATAATATGTCGACATATAACACAAATAATGCACATATACATAATCACATAATACTATAAGTAGTCCTACAAATCTACCTATCTAGCAAAGCAACTAACATGCAACACTAACTCATACTCAACATAATACCAACTGCTAGGATATCATATCTGATGGGCCGGCCTTGGTGCCTTAGACCCCTTAGTATAGTGAGGATAACTCACTTCGCAACTGAGGCGCTAAAGTGATAAGCTCCACTCTCGGATCACTATCACAAATCTAGCACCTATATTCACCATAGAACCATACTTATAATTTCCAATTTACCAAAATGCTCCCAGAAGTCAACTAGTCAACCCTTGGTCAAATTCCAAGTCAATGGTCAAGGCCAACAATCCATGTTGACCTAAACTCGCCGAGTACAACCTGCCACTCATCGAGTTCCTTGCATAACTCGTCATCTCGCCGAGTCACTTGAGTGACTCGTCGAGTTCCTAATGTTTTTGGCCGTAAACTCCTTGGCCAACTCGTCGAGTTTCCCTGGAACTCACTGAGTTCATGCATGCAAAAATCTAGGAAACCCCTAAATGACTCGCCGAGTCACCATAATTACTCATCAAGTTCACGACAATCTTCATCGGACTTGCCTAGTTGGCCATGCAACTCGCCGAGTCCCTTCAGTCCATTATCCATTCAGATGCTTTTTAAGCCATGATAAGGTCCTATATTGCAGATCCATCTTCCCAAGGAATGTTGATCACGTAAAGTTGCAAATTGTTTATGCAAGGATCCAAAGCCATATGATGACAAAACCAAGCTTGCAATGGAGTTTTACACTTAAGGAGAGGTTCACACTTGCTAAAGTTGAAAGCTTTATAGGCTTAGAGACCAAAGAGAGTTCAGATCTGAAGTTACAACTTCAGATCTTAGCTCATACCCAATAATAGCTTCTTATTATGCTAGAAAAGCCCAAATCTTTAACCCAATAAGATATAGAATGAAATGAGGTCAAGGAAACGACTTGATACCTTCCAAAAGATGCTAACTTAGGTAGATTTTAGATCCCATACGTTCTTTGCTCTTAGCCACTTGCTCTCCAAGTTCTTCTTCCAAAGATCCCCTTTCCAAAGCTTAAAAACACAATAATGGAGCACACTCACGAATTAGGGTTTGCTGAACTATCAAGAAGCTGCAAGGAAGCCAAATGAGGCTAGTGATCCCTTAAATAGGGTGCAAAACCCCGAAAATTAGGGTTTCATCGTCCACCTCCTACTCGTCGAGTCCCTTCTTGGACTCGGCAAGTAGGTCACTTAAACACGTGGACCAACCCGCTGTAACTCGACGAGTCAGGACATCCAACTCGTCGAGTAGACCTTGAATTATGAAAATTAACCCTAAATTAATACTTGAGAATTAGGGCGTTACAATTCTCCCTCACTTGAACTAGATTCCATCCTTGAAGTCTGCCACGGTGAACAACTCCGAACAGTGCTCCCGCATCTTTGCCTCCGACTTCCACGTCCATTCGGACCCTCTTTGGTGCTCCCATTGTACCTTTACCAAAGGTACCTCCCATTGTACCTTTGGTGCTCTCAAAACAATTTTCCTTCGATAAAACCTAGTATTAATACCACTAGGGTTTAGTCTAACGATAACCGCGACTAATTAATAGTCTAGCTATTATTATTATTATATAAGCGTTAAATGATACTTATATAACCCATAATAATAGCCCAAGTACTTATTATAAGGTCCTAATAACATTACTATATTAAAACGTAAGCTAAACTAAAGATAGGTTAGGCATAGCTCGCTTACAGCGGGTTTTCTCGAAAACCGGGCTTCGCTGAAGCAACGTTCCCAAACTGAAAGACCCCTTTTCTCGGGACTCCGGGAGCCTCGGTGCTTCCTTCGGGTGCTAGGGTGTTTACCTAGGCTTTTAGGGGGGTTTGGGGGGGTTAGAGAGAGAGTTTAGAGAGAGAAAGAAGTGGGAAAAAGTGTGAGAAATGAGGGTGCCCCGACTCCCTTTTTATAGGCTGGAAAAGCCAAAAACTCGTCGAGTTGGCCTCAAACTCATCGAGTTCCAGGCCAGGTGTCACCATCTGGTGGCTAGCCTTGGGGAGGAAGCAACGGCCAGGATTGCGCCACGTCACCCGATTTCGCACATCAACCTTACGACTTAGAAAAATCATAACTCGCGCATACTAGCTCCATTTTTGACGTTCTTTTTTTCCACACGTAGATAAAAACAAGATCTACAACTTTCATTTAGACTCCGTCGGCTAATTCTTGACCGATCTTAAATTTAACAGTAGGAGGAGATTAGACTGTTGAATGACCGCGAAGAATTCGTAACTCCTTCATACGGACTCCGTTTTCATCTGTCTTTTTATCGTTGAGTTCCTATTAATGAGATCTTCAACTCTCATTTAGGTCGCATAAACCAAAAACTGCTCGAACTAAAATTCGAGTTTCGGGCTGTACACTGCTAAGCCGAAACTTCGAAAAATCATAACTTCCTCATACAAAGTTAGATTTGGGCATTCTTTTTATCGACGCTCTTAGTTTAACGTATCCTACAACTTTCATTTAGATTTCTAAGGCTAAATCTCGCTCTATCGTAAATTCACTATTTACGCTTCCCGGTGCCGTGCCGGTTTTGCCGTAAAACTTCGACGGGCCATAACTTCTTCGTTATAACTCGGATTTCGGCGTTCTTTATATGTACGGAAACCTTGAGACATATTGTACAAGTTTATGTAGAGATATCGGGCTTATCTCAAACTTTAATTTTGATGTTTATTTTTATTCTTTATTAATTATACATTTATAATTAAATTATAAGCACATAAATACACATAATACTCAAATATTTCTTCTTTATTACTTAAAAAAGAGTTACAATAGCTGACCTAGACTATTATGTTGACAATTATGCTTAGCCCTGAAACCCGGGCATTACAATTCTCTCCCCCTTAGGATGATTCCGTCCCGGAATCATGCATCAGCAAACAGATGTGGATAGCGACTCATCATGTCATCCTCTGTTTCCCAAGTGAGATTCGGCCCATTCGAATGTTTCCATCGGACTAGAATTAAGTCGATCATCTTGCGTCGTAACTTCTTAGTCTTACGGTCAACAATTGCCTCGGGCTCTTCGATCAGCCTCTTATTCTCATCCATCCTTAACTCTGAGATTGGAATTATATCGGGAACATCTCCCGTGAATTTCCTCAAATAACACTGATAAGTTATAAAACTAACTTGAAGATCGTTTGGATCTTTATAATAGGTAAAATAATGAATACGAAAACTGCAAATAACACAAGTATGGATCAAAGTGTGTCGAATGATTAGATCAACAATCCTCCGCAGAGCTCGATAAAGAACTTCCACTGTAGAGGATTTAAGGTTACAGGAACGATAAAGATATAATGCTCTGATCTATCGTAATAATCGTTTTTCTATCGTTCTACCAAGATGCATGCAAGCACCTATATTTATATTAAACCCTATCAAGCTCACGGTTGGACAGGCCCAAATCGGAGTTACAAAACTGGACTAATAAGCGAGCCCAATAGACGCAATACATAACACAACGCTACCCAACAATCTCCCCCTTTGCGTCAAATGGGAGCGAGATTACTTCTTCTTCTTGCTTGGGCCAGCAGCGGGAACCTTCTTCTTGACAGTATCAAACAGACGTGAGATAAGCGCAAGAATCGTCTGTCTGAACCGAATGTACCAGTGTATCATGTCGTCGAAGTACTTGATATCATCCGCTGTGTTTTGTTTGCATCTGTGGATGATCCCCAACACATGCTCTAGGCAAGTAGTGGTGTATAGATGCTTATCAGCTAAGGCAAAAAGACATTTATGTCCTTCATTCCTAGTGAACATGACTGAGTTTCGCCTCGAGTCAATTTTGCCCATCTGCATTTGATTCAGATCACTGGCCGAGCCAACAGGAGATATTGTTGGTTTCTTCTTGAAGACGCTTGCTATCTCCTGATCCATCAGTGCAACTTCCATGATGTAGCACACCAGCATCCTCTTGAGATGGTCGATGATCGGACGATATTCAGCTTCATTGGTCAGAAGGATGTTGTGCAGGATGATCCAATCATGGGGATTGAGGTTTGGAAGATCTGCTAAAGAGATGGCATGTTCGGTTTTGGCAGATCCCCTAAGCACCTTGAACCGAACGTTAATGAACATCCCTGCAGTGTATGGTTTCAAGACCCGAACGTTGATAATCTTCTGAGCGCTCCAGGTTTGATATTGGGGTTGATCAGCCTTCAGATAGAATTCAATTAAGTCCTGATCAACCTTGGGATGAGGATGAGGGAACCCTGCAACGTTGGCGAAGGCGTGAATGATGAACGCCTTTCGGGTCAGTGGCATGTCGAACTGAGAGTCGACAGTATTGGAACAGTCAAAAGAAATAACTGGTTCCAGCCACAAGATGCTCGGAGTATCGATTGCTTCCTTTATCATCCTGTCGAGAGTCCAAGCAGGAAAAAGAGTTTTCCTACTCTCGAGAAGGTCGTGGGCTTCCTTCTGTTTTCTTTCAGCTTCTTCAGCTTCTCTAGCCACACGAGCACTATCATCAACCTCATTGCGTCGACTTTTGCGTTTCAACAAGTCGGCAATGGTTTCTTCGTCATCTTCCTCTTCTTCCTCAGCAAGCTTCTTGCCTTTATCTTTCACACCCGAACCGGAGGCTTGGCCTACAGGAGGAGGTTCGGTTGTGTGAGTTGCCTTTGAGGAATGAGGTGGTTGAGGTACAGACTCCTTTTCTCCATCTTGTTTCGGAATGGACACGAAATCGGGTAGCCCGTCAATTTTTCTTAATAGGTCTAGGGCAAGAGCGAGCTTCTCTGCAAGGGTACGCCTCACAGAATGGTTAAGGATAGGATCATGTGCTTCGAGGATGTTGGAGATGGCTGAGTGGACATCCAAAACACACGTCTTAATGACCTCCCGTTCGGACCGAAGAGAGTCAATCTGCTGTTGAGAATGGGAGAGTTGAGCACTCTTGACCTTCAGGGAAGTGGTCTTCTTTGCTAAAACATCCATCAACGAGTTCTCAGCAGCCAAATCTTCTTGGAGCTTTGAGAGACGCTCGTCAATAGTAGCATGGAAGGCTGAGTTGTCGTCTGTGAGCGATTGACGAAGTGAAGCAAAGGACTTCAACTCAGTAGAGACAGATGTGGCCAACTGTTGAACAATTGGTTCCAACGTAGTCTTGGTAGCACTAGCACTCTCCTGTAAAGACTTTAACAGGGCAGAGGCATCAGAAAATAGTTTATCGACTTTTTCGGTCGCAGCCTGACAGGCTTTCGTTGAGGCATCGATGGCGGAGGTTGCAGAAGCGATAGAATCTTGCTGAGCCCTTGAGAAAGCATCAACAATCTTCTGAATAGCAGCTTCAGAGAGTGATGATTGAGACGTGGAAGAAGAGGCAATGAGCAAGTCGACCTTGTCATGGAGCTCCTTAAGATGTTTCTTTGTGACCGGAGCGTCATCATCATCATCGCTTTGAACTTGAAACGGACTGTAGTAGACCAAATCAAACGTCATGTATTCCCCGCCAAGGAAACTGTCGTCTTCGTCAGAGGCGTGACCGGGAGATGGTGGTGGTGGTGAAGCTGGTGGTACAGTGGTATGGGTAGGTTCAGGTTGGGTTGTTTCGGGTATAGGTGTAGGGGTAGGTTCGGGTTCTTTTTGGGTTTCGGTTGTGTTTATGGTTTCGGGTGCTGGTGGAGGTTCGGTTGCATCAGTATGAACCCCCATATCAGATACGTTGGCTCTAACATCTGCAGTGGATGTTGTGGTTGCTTCGGTGAATATTGGAGGTGGCATTGGGAATGAAGTGTTTGGAATGTGGGTAAAGGGGTTTATGGTGGGAATGGAAGTAGGAATAGTTTTAGGAGGAGAAGGAATTGGAGAAGGAGGGATTTGAATCTCAGGGGTAGGAGATCTGGGTGGTGTGTTGCCTCTTGGAGAGTCGTCAGAATCCGAACTCTCACCCTCTGACTCACTGGATGAGGAAGCGATAACCAGCTTTCTCCTGGGTTGAGTTTTTCGCCTCTTATGCTGCGGAGACTGAGCAGCTTTTGTGGGTTTCCTCTTCTTAGGAGAAGGACCTTTAGCCCCTTTCGCCACCTGTTTCCCTTTGTCAGCCTTCTTGCCTCTTGGAGTAGGCTTGTTGGCTTCGTGAATCGACTTCAACATCTCCGGTGTGAGATCCCTCGGACCAGAACGCTTGAATTCTTTGTAGGTTCTGATAATCCGACTGTCAGCTGGAACATCAGCATACATGGATTCCGGGATGGAACCATTGAAGGGAAATTTGGAAGCATTTGAGACGATGATCTTCGTGGTATGAAATGTACCAATCGAAGACATCGGAGCACCGGCGACAATGGGGACGTTGTACTTGTCCATCACCCACTTTGTAATCAAAGTCCAGAATCTGGCGTATGAAATTTCAGAATGCCTGGATGTAGAGGAGAGACTCTGGATGAGTTGTAGCCATAGAACAGACCCATAATCCATGTTGATGCCATTGTAGACACCATACATTATCGATAAGAACAACCGGCTAGCACCATCGGAACCGGAGCTTCTTTCAGAGAGTCCTTTGAATAGCACAGTGAACATCCCATTCCACTGTGGAGGCAGGCATGATTTCTTGAATTTCGCGACTGAAGTAAGCACCTCTGTATAACCCATATTGTAGAACATGTTGAACAAATGCCCCAATGGAACCGTTTCTGGATTAACCCTCGTTGAGTGAGCTTTAAACCCTAACAGGGAGCAAAATCGTTGTTTGGAAATCGACGCTTTGTGCTGAAAAACGTCAAGAAAAATTCTGTCCACCGCTTTATCATAGTGAGCAGTCGCAAAGATCTGCGACAAGAACTCCATTGGAACGGATTCAACCCTTGAAAGTGCAGGAGCAATCGGCGAAAACCTTAAACACTCGATTATTGGGAACATGAAGGCGTCGTAAACATGAGGAGATAAATCGATTATCAGGCTTTGTTGTGGGCGAATAAGCAGAATGTGGGAAGTGGCGTGAACAGAAGAAGAATCAGCCATTGTTTGAAGTAAGTGGAGAAGATGATGAACAGTAAAAGTTCAGAGATTTCTTGCGCTCTGGGAATTTTGATTGCAGTAAAGAGGTAAATGGTAGAGGATGTTGCCTTTTATACTGTGGGTTAAGGAGAGAGAAAGATCTTCCCAAATCTTCTATCGAAAAACGAAGAGTTTTCCGGAGTTGACAGATGCGTGACAGTTGAGGTAGCCGATGATCACGTATGAGAGAGAGTGTCAGATTCCAAAGAACACGCCTCCCATCAAGTGCCGTTTAGATATGAAGCGTTTCAGATTGACACGCGCCTCTTCTGCGCCATTTGGAGATGAACCGTTTCAAATTCACACACGCGTCTGCGACGTCATTTGGAGATTAGACGTTTCTAATTCGCACGCTTTCTCTTTTACGCCGTTTGAAATCAAATCGATTGGACTCCCGCCTGAGTCAGCAACTCTTCATCTTATCCCTTTAAGGTGTAACGGTATCTTTTGAACAATGCTCCCACGTGGATTAAAAATGACCACAGCTTATAATTAACCACCAATCCAATAAAAAAGCCTGTAATTGTTAGAACCAGTGTTTTGGAAAATCAAAGATTTTCGTGCTAAGGGTGTAAAAGAAAAGAAATAAAGCAATCCTTTTTAGGAAAAATTGTGATGTCAATAAAGACATGAAACAAATGATCCCGGGCACAAATCTCTTCCTTCAAAGTCAAGAGAGACCTTAAAGTGTTAGTGTGGTTTCCCTTTGAATAACGATCAAACACTTATTAAGAAGTGTTGAAAGGCTTCTTTTAATTAAGCTTTTTAGGGTGGCTTTTGCTTTGATTCAACAGTCCTAATCTTGAAATAAGATAGAAAGTGAACAAAGTACTTGTGAGACCGGTGTAGTCTGTTGAACAAGTAAGTTGGTAATAATTTTAAATTAGCTGGGAAAAATAAAATCTCAACAAAAATTAAAAACTGGATCCCAAGGGAAGAAATGTTATGGTTTTATTAACAATTCCATAGGAATCACACAAAACAAAAATTTGAGACTTCATGAAGATATGTCCGTCAATTCATTAGTGAACACTAGAGCAATATAATTGTTCATCGTCAATTCAGATTGGGTATTGAATTTTGGGTTTCACTCAGCTCGTAGTGGCACGAAACTAAGATCATGAACGCAGTTATTGGGTAACCATAAACCTCAGTGGTAATTGCTGAGAGTCTCAAGGGTTACATATGTGAACTGAGAGGAATGGAGAAGTGTAATTTAAATGGTGTAAGAAAGCAAAGTACCTCTGCATTGAAAGATAGGACTAAGCAGAAAACTCTTAACTCTTGTGAGAAGAGAGTTAGGTAGCTCTCCATTAGAATAAATGTGATAGCCCAATTGGGAAGACAAGGTTTGTGTATACCGAGTCATTAAGGCTATTATTCAGAATCAAAGGAGGCTTTGGACACATACAACAGCATGCTTCTAGGGACACTAAACTAATTCAACAATCTCCCCATAAACAAACACACAAATAAACTCAACGTCAAAAAGAAATAAAGAACAAAATATTTTTGGAGTTTTTGAAAGTATATATTAAGAAAAATATTTTTGGAATTTTTGAAAAAATAATAGTGAAAGAAAAAAAAAATTATAACTGAGAAAGAAAATAAAAAGTAAAAAAAAAAACTTTGGAAAACCAAACCCGAGCGTTCGATTTATTTCGGGTGAGAAAAATTGAGAAACCGAACCCGAACGTTCGGTTTATTTCGGTTACCAAAGAAAATGGATTTTCAAAGAGAGAGTACTTTTAACAATAAAAGAAATGTAATAGGAACGATTATACATGAAATTTACAACCAAGAAAACCACCTTTGATTGATGAGCGAAATGCAGATTATTCAACCGAACCCGAGCGTTCAGTTCATTTCGGTACATGAGTACAAAAACCGAACCCGAACGTTCGGTCTATTTCGCTTCTTACTTTTGAGTTTGAGAGGTGATTTGTGGTACTGACTCTGATTCCATCATGCCTAGCCCTTGTAGAATTTTGTTAAATGATGCTTCAGGAAGGGCTTTGGTGAAGACATCAGCCAGTTGATCAGTGGTTCTAACGAAATGAATTTCAACGTTTCCATCTTCCACGTGATCTTTAATGAAGTGATACCTCAGTGCTATGTGCTTAGTCTTTGAGTGTTGCACTGGGTTATGACAGATCCTAATTGCACTTTCTGAGTCGCAATATAGTGGGATCTTTTTCATATTGAGTCCATAATCCCGGAGTTGACTCTGGATCCAAATCACTTGAGAAGTACAGGAGGCAGCTGCAATGTATTCCACCTCAGCTGTGGATAAAGACACACACGTTTGTTTCTTTGATTGCCAACTAACTAACTTTTCGTCTAAAAATTGGTAGCCTCTCGTGGTGCTTTTCCTATCTAGTCCACAACCTCCAAGGTCTGCATCTGAGTAGGCCTGAACGAAGAAGCCCGAGTTGGATGGATACCATAGACCTAAAGAGGTAGTTCGCTTGAGATAACGAAGAATGTTCTTGACTGCAAGCATATGAGGTTCACGTGGATTCGCCTGAAATCTAGCACAATAACAAACAGAGAACATGATATCAGGCCTGCTAGCAGTAAGATACATCAGTGAACCGATCATCTGGCGGTATAGCGTAATATCTACTGCTGGCTTATCCAAGGATGGAGTGAGCTTGGTGCCGAACGTTATCGGAACTTTGACTTTTGAATCTCCCATCATGCCAAATTTTACAAGGAGAGTCTTCGTGTAAGCTTCCTGATTAATAAAGATGCCTTCGGGTCCCTGTCTAATATTTAAACCAAGGAAAAAGTTAATTGGACCCATTGAGCTCATTTCAAATTTAGTCTCCATCAGCTTCTGAATTCAGCCGTTAAGCTGGGATTCGTAGAGCCAAAGATGATATCATCGACGTAAATTTGAACAATCATAAGGTGGTTACCTTCCTTCTTACGAAAGAAGGTTGGGTCAACCGAACCTTGTTTGAATTTGGACATCTTTAAAAACTTTGTCAGCGTTTCATACCAGGCTCTCGGAGCTTGTTTCAGTCCATACACGACTTTGTCCAAAATATAACAATGATTAGGATACCTTTCATTTACGAATCCAGGAGGTTGCTCCACGTACACTGTTTCTTCAAGTTCTCCATTGAGAAATGCACACTTGATGTCCATTTGGTAGACTTCAAAGTTTTTGTGTGAAGCATAGGCGAGAAATATTCTAACGGATTCCAGCCTAGCTACAGGAGCAAAAGTCTCTTCATAGTCAATTCCTTCCTCCTGACAGTATCCTTTCACTACTAGACGTGCTTTGTTTCGTATCACGTTCCCTTCCTTGTCCATTTTGTTCCTGAAGACCCATTTGAGACCAACAACTGAGGCATCTGGAGGAGTTGGAATGAGTCACCAAACTTTGTTCCTTTCGAATTCATTCAGTTCGTCTTGCATAGCTTGAACCCAATCGGAGTGATCAAGAGCAGTGTTAACTGTCTTTGGTTCAACTTTTGAGACAAAGGAGTTAAACATACATAATTCTACTTTTGAGAACAAGGAAGTCTGTTTTGCCTTGAGTTGAGATCGAGTTAGAACTTTTTCAGATACATTACCAACAACTTGGGAGATAGGATGATCTCTGGTCCATTTGACGAGATGAGGGTAGTTTGGATCAAAGGTTGGATCCAATTCAGCATTTACCATCTCTTCTAGTTTGGATTGACTTTCATAGTCGTAAGACATATCTACATTCTCCCCCTCGATGGATAAGCTTTCTGGTGTGTCTTGAGTTTCTTGAGCTACAGAGGTTTCTTGTGGTGCTGAGCTTTCGGGCATTGATGCACCTTCGGGTGGTGAGGCACTTTCGGTTGGTGAAGTGCGTTCGGGAGCAGCTTGAGAGATGTACTCCCCCTCAACATGTGAGCTCGTCTATGATGACGAAGATATGCCCTCCCCCTCAACTGAAGTATCGTGTTGTGGAGGGTCGTCAGAACTTGATCCTCCTTCATTCATTCTCTTTACAGCATCTTCGACAAGTTGCTTCAAATGATCTACCCTGTTGTCTGCTGCACTGGCTTCTGAGAGAGTGGCCTTCTCTGGTTCATCAAATAACTCAACGAACTTCTCAAAGAGGTTTGCAATTGAGGCTGTGACTTGGCCAGTTTGAGGAAAGATTTCTCCATTTGTGTCTTCGTTGGCCTTTAGCTTTTTGACATAGCTATCATCAAAAGTCACGTAATAAGTTTCTTCTATTTTCCTCGAGCGCTTGTTTAATACCCTGTACGCTTTAGAAGTGAGAGAATAGCCCAGAAATATCCCTTCGTCGGCTTTGACATCAAACTTGTTGCGGTGTTCTTTAGAATTGAAGATGAAACACTGTGAACCGAACACATGGAAAAACTTGACATTTGGCTTCCTGTTGTTGATGATCTCATAAGGAGTGAGAGTGAAGCGCTTATTGAGATATGACCTGTTCTGTGTAAAACAAGCAGCAGAAATAGCGTCAGCCCAAAAGTATAAAGGTAAGGAAGCGAAACTTAGCATGCTTCGGGCCGCCTCGCACAACAAACGGTTTCGTCTTTCGACAATCCCGTTTTGTTGAGGAGTGTAGGGATCTGAGAAGTTATGACTGGTTCCTTTGTCGGCTAAGAATTCTTCGAATTCTTTATTTTTGAATTCTAGACCATTATCGCTCCTGATGTTACGAACGACTTTCTTTAGCTGTACTTCAATCTGCTTGATAAACGTCTTCAGTTTGAGTGTCGCTTCAGATTTGTGTTTTAAAAAGAACACCCATGTAAAACGCGAAAAGTCATCAACAATAACAAGAATTTACTTGTTACCACCGAGACTTTCGATAGATGATGGACCACACAAATCAATATGAAGTAACTCTAGTGGTTCAGCAACTTTAGTGTTTATAATTGATGGATGACTTTGACGACTCTGCTTTCCCATTTCACACGCAACACATAAATGTTCTCGATCGAATTTGAGCAATGGAAGACCTCGAACATGACCACCTGTGACAAGTTTGTTGATATCTTTGAAGTTGAGATGAGAGAGCCTTCGGTGCCACAACCAACTTTCGTCAGATTGTGGTTTGGACAACAAGCAGATAGCTGGATTGCCTTTGATGGGTTTGAGGTTCAGGGGAAACATTTCACCTTTGCACTCTGATTTGAGAATAACTCTTTTCGTTTTCTTCTCAATTATCTTTGAACCCTCATCATCGAATGAAACCTTGAGACCGGTACCTCCAACAAGCTGAGATACACTGATGAGGTTATGTTGTAGTCCTTCCACGTATGCAACCTTCCTAATCGTGAAATCACCGTTTGTAATCATTCCATAGCCTTTTATGGTGCCAAAGGAGTTGTTCCCGAACTTGACATTTCCACCGTTTGAAAGAGACCGAAACTCCCTCAGTTCCTCCTTCCTTCCTGTAATGTGACGTGAGCAGCCACTGTCAATGTACCATTCTTCGTCAAACTGCTCGTCACTGATAACCTGCAAAAAATAAGCAGATTTATGAACCCAAAGTTTCTTGGGTCCTCGTGAGCCTTTCACAGGAACAGGAATAGTAAGAGAGATGTCAACAAAATATGTTCTTTTTATTAAAGTTGTTTCATCTTTCTTTTTAATGGTGAAAGCCTTAATTATATTAGGATTTGTTACTTTCGGTTTGGTTTCTGGTTTAGGCACTGGGACATTGGAATGCTTTTGATCAGTTTTGACTGAGGAAACCTTCGATTTTCCTTTGAAATCTGTTGAAGATTTTGGATTTTGAGCATTAAAAGAATTGGATTTAGAATGAGGTTGAGAGGAATTAGAAGAATTAAAAGAAGAACGAGAGAAGTTAGACTGAGATGATTTCTTGACTTGAGATTCTAAGTGACCCTTTTGTTTTTGATCATTAGTGGGACCGAACCTAGATCTTTGGTCTCTTTTGCTCTTGGAACCGAACCTCTGCTTTCGGTTGACGTTGTCCTCTGAACCGAACCTTTGCTTTTGGTTGATGTTGTTCTCTGAACTGAACCTTTGCTTTCAGTTGATGTTGTTCTCTGAACCGAACCTTTGCTTTCGGTTGATGTTGTTCGCGGAACCGAACCTTTGCTTTCGGTTGTTTTGACATTCTTGTGACCTTACAGTGTTATTCTCTGACTTCAAGTTTCTGTCACGATATGAGAAATATGCATTTTGGGACTGCCAAAACTGTTTTCTTTCAGAGAGATTCTTCTTGTATCTCTTATTCCTTTGTTGTTTCTGATTTCTCACTTGATTCGGCTGACGATGGATATTCGCTTTTGGTTTTTGCTTTCCTTCAGCTGGTTCACTCTGAACTGATGATGTTTCACTTAATGTGGTGACTCCTTTAGCAGGAATTCCTTTTTCTTGAGGAGCATCTTTTGTACCACTAGTACTTGGCGCGTCGAAGCTATCAGGCTTGTTCAAAGGTTCTGGCACATATCTACCTTTACTTTTCCATGAAGTTCTTTCTGACAGACCTACCGTTTCGTCAGCATTGTCGATGGGAGCTGACCAGAAGAACTCGTCGCAGCCGTCAGCATTGTCTTCGTTTATAATGGCTGTGAGTTCAACAATCTGATGTTCGGTTACGCCTGTGACCTTATACACTTGATTTGGAGTGGTTCTTACGTTTTGGTATACTACAGCCTTTTCTGCAAGAATCGGGGACTTTTGTTGGGACAAACGAGCAAACTCCACTGAATTTTCTGAAATGAGATTCTTGTGGTTTTTGGGTTCGCTCTTGACAAACTCTGAACAATCAACTGTGTCCTCTACAGAAATTTCACTCATATTGTCGTCCTCATTAAGCTCAGATACATTTTCAACATCAATTTTATTTTCTGAGCTCAAGTTGGAATTCAATGAGTCAAATTTTTGTATGGTTTCGGTCCTCAGTTTCAGTTTATCATTTTCATCCAAAAGGTTTTTAAGCATGTCCTTATGGTCCTTGGACTTTATGAAAGATTCGATTTTGTCTAGTCCATACATATATGTTGGATTAACTTCTTCAGACGAAATAACACTTTCACAATTATACGCTTCAGCATCAATTTCATCCTCCTTAAACTCAAGGAAGGGTAAAATCATACGATGAATCTTTTGTCCTATTTCACAGTCCAAATGAAGCTGAGTGATATTAGTATAAAGACATTTAGCAATCAAACAAAAAACATTTCTCTGTTTTAAAAGCTTTAAATTGTCTCTTTGCAAATAAATGTTTTCATCTTTGATTTTGATTAACTCCGACTCCTTCAGTTCGATCCACATCCTTCTTTCCTCACTCTTTGAAGATACCCTGCTTATTTGGTCAGTTAGGTTAGAATTGGTGACTCGTGTTTGAGTTAAACTGCTGTCTAGATGAAAGATTCTTGAATTAACATTTTTTAATTCTTTTTCATATGAGCTTTGTGGGACTTTGAATGCAATAAAAACGGATTGTACCTTTTTGATTAATTCATCAAGTTCTTTGAACTGTACGCTGAGCGGTTTTGCTGTGAAGCACAAGTCCTCTCGCTCCTTTGCGTCTTCATTCCCACCATCTGTGTTCTATCCCCTCATCTGAGATACATCAGACACCATCAAGCATTTTCCACCACTACTCTCTTCTTTTGCCACATAAGCCTTTCCATGAGAAGGCTTCCTTACTTCATCATCTTCAGAGTCGGTTGACCAGACCTCCACGCCACCGAACTCATCATCAGCTACCGAACCCTGCACAATTAAAGCATTCATAGAAGGGTTAGTAGTAGATTTCTTCTTCCTGATCTCATCCAGCTTTTTCATCAACAAAGCTTCTTCATCTTTTTCATCATCCTTTTCTGCCATTTTCTTGAGGACACAATCTTTTGCATAGTGGTTCTTTCCTCCACAATAATAGCAGCTTACTCCCGAATCTCCTTCAGCTTTCGGTTCCTTCTTTGGTTCTTCTACCTTCGGTTCTTCCCTGACCTTTTCTGAACTATAACTTCCATGCCAATTTCTGTTCTTGTTGGTGGGGAATCGTTTCTTGATGAACCTTTTTGGGTTTGACACCATCATTGCATAGTCTTCAGAGGTAAGGTCATAATCCTCTAGGTTGAGGTCTTCATCTTCCGTCACAGCTTTGCTTTTGGATAGAAGGGCTAATGAACCCAAGCTTGAAACCACATTTTTCTCCTGTACACGATCTTTTCTTGAGACTTCAGAATGCCTACCAGTTTCGCCAAAGAATAGGATTTGAATTGCTCATGCGCTTTAACTGTGGACACTACAACTCTCCACTCAGATCTAAGGCCGTTTAAAAACGTGACCTTTTGTTCAATCAGCTTCCTTTCAATATCATGTTTAATCATCTTACTAAGAAGATGATTGAAGCGATCGAACGTTTGAGTCACGGTTTCCTCAGGACTCTGCTTGAATTCACCAAATTCGGACAGCAGCAAGGTTTGAATAGAATGCTCAAGATCCTCGTCCGTAGAATACAACTCTCGCAGCCTATCCCATATTTCTTTGGCAGTTATGCATGAACTCACCAGCCTGAAAGTGTCAGATTAAAGAGCGAATCTGATTAATCTCATCGCTTTAATATTGCACTGAAATTTATCTTTTTCGTCTTGAGCAATATCTTTAACGTCCTTCAAAAGATCATTATACTCCTTCCGAGTCTTAATAATTCTTGAAGTTGCTGAATGAGCGAATGGTCCAGATACTATTGCTTCCCAGATGAGGTATCCATTGTCCTCAGGTCCTATAACATAGTCTTCAAAGTGATGAGCCCAGACTTCATAATCCTGGGTGTAGAGGATGGGAATCTTCGTCGTTGATCTGATGCTGTTCGAGATATTAATTGGATTTGATTGTGACTCGTCCATCCTAGATCGAATAACCTGTTTAAAAGATCAGACTTGTAATGAATTAAATTAGGGCAAAACAAATAAATACCGAGTTACGTCAATTATGGGATGACGGCTCAATAAATATCAGTAAATGCGGAATAACCCTAATCACAAGCTTTTTCACAGAAAAGAAGTGTATGAATTACACAGCCTCCTGCTCTGATACCAATTGATAAGTTATAAAACTAACTTGAAGATCGTTTGGATCTTTATAACAGGTAAAATAATGAATACGAAAACTGCAAATAACACAAGTATGGATCAAAGTGTGTCGAATGATTAGATCAACAATCCTCAGCAGAGCTTGATAAAGAACTTCCACTGTAGAGGATTTAAGGTTACAGGAACCATAAAGATATAATGCTCTGATCGATCGTAATAATCGGTTTTCTATCGTTCTACCAAGATGCATGCAAGCACCTATATTTATATTAAACCCTATCAAGCTCACGGTTGGACAGGCCCAAACCGGAGTTACAAAACTGGACTAATAAGCGAGCCCAATAGACGCAATACATAACAAAACACTACCCAACAAACACACATGGAAGGTGTTATGAATACCATTGAGTTCTTCGGGAAATTTCAACTTGTAAGCTTGGTTACCTATCTTCTGAAGAACTTTGAACGGTCCAATAAACGTTGGACTCAACTTCCCTCGTTTTTCGAATCTTATAAGTCCCTTCCACGGTGAGACTTTAAGCAAAACGGAATCCCCAACTTCAAAAGTCATTGGTCGTCTTTTCTTGTCAGCATAGCTCTTCTGTCGATCCTGGGCTGGTAACATTCTTTCCCTAATCACCTTCAACTTCTCAGCAGTCTCATGGACTATCTCGGGGCCCATAAACTGCTTCTCTTCGGCTTCAAGCCAACAAGATGGCGTACGACACTTATGTCCATACAATTCTTGATAAGGTGCCATCTTGATGCTCGAGTGAAAACTATTGTTGTAGGAAAGTTCTACCAGAGGTAAGTGCTCGTCCCAATTCCCTTGGAATTCGAGGGTACATGCTCTCAGCATATCTTCCAACATCTGAATCGTTCTTTCGCTCTGACCATCAGTTTGCGGATGGTAAGCAGTACTCAAACATAATTTCGTACCCAATTCCTCTTGCAGACTCCTCCAAAACCTCGATGTGAAACGACTATCACGATCAGATACAATTGTAAGAGGGACACCGTGAAGTCTTAGAATTTCCTTCACGTAAGCATTTGCTAGCTTATCCATAGACCACCTCTCGTTGGTTGCTATGAAGTGTGCACTCTTGGTGAAACGATCAACGACCACCCAAATCATGTCGTGTCCGTTCTTCGTTTTGGGTAGTTTAGTCATAAAATCCATGGTGATGTCTTCCCATTTACCCATGGGTACAGGTAAAGGTTCTAAACTCCCATACGGTTTTTGATGTTGTGCCTTAACTCTCGCACATGTTATGCACTCGGCCACATATTTCGCAACATCGAGCTTCATCGTCGGCCACCAGTAGTAGGGTTTTAGGTCCCTATACATTTTAGTGCTACCGGGATGAATTGAGTACATGGTCTTATGTGCTTCTTCCATCAGAAGATATCTTATTCCTCCCGTCTTAGGTACCCAAATTCGATCTTGGAATACCTTCAATCCTCGACTGTTTGTACCGAACACTAACGTTCTTCCCAAATGTTCTTCCTTTCGGTCATTCTTCTCTAAAGCTTCTTCTTGAGCTTTCCTGATACTTTCCACAATCGTCGAGACGACTTCAATTCTTAACGCTCTTGGCCTTTTCCTTTCAAGATTGACTTTCCGACTGAGAGCATCAGCAACAATATTTTCTTTACATGGGTGGTAAAGTATCTCACAGTGAGTAGTTCTAGCCAGCATCGTTGCCTCATGTTCAACTCCTTCTGATTAAAGAGATACTGGAGACTCTTATGATCAGTGAGGAGCTTGCACTTCGTGCCGTAGAGGTAGTGCCTCCATATCTTTAGGGAAAATACTACCGCTTCCAACTCTAGATCATGAGTGGGGTAGTTCTTTTCGTGCTCTTTCAATTGTCGAGATGCGTATCCTATCACCTTTTCTCTTTGGGTCAGAACACAACCCAACCCGAATCCAGATGCATCACTATAAACTGCAAAGTCTTCAACTCGATCGGGTAGAAAAAGTATCGGTGCTTCACATAACTTCTTCTTTAGCTTCTCGAATGCCTCATCGTGTTTCTCACTCCACGTATACGTAGCTCCTTTATGAGTCAAAGCTGTTAATGGACCAGCTATCGAAGAAAAGCCTTGGATAAATCGTCGATAATATCCAGCTAATCCTAGAAAGCTTCGAATCTCCGTGGGACTCTTGGACGTTCCCACTTCATCACAGCCTCGATTTTTGCAGGGTCAACCATTATTCCCTCCTAGTTAACAACATGACCTAAGAATTGGAGAACTTTGCAAAAAGCTTCTCCTTCTTCAACACTTCTAGTACTTCCCGTAGATTCTTGCCATGCTCCTCTTGGCTTTTCGAGTAGATGAGAATGTCGTCGATGAACACTATCACGGATTTATCGAGGAATGTTTTACAAACCCTGTTCATCAAATCCATGAATGCTGCTGGAGCATTGGTTAGTCCAAACGACATAACCAAGAACTCGTAGTGTCCATATCTCGTTCTGAATGCAGTCTTCTCGATATCTTGATCTCTCACTTTGAGATGATGATATCCCGACCTAAGATCGATCTTTGAGAAGTAGCTCGAACCTTGCAGCTGATCGAATAGGTCATCAATCCTCGGCAATGGATACTTGTTCTTCACCATTGCCTTATTCAGCTATCGGTAGTCTATGCACATTCTCATACTTCCATCCTTCTTCTTCACGAATAACACCGGAGCTCCCCAGGGTGATGAACTAGGTCGAATGAAACCGTTGTCCAACAGCTCTTGAAGTTGCGTCATAAGCTCCTTCATCTCCGTCGGTGCTAATCGGTATGGTGCCTTTGCTATCGGTGTTGTTCCTGGTAACAATTCTATACGAAATTCCACTTGTCTATCAGGTGGTAATCCAGGAAGATCTTCGGGAAAGACTTCCGGATAATCACACACAACCGGTATATTCTACACCTCTTTCTTCTCCTTCTTAGCATCGATTACGAATGCCAAGTATGATGCACATCCTTTGGACAAACATTTCCTGGCTTTCATCAGGGAGATGATTCCAGAATTCACTCTGTGTTTGTCCCCGTACACCATAAATGATTCCTTTCCGGGTGGGTTCACCCTTACTATCTTCTTTCGGCATTGAATCTCAGCATCGTTGGCGCTAAGCCAATCCATACCCAAAACGATGTCGAAACCGTTTAACTCTATGGGTAATAGCTCTTCGTGGAATTCGTTTCCATTTAGATCGATGACGATGTTCCTAATACGATTACTAACAGGTACGAATTTGCCACTGGCAACTTCTACAATCAGGGCATTATCTAGTTTTTCTACAGGTAATGCTAATTTCCCACCGAATTTATGCGACACAAAGGAGTAGTTGGCTCCGGAATCAAATAGTATATTTGCAGGCAAACCATTTACAAGAAAGGTACCTGAAGCGACGTCTGCTGCCTCCTTTCCAGCCTTGAGCGTCATCTGGAAGGCTCTCGCCTTCGGCTTCGGTGGTATGTTAGGTCTTCCTGCCTCATTCTTCTTCGGGCAGTCCTTCAAAATGTGCCCTTCTTCATTACACCCATAACAGGCCTTCTGGATGAGGGTGCATTCATTGGCATAGTGCCCAGGCTTTCCGCATTTGAAACAAGTGACCCCTCCGTCACACTTGCCAGAGTGCTTCTTCTAGCAGTTGTCACACCACTTCGCTTCTAATCCTCCTCCTCTCGAACCAGACTTCGAGAATCTACTTTTCTTGTTGGATTCGAGGATCCATCGAACTTCCGTTTCTCACCAACCTCAGCCCTTTCCAGAACTCTTTCCTTTTGTTGGGCCATCTTGACTATTGGGCCAAAGTCAGCCGGTAGTCCTTTTGCGAACTTCTCAATTTTGGAAAGTTCAGATGGCACTAGGTATGGAAACAACTTCATCTTTTCCGTGAATGCCACATCATAGTCATCGATGCTCATTCTCCCCTTCTTCAAATTTTGGAACTCATTGTTCAGATCAATCAGATCTATCTCTGAATAGTACTGCGTCTTCAGTTGTTCCAAGAACTCATCCCATGACATTTTCAGAGCTTCTCCTCGTGGCATTGTATCTGCCAATAGCTTCCACCAGCTCAAGACCCCAGTTTTCAATTGTCTCACAACGAAGACAGACTTCTGCTTCTCGCTGCAGTCGCAGCTCTCAAACACCATTTCCATCTCGGAGATCCAATCCATAATCTCAATAGGCTTTGGGCATCCTGAGAGACTTGGTGGTTTCGCACCCAAGAAATTTTAGTACATCCGCCCATCCTTGTTGTTTCTCCCTTTTAGGCCATCCCTTCGCTCACCTTGAGTCCCTACTTGACTCAATTGGCGGCTGTAGTTCCCTTCCTCAGATTGCTCGGGAACTGGCTCCGTTGGTTCAACATGTATGGTAGGTTCGTCCCTATTTTCGTGGAGCATCCGTCTCATTTCTTCCCTTTGTTCAGCTAGCATAGCCTGAATCATGGCTTGAACTCCAGCCATTGTGACTGGCTCAGGTGCAACTTCTTCAACAACATGTATTTGCTGAACCACTGGGGGTTGGTTCCTATTTCCATTTGCGTTCACGTTTCTGCTACGGGACCTTACCATCTTGATCTATACACCGAATAAGGTGAATTTAGATCTTTATTTAGGTTAGACATTTAAATCGTCCTTATCACTCCGAAATGTTTACATGCTAGTTCTAATATCGTAGTCGTACGTTTAGAATCCTAAACACATAAGGTTTCTAGATCCGGTCCGCAACAGACCATAGATCCGAACAAATAACAGCATATCATGCACAAAGCATTTAGCACATAAAAGCATTTTAGGCACAATTCCTAAAATAAGCTAGTGCTCACACCTCACAATCATCGCTTAGCATTCTAAGTTTAAGTCTAGAAATCCTACAAATTCCTAGTTCGCTTAAACTAATGCTCTGATACCAACTGTGACATCCCCAAAATCACGGTCAGAAAAGACCGGTTTGGTTTATACTTTATTGCAAAATCAGAGTAATCTTTTAATAAAAGAATTGCGGAATTTGTCCCAAAACAATATTATGATAAAGATTTATCAAAAGCATTTCCTTAGAAATGTATTTCATTAAAAGACTCGGGATGTCATGTTCGATACAGTACATAAGTATAAACAATACAGTATAAGCCTTACTACGTTATTTCATATCTACAGTCCTATATCCGTAATCCCTCGTCCAAAACATCACATCTATGCTCATGCGCCACTACCTGTAATACAAGAAACTGAGTGGGTCAGGCTTGGGAGTCTGGTGAGCACATAGGGTTTTCAACCCACAATAAATAAGTTTATTAATTTCATCAATCAACAATAACCCGATTACCCGTTCCCAATATCCTCACTTTACGTCCCTAAACACTTATCATAAGGGACCTAGCCTAAGGATCATCATCGGGACGGACACTACTGCTAAGGGGATTCCTCAGCAATAAATGTCCTAAAGGCAACCATTTGGGGGATGGAGTACACCGGTGAAAACATCGTTCACAAACACCTACATGTTGCGAGCCTACTAGTGATCCACTGGACTGTCTAGAAGAGTCCGTGGTCGTCATCCATACTCCGCTAGATGACAGAATCAACAACATCAACATCGAGGCCTCTCATCATTTTATCACACATCACCTGTTACATCTACCCATGTTTTACCCCAACATTTTCGTAGATATAAAATACATATACAGTTTAAATCATTGAAAACATGTATAACAATGTTCATCCAACATAGATAGCAAGTATTCAGATAATATGCACACATAGCACGTAATTTATATAAAATATTCATATATATGTGTAAGCTGAAAGTAACTATGCACTCACCTAAAAGGTGGTGACTCAGCACTCGGACAGCGCTTCGGTACTCTCAAAACGATTTTCCTTCGATGAAACCTAGTATCAATACCACTAGGGTTTAGTCTAACGATAACCGCGACTAATTAATAGTCTAGCTGTTATTATTATTATATAAGCGTTAAACGATACTTATATAACCCATAGTAATAGCCCAAGTACTTATTATAAGGTCCTAATAACATTACTATATTAAAACGTAAGCTAAACTAAAGATAGGTTAAGCGTAGCTCACTTACAGCAGGTTTTCTCGAAAACCGGGCTTCGCTGGAGCAGCGTTCCCAAACCGAAAGACCCCTTTTCTCGGGACTCCAGGAGCCTCGGTGCTTCCTTCGGGTTCTAGGGTGTTTACCTAGGCTTTTAGGGGGGTTTGGGGGGGGGGGGGGGGGGGGGTTAGAGAGAGAGTTTAGAGAGAGAAAGAAGTGGGAAAAGGTGTGAGAAATGAGGGTGCCCCGGCTCCCTTTTTATAGGATGGAAAAGCCAAAAACGCGTTGAGTTGGCCTCAAACTCGTCGAGTTCCAGGCCAGGTGTCACCATCTGGTGGCTAGCCTTGGGGAGGAAGCAACGGCCAGGATTGCGCCACGTCACCCGATTTCGCACAGCAGCCTCCCGACTTAGAAAAATCATAACTCTCGCATACGAGCTCCGTTTTTGACATTCTTTTTTTCCACACGTAGGTAAAAACAAGATCTATAACTTTCATTTAGACTCCGTCGGCTAATTTTTGACCGATATTAAATTTAGCAGTAGGAGGAGATTAGACTGCTAAATGACCGCGAAGAATTCGTAACTCCTTCATACAGACTCCGTTTTCGTCTGTCTTTTTACCGTTGAGTTCCTATTAATGATATATTCAACTCTCATTTAGGTCGCGTAAGCCAAAAAATGCTCGAACTAAAATTCGAGTTTCGGGCTGTACACTGCTAAGCCGAAACTTCGAAAAATCATAACTTCCTCATACAAAGTCAGATTTGGGCATTCTTTTTATCGACGCTCTTAGTTTAACGTATCCTACAACTTTCATTTAGATTGCTAAGGCTAAATCTCACTCTATCGTAAATTCACTATTTACGCTTCCCGGTGGCGTGCCGGTTTTGCCGTAAAACTTCGACGGGCCATAACTTCTTCGTTATAACTCGGATTTCGGCGTTCTTTATATGTACGGAAACCTTGAGAAATATTCTACAACTTTATGTAGAGATATCGGGCTTATCTCACACTTTAATTTTGACGTTTATTTTTATTCTTTATTAATTATACATTTATAATTAAATTATAAGCACATAAATACACATAATACTCAAATATTTCATCTTTATTACTTCAAAAAGTGTTACAATAGTTGACCTAGACTATTACATTGACAATTATGCTTAGCCCTGAAACCCGGGCGTTACAAAAGGTGATGTGAATCCCAACCAAACCTTTTCATAAGGTCTATCCTACATGCCACTTTGCCAACTTGACAAAATTCTGATGATCCAAAGTATCGGAAACCCAACTTTCCCTCTTCCTGAAAAGAGCCCTTTGCTGACAGGATATTGTTCCCAAAATATTATACAAAATCAATCCACTAAAACACGAACACTCATGCCTGGCCCAAACAGCCTCGGGCCGGAATACCAAGCGTATCAGGTCCAATCAATTATAGGGTCCGGTCATCCTCAGGATGGAATTCCATAAATTGTAATACCTCTATGAACATAACTAGGGTCTACTCATAACTTGAGATCCAAGGATCTATCCTTGCGTCTCATCCATCATCCTCTGATTCATCACAACCGAGTGCAATTCCCCCGAATCTTCAACAATACATCCATTTCGAACGCGCTCCTACAAAAGACATAACCAACACAATCTCTATTCCCACAGCCTATGAATGGAATACCCTCACGTTGTCCTCAACATAGGTCTGGATTGCCTCCAAGCCCACATCATGAGTCTGGTATGCCCTCTCTAGCCCTTAGCTCATGACCAGAATGCTCCCGATGACCGATCGACACTACTGTCGACACTTTAGTTGCCTAACACTCCGGTCCTGTAGATATCCACTTTCCTCCGCCGCTCAAAGGGCCTAATCGACGCTCCTCTCGTCAATAATCAACATAACGATACAAAAACTCCTACTACACATGAATCCCAAGTCATAAACCCACTTCAACTCTTCTTGCTACAATATAATGTTTCTCGGACGAAGCCGAAACCTTCCTGGTCCCAACCTGTCTGTCCACTACCTGAAACATCAGACACCTCACCGATTACTGAACCAAAAGACACACACAAATAGTAGTCCCACGCGTCTCCCGAAAAGAAAACCGACTGGCTAGACTTGCTTCCATGCCCTGCCATCAACTTCTGCTAACATAAACAATGTTACATGCCCACGTCAGCCTCACCTCTTACGTGGTCTTCAACGACCCATCTGCTCCTCACTTCAGACATGCTATGGCTCTTTCAAAGATGAAACCAACTCAAGACACATCATAATAACTCAAACCATCATCAACATACCTACCACTACTGGCCAACCAGTACGACAATCATGTCTAACCCAAATCACCCCTTCGGGTTGGAATACCAACATGTCTAATCAATTCAACTATCGAGTTGAAATTCTCAAGGTTTGTTGACCTACCTCCTCAACACTACCGCTCCCCTTGAGCCTCCGTGCCCATGACTTACAGTCGGCCGGCACCGGGTATCTTGGTCTACTGCATAGATCAGGACTACCTCAAACCTATCCAAAAGCCATAGACGATCATGAGAAAGATCTAACCCGGTTCCCAGAACCTGAATGACAGAACATTCTAATCCCAAGCCTTCCTAAAGCTGATGAATACCCATTCGGTTCTACTCCCAATCCCCAACCCCAGTATTACCCGATCCAAGAAGATTAATCCTATGAGACACTCCGAACTGATGAGACCACAAAGATCCTCTGGACTCCATCCGATCTCTAATAACAACTTCCAATCAAACCAAAACACACCAAAGTCTTCATCCTACTCCAGCAACATGTTCAATACTTAGGGACAGACCTACTAATCGATATAGCATCATAATTAATATCCGTACATAAATCTACGCACACATGCAGAGTCTTCAGCATGACTGGACTGCCTCACCTGGCCTTCAGTCTATCAGGACCACCCTCAGAACCTTCAACATGTCTGGACTGCCTCTCTGGGTATTCAGCCTGACTTGTATGCCCTATCGTCCTTTAGCCTATCCAGACCGCTCTTAACTATGAAGCATCTCCCTACACCACCTGTCACACCCCAAAACCGGAACGGCGAAAACGTTTGGGGGTGGAGGACGTCATATTTAGTATCACAAGACATGCATCATAGTAATCAAATTAATGAACAACCATTTCATTAGAAAGAAAGTGTTTACAATGTGTGTGTTCACAAAATATAGAATACATAAGCAAATAACAAAACAAGACTTGAATTTATTATGCTCCGTCTTCTGAATTCCTAGCATGTGTACCTGTCTACTAGTCTCCTGAGAATACAAGTTATTTTGAAAGAGTTTATCAACAATTAAGCTGGTGAGTTCATAAGATTTTAGTGATGTAAGTATGTTGTAGAAAGTCGTAGTAAGATGTAGTAAGTTGTGTATCTGCCCTAAGCCCACAACCAAACAAGGAACAGGAAGTAAGGCGGAAAACACACATCGCATTGTTCGTTAGATCATTGTTGTATATAACCCTGACATTTTCACTTGTTACTCATGGAGTTATTTGTAATAGTTCCTTTATATTTGATAAAAATATTCTTTAAGAAAAACCTTATTTCTTATAATAAAATAGTGACCATAGTGGTTCCTTCTATAATCACTTAGTTTATACTGGCTATATATAATCTAATATCGAATAGATAGTTAATTGTGTGAATCTGCCCTAAGCTCACAACCAAACAAGGAACAGGAAATGAGGCGGAAAGCACGCATCCAACTACCTATCGGGTATTAATTATATATAACCATGATGTATAAACTAAGGTATTATAGAGTTAAACACCTAAGGTCCTTTAAGTTTATACTGGTTTAATAAAATGGATTATACCCTTTACTAGTAAGTTTCTAGTTTTGTATACCAAAAGTTCTGATTTGAAAGTATGTTTTGTACTAGAAAACTGTGCATTGAATTAGTGTCCTATGACTTGACTCATACCTGGTACCCCTTATGATGACTTAATGTATACGGAACATATATATCACTAAGATCGAATGGATAATAGGCTAGGTGAATCCGTTCCAAGCCCACAACCAAACAAGGAACAAGAAATGAAGCGAAAAGCACACATCCTATTATCTGTCGGATCCTATTGATATTTATCCTTTGATGTATACATTAAGGAATCATAAGGTTTGCATTATGGTCCCTTTCTACTGAATGTTCTATCCTCGACTGTTCTGTTTGTCGTTTGTAAAATGTAAATTTTCCCTAGTTTATAACTATCTTGACTCGAAAATAGTTTGCATTTGACTTTGAAGTGGTACTGTCACAATATGAAAGTAATGGGAAAAATGTAAGTACTGTAGTATTGTATATAGTAACTACTATTGTACTAACTAACTTCAATCAGTTATTAATTAAGGTAAAAATGTGATATAGTTGTACCATACTATTGACTAAAACACGACGATGAAAGACGTCGGAAGAAATGACATTTGACACCCGTAGACTTGCAAGTCCCACTGTACCGAACAACAAGGTGTAGGATAGTCAATCCAGTATAGATCTATACACAAATTCACACTCTCCCTCTAGAAGAATCTGGATACAAAACAAGCCATGGCAGTGATGCCATGCCCTGAAACAGTGGCTCATATTTATGTTATAGTATTCTTGTATATGTATTGTATGTACTAGTGTATTGTATGTTCTCTCTGTTTAGTGTAGTATGTTCTCTTTGCTTTTCATCATAGTATGTTCTCTTATCTAGTATGAACTGAACCTCTAAACTATACCCATTATAGTTTACTAATGTTTTACTCGAAATGTTATTGGAAAGACTCATTTATCTACTAAGTTATGCCTGTATTTTAAAACGGATTTTTGTTAAACTATGAAGTAACATAACTTTAAAAGAGTATTTGAAATGTTTTGATCACTTATAAAATACATAAGCAATCTTTGGAAAGATGTTTATAACAAAGATTTACACAATTATCATTGTGTTCAACTTGTATCCCCCCTTAAAAGCATTTAAAACAGTTAAAAAGATCGATTACAGGGTATGAACTCACTTGATGTGGGTGATTCAAACGAATATGTGCGTAAGGATGAGAAGCTCCACGAATGAAGTCCTGGGACTTAACGAGTCCTAAATGACATATAATGGCATATATTGACTTAAATATAGTTTTTAGAGGCAACCAAAGGCAAGGAAACACCTCATGGGACTAGGAAGCACTTGGAATGAAGTGTTGAATCACATGTGATTCATCAAGGGAGAGTTCATGGCCACCCATGGAGTTTACGTCCATGAGTTTACGGCCAAGGGAGTTTACGGACGTAAAATCATGGTCAATCATTCCAAAGTGTGTGTTTTAAGGTCCTACAACATCCATTAAGGGTTCAAGGTCAAAGGCTTGGACTTAGGAAGGTTTTGCGGCCAAAATGGCACACTTATAGGGGTTTATGGCCATGGGAGATGGCTTGGCCATAAACTCCTTTTGTACTTGAATTTATGATGATTTTCAAGGCTCTAATCAGGTGTTTCAACTAGATAACAAGCTAAGGAGAGAGTACTTATGATATAGAGGCTTAAAATGGTGATTAAGGTCCAAGAACACTAGTGTGTGTTCTTGGTGTTTCTTGAAGATCTAAGAAAAGATGATTTACATGGATGAAATCATGAGATGATACTAGATTAAGAGATGTATCAATAAATCAAAGGAAGAACACTTACCATTTTGATGATCTAGGATGAAGAACTCGATGATACTTGAGAGAGAATTCAAGTGTTCTTGAGGTGAAAGTGGACTAATGAATGAAAGTTGATGGATATGAGACTATAAAGAGGAGTTTACTGCCAGCCTTGAGTTTACGGCTGTAAACTTAAGTGTCTTGGTCGTGAACTCCTAATGATGAGGTTAAGGCTTGATTTGTTGAACAATGGATGTAGCAGGTACATTCTAACACTTATTCCTTAAGTGTACTAGGCTAAAACTCCTTAGAATGACCTTTAACAAGGCAAGAACTCATTACAAATGAGTCTGACACTAAGTTGAGTTGACTGACTGTAACGCCCACGTTTCCAGGCTAGGCATTATCATTGATGTAATAGTCTAGGTTAACCCTTGTAACTCTTTTTGGAGTATTAATGATGAAATATTTGAGTATTATGTGAATTATGTGTTTATTTTCTTAGTTATTATAGTTTAATGAATTAAGAATAAAATAAGCGTCAAAATTAAAGTATGATATAAGCCCGATATCTTTGCATAAAGATGTAGTGGTTGAAACAAGGATTCCGAAGATATAAAGAATGCCGAAATCCGAGTTACAACGAAGAAGTTATGACTTGTCGAAGTTTCGCGACAGAACCGGCAATGCTGAATGACGTAAAAAGTGAAATTTACGTTAGAGCGATATTTAGCCTTAGTGATCTAAAGGATAGTCGTAGAGTTCGTTAAACCGAGAGCATGCATAAAAAGAACGCCAAAATCTGACTTCGTATGAGGAAGTTATGATTTTTCGAAGTTTCGACTTAGTAGTATGCAGCCCGAATACTCGATTTGAGACCGAGCGGTTTTTAGCCGAAACAATCTAAATGAGGATCGAAGATCTCATTAATTGTAGTAAAACGATAAAAAGATAGGCGAAAACGGACGTCGGATGAAGAAGTTATGATTTTATAACGGAGTTTTCCTGTCCCGGCCTACTAAAAATAAATAATAAAAATAAACTCAAAATTAGCCGACGGAGTCTAAACGAAAGTTATAGATCGTAGTCTCGCCTACGCGGGGATATAAAGAACGTCGAAAACGGAGTTCGTATGAGGAAGATATAAATTTTTGAAGTTTATTAAATATTTTCGATATTTAATTTAAATATATATTAACCGATATTATCCTTGGGGGAGTCAGCGACCTTATCGTCATTACGCCCAGCGTAATTTCATATTACGCCCAACGTAATTCGAACTTCCAGCCCCTATAAAAGGAGGTCGAGGGCAACTGAGTTCATTGCTCATTTCTTCCCTTTTTCTCATGTTTTTGCATCGTTTTTCGTGCAAGAATTATCCTGATGCACCGATATCATTCCTGAGCCCCGAAGCAAGTCCCGAGGTCCCGAAGATCCCGAGAAGTAAGATTCCCGAGCCGAATCTCTGCCCGCGAGGAGTCCGGTTTTTGTGAAGATCTTCCAGATCTGCCGAAGAATACTACTTCTACAAGCCGTAGTGCTGTCTGATCATCTTCTGATCAAGTGAGTGTGTAGTTACTTTCTTCTAACACATAAATATTAAGTATTTCCTATAAAATACTTGCTATGTGTATAATACAAAGTTGTTTATATGTGTGGGTGTATAGTCCCTTTCATAAACACGGGTATAATACAAGTATTGTTTGAATGTATTAAGTATATGTTTGGGTGAGTGTGTAGTTACTTTCTTCTCACGCATAATTATGAAGTATTATATATAAAATACTTGTTATGTGTATACTTTGTTGTTATATGTGTGAATGTATATTCACTTTCTTCTATCTTATAGATCTGATTATTTCTCTATGAAATACGTGTTATGTGTGTGTGCCTCATCTGTTATGTGGAAAATGTATTGATTGAGCATGCTATACAGGTTTTAAAACTAGGTATATAAATGTATATTTTATCTAATAATATGTTGGGTAGAACATGGGTAGATAGTTGGTGTGTAATAAACAGATGAGAGGCCTCGATGTTGTTTTGATCCAGTCATCTAGCGGAATTTAGATGACGACCACAGACTTTTCTAGACAGTCCAGTGGAACGCTAGCAGGCTCATAACCTGTAGGTGTTAATGAACTTGGGTGTTCATTCACTGTATTCCATCCCCCTCATGGTTACCTTATTTGACTTATATTGCTGAGGAACCCCCGAAGCATGTGTTGTCGCCCCGATGAAATATTCTTAGACTAGGTCCCTTATGTTAGTTGTCTTAGGGACGTAAAGTGAGAATACCGGGAATGGGTAATTGGGTTATTGTTGGTTGGTGAAAATTAAATATAATTATTTATTGTGGGTTGAAAACCCTATATGCTCACCAGGCTCCCAAGCCTGACCCACTCAGTTTTATTTATATTACAGGAAGTGGCGCAAGGGCATAAGATGGATGAACTATCAAGTTGTTTTGTTTACAAGTCTGTATATGTATATATTTGTTGAATGACTTGTAATGTTATCGTTTATGCTTTATGGTCTGTATCGGAACATGACATCTCGAGTTTTGATTATATAATGAAAATACATTTCTTGATGAAATGCTTTGGTAAATATTATTTTATCATACTTTGTTTTTGGGAACAAATTCCGCAACTCTTTCAAATCAAAAGGATTTACTCTGAAATTATTTTAAAAGCATAAATGAAAATCGGTCTTTTCTGGCCGAGATTTTGGGGATGTCACAGTTGGTATCAGAGCATTAGTTTAAGCAAACTAGGAATTTGTAGGATCTCTAGACTTAAACTTAGAATGCTAAGTGAAATTTTGAGATGTGTGTCAGTTATGTTTTAGACACAAGCACTAGTTTATTTTAGGAAGGTTGCCTAAAATGCTTTTATTTGCTAAATGTTATATGTTGCCATATATGATATTATTAGTTCAGATCTATGGTCTGTTGCTGACCGGATCAGGAAACCTTATGTGTGTAGGATTCTAAGCGTACGTCTACGAATTTAGAACTAGCATGTAAAAGTTTCGGTGTGATAAGGATGATTTGAATATCTATCGTGAATGAGGATCTAATTTCACCTTATTCGATGTATAGATAAAAAATGGTGAGAACAAGAAGTGGAGTTGGAAATGCTGATGAAAACAGGAATCAACCACCAGTGATTGAGCAAATACCTATCGTAGCAGCAGCACCTGAGCCGATAACAATGGCTGGTGTACAAATGGTGATTCAAACAATGTTGGATCGTCAAATGGAGGAGACTAGGCGGTTGCTTCAACAAAATCGTGAAGAACTGTCAATTCGTGTCGAAGAGCCCGAATTAAATGAAGGGCACTCGGAAGGTGGAAACTTCAGTGGGTCTATTGGTCAAGCCAACCCACCGATAGTTAGGCAAAACAACCATGATGGAAGGAATTATGGAATGGGATGCAAGTACAAGGACTTTCTAACTTGCAAACCATCGACCTTCAAAGGAGGATCCGATTGGAGTTATGGATTGGATCTCCGAAATGGAGTTAGCCTTCATGACTTGTGGCTGCAGAGGCAAGTTGCAGACTATCTATGCAGTGCGTCAGTTCCGAGGTGGAGCCGTTCGTTGTTGGAACACTCTAAGGAAGACGTTAAGCCCTAATGAGCCACTGCAATTGACATGGGCATAATTCTTGGTGCAGTTCAAACGCAAGTTCTGCTCGACTCAAAATCTGTTGGAGTTGGAGAATAAGTTTTTGGCATTGACGAAATGCAGCATGTCAGTTGATGAATACACTAATAACTTTACAGATAAGATGGAGTTTGCTTTGCGCATCGTTCCAGATGAGCTGGCAAAGGTGGACTGGTATGCGAAGGGACTCCCATGGGAGTACGAGGTGCCAGTACGTCAGGCACATACTCTAGAGGCAGCTATCTGGGCTGCCAAATCTGTTGAGAACATGATTAAGGGGAGAACCACCAACAAGGTTGAGGTTGGTGAGAAGAGAAAGTTTGAGGGAACATCTGGTTCCGGTAAGAAAAGCAAATTTTCGAAATCTGATTCGAAAAAGTTTGGTGGAGGAAAAGGAGGAGAAGCGAAGTGGTGTGATAAGTGTAAGAAGAAGAACTTTGGGAAATGTAGTGAGGATGTAACCTGCTACAAGTGCGGAAAAATTGGGCATTTTCCCAATGAGTGTCCTAACAACAAAAGGATGTGTTTTGGTTGTAATGAAAAGGGGCACATTTTGAAAGACTATCCAAAGAAGAAGGAGGCAGCTAAGCCCAACATTCCACCAAAGCCGAAGGTGAGAGCCTTCCAGATGACACTTGAGGCTGCGAAAGATGAAGCTGATGTCGCTTCAGGTACCTTTCTCGTAAACGAATTACCTGCTCAAATTTTCTTTGATTTTGGAGCCAACTACTCCTTTATTTCGCATGAGTCTGGTAGAAAACTAGCTTTGCCTGTTGATAGACTAGATAATGCTTTATTAGTCGAAGTTGCTAGTGGCAAGTTTGTACCTGTTAGCCATCGTATGAAAGACATCTTAATCGACCTTAATGGGAATAAGTTTCACGAGGAATTATTACCTATCGAACTTAATGGTTTTGACATCGTTCTGGGAATGGATTGCTTAGCACCAATGATGCCAAAATTTTATGCAAGAAGAAGATAGTTAAAGTAAACCCGCCTGGGAAAGATTCGTTTATGGTGTATGGGGAAAAACGCAGAGAGAATTCTGGAATCATTTCCCTAATGAAAGCCAAAAAGTGTTTGACCAAGGGATGTACATCATATTTAGCATTCGTGATTGATGCTAAGAAGGAAAAGAAGGTGATGCAGAGTATTCCAGTGGTGTGTGATTATCCAGAAGTATGTTTCGAAGATCTTCCTGGATTACCACTTGATAGACAAGTGGAGTTCAGAATTGACTTGTTACCAGGAACCACGCCAATAGCAAAAGCACCTTATCGATTAGCACCGACGAAGATGAAGGAGCTGATGATGCAACTTCAGGATTTATTAGACAAAGGTTTCATTAGACCTAGTTCATCGCCCTGGGGAGCTCCGGTGTTATTCGTGAAGAAGAAAGATGGAAGTATGAGAATGTGCATTGATTACAGAGAGCTGAACAAGGCAACGATAAACAATAGATATTCGTTGCCAAGGATTGATGACATGTTTGATCAATTGCAAGGTTAGAGCTATTTCTTGAAGATCGATCCAAGGTCAGGATATCATCAGCTAAAAGTAAGATTGCAAGATATCGAGAAGACCGCATTCAGAACTAGGTATGGGCGTTACGAGTTCTTGGTTATGTCGTTTGGACTAACCAATGCTCTGGCAGCATTCATGGATTTAATGAATAGGGTTTGTAATCCGTTCCTTGATAAATCCGTGATAGTGTTCATAGACAACATGCTGATTTATTCGAAAAGCTAAGAGGAGCATGGCAGACACTTGCGAGAAGTGTTGGAAGTTTTGAAGAAGGAGAAGCTGTATGCGAAGTTCTCCAAATGTGATTTTTGGATTCGTGAAGTCCAATGCTTGGGTCACGTGGTCAACTAAGAAGGGATAATGGTTGATCCAGCAAAGATTGAAGCTGTAATGAAGTGGGAACAACCGAAAAGTCCCACAGAGATCCGAAGCTTTTTAGGATTAGCCGGATATTACCGATGGTTTATCCAAGGCTTTTCTTCGATTGCTACTCCATTAACAGCTTTGACCCACAAAGGAGCTACTTATGCTTGGAGTGATAAGCATAAAGAAGCATTCGAGAAGCTAAAGAAGAAGCTATGCGAGGCACCGGTACTTTCTTTACCCGATGGAGTTGAAGACTTTGCTGTTTATAGCAATGCATCTAGGGTTGGATTGGGTTGTGTTTTGAACCAAAGAGATAAGGTGATAGCATATGCGTCTCGACAGCTGAAGGAGCATGAAAAGAATTACCCGACTCATGATTTAGAGTTGGCAGCGGTAGTTTTCGCTCTGAAAATATGGAGGCATTACCTCTATGGCACGAAGTGTAAACTTTTCACTGATCATAAGAGTCTCCAATATCTCTTTAATCAGAAAGAGTTAAATATGAGGCAACGAATCTGGCTAGAGTTACTCAAGGACTACGATTGTGAGATACTTTACCACCCTGGAAAAGCTAATGTTGTTGCTGATGCTCTCAGTCGGAAAGTCAATCTTGAAAGGAAGAGGCCAAGAGCATTGAGAATAGAAGTTGTCTCAACAATTGTGGAGAGTATAAAGAAAGCTCAAGAAGAAGCTTTAGAGAAGAATGACCGAAAGGCAGAACGTTTGGGTAAAACGTTAGTGTTCGGTATAAACAGTCACGAACTGAAGGTGTTCCAAGATCGGATTTGGGTACCTAAGTCCGGAGGAATTAGAGATCTTCTGATGGAAGAAGCTCACAAGACCATGTACTCGATTCATCCGGGTAGCACTAAAATGTATAGGGACCTGAAACCCTACTACTGGTGGCCGACGATGAAGCTTGATGTTGCAAAGTATGTGGTCGAGTGTGTGACTTGTGCGAGAGTCAAGACACAACATCAGAAACCATTTGGGAGTTTAAAGCCTTTACTAGTGCCTATGGGTAAAAGGGAAGACATTGCTATGGATTTTGTCACTAAACTACCCCAAACAAAGAATGGTCACGACATGATTTGGGTGGTTGTTGATCGATTCACTAAGAGTTCGCATTTCATAGCAGCCAAGGAGAAATGGTCTATGGATAAGCTTGAGAATTCGTATGTGAAGGAAATTGTGAGGCTTCACGGTGTTCCGTTAACGATTGTATCGGATCATGATAGCCGTTTCACCTCATGGTTTTGGAAAAGTCTACAAGAGGAAATGGGTACCAAGTTGTGTTTAAGTACAGCTTACCATCCGCAGACTGATGGTCAGAGTGAAAGAACAATACAAACACTTGAAGATATGTTGAGAGCATGTACCCTGGAATTCCTAGGTAATTAGGATGAACATTTACCTTTGGTATAATTTTCCTACAATAATAGTTTCCACTCGAGCATAAAGATAGCACCTTATCAAGCTTTGTACGGACAGAAGTGTCGTACGCCATCTTGTTGGCTTGAGGTTGGAGAAAAGTAGTTTATGGGTCCCGAGATGGTCCATCAAACTGCTAAGAAGTTGAAAGTGATCAGGGAAAGAATGTTAGCAGCTCAAGATCGTCAAAAGAGTTATGCTGACAAGAAGTGAAGACCGATGACTTTTGAGGTTGGAGATTCGGTTTTGCTTAAAGTCTCGCCGTGGAAGGGACTTATAAGATTTGGTAAAAGGGAAAAGTTGAGTCCAAGGTTTATTGGACCGTTTAAAGTTCTTCAGAGGGTTGGGAACCAAGCTTACAAGCTCGAATTACCCGAAGAACTGAATGGAATTCACAACACTTTTCATGTGTGTTATTTGAGGAAGTTCACGGGAGAAGTTCCCGATATAATTCAAATTTTTGAATTGAGAATTGATTAAAACAAGAGGTTAGTTGAAGAACCAGAGGCAATTGTTGACCGAAAGACTAAGAAGCTTCGACGCAAGATGGTCGAATTAGTGCTTGTTCGTTGGAAACATTTGAATGGGCCAAATCTCACTTGGGAAACGGAGAGTGACATGTTGAGTCGCTATCTGCATTTGTTTTTTGATGTGTGATTCCGGGGACGGAATCATTCTAAGGGGGAGAGAATTATAATGCCCGCGTTTCCTGGCTAGGCATTATCATTGATGTAATAGTCTAGGTTAACCCTTGTAACTCTTTTTGGAGTATTAATGATGAAATATTTGAGTATTATGTGAATTATGTGTTTATTTTCTTAATTATTATAATTTAATGAATTAAGAATAAAATAAGCATCAAAATTAAAGTATGAGATAAGCCCGATATCTTTTCATAAATATGTATTGGTTGAAACAAGGATTCTGAAGATATAAAGAATGTCGAAATCCGAGTTACAACGAAGAAGTTATGACTTGTCGAAGTTTCGCGACAGAACCGACAACGCTGAATGATGTAAAAAGTGAAATTTACGTTAGAGCGATATTTAGCCTTAGTGTTCTAAACGAAAGTCGTAGAGTTCGTTAAACCGAGAGCATGCATAAAAAGAACGCCAAAATCTGACTTCGTATGAGGAAGTTAAGATTTTTCGAAGTTTCGACTTAACAGTATGCAGCCCGAATACTCGATTTGAGACCGAGCGGTTTTTAGCCGAAACAATCTAAATGAGAATCGAAGATCTCATTAATTGTAGTAAAACGATAAAAAGATAGGCGAAAACGGACGTCGGATGAAGAAGTTATGATTTTATAACGGAGTTTTCCTGTCCCGGTCTACTAAAAATAAATAATAAAAATAAATTCAAAATTAGCCGACGGAGTCTAAACGAAAATTGTAGATCGTAGTCTCACCTACGCGGGGATATAAAGAACGTCGAAAATGGAGTTCGTATGAGGAAGATATGAATTTTTGAAGTTTATTAAATATTTTCGATATTTAATTTAAATATATATTAACCGATATTATCCTTGGGGGAGCAGCGACCTTATCTTCATTACGCCTAGCGTAATTCGAACTTCCAGCCCCTATAAAAGGAGGTCGAGGGCAACCGACTTCATTGCTCATTTCTTCCCTTTTTCTCGCGTTTTTGCATCGTTTTTCGTGCAAGAATTATCCCGAAGCCCCGGTATCATTCCCGAGCCCCGAAGCAAGTCCCGAGGTCCCGAAGATCCCGAGAAGTAAGATTCCCGAGCCGAAGCTCTGCCCGCGAGGAGTCTGGTTTTTGTGAAGATCTTCTAGATCTGCCGAAGAATACTACTTCTACAAGCCGTAGTGCTGTCCGATCATCTTCTGATCAAGTGAGTGTGTAGTTACTTTCTTCTAACACATAAATATTAAGTATTTGCTATAAAATACTTGCTATGTGTATAATATAAAGCTGTTTATATGTGTGGGTGTATAGTCCCTTTCATAAACACGGGTATAATACAAGTATTGTTTGAATGTATTAAGTATATGTTTGGGTGAGTGTGTAGTTACTTTCTTCTAACGCATAATTATGAAGTATTATATATATAAAATACGTGTTATGTGTATAATTTTTTGTTATATGTGTGAATGTATATTCACTTTCTTCTATCTTATAGATCTGATTATTTCTCTATGAAATACGTGTTATGTGTGTGTGCCTCATCTGTTATGTGGAAAATGTATTGATTGAGCATGCTATACAGGTTTTAAAACTATGTATATAAATGTATATTTTATCTAATAATATCTTGAGTAGAACATGGGTAGATAGTTGGTGTGTAATAAACAGATGAGAGGCCTCGATGTTGTTTTGATCCAGTCATCTAGCAGAATTTAGATGACGACCACAGACTTTTCTAGACAGTCCAGTGGAACATTAGCAGGCTCATAACCTGTAGGTGTTAATGAACTTGGGTGTTCATTCACTGTATTCCACCCCCTCATGGTTTTCTTATCTGACTTATATTGCTGAGGAACCCCCGAAGCATGTGTTGTCGCCCTGATGAAATATTCTTAGACTAGGTCCCTTATGTTAGTTGTCTTAGGGACGTAAAGTGAGAATAACGGGAATGGGTAATTGGGTTATTGTTGGATGGTGGAAATTAAATATAATTATTTATTGTGGGTTGAAAACCCTATATGCTCACCAGGCCCCCAAGCCTGACCCACTCAGTTTTATTTGTATTACAGGAAGTGGCGCAAGGACATAAGATGGATGAACCATCAAGTTGTTTTGTTTACAAGTCTGTATATGTATATATTTGTTGAATGATTTGTAATGTTATCATTTATGCTTTATGGTCTGTGTCAGAACATGACATCCCGAGTTTTGATTATATAATGAAAATACATTTCTTTTGTGAAATGCTTTGGTGAACATTGTTTTATCACGTTTTGTTTTTGGGAACAAATTCCGCAACTCTTTCAAATCAAAAGGATTTACTCTGAAATTATTTTAAAAGCATAAATGAAAATCGGTCTTTTCTAGCCGAGATTTTGGGGATGTCACACTGACTGAGCTTTCAATGCAAAATTTTTCAGGTTGTCACACCACCTCTCCTGGTGATCTTTCCCCTGCAGACTGTTCTCACCCACTTGGGGCTCCATAAAAACATGAGTCGTAAGATACCCATAAAAACAAGGTTTCTTTAGATTCTTTTGATAGATTGTTTATGGTTAACCAACATATTAAAGCGAGTGTATAAGGTGAAAATAATGTGGCACTCAGAAAAATTATTTTATTGGTGTAGTGTGTGTGGTTAACCGGCACATCAATGTAAGAATATTTTGGATCAAGGTTCACATGGTTTTGTATGGGTGATCGACCATCTGTTTTATGATCCATGTCATCCTTAACATAGAATTGAGATAAGTGTAATCGAAGATTAACATGTCATTGACCCCACTCAATGAACTTCAAATTATCTAGGAGATTCATGGATATTGAAAATGGAAAAAAATCTTTGCCTACCTAAATAACTTTGTGTTGTATGTTTACAACATCCTTTTACACATCATAGACCCAATTATGGATCCTATACTTACTTAAATAAATTAGGGAACTATGCTTAAAGGTTAATAAAGCAAAAAAGAATTGAATTAATACTGAATGATGTCTACAAGATAATCCAATAAAATCTATTGCTATAAGACCTCTCGAAAGGAATAACTATTAGGATGAACAATCTAGTCGAAATTCGTAGTTTAGGAATAGTTCTCTTGGACAAATAGAAAGATCATGCCTTAGATAAAGATCTTCCTGAGGTTCCTCTAACCACTGCATTCTAAGACTATTAGAAATAGTTATCAAGCGTATTGTTGAAGTATAATGGAATTCCGTTAGAATAGGAGTTAACCATGGCCATCATTATCAACTAGCTGACATATACATATAATCAGTTCGCCGTTATTTTGATATGAACAACCTTGAAATATCGATAAAGTAGTTTCATTGGGACTAACATGTTCAATCGTAGAAACTCCAAGTTCAAAAGCTCCTATATTCGCTATCATGAATATAAGTGTCAAGAAAAATAAAGCTAGTTGTCCATGCATGAAAGGAGATTAGTGTTGAGATACCTAATATAGCCTTAGACGCTCAAGGAAAAAAGGAAGGCTTATTCTGAGACATGTTTTGATAGGCTATTCGTTTCTATAACAAGGGTAGGATTAATAAAGCATAAATGCCCAATATGTGTGATGGATAAGACTGAAACATGGAAATGATAATTTGATCATGGATTAAGAGCCCATTCTATTCTTCATAAGTTCAAAATGCAACTCTTTCTTGTGAATTTTAAGTCTATAATCATATATAAAATTTTGTAATACCATTGGAATATTACTTTACGTCCTTTTAGTATTTTTCTTAGGATCAATTACTGTCATTTAAGAGAATGTGTGGTGACTAAAAGGAAGTAACCAGACTGAAACATGGAGTAGAAATTCTAATCATGAATACTGAGTCGTTGCTACTATTCATAGGATCAAAAGACATCTCGTTCTCCCAAATGTTCAGTCTATGGTTTTATGATTTAAAAATTGTTTATAAAAATTTTCAAAAGATTATTATGAGTTATTTAGAATGTGTTTAAAAGAAAGTCACGAAATATATGAAACTAGTATAGTAACAATGGTTCAAAATCAAATTTAGACAATTGAATGAAATATAGTATTGTGGAATCATTTTCTTGAAAATGAGAATTACATTACCAAATATCTAGTTATATAGGATTTTGAAATTCATTTACCCACAAGTCTTGTGATAAATGCAAGTCTTATTTGTCAGGGTAGACGAATATCTATTGGAATGCACTTGACTAACGGACCGTTCAAATTTTTCCATAATGCATAATGATTCAAATACATCCTAAAGTTTGGGTAAAATGCATTTGTGGAATAATATTCTTGGAAATATTAACAAGAAATTCATTTCCATGTATAACTTAGATAAGATTTTGGATATCATTTGACCCTAAGTCTTATGATAAATGCAAATTTTGTTTATCACGATAGATGGTGAATACATTACTTGATAATGAGAATATATGGTTGAATTAGTTCAAACTAATGGAATGCTCAGATAAACCACAATACATAGTAAGACCAATTTCCTACGAAAATGTGTATCTATATAAACACTAAGTTTGGGACCTTTCAAGTGTCCAAAGCTTTCATAAAACGATGTTAAGAATCACCTGGAAATAGAATGAGGTACACATATCCAATAGGGATAGTGATCATCTTAGTCAAAAGTTTATCGATCATCTAAGTAATTTTGAAAGAGCTTCACGAGTTGTCACCACCTAGAAAACTATCATAAGGAGTGTAGTTGGAAATAGAAATAAATTATTGTTTGATTTGATACTTGATGAGTAGTATTATTCTTAACCAAACAATTCATGAATTGTACCATGAATAATGTTACAAGAGTCTTTGGTCTTGAACTGATGAGTAAAGGTGTCGAACTCAAGGGGAATGAAGGTGTACCAAATTAAATAACAGAATATATATATATATATATATATATATATATATATATATATATATATATATATATATATTTATAGGTTTAGGTTCATTTGAGACCATTCTAATTTTGTGAGATCGTGAGACCAAATCTAAAAATAATTTTAAAATGCAAAATAAATGGAAAAATCCAAAAATTCTTATTTTTTAAATATTATTTTTGGAGCTTGAATTAACTAGAATATTACACTATACATATTCTAAAAAATAATTTTAAAATGCAAAATAAATGGAAAAATAAAAAAATTCTTTTTTAAATACTATTTTCGGAACTTGAATTAACTAAAAAAATTAAAAAAAAAATCTCATTTTTTTTTTGAAAAATACGTGAAATATTCTAATAGAATATTACACTGTACATATTCTTAAAAATAATTTTAAAATGAAAAATAAAAGGAAAATTCCAAAAATTCTTTTTTTAAATATTATTTTCGGAACTTGATTTAACTAAAAATAAATAAATAAATAAATGCGTCTCACGGTCTCACAAAATTAGGCCGTCTCACATGAACCTAACCCTATATATATATATATATATATATATATATATATATATATATATATATATATATATATATATATATATATATATATATATATATATATATATATATATTGGTAAGCAAATAAACAATTTATTAGGTAACCACTTTTATTTAGATCTCGAATCACTATGTAAATATGGTTAATTCATATGAAGTGCAATTAATTTTGATAAATATTCACTGATTTATAAATTGATTAGATCGGATGGTCATGTCACTAATCCTATGGTTCTAACTTGTATACCAGCAAAGGTAGCTCCTATAAACTTAGTCTATTTGTTTATATTATGTAATGACTCATATGATTAGTCCCAGGGTTAGTGGCAACTTCTTCATTTGTCAAAGCTATTAGATCAATCATGAATACTAAATCAATTCTATTATTTTTACCATACGAATGACACCAGTTATATCTATCTACAACACAACTAGACAAGTTCTAATCTCCTAGTTGTCAATTAGACAGTTGATTCAAGATACATAATCCAAACCTATTCCTTAGATCATGGACTTAATTCCATAGACATAACAAAATCAATATCGATACACAAGGGGCCTTTAATTGAGCATTAAGAAGACAAATTAAAAACTATTAAAATCCTTTTAATGAATTCAAAATAGATCATCTACATATAAATAAAAGTATTAGGAATTAGCCCATAATCAAAACTAAATAACTAAAACAAACCAGAAAATCAAACATATTGCAAGCTAAAGACTAAAAAGTTCACTCAAAACCTTCTCCTCCTTCTTTTTGGCTCATACTTCATTTGATTTTTGCAACATCCAGTTTGTAGATATTCTTTTGATAAGTTAATAATATAAAATTTTAGAAATTTTGTATGGCCACAACGTGGCATTAGGTGAGCCAGATCATGGGATTAGCTGAGAAGAACACGCTTTTGGTGTGATGCGACGACATGGCAACTGTTGTGGGCCAAAATCCTAATTTAATGATTGATGCCCTAAAGGAGATAACTTACAGTGGATTATACAAGAAATCTTAGATGAAGTTGATGATTGCAATTAGAGTTAGTTTTGACATCATAAAATTTGGGGAGATTGTAAGGTCGAACCTTATAATCTGATTAGTTCCAGCACCAGCGCTAACGCCAACAGAAGCTCGTATACCTAAAAGCCAGTGTTAGCGTGTGATCACTTGTACTAGTGCATTTACTTTCTACTTTGTAATTATAGTAATAGTAGCAGTCGGTTAACTAATTCTTAATGTTAGTGATAACAATCAATCTATTTACTTAGATTAGTTTCAATCCCTTTAATTTTGGGATTGATTGTTGTCACACCCCAAAACCGAGAACGGCGGAAACGTTCTGGAGCGGAGGACGTCATGTAAAGTATCACAACAATGCAAAGTAGTAATCAAGCAACAACATCATCCATTGCATTAATAGTATGGTTTTAATTACAAGCGTGTTCTTTCATAGTATAAAACAACGTAATGAATAATCAAAATAAAAGACGAGTCTTGACTGCTCCGTCTTCACAAAACCTGGTCGTCGTACCTGTCTATTTGTGACCTGAGAATATAAGTTATTTTGAAAGCGAGTATCAGCAATAAAGCTGGTGAATTCATAATTATTTATGTGACTTTGATTTGTAAAACTGTAAAGAAAAGACTTGTAATTGTTCGAAGGAAAGTTTGTATAAGTATGAAAATGTTTGTAAGTAATTGTAAACGTTTGAAAATCCTAGAAAATCTCATATTTCCTACTAGTATCAAAAGTAGTCTTCTACCAAGACCCGACTGTTTTGAAAGAAGCCTTCTACCAAGACCTGACTGTTTTGAAAGTAGCCTTCTACCAAGACCCGACTGTTTTGAAAGTAGCCTTCTACCAAGACCCAAATGTTTTGAAAGTATGAACCTCTACATAAGTGAAGGTTTTTCCTTGTACAACTATTATTATTATTTAAATCTAATCTACCTCATCGATTATGAGAATATGACACAAAGTAAAGGTAATAAGGAAAATAATATAATAACTAGAATTGTATCCTTTTCTATTTGTCGTATGTAAAGTGTAAGTACTGTAGTATTTTTAATATGTGACTACTATTGTACTAATTGCCTTAAAACGAGTATTGAGGTATAACGTGATGGCTAGATCCCATACTAAATGCTCTCCCTGTCAAAAGATTTTAGGAACCAAACGCGACCCCAGCAATGATTGCAAGTTGTGAACATCCACATTATGATTATATGATCATGTATACCCAATATAACTATCACCTTTTGTTTAGAACAATGCGTTAATGATTTATTGGTATAGTTAGATCATGTACTTGTTCCATTCTATAACACCTTATTATGTATGTTCTATTACCATGTATTGTATCTCTTCATATAGTATGTAATGTATTAGTATTATTGTAATTGTATTTCTATAACTGTATCTCTTCATATAGTTAGTATTGTATTAGTATAGACTCATGAATGAACTAACTCTTGTGTGATTCCCTGTACTTGGGATAGTAAGTTGTATCTCCTAACTATACCTATTATAGCTACTAGTAATGTACTTGTATAACCGAAGTATGCCTTTGCTACCCAAAGGTACTGAACTGACTAATGGAACTTTTATGTCTACATATGTATACATGATATATAACTAATATTTAGACTACATTCGGACGAATAACCGACGCCCTAAGGCCACATCCCAACGAGGAAAAGGAAATAAAGTGAGCTAGCCGTCCTAAGTCCTTTAAACATTACTTCTATAACTATACATATATAGGCATGCATTTGACAATATAAAAGTATAAAAGAAGTATTGTAAAACCTTTGAAAAGTTTAATAACTAAGAAATGATGACTTGATGTCAGTTTATGAAATGATTTGAAATCAGTTTGTTTGTTAAGAACAGTTTTAAGTATATAAGAAAACCTTTGTTTGAAACACAATTCTAACAGAGTTTGAAAGGAAACATACAGTATGCAAGACAGTTTGATAAAGAGCTTTAACATGTAAAAACGTTTTAGTAAGTCATTTGGAAGTAGTATCTTGAGTAAACAGCTAAAAGTGTAATAAATCCATTTGTATGCTAGTTATTAATCACATGTGATTGATGTACTAACTAGCATGATTCAACTTGTATTCCCCCCCCCCCATAAAAGCATTTATAAACATTTAAAAACATTTAAAAGGGTTATTTAAGGGGTATGAACTCACCTGCAGTGAGTGGATCAGGTGGAAGTGTCAGACAAGTGCTTGGTGTTAAGTGAAGATTTAAACACACACAATGATCCTAATAACATATAAAGTCATATGTATATATAAAATTAGTGATTATAGCACTCATTAGACAATTATAAACATCCTAATGCGCGTAAAACACTTTGGTCAAAGTGCTAGGAGGCCATTGGATTGTAACAAAGGAGTGCAAGGCATCATACTTGAGTTTATGGTCTATGGACCATACTTAATGGAGTTTACGGCCCAGGGGAGTTTACTCCTGGATGTAAACTCTGTAATGGGTCTCCATTTGAGGCTTAAAGGTAAGGTGTCTTAAGTGGTTAAGTGTTCCAAGGCTTAAACAAGAGGCTAGGTGAGTTTAAGGTCCAAGAATGACTCTAGCTTGTGTTTACAGCCAAGGGACCACTTCCCCATGAGTTTATGGTCGTAAAATCATGGTAGGAAGTACCATTTCGTTGCTTGAAGTCCCTAGTTCAATGGTGGTTGGTTTTATGCTAAGTTCTAGTCAATTGGAAGGAGGAAAGGGCATCATTGCACCCTTATAGGGAGTTTACGGCCTTAGGAGATCCTTGGCCGTAAACTCTCATTCAACCATTGATTCTTGATGATTCTAAGCTTTAAACATGCTAAAAATAGTGTACAATGAGTTAGAACAAGAGTACTTACGATCTAGGAGCTTGAATGGTCGATTTTGGCCAAGAACACTAGTGTGTGTTCTTCGTGTTCTTGGTGAAACTTGAAGATCTACAAAATGGAATGATTTCACGGATGAAATCATGTAAGATCACTAGATCATGTAAGATATCAACTAATTAGGACAGTAAACTTACGAGTTTTGAAAGAATTAACTAATGGCCAACATATCATCATATGGGGTGGAGTTTACAGCCCACATGGAGTTTACGGCCATAAACTTCCATGTGGTGGCCGTGAACTCCAGGTAAGGGTGTTTGAGGCTCGTTCTTTGTACATTAAATCTAGCAGATAAACCCTGACACTTATCCCTTAAGTGTACAAGGCTCAGAACACTCAAATAGGCTCCAAATTGGGCCAAATGATAGCAAGAATGAGTTTGACTTTCAATGAAGTGTTAGACTGAACAGATGGAAAGTTTCGGGTTATCACATCGTCCCCCTGTTAGAGGGAATTTTGTCTCGAAATTAGAACTTAGGTAAGGAAGTAGGTATGAATAATCGAGCAATTAGGTGGGGATACTTCCTATTCGATCGATTCTCGTGCTCCCAAGTGAATTCAGGTCCTCGATTGGCATTCCAGCGAACCTTCACTAATGGGATGTGGCGTTGCTTCGTCCGCTTGACCTCTCGGTCCATGGTCACTAAGGTTCTTCCACGAAGGTGAGGCTCTTGTTGAACTCGATCTCGTCGAGTGGGATTACAAGAGTCCTGACGGAAGGGTACTTTTTCAAGTTCGAGACGTGGAGGGTAAAATGTATGTTATTGAGTTCGCGAGTAAGTTGAATTTGTGAGTTATAGGGCCAATTCTGGCAAGAATCTCGGAGGTCCTAACTATCTTGGATTTAGCTTTCCACGCTTTCCGAAGCGTATCAAGCCTTCCCTAGGTGAGACTTCCAAAAGAATTTGGTCTCTCACTTGGAATTCCAATGATTTCTTCCTCTTGCTTCTCTTCCCAGTCAAGGGCCACTCCCTTCTGGGTCAAAGTTGTAAGAGGTCTCAGTTATTCGCGAGAAGTTCTAAATGAACTACGACAGTAGGTCAGCGAGACCTAGAATTTGGCGAATTTCCGTCGGCATCTTCAGTGCTGACAAATTTTCAACGGTTTTGATTTTTGGAAGGGTCTTCAAGAATTCCCACATCACTAATAGTGTGTCTTAGGAATTTGACTCTTCAATTCCAAAACTCGTATTTAGAGAACTTTGCGTAAAGCTTCTCTGATCGTATTGTTTCCATGGTTTGTTGTAGATGCTCTCTATGATTTTCTTCTTACTTACAAGAGTAAGTCATTTTACAGGGACAATGACGAACTGATCCAAGTAAGAATGGCGTACCGTATTCATTAAGTTCATGAATACTACGGGCGCATTGGTCTTATCCGAGGGGTATCACTACGCACTCGCAGCGTCCGTATCGAGTTTGGAAGATTGTCCTCGGGACATCCTTCTCTAACACTCGCAACTGGTGATATTCGGATCTCAGGTCCATTCCTAAAAGGTACATCGTTCCTTGCGGTTGGTCAACCAATTCTTCTATGCGAGGCAGATGGTAATGGTTCCTAATGGAGATCTTGTCAAGGTCTCTGCAGTCGATGCTCTTATGAAAAAATCCGTCGACCTTCTTGAAGAATATGACTGGTGCTCTCTAGGGTGAGAAGCTTGGTCTTTCCATTCCATTGCTGAGTACTCGTTAAGCTGTCTGGATGGTTCTTGTATCTCCGTGGGTGTTAGACTGTATGTAACATCCCGAAATATCAAGAGTAGAGTTGAAGGGCTAAAAGAGTAAGTTGTGAAAGAGTGACTCGGCGAGTCCATGGATGGACTCGGCGAGTAGAGTCGCGACTGGGTCGCGTGCTAAGTAGCCGACTCGGCGAGTCAGTGAGGAGGACTCGACGAGTAGGCGCTGATTGGAGAAAACCCTAATTCTCGGGGTTGAGCCCTATATAAAGAACATTATGTTTTCCTCCCAGCCTCCTTATCACCCCTTGAGCCCCAGAAAACCCTAAATCGCGGAGAAGCACCATTATTGAGTGGATTGGAGCTTGGAGAAGTAATTGTTGAAGGAATTTTGGGAGATTGAAGGCTTGGAGCAAGGGGCTTTGCTTGGATTCGAATTACATTGCAGTTGGGGCATCTCTTGGAGGTAATATCTCGTTCTTGGGCTGTTATTATGTGTTTCTTCATTTTGGGGTTTGTGGGAACTTGTCTATGGATGTAATGGGAAGTCTAGAGGTTAGATCTGAGGTTGCTACCTCAGATCTAGAAGGGAGAAGAATCAGAGAGCATGAAAGTCCCTGTGTTGGAGTGTTTAGTGAAGCTTTCATGTCCCAAACCCTAGCCCAATGTGCAAATGGCCTAGATCTCTTTGGATTCACGTAAAGTTTGCCACTTTACGTGATGGATGAGTGGTAGGAGGCTAGATCTATGTTTTGGAGCAATTGCATGGCCTGGAATGCTTCCGAATGGATTCAGACCGGTGGTACTCGGCGAGTCACATGGGTGTACTCGACGAGTTGGATGAAGATGGCCTGGAACTCGGCGAGTTGTATGAACAACTCGACGAGTAGGTTGATGATAGTCTTGGACTCGGCGAGTCTGTTCTTGGACTCGACGAGTCTTGTCGAAGAGTCCCGATATTCCCTGGTTGAGTCGAGAATCGGTGAGTCAAGGGATGACTCGGTGAGTTGTGTGCGAGTGGACTCAGAGTTGTTGGACTCGGCGAGTCTCGGAGTGACTCGGCGAGTTAGGTCGCGGATTGAGTGAAGTTCTGATTATAGAAACTCGGCGAGTCATAGAGTTGACTCGGCGAGTAGGGTCAGTCAGGGTTGACTTTGACTGAGGACTTTGATTTTGACCAAGGGTTGACCGTTGACTTTTAGGGTTTGGTCAGCGATGTGGCCTTTGGGCCAAAAGAGGGGTAAAATAGTCTTTTACCCTTAAGAGGGTGCATTGAGAGGATTGATTCTAGTCTCGAGAGTTATAGTCATGAGAGTTTTGCCTTACGTGTTAGGCGGTGGCGAGTTCGAGATCCGAGTATGGAGATATCTGCTTTTTGCTTGCCAGGTGAGTCTTCTCACTATACTTTACCTTGAGTAGGTAACCAGAGTTATGTGACAGAGTATTTGTATGCTATGTATGTTATGTGTTGTACTGCATTATTTCTATGTGATTTATGCTGTGCATGGTTGCAGAGTTGGAACCGAAGGGTTCCTAGAGTTAGAACCGGAAGGTTCATAGAGTTAGAACCTGAGGGTTCACAGAGTTTGGGTGCACGGACCCATAGAGTTATAGCCTCGAGTGGCTTGTATGTGTTATGTGTGTGGTATTTTGGGGAACTCACTAAGCTTCGTGCTTACAGTGTTTTGTGTTTTGTTGTTTTCAGGTTTCTTTCAGTATCACGGTACGGCACCGGCTTGATTGTACACACCAGAGCAAGAGTCATATTCTGGAGGATCCTGGTTTTCTATGCAAGTGAAAATGGAGCTATGTTTTGTAATTTGATTATGAATGAGATTTTTAACAAGTGTTCTAAGAATAAAATGATTATTTAAAATGAAAGAATTGTTTTGAAATTTGCGGTGTTACAAGTTGGTATCAGAGCCTTGGTTTGAGGGATTCGGATGCGCCTTTGGGTAAATCTGGACTCAAACTGAGGAAGTAAGAAAAAAAAAATTTCAAAGAAATAATTTTCTAAAAAGTGAATAAGAGTTCAAAAAGAAAGCAAGAAAGAGCAGTGTGTACAATCAGCCAGAGCCCGAACGGTGATTTCCCAAAATACCCTTATTTTTGTGTTATGAGATATTTATGATGCACTTTATGAGATATTATTGCATGCTAGAGGCAGGCTAGGTATTTCACATCTTAGGACTAGAGTAGCCTGATCTGTGATGCCTTAGCCTAGGACTTGTTGTTATATGTGTTATGCTTTTGAGTATGTGATGAGTGAGAGTACCCAGTTAGAACCCATGAGGGGTAGAGTTGCAGAGTTCAGTGGTACTTCCGAGGATGAGCCGAGAAAGTGGAGTTATCACAGAGAGGGAGACCTATGTATTCTTCGATGCTCGAATGTTGCTTGCTTTGTGCTTTGTGGAACTCTCGATGATGGGAGTCAGCTACCAAGTGAATATGACGATATTCAGGAGGTAGATGGCTGGCATCACAGGGAGCTCTTCAGCAGCTGATAGCAAAGAAGTGGGAGGACAACGGAAGAGCCTAGGGAGTAACCCTAGCCAGATGAGTGCGCGGGTAGAGTAGAGAATTTCGCTAGGGAGCGAGCACGCGCGATGGGATTGGTGACAAATCAGGTCGAGCAGCTACTTAGGAGCTCTGGGATGGTCCGTGTGGAAAGTATGGGTAGATGTGGCAGGTAGTATGGGCCCGTACTACTGAAAGCAGAGGACCCATACATGAAACAGGGAGTATTCTGAAGGTCCTAAGAAGCGGATTGAGGAGTGATGTTATGGTTCGAGTACCATACATCGGAGCGGAGTGAAGAGAGATGTTATGGTTCGAGTACCATACATCGGAGCAGATTGAGGAGTGATGTTATGGTTCGAGTACCATACATCAAAGCGGATTGAGGAGTGGTGTTATGGTTCGAGTACCATACGCCGGAGCATATTGAGAAGAGATGTCATGGAATGAATACCATGGTTCATAGGGAAAGATGTTTGTGGTTCCCCGGCTATCCGGTTATGATTGAGTTCGGAGAGGCGTCCCTTGAGAGGAAGATCGAGAGCCTCTCAGAGTATTTTAGTAAGGAGTCAGTGAGAAGGAAGAATTTCAATCTGAGTTGAGCGATCAGTCGATAAAGGAGATGTCACCTTCTATGATCTGGGTGGTTCTGATTATGTTCGTGTGCAAATATGAGAAGCATGATGTTGAGTTTTGGGTTGGGGGTAAACCCTGCAGGTCGTCATTGATGATGATTTTTCCCCCAGTGTATTAGGTAGCATGTGTGCCGCGAGGCGGTGACTTATCATGAGCAGATAGTCAGTTGGGACTGAGGTAGTCGAGGACCACACTACACCTATTTGAGTATAGTAGGATGTATTATAGTGGTATCAGTGGGGAGTTCAGTCGAGTTTAGCAGTGCAGAGAGTTTTCTATCTATGTTGGGTGTTGAATATGGGAGTGGGTCCCTGTTCTTGGGATGATCCCGGTGTTGGAGCGATGTTTGATGAGTTGAGGTGAGGGGTACGATGATTTTGCGGTTCAGTCTATGAGCCAGAGATGTTATTGAGCAGTTGAGATGCTTAGTGCTAGATTGGTATGAGATTTGGAACGACTAGAGGCAGTCGTGATGAGAAGTTCTTGAGGAGTTCATCAGAGGTTCACAGTATATGAGGTCGATTGATTTCCTTAAGAAGGAATTATCGGGCGTTGTGTAGCACTTTCCTGGGGCAGGTGCGATTTCGCTGGTGAAAAATAGTTGTGGGTTGGTTGCGTGCTAATTGGTGATGGTTCGAACCCTAAGTGGGGGAGAACCGGGTACAATATGTAAGAAAGCAGAGATTTGTCAAGAGCAGTTATAAGTGGAGTATAGAGATCTGCTGTAAGAAATCATGAGACCAGAGATGTCGGTGATCGAGGAAAGAGGTCAGAGTGAGTTAATGCGGGAAGTACTTGTTGAGAATGATGAATGTCTCCACGGCAGGTGTTTGGTGGTCAGTGTTGTTGCAAGTAGATAGAGAATGATTGGGCAGCCAACTCCCGGGTCAGTATGTGTATCCTTGTTTGGATTTTGAGCGGTAGAAAATGGGTTCGGAGAATTATCAGCGTATTTAGTAGCGTTAGCGTTTTCTTGTATTCCAATTGAGAAATTGGATACACCGAGGTTGCAATTTGGAAAAAAAAATGCAGATCTAATTATGGGGTTCAGAGGAAATGTATTATTGTGTCTATATGATGCTTGGGGCAGGAGATCAGTGGTTGTGGCAGGATCTTGTGATGTTCTGTTGGGGTATTCCGAGATATCTGGGTATGATATCTTTATTTCGGAGTTACTCGTGAATCTTGAATTGAATCGACTTGTGGTATATCAGGTATCTATGGATCTAGTGGGAGCCCTTCGAGTATGGGCATCCAGGGAGATTATTTGAGAGAGTGGATTTTCGCAAGGGTGGGCATTTGTTATGTTGATTGCCTCCAGAGTCTGTGATGGATATTCGAGTCGAGTATGGGTAGCCGTTGATGATAGTCTTCGGAGCACGAGCTAGTGGAGTCAGAGGGTGTTGTGATACTGCGGGGAGCCGTAGTACTCACTAGTCAGAGGGTGTTGTGATACTGCGGGGAGCCGTAGTACTCACTAGTCAGAGGGTGTTGTGATACTGCGGGGAGCCGTAGTACTCACTAGTCAGAGGGTGTTGTGATACTGCGGGGAGCCGTAGTACTCACTATTCTGAGGGTGTTGTGATACTGCGGGGGGGCCGCAGTACTCACTAGATGGCAAGAGAATGTGATGATGGAATGTTTTCCGAACAATGTATGATGTGGAAGAGTTTTGGGTTTGAGTAGCCCTAGTATTGACTTTTTGGAGCCTGGATGTTGAATCGGGGCGAGACTGGGGTCTCCGTCTCTGTCGGGAGATGCGGTGAGATGCGCAAGGGATATGCGCAGCAGAAACCAGAGATCAGAGTTGAGACGATCCTTGGTTGGACCGTATTTTCTCGCATGAGGAAAAGAGGATTTCGTGACTTGCGTGTCACTGGGCAGTGATAGTGGTCACGGGGAAAAGGTTAGTGAGATGTTTGGATCATGTTATGGGAGACCTTTGGAGGCTCAGCTGTGGAGTCAAAAGCTGACTTGGTGCTCAGTCTCGAAGAGGGATATGAGAAATGAGCTAGAGCTTATCAGGAGGTTGTCTGAGGACACTTCAGAGCGAGTGAGCGATTCAGACGCTCGAAGTCATGCTTCGGGCATGTGTATTAGATTTCGGAGGAAGCTGCGGCACGTAATTATCCTTGGTCGAGTTGTCCTATATTAACAGCCATCATTAGTGCATTGGTATGCCGCCCTTTGAGCTGTTGTATAGGAGGAGGTGTCGGACCCTCATTTGCTGAGGAGAGGTAACGCATGGACCCGAGAGTCCTTGCGAGCAGATCCAGAGCATGTGCGATACATGGAGTAGTGGCAAGGTTGTCAAGTGGATTTCCCTAGGTAAGGGCAGAGAAAGGTATGTAACCCCGGGGGGGAAGTGTTGGTTCACGGAAGTGAAGGTAGTAGTGCGAATGGATGATTTAGAGTATGAGGGTTGAATGCGGTGTCTGTTACAGTGGTATGGAATGACATCATGATGGGATGTCTGTTGAGGACGCGGGAGGGATTCCGCAGGTGTAGAGCCAGGAGGCTCGGAAGGGATCCAGGGAGAGAATCCTGGATTCTCAGTGTGATTCTGATCAGGGTATTGGGTATGTATCAGTGGTTCATCCTGGGGGGATGTTTGAGGATATCATCAGTGTATCGAGTTTTCCAACCTGAGGGTGTTGGAGCTAGTTCAGCATGTGTATGTGATTGCAAGAGGAGAACTCGTGAGAGTTGCTCTGAGAGTGAGAATGGGTCTCTCAGTCGTTCCGGAATGGATAAAGTGGGATTCGGATCGGGGATCCGATGGTTCATGGCTTTCTAGCCCTTATGGGTCGATCGGTTGTTGATATTTGGAGCAGTGATACATCTCGGGTAATTCTCGATTGTTGAGTGTGATTATCAGAGGGTACAGCCGGTGCCTGGTTTGAGACGGTGGTCAGGACACCGCAAGGAAAGAGGAAGTGATTTCGAGTTCGATGGTTATGCTTTGATGAACCTGGTCCAGTTAGGGCCAGGTGGTGCGCCGTGGGAGTATTTTGGAGTTGAGTTGCCATAGGCTTCGAGGACGAAGCATAATTTAAGTGGGGGAGAATTGTAACATCCCGAAATATCAAGAGTAGAGTTGAAGGGCTAAAAGAGTAAGTTGTGAAAGAGTGACTCGGCGAGTCCATGGATGGACTCGGCGAGTAGAGTCGCGACTGGGTCGCGTGCTAAGTAGCCGACTCGGCGAGTCAGTGAGGAGGACTCGACGAGTAGGCGCTGATTGGAGAAAACCCTAATTCTCGGGGTTGAGCCCTATATAAAGAACATTATGTTTTCCTCCCAGCCTCCTTATCACCCCTTGAGCCCCAGAAAACCCTAAATCACGGAGAAGCACCATTGTTGAGTGGATTGGAGCTTGGAGAAGTAATTGTTGAAGGAATTTTGGGAGATTGAAGGCTTGGAGCAAGGGGCTTTGCTTGGATTCGAATTACATTGCAGTTGGGGCATCTCTTGGAGGTAATATCTCGTTCTTGGGCTGTTATTATGTGTTTCTTCATTTTGGGGTTTGTGGGAACTTGTCTATGGATGTAATGGGAAGTCTAGAGGTTAGATCTGAGGTTGCTACCTCAGATCTAGAAGGGAGAAGAATCAGAGAGCATGAAAGTCCCTGTGTTGGAGTGTTTAGTGAAGCTTTCATGTCCCAAACCCTAGCCCAATGTGCAAATGGCCTAGATCTCTTTGGATTCACGTAAAGTTTGCCACTTTACGTGATGGATGAGTGGTAGGAGGCTAGATCTATGTTTTGGAGCAATTGCATGGCCTGGAATGCTTCCGAATGGATTCAGACCGGTGGTACTCGGCGAGTCACATGGGTGTACTCGACGAGTTGGATGAAGATGGCCTGGAACTCGGCGAGTTGTATGAACAACTCGACGAGTAGGTTGATGATAGTCTTGGACTCGGCGAGTCTGTTCTTGGACTCGACGAGTCTTGTCGAAGAGTCCCGATATTCCCTGGTTGAGTCGAGAATCGGTGAGTCAAGGGATGACTCGGTGAGTTGTGTGCGAGTGGACTCAGAGTTGTTGGACTCGGCGAGTCTCGGAGTGACTCGGCGAGTTAGGTCGCGGATTGAGTGAAGTTCTGATTATAGAAACTCGGCGAGTCATAGAGTTGACTCGGCGAGTAGGGTCAGTCAGGGTTGACTTTGACTGAGGACTTTGATTTTGACCAAGGGTTGACCGTTGACTTTTAGGGTTTGGTCAGCGATGTGGCCTTTGGGCCAAGAGAGGGGTAAAATAGTCTTTTACCCTTAAGAGGGTGCATTGAGAGGATTGATTCTAGTCTCGAGAGTTATAGTCATGAGAGTTTTGCCTTACGTGTTAGGCGGTGGCGAGTTCGAGATCCGAGTATGGAGATATCTGCTTTTTGCTTGCCAGGTGAGTCTTCTCACTATACTTTACCTTGAGTAGGTAACCAGAGTTATGTGACAGAGTATTTGTATGCTATGTATGTTATGTGTTGTACTGCATTATTTCTATGTGATTTATGTTGTGCATGGTTGCAGAGTTGGAACCGAAGGGTTCCTAGAGTTAGAACCGGAAGGTTCATAGAGTTAGAACCTGAGGGTTCACAGAGTTTGGGTGCACGGACCCATAGAGTTATAGCCTCGAGTGGCTTGTATGTGTTATGTGTGTGGTATTTTGGGGAACTCACTAAGCTTCGTGCTTACAGTGTTTTGTGTTTTGTTGTTTTCAGGTTTCTTTCAGTATCACGGTACGGCACCGGCTTGATTGTACACACCAGAGCAAGAGTCATATTTTGGAGGATCCTGGTTTTCTATGCAAGTGAAAATGGAGCTATGTTTTGTAATTTGATTATGAATGAGATTTTTAACAAGTGTTCTAAGAATAAAATGATTATTTAAAATGAAAGAATTGTTTTGAAATTTGCGGTGTTACACTGTAGGGCGATCTGGTTACATGAGTCGTATTGGGTTCTAAGTTTCTTTGCATGACGATGCGATTACTCATAGTCTTGGGCAGTCTCCGTCCTGAAGTTCATATTAGAACTCATACATTGTTCATCAATCATAGTCTATGTCATACCTGTCTCAACTAGCACTTTTGGCTAGGAAATTTCGACCTCAGGTAAGTAAAGCCTATTGTGAGATTGTGATAACACTCCTAAGTGTTCAATATGAGTTCCTAAGGAGCCATCTAGTGTTAGAATGCGAATCTCTCCAAGTATGTGAAATCTCTTCAAAATCTCTCGAAGTATAGTAAATCTCTCCCAAATCTCTCCAAGTATGTGAAATCTCTCTAAGTATGCGAAATCTCTCCAAGAATAGTGAATCTCTCCAAACTATCTCTAAGTATGCGAAATCTCTCCAAGAATAGTTAATCTCTCCCAAATCTCTCCAAGAATAGTGAATCTCTCCTAAATCTCTCTAAGTATGCAAAATCTCTCCAACAATAGTTAATATCTCCGAAATCTCTCCAAGAATAGTGAATCTCTCCCAAATCTCTCTAAGTATGCAAAATCTCTCCAAGAATAGTGAATATCTCCCAAATCTCTCCAACAATAGTGAATCTCTCCCAAATCTCTAAGTATGCGAAATCTCTCCAAGAATAGTGAATCTCTCCCAAATCTCTCCAAGTATGTGAAATCTCTCCCAAATCTCTCTAAGTATGTGAAATCTCTCCCAAATCTCTCTAAACACCTTCCTTAGTCGAAAACAGCTCAAAACCGGAAGAGGAAACCCCAAAATGACCCTCTTGGTCCGGACTCCTCTTGGTCTGGACACCCTTCTAAGGAATCAGAAGGTTCTCTCCCTCGGAACACCCTTGCTTCGGACCTCCCCACTGCTCCGGAAGGCTTGACTCCGGAAGGAATGACTCCGGAGGGTAGCGCGTGACCTGCTTCGGAAATACTAGCCGCCTCGCATCCTCGGTCCGGACTTACCTGATCTCGCACCCGACTCCGGAAGTGAGCATTGGCTTCGGAACTTGTCCAGCGCCTTCGGAACCTACCCAGCAGCTTCGGAATTGACCCAAATAACTCCGGAAATTAGAAGCTGACTCCGGAAACCTTCTTATGCATCCCGGACCTTCGCAAGAACCAACCCCCACTCCGGATTTTCATTGTTTTCGGACTTTTTCACCATTTTAAGGCATTTTGACACCGGAAATTACACCAAACTTGTATTTTTCCTATCCTAAACCCCTTAGACCCTTTATTTATGCTAAAATTAATTATTTTAAGCATATTCTTCAGAAAAATAAATGGTTGGGATTTAGGAAAACCTTATCCTAAATCAAGAAAAGGACAAAGGATTGACTTTGTGATTTGATGAAATTCCTCATTTCCCATGCAAATCACAATATTCCAAGCTTTACCCATCAAATACCCATGCATGGACCACCAGATACCCATGTACCAAAGATTCCTCCCTTTTCCTTATACTCCAAAGCAACGACAGTGAGGGAGTTTAGACTCCACTTTCTCTCTCACTTTTCCCCATTTTCTCTCAAAAACTCATCTTCAAGCAAGAATAGAGGATCTTGCTGAAAGGAAATTTCTCAACTTCATTCTGAGAAATTTTAAGATAAATTCCTCCATTCATCTAATATTTTATTATATTTCAAGATGAATCCATATTATGTTATTCATAATAATATGTGATGATCATCCTTAGGAAAGCATCCCTCACAGGGACGTTCCTCATCTCAGCCAAGAGTTAAGCTTGAGATCTTCACTCCATAACTCCAGATAACTCCTCAACTAACTCAAGGTGAGCTTCATACCCCACCTTTTTCAATGTTTTAATGTTTTGGGGGGAGAGTACAAGTGAAATACTGCCTAGATTCTTAAATGATTGCATATATACATATGTTTATATGTGTGTGTGAAGTATTATTAAATTATTATTTAGTAATATACTCATGAACGAATGATTTCTAATTTTCCTAAAGAACATAGGATACTTTGTACAAAATAGCCTCCCAACTATTGGGTGTGTCCAACTTAACCCCTTTATCTATGCTTTCATATCTAAAGACAAAAGTCATAAAAAGAGACCATACTAAATATTCAACATAAAAGTTTGCCTCAAGAAAATATACAAGTAGAGGCTTTATGACAGAAATATTTGCATGTCATAAGCTGCTATCATAAAACCTCCGAGAACACAAGTAATGTTCTATATGTCATAAAACAGAAAATGCGTGTCATAACCGGCAGTAATAAATTTATATAAATTATAACTTGACACTTTTTTCTCTTGACTAAAACGACTCATTTTTCAATAAACAAAAAGGAACGAACACGAGCACCCAGTTAACGAGCACAATCAACGATATGAAACAAGAACGATATTTCTATTCAATAAGTACAAGTTTCATTATTTATCTAACAAATAATGGATCTCTGACGATTGCTGAAAAGATTGTTTATATTCTAGTCAGACAAATCTCAAGAGTACCTAAATATAAAAATATTAGTGGATATCTAAGTCATGTAAGGAGTTATAGCCAGAGTCTCCTGGAGGGAGAGCGGGAATTTGTGTATAGATCTATATAGGGTTGACACCCCGCACCTTCGTTGTTCGCTACAGCTAGACAAGCCAGTCTAGGGTGAAAAATGTCTTTTCCAAACCGAGGGCGCCTGAGAAACGCCAAAACAGGCACTCCGTCATGATTAGTATGGTTATAAAGACTCACTAGAATCTGTTATATTAACTAGAAAGTTATGTAAGGAAAACCTCATAAATAAAATTTGGCATGTTGTGTTGACTGTCCTATACGTGATAGGTGATGGTCCGTATTTGTTGTGTTGACTGTCCTTTCTTTTCACCGTATAAAATGTCCACAATTGCCATGATTCTTTCTCCTAATGAGCATAGAGTCGAAATACTGCAATTTTACAAAGTAAAAAGCATAGGAGTCTATGGAAAACGATTTTCTACGATTTCGATAACGATAAACCTGAACTTACGGATATTTTATAGCAGAAAATATAGGATTTTTTTGGAGAAAACGATTTTCTACGATTTCGATAACGATAAACCCAAACTTACGAATATTTTATAGTAGAAAATATAGGATTTTGTAGAGAAAATGCTTTTCTAGGATTTCGATAACGATAAACCACAACTTACGATTATTTTGTAGCAGAAAATATAGGATTCTCTGGTGAAAACGATAATTTTACGATTTCGATAACGATAAACTAGAACGCATACACTCAATTTTAATCGATAAGAGGAACATGATTTTCAACCATATTTCCTTTTTGAAACTAAGGGATTTTTCTTGAGACGGTTGATTGTTACTATTCAAAAGAACTATTCTCGGACACAGCTCGCTTTTACAAATCACACTACTTTTCAAAATCACTCCTTATAAGGATGAAAAAAAGTAATGACATGCACACATGTATCCATGATTTTCAAGGCAAGACTTCAAACGATTTCATAGAAAATATTTGATTTTCTGAAAGTACAATGAGAACGATTCTAAACAAGTGTAAACGATTTTATACAAAAATGCTTATGAACTCACCAACTTTTTAGTTGACGCTTTTCAAAACGACTTGTATTCTCAGGGATCTAGTAAGTAGGTAACAAGGGACGCTGATGCAAGACCATTTAGCTGTAGTTTGGATTCTTTTTTACTTATGCAACTTTTGTGTAACTCGAAGAACAAATACAATATGTAAACTATGTAAGTTTGTTATCTCAATGTATGATGTTTGGATTGCTCTGTTCCATGTATATTCAATTGTTATGATACTGCACAATGAAATCACCCGCCTCCGGACGTTTCCGCCGTCTGGTCCGGGGGTGTGACAGATTGGTATCAGAGCATTTTTTATAGTGAACTGGGATATCTAGCCATACGAGATATACAAGTATAAATACAATGGGACTAAAACAAACTCTATCTAAATGTAAACTTTAAGAAGATAAGTAGTTATAAAAGTATACACAATTACTAACCTAGTATCATAACGAGATGAAAAACAAAAGTAACTAAAGGTTGAACACTATAGTCAAACCTGGGCAGTTATGTAATCATATTTGGGATCAATATAGCCTGATCAACTATATTTATTTTAGATATGACCAACACGTGCTTGGGAGTGATGGTGGTGTTGCAACAAACCTAAAACCTAACAACTATGCACCCAATAAAATACTAGAATTCGAACATCAAGTTTAAAATACTATAGGAGTATTTTAGGATACTATAAACCCCTCACACCTAAACTATCCCCGTATATCTCGAGCCGCGACTCTTTCACAAACGACGTAGTTGAAATTCCTCACCTAGACTTCTACAACCCTATCACGATGATTTACGGATGTGGCAAGGAGAGACCAAAAGAAGCCCAAGAGGAAAATCCACAAATGGAACCTAAGGGACACCAAGGGATGAATTGTGAAAGGGAGAATTCCAATTAAGAACCCAACAAGGATAGAAGCGCCAAGGAAACCCTTGATAAGATTTACCCAACTGAGAGTAAACCTGAGACCCTTTCACCTCTCTCTTCCTAGATACGTAAAAACCCTATATAGGTACTCCTGGAATAGACATACCTAGAAACAAAATGATACCCACGCAAAACGATTTGAGCAATTGACTCCTACCCGGTTTAGGGCGCATCTCCACAAAAGACAATCCGATCCACAATCGACGCGCACCGAATTCTGAGAGCCAACACCTCGCGGATCAGATGACCGTTTAGGTCAAGAGTAACCCGAATTGAATCCCAGTTTCCAACCCTCTGTCATGGAGTAATGGATACCATATGCAAAACCCGGTGTGCAACAGTGTAAATCTGATCCCCCACAAGTAACAAGAACGCTATTCCAAATGCCTTACGAAACCCCCAATGGGACCAGAGAACTATGTAGACCATATACACTCCTTAAAAGAGGAAATGGCCATTTGGAGACCACCGCTCATAGAAATCAAGGCTAGGACAGCCTTAATAGTGTAAGGAACACAAAAAGGGCACCATTAATATAAGTGGAATGCCCAAGCACTTTGTGCGCCAAAAGAGGATCGCCACACTACTCGTTTAGGTTCATAATGCCATTAATCGCAACCAGTAGTAGTTAACCAAGAGGAGTACAACCTCCAAAAATCCATACGACCAAATTTGTAAACTATAATGCTAGCTATGTGCTATTTTGACGGACCTTACATCAGACAATACATGTTCCCACCCTCCACCATAACTGCATCATGGGGATGTAGGTTGAACCGATTAACACCAGTACGTTAGGATTATACGAGTAAAGTCACTTGGAACTAACTACGAGTACTCACAAGCTCATTTTTCTTGTGAAACAGAGTTATGTCTTCTCATGAAGGTAACCAGTATCCCGACCATGCACCAGTCCTACGAATAGACTCCACCACTTTCCAAGCCACTGTAACAGCGGTTGTGGCAGCCGTCATGGCATACTTCGATACCAATGATACAAACGAAGTTGGAAACAGTGTCGGTAACTCCAACTGTAACAACAACCAAAGAAACCAACGAAGAACAACTCACCCATGCACTTGAAAACCTAAACCTAAAAACAAGAAACGAAAGTTCGGGAACAAAAAAGGAGGTAGTTCGACTCACAGTTTTACTAAAAGGCAACAAGCAAGACCAGTCCCTACCCATACTAACCTTACTCCTCCCCATCGAGACAGTCATACCTTGGGAACAATCCACCCTACAACAAGTGTAATTACCACCATTGGGGAGCCTACCAAACATTTTGTTGCAAAAGGTGCAACAAGACGGGGCACACCTCCGGCTACTCTAGGGCCCCGGTGTTGGGTTTTGAGCATTCTAACACTCCTATAGTGTACATGCAACCCTATAAATCTTGGATCTATGTTTTCTCTATTATACATGCAAATAAGAACTTTCCAAAGCTTAAATCCTAACTAGTATATTATGAAGCAACTATACTACAAAGACTAGTTAGATGACATACCTTTTGGTGTAGCTTGATCTCTTCAAGCTTTAAGAGCTTAGCCCCAATAGTGTGGAAGCCTCAAGTGGAATCACAAATCACCAAAACACCTTGGAAGACTTTAGAGAATATGGATGCTTGGCTCTCTCTAGTGAAATCGGCTAGCCCTTTTTAGTGTACCCACACTAGTGCCAATTTCACCAACCAATGACATCTTTATATTTAAACACTCCATGGACTATCCATTAAAGCTTAGCCCAACCTAAATGAACTTGGCCCATTCCATATATATAAGAGTCCATATTTAATTAGTTCATTTTGATCACTTAATTAATTCTAAATTAATTCTTGATCAGTACTAATTAAATAATATGATTCCATATTAATATATTAGAACTTATAATTTATTAATACTAATCATAAATATACTATTCTCAAAAGATTATCCATATAAATTGTGCCGGTGAAGTGCAACCCAAATGGACCATGCCGGGTCGGGTCAAGTACATACCAAATATAGTTATGGACTTAGACATTAATCCAACACCCGACCCCATGCGTCACCCCAACCCTCAACCCAGAATTAAGCCCAGTTTGTCACAAGTGCGGTGCATCAGGACATCTCAAGAGAGATTTTCCAACAGAGATGAATAACGAAGGAGTCAACGACTAGACAAGAATTGATGATAAGAAACCCTATCAAGATTTTTGGTACGTTTCAAACGATCAACTTTATGTAACGAATTTTCACAGAAAGGTCTTGAAAATTGAAAACATAATCAAAAAGTACTTCCCCAATCGAGAAAATCCGTAAATCACAGAGAAGCTAGAGAATCCTTACGAATGAACCATGATGGTTCCATATGAACGATGGTATCATATATAGTTAGGATTTCATAAAATAAGTGCATACGATCCCGTATCATTTTCCTGTCCCTGTTCTGAATGTCGATTGGGATAAAACCCCACAGTCAACTACCTTTTACAATCCTATGTATGTGCGGTTAGGTCACATCCATCTATAGTGGAAGGACCTGGCAGAATTCATATTACGAATTCCATTACCTTATAACAGCACCCTCGTGTCGCCAAGAAAACACCTAACAAGCAGAAACGAGATAGACCCAATGGTAACAACGAAAACGAAACTAGAAACAATAAGGACACGAACACTAGAACACCTAACAAGTAGAAACGAGATAGACTCAATAGTAACAACTAAAAGGAAACTAGAAACGATAAGAACATGAACACTAGAACACCTAACAAGCAAAAAACGAGATAGACCCAACGGTAGCAACGAAAATGAAACTAGCAACGATAAGAACACCAAACAAGAAGGGATGAGATAGACCCAATTATAGTAACGAAAACGAAACTAGCAACGATAAGAACACGAACACTAGAATACCTAACAAGCAGAAACGAGATAGACCAAATGGTAATAACAAAAACAAAACTAGTAACGATAGGAGCATGAACATAAAACGCCTTATCTCCTCAAATCGATGTAACAACAAGGAGTCCAATGTCATAAGTTGACACAGAAAGGCTTGATCCTCACCTTACATACCTCGAGCTCTGCCAATAGACTTTCTTCCTACTCCACCGGGTAACGAAACTCTTTCAGCTGGTAACGGCAAATCCCTAGCAACCAGACACCTAAGTCCTGGTGTAAGAATTGCCACACGCTCTTCCCTATCCCCGATAAAGATTAAAAAATCATGGAGCAAAAAGGCATTAAGGGAATCCGAAAGGCTTCAAAACTTCCTCCAAAGGTTCGCAAAATCTCTTGGAAACCTCAACCAAGTGCTAAGCGAAAATAGAATCACCTCGACTCCTAGAAACACCTTAATGACCAAACACCCAACACCACTTAGCACGATCACAAGAACAAATGGTGTTTGATCATAAGATCGGCATATTATGTAAAGAAAACATCAGACCCAGTCCCTAAACACAGGAAGCACCTATCTAACCCTTAAGGGGAGAAAGACGAAATTGCCATTGGCACCATCGTCCACAAATAAGCCAAACAAACCCATCCTCAAGGATCGATACTCCCTACCCCAGAATCGGAAACATGTTCAACCAACAACGAGGGCTGGAAGAGGCTAATCTACCATTAGCTCGGGAAAACTATAGGAAGAAAACTCCCAATATAATCTAATACTCATAAGTTCAACCACATCACACACAAACTCAACCTTGGTAACCATAGCACCAACTCCTAAGGCCCATAAAACTCAACTTCTGGAATACCTGGATCCCGATCCCTAGAAAACCATTCAAAAGGCCTCGCCAAGGAAAAGGCCCGATAAACCATAGTCTCCAATTAACCTACGAGCTCATTTTAGACATTTTACATTCCATGTATTCGACACTCATAAGTGTCGAACCACCGAAACTCTAGAAATCCCACCTGTCGAGGTCAAGGTAAAAGAAAACCCATACCCCGAAGAGAAGCATGTGTAGTGGACATTGACAAGGTTGGATGCCCACTTGCTTCTAATCGAGTACTCGTACACCAACAACTACCACCCGAGCATGGGAGTTGTATCCTTCAAGGTCCCGTGTGGCCAGAAATGCAGATCATCCTATGTTGGGCGGAGGTGAGAGACACCCAACTGACAAGAGAACAAACACTCAATAGCATACTCCCTAGACCCAAGATTACTCACGAAACCACAAGAAGGATAGTCAAAACCTGAACACGACCCCAAACATCGTATAAGTCAACAATAAAACTATACAGATAGCAGGTTAAGGCCTCAAAGTCCCAAGTATGGATCACGGTACTATTTAAGAACTCCCCCCGAAGAAGAGTAACTCGAATCAAAAGGAAAAGAGAACTAAACTCCTAATGCACCAGACCCCTAGAGATCCTCGCATGGATCGGCCCAACTCCAACTCCAATTACCCTCCTGATTTAGTAACGTACACCCTGATTTAGTAACGTACACCCTGCATTCCATGTATCAAACCTAGAAAGTGTCTATCGGACAACCCTCCCAATCCCACTAGACAAAACTAAGGCTAACTAGAACCTCCTAATCATTGATCCGCCTATAGAGACAATGAACGGGAAAGTTAAGAACACAAAACAAAGCCGCATTCCTATTGTGAAGGTTCGAGGGAACGCTAGGCGTGAGCCGGTATCCACCTGGGAACACAAAGACCAAATAACTCGAAAGTACCCTCACCTATTTTAATAATCATAACCCAACCCTTCGAAAGAATTTCGGGACGAAATTCCCTCTAACGGGGGATGATGTCACAACTAGCACTTTTGGCTAGGAAATTTCATCCTCAGGTAAGTAAAGTCTATTTTGAGATTATGCTAACACTCCTAAGTGTTCAATATGAGTTCCTAAGGAGCCATCTAGTGTTAAGATGCAAACCTCTCCAAGTATGTGAAATCTCTCCTAAATCTCTCGAAGTATAGTGAATCTCTCCTAAATCTCTCCAAGTATGTGAAATCTCTCCCAAATCTCTCTAAGTATGCGAAATCTCTCCAAGAATAGTGAATCTCTCCAAACTCTCTCTAAGTATGTGAAATCTCTCAAAAAATAGTTAATCTCTCCCAAATCTCTCCATGAATAGTGAATCTCACCTAAATCTCTCTTAGTATGCAAAATCTCTCCAAGAATAGTTAATCTCTCCAAAATCTCTCCAAGAATAGTGAATCTCTCCCAAATCTCTCTAAGTATGCAAAATCTCTCCAAGAATAGTTAATCTCTCCCAAATCTCTCCAAGAATAGTGAATCTCTCCCAAATCTCTCTAATTATGCAAAATCTCTCCAAGAATAGTGAATATCTCCCAAATCTCTCCAACAATAGTGAATCTCTCCCAAATCTCTCTAAGTATGCGAAATCTCTCCAAGAATAGTGAATCTCTCCCAAATCTCTCCAAGTATGTGAAATCTCTCCCAAATCTCTCTAAACACCTTCCTTAGTCGAAAACAACTCAAAACCGGAAGAGGAAACCCCAAAATGACCCTCTTGGTCCGGAACCCTCTTGGTCCGGACTCCTCTTGGTCTCGACCCTCTTGGTCCGGACACCCTTCTAAGGAATCAAAACGTTCTCTCCCTTGGAACACCCTTGCTTCGGACCTCCCCACTGCTCCGGAAGGCTTGACTCCGGAAGGAATGACTCCGGAGGGTAGCGCGTGACCTGCTTCGGAAATACTAGCCGCCTCGCATCCTCGGTCCGGACTTACCTGATCTCGCACCCGACTCCGGAAGTGAGCATTGGCTTCGGAACTTGTCCAGCGCCTTCGGAACCTACCCAGCAGCTTCGGAATTGACCCAAATAACTCCGGAAATTAGAAGCTGACTCCGGAAACCTTCTTATGCATCTCGGACCTTCACAGGAACCAACCCCCACTCCGGATTTTCATTGTTTTCGGACTTTTTCAGCATTTTAAGGCATTTTGACACCGGAAATTACACCAAACTTGTATTTTTCCTATCCTAAACCCCTTAGACCCTTTATTTATGCTAAAATTAATTATTTTAAGCATATTCTTCATAAAAATAAATGGTTTGGATTTAGGAAAACCTTATCCTAAATCAAAGAAAAGGACAAAGGATTGACTTTGTGATTTAATGAAATTCCTCATTTCCCATGCAAATCACAGTATTCCAAGCTTTACCCATCAAATACCCATGCATGGACCACCAGATACCCATGTACCAAAGATTCCTCCCTTTTCCTTATACTCCAAAGCAACGACAGTGAGGGAGTTTAGACTCCACTTTCTCTCTAACTTTTCCCCATTTTCTCTCAAAAACTCATCTTCAAGCAAGAATAGAGGATCTTGCTGAAAGGAAATTTCTCAACTTCATTCTGAGAAATTTTAAGGTAAATTCCTCCATTCATCTAATATTTTATTATATTTCAAGATGAATCCATATTATGTTATTCATAATAATATGTGATGATCATCCTTAGGAAAGCATCCCTCCCAAGGAAGTTCCTCATCTCAGCCAAGAGTTAAGCTTGAGATCTTCACTCCATAACTCCAGACAACTCCTCAACTAACTCAAGGTGAGCTTCATACCCCACCTTTTTCTATGTTTTAATGTATTTAGGGGAGAGTACAAGTCAAATCTTGCCTAGATTCTTGAATGATTGCATATATACGTATGTTTGTATGTGTGTGTGAAATATTATTAAATTATTATTTAGTAATATACTCATGAACAAATGATTTCTAAATTTACTAAAGAATAGAGGATACTTTGTACAAAATAGCCTCCCAACTATTGGGTGTGTCCAACTTACCCCTTTATCTATGCTTTCATATCTAAAGACAAAAGTTATAAAAAGAGACCTTACTAAGTGGACACCATTTCTAGTGATTTTCAAAAACAGGAACTTTGTGACAACCATATTTCCTTTTTGAAAATAAGGGAATTTTCTTGAGACTGTTGATTGTTGCTATTCAAAAGAACTATTATCGGACACATCTCGCTTTTACAAATCACACTACTTTTCAAAATCACTCCTTATAAGGATGAACAAAAGTAATGACATGCACACATATATCCATGTTTTCAAAGGGCAAAACTTCAAACGATTTCATAGAAAATATCTGATTTTCTGAAAGTACAACGAGAACGATTCTAAACAAGTGTAAACGATTTTATACAAAAATGCTTATGAACTCACAAAATTTTTAGTTGACGCTTTTCAAAACGACTTGTATTCTCAGGGATCTAGTAAGCAGGTAACCAGGGACGCTGATGCAAGACCATTTAGTTGTAGTTTGGATTCTTTTCTACTTATGCAACTTTTGTGTAACTCGAAGAACAAATACAATATTTAAACTATGTAAGTTTGTTATCTCAATGTATGATGTTTGGATTGCTCTGTTTCATGTATATTCAATTGTTATGATACTGCACAATGAAGCCACCCGCCTTCGGATGTTTCCGACGTCTAGTCCGGGGGTGTGACAACACCCCCAAAGCAGAACGGCGGAATCGTTCGAGGGCGGATGACTTCATGTAGTATCGAAACAGTTCAATACATAGTAAAGAAAGTAACAGAACCATCATATATATATAATTTGAAAGTTTACATTGTAAAAAAGTACTTGTTTCAAAAGAAATTACGATATGATGTCAAAATGAAATTAAACTAATGTCGCATCGTCCCTTCTTCAAAAGCAGTAGTTTACCTGTATTACTGAATCCTTGAGAAATACAAGTAGTTTTGAAAGAGTAGGTCAGCATTTAAGTTGGTGAGTTCATAAATATTTAGTGACAATGTTTGTATGAAATATAATGAAAATGGTTTGTACGTGTCTAAATGTTCCTAGAAAATCCCATATTTTCTATTATAGTAGATGGTAATTCAATTGTTCCAAAACTGTAACGCAATAGTTCTTTTCATGCCTAAAATAGTAGGTTTATGTATAAATCGCTAAGGCAATTGAAAAACCCCGTAAATCAATGTGTTTTTAATACTCCATGTGAGTCTTATAACCATACTATTTGACCAGGATGCCTACAACAACGTTCTTCAGGCGTTGGAAAGTTATGACGCTTGTCACCCCAAGCCTGCCGGCCTAACTGTAACTAACAGCTTAGGTGCGGGATTCTCAATCTCGTATAGATCTATACACAAGAATCACGCTCCCCCTACAAGGGATTATGGTATATAATACAGGACTTAAAATGCATACTTGAAAGTATGTGAAATGTCTCACAAAACTTAGTATAAAACAGGTTTACGTTTGAAAATGTCCATTTGTTCTTGTGTATGAAAATATCTCTTTGATATAGTGTTTCTAGTATGTAAATGTTTATGATTTTCTCGTAAGCTATACCTATTATAGTTTTTCAAAGTGTTTGTTTTTGTTCCTATAGTAAATCCTAGTGTAATGCTCACTTTTTATGTAAAGTATAACATTTAAAGTGATATAAATGATCACATATACTTAAAGTATAAATAAAGTGTTTCATTCGTATATATATATATATATATATATATATATATATATATATATATATATATATATATATATAAACATGTCTTATTTCCAAAAGACAAGATGTTATCTTGAGTACATATTGCATTCGAAAGTTCCTATGTAGTAGTTATGAATCACATATGATTCACTTGATAAAAAGAGTATATAGTGAAACTTTATGTTACATACGATAATAACCGTGTATTTACTTGTATTCCACCCCCCCCCCCCCCCCACCCTTAAAAGTGTATAAAAAGCATTGATAAAACGTTTGGAAGTGTAGTTTATAGGGTTATGAACTCACCTGATTGAAGTGGTTGATTTGAAGTAGTCGAGAGAAGAATCGATCAGAACTTCGACTAGAGAGAGTTGATATCTCAGGATTCTCGGGGATCTCGGGAGTGTATAAGTACCTTCGGGACTCAAGTATGAAAAACCGGGGCTTCGGGAAGGCTTATTGAGGTAATCACGCAGAGTAACATCACTTAGAAGAGAAGAAATGAGCACCAAACCCGACACCCTTAAGCTTCTATTTGTAGGGGTTGATTTGGGGTCTCACGTCGTGATTTTTGGATCCTCACATCGTGAGGCTTAGTCAGCATGATCCTCTTCGACGATTTGACATGACTGACACTTTGGAACCCATCAGTCACAAGCTCACGTCGTGAGTCTGGTCCCCTCACGTCGTGAGGCTGAGTCAGCCTCAGATTTTGTGTCCTAAATTTGTAAAATCCGTAACTTTTGCGTACGAGCTCCAATTTCAATGTTCGTTATATGCACGCATAGGTGTGAAAAGGCTCTACAACTCTTGTTTAGACTTCGTCGGCTAACTTTAAATTTATTTTTTATTATATTATTTTTAACGTGCCGGGACACGAAAAGTCCGTTAAAAATCCATAACTTCTTCATCCGATGTCCGTTTTCATCAGACTTTTCACCGTTGCGCTACTATTGTTGAGACCTTCGATTCTAATTTAGGTTGTTTCGGCCAAAAGTCTCTCGATCTCTATTTCGAGTTTTTAGCTGTCTACTGTTATATTCGGATATTGGAAAAATCATAACTTCCTCATACGAAGTCAGATTTGGACGTTCTTTTTATGTACTTTTACGGTTTAATGATATCTAAAACTTTCATTTAGATACTTAAGGCTAAAAAATATTGTATTGAAACTTTGCGTTTTTCGTTTTATCGGTGTTGCTGGTGTTGTCGGAAATCTTAGAATGGTCATAGCTTCTTCGTTATAACTCGGATTTTAGTGTTCTTAGTATTTCTGTAAACCTTGACACAATATCTAACATAGTAGATAACCCAATAGAGACTTTTGTACATTTTATTTTCTAAGTTAATTTCATTATTTCAAAAGTGGTTACAATACTTGACTTTTTAGGTCATTACATAGAGTCGAAAAATCGGGTTGTCACATCATCCCCCCATTAGACAAAATTTTGTCCCGAAATTTAATGTAAGAAAATCACTTTTGGATTAGGGAAAAAGATGTGGGTACTTGTGTTTCATCTGATCTTCGCGTTCCCAGGTGTATTCAGGTCCTCACTTTGCATTCCAGCTGACCTTCACTATGGGTATGTGACTTTGTTTTGTTCTTTTTATTTCCCTATCCATGATTTCAATTGGTTCTTCTATAAAGTGGAGACTCTCATTGATTTCAATTTCGTCTAGAGGGACGATGAGGGTCTCATCGGACAAACATTTCTTTAAGTTTGACACATGAAAGGTAGGGTGTACGTTATTGAGTTCTTGCGGTAGACGAAGTTTGTATGCTACCGCGCCGATCCTTGCAAGGATCTCAAATGGTCCGATATACCTTGGGTTTAGTTTCCCACGCTTTCCAAAACATATTAAACCTTTCCACGATGAGACTTTTAATAAGACACGGTCTCCAACCTGGAATTCCAAGGGTTTCCGTCTTTTGTTTGCATAACTCTTTTGTCTGTCTCTTGAAGCCTTTAGTCGTTCCCGAATCTGAACAATCTTCTCAGTTGTTTCTCTTATGATTTCCAGACCTGTGAGAGTGCTATCGGGTACTTGTCCCTTGGCTAGTTGCATGTCACCCACCTCAGCCCAGCACAGTGGTGATCTGCACTTTCGGCCATAGAGGGCTTCGAATGGAGTAACTCTAATGCTGGAGTGATAGCTATTGTTGTATGAGAATTCAACTAGTGGTAAATGGGTATCCTATGCTTTACCAAAATTGATTACATAAGCTCTTATCATATCTTCCAAGGTTTGTATGGTCCTCTCACTTTAACTGTCAGTTTGTGGATGGTAAGCGGTACTCATGTCTAGTCTCGTTCCAAGCGATTTTTGTAGCGACTGCCAGAAACATGAGGTGAACCAACTATCTCTGTCGGAGATAATGGATATTGGTACACCGTGCAGTCATACAATCTCTCGGATGTAAGTTCGAGTTAGCTTCTCCATCTTATCGCTTTCCTTTATGGGTAGGAAGTGTGTGGATTTTGTTAACCTATCGACAATTACCCATATGGTGTCTAGCCCACCTGCTGTCTTGGGTAATTTAGTTATGAAATCCATGGTTATCCGTTCCCACTTCCACTCAGGTATTTCAGGTTGTTGTAGTAATCCTAATGGCTTTTGGTATTCTACCATAACTTTGGCGCAAGTCAAACACTTGCCCACATAGGTAGCGATCTCCTCTTTCATGTTTGGCCACCAATACAGTTTCTTAAGGTCTAAATACATCTTGTCTGAACCTGGATGTATGGAGTATCGAGTCTAATGCACCTCGTTCATGACCACGTCTCTAAATCCACCAAACTTCGGTGTCCAAATCCGATCCATGAAGTAACGAACTCCATCACCCTTGACTTCAAGATTCTTGTCCATTCCTCTTAGGGATTCACCTGCCATGTTCTCTGTTTTCAAGGCTTCCCTCTGAGCTTCCTTGATTTGTGTGGACATATGTGAATGGATCGTCATGGTTAAGGATTTCACTCGGCGACCTGAGTATTCTTTTCGACTAAGAGCATCAGCTACTACATTCGCTTTTTCTGGGTGATAGCGAATCTCGCATTCGTAGTCATTCAGTGGTTCAACCCATCGTCTCTGCCTCATGTTGAGTTCTTTTTGGTTGAGAATGTGCTGAAGGCTCTTATGATCGGTGAAGATCGTGCATTTCGTGCCATAAAGATAGTGTCTCCTGAACTTTAGCGCGAAAACGACTGCTCCTAGTTCAAGATCGTGGGTAGTGTAGTTAACTTCGTGTGTCTTGAGTTATCTTGAGGCGTAAGCGATGACCTTACCTCGTTGCGTTAGTACGCAACCAAGACCTTGATTAGATGCATCACAGTAGACGACGAAGTCTTCTATTCCTTCTGGAAAGGACAATATAGGTGTGCTGCATAAAGCTTGCTTCAGTGCTTGGAATGCAGCATCTTGTCTTTCTTCCCAATTGAAAGTAACACCCTTTTGGGTCAGGGTGGTAAGTTGTTTCGCAATCTTCGAGAAGTTCTGTATAAACCTTCGGTAGTAGCCAGCAAGGCCCAAGAATTTTCGAATTTTCGTTGGGGTTCTTGGAGGTGACCAGTTCTCGATTGCTTTGATTTTGGAAGGGTCCACATGTATTCCGTCTTTGCTAACCACATGACCTAGGACATCTACCTTCCGTATCCAAAATTCGCACGTGGAGAATTTTGTGTATAGCTTCTCTTTCCTTAGCGTTTCCAAGACTTGTCGGAGGTGTTGACTGTGATCCTCTTTAGTCTTCGAATAGATGAGTATGTCATCTATGAATACGATCAAAAACTTGTCTAGAAACGAACCACACACCCGGTTCATTAAGTCCATGAACACCGCTGGTGCGTTTTTTAATCCAAAGGGCATCACTACAAACTCGTAGCGACCATAACGAGTTCGAAAAGTTGTTTTGGGAACATCTCCTTCCAAGACTCGTAGTTGGTGATACCCGAATCTTAAGTCGACCTTTGAGAAATAACTCGCTCCCTAGAGTTGGTCGAATAAGTCGTCGATGCGTGGTAAGGGATATCGGTTCTTGATAGTGACTTTGTTAAGTTCCCGGTAATCGATGCACATACGGAAAGATCCACCCTTCTTCTTTCCGAACAAGACTGGTGCACCCCAAGGTGAGAAGCTCGGCCTGATGAATCCTTTGTTGAGTAGTTCGTTCAATTGGCTAGATAACTCCTGCATCTCTGCCTATGCTAGACAGTATGGCGACTTAGCTACTGGAGTAGCTCTGAGAATTAAGTTGATTCTGAACTCGACTTGACGTTCTGGTGGAACTCCGGAAAGATCTTCAGGGAAAACATCGGCAAAGTTGCAGACTTCCAGAATGTCCTTGATGTCTTTCGTTTCTTTCCTTGTCTACCACATGGGCTAAGGAAGCATGGTACTCCTTACGTAGGTATTTCTGGGCTTTGACGCAAGAGATGATTTGTAAATTGTTACCGGGCTTGTCACCATAAATGATAAGAGTTTCGCCGTTTGGCAGATTCAGGCGAACGGCCCTTTCGTGACAAAGTATATCGGCATGGTGTAGGCTTAACCAATCCATACCGATGATGATATCAAAGCTCTTTATAGTGATCGGCATTAGATCAATTTGAAATGAATGTTCATTTAGAGTTAGTGTGCAGCCTATGTACATATCGTTTGTGCTTTCTGTTCTACCGTTTTCCATTTCTGCTGTAAATATCTTATTGAGTGATTTAGGGTTCTATTTTAGTACGTGCTTGAATTTATGACTCACGAAGATCCTCTCCGCACCACAATCAAAGAGTATGCATGCATAAACGCTATTGAGGAGAAACGTACCCGTAACCACCGTAGGATCATCTATCGCTTCGTTCTGCCCTATTGCCAGCACTCGTCCCGTACCACCCGCATTCCTTACCTTAGGGCAGTCTCGTTTGTAATACCCAGCTTCACCGCACCCGTAACATGCTTGACCCACTCCGACGCCCTGGAATTGGGTGATCGGTTGTGCTGGTGCTCTACAGAAACGGGTCGTATGGCCTTTCTTGTTGCAATTGTTACAGTGCATCTCCCGACAATTTCCATTGTGGTGGAAATTGCATTTGGCGCACTTCAGCAGGTTTCCAGCATATGGCTTTGCTGGTGTAGTGGTATAGGTCGTGATGTCTGAGCCTACCATGGTAAGGCCCAAAGTTCCTGTTCGAGCTTTTGTAATTCGCCCCGTAGACAGTACTCTTGCAGTAATATTTGTTTTAGATTCTCCCAGCCCATAGAGTTAGCCACTACAAGCGTTAGTGACTTGACATGGCCATTCCACCATGTCAGAGCTCTTTCAGAGAAAGTACAGGTAGCGAACTTCACTTTAACAAATCTCAAAAACCGCTTCAGTTTTCTCTATCCACTGTGATAGAGCCATTATCCCTCCTGCCCTATCAAAAGTAATGGGTTTGCTATTCATGAAATCCTTGTATGTACAATCCCCTAAACGACCTGGACGTTGGCCATTTGTAGAACTAATTACTCCCCCACCAGAACCATTGTTACTCATTTGGGCCATTGCCGCTGTTACTACAGCCGTTACAGTAGCTATCAATGCGGCATTTTCCGTTGATGGAGGCGGTGGTGGTGGAGGTATCGTGCCCGACCTGGGTCTTAGGTTTGGACGAGGAGGCATCGCGCTACCAAGAAGTAAAAATAAAAGGTTATAAATTTTGATGGTTGAGAGTTGAATGATAATGAGTTAACTATCTTTAATAGTTCGAGAATTTGGTTTGACCAACACAGGGCTTTGATTTTGATTCACCAATGAAGTTTGAATAACAATAAACAAACTCATGAACTCGAACGAAATGCGCATAATTAACACACAAAAGAGGTATGCCCTATATATATTAAACATATGGTTGCGTTACATCCGAAGTTAGAAATTTTTGACCTTTCTAAAGGTCTCTGATTACAGGAAGTTAGTGAAGGTAAGACTTTTAGCCGATGGTCCTATTCCATATCAAAATTTGGGAGTTAGGCGAGCACTACTTGCTGTGCGGATTACGCTTGGAGCTTGACTCCGTATCTGATTGTTTTGCTTCCATAACACGCCTATCGAAGGTGGCTTTCTGTTCCTTTATCTTAGAGAGGGATGCAATCAGTTGTGCTTGGAACGTGTCGGTTCGGAGTTGGGCATTATCCTGTGACCTGTCCAGCCGACGGATGTCGGAAGTGTGAACTTGTACTTCCACTTTGACTGCACGAATCCAGTTAGCTTGAACCTCGGATTGATAGGACTGGTTGGCTAGCTTGCCCACCATGACTGGGAGTGCTCGATCAGCTAAACCTCCGCCACTAACATCGTAGAAGTCTCGACACATGTCGTAGGGAGGACGCACTCCTTGCTGTTGACTCCAATGGTGGAGGTGACTTCCCCAAACGAGAGTGGGTCCCTGAAATTTTCTCCTAACTGCGGGAGGTTAAGCGACTGGTAGGTTGATTACCTCTGGTTCTGAGTCTGTCCCAGAGTCATCCCCTTCATCCAACTCGATAGGTTCTTCATCCTCTTCGGGGTCCTCCTCTACCCATACACCATTGCCCTGATTCGGGTAGTATGGATCCCTTGGTTGATAGAATCCAACCATTTGACTATACGAGAATAGGGTTATAAGAATTGAACAAAATTTGAAACACGTAAAACTAAACATGTCGATTAAACTATTGCATGTACCAAATACTCCTATAGTATTTTAAATTTGTATGTTTGATACTAGTGTTTATTTTGGTAAGTTTTGACTTGTTGCTCACTACGACCATTCCGCGACATACGTTTGTCCAATCTCGGATAAATATAGTTTTTGTTTTTTTATAAATATAGTTGATCAGGCTATATTCGTCCCAAATCCGATTACATATTTCGAGGCCTAATCGTAGGGTCCAACTTGTCTTAATACTTCTTGTATAGTTCTAACCATGAAAATATTTTGTTGTATGCATGTATTTGTACTTTTACAACCCAAAATAATCTAAATTAATTGAAACAAGGTTTTTAGGTATAAAAACGTTTTGTCGGAGAGTTTTAGTCCCTTATGCATTTATAGTTTGTATATCTTATGTGGTTCGATATACTTAGTTCACTATAAAAATTACTCTGATACCAATCTATCACACCCCGAAACCAGAACGGTGGAATTGTTCGAGGGCGGATGACTTCATGTAGTATCGAAATAGTTGAATACATAGTAAAGAAAGTAACACAACCATCATATATATATATATATATATATATATATATATATATATATATATATATATATATAATTTGAAATTTTACATTTTAGAAAAGTACTTGTTTCAAAAGAAATTACAATATGATGTCAAAATGAAATTAAACTAACACCGCAGCGTCCCTTCTTCAAAAGCAGTAGTTTACCTGTATTACTGAATCACTGAGAAATACAAGTAGTTTTGAAAGAGTATGTCACCATTTAAGCTGGTGAGTTCATAAGTATTTAGTGACAATGTTTGTATGAAATAGAATAAAATGGTTTGTACGTGTTTAAATGTTCCTAGAAAATCCCATATTTTCTACTATAGTAGATGGTAGTTTAATTGTTCCAAAACTGTAACGCAATAGTGCTTTTCATGCCTAAAATAGTAGGTTTATGTATAAATCGCTAAGGCAATTGAAAAACCCAGTAAATCAATGTGTTTTTAATACTCCATGTGAGTCTTATAACCATACTATTTGACCAGGATGCCTATAACAACGTTCTTCAGGCGTTGGAAAGTTATGACGTTTGTCACCCCAGGCCTGCCAGCCTATTTGTAGCTAACAGCTTAGGTGCGGGATTGTCAATCCCGTATAGATCTATACACGAATCACGCTCCCCTACAAGGGATTATGGTATATAATACAGGACTTAGTATAAAACAGGTTTACGTATGAAAATGTCCATTTGTTCTTGTGTATGAAAATATCTCTCTGATATAGTGTTTCTAGTATGTAAATGTTCATGATTTTCTCGTAAACTATACCTATTATAGTTTTTCAAAGTGTGTGTTTCGTTCGTATAGTAAATTCTAGTGTAATGCTCACTTGTTATGTAAAGTATAACATTTAAAGTGACATAAATGATCACATATACTTTAAGTATAAATAAAGTCTTTGATTCGTATATATATATATATATATATATATATATATATATATATATATATATATATATATATATATATATATATATATAAACATGTCTTATTTCCAAAAGACAAGATGTTATCTTGAATACATATTGCGCACGAAAGTTCCTATGTAGTAGTTATGAATCACATATGATTCACTTGATAAAAAGAGTATATAGTGAAACTTTATGTTACACACGATAATAACCGTGTGTTTACTTGTATTCGCCCCCCCCCCCCCCCCCCCTTAAAAGTGTATAAAAAGCATTGATAAAACGTTTGGAAGTGTAGTTCATAGGGGTATGAAATCACCTGATTGAAGTGGTTTATTTGAAGTAGTCGAGAAAAGAATCGAGCAGAACTTCGATTAGAGAGAGTTGAAATCTCGGGATTCTCGGGGATCTTGGGAGTGTAGAACTTCCTTTGGGACTCAAGTATGAAAAATTGGGGCTTCGGGAATGCTTATCGAGGTAATCACGCAGAGTAACAACACTTAGAAGAGAAGAAATGAGCACCAAACCCGACACCCTTAAGCTTCTGTTTATATGGGCTAATTTGGGGTCTCACGTCGTGAGTTTTGGATCCACGCGTTGTGAGTCTTAGTCAGCATGATCCTCTTCGACGATTTGACGTGGCTGACACTCTGGAACCCATCACTCACGAGCTCACGTCGTGAGTCTGGTCCCCTCACGTCATGAGGCTGAGTCAACCTCAGATTTTGTGTCCCGAACTTGTAAAATACGTAACTTTTGCATACGAGCTCCGATTTCAATGTTCTTTATATGCACGCGTAGGTGTGAAAAGTCTCTAAAACTCTCGTTTAGACTTCATTGGCTAATTTTGAATTTATTTTTTATTATATTATTTTTAACGGGCCGGGACACGAAAAGTCCGTTAAAAATCCATAACTTCTTCATCCGATGTCCGTTTTCGTCAGACTTTTCACCGTTGTGGTACTATTGTTGAGACCTTCGATTCTCACTTAGGTTGTTTCAGCCAAAAATCTCTCGATCTCTATTTCGAATTTTTAGCTGTCTGCTGCTATATCTGCATATTGGAAAAATCATAACTACCTCATACGAAGTCAGATTTGGATGTTCTTTTTACGTACTTTTACGGTTTAATGATATCTACAACTTTCATTTTAGATACTTAAGGCTAAATACTATTTTATTGAAACTTCACATTTTTCGTTTTATCAGTGTTGCCGGTTTTGTCGGAAATCTTAGAGTGGTCATAACTTCTTCGTTATAACTCGAATTTTAGTGTTCTTAGTATTTCTGTAAACCTTGACACAATATCTAACATAGTAGATAACCCAATAGAGACTTTTGTACATTTTATTTTTCTAAGTTAATTTCATTATTTCAATAGTGGTTACAATACTTGACTTTTTAGGTCATTACATAGAGTCGAAATATCGGGTTGTCATAGTCTCGTGTATACGATTCGTATATAAGTATGATTGAAAAGGTAGTCGAATAAATGATTCTTCTTTCAGCTCACATCCCAATGAGGAAAAGAAGTTAAAGTGGAATCATCAATTCTAAACCTGTAGAATCTTGATTAAATACCACCCCTGTGTATACATTCTTCACCGATAGATCAACCGTAAGGGTCCTTGGTTTGAACTTGACGTACTATACGAGTGGTACTCCAGGGAGGTTTGTTGAGGTTTCTTCGGAAAGGATAAGAAACCTGAGGTACTATACGCATGAGTACTTCGGAGTTCTGAAATGACGGCTTCGCTAGAAAGACGTTTACGGAAAAAGAGATGTACGCACGAACCGGTATGTGAGGATCGAATGGACTCAAGTTGTATGATAATATCGGACTCACATGGAAATAAAGACATTAGACTTGATCATAAAGGCGTTACAGACAAAACCCAACAGTGCAACTTTTAGCAGAGTTACAGTACTATAGATTTACTACAAGACTAATGCTGCGAACTAGGTATACTACAAAAGACAAGTATACGCAGCACGAGGGTCCCTTAAATGATGGGATCTCGCAAAAGATAAGACTCAAGTTGCACTAGTTTTAAACAGTTTATGAGTCTATTACAACGAACACCTTAGATACTTTAACGTGGGTCCGGAGTAGTTTCTCCTGCGGCAGTGATCCTTATCATCTTGCCGTCGGCGCCGGAGTTCTTTATTATTGGACAAACCTTTTTGAGGTGTCCAATCTTGCCGCATTGGTGCCATATCAGGCTAGTACTAGCATCGTGGTGGAAGTAAGGTGTTGAGTCGGAGTTATGTGGACGTGATTGCTTTCGTTGTTCTTTCCTTTTGGACAATTCCTATGATAATGTCCTGACTCACCCTAACCATAGCAAACCTGGATGGCTCCGGTGGTGGGGGTGGTTCTACAGAAACGAGCAATGTGTCCCATTTTGTTGCAATTGATGCATTGCAACACTCAGCAAGCTCCATTATGACGATAGTTACACTTGTTACACTTCAGGAGTGTTCCCTCATAACGCTTTACCGATGCTGAGGTGGCATGAGTCGCCACTGTTTGTTGCCGCATGGCAAGCCTTTGAAATCGCTTGCGTTCTTTTTGGGCTTGACGCTTCCATTTCTTGAACTCTGAGTTATTGTTTTGGGTCTGGACGACTATTACTATTTGTTGATTTCTCGGATCGTTACCACGATCGGAATTGTCAACTCCTTTGCCAGTATTGATTGCGTTGACAGAGTTGAGGTGTGCAAGGAAAGCTGTCACGGCAACTGCTACCGCGACTTGGAATGTAGCGGCGTCGATATAAACGATAAGGGTTTCGTTGTTCAGCTGACTATTTCCAAATGACGACATGATTCTGTAACACGAAAGATAAGGAGTTCGTGAGCGATTATGGTTGACCCTAGATGTATTTCGATCATTCATGTAAAGAGTAGAAGTATGTTCTCAGGGGTTTGACCTACATCCCTATGATGCAGTCCTAGTACAAAGTAAAAGTAAGTTCATAGAATGGTCTCAATAAGTTTGACGTTCAAACCAGGGTACCATCAGTTGGTAAATAACATGATCCAAACTTTGAAAGAGAATTAGGAATGATCCCTGAGCTAAATTTACTCTAGTCCAATAACTTTACTAGAGTGGGTTTCAGATAGACCCCAACGAAAGTATGATGAAAGTATTTGAACCATGAGTGACACAGAATTTAGCCAACTTTCAATATCGATATTCATGACGTAATAAGTTTGGGAAAAATTGACCTTGTAGAAGGTCTTACATCATATCCAGAGTAGAAAAGTCTTGGCCGCATAAAGGCCTAACTAAAAGTACTTAAAGTACAAGATAGTTACATAGAAAAATACCACATAGGACATAGACAGGAAAACGATTATTTGAAACAAGGACGGAAAGTAAAGCATCTCCTACTGGTGACGGTCACCCCTATGGTGAACCCTTAGTTCAGCTAGTTGACGTTCCATATCAAGCAGGTGTCTTTCGTACACCCTCTGGCGTACTCGGAGCTCTATGACTTCGGCTCGTGTTTCAGCTAGTGCTTGTAGCAGGGTCTCATGGTCTCTCTCAGATCTCTCATGACTGTGTTGAAGGCGATTGGTGTGGATGGTATGCATTCTTGCATTGACATCGACCTCTGCGATACGATGGAGAATTATCCTGCCATGAATCTCGTTTCGGGCAACTCTACAGACTAGAATTGGAAGAATTCTGTTTGCTGAGCTTCCTTCGCTTATGTTGTAGAAGATTTGGTATCCATTAAACGGCATAGGCTGATCTTGCTCTTCGCTCCATGTCTCCAAACATTCTACCCAAGGGGGCGTCGGGCCACGAAAAGTCGGACGAGGGTTAGGAATTGGAATGGGAGCTACCGGGGGTAGGTTCTCAACTTCTGGCTCGGATTTAGCATCATCCGAAAGGTCTTCAGCATGGTGATCATTCAAAGGGATTGGGTGATCATCCTCTGATTCTTCTCCAAACCATCTAGCATTGCCTTCGTTCGGAAGCTGTGGGTTGTCGTGGGGATGGAGTCCAGCCATGTTATCTACGAGAGAATTTGGGGTAAAGAAATAATTATTAGACGAACTAACTAGATAATTATAAGAAAATCTTCATTAGTTACATCACTTTTTGTAAAGTGCATACCAATTATATGTAATCCAAACAGGATAGGCCTTCGAATAAGTGACCTTAACTCCAAATTCACAAGGAATTGGGGTAAAGCAAAATTTCACAGATTCTAAGTCTATATCATCCTAGTTACATATAACCTTAATGTATCCACTTAGCAACTATTGACCTAGTAATGAAGATCTCTTTAGTTCTCAAGTAAGAAGTTATAGTAACACAAAATACTCATATAGTATTTTAGACTTATGTTCTATTCTAGAGTTCTCAGTATGGTAGTGTTGGTAAGTTTTTAAACTTGTTGCCACATCACAAGCATTCTTGGGCATATGCTAATCACTCCTCGGACCAGCATAGTTGATCAGGCTATGCCACTCGCAAGACTGACCATCCATCCCCGAGCTTACTTGTTCTATTCAACAATCGTAATACTTTTATTCTTGTCATTGTGACACTGATTTTAGTATGAATGCACGTATGTATACTTAGTTAAATATTTTATTATTTTAAAGTATAAACTCTTGGTCAGAGTATTTTTAATCCCTTTGTATTTATAGTTAGTATATATTTTATGGGTTGATATACTTAATTCACTATAAACAATGCTCTAATACCAATCTGTCAGACACCAAAACCGAGAAAGGCGGAAACGTTCTGGGGTGGAGGACGTCAAGTAAATATCACAACAATGCAAAGTAGTAAACAAGCAACACCATCATCCATTGCATTAATAGTATAATTTTAATTACAAGCGTGTTCTTTCATAGTATAAAACAACGTAATAAATAATCAAAATAAAAGACGAGTCTTGACTGCTCCGTCTTCACAAAACCTGGTCGTCGTACCTCTCTATTTGTGACCTGAGAATACAGGTTATTTTGAAAGCGAGTATCAGCAATAAAGCTGGTGAATTCATAAGTATTTATGTGACTTTGATTTGTAAAACTATAAAGAAAAGACTTGTAACTGTTTGAAGGAAAGTTTGTATACGTATGAAAATGTTTGTAAGTAATTGTAAACATTTGAAAACCCTAGAAAATCTCATATTTCCTACTAGTATCAAAAGTAGTCTTCTACCAAGACCCGACTGTTTTGAAAGAAGCCTTCTACCAAGACCTGACTGTTTTGAAAGTAGCCTTCTACCAAGACCCGACTGTTTATTAAGTAGCCTTCTACCAAGATCCGACTGTTTTGAAAGTATGAACCTCTACATAAGTGAAGGTTTTTCCTTATACAACTATTATTATTCAAATCTAATCTACCTCATCGATTATGTGAATGTGACACAAAGTAAAGGTAATAAGGAAAATAATATAATAACTGGAATTATATCCTTTTGTATTTGTCGTATGTAAAGTGTAAGTACTATAGTATTTGTAATAAGTGACTACTATTGTACTAATTGCCTTAAAATAAGTATTAAGGTATAACGTGATGGCTAGATCCCATACTAAACGCTCTCCCTGTCAAAAGATTATGGGAACCAAATGCAAACCCTGCAATGATTGCAAGTTGTGAACATCCACATTATGATTATATTATCATGTATACCCAATTTAACTATCACCTTTTGTTTAGACCAATGCATTAATGATTCATTGGTATAGTTAGATCATGTACTTGTTCCATGCTATAACACCTTATTATGTATGTTCTATTACCGAGTATTGTATCTCTTCATATAGTATGTAATGTATTAGTATTATTGTAATTGTATTTCTATAACTGTATCTCTTCATATAGTTAGTAATGTATTAGTATTGACTAATGAATGAACTGAATCTTGTGTGATTCCCTGTACTTGGGATAGTAAGTAGTATCTCCTAACTATACCTATTATAGCTACTAGTAATGTACGTGTATAACCGAAGTATGCCTTTGCTATCCAAAGGTACTGAACTGAGTAATGGAACTTTTATGTCTATATATGTATACATGATATATAACTAATATTTAGACGACATTCGGACGAATAACTGATGCCCTAAGGCCACATCCCAACGAGAAAAAGGAAATAAAGTGAGCTAGCCGTCCTAAGTCCTTTAAACATTACTTCTATAATTATACATATATAGGCATGCATTTGACAATACAAAAGTATAAAAGAAGTTTTGTAAAACCTTTGAAAAGTTTAATAACTAAGAAATGATGACTTGATGTCATTTTATAAAATGATTTGAAAGCAGTTTTTTTGTTAAGAACAATTTTAAGTATATAAGAAAACCTTTGTTTGAAACACAATTGTAACAGAGTTTGAAAGGAAACATACAGTATGTAAGACAGTTTGATAAAGAGCTTTAACATGTAAAAACATTTTAGTAAGTCATTTGGAAGTAGTATCCTGAGTAAACAGCTAAAAGTGTAATAAATCCATTTATATGCTAGTTATTAATCACATGTGATTGATGTACTAACTAGCATGATTCAACTTGTATTCCCCCCCCCCCCCCCCTCCATAAAAGCATTTATAAACATTTAAAAACATTTAAAAGGGTTGTTTAAGGGGTATGAACTCACCTGCAGTGAGTGGATCGGGTGGAAGTGTCGGACAACTGCTTGGTGTTAAGTGAAGACTCAAACACACACAATGATCCTAATAACATATAAAGACATATGTGTGTGTGTATATATATATATATATATATATATATAATTAGTGATTCTAACACTAATTAGACAAGTATAAACATCCTAATGCGCGGAAAACACTTTGGTCCAAGTGCTAGGAGGCCATTGGGTTGTAACAAAGGAGTGCAAGGCATCATATTTGAGTTTATGGTCTATGGACCATACTTAATGGAGTTTACAGCCCAGGGAAGTTTACTCCTGGCCGTAAAATTTCTAATGGCTCTCCATTTGAGGCTTAAAGGCAAGGTGTCATAAGTGGTTAAGTGTTCCAAGGCTTAAACAAGAGGCTATGTGAGTTTAACGTCCAAGAATGACTCTAGCTTGTGTTTACGGACAAGGGAACACTTTCCCATGAGTTTACGGCCATAAACTCATGGTAGGAAGTACCATTTCGTTGCTTGAAGTCCCTAGCTCAATGATGGTTGGTTCTATGCTAAGTTCTAGTCAATTGGAAGGAGGAAAGGGCATCATTGCACCCTTATAAGGAGTTTACGGCCTTGGGAGATCCTTGGCCGTAAAATCTCATCCAACCATTGATTCTTGATGATTCTAGCTCTAAACATGCTAAACCTAGTGTACAACGAGTTAGAACAAGAGTACTTAAGATCTAGGAGCTTGAATGGTTGATTTTGGCCAAGAACACTAGTGTGTGTTCTTGGTGTTCCTGGTGAAACTTGAAGATCTACAAAATAGAATGATTTCACGGATGAAAATCATGTAAGATCACTAGATCCTGTAAGATATCAACTAATTAGGACAATAAACTTAAGAGTTTTGAATATCGGGGACGAAGATCAGGATGATACTTGAGAGGGTTTGGGAGGAAATCAGCTAAGGGAAATGAAAGAATGAACTAACGGCCAACATATCATCATATGGGGTGGAGTTTACGGCCCACATGGAGTTTACGGCCGTAAACTCCCATATGGTGGTCGTGAACTCCAGGTAAAGGTGTTTCAGGCTCGTTCTTTGTATTATAGATCCAAGAGATAAACCCCGACACTTATCCCTTAAGTGTACAAGGCTCAGAACACTCAAACAGGCTCCAAATTGGGCTAAATGATAGCAGGAATGAGTTTGACTTTCAATGAAGTGTTAGACTGAACAGGATGGACAATTTTGGGTTGTCACAATTGTGACTAGTTTTACCATATGTTTGTGTACTCGGTTTGTTCTCATTGCATAATTTATGTTGATTCTATATGTGAGACTCATTTCTTAGTGAAAATATTTTTCTGATAACTTTGTTATTTGTTCTTTCTTGTTTGTATCCAATCTAAAAACCTTCAAGGATTAATTCTTCTCAAATGGAGACCCCGGAAACTTCCCAAGCATAACCTTCCCTAACATCAAGAATCATGTTTAGAAGCACAAACAATAATTTCGATAGTCCTAAGATTGTATCGATTCTCTATCTAGCAACAAATGGACTACCACAGACCTCACCGACAAACACCCAACAAGCAATTCATTTTGAGAATCATTCATATATACTTGAGACATCATCCTCATAGTCGGGATACATCAGAGACAACCAGGGGCGGAGCTAGGAATTTAGAATAAGGGGGCACAACAAGCTTCTTCATTTTGGTTTTGGATAAACACTAGTTTAATTAATTATGGTGTAAATTAGGTTTGATTTTAATAATCTTAAACTATGTGAAATAGTTGGGATGATGGACTTAAATGGTATGCATCTAGTGGTGAATCCAAATTACAATTCACTTATGTCCAAGTTATCGAGAGGTGATTCATATTTTATATTGTACTTTCCGAATCTTATTTTTTTAGAAATCCATTCACTAAATCTTCATTCGTGAATGTTAAATAAAAGTAACAGAAACTTAACCAATTAATACATGAATAAACTAAGCAAAGAATTATAAATAGACTAGTAAACCAAACAACTAAAAATGAACCGGACAAATTTTATAAAAAAAAAAAGCAATCACACAAGTAAAAGGAGTTAACAATTAATAGACAATTCAATGTCAATAAACTATATTAATTTAAAAACCATTAGAGAGCACAGAACACCATGTGAAGGCTATATCTATTATCTAGGTGCAGAAAATTAATAATAATAAAAAACAAATATAATAAATAATAGTTTACAAGAGGATAAATAAATCTCATATTGGCATTATTACTACTATGGATGAAGAGTGAGAAAGAAACTCACAGTGGTGAAATGAGAGAATAAGATGCACAACAGAGGTTTCCGATGGCCGACGATAGCTACGAAGAATGACGACCGGTGAGAGCAGGAGAGGACGAGACCTGAAAGAGTTAGGGGTTAGGGAAAGATCTTCAAGAGGCTAAGGGGAGGAGGAGATACCAAGAGCGACAATCTAAGACGGTGAGATCAGAGACGTGAATCATGGCACCGATGTCTAGGTTATGATTTTTTTAAGTATATCTATCAAGATGCGGTTAATTATGACTGAAATCCTTACATTATTTTGTGACATTTTAGACTTTTTGGCAAGTATTTCGAATTTTAGGATAGATTTATAGTTTATAATAGACTTGATTTGATTTTCTCTAACGAGTCTTTTAAAGAAAATGTATCACTTCCTATTTTCCTGGTGTCATCCTCAAAAATTATGGTTTCCTCTTTCTTTTTCAGTGAAAATTGTTATAAAATGCTTTATATTGTATGTGCTATAGTGGAATTTAGACAAAGTTGGCAGGAGCTATGTGACATCCCCAAAATCTCGGCCAAAAAAGACCGCTTTCATTTATGCTTTTTAAACATTTTCAAAGTAAATCCTTTTGATTTTAAAAAAAAATGCGGAATTTGTTCCCAAAAACAAAATATGATAAAATAGATATTTTATCAAAACATTTCATAAAGAAATATAATTTCATTTCATAATCAAATTGGGATGTCATGTTCCGATACAGACCATAAAGCATAAACGATAACATTACAAGTCATTCAACAAATATATACATATGCAGACTTGTAAACAAAACAACTTGATGATTCATCCATCTTATGCCCTTGCGCCACTTCCTGTAATACAAATAAACTGAGTGGGTCAGGCTTGGGAGCCTGGTGAGCATATAGGGTTTTCAACCCATAATAAATAATTATATTTAATTCAACAATCAACAATAACCCGATTACTCATTCCCGTTATCCTCACTTTACGTCCCTAAAACAACATCTATTATAAGGGACCTAATTTAGGATTTTCATCGGGACGGACATTACTGCAAATGGGCTTCCTTAGAAATAAATATCCTAAAGGCAACCATAAGAGGGATAGAGTACACCGGTGAACACATCGTTCACAACACCTACAGGTTATGAGCATGCTAGTGTTCCACAGAACTGTCTAGAATAGTCTATGATCGTCATCTATACTCTGCTGAATGACTAGAATAACACCAACAACATCGAGGTCTCTCATCTGTTTATTACACACCAATTATCTACCCATGTTCTACCCAACATATTAGTAGATAAAAATATACATCTTTATACAAAGTTTAAAACCTGTATAGCATGCTCGATCAATATATTTTTCCACATAACAGATGAGGCATACACACATAACACGTATTTCATAGAGAACAAATCAGATCTATGAGATAGAAGAAAGTGAATATACATCCACACATATAGTCAACAAAGTATACATGTAACACGTATTTCGTATAAAATACTTCATAATAATGTGTTAGAAGAAAATGACTACACAGTCACTTGATCAGAAGATGATCGGGCAGCACTACGGCTTGCAGAAGTGGTTTTTCTTCGTAGATCTGGAAGATCTTCACAAAAACCGGGCTCCTTGCGGGCAGGGCTTCGGCTCGGAAATCTCACTTCTCGGGATCCTCGGGACTTCGGATCTTGCTTCAGGGCTCGGGGATAATATCGGGGCTTCGGGGTATAAACGGTACGCAAATCGAGGCAAAACTTAGAGAGAAAAGAAGAAGTTTGTAAAAGAAACAAGTTGCCCTCGCATGCCCCTTTTATAGGGATGAACCCTCGCATTACGCTGGGTGTACTGCTTCGGTACGCTGGGCGTAATGCCAAAAGCGTCACTGCATGCGTCATCGGAGTACTCGAGTGCGAGGCTTCGTCACGCTTCGTTGTACGCTGGGGGTACAGCATTACACTGGGCGTAACCCGGATAAGTCCGGTGACTCATCTTTGGATAATATCGGATTTATTAATTAAAATTATATTTTAATTATTTAATAAACTTCAAAAATTCATATCTTCTTCATACGAACCCTGTTTTCAACGTTCTTTATATCCACGTGTAGGTGAGACTATGCTCTACAACTTTCGTTTAGACTCCGTCGGCAAATTTTGATTTTATTTTTATTATTTATTTTTAGTAGGGCGGGACAGCAAAAACTTCGTTATAAACTGATAACTTCTTCGTCCGACGTCCGTTCTCACCTAACTTTTCATCGTTTTGCTACTAACAACGAGATCTTCGATTCTCGTTTAGATTGTTTCGGCTAAAAACCGCTCGATCTCAAATCGAGTATTCGGGCTGCATACTGCCAAGTCGAAACTTCCGAAAATCATAACTTCCTCATACGAAGTAAGATTTGGGCGTTCTATATATATTCGGAAACCTCGTTTCGGCCACTGCAACTTAATGCAAAGATATCAAGTTTATTTTACACTTAAATTTTGACACTCATTTTATTCTTAATTCATTAAATTATAATAATTAAGAAAATAGATACATAATTCACATAATTCACATAACTCACAAATAATACATTTTTATTATTTCAAATTGGGTTACAAAGGTTAACCTAGACTATTACATTGCTAAAAAAAATGGCAAGCCCAGAAACACAGGCGTTACAGGCTAAACACCCTCATGCCCTTGTACTGTCTCCGCCATTGGAGACAACGAAAGTTGTCATTCCCAATTCACTTTTCCTGATCACCCTTATTCTCATCTTTTACAATCTCAACAATAACGATTCTCTTCCCTACATATGAAATATTTCAAGGAAACCATACCACAAGAATCATCTTGTGTATTCCCACACTTGTCGCAGAAAACGAAACTATCTAGTCCAACGTTGGGTCTACATCTCAATTCTGAAATCATATGTCCGTTCTCTCTTTCCTCCGAACACAAAAAGATGGAAGAACAAATTCTTCATCATAGAAAATGACACCCTAAGCCATTTGCCGATCACTCAACCTCAGGCTGCAATCCTCAATTCGATCATCATAATCACTTCCTTCTTAAGTCCCACGACTCAAACTATCAGTACTTCAAAGAAGGCCCTCAAGACCTTAGAATCAGCTAACTCATAAATGTATGTACCACTCAGACCCAAACCGCCACGACCACTAAGGCCTGAACAATTTCCTGATTCATTTTCATCTTGAACAACCACAACTGAAAGGTCGATAAAGACGGGAACATGCTACATGAATAATTCTACCAAACCATGCTATCTACCCCAAACCAACCCCTTAGAATTCCTCAAAAAATTTCCTTGATTCGAGTATGCATCATGACCTTTCAGTAGTGTGGGCCCAATACTACCTTCCACACCTATCTGCACTTTCCTTAAGAATCGTTTCGGATCCTCCAAGTAACTATTCATGTCCACTACCGTCTGATCTAATCACATATACCTACTCTTAAATGAATACACACCGCTAAACAACACACTCATCGAGCTAAATAATCCCTAGGCTCTGCTAGGATTCCTCTCACCCTGTCCCTGCTATCATCTACAAAAGAAACTCTATCCAGTGTCCGCTAACTACCTCACAAATACAATCACATGCGACAAACATTAAACAATCCTTCGATTGTGAGGTCTCAGACTATAACGTTTGGATTCAAACTATAATTGCGCAATTGAGTTTAACCTAACATTCTAATATTATTTAACCCTTGTAGAATGCAACCTAACATATTCATTTAGTAGTCAATCGAAATCGGTAAAGATTTCAAATAACACAAAGCAAGCAACATTCGAGCATTAACAACAAATAATCAGGCTGTCCTATCTTATAGCTCCTGAAGATCTCTAACCACTAGCATTCATCACTACCAGCTTATAGAACAAACATAAAGGCATCTCTCCTAAACATGCATTCCATCATGCAAATCTGAGCAGCTCCTTATCCTAACTTCTAGCATGCATATCATACTATACCACATATAATATATCAACATGTATGGGTATTTAGGGAATCACTTACTTGATCTCGGCTGATTGCATGCATCACACCCATTTTACTTAAAACCCTTTCTGGAAAATTCATTTTATTTTAAAATATTTTATTAACTCCTTGGTTTGAGTTTAGACACAACCCATAGAGTGTTCAAATCCCTCAAACCAAGGCTCTAATACTAACTTGTAACATTCCAAAAATACCAAAAAAATGAATTTTTTTTAGTCGGTATTTTAGGGACATTAAATAAAAAACTAAAACCTACAAGGATCTTTAACTTAAATAATATGAACAACTACAAGAAGGATAAAAAAAATACTAATATTTAGCAAAACCAATTTGTTTGAAGAACCTTGATGTAGATCTCGAATTCCACCAAGCCAAGGAAGATAACAACCAAAGTAGATTGCCACTAATGGTTCACACTCAACAATTCCAAATTATGAGTATTAGAATATTAATTGTTAGATCAATAGAGATTCACTAAGGAATTAATCAAGAGATACAATAAACTCTAGATGTGCAGAACGAGACGATTTCATAAGGTGACAAGGAGGAGTATTTATAGATTCTGACTTCTGGGAACAAAAGCTTATTTTAATTGACAACTAAATAAAGATAATAATTAAATAATCTGTTTTATCTAAAATTCAAATCTGCTTCCCATTATCTAGCATGAGACGGAATCTCCAAGACTTAAATGCTCCACAAATAATGAGTGTTTATTAGGTTGTATTTTCCCTTTATTGTATTTTGTGGTGTAACTACTCTCCCTCCTATATAAAGGGAGAGTTGGTCATTTATTCTTTTAGCTAGCTCATTTTACTTTTCTTAGAAGATTTTACTTTTCTCACAATGTAATCTAGAGAGAGAGAAAGTTGGTGGGTTCTCCCACCCAGGGAGAGTTTCTCTCCCACCATGTTCTTCATGCTTCATTAATATTATTATTCTCTCTTGTTCTTAGTCTTTTTTATGAACTCATAATGTGTTCTTCGTGTTCATACTTACAAAAACACGATTAATCTCGAGATATCTTACTTTCGCATTCATAGTTCGTTATAAAAATGGGTTCCTACAATTGGTATCAGAGTCGTACCTTGAAGATCTCACGATTAGTTCAAGGGAACAACTCCCGTTCGGTGATTATCTTGTGATTTTTCCGTGTTTCTACAAGAAAATTTTTCAGGTTTCAAACCGGAATTTTTTTTATGAAGTTCGTTCTCAGCTTTATTTTTCTGGGGTGATTTTATCTTAGTAAAAATAAAATGTTGCTGCTACCGCTCGTTCTATTTTCTGCTAAAAAAGATGTTCTTAAAGTTCTTACTATTTTTGCGGTTGAAGAAGTGTAAAAATAGGAGAAGAATTATTTTTGTGGACTCCAAATTGTTGAATAATTTGCTCCAGGAGTTCTTTTATTCTTGGATGAGAAGACACAAATTTAATGAGCTTATTTTCTTTAAAGTGGTGCTCTTTTTTTTACCCAGTAGCTTGAAAACCTTCTTGAGGTATGAAGCTTTTATTCCTCTTTATTCTTGCTGTGAATCTTAATTTGAAGAAATATGGACGTAATATATGTTTGTATAAAGCACCTTCTCCTTGTTACTCTTTTAGGTAAAGAGTAATTCACTCATATTTGTCTTCCCAAGCAAAAACCATGTGACATAGTCCAATCTCACCACCTTTGACTTAGAATGCTTTGTAAAAAGATTTTCTCATTAAAATATGAATAAATGGCCTTTACGGTACCATTTTTCATGAAAAAATAGCATTTTTTGTCATATATTCAGCCCTTCTCGGAGCCCAGAACCGCAGCCAAATACTGCCTACCGAAGTCTCCTAAGAAGCCTCCCCGCAGCCCCTCTTAAGCCTTGATCTGAAGCCTCTTGATCGCAGCCTAAACCCCCTTGCTGATAGACCAAAGTGCGGACTCCCTACCGTAGCCATTCACTTCTTCCGGACCAAAGTCTTCTTGCTCAGACCGCAGCCTCGGTCAGCAGTTCAGACCGCAACTAGCATGCGCAGATGGCTTCCCTTGCTACCGCAGTCTTCATCCATTGCAGTCTCGCATTCGAAGTGGCTTGCCTCCTCGCCTACCGCAATCAGCCTAGCCCCATCCGCACCCAAGCCTCCCTTCCACCGCACCCACTTCGTCCGCAATCACCTCCTACTGCAACCACCATAGACCCGCAACTCTTGGACCTCGGATTCTCCTTCTTCAGCTCCTTTCTTCGACCAGCCTTCCCTTCTCCTCCCCCCTCCTCTCTTCCTCCTTCAGCCCCTCCCTCCTCCTCCTCCCCCCTCCTTCCCTCCTTCTTTTTTTCCTCCCCTCCCCTCCTTTTTCCCTTCCTTTTTTTTAAAACCTTTTTTTCTAGACTTTATTTTTTTATTATTCATTTTTTTTCTACATTATTTTTTTTTAATTAACCAAATTTTTTTTTCAGCCAATTTTTTTTTATTTAGCCAATTTTTTTAATGCCAATTATTTATTATTCAGCTAATTATTTTTTTACACCAATTATTATTTCTTTTTTTGCCATTTTTTATTACAACCAATTTTTTTTTATTAAAACCAATTGTTTTTTTAACACCAATTTTTGCCACCACCTACCCATGGATTGTCACATTGGTTATTCATTTCATGTCCGTTATTATTGGAAGAATACTCCTACCGCAGTCGGACTTCATATTATCTTTTTTTGTGATGCTTGCACCGCAACGGCGATTGATCAACAAAGTTGTTTCACATTCTTCACATTATGGGATTTTTATGATTTGGTTGCTTATTTTAAGCAAGTGGACTTTATTTTCTATGAAGCCACTTCAAGTGTTCCGGCATCGCAGTTTGAATATTTGGATATTATTTTTGGTACAACAGATTATTCTCAGCACAACTTCAGCAACTATGTCACCTGCCTCCTCATGACCACAAGAGTATTTATTTTACTCTTTCTCATTTTTTATCGAGACCCTTCATACATCTAGGGAGAGCTTCTCTTAGCTCTTGGTATCCGACACTCTCCATCCGATGATTTGATGATTTTTGATATCCGGTCATTGGTTGATTATTATGATTGTTTGTGTTTGGATTTTTGAAGACTTCTGAAAACGATTATTTATTTAGTGATGCGATGTGGCACTTATTTTTGGTCTTCACGGATCAAATTTTTGGCATTATTCGATGTTTTCCGATTCAGATTATTTATTATTTGGACTCTACCTCAGGATGATTTTGTGTTCGCATCTCGTTCAGATCTTATGGTTTCACGAGTTTGGATTTATAATATGTTGAAGACGAAGATTATTTTGGCGATGTGACATGACCCTTATTTTTGATCCTTGGATCAAATTTTTGGCATTGCTGGACCATGTTTTTGGACTCACATTATCTTTATCCGGCCTACATTTTATGGATGCTTCACATTTTTAGCAGGTTATTCTTTGAAGAATTTCGGTGTATTATGATTCGAGAACTCAAGATGTTTTTCAGACTTTTGAAGCCAAAGTGTTTCTTTTAATGGATCTTCTACTTGCTCATGGTGACCTCCTTGATTATGACTGGTTTGAAGATCTGGATCTTATCTTTTCTGCTTCATTGGTTGTGCTTTGAAGCCAAAGACCTTCATTTTAGAGATTCATGGCCAGTTTCAGACTTCACAGACACTTCAGAGTTTCAGAGACATCTCAACACTTGATTTCATTTTATTACCACACTTGCTAGTCGGATTACTGTATTATAGCCTTGTATCACTTATTGTATTTCTCATCATTTGTAAGCATTTAGGGAGAGAATGTTGGTGCATGTAAATGTTCCACAAATAATGAGTGTTTATTAGGTTGTATTTTCCCTTTATTGTGTTTTGTGGTGTAAATACTCTCCCTCCTATATAAAGGGAGAGTTGGTCATTTATTCTTTTAGCTGGCTCATTTTACTTTTCTTAGAAGATTACTTTTCTCACAATGTAATCGAGAGAGAGAGAAAGTTGGTGGGTTCTCCCACCTAGGGAGAGTTTCTCTCCCACCATGTTCTTCATGCTTCATTAATATTATTATTCTCTCTTGTTCTTAGTCCTTTTATGAACTCATAATATGTTCTCCGTGTTCATACTTACAAAAACACGATTAATCTCGAGATATCTTGCTTCCGCATTCACCGTTCATTATAAAAATGGGTTCCTACAATCTAAAATTCAAATCTCCTTCCCATTATCTAGCATGAGACGGAATCTCCAAGGCTTATCGATTGATATTTTCATCAACCCTCTTAAGAGATCCATAACTTTTCATTATTCCACTATTGAATAATTAACATTTAGTATCTACACTTTTAATTAATTCCAAACTTGTTTCTAAGTAATTTGTCATCACATGAATAATTAATAAACTATTTGTATGTCTCTCTCACAACCTTCTAATACTATTTGGATCATTGAGGGCAACCCAAAAAGAAATTTTTTATAAATGAAAAATCTTACCAATTAGTTATGACACTGAACAATATTCTAACAGATCACACCATTATTAGAGTAATCATACTAATACGAACTACAATGAATATTTGTCGATCTTCTAGAAATACACCGGTCATACATATGCTTTATGATTCAAGTTACAAATGTACAAGGAGATCCAATTAAAAAAAAAAAGTTGACCTAGAACTGCACAGCCTACTCGCCTAAGAGTTACAAATGTACAACGAGATCAAATTATAAATAGACAACTTGACCTAGCACTTCATGACTTACAAGACATCATCATCTAAACATGCCTCCTCGTCAATGCACCACAGAACTTGCTACCAGGTAGCGTAGACCGAGCATCGTAGACCTTGGATTGAGTATCGTTGTCCCCCACTTCACTTGCGATGTAAAATAAATGCTCCCCTTGTTTGATAATGCCCCTAGTTGTGTCATTGTTTCTTCTATGTTGATCTAAAGCAAGAAAGGAAGACATATCAATATTGATATGGTTTAATTCCAAATGAACGGCCTTCCACTTCCAAATTGTCCCAATCTCAATCTTAATTTGACGCACAACAAATGCAAGAACACTTGCAACAATATAATGCATCATTGGCGGCATGTATTCCGAATTTCCAACCACCACCACTTCCTAACTTTCTATTCAACTCTAACACACAAGCAAGTACCTCTCAACAATTTGCCGAAAGGATGGAAAAAGAAGGGGAGGAAGAAGGAGAAGAAGAAGAAGAATACGATGATGATAATGATAGTTGATGTTTTTTAATATTCTGAACAATGTTAATTAACTACTTATTGTAATATTAAACTTGAGTTTGATGTTTTGAATTTGAAAATTGGTACCTAGTTAATGTATTGCAATTGATATATACTGCAATGCTTTTGGATTTGATAAAAATACAGGAATGATAATGTACAAAATATGTAAAACTAAAAAATAAAAAATAAAAATAAAAAAAAAACAACCAATGTCTATCTCGACGACAAGTCGTCGCTATCGGTATTTAATCAACAAATGTGAAAAACCTATAGAGACGACAAGTCATTGTAGTAGCTTAAACCTATAGCGACGACGTGTCGTCGCTATAGGTATCCCGACGACATGTCGTTGCCACATGTAATTAATAAAACTTTATTTTTTTCTGAAAATACGTTTGACGAAATTGTACCGACACCAGACTGTCGCAATAGGTGAAGTTATGCCGACGACATCTATGCCAACGACAATATTGACCTATGCCGACAGGCCTATGCCAACGATGAGTCGTATGCATACTGTATAGCGAGGACATGTCGTCGGGATAGGGTCCGAAATTGTCGTCGCCATAGGGTGTTCATATTGTAGTGGTTGGTGGTCTAGTAGCAGTCTATCTTTATGCGTGTGGATCAATCGTAGAAATAACAAATCCATAGTAATTGTTCTTGAACATCAAAGGACCACATAAATTATTAAGGCAGTACTTCCTTAAGCTCAAAAGTTCAGTATGGTTAGTTTATCCTTATGATTCCTGACCTTTCACCCATAGCTAGGGGCATTATCGGGTGTTGCTCAAAACTCTACCTCAAAACTCACTCTCTCGTATGGACATTACGCGCGACTGATTCATATTGATCATGGGTTATTAGCAAAAGATAGATAGCATTCTAGAATTCTAGCATCTTAAAACCATTGCCACCTTGAAATTTGATAATTGGATGAAATTATTTGATAGATTGGTTGTTTTACTGTGTTCTTGAAAGTATTATTTTGAAATAAAATTATAAGTCCTATTTTTAAAATTCAATCTCAAACACGCTACATTATATTAAAAAGAAATACAATTGTCTGGAGTTAATTTACAGATGTTACAATTAAAAAAAAAATGTGTTTCATCTATGAACGAATTATCGTGTACGGTTAACCTTGACCTCATATGAGTACCACCAAATTTCAAAGGTTTCCGAAAGAACAACCTACGCGCGACCTTCCATTGATCCTTGATCAGGGTTCCAACATTCTAAACCTCACATTTGTCTGAATTCAATGTGAAAAAATTCCCGCCGTATGCGTGGAACTTTTAATTCTCTTATATAGACGAATCTAATGACAAAAGGTTTCTTAGGAGCTCAACCCATGTATCCATAGTAATTTGATAGTAGAAATATACATATATATATATTTATATATATATAATTATAAAAACATTAAAAAAAAATGGCTTCCGACGGGGGGAAGAAGAAGAAGGTGATTGCAATGGCTGTATTACTTGTGGTGGGGGCTGTTGTTAGCACCATTGTCACCGTTAGAAGACACAAGGATATTGAGATTAATGTCCGGAAGGCAGGCGGCAAGAAAACCGGTATCATAGCTGCCACAGCCGTGACCACAGCCGCGACCACCGCAACTGTGATAATTCTCTGCAAACACACGGATTTCAAGAAGGTTTGCGAGGAAACTTTGAGTAGAGTGGGATTGAAAGAACCTAGGGACCTTGTAAAGGCGAATTTCAATGCAGCGATGGAGAGTATCCTGGTCGCCATTGAGAAATCATACACCCTACAAGTAGCTGCAAAGGATCCTATGGCTGCTAAGGCAATTGAGCAATGTAACGAGCTTCTACATGTATCCATTGAAGATCTGAAAAGATCGGTAGATCAAGTGAACATCTTTGATCTTCCCAAATTGAAGCAAAATATTATTGACTTGAGGGTTTGGCTTAGTGGTGCTGTAACATGGCAAGAAACCTGCCTTGATGCATTTGAAAACACCACAGGCGATTCAAAAATGTCGATGTGGAAATTTATGGAAACAGGGAACAGACTTACACGAAATAGTCTTGCAATTCTTGATGGAGTCGCTGAATTATCTATAGATGTCCAAAAGAGTCCTCGAAAGGTTCCTAAGCCACGTCCTAAACCGCTTACCATGCCAATTTCTGTTAATTGGAAGGCAGATCTCACCATTAATCCTATGGCTTTGAGACAAGATACTGGCAATGGCATGAATAATAACCCCGCAGATTCACAGCCAGCAACTGTTGGTGGGGATTCAAAGCCAATGACAGGCAATAGAAGGATGCTTGACCAATTGGATGATGATTTTCAGGATCCTGTTGTTCATTCAAATCTACAGATGGTTGGAGACTCATCTTCAAAAGATGATGAAATTCCTACTCCTGAAACAAAGCCAGTGATGCCCCTTCAGCAAGATGATAATACACAATACCCTTCATGGGCCGATGGTCCAAGGAGGTCTCTAATTAACGCTGATCCCTCAACTCTTAAGCCTAATGCGATCGTGTCTCAAGATGGGACAGGTAACTTCAAGACAATCACCGAGGCAGTTGACTCGGTGCCCCAAAAGCAAACCGAACCATTTATCATACTCATCAAGGCGGGTACCTACAAGGAAAATGTTGCAATTCCTCGGCATTCTAACAACATTGTCCTCCTCGGAGAAGGTCCAGCCACCACCAAGATCACCGGAAACAAGAATTTCATTGATGGAGTCTCTACTTTCCATACTGCTACAGTCGGTAAGTTTCTTTACATATACCACATTAATTATTTGATCTTGCAACAATCCCCATTTCCACTCAAATTAATATGATTAATGGTATGATATTTTATATAAACATAAAGTTTCTCCGACCTATTACATCATTTTCAATGCAATTTTTTTTTTAAGGTATGCATTGTTTTTGAATATTATTAAATAACATATATTATGTATATGGCTCATTTTGGGTTTACATGCAGCGGTGAACGGGGATGGGTTCATGGCTAAGGACCTATGGTTTGAGAACACTGCGGGACCTGAAAAACATCAAGCAGTAGCTCTGCGTGTCTCGGCAGATATGGCAATTTTCCAAAACTGTGTGATGGATGGATATCAGGACACCCTTTACACTCATTCATATCGACAATTCTATAGACGATGCAACGTCAGTGGAACCATTGACTTCGTGTTTGGGGATGCTGCAGCTGTCTTCCAGGACTGCCATATGATAGTCAGGAAGCCGATGAGCAACCAAGCATGCATGGTGACAGCTCAAGGGCGGAAGGATTCCCACTCAGTGGGTGGAATCGTTCTCCAGGGTTGCACTATTACAGCTGAGCCCAACTTCTTGAACGCAGCCCCAATGCCCAAGTCTTATCTTGGTCGTCCATGGAAGGAGTATTCAAGGACCATCATCATGCAATCATTCATCGACAAGAACATCGACCCAGAAGGGTGGGCTCCATGGACTGGGACTTTTGGCCTAGACACTTGCTTTTATACAGAACTAGATAACAAAGGTCCAGGCGCTGACACTTCCAAGAGGGTCAAATGGAAGGGTGTCAAAAGAATGTCTCCACGAGAGGCTAGTAAATATACACCTGCAAGATTCATACAAGGAGATTCATGGATCAAAGGAACTGGCGTGCCTTACGATTCTGGAATGATGAATATTTAAGTTTCTTTGCTTTGTATATATGGTTCTTCTACTTATTTTTCTATTTATATTTCTTCTTTTTTTTTTGAGATAATTTATATTTATAAAGTGTAATATTATTGTAGAGTTTTTTCCAAAGTGTAAATTCATACTTATCATCAAGTGTAAATTCATATTTATCAAGTGTAAGAGCATATACATCGGGCTTTCAAAATGCACTTGCAAAAAATATGTGAGACGTCAAGTCAAAATCTTTTTGCGAACACAAATCGTAATATATTAAATCTATAAAATTCAATGTATTCAATAAAAATTCAATAAAACATTCCACTATAGTGAAGTTTAATCCATGATTTTCAACTAGATATTTTTATCTCATTGCAATTCTTTCATTTGTATTTTGGATACTCTTATGGACGTGTTGGTACGGAGTTTTTGGAAGTGTTTGGGAGCTTCTAGCATTTAGATAAAACGTTTTAGTTTAAACAAAAACTTCCGTTTGACAGTACGGGCATTTAACTTTTAGTTTTAACAAAACGCTCCGATTCTAAAAGCTAGTTAATGTAGCATTTAACAAAACGCTCATGAGCTTTTGAAAACAATTTCCATAATTACCTTAAAAATATATTTATATATTTATTTATTTTTAATCAATGGTCTTTTTATGTAATTTTATATATTTCAAAAGCTTCCAGCCACTTTTGGCAAAAGTAATTGTTAGTTGGAAGCGGGTAGTGGGTTATATAAATGTTTGACTATATATATATATATATATATATATATATATATATATATATATATATATATATATATATATATATATATATATATATATATATATATATATATAGAGAGAGAGAGAGAGAGAGAGAGAGAAAGAGAAGTTCAAATAAGAACCCAAAAAAGTTAAAAATCCTAAGAACTATTTTAAAAATGTTTTCATTAAAGACATTTTGAACAAATCCAACATTTATATTGTATTAATAAAAATTTTCCATTGCCCATTTACAACTAGTTGTCACTTGTTGTCGTAACATTGTTGGACCATTGCCGGACCACCGTCGGACCGTCGTCAAACCGCTGCTGGAATAACACCAAATTCAGTGCTATTTTTCTAATCGTATTCACAACTTAATAGAACAAACATTCTTTTTAAAACAAATCAATTCATATTTGCAGCCAAATATAGAAAATTTAATAAAAAAATTTATATCTTGACTAATTCAATTTTCACTCTTTTAAACTGTACATTTCTTTAAAGAAAATATATCGTTTATAAGATATATTCACTGTTTGATTTACCATATGTATTAATTTATTAATATGTAGTTTAATATATTTATGGATACATTCATTCATATTTTAACATAAAATTTATATAATATACAATTTAATACAGTTCATTTTTATTTTAATACATATAATTTACAACAAAATACAATCAATTATACATTAATTAACAAATTGAAACAACCCAAACTGAAACTCTACGACCGCCACCAACTATATGTGTCACTTTCGTAATCATCATTCCTTCCAATCATATATATATATATATATATATATATATATATATATATATATATATATATATATATATATATATATATATATATATATATGGATTATTAGCTCAAATATTTTATTCACAGTTTAGTAATCCAGTTAATTTACTAATTAAAAGTTTAACGCAAAATAATTATAAAACTAATATATTCTTACATATTTAATTATTCAACACAAAAAATTAATAAAAACATTCATACATAAATCAATAATACTTTAACACAAAGTTAATGGAAAATTGACACGTTAATATATTTAATTCATAATTTAATACAGTTAATTCATAGCTTAGAAAAACAAAATTCACAACTTAATATAAAAAATTCATTATTTAATACATATAAATCATATATTTACAGTCTTATTTCAACTGAACACTTACATTTATACTTTAAATCTATAAGCTAGTGTTTTTTAAAGTTTATTTACATAAATATTCACAATTTAAATTTTACATACTTTATTCAAAATTAGATAAAATCAAATATGTGTATAATACTTATTTCATCTCATATTTTATAAGCAAACAAAAAATCCATAAAAAAAATTTATAGCATAAAACAATCAATTCACAACTTAATACAGTCAATTCACAACCTAATACATTCATTTCACAACTTAATGTAGTCATTTCACAGTTTAATATAGTCAATTCATAGTTTAATAGAGTCAATTCACATTTTAATACACAATAATTCACAGCTATAAATAATCTATATTAATTCTGTTAAAATAAAGATAAAAAACAATAATATAATAATAATAATAATAATAATAATAATAATAATAATAATAATAATAATAATAATCTGTTAAAAAAAAAGGATAATTTGGTCTTTTTATATGGACGAAGGACCTACACTGCAATTTTCACAAATCATAGATATTTAACCTATCAAATTTTAATCTTAGGGACCAAACTGAGAATTCGACCAAACCATAAGGACCATTTCTGTAATTTACTCTAATTTTAAGTATATATTAGACCAAAATCACTAAAATTTGACCACTAATAAACCACTAAATATTTTTAAATAGAAAACTACATACTTTTTAATATGACATTTTTGCAATTTTATTTAATATTTAACTAATAATTTAAAAAAAATAAATAAAAAATAAAAAATACCTACTAACACTAGCAAACAAGACAATGGAATCGCAATTTGTTGACCTACAACTAGTCAACGCTCCTATCTCTTTTAATTGCAAGTTGTATCGAATCTTTTTGGAAAACCAAACCCCACATCAAAGCCCAATCAAACTAAAAGATGGGAGGCTGTTGTTGCTCTGAAGATGAAGAAACAGACATGAAGGGGATTCTACTCATGACAGTAATTGTTCTTATGCTAATGTTTGTCTGCCTTCCCCAGCCACACCAGCGCACCTACTATGTATATCGTTGCTAGCTAGTTGATCTTCTTTATGCAGGATTCAAGTTTGGTCCAAACTTTCGTGCAGTTGCTTAACTTAGTACATGAAGATGATCAATCATTGTATCCATGTGGTTATGAACTTATGATTCTTTGGCTTTTCTGCTTATGTAGTTTTTCTTCATATACGGAATAAAATACTTTTTGCATAGTGATCGTTTTCTTAAGTAATTAGTATGCTTTCATATCTTTATTGTTGAATCGCATTTACAGTTTATTTCTTTTCATCTATATCTACAACACCCAATCAGCTCACTTGTTATCCTAAAACCCACCCAACCAAATATCATGATTTGGAGTTCTTGATTCAATTTCCAGTCTGGTCCTTTAATAATAGAAATATGACCTTTAATAATAGAAATATGATGCGGAAGCAACATCTGTCAAAGAATGTCCCACCCAACATTTCAGTCCCTAGAAAGTTGCTTCGTTTATTCCTTGAAGATTGTGACATGAAAGGGTGAAGCAGGTCAAGTAATGGATCAAAAACATGTGATTTTCCATTGTTCAGAATTGTCCGAATCTAGTTAATTAGGTTAAATTGCAACATTTTTCTGTCTAATTTTTTTTAAATAAACTATAAAATTACAAAAAAACAAATGGTCCATATGTTTTATCAAAGAGATGAGAATGGCTCCCGCAGGTTGTTACTAATAATCCCTATGATTTGCAAACATTGGACGATAAATACTAATGGCTAACACCGTTAAAAATAAAGATTAATTATTTAGGAAATGACACCGGTAAGCTCCCATAAAAGTGTACCCACCACCGCCATCCCTTCCTTCATGATCGACGTGCCCCACCACCATGACGCCCGTTGAAATCGACAAGCCCTTAGCTTTTATTCTCCGCTCACTATCTCGATAGTAAAATTGTGTTCTTCTCACTCCCACCCACCTTTTTCACTTTACCCACCACATCATGGGGATGGTGTTATATAAGTACCATCCAACGCCGCCCTCCTAATTGTAAACCATCTAACCTTTCACCTCTCCGTCTCCTTGATGGATATGAAATCTAAGTCACCAGTTCTGGAAAGTTATGCTCACCAAAGCCACGCCTCACCTAGCTTTTTGTTGTTTGTACTTTATATGGTTGTACATTGTAAGGTAAAGATTTGATTACATGAATAAATATTATAGTTTGATTGATCGAGAGGGTTAAACATCATATAAATAAGGATAGAAAATGAGGCATGGTGTAACCTAAACTCTAAAGATCTTAAGCCTAAATCCTAAATACTAACATACTAATAACATGATGGTAGAATGTGCATTACTAGATCTAGATTATGATAATCTGTGATAGCTTATGCAAGCATCTTATTCTCTTCATGAATGAAGACATTATGTTGTTATGACAATTTGCAACATCTGTGGCTGCATTTTAAATTTTTCCTAAGGTTCTTGTTGAGATGCGGGTTCCTAAACTTGTATGGATCAGGTGGGGTTTCTTGGTGTAGGGGAATTAGGGTGGGGGCTTTCTTGTAGGTTCCTAAATTTTCTTATAGAATTCTTGTTAGGTTGTTTTTTTAACAGAGATAATTTTACCGAAGCCACTAACGAGATACTAGGAGGGAATTAAGAGAAGCAATACAACATTATTTAAAGAACTCCTCCAAAATAAACTCTTGTTTATCAACAACCTAGAATTGGGAAAATAACACAAGTGTCCTACGAACTTTCTAGGGTTTACCCGTTGAGTCCCTAAAATTTTTGTCGGGCTTTATGTGTCTCTAAATTAGGATACGACCTACTCTTTTATTCTGTGTCAACAAGAAATAGTCAGTTCACCATATGACAATGACCATTTAGATCAAAAAAACTCACATTGTGCCCCTATAAAGTCAAAAAATAAGTTCAGGGATCAAATGCTTATGCCACAAGATCGAAGTGATTTGGGAGAAGAATGAAAGATACCAGCCCATTTGATTTCTTGTGTGTCATCGTGTACACCAACATCCAGCAACAAAAAACGACTTTATTAGCTCGCCTTCTTTTCTTCTAAAGCCATTTCACACTCAATTTATACCCACCGAAGAAATTGATCGTTGCTCTTCTTTCCGTCTTCACCCTTGATCGCTACACACACTCACCAAAAATCACAACCCTCTTCTGTAACATCCCGATTCCCAGGAATAATATTTATTCATTTATTTTGGAGTTTGTGGAGGGACTCGGCGAGTTGATGCTTAGACTCGCCGAGTAGGGTCGCGGATTTTCATCCGGGTTCATGAGTGGACTCGGCGAGTCCACGCTGTTTAATGAAACCATAATTTCCCGGGTTTGGGACCTATTTAAAGGCCCTTAGGGCCGTCATTTGCGGCTACCAAACCCTAGAGAGAAACCCTAAGAGGTTTAGAGCGTTTGTGAGGAAGCAGAGGTCAATTTTTATCATTTTGTTGGTGTGATTTCAAGAAGGAGGTAACCAAGGCAAGAGTAGGCTGAAGGAGGTGCGATTCTAGTGATTTCAGAGTTCAGAGACTTCATCTTGAGGTATTTATTCGGACCTTCTTCAGTTTTTGTGTTGATTCATAGAGTTAGGGTTTTCTAACCCCTTTAGAGGATGGTTATGTGGAGCAATTGGTCCCTTCTCGAGTTTATGCTTTGGATCTGGACTCAAAGAGGTCCAGAGACCTTAACCCTTGGAGCTTTATGAGTTATTTTGGGGGCCATGAACTTAGGATGTCATTTTTGGGGCTAAATCACCAAGTGACACCATCTAGATGATATATGAGTGCCAAGGTCTAAACTTTACGTGATTATCATGCTTGGGAAGGCCAGATCTATGGGTTAAAGGAACAGATATGACCTCAGGAGGTCAATGGAGTTTGTGCTAGGCATGAACTCGCTGAGTCCAAAGATCAGACTCGGCGAGTAGGGCTAGGGTTTCACGTAAATCACTCAGTGAGTAGACTTGCCGAGTTGGGGGAATAACTCAGTGAATCAGAGGGGGATTAGAGGACTGGAGTTCAAGGCGGAACTCGCCGAGTTGTTCTTGAGACTCGGCGACTTGAGTCGGGGTGGCCCCGCGATTCATGCCAGGTGTGACTCGTCGAGCAAGGGGAGGGACTCGACGTGCCAAGCGGGACTAAAAGAGTTAGTGGGCACGTGTATACTCGTCGAGTCGCCCAAGTGCACTCGACGAGTCGGGTCAAAGTTTGACCGTTGACTTTTGTTGACTTTTAGGGTTTGGTCAGCGATGTGGCCTTTGGGCCAAGAGAGGGGTAAAATGGTCTTTTACCCTTAAGAGGGTGCCAAGAGAGGGTTGAGTCTAGTCTCGAGAGTTGTATTCATGAGAGTAATTGCCTTATGTGTTAGGCGGTGGCGAGTTCGAGATTCAAGTGTGCGAATATCCGCTTTCTGCTTACCAGGTGACTCTTCTCACAATACGTTACCTTGAGTGGTAGTTATGTGTGACCGGAGGGTCTTATGTGCTTACATTAAGTATTATGTCATATGTGATATGCTATTCATGATGTCTTTGTGATTTATGCTATGCGGAGTTTATAGACCGGACCGGAGGGTCCAACGATACGGAACTGGAGGGTTCCGCTAAGACACACCGACCGGAGGGTCATATTGTAGCCTTGAGTGGCGTATATGTTGTATGTGGTATTTTTGGGAACTCACTAAGCTTCGTGCTTACAATGTTTTGTGTTATGTGTTTCAGGTTATCACAGGATCACGGGACGGCACCGGCTCGATTGTACACACCAGAGGAAGCGTTTGTTTTGAGGATCCTGGTTTATTAATTGATTGAACAAAAGAGTCATGTATTGCAATTTAAATAAAAAGGAGATTTTTGTGAAAAGTATTAAAGAGATAAACTATTTTAAATGAAAATTTTGTTTTGAAAATTTCGGTGTTACATGTTCTCTTTCTAATCGATTCTCGATCACAACCCCCTTCCATGCTTTTATTTGATTCGATTTCTACTCTTTAAGGAATCGACCCCCTCCTTCCTTCTTTTGTGTTCAAAAATTGCACAAGCTACTGTAACAGTCTAAATTTTCAAACAAAATTTTCATTTTTGAATCACATAAGACTCAATATCACATTTCTTAAAAACCAGAAATGTATCAGTTGTCAAAAACACAAGTCAACAAAATGACCAATAATATCCCAGAATCCTCAAACATAATCTCGAACTGGTGTGTACAATCAAGTCGGTGCCTTCCCGCAATCCTAAGAAATACCTAAAACACATATCACACAACACAGTAAGCACGAAGCTTAGTGAGTTCCCCAAAATACCACATACACAAATAATAAGCCTCTCATGGCTATAGATCAACATGGACCCTCCGGTCATGCGTCTCGGTGAGGACCCTCCAGTCTAACGGCTTAGTGTAGACCCTCCGGTCATGTGTCTCGGTGAAGATCCTCCGGTCCCACAGCTCGGGTTGGACCCTCCAGTCTTGTATCTCAGTGAAGACCCTCCAGTCTCACAAATTGGTTTGGATCCTCCGGTCCTAACTCAGTAACGCACAGAATAATATAGCATAAATCACAAAGACAAAATGCATAATATCACATAACTCAGTATAAGCACATAGGACCTTCCAGTTGATAACTCAAGGATGAAGCGATGTGTATGATTAGCCGGAGCCAGTAAATAGACCCCAAAATACTATACTGTTATTTGATATTATGATATGTTAGAACAGCATGGTAGCAATAGGCTAGGGATCTTCAGGATTTTGTATGATAGAATTTCCTGATTATATGATGTTGATACCCTAAGGTTATTCTCTAATGGAAGTGGCATCGTTACTGTAGTTTCTTAGTTTATACATCATGATCATGCATAACTAAGATTTTATAGCATGAGAATGTTTGGTTTGGCTTTATTTCCTTTACTTGTTTGATGAAGGGATTAGGGTAGGATCAGATATCCGACTGTCTATAGGGACCCGTGTTATGTATGGCTAGCATACACGAGTGCTGCAGGGTTGGTGGAAGTTTCATGGGTGAATGGTGTGAGGTCAGCAGGTCAGTTTTGAGATATATATAGCCTTCCTATAGGGTGTGGGGATTGAGAGTATCGATATGCTAGAGAGTATTGTTAGGGTGTTGTGATGATCCTTAGAGACAAATATGGGTATGTGTGGAAGGTAGTATGGGACCGTACTACTGAAAGCACAGGACTCGTACGCGTAGCAATGAAGTCACAAACCCTAAGGATTTATTGGGACTTGGTTCTCCGTTATGATATGTGTGTTATATGATATCTTCCTGGTTTATATTTCAGTATGATGACTACGCGGTGAGTTGAGGCTGGGTTTGGTTCAAGATCAGGAGTTGGCCGTCAGGGTGAGTCAGTTGTGTTGGATGACAGGATCAGGGAGATCCACCAGGAGGAGGTTGTTGCTCGTTTCCGAGCTCAGTTGCCAGAGATGCTTGGGTCTATTAAGACCGTCATGATTGAGTACTTTGATGAGCGATATGCTGCTTTGTCTGAGGTTGCTGTTGTTATAGCCGATGCGACTGCAGGGGTTGGATCAGGTCGGGTTTTTCAATATCGGGACTTTGACAATACGAAGCCCCCGACTTTTGATAAGGTGCAGGACCCGATCATCGCCATGAGGTGGTTGTTTGATGTGGAGGGATGTTTCTTCACTTTTTCGTGTCCAGCTAACCATAACGAAGGGTTGGTGGAGGCTTGCTACTAGTTTTGAACCTTATGAGGACCAGAGCGAAGGAGTGGTGGAGGCTTTCAACTAGTTCATATTGTGTTGAGTAGAGAGCTGGTATGTCTTGGGAGCATTTCTATGAGATGTTCCACTCCCGATATGTGCTGTTGGTGGAGCGTGAGAGGTTGGACTAGGAGTACCTGGATTTGAGGCAGGGGTCTAAGACGGTGACAAATATCACCAAGATGTTCATGGAGAGGGCTACGTTCTGCCCTGATTTTTCTGCATCTAAGTAGGCTGATATGACCTGTTACTTGAGTATGCTTAAGACGGATATCAGACAGTTTATTTCTATTCAACGCTATGGTACATTTTTGGAGATGTCGGAGGCCGCCAGGCGGCTTTAGATTGAGATTGATATCCATACGAGGGAGTAGAGGCTGGCCATGGCACATGTAACGCCCGTAGATCCGGGCTAGTCAATTTAGAGATAATAGGGGTCGAAAACGACTTTTCGACAAATGATTATTTAGAATAAATAATCTTAACCAAGTTGTAGAATATGTCTCAAGGGTTCCGTACATATAAAGAATATCGAAATCTGAGTTATAACGAAGAAGTTATGACACGTTGAAGTTTTCAGCAAAACCGGCACGGCACCGAGAGACGTAAATAATGAATTTACGATAGTATACGTCAAACCGAGAACATCCATAAAAAGAACGCCCAAATCTGACTTCGTACGAGGAAGTTATGATTTTTCTAAGTTTTGGCTTAGCATTGCACGACCCGAAACTCGAATTTAAGTTCTAGTGGTTTTTGGCTTACGCGACCTAAATGAGAGTCGAAGATCTCATTAATAGGAACTCAACGGTAAAAATACAGAAGAAAATGGAGTCCGTATGAAGAAGTTACGAATTCTTCGCGGTCATTTAACAGTCTAAACTCCTCCTACTGTTAAATTTAAGATCGGTCGAGAATTAGCCGACGGAGTCTAAATGAAAGTTATAGATCTTGTTTTTACCTATGCGTGGATATAAAGAAGGTCAAAAACGAGGCTCGTATGATAAAGTTCTGAATTTTTGAAAATCGGCTATTTTACCCCCTGTATGCGATGTCACGTGTCAACACCAGGCTTCGCCTTGGAGCCTAAGCAAGCTCACGAGGTGAACACTAAAAAAACTCACGAGGTGAGTGACCCCAATTCAGCCTATAAATAGGTTGCGAAGGCAGCCTCTTTTCTTCACAAATTCACCACAATTTTCTCTCTCTAGACTCTCTCTCTCTCTCTCTAGCCCCTAACCCCCCTAAAAGCCTAGGTAAACCCCCTAGCACCCGAAGGAAGCCCCGAGGCTCCCAGAGTCCCGAGAAAAGAGTCTTTCGGCTCGGGAACGCTGCTCCAATGAAGCCCGTTTTTCCTTAAAACCCGTTGTAAGTGAGTTACGCCTATGAAAATTTTAATATAACTTTTATTTAATTATAGTAATTTTATTAGGGCCTTATAATAATTATTTGAGCTATTATTATGAGTTATATAGTGTTGTTTAATGCTTATATAATAGTAATAATAGCTAGACTATTAACTAGTCTCGGTGAATATTAAACTAAACTCTAGTGGTAATGATATTAGGTTTTGTCGAGGAAATTGTTTTAAGAATAAAGAAGTGTTGTCCGAGTGCGGTGTCACCAACTTACCAGGTGAGTGCATAGTTACTCTCATCTTACACATAGATATGAAGTATTTTATATAAACTATGTGATATGTGTGCATATTATCTGAATACTTGTTGTCTATGTTGGATGAATGTTTTTATACATGTTTTAAATGATTTAAACTGTATATGTATTTTATATATACAAATATGTTGGGTATGACATGGGTAGATGAATGATGAGTGATAAAAGATGATGTGAGTAAACATAGACAGCTATAGACTTAGTGCCTAATAAATAACCTCGGTAGCTACGGACTTAGTGCCTATTGGACAATCACTGTTAGCTATGGACTTAGTACCTGTTAGGAATTGGTAGTTATGGACTTAGTACCTACTAGATAAACATTGGTAGCAATGGACTTAGTACCTGTTAGGAATTGGTAGCTATGGACGTAGTACCTATTAGATAAACACTGGTAGCTGTGGATTTAGTACCCAATGAATAAACTATAGCAACTATGGAATTAGTGCTTTACGAACGAACATTGGCAACTATGGATTTAGTGCTAGTCCTATAACCCTGGAAACAAGGGACTTCAGAATAAACGAATGCAGGATAGATGACTCTTAGGATAGACCCTTAAGAGTAAAGAAGATAATGGGGATGGGTAATTGGGTTGATTGTTTGATTGTTTAAACATAATAATTATATTATTGTGGGTTGAAAACCCTATGTACTCACCAGGTTTCCCAACCTGACCCACTCAGCTTATTTATATCACAGGTGTTGATATGAAGTTACATTACACTGAGAGATTAAGGAGATATAGATCACTAGTGTAAATGAATGTAAATTCTGTTTATGCTTATGTTTCTGTATTGACGATGACATCCCAAATGTTTTAAAATGAATAAAATACGTTTCTTCAAAAATGATTTGATAACGTATTTATCGTGTTTTTTTGGGAACAAATTCTGCAACATTTTTATTAAAAGAGGTATTCTGATTTTCATAAAGCATAAACAAAATCGGTCTTTTCTGGCCGTGAAAATGGGGATTCACAGCACAGTCGTTGAGCCAAAGTGGTTTAAGACCACCGATATCACATCTAGGGGCCGAAAGGTCCGCACTTGTGTGAAGTGCGACAAGGTGCATGTTGGTTCTTGCCGATCATCATCTAAGTGCCACAATTGTGGCCAGCAGGGCCATATGGCGAGGGATTACCGCCAGCATTCCATAGCAATCAGTTCCAGGATTTGTTCTCATTACGACCAAGTTGGCCATGTGAAGGCCAATAGCCCATCGTTGGCTACTAGGCCGACGCAGGCTCCAGAGGTGGCTACTTTGAGGATCACTGATAGGATTCAGGGCAGGGTGGAGCCCCCGAGGGATTGATTTCATGCTTTCCAGCTTACTGTAGAGGAGGCCAAAGCAGCTCCAAATGTTATGGCTGGTATGTTTCTATCCCTTGCTCTGTTGATTATGTTTTGTGTTATGCTTATGTTTGTACCACTGTTAGGTACGTTCCTAGTGAACTCTTTGCCTGCTCTTGTGCTGTTTGACTCGGGTGCGAGTCAACCTTTTCTTTCTCGATAGTTCAATAAGGAGTTTGATATCCCCATTGGGGAGTTAGAGTGTCCATTGCGAGTCTCTATCGCCTACGAACACGGGGTTTTGGCATCATCAGTAAATCTGGGTTGTATTATGGAGATCTTTGGGTTGCTTTATTCGATCGATTTGATCCCTATCCCCATGGGGGATGTCTGTGTGATTGTGGGTATGGATTGGCTTAGCCGTTTCGATGCAATGATTGATTGTGAGGGCCAGCGCGTGGTAGTTCGAACCCCAAGTGTGGGAGAATTGGTTATCTACAGAGAGGGAACCAAGATGGGTTCAGGGTTTTGTTCTGCAGCCAGAGCTCAACAGAATATTCAGCATGGGTGTTCGGGTTATTTAGCTTATGTGGTGGATACGCATATTGGGGATTAGGTTTCAGTTTTTGTGGTCCCAGTTGTCATGGAGTTTACCGATGTATTTCCGTAGGAGTAACCCGGTGTGCCTCCTGAGAGGCAGGTCGAGTTCAAGATTGACCTCGTCCTGATGTGGCTCTGATTGCTAAGGCGATGTACCACTTGGCACCCCCTGAGATGCAAGAGTTATCATCTCAGTTGCATGATCTGGTAGACTAGTAGTCCATCAGACCGAGGAGTTCTCTGTTGTGAGCGCCGGTTTTATTCGTCAACAAGAAGGATGGTTCACACCAGATGTGTATTGATTACCGGGAGTTGAACAAGCTAACGGTGACGAACCGTTATCCTCATCTGTGGATTCATGATCTCTTTCAACAGATGCAAGGTGCATCTTGATTCTCCAAGATAGATCTCAGGTCTGGGAACCAACAGGTCAGGGTAAGAGAGGAGGACGTGGATAAGACCGCGTTCCAGACTCGTTATGGGCATTACGAGTCCGTGGTGATGCCATTGAAGCTCACCAATGCGCATATGGTAATTTATGGATTTGATGAACCTGGTATGCAGGCCGATACTTGATCATTTGGTTATTGTATTTATTGATGATATCTTGGTATATTCTAAGACCAGAGAGCAGCATGAGGAGCATCTTTGCGAGCTTCTAGGAGTTTTGAGGCGAGATCGACTTTATGCTAAGTTCTCGAAGTACGAGTTTTATTTACAAGAGGTTCAAATCCTTGGACACCTCGTTAACCAGGACGAGATATTGGCTGATCCGACAAAGATCGAGACGATGATGCAGTGGGAGGTTCTGAAATCTCCCTTGCATATCATGAGTTTCTTGGGGTTGGTAGCATACTATTGGAGATTCATTCAGGATTTCTCCAAGATGGTTGTACCCATCACTCGTCTGACGAGGAAGGGAGTGGATTTCTCGTGGGGCCATGATCAGCAATCAGCATTTAAGACCTTTCGGCAGAGATTATATGAGGCCCTGGTTTTTACCCTCCCAAAAGGAATTGAGGATTTTGTGGTATTCTGTGATGCTTCCATCACTGGTTTAGGGGCGGTCCTCATGTAGAGAGGACGATTGATAGAATATGCTTCTCAGAAGTTGAAGCCACATGAGACGAGGTATCCCACACATGATCTGGAATTGGGGGCAGTGGTTTTTTCCCTCAAGATTTAGAGGCATTATCTTTATGGGGTCAGTTGTACTATCTACACGGATCACAAGAGCTTGAGGCATATTATAGATCAGCCGAACCTGAACATGAGGCAACGTTGGTGGCTGGACGTAGTCAAGGATTATGACTGTGAGATCTTTTACCATCCGGGTAAAGCGAGTGCAGTAACCCATGCTTTGACCCACAAGTCGACTAGGTCTTCAGATGGGGTATCATGTGTGAGGATATCAATGAATTCTCCACTTTTAGGATTGACTAGGGAGGCTCAGGCCAAGTGTGTCCAGGAAGAGAACTGGAAGATAGAGAGGACCAGGGGTGAGATCGCCATATTTTTTCCGGATAATCATGGATTGTTGACCCGTTGTGGTCGGGTATGGGTTCCTATGTCTAGTGGGGTCAGACAGATTGTGATGGAGAAGGCTCATAAAGTCTCGCTTTTCTATCCATTCGGGGGCCACAAAGATGTATCGGGATCTGAGATTGAGCTATTGGTGGCCGTGTATGAAGAGGGAGATCACATGCTACTATATGGAGCCACGTCACTAGGCAGGGCGCAGCGTACATTTTAAAAAGTGCTATAAATAGTTGTTCTCTGTATACGATTCTCATATCTCGCCCCTACAACCTCTATCTCGAGTTCTACCCTGCCTAGAACATTTTCCTTTAAGTTTTCTACATTTCGGTGAAGCATTATGATCCTTGAGATCCAGACATATAGTAGCTATCAAGTAGAAGCTCTGCCAGTGCAATTTACAGACTTTTTTTCTAGAAAATCTTTGTAAGTTGAATTACACTCAACCTTATTTTAGTGTAAATTATATTTATAGTCATATGTCATTATTATGAAACTATAAATAAGATTTATCAGTGATTCCAAGTTGTTATATTGGTTGATCTACATACGGAGAAGTACCTAAAATGGTCATGTTAGCTTGGTTGTTGGATTTCATAAAGGTTATATGCCAAAATGGTCCTTCCTCCCAACTTTTATGCCTTCCTGTTCCTTATTTGATAGAACTCTTAGTAGATACTAGGATTATTGATTAATCTAGACTATTATTAACATAGTTACCTAGATTCTAAAATTAGTCTAAGACTTAGCATTTTATACTTCTAGGTCTTTTGAAAAAGTTTTAAGGCAAAACGTTGCCCTAACCTCGAGTCACCTTCTTTTTTCAAGTGAGTACGTAGTTACATCCAAGAGCATAATTTAATAAAAGTATTTATTAAATGCAATTTGTACTAGTTATACTCTATGCGACATGTACAACTATAATAGCAGTGCTTATTGGGAACTATGTCAGAATCATAATTGCCTTTAGATATAGAATGGGTTAGTTGTGGACTTATAAAAGGTACTTAATTCTAAATAAGTTAGATATTGGTTAGGTCTCGTTGTAAGGGTAGAGTGTGAGATAAGAGAAGAGTGTAGTAGTCCTCCTCTTTCCTGGATGACCAGAAAAGATGGGTCCAAATCAAACATCTCGCAAGTAAGTCTGGGTCATCGACCTGAGTAGATTACAACACTCGACTATTTTAGGCGGTCTAGTGAATTACATTGCTATTATGGATGTATAACCCATAGACGTAGTAGAATAGGATAGCATATCTATCAATTACTCTGAACATTGGTTGCCTTTATATGAGTTACACTGGCCAAGGACTCCACTAGCTGTGTAGTCAAGCAGTTGCTCAAATAATTTATCAGGTTCGGTGATTCATCCAGATAATCATTGCTTTAGGATTTATGAGAATCGATTGGGCAGGGCAGGTGGTCTTATATCTGATTATACCTATATTGTCTGTTTGTGGGAATGTTATTATTTATCATTAATATATTATGGGCTTGAAAACCCTATGCATCTCACCGGGTTTTCCAAACATGAACCCCATATTTTATGTGCATCACATGTAGCCGATGTAAGGTTGTCGAAGTCAAGTTAGGATGCTAAGTGAAATAAAAATATGTGCATGTATAGTATTTCAGGACCTTTTAATATTTACGATGTAATGTATGTTTACATCCTCAAAACTTTAAGAAAACAAAATAACTTTTGTTATCTCAAAAATGTTTTATTTAACTGGGAATTTATGCATCTCAATTTATTAAAGCATAAAGAAAAACTTTTAATTGGTTCTGAAAATTAGGGGATGCCACAAAGTCATCCGAATTTGTTGATTTTGATCATCTAATTATGTTTGTCTCTTGAAAAAACCTTGTACAGCCTTAAAAAGGCACCCCAAGCATGGTACCAACAATTTTCATCTGAAGACATGAAATTGACATTTGTTCAATCATACACATATTTATCCTTGTTTATTTATTGTTGAGACTCATCTGTGTCTTATCCTATACTATATATGGATGATATTTCACTTGCAGAGTCATCTACAAACTGCTACACATGATTATTAAAGCCCTATGGAATTCTCTATGTCTGATTTGCGCGTCTTGAATAATTTTGTAGGCATTGCAATAAGAATAACCTCTAAATGGATGTCGATGTCTCAGCAACAATATGCATCCTTTATTCTTGAACGAGCTAATATTCCAAGCTACAAACCTTCTCGCACCCCGGTTGACACACATGCTAAACTCGTCCTATTTGGCACTCCTGTTTTAGATCCCACTTTATACCAATCTGGTCGTTGCTCTACAGTACCTTACTTTCTTGTGACTATATCTTACATATACAGTTCAGTTGTTTTGTCTTTACATGCATGACCCATGGTAGCCACATTTTAGTGCTCTTAAATGTATCCTCAAATATATCATTGGCACTTTACATTATGCATCATCCATAAATCGTCTTGTTGCATACTCGGATGTTGATTGTGGGGGTTTCTTCATAACCTGTCACTCTACCTCCGGTGACTATCTCTTTTGGGGGAATAATCTTCTTTGATGGCCATCAAAGCGGCATCCAATAATTTTTTTACGTAGCATTGAAGCTATTGCAAGACATTGCAAATGTGGTTGCAAGCGCTACAGTTGGGTACCAAGTCGTTGTCAAATGTAATTGCAAAAACATGTTAGCTTCAAAACCTGCTTCGCGAGTTACATTTGTCTATTTCGACAACCACCATTGTCTACTGTGACGACTTTAACTCCATTTATATGTCATGAACCCCATATAGTATCATATCACTAAGCACATCGAGGCAATTAACACTTTGCTCATGATAAGGTTGCAACACTTTTTTCATGTGCTTCATATCTGATCATTTCCCAGTATGCATATATTACACATACTTTTACTAAAGGCCCACCTTCTACTTTGTACATATATATTACACATATATTTTTATTGAAGGCCTACATTCTACTTTTGTTCTGTGAGTTTCGTAACAATTTGAATGTTGATGTGTTGTTTATTCTTTCAAACTACAGTGGTTTGTTATTATATTGTATGTATTTTGTATTTAGTTTTGGTCCTATTGTTGTCATGACCTAATGGCCTCTCATATAGAGTAGTTAGGTTTCTTGTATTCCATTGTTTGCAATCATTGGGAAAAACACATTATTTCTCCATCAAATAGAACACACTCTTAAGATGGTACACTGTGACATCCCCAATTTCTCGGCCAGAAAAGACTGATTTGTTTATGCTTTGTTTTATAAATCAGAGTGATCGTTTAAAGAAAACGGTTGCGGAATTTGTTCCCAAAACAAAATATGATAAAAATTATCAAGGCATTTCCTTAAAGAAATGTATTTTCATTATATAACAAAATCTCGGGATGTCATGTTCAATACAGACCAAAAGCATAAACATAACTTACATTATTTACACTAAAGATTTTACATCTCCTTTACTCTCTCCGTGAAATATATCTTCGTATCGATACCTATGATACAAAGAAAACTGAGTGGGTCAGGCTTGGGAGCCTGGTGAGCATATAGGGTTTTCAACCCACAATAATATAGTTATTATATTCAACCATCAAACAATCAACTCAATTACCCATCCCTATTATCTTTCTTAGGATTTTACCCTAGGAATTCAACTACCCGTCATTCATTCATTCCTAAGGATTGACCTAAGGAATTAGCACAAACTTCCATTTCTACATAAGGCGCATCTGCCAACATTATCCTTTAAGCGCCTCTGCCAGGATTACGTCATACACTATGAGGCGCGACTGCCAGGTTTATGACATTCTCTTTTAGGCGCATCTGCCGACATTATCTTATAAGCGCAGCTGCCAAGATTATCCTATAAGCGCATCTACTATTGTTATGACAATCTTTATTTGGCGCATCTTCCAAGATCACGACATTCACTACTTGGTGCATCTACCGATATTGTTCTCAAGAGCATCTACTTGTTTTATGACATTCTTTAATTGGTGCATCTACCAATATCATTCTTAATCATCTTTCATATCTCATCATTTTATCACATACCAACTATCTCATCTACCCATGTTCTACCCAACATATTTGTAGATATAAAATACATATATATACAGTTTAACTCATTTAAAAACTATATAAACATCTATTCCACACTCATCTCAAATAAACAACAATATATAAACACATAACACGCATTTTATAACAAATACTTCATGTTTATGTGTTAGAAGAAAGTAACTACACACCCACACATATAAAAAACAATATACTTAATACACTCGAACCATACTTGTATTATTATCGTGTTTATGAAAGATAGTATACACTCACTTGATCAGAAGATGATCAGACAGCACTACGGCTTGCAGAAGTAGTATCTCTCCGCAGATCTGGAAGATCTCTACAAAAATCGAAGTTCTCGTGGACAGAGCTTCGGCTCGGGAATCACACATCTCGGGATCTTCAGGGCTTCGAAACTTGCTTTGGGACTCGGGAATATTACTGGGGCTTCGGGGTACTTCCGGCATGCAAATCGAGGTAAAACGGGAGAGAGAACAGAGAAAGATAGCAAAGGAGTCGGCTGCCTTCAGATCCTATTTATAGAGGCTGGAACCTCGGAGTACGCGGGGCGTACGCCTCGGATCGTCATGGCTTACGTATCCGAAATACTCGAGTGCGAATGTCGACATACCTCGGTGTACGCGGGGCGTAGGCTAGTACGCGGGGCGTACTTCGGATGAGTCCGATGACTCGTCTTCGGATAATACCGGGATTTAATAATTAAATTTAATTATTAATTATTTAACAAACTTCGAAAATTCATATCTTCTTCATACGAACTCTTTTTTCGACGTTCTTTATATCCATGCGTAGGTGAGACTATGCTCTACAACTTTCGTTTAGACTTCGTCGGCTAATTTTGACTTTATTTTTATTATTTATTTTTAGTAGGCCCGGACAGGAAAACTTTGTTATAAATTCATAACTTCTTCGTTTGACGTCCGTTCTCGCCTAACTTTTCATCGCTTTGATACCAACAACGAGATCTTCGATTCTCGTTTAGATTGTTTCGGATAAAAACCGCTCGATCTCAAATCGAGTATTTCAGGCTGCATACCACTAAGTCGAAACTTCAGAAAATCATAACTTCCTCATACGAAGTCAGATTTTGGCGTTCTATATATGTACAGAATCCTTGTAACATATACTACAACTTAGTTAAGATTATTCATTCTAAATAATCTTTCATCAAAAATTCATTTTTGACGCCTGTCTTCTCTAAATTGACTAGCCCTGATTTACGGGCGTTACAATTATCTCCCCCTTAGGATAATTACGTCCCGGAATCATCAACAAAAATAGAACTTGTACAATGATTCCATACGCTATCTCTTCATCCTAGATAATAACCGTAAATTCTATGTCTCCTCGAAAGAGTATTTAACTCTATGGCTTTCTTGACCATAGACGATGCCCAATCTTGCATCTGCTTATCGTACTATGTTGTACTTTCAATTGTAACCCTCGAGTTACCAAATAAGTCGTTATTATGGACTCCTTCTTCTTCTCAGGATAAATACTTTCCTTTATTTATTGTAACAAACTGATGGGTCGTGCTCTACTGACCTTTCATCGAATGATGCAATGCTTAGACTCAGGTCTCTTAGAGTTAAATTCCAAAATGGAATATACCTTCCTTCATATTCTAATGTGATATAATCACATTTCAGCATGTAGCATTTCTACCTACAAACTTCTTTTAACAACGAGCGCGACACTATCAATCGCATTAACTTCAACCTTCTGACTTAAGTCAGATGTTACATCTAACTTGGTCCTCTAGACCACGTAACATACTCCTCGTAGTCGAACTCAAATTTAAATATGACCACTAGGGTCGGAACAAGAACCATCTTACTAGTCATTACTGAAACAATGGTAATGACATACCAGAATAAAATGGAATCAATCACTAGCTTCTTGGTAACCTTGTGACTTTCCCTGATCCAAGTGCAAGTCATGTGCTTCCGGTAGTATATGCATCTACTACCTTTCACACCTACTCATACTCGTCCCAAGTATTGTCCCGCAGTCGACCAAGTCACCATACAAGAAAATCAGACAATCATTCAACACATCAGTTAGCAAAACTAGGGTTTATATTAATTCCTTGAAACAATTACACAAAAGTTCAAGTTCACCCTATACTATGCCTCTAATAGGCTACATACATGATACTTTTCATATCGCTACTTTATAACTTGATCTTTAGATATAAGATCCTTATTCCTGATTCCTTGCATTGCCATCTGCTTCATCAAGGATCATTTGAAATGCTCTTTCCTTTAGCTTTGGCGGCGCCTCTAGCCTTGCTGCTTGATTTTTCCTTGGGCAGTCTTGCTTGAAGTGCCCCTCTTCGTTACATTCGTAACACACTTTTTTGTTGAAAATACATTCATCGGCGTAATGCCCATGCTTTCCACACTTGAAACATGTCACCTCCACGCCACATTTTCCTGAGTGCTTCTTCTTGCACTTATCGCACCACCTTGCCTCATCCCTTCCTCCTCCTCCAGACTTCGAGAATTTTCTTTTCTCATTAGAACTTGAAGTTCCTTCTAACTTTCTCTTCTCGCCAACTTCAACCTTACTGTCAGTCCTCCCCTTGATCATATTCTCAACAAACTTGGCAGCCCAAATAGCTGCCTCTACAGTAGGTGCCTGACGCACTGGCACCGCATACTCCCAAGGGAGTCCCTTTGCGAACCGGTCGACTTTTGTCAGTTCGTTTGGGACGATGCGCAAAGCAAACTTCATCTTGTCTGTGAAGGCATTAGTGTATTCATCCACTGACATGCTGCCTTTCTTCAATATCAGAAATTTGTTCTCCAACTCTAGCAGGTTTTGGGCCGAGCAGAACTTGTGCTTAAATTGCACCAAGAACTCTGACCAGTTCAGTTGCAGTGGCTCATTAGGGCTTAGGATCTTCCCCAGAGTGTTCCACCAACGAACAGCCCCACCCCTGAACTGACGTACTGCGAAAGTGGTCTGCAACTTGCCTCTGCAACCACACGTCATGAAGGCTAGCTCCATTTCCGATATCCAATCCATAACTCCGATCGGATCCTCCTTTCCAGTGAAGGTCGATGGTTTGCAAGTCAGAAAATCCTTATACTTGCATCCCATTCCATCATTCCTTCCATTCTGGTTGTTTTGCCTAACTATCGGTGGGTTGGCTTGACCAACAGATCCACTGGAGCTTCCTCCTTCCGAGTGCCCTTCATTTAATTCTAGCTCTTCCACTTGAATTGACAGTTCTTCACGATTCTGTTGAAGCAATCGCCTGGTCTCCTCCATCTGGCGATCCAACATCGTTTGAATCATCATTTGTACACCAGCCATCGTTATTGGCTCGGGTGCTGCTGCTATGACAGGTATTTGCTCAATCACGGGTGGTTGATTCCTGTTTTCATCAGCATTTCCAACTCCACTTCTTCTTCTCACCATTTTTGATCTACACACCGAATAAGGTGAAAATAGATCCTCATTCACGATAGATATTCAAATCGTCCTTATCACTCCGAAACGTTTATATGCTAGTTCTAATATCGTAGCCATACGCTTAGAATCCTAAACACATAAGGTTTCCAGATCCGGTCGGCAACAGACCATAGATCTGAACAAATAATAGCATCAATATAGCTATCACACAAATCATTTTGCACATAAAAGCATTTTAGGCATCATTCCTAAAATAAACTAGTGCTTGTGTCAATTTAGGTGTACTACCTAACATATTTTAGACACACTCCTCACAATCATTACTTAGCATTCTAAGTTTAAGTCTAGAAATTTCCTACAAATTCCTAGTTCGCTTAAACTAATGCTCTGATACCAACTGTGACATCCCCAATTTCTCGGCCAGAAAAGACCGATTTGTTTATTCTTTGTTTTATAAATCAGAGTGATCGTTTAAAGAAAACGGTTGCGGAATTTGTTCCCAAAACAAAATATGATAAAAATTATCAAGGCATTTCCTTAAAGAAATGTATTTTCATTATATAACAAAATCTCGGGATGTCATGTTCAATACAGACCAAAAGCATAAACATAACTTACATTATTTACACTAAAGATTTTACATCTCCTTTACTCTCTCCGTGAAATATATCTTCATATCGATACCTGTGATACAAAGAAAACTGAGTGGGTCAGGCTTGGGAGCCTGGTGAGCATATAGGGTTTTCAACCCACAATAATATAGTTATTATATTCAGCCATCAAACAATCAACTCAATTACCCATCCCTATTATCTTTCTTAGGATTTTACCCTAGGAATTCAACTACCCGTCATTCATTCATTCCTAAGGATTGACCTAAGGAATTAGCACAAACTTCCATTGCTACATAAGGCGCATCTGCCAACATTATCCTTTAAGCGCCTCTGCCAGGATTACGTCATACAGTATGAGGCGCGACTGCCAGGTTTATGACATTCTCTTTTAGGCGCATCTGCCGACATTATCTTATAAGCGCAGTTGCCAAGATTATCCTATAAGCGCATCTACTATTGTTATGACAATCTCTATTTGGCGCATCTGCTAAGATCACGACATTCACTACTTGGTGCATCTACCGATATTGTTCTCAAGCGCATCTGCTAGTTTTATGACATTCTTTAATTGGTGCATCTACCAATATCATTCTTAATCATCTTTCATATCTCATCATTTTATCACATACCAACTATCTCATCTACCAATGTTCTACCCAACATATTTGTAGATATAAAATACATATATAGTTTAACTCATTTAAAAACTATATAAAACATCTATTCCACACTCATCTCAAATAAACAACAATATATAAACACATAACACGTATTTTATAACAAATACTTCATGTTTATGTGTTAGAAGAAAGTAACTACACACCCACACATATAAAAAACAATATACTTAATACACTCGAACCATACTTGTATTATTATCGTGTTTATGAAAGGTAGTATACACTCACTTGATGAGAAGATGATCAGACAGCACTACGGCTTGCAGAAGTAGTATCTCTCCGCAGATCTGGAAGATCTCTACAAAAATCGAACTTCCCGCGGATAGAGCTTCGGCTCAGGAATCACACTTCTCGGGATCTTCAGGGCTTCGAAACTTGCTTCGGGACTCGGGAATATTACCGGGGCTTCGGGGTACTTCCGGCACGCAAATCGAGGTAAAACGGGAGAGAGAAGAGAGAAAGATAGCAAAGGAGTCGGCTGCCTTTGGATCCTATTTATAGAGGTTGGAAACTCGGAGTACGCGGGGCGTACGCCTCGGATCGTCATGGCTTACGTATCCGAAATACTCGAGTGCGAAAGTCGACATACCTCATTGTACGCGGGGCGTACTTCGGATGAGTCCGATGACTCGTCTTCGGATAATACCAGGATTTAATAATTAAATTTAATTATTAATTATTTAATAAACTTCAAAAATTCATATCTTCTTCATACGAACTCCGTTTTCGACGTTCTTTATATCCATGCTTAAGTGAGACTACGCTCTACAACTTTCGTTTAGACTCCGTCGGTTAATTTTGACTTTATTTTTAGTATTTATTTTTAGTAGGCCCGGACAGGAAAACTTCGTTATAAATTCATAACTTCTTCGTTTGACGTCCGTTCTCGCCTAACTTTTCATAGCTTCGATACCAACAACGAGATCTTCGATTCTTGTTTAGATTGTTTCGGCTAAAAACCGCTCGATCTCAAATCGAGTATTTCAGGCTGCATACCGCTAAGTCGAAACTTCAGAAAATCATAACTTCCTCATACGAAGTCAGATTTTGGCGTTCTATATATGTACGGAATCCTTGTAACATATACTACAACTTAGTTAAGATTATTCATTCTAAATAATCTTTCATCAAAAATTCATTTTTGATGTCTATCTTCTTTAAATTGACTAGCCCTGATTTACGGGCGTTACATACACCACACATATGGTATATCCATCCATTTATGATTTTACCCCTACTATTCAACCGATATGAATCACACAGACCGCCTTCCATTATATATCATTTTTTCTATTCAACCGATCTAAGTCACACAGACCGCTTCCATCATAAATCATTTTTTCTAGCTTTAGACCTCCATCGTCACTTACCTATCAAAACTATGTTAGAGCTCTCAAGCTGCCAATTTTTAGCTCTATGACTCAATATTAGCTAAATTTTTGTCTAGCCACCTAAATAACTTTTCTTTTCTAAAAAACATCCCCCAAAAGAAATGGCATGGAATCATTTCCAATATGTTGATCACTTTATGACTTAAAAGGGTAACATACTTTTTGATTTATACACATTTGGTCACTGAGTTTTTTTCGTCCACATTCGCCCTTCAACTTTTTTAACTATACACATTCAGTTCTTATGACCGGCTACTCCAGATAAACTAGAAAAAAGGTAATATATTTCTCACTTTGTACACATTTAGTCCTTAATAATTTTTTTTCACATTTAGTCCTTAATATTTTTGTTGTAGAATAAGTCTTTGTTGTTTTTTGTACACAATTACTACTTATGACCGGTTTTTTAGGTCTTTTTCATAGCATTCTATGTAGGACAATCATTAATGAGGTGGTCGGGGTTGTTGATGCTTAAGGCCATTGCGACCTCATCTGTTTGGTTGTTTAGGTCTTGTGTTTTGCCTAGGTCGTGTGTTCTGAACATCATAACTTTTTTCGTTCAGATTACTCTAGTTAAAAAATAATATATTTTTACTTACGATCTTTATATACGTGTGTTCACTATATATATATATATATATATATATATATATATATATATATATATATATATATATATATATATATATTAACTTTTTTTATAAAATCGTAAGTAAAAATATATTATTTTTTAATGTGAGTAATTTAAATAAAAATTGTAGTAGACTCAAATATGTAGACGTGGATATAAAGATTGTTAAAATCTGAGATCGTACGAAGAAGTTACAATGTTTAGAACACAAGACCTAAGAACAGAGCAATCGACGCTACTATGACCATAAACATGAACATCCCGGAATTCCGTATTAATGATTGTCTCATTTAAGATGTCGTGAAAAAAGTAACGAAACTTTTCATAAGTACTGAATGTCTACAAAAACAAAAAAACATTTAATTTGCATTAAAAAAAAATCATTAAGGACTAAATGTGCAAAACAAATATAAAGGACTAAATATCTATAAAGTGAGAAACATATAACCCTATTAAATCATTTTTTCGGGTTTACCTGAAATAGACGGTCATAAGGACTGAATGTATACAGTTAAACAAGTTGAAAGGACAAATATGAACGAAAAAAACTTAATGAACAAATTTATACAAAACAAAATTTATATTATCTTTTAAGTCATTATCCCTGTTGAAAATAAAAAAATAACAAACACCCAAGATTTCAAGCACGGCTTTGCAAAGCATCAATCTTCTCAAAAGAAAAAAAAAAAAAAAAAAAAAAAAAAAAAAAAAAAAAAAAAAAAAAAAAAAAAAAAATCGTTCCAACGGGTCGTCATTTGGAAGACACAACATTAATGAAATAAGCCTTTATCCATAGCTTTCATCATAGCAATACTGAGTCCCTTTAAATCTTTGGATGATGTTACTTTTTTCTTTAAATGCATGTTTAACACAGAGTGTGTTCTTCTTTCCATTTTGTGTAAAAAAAATATCCACAAAACCTCTATATTTATCAAACCCTCAAATATTACTTCATAATAGTTGTAATCACATAGTTATCAATATATAATGATATCGATTACATCATTTTTATTTGAATATAATCAAATTATCTAGCATGGTTCATCAAAAAAGTTAGAGATTATTATCATTATTAATACCAGATTATCAAATTAAGTAAATAAAATAATAATGGACATAATTATAAGAACATAATGTATTTTTTTTTTCTCTTTAATACGAGCCTTGCAACAAAAACTAAGAAACATAACTTATGTATGTTACATAATACAACCAAGATGGTTTGGTTCAATTTTCTCTTCCTTTCAAACAAACTAAGTACGAATTCATGAAGTTACGTTTCTTAAACCACCAAGAAACTAAATTATTGACTTTTTTTAAATAATTGGCAATGAGATAATTATCTTAAAATATTATTAATTTTATCTAAATAAAATATATTTTATAATTTTAGATTAATATAAAGATAAATAAAAAGAAAAAGATAGGATGATATTTAATTTCTTTTTGGTTTTTTATATTTACAATTTGGTTATCAACAAAACAACATCGGGTACACATAATAACGACAAAGTTGTAAATTTCGTTTTTGTGGTAATGTCAAAAAATTTGGGACTTTAGTGCAAAATGTATTGGAGTTGCACTAGTTGTGGAAAATATGAAATTTATTGTAAATTTGGTCCAAAAATTTTAAACTTTTTATAATGACGGGTTTGTCTTTGGTATTTCCCTTTTTTCATTTTTATTATTATTTTACCATTTTTCTAATTAGAAAAAAAAAAAAAAAAGACAAAAAAACACCCCGGCCTACCACCTACTCACTCTTTATCTTATGTAACGTACGGTTTTCCAGATATATATATTATTCTTAATATTTAATTAAATAATTTTGGAGGGACTCGACGAGTTGGTGCCTCAACTCGTCGAGTGGGATCGCGACTTGGTGACGTGTTTAATGAACGTACTCGACGAGTTGGGTATCTGACTTGCCGAGTCAGCACTGTTGAGGAAAACCCTAATTGCCCGGGTTTATGACATATTTAAAGGCTCTTATGGCCTTCATTTGCGACCACATTTCCCCTTGAGAGACCTAAATCGATCCAGAGAGCTTATAGAGATAGAGGGAGCTAATTGCTTCATTTTGGTGCATTCTTGCAAGGAAGAAGGAGACGGTTCAAGCTTGACTAACTAGAGGGGCTCAGATCTTCCACTATTTCATTCAAGGCTACTGTTGGAGGTATGAATCCATACATGTTTTCATATGATTAGTAGATCACATGAATTTAGGGCTTCTTTACCCTCTTTTAAGTTGAGATATGAAGCTTGTGAAGTTCCTTTGAGGCTTAGACATAAGATCTAGACCTTGAGAGGTCCAGAGAGTCCCAAGAACCCAGCTTTATGCAGTTACATAAGAATATTGAACCAAAGACACCATTTTGAGGGTTATTTTGTCAATTAGAGTTAGATGAGTGATGCATGGACGTAAAGGTCGAACCTTTACGTGATTAATGAGCCTTGAGTGCATAGATCTGAAGTTTGGGAAAGTATCTTGCACTAAAATGGTTGAATGCAAAAGAGTCTGAATAGACTCACCGAGTCGAGCCGCTGACCTGGCGAGTAGCCCAGGGTTTTATCCCGATGAACTGATTCAGGTGGTGACCCGACGAGTTAGTGGTTAGCTCGTCGAGTTGGAGCTTGCTAGGGTTTCCATGAATCGACTGGACTCGACAAGTCGCCCAAGTGCACTCTACGAGTCTGGTCAAAACTTGGACTGTTGTCTGGAGTTGACTTTTGTTGACCTTAGGGTTTGGTCAAGATGAGTGTAAGAGGTCAGGAGGGTAGAATGGTCTTTTACCCTTCTGAAAGAGAGCATAGGAAGGGAATAGTCTATCCTTTGAGAGACATTGTTAACTAGAGGTAATTTTCGTATGTGATTAGGCGGAGGCTAGATCAGTGTTTCGAGTACGAGATCATCTGAGTTTACCTAAGGTGATTTTGCTCACTATACATTACCTAGGGTGGTATCTATGTGTGGACTGGAAGGTCATACGTGTTTGCTTGAGATTATGTGTATTGTGATTTATGTATGTTATGTGCTATTCTAACCGGACCGGAGGGTCCAACGATTTATGAGGCCACAGGGTCCTTAACCAGACCGGACCGTAGGGTCTAACGAGTTACATCGGGCCAGAGGGTCCATCGAGCTACGGGACTGGAGACTCTCGCTGAGACACAGTGACCAGAGGGTCATACAAAGTATAGCCTCGAGTGGCGAATTGTTGTATGTGTTATTTTGGGGAACTCACTAAGCATTCGTGCTTACCGTGTTATGTGTTATGTGTTTCAGGTACCCCAGAGGATCGCGGCAAGGCACCGGTGTGATTGTACACATACTCTTGATATGGAGCTATGTTTGTGGATCCTAGATTTGACTTGTTGTTTTGAAAACTTTGTTGATGGATATTTGGATTTTGCTAATGAGAAACGTGTTTTATGATTGTTAAAATAAAATTTTGGGTGTGACATTTTTGGTTGTTACAAGTTGGTATCAGAGCCTTCGTGTAAGGGATTCGGATACACCTTCGGGCATATCTGAACTCAAAATAAGTATTTGAGAAAAGTTTTCAAAAAGAAACAATTTTTGTAAAAAGAGTAAAAGATTCCAGAAAGAGTGGAAAAGAGCAATGTGAATCAGCTAGCACCGGAACGATGATTTCCCAAAATACCCTTACTTTATGTGTTATGAGATAATATGAGATATGATATTCATGCTAGAGAGTAAGCTAGATACTTCATAATCTAGGACTAGAGTGGCCTGATTTGTGATGCCTTAGCTTAGGAGTTACTACTATTGTGAATTTCTTCGAGTGTGAGTGGGTAGCAGAGAGGAGTTTATGAGAGGTCTACTAGGGTGTAGCCTGTATTCAGTGAGACATAGAGTGCTTGTGCACTGGACCCTAGGAGGAGGACTTGGGGTGAAAAATGATGTGGTGTGGAAGGTAGTATAGGGCCCGTACTACTGGAGACACCAGATCAGTAAGCAGTCCAAGTAAGAGTCCTTAGGGTACCAAGAAACGAGTAAGAGTGAGTGATCAAGTGAGGGTGATCTCGGTCGAGTCTCTGATTATTTTACCTTGTGTTTCAGAGACATCATGGTGGTTACGCGCCATAACGACGGAGGCAGTGGTACCAGTGGTACTAGTGATGAGGAGATTCGTAGGATGATTCATGAGGACGTGGCCGCAGCCATTCGATCTGAGATACCATAGATTTTTGGGTCTATCAAGACCACGCTAATTGAGACCTTTGACGAGCGATATGCTGCTCTTACTGAGGCTGTTGTTGCTGTAGCCACCATAGTCGTTGTCGCTGCTAGGCCACGGGGGGTGACTCGTTGTTGTACTGATAGTTCAGCAACACGAAGCCACCAGAGTTTGATGGGACGCGAGACCCGATTGCTGCTATGAGATGGATCTCTGACATTGAGGGGTGTTTCTACACTTGTTCCTGCCGAGAACATTTGATAGTGCGGTTTGCGCTGAACCAGCTTCGCTTGGGAGCGAAGGACTGGTCGAATTTTGTGATAGCTGACTTTACTACTACAGAGCTTACAGCGGTGACCTGGTAGAGATTCACCGCTATGTTCTGAGACGAATACGTTCCCCCGGTGGAGAGAGAACGGTTGGCCCAAGAGTTCTTGTCCCTCAAGCAGGGGACTGAGTCTGTGACTATGATCAACCGGATGTTTCATGAGAGGGCATTGTTTTGCCCTGAGCACGTGTCTACTGAGCAGGCACGTATGAGCCGATATCTAAGCATACTAAGGAGAGACATACGTAAGTTCGTGGTAAAATCGACACACCAAACATTTGTCGAGCTCTAGGAAAATGCTCGGAAGAGGGAGATTGAGCTATAGACTCAGGCCAGGGAGGAGGCGGAGTCCCAGAGGAGGGATAGGCGGCCAGCACAGTCTCAGTCGGTGGGTAAGCGAGCAAAGCCCGCTGATTTGAGACCATGGGTTCAGAAGGGCCGCACTTGTGGGAAGTGCGGCAAGATCCATGATGGGGTGTGCAGAGCAGTTGTGTTTTACAAGTGCAGGCAGGAGGGGCTTATCGCGAGGGATTGCCCCAAGGGATTTTCTGTTTGCTTCCATTGCAACCAGACTGGCCATAGGAAGGTCGAGTGCCAGCAGTTGCTTCAGGGATTAGCGCAGGTATCTATGCCTTCTGCTACTCGAGCTACAGTGAGTCGGCCAGTGAAGGCCGAGGCACCGAAGGCTTGCGATAGAGCCTTCCAGTTGACAGTGGAGGAGGTCCGCGCAGCACCCGACGTTGTGGCTGGTATGTGATCTTTTTCTTATTCTTTTGTTTATGTGAAACAACCCAAAAATACGACCCAAAGATTTCATTTTTCATTATAACCAAAAACCATAATCTGAGTGTCATATCATAAAACCATACGTAATGTATCCCAAACATAATAAAAACACTGTGCGGGAAACTGTATCATATCTATGTCATAGCAAAATCAAAAACTAAATCAACTCCCAGGATAAAAGTTGAAGCTATGGTGTGTGCGATGCCATCATCCCGAGCTCTTCCCTCGTCTTGCGGAAGTACCTGAAACCAAAACTGAAACTGTAAGCACGAAGCTTAGTGATCTCCCCCAAACTACCACATACCATACAATACATATATAAAGCTCATACTAGGCCTTGCCCACATCATCAGACCGAAGTCTGGAACTAGCTGCATCGGACCGAAGTCCGGAACTGACTGGGACCTTGTCCCCTGCATCGGACCAGAGTCCGGAACTAACTGCATCGGACCGAAGTCCGGAACTAACTGATCATGGCATAGCATAAACATAACAACTATTATAAACACATATACAGCATACTGCATCGGAACAGAGTCCGGAACACATAACACAAACATGCTTGTATCACAAAGACATCAAGCACTCTAACTGCTGCATCAGACCAAAGTCCGGAACTACTGATAATTAAACGGGCCGGCATTGTGGCTGTAGACCCGTTCCTACTGAAAGGAAACTCACCTCGTGAACTGGCTGCTGAGTGTATGGCTCTGGAAGCTAACTGCTCAATCAAATACTAGACACTATACTGGGTAAAATGACTCTTTTACCCTTGATCAAAGTCAACTCTCAGTTGAACTGACTCGCCGAGTTGGGCCGCCAACTCGCCGAGTCCCTATTCTCACTCCTCGACCCTACTTGCTGCTACTCGTCGAGTATGGCATCGACTCGACGAGTACCCTCTCGATCCAAAAACTCAGACAATCTTCATCTGACTCGCCGAGTCATATGAACAACTCGACGAGTTGTTCTTGAGTCTAAGAAGATTTCCTTGGACTCGCCGAGTTGTATGAACAACTCGCCGAGTCCCTCCATTACTGAGTCTACCCTCAAACTCGCTGAGTCCACTCCACTACTCACTGATCCCACTCAACACCGCTCAAAAGGAAGAAATCGGGGACTCGCGACTCGACTCGCCGAGTCGTTCTTCCGACTCGCCGAGTCACCGCCATGCAACTATTCTACACTCGATTCTGCTTGAATCCAATACATACAAATGATAGATCTGAGTCCAATAAGCTGATTTACCACGTAAAGTTTCCAACTTTACGTGTACAAACACATGAACAAGGGAATAAAGGCTAAAAAGGCACTTAAAAGGGTAGATCTAGGGTTATGATGCAAAATAGCTCCATAAAGGCAATAGATCTGGGCTCTACAACTCCTAAATGAACAGATCTAAAGATATCTTGACAAAAAAGGGGTTCCATATCAACATAAGGCTTGAGAAAAGCATCAACTAGATCTAGAGGGGATTTTAAAGCATAAAAGGGAAAGAAAATCCGAAGAATACCTCAAAGAGCTCTTTTTTTCCCTTGAATCTCTGCTCTACAACTCTTCTCCTTGCTCCTTTCTTCTTCTCCTTCTTCAAGCCTTCACAAATGTACACAAAATCACTTAAAATCACTCAAGAACGAATTAGGGTTTTCTCACAACTTCTGAGGGTGAAGGAGGCGAGAATGGAGGCCATACGGTGGCTTAAATAGTGGGCAACCCGGGGATTTAGGGTTTCTCCCAGACGGACAGACTCGCCGAGTCCAGAATATGGACTCGCCGAGTCGCCAGCTAACACGTGCTCGAAATCCCGTCCCTACTCGGCGAGTCAGGCTATGAACTCGCCGAGTCCCTTTAGCAAAACTTCAAAATAAATACCAAGGAATCATCATACCGGAAACGGGTCGTTACAATTCTCCCCCACTTATATCAGACTTTGTCCTCGAAGTCTGCTACGGCTGAATCTGCAAATATCTCTGGGTAGTGCTCTCTCATCTCCTCCTCAGCCTCCCACGTCCATTCCGATCCCTTCCAGTGCTGCCATTGCACCTTCACTAACTGAATTTCCTTGTTCCTCAAGGTCTTGGTCTTCCGGTCCAGAATCGCGACCGGCCTCTCAATATAATTCAGGCTGCTATCAACCTGAATATCCTCTAGGGGAACGACTGTCGACTCATCTACCAAACACTTCCTCAACTGAGACACATGGAAAGTGTTGTGGATCTGACTAAGCTCCTCAGGAAGATCTAACCGATAAGCAACCCGACCCACCCGGGCCAAAACCCTGAAAGGACCAATAAATCTGGGGCCCAACTTGCCCCTCTTCCGGAATCTGATGACACCCTTCCAAGGTGAGACCTTCAGAAGGACCATATCCCCCACCTGGAACTCCAAGTCCGAACGCCTCCTGTTGGCGTAGCTCTTCTGCCGACTCTGCGCAGTCTGCAATCTACTACGGACCTGCTGGATCAACTCGGTCGTCTTGAGCACCACCTCTGTGCTCCCGATGACCCGCTGACCGACCTTGCCCCAACAAATTGGGGTCCTACACTTCCTCCCATACAACATCTCAAAGGGTGGTCGATCAATGCTCGCATGATAACTATTGTTATACGAAAATTCCGCTAACGGAAGATATGTATCCCAACTGCCACCGAAATCTAGAACACATGCCCTAAGCATGTCCTCAAGAGTCCGAATCGTCCTCTCGCTCTGCCCGTCCGTCTGAGGGTGGAAAGCGGTGCTGAAATGGAGACGAGTACCCATCTCGTCGTGGAACCGCTTCCAGAATCTGGATGTGAAACGGACATCTCAGTCTGACACCATCGATACCAGCACTCCATGACGTGCCACAATCTCTCGCACATAGATATTGGCTAACTTCTCCGCCGATATACTCTCCTGGCTCGGGATAAAATGGGCACTCTTCGTCAAACGATCCACTACTACCCATATCGAATCCACTCCTCGTGCGGTCCTGGGGAGCTTGGTGACAAAATCCATGGTGATGTCCTCCCATTTCCACACGGGAATGTCTAACGGCTGCATCTTGCCGTGAGGTCTCTGGTGCTCCGCCTTGACCTTCCGGCAGGTCAGGCATCTCTCAACATACCAGGCGACGTCCCGCTTCATGCAGGGCCACCAATAATCAGGTCGAAGATCTCGATACATCTTCGTCGCCCCTGGGTGGATAGAAAACCGAGACTTATGAGCCTCATCCATCAACACTTGCCGTACTCCACCCCAGTACGGTACCCACACCCTCCCGTGAAGCGTCAGCAATCCCCGACTATCATAATCAAATGAGGCTACTCGGCCCACGATCCTCTCACACTTCTGTCTCTCCTCCTTGATCCGCTCCAACAACGGAGTGATCACTGTCATCCTCAAACATAGATCTCTGATAGGGGCCGCCGACACTTTGCGGCTTAGGGCGTCGGCCACCACGTTGGCCTTCCCTGGGTGGTAAAGGATCTCACAATCATAATCCTTTAGCACATCCAACCACCTCCTCTGCCTCATGTTCAGACTCGGCTGATCCATAAGGTACCTCAAACTCTTGTGATCCGTGTAAATAGTACAATGGACCCCATAAAGGTAATGCCTCCAAATCTTGAGGGCAAACACAACCGCCCCCAGCTCCAAATCGTGGGTAGGATAATTAGCCTCGTGAGGCTTCAACTGCCTCGAGGCATAAGCTATCACATGGCCTCGCTGCATCAATACTGCTCCCATACCTGTAATCGAGGCATCACAGTAGACTACGAAGTCCTCTACTCCCTCTGGCAAGGTAAGGATCGGAGCCTCGCACAATCTCTGTCTAAGGGTCTCGAACGCTGCCTGCTGCTCAGGCCCCCAACGAAATACCACCGACTTCTTGGTCAGTCGGGTGAGTGGCACTGCTATCTTGGAGAAGTCCTGAATAAATCTCCGATAATACCCTGCCAACCCTAGGAAGCTCCGAATCTCAGATGGAGACTTCGGGACCTCCCACTGCATCACGGCCTCTATCTTGGCCGGGTCTACCAAAATACCCTTCTGGTTGACGAGGTGACCAAGGAACTGCACCTCGCGCAACCAGAACTCACATTTGGAGAACTTTGTGAAAAGTCTCTCCCTCCTCAAAGCCTCCAGCACCTCCCGCAGGTGCTCCTCATGCTGCTCCTACATCTTGGAATATACCAAGATATCATCTATGAATACTATCTTTGACCGATCCAGCATCGGCCTGCACACGCGGTTCATGAGATCCATGAACGCGGCTGGAGCATTGGTGAGCCCAAATGGCATCACCACAAACTCATAATGACCATACCTGGTCCTGAAAGCAGTCTTCTGTACATCCTCATCTCTAACCCTCATCTGATGATAACCGGAGCGTAGATCGATCTTGGAGAACCAAGACGCTCCCTGAAGCTGATCAAACAAATCATCTATCCTCAGAAGTGGGTAACGGTTCTTCACCGTTACCTTATTCAACTCCCGATAATCTATACACATACGATGCGACCCATCCTTCTTCCTCACAAACAGGATCGGCGCTCCCCAAGGCGAACTGCTCGGCTGAATGAAACCCTTGTCTAACAGCTCCTGCAACTGTGTAGACAACTTCTGCATCTCAGGGGGAGCTAGTCGATACGGTGCCTTGGCTATCGGAGCCGCACCAGGAATTAGGTCGATCCTGAACTCAACCTGTCTCTCAGGAGGTATCCCCGTCAAATCCTCGGGAAACACATCCGGGTAGTCTCGCACTATAGGAAGATCATCAACTGTCGTCTTGCCCTTCTCCCGGGCATCCAAGACGTAAGCTACAAAACCGGCGCAACCCTGCTGAACATAGCGCCTCTCCCTTGCGGCGGAACAAAAGGTCGGTCCACGCTGTGGCCTCTCGCCCTGAATCACTAACTCTCCCCCACTGGGAGTGCGAACCCTCACTAGCTGAAGCTCACAATCAATCACCGCCCCATTGGGGCTTAGCCAATCCATGCCCACAATAACCTTATTCCCTCGCAAGGGAATAGGTACCAGGTGCACTGAAAACTTCTCATCAAATAAACTAAGAGAACACCCTCTATACACTCTGCCGACCCTCACGGTCCTATCATCTGCTATCTCAACCTCTAATGGACAATCCAGCTCCCCTAGAGCTCTACTAAATCGCTTGCTAAGCGCAAGCGATACGAATGATCGGGTAGCCCCCGAATCGAATAATACCATAGCAGAAATGTCGTTCACAGAGAACGACCCTGAATAAAACATACAATCATAAGCAATATTCAATCAATAATAATAAAGAGATGAAGGGAAGATACATACCCGTCACCACATCAGGAGTCGCTCGCGCCTCCTCTGCTGTCATCTGAAACGCCCTACTCTTCGCCACTGGCGCATCAGCTCGGCCCTGTCGGCCATCTGTAATCCTCAAGGTAGCAGGGGCAGGTGCAGCCACCTTCCCTGCTGCAGCTAAACCCGGACACTGGGACTTTTTATGTCCCCTCTGATTGCACTGAAAGCAAATCAGATCTGATGCTGCAATGGCAGTAGCAGGGGCCGTACAATCCCTACTCAAATGCCCAATCCGACCGCACTTGTAGCAGCCGGAACTCCCCGCCTTGCACGCCCCCTCGTGCAATCTCCCACACTTGCCACATCGACCGTGTCTCTGCTGACTCCTAGATCTGTGATCTGAAACCTTGGGCTTTTTGCCCGAACCTCCTTAACCCGAAACCGCCTCCGGTTTCCTCTTCTTCTCCATCTCGAGATCAATCTCCCACTCCCGAGCCCTAGCAATCATATCTTCCAGCGTTTTACAGCTGGACCGGCTCACAAACTGGCGGATATCGCTCCGCAACATCTCATGATAGCGGGCCTTCTTCATTTCCTCATCAGCCACGTACTGAGGAACGAGAAGAGCCCTCTCCCTGAACTTGGCGGTGATCTCCGCCACTGTCTCTGTAGTCTGGGTGAGGTCCTGAAACTCCCTAGCTAGCTGCTGCACCTCAATAACCGGTGCAAACTCCGCCCTGAACCTGGTAGAGAAATCAGCCCAGGTCATGGCGTCCAATGCTGCATCATCTCCAATGGCATGTCCGACCTCCTCCCACCAATCCCGTGCCCTATCCTTCAGAAGACAGGACGCCAATCTGAACTTGTCCCCCTCGGGACACCTGCTAGTGCGGAAAGCGTTGGCCACATCCACCAACCATCTTGTACTCGCTATGGGGTCCCACGCCCCATGATAGTCCATAGCTCCACATGCCCTGAACTCCCTGAATGTAAGGGTGCGCGACCCCATCATGGCCGCCACCTCGGCATGGAAGGTTCCCAATCTCTCATCCATCAGCTCTAGAATTCCCTTTTTGATCGAACCGAAGATCACAGGAGTCTGCTCTATAATGATGCGCATAATCTCCGAAGAAAGAAACTCTCGGGTCTGCTCATCCATGCGCTCGTCCCCCGAGCCTGAACCTGATCCCTCCCCGGCACCTCCACCGCCGGCTGCTGCTCTGGAACGCAAAACCACCATTCTGAAACACATCACAACTACATCAGAAAACGGAAATATCTCAAGGGATCATTGATTCTACAACTAGTTTCCTGGTATTGTCTCAGCCTTTCTTGATTCGAGTACGGATCCTCTGCTTTCAGTAGTACGGGCCCATACTATTCCACATCTATCCGTACTTTCTTCAAGAACTGCCTTGACTCCACCAAGTCACTTCTACTACTACTGATCTCCGCTACTCTCATCCTAGGCTTTCCCTAGGGAAATCTCAGACTCAACTCAACTAGTCCTCAGCTGCTGAAGCTCTCCTTATAATGCTAATTAGCCACCACCTGAACACCATCACATGTGACGAGGATCAGATAATCCTTCAAGTAAAAGACCCGTCCCTATAACGGTTGGACTCAAACAAAAGCTGCGCAATAGGGCCAGTTCCAGCACTCTGGGATTATTCAACCCTGATCACATGTGGTGTGACGTGTTCACCTAATGGCTAACTCCCATCACTCAGAACCCCACAAAGCACGAAGCAAGCAGCATTCGGATAAAGGAAACATACTCAGGCAAAACTATTCTCAGAACGAGAAACTGTACTAGCATACAATGCTAAGCTCATACTATCAGGCATAACCTAGGCAGGCTATCCTACTGCTGTCTACTCAATACTAGCATGCAATACTCATAAAGCTGTAACACATAAAGCAGGCACATAAGGCATCCTCCTAGATCCTTAGTCCTATACTAGCATGTTGTTCTACTGAAACTGAAACTGAACAAATAACTTGTATGGGTAATTTGGGAGTACTTACTTGAGCTCGGCTGATCGCATGCACCACACCCTTATCTCGTTTAAAATTTCTTTCTTTCTAAGTGCTTTCAAAATTCTTTTAGAAAACATTTTCCTTTTAAAAATCTTTTTATTTCCCCTTAGTTTGAGTTCAGATACACCCAGAAGTGTATCCGAATCCCTCAAACCAGGGCTCTAATACCAACTTGAAACAACCCAAAAATACGACCCAAAGATTTCATTTTTCATTATAACCAAAAACCATAATCTGAGTGTCATATCATAAAACCATACGTAATGTATCCCAAACATAATAAAAACACTGTGCGGGAAACTGTATCATATCTATGTCATAGCAAAATCAAAAACTAAATCAACTCCCAGGATAAAAGCTGAAGCTATGGTGTGTGCGATGCCATCATCCCGAGCTCTTCCCTCTGCTTGCGGAAGTACCTGAAACCAAAACTGAAACTGTAAGCACGAAGCTTAGTGAGCTCCCCCAAACTACCACATACCATACAATACATATATAAAGCTCATACCGGGCCTTGCCCACATCATCAGACCGAAGTCTGGAACTAGCTGCATCGGACCGAAGTCCGGAACTGACTGGGACCTTGTCCCCTGCATCGGACCAGAGTCCGGAACTAACTGCATCGGACCGAAGTCCGGAATTGACTGCATCGGACCGAAGTCCGGAACTAACTGCATCGGACCGAAGTCCGGAACTGACTGCATCGGACCGAAGTCCGAAACTGACTAATCATGGCATAGCATAAATATAACAACTATTATAAACACATATGCTGCATACTGCATCGGAACAGAGTCCAGAACACATAATACAAACATGCTTGTATCACAAAGACATCAAGCACTCTAACTGCTGCATCAGACCAAAGTCCAGAACTACTGATAATTAAACAGGCCGGCATTGTGGCCGTAGACCCGTTCCTACTGAAAGGAAACTCACCTCGTGAACTGGCTGCTGAGTGTATGGCTCTGGAAGCTAACTGTTGCTGCTCCGGTATCTCCCAGGCTACAAGTCCATAAACACACTCAATCAAATACTAGACACTATACTGGGTAAAATGACTCTTTTACCCTTGATCAAAGTCAACTCTCGGTCAAGGTCAACTTTCAGTTGACCTGACTCGCCGAGTTGGGCCGCCAACTCGCCGAGTCCCTATTCTCACTCCTCGACCCTACTCGCTGCTACTCGTCGAGTATGGCATCGACTCGACGAGTACCCTCTCAATCCAAAAACTCAGAAAATCTTCATCCGACTCGCCGAGTCATATGAACAACTCGACGAGTTGTTCTTGAGTCTAAGAAGATTGCCTTGGACTCATCGAGTTGTATGAACAACTCGCCGAGTCCCTCCATTACTGAGTCTACCCTCAAACTCGCTGAGTCCACTCCACTACTCACTAATCCCACTCGACACCGCTCAAAAGGAAGAAATCGGGGACTCGTGACTCGACTCGCCGAGTCGTTCTTCCGACTCGCCGAGTCACCGCCATGCAACTATTCTACACTCGATTCTGCTCGAATCCAATACATACAAATGATAGATCTGAGTCCAATAAGCTGATTTACCACGTAAAGTTTCCAACTTTACGTGTACAAACACATGAACAAGGGAATAACGGCTAAAAAGGCACTTAAAAGGGTAGATCTAGGGTTATGATGCAAAATAGCTCCATAAAGGCAATAGATCTGGGCTCTACAACTCCTAAATGAACAGATCTAAAGATATCGTGACAAAAAAGGGGTTCCATATCAACATAAGGCTTGAGAAAAGCATCAACTAGATCTAGAGGGGATTTTAAAGCATAAAAGGGAAAGAAAATCCGAAGAATACCTCAAAGAGCTCTTGTTTTCCCTTGAATCTCTGCTCTACAACTCTTCTCCTTGCTCCTTTCTTCTTCTCCTTCTTCAAACCTTCACAAATGTACACAAAATCACTTAAAATCACTCAAGAACGAATTAGGGTTTTCTCACAACTTCTGAGGGTGAAGGAGGCGAGAATGGAGGCCATAAGGTGGCTTAAATAGTGGACAACCCGGGGATTTAGGGTTTCTCCCAGACGGACAGACTCGCCGAGTCGCCAGCTAACACGTGCTCGAAATCCCATCCCTACTCGGCGAGTCAGGCTATGAACTCGCCGAGTCCCTTTAGCAAAACTTCAAAATAAATACCAAGGAATCATCATACCGGAAACAGGTCGTTGCATTATGTATGGTGCTTATTTGTGATGTGTTTAGATACTTTTCTTGTGAATTATGTACCTGCTTTGGTGTCGTTTGACTTGGGTGCGAGTCGATCCTTCGTATCGCTAGCATTTAGTCGTCACATCAACATCCGATTAGAGGCGTTGAGTCGAACTTTGGGAGTCTCCATAGCTGATGAGCATGCTATTTTTGCGACTGATGTTATTTGGGGATGTGTGATTGAGATTTTTGGAGTCGAGTTTCCTATAGATTTGGTACCTATCGCGATGGGTGATGTTCGTGTCATCATGGGCATGGACTGGTTGAGTCGATTTGGAGCTATGATCGACTGTGAGTGGTAGCTGGTGACCATCCGAAACCCTAGTGGGGGAGTACTTACAGTATACGGTGAAGGTACCCGATCTGGGTCAGCACTTTGTTCGGTTGCTCGAGCGAGGCAAATCTTGCAGCAGGGTTGCATAGGTTTTCTTGCGTATGTGGCGGATACGCGGGATGTTATGGAGAGACCGAGTTCTGTCGCTGAGGTTCTGGTAGTGAGTAAGTTCCCGGACGTTTTTCCCAAGGAGTTACCAGGTGTGCCTCCCAGGAGGCAGGTTGAGTTTCGTATTGATTTGCTTCCAGGGGCAGCACATATTGCCAAGGCACCCTATCGCCTTGCACCGCTAGAGATGCAGGAGTTATTCTCACAGCTTCAGGAGCTGTTGGGAAAGGGATTTATCTAGCCAAGTAGCTCGCCGTGGGGAGCACCGATCCTTTTTGTCAAGAAAAAGGGTGGTTCACACAGGATGTGCATTGATTACCGGGAGTTGAACAAGCTGACGGTCAAGAACCGTTATCCACTCCCGAGGATCGACGATTTGTTCGATCAGTTACAGGGTGCATCTTGGTTTTCCAAGATCGATTTGAGGTCTGGTTATCATCAGATGAGGGTCCGTGAGGAGGATATTCAGAAGACAACATTTAGAACTCGTTATGGGCATTAAGAGTTTGTGGTGATGCCTTTCGGGCTCACCAATGCCACAACAGCGTTCGTGGATCTCATGAACCGGGTATCCAGGTCTATGTTGGATCGTTCGGTGATCGTGTTCATCGACGATATTTTGGTGTAGTCGAGGTCTAGAGAGTAGCATGAGGAGCATTTAACAGAGGTCCTTGGAGTATTGAGATCAGAGAGGCTTTACGACAAATTCTCCAAGTGTGATTTATGGTTATGAGAGGTCCAGTTCTTGGGACACCTCGTTAATCAAAATGAGATTTTGGTCGACCTAGCCAAGATTGAGGCAGTTATGAGTTGGGAGGTGCCGAGATCCCCCACCGAGATCAGGAATTTTCTAGGGTTGGCCGGCTACTACCAGAGGTTTATCAGAGATTTCTCCAGGATTATTGTTCCTCTCACCAAGTTGACCCGGAAGAGCGCTGCTTTTCTTTCGGGTCTCGAGCAGCAGACATCGTTTGAGACACTTCGCCAGAGATTGTGCGAAGCTCCAGTGTTAGCTCTTCCTGAGGGGATGGAGGACTTTGTGGTTTACTGTGATGCATCTATATCAGGGTTAGGTGCAGTGCTTATGCAGAGAGGGCACGTGATAACATATGCATCGAGGCAGCTAAAGCCTCATGAGACGAGGTATCCCAACCACGATTTAGAGTTGGGGGCAGTGGTGTTCCCCTTCAAGATCTGGCGCCATTACTTGTACGGGGTTTGGTGTACCATATACACGGACCACAAGAGCTTGAAGTATCTGATGGATCAGCCCAACCTGAATATGTGCCAGAGAAGGTGGTTGGACGTGGTAAAAGATTACGACTGCGAGATTCTGTATCACCCGGGGAAGGCTAACGTTGCAGCCGATGCCCTAAGCCTCAAGGTGGAGAGTGCCTCGATTCAAGATATATGCATGAGGATAACAGTGATGACTCATGTATTGGATACCATTCGAGAGGCTCAGGCGGAGACCATGAGACCGTAGAACCGCAAGGAGCGGGTGATTGGCCAGGTATTCGAGTTTGTGACGGATAGTCGGGGACTTATGACCTTTCGAGGTCGGATTAGGGTGCCTTATAAAGGCGGAGCTCGTAGCACTCTGATGGAGGGGGTGCATCGGTCGAGATTTCCGGTCCATCTCGAGGCCACAAATATGTATTTAGATCTGCAGAGACACTATTGGTGGCCCTGTATGAAGAGTGACGTCACGTGGGTAGTAGAGAGGCGCTTGACCTACCGTCGGGTCAAGGTAGAGCACCAGCGTCCACATGGTCCATTGCAGCCTTTGGAGATTCCCCAGTGGAAGTGGGAGCAGATCTCGATGGACTTTATCACCAAATTACCAAGAACGGCGTGTGGAGTTGACGCGATATGGGTGGTTGTAGATCGGTTGACGAAGAGTGCTCAATTCCTTGCTATTAGTGAGAGCTCTTCTACAGAAAAGTTGGCCGAGATTTATGTGAGAGAGGTGGTATGAAACGACCCAAAAATACGACCCAAAAATTTTTATTTTAAGATAATCAAAACTGTAATCAGAGCATCATATAATAAAACCATACGTGATGTATTCCAAAACATGATAAAATACTGTGCGGAGAACTGTATCATACTACATCAGATCAAAACATCTAAATCAATCCCAGGCTAAAACTGAGGCGGTGGTGTGTGCGATGCCATCATCCCGAGCTCTTCCCTTTGCTTGCTGAAGTACCTGAAACCAAAACTGAAACTGTAAGCACGAAGCTTAGTGAGCTCCCCCAAATTACCACATACCATACAATAATATATCAAGCACATACGGGGCCTTGCCCCCTCCATCGGACCGAAGTCCGAAGCTGACTGACCGGGACCTTATCCCCTACATCGGACCGAAGTCCGAAGCTGACTGACCGGGACCTTATCCCCTACATCGGACCGAAGTCCGAAGCTGACATCGGACCGAAGTCCGAAGCTAACTGGGACCTTGTCCCCTACATCGAACCGAGGTCCGAAGCTGACATCGGACCGAAGTCCGAAGCTAACCGGGACCTTGTCCCCTACATCGAACCGAAGTCCGAAGCTGACATCGGACCGAAGTCCGAAGCTGACTGATCATAGCATAACATATCACTAACATGAACACACATAATCTTGTCTGAGCCACGAAGGCATCAAACATGCTAACTACTGCATCGGATAACATCCGGGTACTACTGCTAGCTAAACGGGCCGGCATTGTGGCCTTAGACCCGTTCCTACTGAAAGGGAACTCACCTCGTAAACTGGCGGCTGAGTGTGTGTGTCTGAAAGCTACCGGCTGCTGCTCCCGAAACTCCTCGGCTACAAGTCCATGAACACACTCAATCAAATACTAAACACTGCACTTGGGGTAAAATGACTCTTTTACCCTTGGTCAAAGTCAACTTACTGATGGGGCTGACTCGCCGAGTTGGGCCACCCAACTCGCCGAGTCCTACTCTCACATCTCAGCTCTACATGCTGCTACTCGTCGAGTGTGGCATCGACTCGACGAGTACCCTCTTGATCCAAGAACTCAGATGATCTTCATCCGACTCGCCGAGTCAGATGAACAGACTCGTCGAGTTGTTCTTAATCCTCAAGGAGATTGCCTTGGACTCGCCGAGTTGTATGAACAACTCGCCGAGTCCCTCCATTACTGAGTCTACTCTTAACTCGCTGAGTCCACTCCCTAACTCACCTCGTCCACTCGACACTGAAGAATCTGGAGAACTCGGGACTCGCGACATGACTCGTCGAGTCGTTCTTCCGACTCGCCGAGTCGCCGCCATGCAACATATTTTTACTCGATTTCTCTTGAATCCAACACATGCAAATGATAGATCTAGGTCCATTAAGCTGTTTTACCACGTAAAGTTTCCAACTTTACGTGCACAACCACATGAATGAGGGAAATAAGACTAAAATATGCATAATAAGGGTAGATCCATGGCTTATAAGCAATGTAACTCCAAAAAGACAGTGGATCTGGACTCTTCAACACCCCAACACTAAGATCCAAAGGTATTTCGGCTTAACAACACAATCGAGCAAGCATAAAGCTTGGAACAAGCATCAAATAGCCCTTAAAAGAGCTCTAATGGAAGTTTAAGCATGAAACCAGAAGAGAACTCCGAAAATACCTGAATAAGTTCACACTTGATCTTGGATCTTGGCACTAGAACTCGTTTCCTTGCTTCCTTCTTCTTCTCCTTCTTCACCCCTTCACAAAATGGAACAAGATCACATATAAGCTCACAAGAGGAAGGTTTAGGGTTTCTCACAATGCTCTCAGGGGGGAAGTGACGAGATGGAGGCTATAATGGGGTTTAAATAGTGAGCAAAACCCGGGGAGTTAGGGTTTCACCCAGACGGATGGACTCGCCGAGTCCAGGATATGGACTCGTCGAGTCGCCGGCTCCCGCGTGCTCTCAGCCGCGACCCCACTCGGCGAGTCAGGCTATGAACTCGCCGAGTTCCTCTTGCAAATCTCACAACAATTACCAATAAATTAACATACCAGGAGCGGGTCGTTACAATTCTCCCCCACTTGACTCAGACTTCGTCCTCGAAGTCTGCTACGGCTGGATCTGCAAATAACTCAGGGTAGTGCTCTCTCATCTCCTCCTCAGCCTCCCACGTCCACTCAGACCCCTTCCGGTGCTGCCACTGCACCTTCACTAACTTAATTTCCTTGTTCCTCAAGGTCTTGGTCTTCCGGTCCAAAATCGCGACCGGTCTCTCAATATAATTCAGGCTACTATCAACCTGAATATCCTCTAGGGGAACGACTGCTGATTCATCCACCAAACACTTCCTCAACTGAGACACATGGAAAGTGTTGTGGATCTGACTAAGCTCTTCAGGAAGACCTAATCGATAAGCAACCCGACCCACCCGGGCCAAAACCCTGAAAGGACCAATAAATCTGGGGCCCAACTTGCCCCTCTTCCGGAACCAGATGACACCCTTCCAAGGTGAGACCTTTAGAAGGACCATATCTCCCACCTGGAACTCCAAGTCCGAACGCCTCCTATCGGCGTAGCTCTTCTGCCGACTCTGAGCAGTCTGCAGTCTACTACGGACCTGCTGGATCAGTTCCGTCGTCTTGAGCACCACTTCGGTGCTCCCCATGACCCGCTGACCGACCTCGCCCCAACAAATCGGGGTCCTGCACTTCCTGCCATATAACATATCAAAAGGAGGTCGATCAATGCTCGCATGGTAGCTGTTGTTATACGAGAATTCCGCTAAGGGAAGATACGTATCCTAACAGCCCCCAAAATCCAGAACACATGCCCTAAGCATGTCCTCGAGAGTCTGAATCGTCCTCCCACTCTGCCCGTCAGTCTGAGGATGGAAAGCGGTGCTGAAATGGAGACGAGTACCCATCTCGTCGTGAAACCGCTTCCAGAATCTGGACGTGAAGCGAACATCTCGGTCCGATACTACCGATACCGGCACTCCATGACGTGCCACGATCTCACGCACATAGATATCGGCTAACCTTTCCGCCGATATACTCTCCTGGATCGGGATAAAATGGGCACTCTTCGTCAACCGATCCACCACTACCCATATCGAATCTACTCCACGTGCGGTCCTGGGAAGTTTGGTGATAAAATCCATGGTGATGTCCTCCCATTTCCACACGGGAATATCCAACGGCTGCGTCTTGCCGTGAGGTCTCTGGTGCTCCGCCTTGACCTTCCGGCAGGTCAAGCACCTCTCAACGTACCAAGCGACGTCCCGCTTCATGCAGGGCCACCAATAATCAGGTCGAAGATCTCGATACATCTTCGTCGCCCCAGGATGGATAGAAAATCGAGACTTATGAGCCTCGTCCATCAATACCTGCCGTACCCCACCCCAGTACGGTACCCACACCCTACCATGAAGCGTCATCAAACCCCGACTGTCGTAGTCGAACGAAGCTACTCGACCCACTATCCTCTCGCACCTCTGCCTCTCCTCCTTGAGACCCTCCATCTGAGCCTCCTTGATCCGCTCCAACAAAGGAGTGATTACCGTCATCCTCATACACAAATCCCTGATGGGGGCCGCCGACACTTTGCGGCTCAGGGCATCGGCCACCACATTGGCCTTCCCTGGATGATACAGGATCTCACAGTCATAATCCTTCAGCACGTCCAACCATCTCCTCTGTCTCATATTCAAACTCGGCTGATCCATAAGGTATCGCAAACTCTTGTGGTCCGTGTAGATAGTACAGCGGACCCCATACAGGTAATGCCTCCAAATCTTGAGGGCAAATACAACTGCCCCCAGCTCCAAGTCGTGGGTAGGATAATTAGCCTCGTGAGGCTTCAACTGTCTCGAAGCATAAGCCACCACATGGCCTCGCTGCATCAACACTGCTCCCATACCTGTGATCGAAGCATCACAATAGACCACGAAATCCTCAACGCCCTCTGGCAAGGTAAGGATCGGAGCCTCGCACAATCTCTGCCTGAGGGTCTCGAATGCTGTCTGCTGCTCCGGACCCCAACGAAATACCACTGATTTCTTGGTCAGTCGGGTGAGCGGCACTGCTATCTAGGAGAAATCCTGAATAAATCTCCGATAATACCCTGCCAGCCCTAGGAAGCTCCGAATCTCAGATGGAGACTTCGGGACCTCCCACTGCATCACGGCCTCTATCTTGGCCGGATCTACCAGAATACCCTTCTGATTAACGAGATGCCCAAGAAACTGCACCTCGCGTAACCAGAACTCGCACTTGGAGAACTTAGCGAACAATCTCTCCCTCCTCAAAGTCTCCAGCACCTCCCGCAGGTGCTCCTCGTGCTGCTCCTGCGTCTTGGAATACACCAAGATGTCATCTATGAACACTATCACTGACCGATCCAGCATCGGCCTACACACGCGGTTCATGAGATCCATGAACGCGGCTGGGGCATTGGTGAGCCCAAATGGCATCACCACAAACTCGTAATGACCATACCTGGTCCTGAAAGCAGTCTTCTGCACATCCTCATCTCTAACCCGCATCTGATGATATCCGGAGCGTAGATCGATCTTGGAGAACCAAGACGCTCCCTGAAGCTGATCAAACAAGTCATCTATTCTCGGGAGTGGGTAACGGTTCTTCACCGTTACCTTATTCAGCTCCCGATAATCAATACACATACGATGCGACCCATCCTTCTTTCTCACAAACAGGATTGGTGCTCCCCAAGGCGAACTGCTCGGTCGAATGAAACCCTTGTCTAACAGCTCCTGCAGCTGTGTAGACAACTCCTGCATCTCAGGGGGAGCTAGTCGATACGGTGCCTTGGCTATCGGAGCCGCACCAGGGACGAGGTCGATCCGGAACTCGACCTGTCTCTCAGGAGGTACCCCCGGCAAATCCTCAGGAAACACATCCGGGTATTCTCGAACGATAGGAACATCTTCCACTGTCGACTTGCCCTTCTCCCGGGCATCCAAAACGTAGGCTACAAAACCGGCGCAACCCTGCTAAACATAGCGTCTCGCCCTTGCGGCGGAACAAAAGGTCGGTCCTCGCTGTGGCCTCTCGCCCTGAATCACCAACTCTCCCCCACTGAGAGTGCGAACCCTCACTAACTGAAGCTCGCAATCAATCACCGCCCCATTGGGGCTTAGCCAATCCATACCCACAATAACCTTATTCCCTCGCAGGGGAATAGGTACCAAATCCACTGAAAACCGCTCATCAAATAACTGAAGAGAACACCCTCTGTGCACTCTGCCGACCCTCACCGTCCTATCATCCGCTATCTCAACCTCTAATGGACAATCCAGCTCCCCTGGAGCTCTACTGAACCTCTTGCTAAGCGCAAGAGATACGAATGATCGGGTAGCCCCCGAATCGAATAATACCAAAGCAGGAATGCCGTTCACAGAGAACGACCCTGAATAAAACATATAACCATAAGCAACATATAATCAATAATAATAAAGAGATAAAAGGGAAGATACACACCTGTCACCACATCAGGAGTCGCTCGCGCCTCCTCTGCTGTCATCTGAAACGCCCTACTCTTCGCCACTGGCGCATCAGCTCGGCCCTGCCGGCCGTCTGTAATCCTCAAGGTAGCAGGGGCAGGTGCAGCCACCTTCCCTGCTGAAGCTAAACTCGGACACTGGGACTTTTTATGTCCCCTCTGATTGCACTGAAAGCAAATCAGGTCTGACGCAGCAACGACAGTAGCAGGAGCCGTACAATCCCTACTCAAATGTCCAACCCGACCGCACTTGAAGCAGCCGGAACTCCCTGCCTTGCACGCTCCCTCGTGCATCTTCCCACACCTACCACATCGACCGTAGCTCGGCTGTCCCCTGGACCTATGATCCGAAACCCTGGGCTTTTTGCCCGAACCTCCCGAACCCGAAACCGCCTCCGGTTTCCTCTTCTTCTCCATCTCGAGATCAATCTCCCTCTCCCGAGCTCTAGCAATCATATCTTCCAGCGTTTTACAGCTGGACCGGCTCACAAACTGGCGGATATCGCTCCGCAACATCTCATGATAGCGGGCCTTCTTCATTTCCTCATCAGCTACATACTGAGGAACGAGAAGAGCCCTCTCCCTGAACTTGGCGGTGATCTCCGCCACTGTCTCTGTAGTCTGGGTGAGGTCCTGAAACTCCCTAGCTAGCTGTTGCACCTCAATGACCGGTGCAAACTCCGCCCTGAACCTGGTAGAGAAATCAGCCCAGGTCATAGCGTCCAATGCTGCATCATCCCCAATAGCATGCCCGACCTCCTCCCACCAATCTCGTGCCCTGTCCTTCAGAAGACAGGACGCCAACCTGACCTTGTCCCCCTCGGGACATCTGCTAGAACGGAAAGCGTTGGCCACATCTGCCAACCATCTGGTGCTCGCTATGGGGTCCCGCGCCCCATGATAGTCCGGGGCTCCACATGCCCTGAACTCCCTGAAGGTAAGGGTGCGCGACCCCATCATGGCCGCCACCTCGGCACGGAAGGTGCCCAGTCTCTCATCCATCAACTCTAGAATCCCCTCCTTGATCGAACCGAAGATCACAGGAGTCTGCTCTATAATGATGCGCGTAATCTCCGAAGAAAGAAACTCTCGGGTCTGCTCATCCATGCGCTCATCCCCTGAGCCTGAACCTGATCCCTCCCCGGCACCTCCGCTGCCGGCTGCTGGTCTCGAACGCAAAACCACCATTCTGAAACACATCACAATCACATCAGAAAACAGAAAATATCTTGAGGGATCATTGATACTACAACTAGCTTCCTGGTCTTGTCTCAGCCTCTCTTGATTCGAGTACGGATCCTCTGCGTCCAGTAGTACGGGCCCATACTACCTTCCACATCTATCCGTACTTTCTTCAAGAACTGCCCTGACTCCACCAAGTCGCTTCTAATACTACTGATCTCTGCTACTTTCATCCTAGGCTTGCCCCAGGGAACCTCAGACTTAACTCAACTAGTCCTCAGCTGCTGCAGGTCTCCTTATAATGCTAATTAACCATCACCTGAACACCATCACATGTGACGAAGATCAGATAATTCTTCAAGTAAAAGACCCGTCCCTATAACGGTTGGACTCAAACAAGAGCTGCGCAATAGGGTCAGTTCCAGCACTCTGGGATTATTCAACCCTGATCACATGTGGTGTATCGTGTTCACCTAATGGCTAACTTCCATCACTCAGAATTCCCACAAAGCACGAAGCAGGCAGCATTCGGATAAAGGAAACATACTCAGGCAAAACTATTCTCAAAATGAGAAACTGATCTAGCATACAGTGCTAAGCTCATACTATCAGGCATAACCTAAACAGGCTATCCTACTGCTGTCTACTCAATACTAGCATGCAATACTCATAAAGCTGTAACACATAAAGCAGGCACATAAGGCATCCTCCTAGATCCTTAGTCCTATACTAGCATGCTATTCAACTGAAACTGAAACTGAACAAATAACTTGTATGGATAATTTGGGGGTACTTACTTGAGCTCGGCTGACCGCATGCACACACCTCTATCTTGTTGAAAATTCTTCCTTTCTAAGTGCTTTCAAAAATTCTTTTAGAAAACATTTTACTTTTAGAAATCTTTTTATTTCCCCTTAGTTTGAGTTCAGATACACCCGGAAGTGTATCCGAATCCCTCAAACCAGGGCTCTGATACCAACTTGAAACGACCCAAAAATTTTTATTTTAAGATAATCAAAACTGTAATCAGAGCATCATATAATAAAACCATACGTGATGTATTCCAAAACATGATAAAATACTGTGCGGAGAACTGTATCATACTACATCAGATCAAAACATCTAAATCAATCCCAGGCTAAAACTGAGGCGGTGGTGTGTGCGATGCCATCATCCCGAGCTCTTCCCTTTGCTTGCTGAAGTACCTGAAACCAAAACTGAAACTGTAAGCACGAAGCTTAGTGAGCTCCCCCAAATTACCACATACCATACAATAATATATCAAGCACATACGGGGCCTTGCCCCCTCCATCGGACCGAAGTCCGAAGCTGACTGACCGGGACCTTATCCCCTACATCGGACCGAAGTCCGAAGCTGACTGACCGGGACCTTATCCCCTACATCGGACCGAAGTCCGAAGCTGACATCGGACCGAAGTCCGAAGCTAACTGGGACCTTGTCCCCTACATCGAACCGAGGTCCGAAGCTGACATCGGACCGAAGTCCGAAGCTAACCGGGACCTTGTCCCCTACATCGAACCGAAGTCCGAAGCTGACATCGGACCGAAGTCCGAAGCTGACTGATCATAGCATAACATATCACTAACATGAACACACATAATCTTGTCTGAGCCACGAAGGCATCAAACATGCTAACTACTGCATCGGATAACATCCGGGTACTACTGCTAGCTAAACGGGCCGGCATTGTGGCCTTAGACCCGTTCCTACTGAAAGGGAACTCACCTCGTAAACTGGCGGCTGAGTGTGTGTGTCTGAAAGCTACCGGCTGCTGCTCCCGAAACTCCTCGGCTACAAGTCCATGAACACACTCAATCAAATACTAAACACTGCACTTGGGGTAAAATGACTCTTTTACCCTTGGTCAAAGTCAACTTACTAATGGGGCTGACTCGCCGAGTTGGGCCACCCAACTCGCCGAGTCCTACTCTCACATCTCAGCTCTACATGCTGCTACTCGTCGAGTGTGGCATCGACTCGACGAGTACCCTCTTGATCCAAGAACTCAGATGATCTTCATCCGACTCGCCGAGTCAGATGAACAGACTCGTCGAGTTGTTCTTAATCCTCAAGGAGATTGCCTTGGACTCGCCGAGTTGTATGAACAACTCGCCGAGTCCCTCCATTACTGAGTCTACTCTTAACTCGCTGAGTCCACTCCCTAACTCACCTCGTCCACTCGACACTGAAGAATCTGGAGAACTCGGGACTCGCGACATGACTCGTCGAGTCGTTCTTCCGACTCGCCGAGTCGCCGCCATGCAACATATTTTTACTCGATTTCTCTTGAATCCAACACATGCAAATGATAGATCTAGGTCCATTAAGCTGTTTTACCACGTAAAGTTTCCAACTTTACGTGCACAACCACATGAATGAGGGAAATAAGACTAAAATATGCATAATAAGGGTAGATCCATGGCTTATAAGCAATGTAACTCCAAAAAGACAGTGGATCTGGACTCTTCAACACCCCAACACTAAGATCCAAAGGTATTTCGGCTTAACAACACAATCGAGCAAGCATAAAGCTTGGAACAAGCATCAAATAGCCCTTAAAAGAGCTCTAATGGAAGTTTAAGCATGAAACCAGAAGAGAACTCCGAAAATACCTGAATAAGTTCACACTTGATCTTGGATCTTGGCACTAGAACTCGTTTCCTTGCTTCCTTCTTCTTCTCCTTCTTCACCCCTTCACAAAATGGAACAAGATCACATATAAGCTCACAAGAGGAAGGTTTAGGGTTTCTCACAATGCTCTCAGGGGGGAAGTGACGAGATGGAGGCTATAATGGGGTTTAAATAGTGAGCAAAACCCGGGGAGTTAGGGTTTCACCCAGACGGATGGACTCGCCGAGTCCAGGATATGGACTCGCCGAGTCGCCGGCTCCCGCGTGCTCTCAGCCGCGACCCCACTCGGCGAGTCAGGCTATGAACTCGCCGAGTTCCTCTTGCAAATCTCACAACAATTACCAATAAATTAACATACCAGGAGCGGGTCGTTACATGGTATCTCGGCATGGAGTACTGATCTCGATTGTTTCAGATCGATATGTGCGCTTTACTTCCCGGTTTTGGAAGAAATTTCATGAGGAGTTGGGCATACGATTGCATTTCAGCACCGAGTACCATCCGCAGACAGACGGACAGAGTGAGCAGATGATTCAGACACTCGAGTACATCCTTTGAGCATGTGTTATGGATTTCAGTGGGAGTTGGGACACATACCTACCCTTGGCTGAGTTGTCCTATAACAACAGCCATCACTCGAGCATCGGTATGCCTCCCTTTGAGCTTCTTTATGGGAGGAGGTGTCATACTCCCATCTGTTAGGGAGAGGTGCGGCAGAGAGTTATCGTCGGCACTGAGATAGTGCTAAAGACGACTAAGCAGATTCAGCAGGTCAGACGGAGGTTGCAAACGGCTCAGAGTCATCAGAAGAGTTACGCTGACAGACGACGATCCGAGCTTGAGTTCCAGGTTGGAGATATTATGCTTCTGAAAGTTTCCCCATGGAAAGGAGTAATCCGGTTTAGGAAGCGCGGCAAGTTGGGGCCTCGATATATTGGAGCTTTCAAGGTGATCGCCAGGGTAGGCAAGCTAGCATATCAACTGGAGCTACCTGAGGAGTTGAGCCAGATCGATAGCACCTTCCACTTGTCCCAGTTACAGAAGTGTGTGGCTGATGAGACGGCAGTAGTACCATTAGAGGACATTCAGGTGGATGTGAGCCTGAATTACATCGAAAGGACGATCGCGATCATAGATCGGAAGGTGAAGGTTTTGAGAAACAAGGAAGTGCCCATGGTTCAGGACCAGTGGCAACATCGGAAGTGTATTAGCGTCCTTTCCAGAAAATCCTATATATTCTAAATAAAAGCAGTCTTCTACCAAGACTCGACAGAGTTATGTTTTAAAGAGAAATTTTCCCTTAAATACTATCATTACCAAAATACGGTATTTGACTTTAAAGAAAGTAGGAGAATATTACTAGTAAAAATACTAGGGGAAAATAACATATGCCTCAGCAGAAATACTGTTGACTATGTAAAAAAGAAATCATAGACTCCAGGAGAGTATTGAATGAATGATACGCCTGGCTCAGTCTAACAAAAGGAAACATAGACCCCAGACGGTATCAAATGAACGATACGGCTAGCAAGGTCTAAAACAAAGAAACACAGACCCCATACAGTATCAAATGAATGAAACAGCTAGCCAGGTCCAAAACAAAGAACCACTGACCCCAGACAGTATCAAATGAACGATACGGCTAGCAAGGTCTAAAAGAAAGAAACACGGGCCCCAGACAGTATCAAATGAACGATACAGATAGCAAGGTCTAAAACAAATGGTAATCCTAAGTGGGTTATTTCAAGAATACCATGTTAATTCTCGTTACCTTAAGGCCATGAATTATAAGGTAAACATGGATATACTCATAACCATATTGATTGACACTAGAGTACTTGACGCCCTGCAAGCGTTGGAATAAATGTGACATTGGTCACCCCTTGGCTTGGTAGGCCGAGGACTGTAGCTAGCAGTCAGGATGCGGGTGTGTCAGTCCCGTATAGATCTATACACACAATGCCCACTCTCCCTCCAGGAGACTCTAGTTCCCAACTTGACGACGGGGAGATCTGTGTCTTGAAGATGCATCTCGTATTTTGAATTCTATTTTAAGTATTGGAATAACAATATAGACTCAAGAATGAACTGACTCCTGTGGAATTCTCTGAACTAGAAAGAGTGGTTAGAATCTCCTAACTATTCCTATAATAGTTACTAGTGTCTCTGATCTATGAATGACGAATGGAAGGATGCCCTTGCTACCCAAGGGAAATGAACTGGTCGATGGAAACCTTGATGTCCATATATGTATACATGATATATAACTAATGTTTAAACGACCTTTAGACGGATAACTGATACCCATCAGACCACATCCAAATGAGGAAAAGGAAATAGGGCGAACTAGCCTTCCTAAGTCCTTTAAACATTATTTATATAACTATACAAATATAGGCATGCATTTAACGAAGAAAAAGCATAGAAGGAAACTCTGATAAAACGTTGGAAAACTTTATAAACAAGAATTTATGACTCGATGTCAGTTTATAAAACACACTTTTGAAAATGATTCGATAAAATAGTTTAAGTGAAGAATACCTTTGGAAAGCCTTTAACAAGAAATTGTGACTTGATGTCATTCTATAAATCAAACTTTGAAAACTTTTGGAAAATCTTTGAAGAACCTTTGGAAAACCTTTCGAATACTTATGATAATCTAAAAGAGAAATTCATACTTTAACAAGAGTTGAAAGCGAGATTTGGAAAAAACCTTTTATTAGATGAAGCAGTTTAACATGTAAAAATCCATTTTCTATACATTTATTAATCATATGTGATTTATCTAATAATTGTATAGTTCAACTTGTATTCCCCACCTATAAAAGTAGTTAAAATCATTTAAAAGGTTGATTCAGGGGTACGAACTCACCTATAGCGGGTGGATCGGACGGAGGTGCCGGTTGGGTGTTTGGTGTCAAGTGAAGACTTGAACACACTTTATGAATCTAGTAACATATGAAGACATATGTTTTCATATAATTAGTGAGTGAAACATTAATTTAACATGCATAGACATCCTAATGTGACGAAAAACGATTTGGCCAAGTGCTAGGAGGCTATTAGGTTGCAATGAAAGAGTATAAGGCCTCACCATGGAGTTTACTCTTCTAATACTCACCTTAGGTGAGTTTACGGCTGAGGGACCATTTCCCCCATGAGTTTACGGCCGTAAAATCATGGGAGGAGTGGGTTTGAGTGCTTAAAGGTTCCTTATATCACTAGGGATAGTTCTAGGGCTTAATCCAAGGCTTGAGGGGTGTTTAGGGTTAAAAGAGGGAACTCCCTTCGAGTTTGCGTTCCTAGGACCACTCCTTAGGAGTTTACGGTCGTGAACCCCATGTTTTACGGCCGTGAACTCTTGTATACCCCTCATACTTCGATTTTGAGGTCCTTAGCTCATTCCTAAAAGTTTCTAAGTGAAGGTCCAAGGCTAAATAGGGGGTTTAGGGCTTAATTTGCATAGTTTGAGGGAGTTTACGGCCTAAGAATGTTCTTGGGTTGTAAACCCTCTTTTAAGCCCCCAAACTTAATGTTTAATTCATAAAACACTTCAATGGTAAGTTCTAAGTTAGCCTCTAAGCCTAAGGAAGGGTTTTGGGCATTTTGGCACATTTTTAGGGGTTTACGGCCTAAGAGAGTTCTTGGGTCTTAAACTCCTTGTTCATGCCCTATTTGGATGATTTTTGAGCTATATGGACATGCAATAAGCATTAAAACAATCTAGGGTAAGAGGACTGATAGTTTGGAAGCGGAAACTTGTGGTTTTTGGATGGATCGGGCCTTGAGGAGAGAGAGTAGAGAGAGAGTGACTAGGGTGGTAAAAAGGTCCAAATGATGTCTACTCACCCTTATATAGGGTTCGAGTTTGTGGCCCATTGTAAGTCTACCCGATACTGACGTTAAACAGGGCTTTTGGTCGCACCCGATTAAATGGTCGTAATTTGACTTGGTTGTATCTAAAATTTTTCAAGGGAAAATTGAGGGTGTTTCTAATTTGTTCCAACCCTTATGAAGTCATAAAAAGTCCCAATTTAATTAACCTAAGCCAAAAAGGTTAATGGACAATTTAATAAAGCGAGTTTTATTAACGGAAGATAAGGTTAAAAATGACGGGATAATTTTCGGGTTGTCACATCATCCCCCCCCCCCCCCCCCCCCCCGTTAGAGGGAGTTTTGTCCCGAAATTAGGGTTTAGGCAAGGAATTAGACATGAACAATCGGGTAGAGGTATGAGGGTACTTCCTATTCGGTTGGTCCTCGCACTCCCAAGTGAACCCTGGTTTTTGCTTGGCATTCTAACAAACCTTCACTTATGGGATGCGGATTCCGTTTTGTTCAGTTAGCGATTCCTACAAGTTCGTCTACGAAGTTAGGGTTCCCAATGATTTCTATCAAGACGAGTGGGATACAAAGAGTACCGTCAGGCAACCACTTTTCAAGTCTAAGAAGTGGATTTGATTTGGGGCGAAGCTTATGGAATTTCGAAAGTAGTCGTGGTCTGACGAGGGTTGGACCAATTTTTGTAAAGAATCTCGGATGGTCCTAAGCTCTCGGAAAGGTAGAGCTCTTCAATACTTAGAACATAGTGTACTTCTTATGGCGAGATCATCACTAGCGTGATTGCCATTTTGAAGTTCTAAAAGTTCTCTCTTACCGAGGGTGTAATTTCAAGGTTGATTCTTAGAAAACTCAGGTTATCCTTGGATTCGTGTTTCTTGTCGATTGGCTTTCAGAGGTTTTCTGGATCATCGAATGAATTGGATGTCTACGGGTATCTGTTTGCTGCAGGGTGACTATCTCAATCCTATGCAAAATGAACCTGCACTTCTGATTCTTGAGATGTTTCTAACGGAAACTCTCAGGGTTGGTGAGATAGGGTTTCAACCAGACAATTGTTTTTAGGAAGTTTTGATACTTCTCATCATCGTCTAGTTGGCTCTTTCACGATATGATTCCCAACAGGAGAGAATCATGCTCCTACTTGCTTTGTTGCTTCATGAATAGCAATCTCTGCTCAGGGCTAACACAGTCCTTAGAGATTCTCTAAAGTGTTGGACTATCTCGGGAGGCGGTTCTACTATTTCTGTGCGAGATAGTATTCTTGGAACACGTAGTAGTCTAATGAATCTCTAAGACATGCCCTATTCTCTAAGGCGTCAGTTTATTTCAGTTGCAAAAAGCGCGTGCTCTTGCATAACCCATCGGCTAACACCTAAACTGGTGTCAAGTGTATAATCTCTTCGGGATCTAGGTTATAAGGCTTTACGCAACCTACTTTCGTACTTCATTCAAGTATTTCTTGTTGTGGAGGTTATCCTGTGGTTCATAGAATTCTAGTATTCACTTCGGAGAATGCAGTCTATCGTCTATAGGGCGACGGTGACTTCTTCCACGTGAGGAGGCAGAGTGTCCTAGGCACTACTTGTCAGTAATAGGGTAGACGAAGTTCCTGAGTAGTGCGAGCATCTTCTGCAACTACTCTTCCGGTGGTTATGATTTTTCTTGATTTAGGTTAAGTCTAGAAATATAGGGTTTCGTTACTCGGAACTTCTAATCTTCTCATCCACTCTTCTCAGAGTTTAACTTATCGCAGCTTCCGGATTTCGGGATATCCGCTGAGATGCTTAATTCGTGGGATTAAGCGTGAATGGATGGTTCGTAGTCAATGTCCTTGACTCTTACGACTCAGATTTCTTTACCAACTGAGGGTGTTAGCTACTATGTTGGCTTAACTGGGATGACAACAAATTTCGGATTTTGTGGTCATTTTAGTAGCTCAACCCGTAGTGGTTCTTTTGACTCCTATTCTATGAGATAGTATGAAGGGTTTTACTATGAGGTTTGCGGTAGAGCTCATACTTGGCTTAACCACTAATACTTGGTGTATGCAAGCCGTATATAATTGAGGTCGATAGGATGTTCAGTTGTGCGACTCCACCCGAGACCCACAACCCAACGAGGAACAGGGAGTAGGGAGGAAGCACACATCTTAAATCTTATTGATCTGAGTTATATACCACTCTAGTGCATATACTCAGTTATAGTAGTCAGTCCCATGAGTTCTATCCTCTAGATTCACGAACCTGATTCTGAGGTGTGAAGGGTCTTTCTGGGGGATCTACGGAGTATGTTTCGGGTGGTTATCGTCTTCTAGAATGCCTGCAGTGTCTTTCGCTTCGGTTCCTATCTGTCTAAGAAGGGTTGGTTGACAGCACGCGATACCCTACTCAAGGGTATTTCAGAAAGTTTTTAGATAAGAGCGACGACCAACGGATCGAATTAGGTTTTATTATTTTTAGGTTCGGAAGAACCTTTACTTGCTGAAATGGCTACGGTGAAAGTTCTTTTTACACAGCACTAGGGATTTACACATGGTTGCACTAAGTCGAACCATGATTGATAGAGGCGTCGAAGTTGGCATACATCGACATGACATAGAATGAGGATCGATAGGGTCATGTGCTGAACGGGCACATGTCACACCCCAAAACCAAGAACGGCGGAAACGTTCTGGGGTGGAGGACGTCATGTAAAGTATCACAACACAGTATAACAGTAAATAAGCAAACAACATCATCCATTGCATTAAATATATAATTTTAATACAAGTGTGTTCTGTACAGTTATAGACACCAAAAAGTAAATCAAAATAATAAGATGAGTCTTGGATGCGCTCCATCTTCTCAAAAGCTGGCCTCGGTACTTGTCTACTGACGACCTGAGAATACAAGTTATTTTGAAAGAGTTTATCAGCATTAAGCTGGTGAGTTCATAAGTAATTTAGTGTCGGTGTTTGTATCAAAACGTTTGAACGTGGTTTTAAACATGAGTTTGTAAACATTGGTGATAAAAGTATGTGAATGTTTGTTAGTGTTTGTAAAAGTTTGAATCTCTCAGAAAAACCTATATTTTCTATTAAAAGTAGCCTTCTACCAAGGCGTAACTGTTTTGTATGTTCGTTTATCGTAAAAGTGTGTAATTTTCCCAACTGTAACTATCATTAACAAAATATAGTTTGTACATTAATGTTCAAGTGAAATGATCACTAAATGTATATAAAGGGTAAATTATTGTAGTACTATAGTGTTGTATTATAGGAACTACTATTGTACTAACTACCTTAAACCGGATTTATATTAAGGTATCATGTGATTAATTGTACCATACTATCGACTAGGTAACAACGACAAATGTAGGTCGTAAAAAGGTATGACGTTTGGCACCCGCAGACCTGCAGGTCCGGCTGTAGCTAGCAGCAAGGTGTAGGATAGTCAATCCAGTATAGATCTATATGCAAACTCACGCTCTCCCTCCAAGAGACTCTGGCTACAACTCGGGCCATGACATTTAAGGCATGCTCTGATACAGTGGATCACAATTTTGTCAACTTATTTATGTATATGTAATGTATTGTAACTCGTTCTAGTATTGTTGTATATGTTCTCTCTCTAGTATAGTTGTATATGTTCTTCTTCTAGTATAGTTGTATATGTTCTTCCTCTAGTATAGTTGTATATGTTCTTCTTCTAGTATAGTTGTATATGTTCTTCTTCTAGTATAACTGTATATGATCTTCCTCTAGTATAATTGTATATGTTCTCATAGTAATATAATGTATATGTTCTCATAGTAATAAGTACTGACTCACGAATGAACTGACTCATTGATCTAGCAATAGTATAAGTATGATCCTGTGCTACCCCGATGGTAACTTACTAATGATGTAACTAGTACGCATGAATATCGAAGCACATTTATGTCTATATATGTACACATGATATATAATTAATATTGAAACGGCTTTCGGATGGCTACCCGATATCCCACCAGACCACATCTCAAGCGTGAAAAGGAAATAGGGCGGATGGCCTTCCTAAGTCTTTTAAACATTGCTTATATAACTATACATATACGGGCATGTAATTTATAATAAGTGTAAAAAAGTTTAAGTAAAAGTATTTGATAAGTAAAAGAGTATGTAAAGCAGTTTGAAGTAGAACAGTTTGATAAACAGTTTGAGCAGTAAGAAAATCATTGGTTTTATAGTTATTAATCACATGTGATTGATGTAATAACTATAAGTATTCAACTTGTATTCCCCCCCCCCATCAAAGCATTTAAAACATTTAAAAGTATTTCAAAGGTTAGTTAAGGGGGTATGAACTCACTTGCGGTGAGTGGATTGGATTGAAGTGTCGGGTACGGTGCTAGGTGACAAATGAAGACTTCTACACACGCACGAGCGTAGTTATCATATAATGAACATATATATATATATATATATATATATATATATATATATATATATATATATATATATATATATAACTAATTAGCAAAATTATAACTAATAAAATAAGTTGGGACACTCTAGAACATGAAAACAATTTGTTTCAAGTGTTAAAGATCACAAGGATTGCATCCAAGTGTTGGTAGGGCAAAGCTAGGGTGTTTAGGGTTCAAGGGTAAACTCCCTTGGAGTTTACGGTTTTGATGGTCATAACTCAAGGCGTTTACGGCAGTAAACTCTAGAGTTTACGGTCGTAAACTCTAGTCCTAATGACCAAGTGTTGTTTTGTGGTTTAACAAGCCTTTTGAAGCATTTCTAGTAAGTTGTTTGGCCTTTGGAATGGACTAGGGCAACAAAAACACTCCTAGGCGGAGTTTACGGCCTCATGGCATTTCCCTTTGGGTTTACTACCATAAACCCTTATGGAGAAGGGTATTGCCATGTTTTCAAGTCCTGAACACAACTAGGTAATTATCTAAGCTAGTTTTTAGGCATAAGGAAGGAAAATGACCCATTTATACACACTTTAGGGAGTTTACGGTTTTGGGAGATCCCCAAACCGTAAACACCTATAGATGTTGGATTTTGGTGCGTCAACTCATCGAGTATATTATTCTAGTGAGGGAGAATTGTAACATCCGGTTTTCCAGGTATATTATTCTTAATATTTAATTTAAGAATTTTGGAGGGACTCGATGATTTGGTGCCTCAACTCATCGAGTAGGGTCGCAGCTTGGTGACATGTTTAATGAATGGACTCAACGAGTCGGGTATCTGACTCGCCGAGTCAGCGCTGCTGAGGAAAACCCTAATGGCTCGGGTTTGTGACTTATTTAAAGGCTCTTATGGCCTTCATTTGCAGCTACACTTCCCCTTGAGAGACCCCAAATCGATCCAGAGAGCTTACAGAGATAGAGGGAGCTAATTGCTTCATTTTGGTGGATTCTTGCAAGGAAGAAGGAGAAGGTTCAAGCTTGACTGACTAGAGGGGCTCAGATCTTCCACTATTTCATTCAAGGCTACTGTTGGAGGTATGAATCCATACATGTTAGTAGATCACATGAATTTAGGGCTTCATTACCCTCTTTTAAGTTGAGATATGAAGCTTGTGAAGTTCCTTTGAGGCTTAGACATAAGATCTAGACCTTGAGAGGTCCAGAGAGTCCCAAGAACCCAGCTTTATGTAGTTACATAAGAATATTGAACCAAAGACACCATTTTGAGGGTTATTTTTGTCAATTAGAGTTAGATGAGTGATGCATAGACGTAAAGGTTGAACCTTTACATGATTAATAAGCTTTGAGTGCATAGATATGAAGTTTGGGAAAGTATCTTGCACTAAAATGGCTGAATGCAAAAGAGTCTGAATAGACTCGCTGAGTCGAGTCATTGACTCGGCGAGTAGCCCAGGGTTTTATCCCGATCAACTAAGTCAGGTGGTGACCCGACGAGTTAGGGGTTAGCTCGTTGAGTTGGAGCTTGCTGGGGTTGCCATGAATCGACTGGACTCAACGAGTCGCCTGAGTGCGTTCGACGAGTCTGGTCAAAAGTTGGACTATTTTCTGGAGTTAAATTTTGTTGACCTTAGGTTTTGGTCAAGATGAATGTAAGAGGTCAGGAGGGGTAGAATGGTCTTTTACCCTTCTGAGAGAGAGCATAGGAAGGGAATAGTCTAGCCTTTGAGAGCCATTGTTAACTAGACGTAATTTCTGTATGTGATTAGGCGGAGGCTAGATCAGTGTTTCGAGTACAAGATCATCCGAGTTTACTCGAGGTAAGTCTTCTCACTATACATTACCTAGGGTGGTATCTATGTGTGGACTGGAAGGTCATATGTGTTTGCTTGAGATTATGTGTATTGATATTTATGTATGCTATGTGCTATTCTGACCGGACCGGAGGGTCCAACGATTTACGAGGCCGGAGAGTCCTCAACCAGACCGGACTGGAGGGTCCAACGAGCTATGGGACTGGAGAGTCCCGCTGAGACACAGTGACCAGAGGGTCGTACAGAGTATAGCCTCAAGTGGTGAATTATTGTTTGTGGTATTTTGGGGAACTTACTAAGCCTTCGTGCTTACCTTGTTATGTGTTATGTGTTTCAGGTACCCTAGAGGATCGCAGGAAGGCACCGGCGTGATTGTACACACACTCTTGATATGGAGCTATGTTTGTGGATCCTGGATTTGACTTGTTGTTTTGAAAACTTTGTTGATGGATATTTGGATTTTGCTAATGAGACACGTCTTTTATGATTGTTAAATTTTTGGTTGTTACATCTTACATCGTATTCCTTCTTCTACTTAATCAAACCTGGAAATACTGTCGCCGGACACCACCACAGCCGTTGGACACCACCACCACCAACGACACCACAAAACATTCATTTTTTTCATATTTGCAAACTCAAACATGAACAAAAGATTTTTCTGCGAACTCAAGTTTTCCAAAACATTCAAACTACAACAAAAACACTCATGAACACTCAAGAACAAGAATAAATTTTCCAGATTTGCAAAATCAAAAACCCTAGAATCATGAAATAAATTATCCGGATCTTCAAACAAAAACGCTAAAAACTCAATTTCCATATCTGAAAACCCTCATACTTCTCCGGCTCGATTCTAGCAGACAACGATGGTGGTTTCAGTCGATCGACCCTTTCTCAGATCTACGTTGCCACCTCAGATCGTAGCAAATGAAGACGTCGCCACCTCGGATCGGAGCAAGGGTTTGCACAAGTTTATAGATCTGCTGTTCCACTCTCTTTTTCCTTCTTCGGCGATGTCGGCGCCTCCAAGATCTAGATAACAGTAGATCTAAGGTTTTGTAGAGGCGATGGTGGCACAAAAATCATCAAAGCTAGGATTTGTATATGAGGCAACGACGGTGACTTCATCTCTCACCGTTTTGCTTCTCCCCTTCACAAACATAGTTAGAGCTAGAGTTTGTAAAGACGAAGAGCAGATCTGAAAAGAAGGAAACGAATATGGGTTGTTTTTAGCTTTGTTGTCATCTTCGTCTTCATTAGGCTAAGGGTTTTGACAACATCTGGAGCTTCTAGAGACTAAGGGTTCCAATGAAGGCAACATTTTTCGTCATATGGAGCTACTCAACTGAGCCGTTTGAAGATCCGTTTGTGTGTATGAGAGATAAAGAGAGGGAGAGATAGAGACGGACAGAGAGAAAGAGGCATGTCTGAAGCGTTCAGATGACGGTGGTGGTTTTCGGCAGTGGTTGTCTCCAATAGTGGTGGTTTTGGGAATATGCAATGGTTTCGATGAAAAATATTGAATGAGTGTAGGAAGAGGGATATGGGTTGAGTGGGGTTATGGCTTGGTTTTTCTTTTATTTTAACTAAATAAAATGTAAAATAAATACAAAGAAAAGGAAAGAAATAGAAAGGGCAAAAATTTCATTTCAAACACACTCAATTCTAAAATGGACAAAAAACGCAATAAAATATTTATTTTGGATCACTGTTGTAACTCCAAAATATTTTAGACTACTGATAAAAAGTATTTTCGACCAAAATCCTAAATTTTAACATATTACAGGACCAAATTTGTAATTTTATCCATAGTAACACTTTGGAGTTGGTCATACGTACATACATTTAATATGTGCGGTAACAATCACATCATTTAATATTAAAAGTAGGGTTGGGCCTTAACATTTAAAGAAATCATAACTATGCGAGAGTTACTTGAGCGGTTGATCCGAATTATCATTTTCAGTCTTAATTTTAGTTTGGACCATTTTTTGTTATTATTATTATTATTATTATTATTATTATTATAGAAAAAGAAACAATAATTACTAAGAGTGTGTTTTACACACAGTACAACAAATGCAATATGATAGCCAATTAAAATTCCACAACCCCGTTAATTTGTTTGGTACAACACCTCCAAACCCTTGGTCCACTAGGCTTATACAAAACATCATTTTAAAAGCATAATAGATTAAATTTATTACGTGAAACAAAACTAACATGGGCCGATAGATTGAACCAGACTTTCTCCGCAAACCAAATAACGACTGCATAAGTTATATAGCTATTTTTAATAGGGAAAATGACATTATAGTCCATCGAACTTTTAACGTTTGGTTTAAATGATCTTTAAGCTTTTTTTTGGCTTTATTGCGGCATAAGATTGGTTAGAACTTTTTCTTTTAGTCCCTTTCACCTTTAACAACCAGTACATGTGGCTACATATACAGTTCTAACACAAGTCAACAATGACGTGACATTAACTGATTACATGGCATTCTAAACCCAACACACTCGCAATATTCATGGATCTGATGAATTGGGTGTGTCGTCCTTTTCTAGACAAGTTTGTAATAGTGTTCATTGATGATATACTTGTCTACTCTCGGAGTGAGAAAGATCATAGACAACACTTGAGGCTAGTGTTAGGAACATTAAGGGCGGAGAAACTTTATGCAAAGTTTTCAAAGTGCGAATTCTGGATCAGAAAAATAACTTTCCTTGGTCACATGGTTAACGAGGAAGACATACACGTGAACCCTTCCAAAATCAAAGCGATTGAGAATTGGTCAGCACCGAAGACGCCCATAGAAATCTGTCAATTCTTGGGTCTCACTGGCTACTATCGTAGATTTATCCAGAATTTCTCCAAGATTGCTAACCCTTTAACCACCCACACGTAGAAAGGTGTACCCTTTAGTTGGGGAGAAAAGCAAGACACTGTGCTTCAAACATTAAAGCAGGCCCTATGTAGCACACCTATCATGTCTCTGTTTGAAGGAACGGAGGACTTCGTTGTCTACTACAATGCATCCAATCAGGGCTTAGGCTGTGTGCTCATGCAGCGAGGAAAGGTTATTACCTATGCCTCGAGACAGCTGAAAGCACACGCAGTCAATTACACAACTCAGTATTTGGAGTTGGGAGCAGTGGCCTTTGCGTTCAAGATATGGAGACATTATCTATATAGGACCAAATGTATTGTCTTCACCGACCATAAGAGCCTACAACACATCTTTGATCAGAAAGAGTTGAACATGAGGCAACGGCGGTGGGTAGAGCTACTCAGTGATTATGAGTGCGAAATACGCTACCATCCCGGCAAGGCCAATGTGGTAGCGGATGCCCTCAGCCGAAAAGAGTATTCAGGTCATAGAGTGAAGGCACTGACAATGACCATGCATTCCCATCTGTCTGCTCAAATCAGAGAGGCTCAACTGGAAGCCTTAAAACAAGAGAACATGCCGGATGAAGTCTTGAGGGGAATGAAAAAGAACTAGGAGATCAGACAAGACGAAGTTTACTATTTCACAAATCGGATCTGGACCCCAAAGTTCGGCGGTTACAAAGAGGTTGTCATAAACGAAGCTCACAAGACTAGATACTTCGTTCACCCAGGTTCGGATAAGATGTACCTGGATCTCAAAAAGCTTTATTGGTGGCCAAACATGAAAACAGAGATCGCTACCTTCATGGGAAAGTGCCTGAATTGCGCCAAGGTGAAGGTGGAATATCAAAAGCCCACAGGTCTACTTCAGCAGCCAGAAATATTTGAGTGGAAGTGGGAAAGGATTATAATGGATTTCATCACTAAGTTGCCCAAGTCTCCGAGTGGGTACGATGCCATGGGTAATTGCCGATCGACTGACTAAATTCACCCACTTCCTGCCAATCAAAGAGACATTCAACATGGAGAGACTTACACGAATCTACATCCAAGAGATACTTCCTCTACATGGTGCACCTATGTCCATTATCTCCGATCGGGATAGCAGATTCACCTCGAGATTTTGGCAATCACCGCAGAAGGCTCTTGGAACTAAACTGGATATGAGCACATCTTACCATCCACAGACAAACGGGCAGAGTGAGAGGACCGTTCAGACATTGGAAGATATGTTTAAAGCATGTGTCATAGACTATGGAAAGTCGTGGGACACCCATTTGCCCTTGGTCGAGTTCTCCTACAACAACAGCTACCATACCAGCATCAAGGTTGCGCCATTTGAAGCCCTCTATGGTCGTAAGTGCAGATCCCCTCTGTGTTGGGCTGAGGTGGATGACACGTAGCTAGCTAAAGGTCAAGTCCCCGATAGCACTTTCACAGGCCCATAAATCATACAAATTCGAGAACGACTAAAAGCTTCAAGAGATAGACAAAAGAGTTATACCGATAAGAGACGAAAACCTTTGGAGTTCTAGGTTGGTGACCGTGTTCTTTTGAAGGTCTCACCCTGGAAAGGCATGATACATTTTGGAAAGCGTGGAAATCTGAATCCGAGATACATAGGACCATTCGAGATCCTCGGTAGGATCAGTCCCGTAGCATACAAACTTCATTTACCCCAAGAGCTTAGCAATATCCATCCCGTCTTCCACGTCTCGAACCTTAAAAAGTGTCTATGCGACGAAACACTTGTGATCCCTCTTGATGAGATCAAGATCAATGAGAACCTTAATTTCGTTGAAGATCCAATCGAAATCATGCATCGAGAAGTCAAACGAACAAAACAAAGTCGCATACTGATAGTGAAGGTCCACTAGAATGCCAAGCGGGGACTTGAATTCACTTGGGAGCGAGAAGATTCCATGAAACATAAATACCCTCATTTTTTTCTGAGTACATGATTTGTATTATGTGTTTGAATTTCGAGACGAAATTCCCTCTATCGGGGGGATGATGTGACAACCCGAACCTTTTTCTGTCAATGTTAGACCGATTCCGTTAATAAAATTTGACTTTTATTTACTTCCGTCAAATTCTTGTGATTTGGAAATCATTTAAGTTATATAATGGAATTATCTTTTATGAGTTGGAACCAAAAATCACGCGAAAACCCAAATTTCCCTCGAAAAATCAGTAGTTTCCGGCCTGACCTGTGTTGACAGTTGTGAACCCGATCATGGCCGTAAACTCGTTTACAGCTGGTGACAGGTAATGCCTACCACCGACCATACACCCAGTCTATAAATACGAGACTCCCATCATCATTTGAACTTTTCTGGCCGAAAACTCCCTCACTCTCTTTCTTTCTCTCTCTCTCTCTCTCTCTCTCTCTCTCTCTCTCTAATCTCTCAACCGCAAAGACACCAAAACGCCCTCTTTTCATCCAAAAATCATCAAGAATCACCTTAGGGTGTTGTTTTGGAGCATCTAAAACAAGTTTTCATCGAATCCAGTATACTTGTTCATGAGTTTACAGTCTTACACATTTCAAATCTTCAAACCTTCAAGGGTCACAAACCGTTTACGGCCGTACACCTTTTAAATCTTCAAATTTTCTTCAAGAACATCGTTCACGGCTGTAAACCCTTCAACGGGCTGTTCACGGCTAAGAACAGTTTACGGCTGTAATCCCTTCACGACTGCAAACCCTTCTTAAGTGTTGAACTTGGCTGAAAACTCGCTTTCCCCGATTCAATCGAGTCCCGTTAACATTCCTAAACCAAAAACAAGTGTTTTTTATAACACTATAAATAAATGGTTTCGCTAATAAAGTACTTTTATGTATTTAATTGTTGATTAGGATCCTGTTAAGTATCGCATGCATCCACCCAAGGGTCTTCACTCCCAGTTTCGCTGTCCGACTATTTACACGACCCACAGTGAGTTCATATCTCTATACTTTTATGATTTTTAATGATTTCAGGGGGGAATACAAGTCAAACACAAATGATTTTTTGAATTTATACAAAAGGATTTCAACACATTTAAAACTGATGCAATTGATACAATCTTACAGTTTCCACTTGTTTATGAAATATTTAGATATTTTATCCCTGTTGTAACATGCTGAGCATAAGGGATGTTTTCAGCTTACGGTCAAAATTGCATAGTTTTTAGATCAACACATAAACCAATTACATAATATTTATGTTATAGTTTGGGGCTTCAATATACAGTAATACAAATTCAAGGCTTATACATTGCTAAACATATAAACTATGGCAGACTTAGTTTATGATATTCCTGGGTAACAAGGATACTTTATTACATAATTATTTAAGTATAATTATTTCTCCATAAAGCATACACACAGGATTAAATACAATAGATCAATACAGAACTGCACGTAAACTAGATTATACAGAATTGTGAGACTCTATGTACTGAACTAAATCCTATCATAGTATACCCAAAGTCTCATGGAGGGAGAGCGTGAGATTTGTGAATAGATCTATTCAGAACTGACAATCTTACACCTGAACTCCAAGCTACAGTTAGGCAAGCATGTCTGGGGTGACAAATGTCATTTATCCGACAATTGAAGAACGTCGTAAAGGTCACTAGGTCATATCAGGCATGGTTATACGACTCATAATAGTATAAACTAACCTTTGTTTACAGAATTTCATTCTTCATTAGTTTTATTTTAATAAATAGAACTACTATACGTTATAATGGAGGATTCCAGGGGATAAATACATGGTTTTTATTTTAATTAATGAAACTACTATACATACTGGCGATAACCAAGGTTTTCCAAAAGAACATTCTATACATACTTGTGATAGCCAGGATTTTTGTACTTATAGATCAACGTAACAAACTCATACATTAGAAAATATTGGATTTTCTTGGAAGCATATAAACATTTTTATCGATTCATTAATAGGTTTTTCATTTCAAAAACATGCTTATGAACTCACTAGCTTTTATGTTGATACTCTCTTTTTAAAACCGCTTGTATTCTCAGGAAATCAGTAGACAGGTACCTCGGCAGACTTTCGGGAAGACGGAGCATATAGAGTCTCATCTTTATTTTTGCTACTTTTCATGTATATAAATATGAATCAAACAAATGTAAATACCTTTTTATATATTCAATGTAATGGTTGTGTTTACTTTGATTACTATGATGCAATTGTTGTGATACTACATATGATGTCATCCACCCCCGAATGTTTCCGCCGTTCCGGTTTGGGGGTGTGACAAAACGAGAGAGAGTGGATTTTATTAACTTTCAAGAACTATTAAAAAAACTCAAAATTGTATCTCACTTTGAGCTGTCACAGAAATCTAGAAATTTACAATGATGGGGGTATGAGCCTATTTATACTTGAGGCATCAAACCTAAAACCCCAATGGACCAAGCCCACTGGCCCATAGGCCCACGAATGGTGACAACCAATCATTTTCCGCCATGAATCATCTTCTGGAACATTCTTTCATCTTGAGCATCATAGAGGACTTCATAGCATACTTGGCTCATCAAGGACCAAGATGGTCCATCTTGTGCCATCATGGCACAACATGAATATGGATGGCGAAAGAGGCATCAAGTGTGACACAAGAGTGTCTAGGTTGGATTAACAACACCATCTTGGCACAACAATAACATGCATGGCACAACAAGGCCATGCTTGGCACAACAACATACTTCATGGTGTAATTGGAGTGCCCCATGGCACAAGAAGGACTGCCCTTGGTGCAACAATGTCCTTCTTGGCCCAATGATATGTGCACATTTAGTCATATAATTCATATAATATCTTAATACTTTTGGTTGTTTTTGTCTCAATTTATGAACAAAAGGTACTTAATTAGTCTAAAATTTAATTTTTAGCCTTAAAGACATGCTTGGATGAAAAACGATGTGGAATTGACGATTGGAAGCTTCGATCTTGCATTTTGAAGAAAGAAGGATGTTGATGTACAACTTGACCCCTCGTTAGTGTTTTGGCCATATCTCATGACTCATAACTCTGATTGACGAGATTCAAAATTTCTGAAAACTAGACACAATTTCGGACGAATTTCGTGTTTTGAGAAAATGTTGATTCTAAACGAACTCGGCGAGTTTGGGTCCTCCAACTCGACAAGTTGAGATGAAAGGTCCCGATAAATCAGTGCCTTTTTGTACACACGTATTAAATAAAAAACTAAACGAGTTTTTCCATAAAACTCGACAAATTGGATCTGATTTTTGGAATCTATATATAGAACGTTTTCATTCGAAACTTTAACTTTTGTTGGAGATTTTGGACGACTTTTGGAGGCTAGAGAGGTTCTGAGAAGCTTTGGTATTCAAATTTCAACTAGAAGCTTGGATTTAAAGAGATCAAAGGCATTAAAGTATTACTTTACTCTTAATCTTTGTTTTGAATCATTTTCATTACATTAGATTTCGAGTTTAGGATGTTATTTGTTATAGTTATGAGCTAAAAACTCCATACTTCTGTTTAGATGTAGAGGATCTTATGAATATGGTTTGATTAAGTGGCTTGGATTATATTGATTTGGTTATTTATCTTGTTAAGCTTGTTAAAAGATCTTTATGTGTTAATGATAATTATTTTCCTTTACTAACCAAGTATATTGAGTTGTATGAACATCTTCTTGATTGCTTGAATCTTATAGTTTTGTGAAAGCAAGATTATATGCCTAGTATTAGTGAACATGAACCTAGGGTTAACTAGAAAATAAGTAAGTTAATGTCTGAGCATGTGTGATGACCAACCACATATGAGTTAATTGAATCAACCAATTTAGTTAACTAATATTGCAAGTCTTACTTGATTCGAATTGAGCACTAGGAAGCTTGTTAGTTTGATCACTTGATCACTGGTTGAATTAACTTTTTTGCTAAAGGATTAGTAATAGTGAACATGAACCTAATCATATTAGAAATCGGTAACCATTGATATATTAATCCATTGCACTTGCCATGAAATCAACCATAGGAATAAGTGAATCAAATCTAAACATAAGTCTCTTAAATTTGATTGAATCTAGTTGTCTTTTGTTCCTCTTTTAGTTGTTAATTGCCTGTTTGCTAAAGTGTTTAGGAAGTTACTTAAGTTTCTAGTCTTTTAAAACTAGAGAAAATCCCCATTTTAATTAATTGCTTTATTTAGATAATATTAGTATTAATTTTAATTGTTTACCGTTCCCTGTGTTCGACACCCTAGTTGGTTAAACTAAACTGCTATCGATAGGTACACTGCCTACGTGTGTTTGTTTTTATTTGAGTTTGTTAGGATTAAAACTAATATACTTTACACAAATCAAGTTTTTTGGTGTCGTTTCCGGGGAACTGTTCTAAATAGTTAATTTTATTTACTAGGATTATCGATCTTTTGTGTGAGTTATATCTCATATAAAGTTACGATTTTTCTATTTTAATATTTATTATTATGTATTTTCCAAATCTCGATGCTCTTTATGCTTTTCTTGAGGAAGTAGTATAGGAAATTGCGCAAGAAGATGAGGAGTATGACTCAGATGAAGATTTGATGAATTTGGGAAGATGTTTAGATAACATTTTCTCTAACAAACAAGAACAATCCAAGTCACAAGAGCTAAAGTTACAAGATGAAGAATTTTTTCTAGAAAGAAATTTGGAGGAGCTGGAAAGGTTGCTGGCAGAGGGGTCAGACGAAGAACAAGAACAAGTTGAGTTGTAGGAACCACGACATGGTTTGACCGTTACCATGACGAGGCTCCCTGTATTTTCGGTTTGTGTTTTGAAGCATGGGGTAAAAATTCCAACTTTGGAGAAAGTTCTGAGGCACGATCCATTTCTGATTAGTATCCAACCGGTTCCAACCCTTGTCAAGATTCTTGGGTTTTATAAATTCAAGCTTGTTTGGCCAATTTTAGAAGCGAATATTTGAACTTTACAAATTGGTGAACAAAATATATTCAATGCAACGGATGTATGGGCTTTGAGTTTATTGGAAATTTATTAAGTTGAGAGTCCAACTCAAGACTCGCACAAAAAGAAGCATTTGCGGGAAGCAACCCGTCGTTTGAGCTTGCTTTATTTTTTCTTTTACTTTTCTTGTAGGATTTGAATTTGATGTTTGTTTTTCCTTTTATTATGTAGTTATTTGTTTTTGATCTTTGCATAATATATGGTGAGAATTGAACGAATTGTTAAAGCGTGAGGGAATTAAAGTGATGGGTTGAATCATTAAAGAGAAGAATTGAAGATTTGAGTGAGAATTTGAGTATGGTGTTTATAATGGTTAAAAAGGAGTCTCGTCACTGAAGAATATAAGGAGGTGTATTACCTTAATACCCTCTTTGACCACAAAATCAGAACTGAAGCAGAAAGGAGGAAATTCATGTTCAACACCATAAACTCGTTGAGTGCACATCTAAACTCGACGAGTTCCAAAGGAATTTTGCATTTTCTGCTAAGTCACGATCCAAACCGACGAGTCTCCACATAAAACTCGGTGAGTTGCTCAGTCTTTTATTTTCGAGTCTTCGATTTGATTCCACTTGGGGCGGCCATTATATACATTTACGAAGTCCATATATAGGTGATTCCAAGAAGCTTTTTCCAGTATATTTATAGTTGTCCACCACACGAGACATTTGACACCCAAGGCGTGGATGAGTTGTTCCCATACCAAAGTCAGGTGAAGTAGGAGCTCAAAAGAAAAATATCAACCTCGCAACTTTTATCCCAGGGAAGTCTGTTCCAATTCTCTCTTTTTACTTTTATGTTCTTTATCATGCACAACATGCAATGGGGACATTGCATAAATTAAGTGTGGGTAGGGGGTTGATTACATTAGTTAAATTAGAATCCTAGGTTTAATTTTAAAAAAATTGCATAAATATTGCTAGGTTAATTCATAAAATTTTGGTAAAAGCAATTAGGATTCCATGCTAGTATTATGTTTGATGATTCTATGAGGACCCAAATGTTTAGTTGAGCCTATATACGTTATAATGCATCTGTGGCCCCCTTTATTCTAGTGAAATAATGGGACAAAAACACAACCTTGTTTAGTTTGAGGGACGCAATATGTTTAGCATTGTGTACTAGAAATGTATCTAGAAAAGCTTAAGTAGTCATTGCATATAAGACTAATGCATTTAATCAACAAAGGATGAAGTTAAATCCCCTTGCTTAAGCATATGTTTTTCTATGTTTTTAGTTTGAGTGAAAAAAGTAATTTTGAAAAAAAAAAAAGAGTGTTGAAATGTTTGAAAGAATCTACAAAGCTAGGAAGAACGCAGACATATCATGAAGAAAAGATGCAAATTATTGAAGATTCAAGGCAAAAAGTTATAAAGTTATCAAGACTTCTATTTTATTGTATTTTTCTTTTCTAGGTTATTTTACCATATGTATGCTTGGGGGTTTAACCAAATATTCATTAGGGTTAAGAAAGTTTTCTGTGGATGGATTCGGATGGATGCATAAAATGAGCGTTGTTGGGAAAAAATGGGCGAGTGTTTATGAAAATTGTGAGTATTTAGGGTTAGGGGTCCTTAGGAAAAAATTTAGACACAAATGCATGCGTTGTGGTCTTGGCATAATGGTTGGGTTCGATTGGGATTGTCTTATGTGATACTAGTGTGCTAAAATTCAGTTTTGCTTGGGGGCAAGCAAAAGTCAAGTGTGTGGTATTTTGATATATGCATTTTTAGTCATATAATTCATACAATATCTTAATACTTTTTGCTGTTTTTGTCTCAATTTATGAAAAAAGGTGCTTAATTAGTTAAAAAAAATTCATTTTCAGCCTTAAAGACATGCTTGGATGAAAAATAAAGCAGAATTTGCGATTGGAAGCTTGGATCTTGGAATTTGATGAAAGAAGGATGTTGATGTACAGCTTGATCCCTCGTCAGTGTTTTGATCATATCTCATGACTCGTAACTCCGATTGACAAGATTTAAAATTTTCTGAAAACTAGAAACAATTTCGGACGAATTTCGTGTTTTGAGAAAATGTTGATTCTAAACGAACTCGACGAGTTTGGGTCCTCCAACTCGACAAGTTGAGATGAAAGGTCCCGATAAATCAGTGCCTTTTTGTACACACGTATTAAATAAAAAACTAAACGAGTTTTTCCATAAAACTCGACAAGTTGGATCTAATTTTTGGAATCTATATATAGAACGTTTTCATTCGAAACTTTAGCTTTTGTTGGAGATTTTGGACGACTTTTGGAGGCTAGAGAGGTTCTGAGAAGCTTTGGTTTTCAAATTTCAACTAGAAGCTTGGATTTAAAGAGATCAAAGGCATTAAAGTATTACTTTACTCTTAATCTTTGTTTTGAATCATTTTCATTACATTAGATTTCGAGTTTAGGATGTTATTTGTTATAGTTATGAGCTAAAAACTCCATACTTCTGTTTAGATGTAGAGGATCTTATGAATATGGTTTGATTAAGTGGCTTGGATTATATTGATTTGGTTGTTTATCTTGTTAATCTTGTTAAATGATCCTTATGTGTTAATGATAATTATTTTCCGTTAATAATCAAGTATATTGAGTTGTATGAACATCTTCTTGATTGCTTGAATCTTATAGTTTTGTGAAAGCAAGATTATATGCCTAGTATTATTGAACTAGGTGTAAAACCCGTGTATTACACAGGTTGATTAAACAAAATAAAATATTAAAATGTAAATAATAATTTTTTTTAAAATAAAATTTTGAAGTAAGGAATGAACAAACATATTAATTGCAATTTAGTATACTATTTATTACATTTAATACTTTAGATATATAAGTAAAAGTATTATGTGGCTTTTTAATTTTAAAATTTGAAAAAAAAAAACCATAAATTGACATGTGGATATTATTTATTTAAAAAATAACACAAAATGACAAGTGTCAAAATTCGTTAGAGATTGACATGTGGCAAAAAGTTATTTATTTATTAGGAAGGATATGAACCCAAGGTTAACTAGAAAATAAGTAAGTTAATGTGTGAGCATGTGTGATGACCAACCACATATGAGTTAATTAAATCAACCAATTTAGTTAACTAATATTACAAGTCTTACTTGATTCGAGCTGGACACTAGGAAACTTGTTGGTTTAATCACTTGATCACTGCTTGAATTAACCTGTTTGCTAAAGGATTAGTAATAGTGAACATGAACCTAATCATATTAGAAATCGGTAACCATAGATATATTAATCCATTGAACTTGCCACTAAATCAACAATAGGAATAAGTGAATCGAATCTAAACGGAAGTCTCTTTAATATGACTGAATCTAGTTGTATTTTGTTCCTCTTTTAGTTGTTAATTGCCTTTTTTCTAAAGTGTTTCGGAAGTTACTTAAGTTTCTAGTCTTGTAAAGCTAGAGAAAACCCCCCAATTTAATTAATTACTTTATTTAGATAATATTAATATTAATTTTAATTGTTCACCGTTCCCTATGTTCGATGCCCTTCTTGCTTAAACTAAACTGCTAACGATAGGTACACAGCCTACATGTGTTTGTTTTTATTTGAGTTTGTTAGGATTAAAATTGGTTTACTTTAGACACATCACCCAAGTCTTCAGTAGATGCTGCAACAAGGTCCCTTTGTTGCTCCATATCACTCCCAAGTGCTCCAAACCCCCTTCTGTACGATCCGTTCCTTTGGCACTTGATCCATTAGTTTTTCAGACGAGTCATTCCTTTCTCAGATGATCCATTCCTTTGTGACATGTTCCATGAACCTCAAATGCTCCATTGTGATCTAAGTGCTCCATGTTGGACAAGACTTCATACCTCAACAAAGCAGCCACGTGTGGCGAGAGGGATAGAAAAAGGTTTGGAATAGGAAGGTTGTAGAAAGAGTTTTAGAAAAACGGTGGAAGCAACATCGACCTAGTATAAATTTATTTGAGGCGGTTCAGCTTCTTCTATTAAAGCAATGATATCTATTACCACTGGAGTAGGGGCTAAATTTACTAACTTTAGAAAATATTGTGGCAGAAATCCAAACCAATTAAACATTACTAGTCCTTCAAATTATATATATATATATATATATATATATATATATATATATATATATATATATAGAGAGAGAGAGAGAGAGAGAGAGAGGAGGGAGGGAGAGAGAGAGAGAAAAGCTAGGTTATAATGTGGATAGACAACTATTGTTCGGACGTGTGGACAATATTATTATTCTATGAGAATTACTAAGAGAATAAGTTTTTTAGTAATGTAAATGCGTTCAACCTCACACAACTATTGTCATTTTCATGTATTCTCACTGATTCTTATTCATTTTTGTTCTTAACCATCGTTTTTCACTCATTTTCATTCTTACAGAATATGACTCAATAAATATTCTGACAACATTCTGACAGAATGAGAATAATAATAAAAAGTCTATAATAACCTTATAGACAGTTTAACAAGTGAGAATGTGTGATAATGACAATAGTTATATAAGATTGAATGTATTCACAATATCAAATAGCATATTTTCTTTGTCATTCTCGCAAAATAGTACTCTCCACACATCCATACAATAGAGGTCGATCCACATTTGAACCTAGATATCTGTGTGTGTGTGTGTGTGTGTGTGTGTGTGTGTGTGTGTATATATATATATATATATATATATATATATATATAGAAATCGATAATAGATTTAATTAAAAAGTGAATAATTTTGTTATGGCGTTATTTTGGAAATATTATTAAGAGTAAATTACACGAATGGTCCCTATGGTTTGGGATAACTTATGTATTTGGTCCCTACTATATATTTTTGTTGCACGTTGGGCCCTTACCTGACATAATAACACTACTTTAGCCTTAATCATATATTTTTATTTTGTTAGCTATTTTTTATTACTTCAACAGTTATTAAATAAAATAAATTATTAATAACTGTTTGAAGGGCCCACCCCATCTTAATCTTTTTCCCTCCCAGAGGAAACTACCTGGTTTTCCAACGCCAACTCCAGTACACATCTCCACCGGTTACCATCTCCGGGCACCGGTACACCCTAAAATCAACACAAACTACATTATCTTTAACCATAAATGTGAAATACACCTAAAATTAAACCTACAATAAAAATCCAAAACAAAAATCCAACCTGCAACTCAAATTCAAATCCAAAATCAAACATGAAGTTTAAATTGAAAGCCAAAATTGAAGATGCAAGCCAAATCTTAATCCAAAATTAAATCTGCAGCTCAAAGTCAAATCCAAACACCAAAATCCATCACGCAAAAATACAGATACAATATAGATGCAAAAATATCATATATAATTCCTTATGAAAATGATTAACTAAAGACAAATCCAGAGGAATTAATACACAAAAAAACTAACCTTTGTTTGCAAGTCGGTAATTTATAGAGATAAAGAGAGGAAATGTTAGGGTTTTTTTCAGTTTTGGTTGCGTCTGATGGGTAACGAGAAGGGAACGACATGGGTTATCTTCAATTGGTTTTTTCATTTTCGTATAGATGGTCAAAGTCTTCCCAATTACTTCCAGTGGTCATGTGTAATAGAGAAGGAAGGGAGTAAAATGGTGGGCAAGCCGACTGTAATTTTTTTAATAAGGTAAAACATGATCGGACTAGAAGGTGGCCACATCGGAGGTGAGAATCGGAGATGAGTGTTCAGAAAACCCATCACTAAGAAATTAATTCTCAGATTGGGGTAATAGGTTTTTATAGGAAAACACATTACTTGATTTCCTTACATAGAGGAAGTGGCACAGGCAGCGGATGTTGGTGGTCGGATCAGTGGATGGTGGTAGAGGTGATTTTGCATCCGTTAGAGAAGAAGACGTGTACAGCTTGCAGGGGGAAGGAGGTAAATGTTGGGTTTTTAGCATACTAACACTCCTATGGTGTACATGCAACCCTAGAAACCTTGGATCTATGTTTTCTCTAAAATACATGCAAATTTGATTTCAAAGGTTTACAACCTAAGTAGCATGTTATGGGATACTTGTAACACAAAACTTTAAGTAGAATAACATACCTTTCTTTTGTGGTTGAATTCTTAAAGTTTTAGAGCCTAGCACTAATAGTGTGGATGCCTCAAGTGGTGTCATAAATCACCCAAAACAAATTGGAAATACTTGAGAGAATCTAATGGTTGCTAGAATCGGCCCACCCTTGTTTCTCACACACACTAGTGCCAATTCTAGAACCAAGGACCTGTGTATATACTATGGAGGATTAGGGTTACACCCTAATACCCATGACTCTTCATTTACCTAGTATCCATGGGTTAAAAGATCCATGGACTTCCATATACTCTTAGCCCATCCTAAATAAATCTTAGCCCATTCCATATATATATATATATATATATATATATATATATATATATATATATATATATATATATATATATATATATGCAAGAGTCCATATTTAGTTAGTTTCATTTGATCATTAAATTAATTCCAAAAATCAATTCTTGATCAACACTAATTAAATAATATTAACATATTATAACTTATAATATATTAATGGATCATAAACATCTTATTCTCAAAAATATATCCATACAAATTGTTAGGTGAAGTGCAACCCAAATGGACCATGCCGGGTCGGGTCAGGTTATACCAAATATAGTTACAGACTTAGACACCTTATCCAAAAGTCTCCCACTTGGATAGGTCTGATAAATATAGTTGCAAGTCTAACTTCAGGAACCAACCAGCAATCATAACTCTTTTAAAACTTTGTTGAACTATGAAGCGCCATTTTAGATAAGTGATCATATAATCCTATGTTCTCAAGATATCAGCTGGACAAATACATGGAACAATGTCGTACTTATTGTCCATCAGTTGTTTCTCGATCTCTGATTTGTTTGACATAGAACTAAATTGAAGACATCAATTAGGTTCTCACCGAGCCCGGCACATAAGTCAAAACCAAATCATCGAGGGGCCCAGATATCGCTTCTATTGCTAAAAGTAACAAATAAACTTTGACTCATATGCTTGTATTAACTACCAGTTGAATTATGCACAAAAGCACGTTTTATGACATCAAGTTACTAATGCGTTTTTGTAAAATCAATGGATAACCAACTCGTAGTCAACGACTCATATCTCTGGGTTTGAAAATATATATGATATTATCATCTCACGATCACTTGAGATAAATTCCATGAAGTGATACAAGTGAGCGTAGGTTTAATCCAATACTTAGAACTTATGAGCACTCATGAATGTTGTAGCAACCATTGCTATGTCTAATGCACCTTAGACAAATCTTACAAGCCAGATTCATGACAGTCTTAATTCAATACCTACTTCCAACGTATGACCGACTGTGGAGAGTTTGAATAAAATAATTATTCTGGAAGTCAAAACATGCAAAATTGAAACAATAGTAAACGATCAACATAGGATAGTAACACTTTACTCATAAATAAATAACAACTTTTATTTAATCATAAAATGTTAATTACATTTTACAAGTTTCGGAAAACTATCTAATTATTAAAACTAATATCGTCTCTAAGCCCCATGCTTCTCGCATGATGCAAATGCCTAACCCTAGTCAGTCCCTTCGTGAGGGGATCTGTAGGATTCTCTTCCGACGATACCCTCTTTGCCACAAGGAGTCCTTCTTCTATTTTGTGTATTATGAAGTAATATTTTATGTCAATGTGTCTGGATCTACCATGATCTCTTGGTTCCTTGGCTAAGGCAACCGCACTATTGCTGTCACAGAAAATCTCCATAGGCTCCTGTATAGCTGGTACAACTTCAAGGTCTCCAAAGAAGTTCTTCAGCCATATCGCCTCCTTTGTCGCTTCACTTGCTGCTATGTACTCTTATTCACAAATAGAATCAGCTACTGTCTCCTGCTTGGAACTTTTCCAAGTAATTGCTCATCCATTTAGGGTAAAGACCCAGCCTAACTGAGAGCGGAAATTATCCATATCAGTCTGAAAGCTAGCATCACTATACCCTGCTACTCTCAAGTCATCACTCCCAACGAGGGTAAGAACCCAGTCCTTAGTCCTCCATAGGTACTTGAGAATGTTCTTTACCACAGTCCAGTGAGCCTTGCCAAGGTTTCCCTAATATCTATTGACCATGCTCAAAGCAAAGGCCACATCAGGGTGAGTACAATTCATAACATACATGATCGAGCCAACATCGGAAGCATATGGTAATCGACTCATCTCTGCTATCTCAAACTCTATACTTGGACTCTGAGTTTTACTCAGTCTGGCATTGTGCTGGATCGGTAAGTCTCTTTTCTTGGAATTCTCCATGTTGAACCTTTTCAACACCTTATCCAAGTAGGTACTCTGACTAAGTCCAATTAGTCTTTTACTCCTGTCTCTCAGTATCCTTATCCTTAGGATATAGGTAGCTTCTCCAAGTTCCTTCATAGAGAAGCACTTCCCAAGCCAGTACTTAACCTCCTGCAAAGTTGGGATGTCATTTCCTATGAGTAGTATGTCAAACTCCTTGACTCACTACTAGAAAAAAGGCCTTTTACGACGCTCATTGCGCGTCGTAAAACGCTCAGACGACGCGCAAATGCGTGTCAAGGAAGGCCCTGTCATAAAGAGAGATGACGCGCTTTTGTGTGTCGTCTATAAACGACGCGCATTTACGACGCGCATTTATGACGCACATTTACGACGCGCGGTTATGACACGCAATGCGTATCAAGGAAGGCCCTGTCATAAAGGAAGACGACACGCATTTGCGTGTCGTAACCTTACGACGCGCGTGTTTATGACACGCAATGCGTATCAAGGAAGCCCCTGTCAAGAAAGGTCATGTCATAAATAAAGATGACACACATTTTTGCGTATCATAATTTTAAATGTTTTAAAAAAAAATATTATTTATAGATTTACTAATTTTTCATATTAAATAATACATTAGAAATCTCATAATAATAAATAAAATACCATAAATAACAAATATAATTCATTTCACTAATATGTCAAATACAAATAATTATTCCAATAGTGAGTAAATGTTATAAAAAAATGAACTCATTTATATACAATTGCATTAATTATCTAGCTTACTATGTGCCAACAAACTTCTATCTTTTTCCTTCTCTGCATAAACTTCATTAGCAGCATCCTAAAGAACCTCTATCTTTTTCATCAGCAACATCCTCAAAAACTTCTATCTTTTTCCTTCTCTGCATAAACTTCTATCTCACACTCAATGTAGTTTTAAACATCAGGTTTAAAAAATCAACTTTAAGGTTGCCTTGTTAAAGAGAATGACTAGAATAGATTTCCCTTTTTCACAAGGCATGTGCTTGCTTGCACATATATATGGAATCATTCTAACAAAAAAAAAATTGTTCATGTCAACTACTCCAAGGACTATTACGTAATTTAACATGAAGAATTTTGTCCAGATGAAAGGATTGACTTTAAACTTTATAAAAATCATTTAAATGAACTTACCTGACCATGAAGCGTGTTGATCCAGGATCTCCTTGCCTTCCTGCTCTGCCACGAAGCTTTGTAAATCAAGAAATAAATTAAAAAAGTGAGTCTGAAAGTATATGCTAAATTTATGTAAAACCTTAAAACACAATATTGATGCAAAGTTACCTGATTATCAATTCTTCGGGACTCATGCAAAGATGTCCCAATGACATGGAGACCACCAAGTCGTTTGACTTCCAATCCTTCATGAAAGCAATGAATCTCACAGTCCTTTAGAACCGATAAATAGGCAATTGCAATGCAAGGACCCAGGGCCGGTCCAAAGAAATATGTTGCCCGGGGCAATAAGACATAATGATGCCCTAATTATATATTTTCAGAAACTAATATCATAATTCATAAAATTTACCCTAGTTCACTGTTTTTCAATCATAACTCAGAAAAAAAACACTAATAATTTTAGAAAGTAAGAAAATTAATATAAAAAATCATAATATTTACCTCAGTACTTTGATAGGTAACAGTGAGAATGCAATGACATGCAATGACATGTAGACTACTGGTCCACCTTTAAACAATGCTTTAGGTACCTAGCTATCATCCAGAAAACAACAAAACAGACAAAAATTTACACTAATCCCATCACAAACAAAACCAGCTGCTATTATCACAAATAACAAATATAATATACTCCAGACAGTATTAAAATGTAGCAGCATCCAAACATATTATAAGATGAAAAAGTTAATAAGACGAAGAAGTAAGAAGTTCTGAAATAAAGAGAGAATAGTATCTGTAGTGTAATATTCCAAATGGACTTGAAAAGTTCTTGTATCTTGACCATCTACCATTATCAAACCTGTCATTTTTATACCAAATTAAATTCAAAACCAAATTTTAGCTTGACCATCCATCATTATTCCGTCCCCTGAGAATTGGGGACAAAAATAGCCTCAGGGATATTTTGGGAAAGTTCCAATTTAATTAAGTTTTTGTAATAAAATATGATTGTAGTTCGTGAATTGCCATAATATCACCTCCATTGTTGGCGTAATTCAGGAAAAAGCCCACAGGGGCATTTTAGGAAAATGCTTTTATTATTTTTGTTTCCCGGTTTTAGACTATGAGTCAAACTCTTTTTCTTTTAGTATAAATATGCTACGTTATAGGTATTTAGAAAGAAGTTTTTCAGCAATAAAAGTTTTCTTTTCCACCAAGCAAAATAAAAAATCCCATCTTTTTCTTCCCCTGTTATCACCTGTTGCCAGCCATGTAGTTTTTTTTTCCTTTTTTTCTTCCTGTTCTGTTTTGTTTTCTGTTCTTAGGCAACAAGGTTGCAGCAAGGTATTAGGTAGATACCTTACATCCATAACGTTCAGGTTCTTTGAGAATATCTTCTTTCAGTCGAGCTTCCATTCTTTCCACTCTTTCACAGTAAATTCCCTACATTAAACCACTTGACACTTGAGTATATTTAAATAATAAACATTAAAAATGAGAGAGGATTATTATTATATACCATATACTCGAGCATGTTTTTGTAGGGTCTTTCAACCTCACGAAGCAGAAAGGGCTTTCCATTAATGTAAATAACAGGTTCTTCTCTCATGTTGTGCCAAAAGACGGGTCTACCCAGGCCACCTTTAAAGCTACCTATTCTTTGCATAACAGATTTAATTCTTTCCACAGTTGGATTTGTAACACCATAGACTAGGAACCCGCCCTAAAGCAGATTTAGTTCTGCATCGAGGCACACTTGTCAATCACTTTATCCACCTGTCATTTGCCTTCAACACCACCCTAAAACCATGTCAATCAAAAAGAAGTTACTCAAGAATGTTGTTGTAATGGGAAATTTATAAGGAAAAAGGTTCATTTGCATACTATAAAAGCATGCAATCATAAAACATAAACTTCACAGAGACAAAAAAAAAAGTACCAGAAGCTCCTATTCGATTTAAATAGATCAATGTGACAATGACCATCCCTGTGGTAGTACGCCCATGCCCCATTTGGCAGTTAAAGATTATTTCTGTCTTAAGATCAGCTCTTGAAATTCTATCAACCTATAAAGATCATAAAACACAAATCATATATAAAGTATAATCTAAGTTAAATATTTTCATTTTGTTAAATGAAAATAACACTCACCAACGTATCAAAATCATGTTCCTTGGGTGATTTTTCATCTGTTGCTGGAATGCGTTCGTAGTCAACAAGGAATTTTCTTGTTTGGATTTCTAAATAGACCTACAATAGTGAAAGGAATTATGAAACAGATATTCAAAATGAACATTTAATTTCATAGTATGGTGAACCTGTAGTGATGTTTTGACAGAGTCGGTGTGACTGGCTCCCATTGATCCACCATTTGACCATCTGGTAGTTCATCAGTTACTAGGATCTTATTTCCATATCTGTAATCGAGATAGGTATTGAGATGATAAGAAAATGGATATCAAACACAGAAACATGTTAAAAAGAATACCTTGCAGCTTCTAGCAATATGTCTTCCTTTAACCGGTCTTCCATTTGCTCCACCCTAGCCCTATTGATACCCTATTCATAACATCAAAGTTTAGGTATAGAATGGGATAAATCAGCATGTTTATGAAGAAAAAAATATAGAAAAATACTGTAAATCTGAAGTGGAAGTTGGGATTTGAGCAGAAAAAATAAGCACACACCGTGTACTCAAGATTGAAGAAGGGCAGAAAATCGTTGAAGACTGGGACGACTGGTCAGCGTGGATCAGAAACCACGGTGGAATCGGTGTTCCGGCGAACAAAAGCTGGGAATCATGGTGGGAGGAAGAACAGGACCACCTCCGATCCACCGGTACAGTCGGTTGTCTGACGGAAATCCTCCTTTCTCTCCGATTCTTCATTTACCAATACAGTATCGTTTACCACCTCAAAGTCGTCCAAAACGATAAATCAATCTTAGTGTACGCTCTCTCATGGCTCGTAATCGTTTTTGTTATCGCATTATTGAAAATCGTGTCCATGGGTAGAAAGAAATTCAGCGCGGATTTCCAATTAATGAGAGCCCAATCTAGTGGAGTGTGAATGAGTTTTTAGGGTTCAATGGTAGTGACGATGGCTTAGGGTTTGCAGATGGTGGTGTGGGGGTCGTCGGTTGCTTTACAGAGAGATATGAAGTCGAGACGAAAAGACGAGATTGACCCACCTGGTAATAAACGGACTCGGGAAGCTGAACAAAATGACCCGAGATTGACCCATCTAGTAACAACGCTATTGATGCCATTCCTTCCATTTTCGACTGTTCATCATCCACTTCCTCTACTGCTACTTCTTCACCATCTTCTATTTTTTCTGTATTTAGACTTGAGAGTATAATTAGGGCTTTTTCTAACAATTTCAACATCGAGTGGGAGATATGGTGGTTCCAGTAGGTAGAAGTGAGGGAAGAAGTAGGCAGCAGGAGGGGGAAGGAAGGAGCGTCCATAATTTGGGCAAGAGGGAAAGGAGAAAAAAAAGGAAGGCGGGATTTTTAATTTTTTCAGAATTTCATTTCCCCCTACTGTTAAAGGATGGAACACGCGTTCCATTAAAAATTATAAAGCGACATCCTTAGACGACGTGTAATTTATTATAGGTGCCCTCCGTGTTTTTTTTTAGACACTAATTTAAGGGCGCGCAATAATGCGTGTCTTCTATCCTTAAATTTTTTGAAGAGATGACACCTTTTTAACGTCACTCTCCATTGCGTAACATAAATCAATGAGTGTCGTGGTTTGCGCGTCGTAAAAGGCTATTTTTCTTGTAGTGACTTTCTCATCGAAGCAAAGAGTCCATATGCGAGATTCTTGTTTCAATCCATAAATGGATTTCTCAAGCTTACACACTCTATTAGGGTACTTTGCATCGACAAAACCATCTGGCTGAGCCATGTAAACATCCTCAGACAACTTTCCATTAAGGAAAGCGGTTTTGACATGCATTTACTATATTTCATAATCATGAAATGCAGCTATGGCTAGCAGAATCCTAATAGACTTAATCTTAGCTACTGGTGAGACGGTCTCATCATAGTCAACTCCCGTAGTTTGAGTAAAGCCCTTCACCACCAGTCGCGCTTTGTAAGTGTGCACCTTCCCATCCATGTCGGTCTTCTTCTTGAAGATCCATTTGCACTCAACTGTCTTACGACCTGGTACATTATCAACCAAGTTCCAAACTTGTATCACCTTCAGTAGTGATGTGATAACCATAATAAAAATTGTAAAATCCCGAGTCCAGTTATACCTTGAGAACCTTAATCTTTTGGGCTAGTGTCATTATTGGCCTTAATTAAAAAAGAGTTAGGAACGAGTATGCAGGGCGTACCTGAGGGTAGGCATAGCGTACTCGTCAGCGTGCATGCAACGTGGAGACCACCCAGTACGCTGGGTGTACCCGTGAGTACGCCGGGCGTACTAGGCCCAGAATGCAACCCTAATTTGGGGTGAGTCTCCTATATAAGGAACATGATGGCCTCATTTCTGGCCACCATTTCTAGAGAGAAAACCCTAAGAGTGACCTAATCTCCATTCTAGAGCTTGTGTGTGTATGAGCTTTGAAGGAGTGTTTGTGTGGTTTTGAAAAGAAGAGAAGACCTTGAAGAAGGAGAGTTGGAGTCCAAACTTCTAGATCTGAGCAAATCTGGGTGTGAAGCTTCTCTTTGAGGTATAAAGTTTCCGATTTTACCTTTCCTTCTTATTAGCATGTTATGTTGAGCATTTTAGGGTTTTTTCCCATAAAGGTGGAGTCTTGATGAGATCTTAAACTCCAGAGTCTAGGACCAACCCCTTTTGAGTGTATGAATAGTGTGATGACATAAAAATCCAATCTTGGTTGGTGAAATCATTCCATGCATGAGTTAGGAGACATTTGGGACAAAAGAGTGTGTATTTTTCAAGGATGGTGACTTTTGAGCCATGCAAAGGCTTAAAGTCGATAACTTTATGGACTAAGAGGCATTAGAAGGTCCAGATCTGAGATATGAGCTTATGTCTTAACTGATTAAGACCAAAAAATGTGAGAAGGGTGAAACCGGGGCGCACGCTGGGTGTAACCCCAGTACGCACAGCGTAGGGGCGAGCACCCCCGATTCTATAAGCAACCAAGTACGCCCAGTGTAGGGAGTTGGAACGCGCAACGTACTCCCTGCTGTTGACTTTTAGGGTTTGGTCAAGATTGAGGACTATTAAGCCTTGGAGGGGTAAAATGGTCTTTTACCCTTCTGTGAGTTGAAGAAGGGTTAGTCTAGCTTCTTGAGGGCCAATATTAATTAGGGATAATTATTATGTGTTAGACAGAGGCTAGACGGGTGGGTAGAGATCGAGATCCCGAGTGCAAGATTTTCATCCATTAGCTTATGAGGCGAGTCTTCTCACTATACTTACCTTGAGTGGTAATTTTGATGTGTAACCAGAGAGTCTTATGTGTGTGATCTGTGTAAAGAGATATAATGTTATTTGCCTGTGTTATGCTTTCTATGTATTATATTAAGATGATGAGTTGAGGGACCGGAGGGTCCATCTGAGTTGTGGGACCGGAGGGACCCACTAACACACATTGACCGGAGGGTCTCATTGAGCTATAGCCTCTAGTGGCTAATGAGTTGTGTGTGGTATTTTGAGGAACTCACTAAGTTGTGCACTTACCATGTTATGTGTTATGTGTTTCAGGTAGTTCCGAGGATCGCGGCAAGGCACCGGCGTGATTGTACACACTGGCGAGGAGTTGTTTTATGATTCTGCGATTTATGTTTTATTAGTGACATTTGAGACACTAGTGATTTTGAGAATGGTGATTTGAGATATTTTGTGTTTAAAATGAGAAAAATTTGTTTTGAAAATTTTACGTTGTTACAAAAATTAGGTGTGTTGCTAACTCAAGTGGAACGCCTCGGAGGTACGGACTCATCTATCGGCTCAATAGGAGTTTCCTCCTCAGGTTGTTCGCTAGTGTTTGAGGTTCCTTCACCGCTTGACTCTTGAAGCTCTTCAAGGCCAATTTTCCTCCCACTGTCTCCTTGGCTTATAAATTCTCTCTCATGAAAGACTCCTCTCCTTGCCACAAAGACCACATTCTCATTAGGTCTGTAGAAGAGGTAACCAAAAGATTTCTATGGGTAGCCGATGAAAATACACCTCTCGCTTCGAGGTTCGAGCTTGTCGTGAGACTCGCGCCTTGCAACCCCAAATATTGATGTGGTCCAGATTGGGAAATTTTTCAGTCCACATCTCATGAGGTGTTTTGGCAACCTTCTTTGTAGGGACTAGATTAAGGATATGGGCGATAGTCTCTAAGGCATACCCCCAGAATGAGATTGGTAACGAAGCTCGACTCATCATGGAACGAACCATGTCCAGCAAGGTTCGATTGTGCTTCTCAGCCACACCATTAAACTGTGGTGTCCTAGGAGGTGTCAATTGTGAGACAATCCCACATTCCTTAAGATAGTTAAGGAACTCAATACTAAGATACTCTCATCCCTGATCGGATCGGAGCATCTTGATGTTCCTGCCCAGTTGATTCTCCACTTCCTGCTTGAACTCTTTGAATTTTTCAAAGGTTTCTGACTTATGCTTGATTAAGTAGATATATCCATATCTACTGTAATCATTAGTAAAAGTCACATAATAGCGATTAGCATCTCTTGTGGCGGTTTTGAAGGGTCCACACACATCTGTGTGTATGAGGTCCAACAAACCTTCATCCCTCTCACAAGAACCAGTGAAGGGTGACTTTGTCATTTTTCCAAGTAAACAAGACTCGCAGCTATCATCTGATTTTAGGTCAAATGATTCCAAAACTCCTGCCTTTTGGAGTTGGCCTATGCGCTTCACATTGACACGTCCAAGATGACAATGCCACAAGGATGCTTTATCCAAGTTAATCGAAGAATCAATATGAAATACATTATTCCCTAAGTTGTCTACAATCGACATAGTTTCATATACACCATCACAAGGTAATGCTTTAAAATAAAACACATCATTATAAAAAGCATCAATAGCACTAATTTTATTATTAAATGAAAAGGTGAATCCTTGCTTGTACAAACTATGAAAGGAAATAATAGTTCTCGCCATTTCTGACGAGTAACAACAATTATTCAAATCTAAAGTTAACCCATTATTAAGCAATAGAGAATAAACTCAAATCTTGGTCACATGTGATACTTTCCTATTTCCCATGATTAAGTTTATCTTCCCGTGCTCCACTTCTTCACTACTTCTTAGGCCCGTACAAATATGAATCCCACAACCTGTATCGAGCACCCCAAGAGTTAGTATGCAATGAGGTTTTAGACAATATGGTATAAATACCTGCATGGGTGGGTTTAACTTTCCTTTCTTTTACATCTTGCGAGTACTTAGGGCAGCTTCGCTTCCAGTGCCCCTTTTCATGGCAGTAGAAGCAATGTGCTTCCTTTGGGTTTGAAGAAGGAGGAATGAGACCTTTCTTGGTCCCACTTGAAGAGGATCCAACAATGGAATTTCCCTTGGTACCCTTCGAAGGGGTCTTCCTCTTCTTCCCCTTTCCCTGCCCAATTTCTAGAACAGGGGCTGTTGTAGGAGTAGGAGTAGAAGTAACAATCGATTTACCTTTAAGGCCACTTTCAATAGTCCTTACAAGTCCTTGAAGCTTGTTAAGTTTAACTTCCTCCTTGTTCATATGATAAGTCATACGAAACTGATCATAACTTTGAGGTAAGGAATGGAGAATGATATCTATCGCCATGTGCTCAGGGAAGTCCACATTAAGCTTCAACAACCGGTCCATGAACCTTTGCATTTTCTGCAAGTGAGCGGTGATGGGTTCACCATCCTTCATCCTGGTTGTTATCATGGAGGAGATGATTTCATACCTCTCTTGACGATCGCTATGATGGTACCTTTCCATCAGATCCAGGTTCATCTCATAAGGGTAGAAATCTTCATAGGATTTCTGGAGTTCGGGAGTCATAGTAGCTAACATAATGCAGGACACTTTAGTAGCATCCCTCTCATGTGCAGCATACTCCGCAATCTCCTCAGGAGTAGCAGTGGACTCATTGATAACCTTAAGCTCTTTGTCAAGGACATATTTCTTGTCCTCGTAGCGAGTAATCATTCTCATGTTCTTAATCCGTTCATTGAAATTAGAACCATCAAAAGTGAATTTCCCACACAAGTTCATGAGGGAAAAAGATCCTGTAGGGTTTGAGCCAGTAGTAGTGTTGGAATACATCTGAGAGAAAGAAGGGCAAGTTTTAATTATATAAGAAGTCCTTAATAAGTCACGCAAATGAAATATTAAGGCTAGGATCCTACAAACTATTTCATAACTTGGAAGAGGGATGTCGTAATCCAGCTATAAAATATTTGAAGGTAGGTAAATGACGATTTACCAATTTCCACCATTATAAACGAAATATATTATTAAGTTTTAATTGGATTTGAAACTCCTAGATCTTTTGAGATACATTGAACTTTCAATGACATATTTAAATCTCGATTGTGCCCTCTCAAGTTTGTGATTGGGATGCCGAGGATCACAAACAAGGTGTGAATAACCATGCAAATTGACTTGGTACCCTTAATTTTATCACCTAATCGATGTGTCGGTTAACCACACACGCTCCACCAATCTATGATAAAACTTAAGTCATCCTTTGCCACTCTTACTAGTCCTTGTTAGTGCGTTGGATAACCACACACACTCCACTAACGACTTGGTAAGGTACAAAGTGTAATTTCATGGGTTAACACCTATTTCACATTTTCGTAAAGTAACTAAGATTGGGAATTAATAAAGGTTTAGTTACTTTATAATTTCATTATACCTTTAATGAGGATTAAGTTCTTATCCTACCCGTTCGGCTAACGACCATCCACCAGTCAAGGAAGCGGTGGGTGAGAGTGGACACCCATTAAACCACCATTTTATAGGCAGTAACCTTATACCCCCCTTACAGACCGACTTCGTGAATGCGGGTTACTAACAGTAAGACTGACTTGTTCTTATACATACATACATATATATATATATATATATATATATATATATATATATATATATATATATATATATATATACTAGGTGTGAAACCCGTATATTATACGGGTTGATTTTTTAAAAAAATTTAAACATTAAATTGTAAACAAAAAAATATTTTTTAATGTATAACTTTATAATAAGAAAGGAAGGAATGTATTTATTGTAATTTAATATCATATATATGATATTTAATACTTTACATATATATAAGTATATGAATTTAATTTAAAAATTGAAACAAACCAAAAATTGACAAGTGGATAATATTTATTTCAAAATTACTACAAAATGACAAATGTCAAAACTCATGAGAGATTGACACGTGGCAAAAAAAACCTTCATTTATTAAGGAGGATATAATAAATAAACTTTTAATATTATAGAAGTATAAGGGTTGAATTTTAAACTTTTAAAATTCTAAGGTTCAATTTGGAATTAAAGTATTTAATGTGTGAGACTTTAAAATTTTCAAACTTGAGGGCAAGTTTTGAAACTATTCAAAACTCTTCAACTCCATAACTTATAAGTCAATGTTTCATTAAAATGAATGACTTTCATTTTATGTGACCTATTTGTTTTAATATGGACTTTAAAAGAGTGAATTTTGGTAATCCATAACTTGAGGACAAATTAGGGATTCCATTAAAACACATAATTGATCAAGAATCATTCATTAAACAATTCAGCAAATAATTCCTATGATCTAACAATAACTCAAAAGAACATGAACATCAATATCAAAATTTCAAGAATCATATTAACACATATAAAACATGGAATTTTGATATCAGCCATTGTAAATGGATTAGGATAAACATTACACCATCTAAAACAACTTTTAAAACACCAAAACATCCAGCAACAAAACTCGAAAAACTGCATTTTGGGGCTCCTACTCGTCGAGTGCAAGAACCTATTCGACGAGTAGGATGAATTTACACATGGACTCGTCGAGCCCCCCCATGGACTCGGCAAGTTCATGCTGCAAAGTGCAGATTTTTGAGCTTTTTCAACAAGTTTGCATCAAGTATCAAGAAAACAAGCCTAGGCTCTAATACCACTGTTGGGTTTTAAGCATACAAACACTCCTATGGTGTACATGCAACCCTAGAAACCTTGGATCTATGTTTTCTCTAAAATACATGCAAATTTGATTTCCAATGTTTACAACCTAACTAGCATGTTATGGGGTACTTGTAATACAAAACTTTAAGTAGAATAACATACCTTTCTTTTGTGGTTGAATGCTTGGAGTTTTAGAGCCTAGCACCAATAGTGTGTATGCCTCAAGTGGTGTCACAAATCACCCAAAACAACTTGGAAATACTTGAGAGAATCTAATGCTCGCTAGAATCGGCCCGCCATTGTTTCTCACACACACTAGTGCCAATTCTAGAACCAAGGACCTTTTTATATACTATGGAGGATTAGGGTTACACGCTAATACTCATGACTCTTCATTTACCTAGGATCCATGGGTTAAAAGCTCCATGGACTTCCATATACTCTTAGCCGATCCTAAATTTTAGCTCATTCCATATATATGCAAGAGTCCATATTTAATTAGTTTCATTTGATCATTAAATTAATTCCAAAAATCAATTCTTGATCAACGCTAATTAAATAATATTAATATATTATAACTTATAATATATTAATGGATCATATACATCTTATTTTCAAAAATATATCCATACAAATTGTTAGGTGAAGTGCAACCCAAATGGACCATGCCGTGTCGGGTCAAGTTATACCAAATATAGTTACAGACTTAGACACCTTATCCAACAGTAAATACGATCGATCATCTAATAAGAAGGGAAAGGTCATCTTTTAGGATGAGTGGTACGACCCATATGATTTATTAAACATTTTTTAATAAATAAGTAATTAATTATTTAAAAAAATAGTAAAATATATTATTAATGGAAAAATAGTCTTTTTATGTCTGATAAGGACCAACGTGAAGCAAAAATATGTAGTAGGGACCATCCGAGTTAAAAAAAATAAGTTAGGGACCAAATGCACATATTACCCCAAAACATATGGACCATTCATGTAATTTACTCTATTATTAGTTAATATTTTGTGTTTATATGTATGTTACAATGAATAATGTGTTGGCTTATAATAAAAATACGAAATTGCACAAACGTCACACATTTTGGATAACTATCCCAAAAGTCATTATATTTTAGTTTTTATTTTAATTTTGACACCGAGAATATGATGTCACCAAAAGCACCACACAATCATGCAATGTCACAATGTCATGTCATCATGGCACGTCAGCATGCAACCAGTTTAATCGATTAAGTGGTCAACTTTGTAACAAATTTGAAAACGAAGTGTTAAATTTGAGACAAAATAACACAGTGTCAAAATAGAATTTGTGTGTAAACTTAATAACTTTTGTAGAATTTACCCAAATAAAAATCATTCTTATGGAAATCTTTTTGGTTGGGAAGCTCTGTTTTGAAAGATCAACTCCCTAAAATTTATGCCATTAAATCTAATAAATATGTCTTATTAATTTAAGAATCAATGTCATTGGTAATGCCTCATTTAAAATGGATTAGGGTTGGAAGAGAGGGGTGCATGTTTCCTCTAAATGTAGATAGTTGGAAAATTTAACCTAATTGTTGCAAAAATGTTTTTCTTATTAAGTAATATAGATTACTCCCATTAAATCACTTAGATGTGCTATCAATGAGTTAATCTAGACACTACTCCCTCCAATAATGTGTGGATCAATTGGCTCTATTGAAAACTATGCTTTTATTTGAGACTAGTCATGCACTGCATTCATTTGGCCCGCAACCATTCCACTTAATTGAGGGGTTGCAGTCGCTAATTGTTTTTTGTCCTTTTTATGCATGATTGAAGAGACATCTAAACATGTCTTTTTTTCATGAAATTTTTCTATGGACATTTGGAAGTGGATCTTTCAATTATGTGTGTTGGGTTTTAAGAACTTTCACTCATTGCAAGAACTTTACTATTTTCTAAATCAGTTAGTACAAACAAAAAAGTTAAAATTGTTTTTTGCAAGTCTTGCGCAATTGTTGATTTATTTGGAAAGCTCATAACTTGTACAAATTTAAATTAGAGATTCCCTAATGAATGTAGTGTTGAGAGATTTTATTTCCAATATCAATCCAAATAAAAGATTTATTAATTTTAAGAGATTGAAGGAACACAATCCCTGAGAATAAGGAAATCAAATCCCTAATATATTTCACTAACATATCTCAATCCAATATCTAAACAAAGATGTTTATTTTAAAAACAAATCTCAATATTCCCCCTCAAGTTTGTATGTTTATATACCACATAAAGGAGTTTTGAAAAAACTTGTGTTGAGATGGATTTAGTCAAGGTATCTATTAGTTGATCTTCTTACCGAATCTTTGGTAATTCCAATGTATTGTCATCTAATTTTTCTTTGATGAAAATTATTTCCACTTCAACATGCTTGGTATGGTCAGGATGAACTAGATTATGAACAATGTCACAAGTTAATATGTTATCACAAAATAAATGTATATGAAGATGTATAAACACAACACATGAAATACAATGAAGAGGCAGTTATGGAATTATAACTGTAACATCCCAAAAATCAAGGTAAAATTCTCATGTTATCAACAACTATTTGACCAATTGCCCAAAAAGCACCACAAAGTGAGGTGTAACTATAACATCCCAAAAATCAAGGTAAATTTTTCATTTTAGATCAAGAGAAATCATTGTTTCCAGACGAAACCCAAATCAAAACCAAACGTTTACAAAACATTGTTCTCAAAAGTAGAAATCATATATCAGAGTGTCAGTATCATCAAAACCAAGAGGATATGCACCATAACACCTTTGCTTTCCCACAATCATCTGAAGTAACTTAAACATAAAACTGAAATTGTAAGCCAAAGCTTAGTAAGTTCCCCTAGAGTACCACACGCATCTAAACAAATAATCATATTACATGCTGGGTCAACAACCTCCCAATTGGATTACCCTGGCCCACAACCTCCCGGTTGGATTGCCCTACATAATGCATAAAGGGTCCACAACTTCTCAGTTGGACTACTCTGGCCTACAACCTCCCGGTTGGATTGCCATGGCCCACAACCTCCTAGTTGGATTTCCTCGGGTCTGTTAACTGACCCACAAAACAGTATGGTCTCAACCCGACCATGCTATGTCAACATATAATGGATAACATATATTCAACAAATAGTTAATCATATAACTAGTTAACAGACTCACAGGCAGATCTACAGATCACTACCACATAACCACTTCAGTGGCAGATCCAGGATGAAAAACCAAGGGTTGCACAAATTCTTTAAGGGTTGCACTACTATAAAAACATTTGTTACCGAAGGAAGTTTCCGTCACAAAATCGTCACTAAACCAGTGAACTTACACTAAATTTATAATTATCAGACTTTGCGATGGATTAATGAAAGATTTGTGATGGATTTGTGACGAATTTCCAATGGATTTGTGACGGATTTTCGAAAAAAAAAACACGAAATTTACATTTGATAGGGAAATCGGAGGGGTATCCCGGGCTATCCTGGGCTACATAGTAGCTCTGCCCCTGAACCACATCCTATATATCAGGACTCGGCTCTAAAAGATCAATACAACATAACAACATCCTCTAACCCAAGATACATAACTCAATGGGTCGACATTGGTGCTTTCAACCAAAAGTACAATGAGGAAAAAACTACTTTTCAATTTGATAAGATAGCTAAACAAGACAATGCTCCAAATATCAGCTCTACTAGTCGCATATTCATGGGAAAATGACCAAACTTAACTATAAATCAAAATACCCAAAATACCCCTAGGACAAACTAGGTTAAAAATCTGGTCAAAGCCAAAAGTCAAAAAGTCAGTCGAGTTGACTCAGCTTGTATGCTTAGCGTACTCAAGATCTTGACCAGAAAGCGGGGTGTTGACCTCGTACGCCCAACGTACGTGTTTGCCACCTTTTCCTTTTATTAAGAGCTTATTCAATTATGCTCTTTCATCCAAAATCCATATCTAGGCCCAAAATAACATCTTAAGTCATATAGTTTCAAACTTTATAACTTTGCATGGCTAGGAAGTGCTCAAAACTAAAAACTGTAACTTCCTAACTCATTAAGACACTATAACCCATGCATGGAAGAAAACTAATAACCAATATTTCATTTTTATGACCTTAAAAACCCCAAAATGTATAGAAAGACAAACCATTTGGGTCTAGAACATGTCATACTCAAGAACATCATTGATTGGGGACAATAATACATAATAACATCATACAAGATAGATCTAACCAAATAAGCATCAAGGTATAAACTTTATACATTCTGGAGATGAAGAAGGGTGCAAAACTTCCGGCTCAAAGATGCTAAAAAAATGGATTAGGGTTTGCAATGGTTGAATATGAGGCTGAAGGTTGATGAATGAAGGGGTTCCAAGGAGATAAGCATTTTTAAATAAGGTCCAAACCCTAAAAATTAGGGTTTGCATCATGGCCACATACGCCCTGCATACGCATGTAGTCTCCAAATTTTCATTAGAATGCCATTAAAGACCAATTTGCAAACAATTATCATACCAAGAGTGAAAATATAAAATATTTGAAAATCAAGATGTTACACTAATTGAACTATATAATCGCCTTTGAAGAGTTGATTTTATATGAACATCCGATTAGGCTTATGGATATAGCGTAGTAATGTTTCCTTGTATTAATTATATTGTTAGGTTTTTGTTATTATATGCTTTTTTAATTACTTTTCCAAATATATATCCTTTTTTTATAGAACGACAATCTAGCATACTCTTAAATCATTTCTTATACCACATATCTCTTAGATAAGATTTAAATCATCGATCTAAAAAATACAATACGTGATTTCGCTTGATTAGGAGCGCTTTGACTGCTTTTCAATTAGAACTCGATCTAAAGAAAATGCAACACATGATTTCATTTCGCTTGACTAGAGTTGCTTTTTAATTCTAATTCAAACTCTAATTCAATTTCTTTGCCGTTCTAAAAAGGACTTCATTGATAGATTATTAAATAATTTAATCATAAGGACCTCATTGATTGATTATTAAATTATTTAATCAGAATCAAACAAGTTGAGCATACAACAGTCATTATTTGAAAGATAAACGAATAAATGTCCATTAATTTTCGGTTGAGGAAATGGTGCTATTAAATGGGGTAGGCATTGTGTCTGCAATATGACCACATATCTTATAATAAACTCAGCTAACAATAGTATAAAAGATTTATTTATTATTATTGTAAATAAAAAAAGATTTTATATAAGCATGTACTAAAAAGAAAGCCATGGGACAAATGTTTGTGTCTCTAGTCACATGTACTGTCTGTCATTCTGTTTGTCGACAAACGAAGGTAAAACTAGTATTGCTAATAGCATCCACAAATGAGCTTGTTTTTCAGAGTTTTTTGATAAAAATATTTAAAATAAAACAGTTTTTCATGAAAAAAAGAACTTAGAATAAAAATAAAAGAAAAATAAATAAATAGTTGTTTGTATCCACCACAATATAAAAATAAATTCTCTTTTGATTATTTATGTTTTATTTTTATAGTCACCACATAGTTGAAAAGATAACTAGAAGATATTAGCAAGATTTTTTGAAAAAGCTCATACAAATTTTATTTTTATTTTTTTAAGAACTTTTTAGCTTAAAAAAACTGTAAAATCTCATATTATATAGATGCTCTAATTAAAGGTTTTTTAATTGATCATGACATAAATTTGATTTTTTAAACTAATTAAGATCATGATTTTATTTATTTATTTGTGCGTTATGAAGATAACTTGATGTTCATTCTTTATCTTTATCTTTGCCTTTTCATTACTTTTGTTTGAATGTAGATAAAATGCACACGTGTCCATTTAACGTGGATAAACTTTTGGAATTGAGTAGTATTCAAGAATTTGTTTCTAGTTTGAGTTCTCTATATAAAAGATAACGTTAAACATTATCTGTTGATATTTATGTTTTTCCATTTAGGTTTATTATATGAGTTTTTTTTTTTCTTGAATTTATTTAATTTCTGGTTCTTTTTTTAGTTTTTATATTTAGGTTTGAAATTTTATGTTGGTAAATTTATATTTACCAAAATAAACAAAAACACATCAAGATAAAAGAGGTTAAAAGAGGTCCCCGTGATTCGTGAAAGAGGCAAGAAGACGTAGAGTAGAAGATTGAAGAATGAATTAAATGTCCAAATTGCCCTTGATAGTCATGTGCACAACGCATGTGTCTAACATAGAAAATTTCCGATGTTATGTAAATTCATGAACAAGAAGAACAACGATAATATAAATAAATGTTACATCGATTTTCATAAAGGTTTACACATGGCTTTCTCTGAGGATTTGTTCATTTGTTGTGAAGAGTTACAGCAGCAAGCAGAATAAGCAAAAGATAAGTTATGCTTCCGGCGAACGACAGAAAAACAGCTATGGCAACCTGGTGACAAAATTTATCAAACACATTACACACCTTCTCCCACTGCACATGCGAGTTCCCTTGGTACCCGATAAGACCAACAGACCCGGTGGCGCCAATGGCGGAGAAAAGCAGCACCACCATCATCAGATCTAACATCAGTAAAATCAATGACACAAGCTTATTTCCACCTCTGGTTACCAATAGAAGCACCAACGATATTGCTGCATAAGCGCACGCACTTGCATTCACAATCACTAAGTACCTGTAACATCAAATTCAAATTAAAGAGATTGAAGTACGAATCGTTCGATTACAGTTTGTCATATAATCATATGTGATCAGCTGAAACATAAAATTGAAACAAATCGAAACAAATCGCTCAATTAGATTCAGGTAATTTCAAATAGATGCAGTTACAGGTTGATTATATGCGACTAGATATTTAGAGTGAGGAATTACATACACAAATGCAGAGAGGTCAGTCCACTTGGCAGTGACAGGAAGGTCGACAGGCGGAAGCGACGGGACAAGGGTGAGAGAGACGGTGGTGGTTTGTTTATCGACTCCAAGAACAACGGCGGCGACGAGAGTGAGTGAGAGTGCTAAGAGCCTGAACACTAATTCCTTGTAATTGAAGCTTGAATTTCTATTCGACACATTCTCCTTCTCCTTGTATTCCGTATCCATATCTGTGTTTCAGTATTTTGTAGAATTGGTTTCAGAGATGGATATGAGTGTCATGATTCCACTGGAAGCATGGATATATATACTCGGCCTTGGTATGCTCATACCATTTTTTTGTCCCTACGAGACAAAATAATTGTTCACATTCAATTCTTCTCTACACGAAAAAATACGTTGAAATTATGATATACAGATATACAACAATTTAATTTAAACAATTTACTATTATTTTCTTATTTTCTAACTTGCAAACAATGATTAAATTTTGTCAAATTTCGATCGCCTAAAGTATGTTCATTTTTTTTAACAAGATTCTATTAATTATTTCTACCGAATATATCATAGATAAATAATCAAAGATTTGTATAAAATACATCAAGCAAGTTCTATACATATGTTTTCAATATTATGTTTGATTGTTTGTCTAATACTGTAAGTTTGTTCGACCAAAATGTGACAATATTATTTTGCTATATATTTATGTTCCATATGTTTTTTAAAGGCCGATTTAATATTCCTTTAACATAGAAAAATCAAAGTCCTAGGTCGTGTTCGGCACGGAGAGTTTGGGAGCATTTAAAAGTTTCTAGCTTCTAACGTTTGACAAAATGTTCCATTTTAAATAGAACGTTTCGTTCAACACTACAAGCTTCTAGCGTATAGTTTAAACAAAACGCTCCAAATCCAAATGTTATTTCATGTAACGTTTGACAAAACACTACAAGCTACAAGCTACTCGCTACCCGTTACAAGCTACCCGCTACCAGCTAATTTTGCTAAATGCGCCCTTAGTAATTAAATCATTAAAAAAATATCTATCGGACTGATGAATGGAATTTTTTTAACTATGGTTCTTTTACATGATTTAAAGTTTTATGGTTACATAAAACCATTTATACCCACTTAGGTGTTTTTTAAGTTTCTGAAGCAAAAATTTATGAAGTTTGCGGACCACCTCTGCAACCATCTGCAGTAGAAGAGGTGGACCAAACGGCTGCAGACTGTAATAAGAAGCGTGTTTGTTTTTTTAACATCTGCATACTACTGCAGATATTAAAAAATTAAAATAAACTAATTTTATAAACCGAAAATAGCTTTTTAATACGTAAAATTTAATAATATATAACATTTCGGTAAAAATTAATGAAATTTCAGTAAAAAAATAATGATATTTCAACAAAAAAAAATAAAGATATTATAGAAAAAATTAATGATATTTCATCAAAAAATTATCATTATTGAATATAAAAAACGAAAAATAAATTCAACAAGAAAAAACGAAAAAAAAAATATGAAATAAAATTTTAACAATATATAATCAAAATTTCAGCAATAAAAAAAGAAGAAAAAGAGGTTGGAAGAGGCAGTACAAATGCTGCGCCAAACAGAGCACGCGCAGAGGTTTTTTGACTCAGAAGACTTCTAAAAAACAAACAACTATGAAATGAAAAAGTGTTGCGTGTGTGCTACGCCGCGCAGCAATAACACGTTTGAAGAGGCTTTTTTTTCAAAAAACAAACAACACCTTAGTCTTGGGCGGGAGTGGGCTACTAGGCTCCGCAAACCGCAACCACCAAGGCATGTTCGGCAAACATTGTCCCTCCATGGTGGCATGCCGAGAAGATAGAGGGTGTGTGACAATGCACTACTTTTGTGTGTGTGTGTGAGAGAGAGAGAGAGAGAGAGAGAGAGTGTGTGTGTGTGTGTGTGTATGTGTGTGTTTAATGCCATTTTAACCTAGTTTTTAAAAAATGTCATTATAACTCATCTAACCATCATGATATGGTTAGCTTGTACACTGTAGTGTGGCAAAATTGACGTAGCGGCGTCGCGTTTTATAATAAAAATATAGATGAACAACTTTCAACCCATCGAGCTATTTGATCCATTTTATTTTATCTGATTTACTTGATTTTAATAAATTTCAATCATGTTTCGAAATTTAAGGCTTTTGGAAGGGAGCGAGCTGAAAAATGTGAACGAGTGGGAACATGGTCCTCTCCCGTCGTATGAAATTATGCAGATGGATGAAACACACGGGTCAATAGTCAACAAGGGGAGAAGTGAGATGGCCATTTAAGCAATGGGATATTTACTTATCTTATCCTCGCTCCCTATACTTATACCCCTTTTATTTATTTAAAAAAAACATTTTATACTCTTTTGATTGTTAAATTTTCATTTTACGCTTTATATTTTTATTTAAAACTTTTAATAATTTTATATAAATCTGGTTTTAGCCGTTTTTAAGAATGTTTAGGTTTTTAAAATTTGTTGCAACATAAGATTTTTTAACACCACAATTATACGTATAGAGAACTATTTATGTCCATGCATTTCAATTCATTTGTTGGTGTAATGGTTATTTTTGGATCTGCATTATGACTAGAGGTAAGCATAGACACTTACATGATCAATTCGACTAGTATAGAATTGGAACCGACGATACTTCATTGACATAATCAGAACCCGAACCATTGTAGACGGTTCCTTAAATTTTGGCAAAATGGTTCCTATTTTGACATAAGTTTAGTATTGTGTTCAATGGCGGTTTTAGTAGGTGTCCCTGTATGGCACCGACAACACCTATTTTTCCTATTTTTTTTAACATATTTTTTATATATCGATAACACCTACTATCTATTTATATGTCCATCCATGAGTGTGATTGTATATAATTGACAAAATGGTTCTCATTTACATCACTTGTATTTAGATGTTAATAGACATACTTGAAGGGGTAAGTACGTCATACATGATTGATTATTAAACAATATAAGAACAATCAAAATACTTATTCCGGGCAAAATCATTAAATACTCAATTGTATAAAACTGGTTAATAAATAAAAGCTAAAGATTAACAAATGAAATAAGGGGTGAATGGAGTAGTTTTTTTGGGAACTATTTATTTATGTATCAACATTTTAATTTTTATTTATTCATTTGATAATATGTTATCATAAACAATTTATGTCACGGTGTGTTTTTCATGAATTTATGTAACTAACATCAAAGGTTTATAAATTGGTCAATGTCATAAAAACCATCAAGTTTTCGGGTTTTGTCGGTTTGTTTAAAGTTGAAATTTATGTTGGTTTTTAACCAAACATTTTCGAAAAAATGTTCGATTTTACCCTTTTACCAGTGATAGCAGGTTTTTCAGGTTACCATTATATTAAATTCGCAAAAAAAACCTTTAGGTTTACCATTTATTTGCATTTTTACCCTTAAATTTATAATTTTTTTTACACTTTTACCCTAAGTATATTTTTTTCATAATATACATATTCATGCAAAAAAATCGTATTTATATACGAAAAAATATTTAATTAAGTATTGTATTTATATTTTTTTAATGTTATATATATATATATATATATATATATATATATATATATATATATATATATATATATATATATATTTGTTTGTTTGTGTGTGTATATTTTTTTGCATGGTTATACCATTTAAAAAGATAAATAATATTTTTAGAATTATGAATATGTGTTTTATAGATATAGTTTTTAGAAGTATAAATACATATTTTTACTTTTTTATATATTAATATGTATCTATACTTCTAAAAATATATGTAAATACTTATATAAACATGTTTATGAATGAACAAGTTTTTTTATTGATATATATATATATATATATATATATATATATATATATATATATATATATATATATATAACATTAAAAAAATGTAAATACAATATTTAATTAAAATTTTTTCGTATATAAATATGATTTTTCTTCTTGAATACGCATAATATGAAAAAATATATATAGGGTAAAAGTGTAAAAGAAATTATAAACTTAAGGGTTAAAACGTAAAAAAAAAAAAAAAAAAAAAAAAAAAAAAAAAAAAAAAAAAAAAAAACTTTAAACTTAAGGGTTTTTTTGCGAATTTAATATAATGGTAACCTGTTATCACCGGTAAAAGGGTAAAACCGAATATTTTTTGGAAAATGTTAGGGTAAAAACAGACATAAAATTCAACTTTGGGCAAAACCGACAAAACCTTTAAAACTTAAGGATTTTTATGATATTAGCCCTTTATAAATTACAACTACATGTGAATGATTTAATAGGATTTTTTTACTGACACATACTTTTGTATAGTTTTTACCCACCATGATATATATATATATATATATATATATATATATATATATATATATATATATATATATAACAAGAGTGGCGGTGAGAGGGAGATATAGGAGTTCGCATAATAAATTGTGAAGCCAACTAGTCTCTGCAATCGCATTAGCAACATCCTGATATTCGGCTTCTGCACTGGACCGAGAAGTCGTACCTTGTCTCTTAGTTAACCAAGAGAGAAGATTAGGTCCACGAAAAATACAATAACCTGATGTTGATCTTCTAAATGTGGGGCAACCGGCCCAGTCGGCATCTGAATAGGCAATCAAACTCCCAAGAAGGGGATGCATATAACTAAAGAGCATGATCGATAGTACCCCAAATGTACCTGAGAATACATTTAAAAGCCGAGAAGTGTGCTTCCCTGGAATCATGCATGAACAAACAGACTTGCTGAATTGCATAGGTGATGTCAGGATGAGTAAAAGTCAGATATTGGAGTGCTCCTGTGAGGCTACGGTAGTGAGCTGCAACTGGAGGACCTATGTTGTCAAGCTTAGCAGAGGTGTCGGCATGAGTATGGGTCTGCTTGCAATTAAGCATGTGAGCACATTCAAGTATCTCGGTGGCATACTTTTGCTAAGATAGAAACATGCCATGACGATCGCGTGAGACAGAAATGCCCAAAAAATAATTCAGAGGGCCCAAATATGTCATGGAAAACTTAGAGCATAAAGTGGTAATTATATATTAAAGGAGACTTGTCAAGGAAGTTGTCAAGACGATATCATCTACATAAAGAAGAAGGTATTCAATCTAATCACTATGTCTATAAACAAATAATGATGAATCAAAACGACTATTAGAAAAGTCGTGACATGTGATGAACTGAGAAAACTGATGATACCAAGCCCTTGGTGCCTATTTGAGTCCATATAGTGACTTTTTAAGTAAACACACATGATTGGGATGAGGTGTCTCACAAAAACCTGGGGGTTGATGCATATATACAGTCTCTTGAAGATGAACATGAAGAAAAGTATTCTTTACGTCTAACTGATGTACTGGCCAATGGTGAGAAATAGCAAGAATGAGAACTAACCTAATACTGGCCGGTTTAACCATCGGACTGAATGTTTCATCACAGACGATACTAGGGCATTGACTAAGACCATTGGCAACAAGACGTGCTTTATAGCGCACTAAGAATCCATATGCATGAAATTTCTTTTTAAACCGCCAAATACAGTTAACCACATTAGCATCGGGTGGTCGAGGCACAAGTACCCAAGTTCCATTAGGAATAGTGCATTACATTCTTCTTTTATAGCATGTAACCAGTTTGGATCGTGAAATGCTTGAGAGTAGTTTCAGGGAATAATGGAGGAATCGGGAAGAGACTTAGTATGGAGATTAAGTTTGGTGATGGGTTTAACAATACCATGGCGGGAACGAGTAACCATGGAGTAAGAACGAGAGGGAGTGGAAGTATTGGTTAGGGAAGCATGAGTAACAGGAGGAAGGTCTGAAGGACCATCGGTAGGAGGATTAGAAGGAGTATTGTCGGTGTGAGAGCCGACAACAAGAGAAAGGTTGAGGGAAGACCCGACAGCCTTAGGTGTGTCGGCAGGAGTGACGACATTAACAGGATGGGAAAAGGGAGATTCGAGAGGTTGAGATGGGTGACTAGGGCCGTTGAAAAAATTACGAGTGTCATCCAAAATAAGGAAATCATACTCATGGGAATGAAAAGGAGAAATAGAACCAAAAGGAAAATTTGGTTCATCGAAAGTGACATGGCGGGAGATGATAATTTGATTGGTGTGAAGGTTAAGACAACAAAGACATTTATGATTAGTGGGATATCCAAGGAATATACATGGGACCGAACGAGGTTGAAGTTTGTGAGTTTTGTTTATATGAAGGAAGCAATGGCATCCAAAAACACGAAGGTGAGAATATGAAGGATGTGTGTTGAAAATTTTATGGTATTGGGTGTCATTCTTGAGGGTGGTGGAAGGAAGGATATTTAAGAGATGAGTAGCGATGTGTAAGGCTTCAACCCAATAGGTTGGAGGGAAGTGAGCTTGAAAGAGCAAGGTGCAAATGATTTTATTTATAGCTCGAAGCATTCTTTTGGATTTCCCCTTTTTTGGGAGGTGTATGGCCAAGAGAAACACATGTTAAGGCCATTGGTGTCACATAGTTAGTGAAACTAAGAGTTGTCAAATTCTTTGCCATTGTCACATTGAAACTTTTGAATATCAGTATATGAAATTGGTTTTTGACATAAGCATGAAAATGGAGAAACTTAGAGAACACTGTAATTTTTTTGCGAGGAGGATACACCCATACAAATTGATAGAATTGATCATGAAAAATGACATAATATTGAATTCCACTATGACATAATAAAGGAGAAGTCTAAACATCCGAATGAATAATTTGAAAAGGAAACAAAACATCACTGTAACATCCATAAAATTCATGAAAAATTTAAACTAATTATTCCAAAACAGTCATTGTTTACAAATTGTTTTCAAAATAATTCAATATCAGGGTTTCCCAGAAATCACAACATGAAAAACGAGGAGGTGCACGATCAAGCCTTCGCCTTCCCGCGGTCATCTGAAGTACCTGAAACAAAAGCCGTAATTGTAAGCCTGAAGCTTAGTGAGTTCCCCCAAAATACCGCCACACCAATAACACACATATAATAACAACAAAGGCCCAATCAACCATCGGGTTGGAATGCCCAGGCCCTCAACCATTGGGTTAGAGTGCTAACATACTATGGGTCCAATCATCCTCGGGATGGAATACCCTCGGCCCTCAACCATCTTGTTGGAATGCCAACATACTATGGGTACAATCATCCTCGGGATGGAATATCCTCAACTACTAATCAAACATGTGCACATATATCAGATAATATCATAACAGTCTACAGTAAGTCAAACAGATCTATAGATCACCAAGCACAGTAAACGTCCTATCTACCAGGATACTGCTCTAACAGATCATAATAAAACTCAATCAGATATAAACCAGGATAACAATCCAAAGGGCCAGACTTGGTACCTTAGACAGTTAAACCCTTGAGTACAGTGAGGAAACTCACCTCACAAGTAGCACTGACTGACAAGATCCAACTCTCGAATCATGGCTCCAAAATCAACCGCCTACAACCACCACGTGACTAACTCCATCAAAACCCCGAATTACCAAAAATACCCTTAACTTCAAACTTGGTCAACCATGGTCAATAGTCAATAGTCGAGGTCAACAGTCCATGTTGAGCCAACTCGTAGAGTGCATCTACTAACTCGTCAAGTTCCTTCAGAATTCAGAAAACTGTGAAAACCCGAGTCAACTCGCCGAGTTGTCAAGACAACTCGTCGAGTTCGTATAGTGTCCAGAAGATCGAGGAATCCCCAAGCCAACTCGTCGAGTTGGCACAGCAACTCGTCGTGTTTTCCTTGTCTTAACTCATTCAGCCATCTCCCAAGCGAGTCTAATGCTCCAAACTATAGATCTGGTCCCCTAGGACTGAGATACCACGTAAAGTTGCTAACTTTACATCCATGCATGGCATCAAAAGGCTAAAACACTCATACATAGCTTAATAAATGTTTATGGCATGGAAGAAAGCCAAGACTTGATAAAGATGACAACTTTATGTCAAAAGAGGCCATGAAACGTCCAGATCTGAAGTCACGGCTACATCACATGCTGAAATTTGTGACATCCCCATTTTCACGGCCAGAAAAGACTGATTTTTTTGTTTACGCTTTATAAAAATCAGAGTATCTTTTTTTAATAAAAACGTTGCGGAATTTGGTCCCCAGAAAAACATGATAATTTCATTATCAAACCATTTCCGAAGAAATGTATTTTTATTCATTTTAAAACATTTGGGATGTCATCGTCAATACAGAAACATAAGCATAAACAGAACTTACATTCATTTACACTAGTGATCTATATCTCATTAATCTCTCAGTATAATGTAACTTCACCTCGTCACTTGTGATACAAGTAAACTGAGTGGGTCAGGTTGGGAAACCTGGTGAGTACATAGGGTTTTCAACCCACAATAATAAAATTATTCTGTTTAATCATCGAACAATTAACCCAATTACTCATCCTCATTATCTTCTTTATTCCTAAGTACCTTCCCTAAGGATTGATCCTAAGGGTCGTATCCTACATCATATTTACCTCTCATCTCCTTACATCGCATTTCCTTATATGTTTGTTCCTAAGGACTCTCCCTAAGGATCATCGCCTACATCGCATAGACAGTATTGATTCAGGGATTACTCCCTCAATACGTGCCCAACAAGGGTTAGGGCATCATCGCATGAATACGTAGTTACAACATCGCCTGAACTCGTAATTCATGGTAAGAGTATCATCACATGAATATGCAGTCACAATATCACCTGGACTCATAATTCATCACCTACAGGTTATAAGTCTGCTGGTGTTTCCATGGGTTGTCTAGAATAGTCCGTGGTCGCCATCTATACTCTGGTAGATGACTACATCTCCATATTACCGGACAAGGTTTTGTTGGATTAGTATCTAAGTCCATAACTATTTTGGTATGTACTTGACCCGATGGTGCATGGTCCTTTTAGGTTGCCTTCACCAAAGCAACTTGATAGGATGAATTATGGAGAGAAAGGATGAATTATGATTTATTAATATATTATGAGAATAATATATTAAAGGAGAAATCCTATTGTTTAATTAATATTAGTCAATAATCAATTAGGAATTAATTTTGTGGCTAAAAGACATTAATTAAACTTAAGGGACTAGAACTGTCAATTGTATGATAGTTGAATATTGAGCTAATGGACTCCATATTAGAGGGGTGGACGAATTCTATGGGGAAACCCATTAGAAATCTTTCTAGGCCTTTAAGGAAGGAGTCAATGGGTTGCTTAGGGCCTAAGCAGTCAAATTATGGTTTCCTTGTTTGATAACCCTAATAGCCTCACTATTTAAAGGACCCTTGAGACTCAAAAACGTGGTGAACTAATTGATTAGGGTTTCCAGCCGTTTTAGGTGTCTCCTCTCTCCTTATTCTTCATCTTCTTGCTCTTGGTGTTTCTGAACCATTAGAGGAGTGACATTTGTGACTCTAAGCATTCTAAATGTAACATCCCGAGTTAAGGAGTGCAAGTTCAGGGTTCAAAGTGTAAATGTGAAAGGGCAACTCGGCGAGTCCATGGGTGGACTCGGCGAGTAGGTTCGCGATTTTGGTCGCGTGTTTAGTGGCCAACTCGGCGAGTTGGTGCTGAGTGGAGAAAACCCTAATTCGGGGGTTGAGCCCTATATAAAGAACATGATGTCCTCTCCCCCAGCCTCTTTACCTTCCCCTTGAGTTCCAGAAGCCCTATATTCGTGTGAGCTTTCCTTGTGAGACATTGGAGCCTTTGTGGAGAAATCGAAGAGCAAGAAGGTTAGAGCCAGGGGCTTTGCAGAGATTCAGCTTATTCTTCTGTTGGAGCTTTCATTTGAGGTAATAATCTGCTGATTGAGCTTTTGTGCATCTAGATCTATCATTTGTGGGGTTTTTGGGGCATAAATGAGGTCCATATCAAGTTTGGTGTAGGATCTGAGGTTGCTACCTCAGATCTAGGTTGTTATTAATCTAGAAAGCCTTAAAGTCTATGCACAAGAGTTGTGGGTGAAGTCCTTTTGTCCCAAACCCTAGCCCTAGAGTGTAAAATGCTTAGATCTACTTGGATTCACGTAAAGTTTGCCACTTTATGTGATGGATGGGTTGTAGAAGGGTAGATCTATGGTTTGGATCATCTGCATGGCATGGAAAGCTTCTGTATGGATTAAGATCTAGGGGTACTCGGCGAGTCACAAAGGTGTACTCGGCGAGTTGCTTGAAGATGGGCAGGAACTCGGCGAGTTGGTTGAAGATAGCCTTGGAATCAGCGAGTCTGTTCTTGGACTCGGCGAGTCTGGTCATGAGGTCCTAGCCTTCTTCTGGTTGAGCCACGAATCGGCGAGTCAAGGGAGGACTCGGTGAGTTGAGTGCGAAGGGACTCAGAGTTGTGAGACTCGGTGAGTTGAGTCGCGGATTGGGGAAGTTCTGAGCATAGGGACTCGACGAGTCATCGGGTTGGCTCGGCGAGTAGAGTCGATCAGGAGGTTGGCTTTGACTTTGACTTGACCAAGGGTTGACCAGTTGACTTCCGGGGGCATTTTGGTAATTGTTGACATTTGTTTTGAGTTCAGTGTTGGTGTTGGCTAGTGGTGGAAATTGTATCAGTGGTCGGAGCATCTTGGTCTTATCTTTCAGTCGGCAGTTGCGAGGTGAGTTATCCTCACTATATCGACAGGGTCTACGGCACCAAGGCCGGCCCTTTATCGGATTGTGATTCGGGTTTCATTGTTATGTTTTGCCTTGCTATGTTTGCTTCTGGTAGTTATGATGGTATATGTTAGAGACATGATTAAGGTCGGTATCCTAGTATATTGGATGATGCTATGCTAGTGACCGGTTAGGTCGGTATCCTGGTTAGGATGATGTTATGCTATGCGACCTGTTAGATCGGTTTGTTTGGATGCGATTCGTTATATGATTGAATGTTTATGTGCTCATGGTTGTTGGGCTGGGGTTGGGTTGAGGCGGGTCCTGCTTTGTGCTGTAGGCCGACATACACAGGGCGGTCTGGTTATCCCGAAGGCCCAGCGAGCGGTCCGGATAGGTTGTAGGCCCCAAAAGGGCGAACCAGACGTGCCGAGGCTCGGAGAGTGGACCAGGGCGACTGAAGGCCCAGTGCGGGCGGACCAGTCATATTGTAGACTCATAGGGTGGACCAGGTGGATTGAAGGCCCAGTGCAGGCGGACCAATCTCATTGTTGACTCGATGTATATGGCTAGACTCGGAGGGTGGACCAGGTGGACTGAAGGCCGGTGCGGCGGACCAGTCACACAGTAGACCCGAAGTGCATGGTTGTTCTGTGTTCTGTTATGATATGGCATGTTGTGCATGTATGGTATATGTGGTTGGTATTTTAGGGGTATCTCACTAAGCTTTCGGGCTTACAGTTATGGTTTAATGTTTTTCAGGTTCTTTAGGAGACCGTGGCAAGGCAAAGGCATGATCGTACCGCTCCTCACGGTTGTGTTTTATGATGTGGTTCTAGGAAGACTCTGATAATAATTGTATTGAAAACCTTTTTGTAATAACATTATGAAAATGGGTTGTTTTTGAAAAGTTTAAATTGATTGAAATTTTTAGACCGTTACAAGTTGGTATCAGAGCCTTGGTTTAAGTGAATTGGAGAAACATTCGTGTGAATCCAGTCTCAAATCAGGGAGAGTTTTTAAAAGAGAATTTAAAATGGTTTTCAAAATGAGTAAAGGAGAACGCGGAGGTACGATCAGCCGGAGCCAGTAAGTAACCCCAAAATACCATACATGATATTTGTTTTTGAGATTTGATAGAACAATATGCTAGTACTAGGCTAGGGATCATCAGGATTTCATGATAATGTTGCCTGATTTATAATGCCTGCTAGCCTAGGGTTTCTTCTGTGGGAGGTTTCTAGTGTTCCTCTAGGAGTGAGGGTTGGGTGCTTGTTATGTATGTTCTTCACTAGGGTGTTGTGGTGATAATTGATATAAATATGGGTAGGTGTGGAAGGTAGTATGGGCCCGTACTACTGAAAGCACAGGACCCATATGCGTATCAAAGAAACCATGACCTCTAGGGTTCGGTTGGGAGTTGGTTCCCGGGTTTGTGGGAAGTATCTGAGATCTTGTGGTGTTTTTCAGTATGGTGGTTACGAGGCATGCCGGGAGCGGATCCGGGTCAGGATCGGGAGTAGGAGAGGGCGGTCAGGGTGGGTCAGTACCGCCCGAGGTTATTGGTCAGATGAGCACATGCGAGTTGGATGCTAGGATTCGTGAGATCCTGCATGATGAGGTTGTTGCATTGTTCTGGACCGAGTTGCCGGAGCTGTTTGGGTCGATCAAGATCGCCATGGTTGAGTATTTTGATGAGTGCTATGCGGCTCTCACAGAGACGGTTGCTGCGGCAGCTACAGCGGCTGTAGCAGCGGCAGGGGGAGGAGTCGGTCAAGGTTTTCAGTATCGGGGCTTCGATAATACGAAGCCTCCTACCTTCGATGAGGTTCAGGACCCGATTGTTGCTATGAGATGGTTGTCGGACATGGAGGGGTGTTTCTTCACGTGTTCATGCCCTGCTGATCAGAGGGTGAGGTGTGCTCTGAACCTGTTGAGGCTCGGGGCGAAGGATTGGTGGAGATTGACCACAGGGTCATATTCGGATGTGCAGGGAGCTTCGGTTTCATGGGATCAGTTCTGGGAGATGTTCAGCACTTGTTATGTTTCGCAGGTTGAGAGGCAGAGATTGGCTCAGGAGTTCCTGGAGCTGAAGCAGGATTCGGAGTCGGTGATGGAGATCACCAGGATGTTCACTGAGAGGGCGATGTTTTGCCCTGAGTTCGCTTCGAAGCAGGCTCAGATGTCCCGATATCTGAGTATGCTCAAGAGGGATATCAGACAGTTTGTGTCTACGCAGAGGTGCGAGACCTTGTTGGAGTTGCAGGAGGCCGCCAAGCGGCGTGAGTTGGAGATTGAGTTGCAGTTGCAAGAGCAGAGGCAGGCTCCGGTGCAGTCGCAACCGGCACCGAAACGGTCCAAGACCGTTGATTCTAGGTTGGGAGATCAGAGCAGCCACACTTGTGGGAAGTGTGGGAAGGGTCACACCGGAGTTTGTAGGTTTGGTGGTGCATGCCGCAAGTGCGGAAAGGAGGGGCACTATGCGAGGGATTGTCGGCAGACAGCCCCGGTTCGAGATTTGAGGATTTGTTATCATTGCCATCAGGTTGGACATTGAGGGTCAATTGTCCACAACTTGCTGCAGGAGCACCGACCACTTTGAGGATTGCGGGTGGAGGTCGGGGTCGAGCGGAGCCACCAAGGGCTCAGGGTCGTGCTTTTCAGCTTACAGTGGAGGAGGTTAGGGCAGTGTCGGATGCAGCTGCGGGTATGTTTCTTTCTTGATGTCTTGTTATTTGGTAATTATTGTGGAGTATTGTTTATTTGCTAGTCTCGCTGTGTGATTTTTAGTATTGTATTCGTTGTTCCTTGAGGATTATTAGGGGGAATCTGGCTTTTGGTCTGAATGTCGGGTAGCATCTGCAGTCTGAGGAGTGGTTAGCTGAAGATCGGGTTTCTTTCAAGCCCGGGATGATCAGTGTTATTATGTAAATTTGTGAAGTTTGCTCGTTTTGGTGGGAATCAGTTCGCGTGTAAGGGTTTGTGTTGTGTAGGGTTGTCGAGGGAGGTCGTTGGTAGCGACCAATGGTTGATAGTCAGTGCTCTAAGTGGGGGAGAATTGGAGAATTCTCCGGAAGATCGATAAGCATGAGAGGTTGTTTAGCTGTTAGGATTCAACAGTGGTTCTGTCAGCCGAGTGTAGGCTGGTATGAGCAAGTGTCAGACAGGCGGGGCGGGATGCAAACCAAGGGTGATTGATTGTGGGAGGCCTGGGTTCGGGCCGGGTTTAAGTATGTAGAATAGAGATAGAGTTCGGAACCCCTAAAGGGCTAGAACAATATGCATGGGAGAGTTTCCTGGAGGGATAACGCGGGATGATGAATGTTGGTTGAGCGGTCCGGATAGACTGAAGGCCGGTGGGCGTACCAGTTAGGCCGAAGGCTCGAAGAACGGTCCAGACATGCTGAAGGCCCTGGAGGGCGGTCCAGACCTGTTGAAGGTTCTGAGAGTGGTCCAGATGGGCTGAAGGCCTGGTAAGGCGGACCCTGCATGTGTTGATAAATATGTATGAGGATATGGAATGAGTATGTCGCGATGTGATAACATCAGAAGGTCTGGCCCCAGATATTGATCACGATTAGTGGAGGTAGTGCATGGACTCGAGAGTCCCTGCGAGCGGATTCAGAGTATGTGTGGTGCATGGGATAGCGGTTATGCTATAAGGAAATGGTGTAGTATTGGGTGAGCACCGTGGCACTTGTGGTAGTGTCAAGGCAGCCAAGTGGTTTTCCTTGGTAAGGAAAGGGAAAAGAATGTAGCTCCGAGAGGGAGTGTAAGTTATCGAAAGTGAAAGTAGTAGTGCGGAGTTATGATTGGGGTGTTCTAATTATGGTCATTAAGCAGTGAGTTTGCGGCAGTGGTATGGAATCACATCCGGATTGGATGTCTGCTGAGGTCACGAAAAGAATTTCGAGTGTGTAGAGTCAAGAGGCTTGGAAGGGATGCAGGGATGGTGTATTGGATTCCCAGCTTGATTTTGATCAAGGAATTGTGTATGTAGTAGTAATTCATCCTGGGGGATGTTTGGAGGTGTCGTCAGTGTGTCGGGTTTTCCCAACCCGAGGATACTAGAGCCAGTTCAGCATGGGTATGAGAATGCGGAGGAGAACTCATGGGAGTTGCTCTAAGACTTAGGGATGTGTCATCCTGTTAGCATGGAGTAAATAAAGTTGGACTCAGATCGAGATTCCGGTGGTTTAGGATTATCACTAGCTCGTATGAGTCAAGTGGTTGTTGTGATTTGGAGCGAGTGAAGTATCATGGAGTGGTACTCGGTTGATAAGTCTGGTTATCAGAGGATGAGGCCCGTGACCGACTTGAAGCAGTGGTCAGAACACCGCAAAGGGAAAGTTGGGTTTTGGGTTTCGGTGGTTGTGTCTTGAGGAACCTGGTCTGGTTGATGCCAGGTGGTGCATTGCGGGAGTAGTTCTGGAGTTGAGTTGCCACAGGCTTCGAGGACGAAGCCTAATTTAAGTGAGGGAGAATTGTAACACCCTGAGTTTAGGAGTGCAAGTTCAGGGTTCAAAGTGTAAATGTGAAAGGGCAACTCGGCGAGTCCATGGGTGGACTCGGCGAGTAGGGTCGCGATTCTGGTCGCGTGTTTAGTGGCCAACTCGGCGAGTTGGTGCTGAGTGGAGAAAACCCTAATTCAGGGGTTTAGCCCTATTTAAAGAACAAGATGTTCTCTCCCCCAGCCTCTTTACCTTCCCTGTAACGACCCGTCTCCAGTATGATAATTCCTTGGTATTTATTTTGAAGTTTTGCAAGAGGGACTCGGCAAGTTCATAGCCTGACTCGCCGAGTAGGGTCGGATTTTCGATCACGTGTTAGCTGGCGACTCGGCGAGTCCATATTCTGGACTCGGCGAGTCTGTCCGTCTGGGAGAAACCCTAAATCCCCGGGTTGCCCACTATTTAAGCCACCTTATAGGCCCCAATATCGTCTCCTTCACCCTCAAAGGCTGTGAGAAAACCCTAATTCGATCTTGAGTGTTTTAAGTGATCTTGTGTGCATTTGTGAAGGCTTGAAGAAGGAGAAGAAGAAAGGAGCAAGGAGAAGGATTGTAGAGCAGAGATTCAAGGGAAAGCAAGAGCTCTTTGAGGTATTCTTCAGATTTCCTTCCCTTTTATGCTTTAAAACCCTTTCTAGATCTTGTTGATGCTTTTCTCAAGCCTTATGTTGATATGGAAGCTCTATTATGCCGAAATATCCTTAGATCTGTTCATTTAGGATTTGTAGAGCACATATCTATTGCCTTTATGGAGCTATTTTTCATATTAACCCTAGATCTACCCCTTTTAAGCATCTTTTAGCCTTTATTCCCTTGTTCATGTGTTTGTACACGTAAAGTTGGAAACTTTACGTGGTAAATCAGCTTATTGGACTCAGATCTATCATTTGTATGTATTGGATTCGAGCAGAATCGAGTGTAGAATAGTTGCATGGCGGTGACTCGGCGAGTCGGAAGAACGACTCGGCGAGTCGAGTCGTGAGTCCCCGATTTCTTCCTTTTGAGCGGTGTCGAGTGGGACCAGTGAGTAGTGGAGTGGACTCAGCGAGTTTGAGGGTAGACTCAGTAATGGAGGGACTCGGCGAGTTGTTTATACAACTCGGCGAGTCCAAGGCAATCTTCTTAAGCTCAAGAACAACTCGTCGAGTTGTTCATATGACTCGACGAGTCGGATGAAGATTTTCTGAGTTTTTGGATCGAGAGGGTACTCGTCGAGTCGATGCCATACTCGGCGAGTAGCAGCGAGTAGGATTGGGAAGTGAGATTAGAGACTCGGTGAGTTGGCGGCCCAACTCGGCGAGTCAGGTCAACTGTGGGTTGACTTTGACCAAGAGTTGACTTTGACCTAGAGTTGACTTTGACCAAGGGTAAAAGAGTCATTTTAACCAGTGCAGTGTTTAGTATTTGATTGAGTGTGTTTATGGACTTGTAGCCGGGGAGATACCGGAGCAGCAGCAGTTAGCTTCCAGAGCCATACACACAGCAGCCAGTTCACGAGGTGAGTTTCCTTTCAGTAGGAACGGGTCTACGGCCACAATGTCGGCCCGTTTAATTAGCAGTAGTCCCGGACTTTGGTCTGATGCAGTAGCTAGAGTGCTTGATGTCTTTGTGATTCAAGCATATTTGTGTTATGTGTTCCGGACTCTGTTCCGATGCAGTATGCAGTATATGTGATTATAATAGTTGTTATGTTTTATGCTATGCCATGATCAGTCAGTTCCAGACTTCGGTCCGATGCAGTAAGTTCCGGACTTCGGTCCAATGCAGTTAGTTCCGGACTTCGGTCCGATGCAGTCAGTTCCGGGCTTTGGTCCGATGTAGTCAGTTCCGGACTTCGGTCCGATGCAGTTAGTTCCGGACTCTGGTCCGATGCAGGGGACAAGGTCCCAGACAGTTCCGGACTTCAGTCCGATGCAGCTAGTTCCAGACTTCGGTCTGATGCAGTGGGCAAGGCCCAGTATGTGCTTTATATATGTATTGTATGGTATGTGGTAGTTTGGGGGAGCTCACTAAGCTTCGTGCTTACAGTTTCAGTTTTGGTTTCAGGTACTTCCGCAAGCAGAAGGAAGAGCTCGGGATGATGGCATCGCACACACCACAACCTCAGCTTTTATCATGGGAGTTGATTTAGTTTTTTTTGATTTGTTATGACATAGTATGATACAGTTTTCCGCACAGTGTTTTTATTCTGTTTGGGATACATCACGTATGGTTTTATGATATGACACTCAGATTATGGTTTTTGGTTATATTGAAAAACGAAATTTTTGGGTCGTATTTTTGGGTTGTTTCAAGTTGGTATCAGAGCCTTGGTTTGAGGGATTCGGATACACTTCCGGGTGTATCTGAACTCAAACTAAGGGGAAGATAAAAAGATTTTTAAAAAAAAGAAAATATTTTTTTAAAGAATTTTGAAAGCACTTAGAAAGAAAGAAATTTTTTAAAACGAGATAAGGGTGTGGTGCATGCGATCAGCCGAGCTCAAGTAAGTACTCCCAAATTACCCATACAAGTTATTTGTTCAGTTTCAGTTTCAGTAGAACAGCATGCTAGTATAGGACTAAGGATCTAGGAGGATTCCTTATGTGCCTGCTTTATGTGTTATAGCTTTATGAGTATTGCATGCCAGTATTGAGTAGACAGCAGTAGGATAGCCTGTTTAGGTTATGCCTGATAGTATGAGCTTAGCATTGTATGCTAGTACAGCTTCTCGTTATGAGAATAGTTTTGCCTGAGTATGTTTTCTTTATCCGAATGCTGCTTGCTTCGTGCTTTGTGGGGTTCTGAGTGATGGGAGTTAGCCATTAGGTGAACACGTCACACCACATGTGATCAGGGTTGAATAATCCCAGAGTGCTGGAACTGGCCCTATTGCGCAGCTCTTGTTTGAGTCCAACCGTTATAGGGACGGGTCTTTTACTTGAAGGATTATCTGATCCTCGTCACATGTGATGGTGTTCAGGTGGTGGCTAATTAGCATTATAAGGAGACCTTCAGCAGCTGAGGACTAGTTGATTTGAGTCTGAGGTTTCCCTAGGGCAAGCCTAGGATGAGAGTAGCAGAGATCTATAGTAGTAGAAGTGACTTGGTGGAATCAAGGCAGTTCTTGAAGAAAGTACGGATAGATGTGGAAGGTAGTATGGGCCCGTACTACTGAAAGTAGAGGATCCGTACTCGAATCAAGAAAGGTTGAGATAAGACCAGGGAGCTAGTTGTAGTATCAATGATCCCTTGAGATATTTCAGTTTTCTGATGTAGTTGTGATGTGTTTCAGAATGGTGGTTTTGCGTTCCAGACCAGCAGCCGGCAGCGGAGGTGCCGGGGAGGGATCAGGTTCAGGCTCAGGGGACGAGCGCATGGATGAGCAGACCCGAGAGTTTCTTTCTTCGGAGATTACGCGCATCATTTTAGAGCAGACTCCTGTGATCTTCGGTTCGATCAAGGAGGGGATTCTGGAGCTGATGGATGAGAGATTGGGCACCTTCCGTGCCGAGGTGGCGGCCATGATGGGGTCGCGCACCCTTACTTTCAGGGAGTTCAGGGCATGTGGAGCTTCGGACTATCATGGGGCGCGGGACCCCATAGCGAGTACCAGATGGTTGGCGGATGTGGCCAACGCTTTCCGCACTAGCAGGTGTCTCGAGGGGGACAAGGTCAGATTGGCATCCTGTCTTCTGAAGGACAGGGCACGAGATTGGTGGGAGGAGGTCGGACACTCCATTGGAGATGACGCAGCATTGGACGCCATGACTTGGGCTGATTTCTCTACCAGATTCAGGGCGGAGTTTGCACAGTTATTGAGGTGCAGCAGTTAGCTAGGGAGTTTCAGGACCTCACCCAGACTACAGAGACAGTGGCGGAGATCACCACCAAGTTCAGGGAGAGGGCTCTTCTCGTTCCTCAGTACGTGGCTGATGAGGAAATGAAGAAGGCCCGTTATCATGAGATGTTGCGGAGCGATATCCGCCAGTTTGTGAGCCGGTCCAGCTGTAAAACGCTGGAAGATATGATTGCTAGGGCTCGGGAGAGGGAGATTGATCTCAAGATGGAGAAGAAGAGGAAACCGGAGGCGGTTTCGGGTTCAGGCGGTTCGGGCAAAAAGCCCAAGGTTTCAGATCACAGATCTAGGAGTCAGCAGAGCCACGGTCGATGTGGCAAGTTTGGGAGATTGCACGAAGGGGCGTGCAAGGCAGGGAGTTCCGGCTGCTACAAGTGCGGTCAGATTGGGCATTTGAGTAGGGATTGTACGGCCCCTGCTACTGCCGTTGCAGCATCAGATCTGATTTGCTTTCAGTGCAATCAGAGGGGACATAAAAAGTCCCAGTGTCCGAGCTTAGTCGCAGCAGGGAAGGTGGCTGCACCTGCCCCTGCTAGTTTGAGGATTACAGATGGCCAGCAGGGCTGAGCCGAGACGCCAGTGGCGAAGAGCAGGGCGTTTCAGATGACAGCAGAGGAGGCACGAGCGACTCCTGATGTGGTGACGGGTATGTATCTTCCCTTCATCTCTTTATTATTATTATTATCGTTTGGATATTGCTTATGATTGTATGTTTTATTTAGGGTCGTTCTCTGTGAACGGCATTTCTGCTATGGTATTGTTCGATTCAAGGGCTACTCGATCATTCGTATCGCTTGCGCTTAGCAAGAGATTTAGTAGAGCTCCTGGGGAGCTGGATTGTCCATTAGAGGTTGAGATAGCAGATGATAGGACCGTGAGGGTCGGCAGAGTGCATAGAGGGTGTTCCCTTCAGTTGTTTGATGAGCAGTTTTCAGTTGACCTGGTACCTATTCCCCTGCGAGGGAATAAGGTTATTGTGGGCATGGATTGGCTAAGCCCCAATGGGGCGGTGATTGATTTTGAGCTTCAGCTAGTGAGGGTTCGCACTCCCAGTGGGGGAGAGTTAGTGATTCAGGGCGAGAGGCCACAGCGAGGACCGACCTTTTGTTCCGCCGCAAGGGCGAGGCGCTATGTTCAGCAGGGTTGCGCCGGTTTTGTAGCTTACGTCTTGGATGCCCGGGAGAAGGACAAGACGACAGTTGATGATGTTCCTATTGTTCGAGACTACCCGGATGTGTTACCCGAGGATTTGTCGGGGATACCTCCTGAGAGACAGGTTGAGTTCAGGATCGACCTAATTCCTGGTGCGGCTCCGATAGCCAAAGCACCGTATCAACTAGCTCCCCCTGAGATGCAGGAGTTGTCTACACAGCTGCAGGAGCTGTTAGACAAGGGTTTCATTCGGCCGAGCAGTTCGCCTTGGGGAGCGCCGATCCTGTTTGTGAGGAAGAAGGATGGGTCGCATCGTATGTGTATAGATTATCGGGAGTTGAATAAGGTAACGGTGAAGAACCGTTACCCACTTCCGAGGATAGATGATTTGTTTGATCAGCTTCAGGGAGCGTCTTGGTTCTCCAAGATCGACCTACGCTCTGGTTATCATCAGATGCGGGTTAGAGATGAGGATGTACAGAAGACTGCTTTCAGGACCAGGTATGGTCATTATGAGTTTGTGGTGATGCCATTTGGGCTCACCAATGCTCCAGCCGCGTTCATGGATCTCATGAATCGCGTGTGCAGGCCGATGCAGGATCGGTCAGTGATAGTATTCATCGATGATATCTTGGTATATTCCAAGACGCAGGAGCAGCACGAGGAGCACCTGCGGGAGGTGCTGGAGGCTTTGAGGAGGGAGAGACTTTACGCAAAGTTCTCCAAATGTGAGTTCTGGTTGCGCGAGGTACAGTTCCTTGGTCACCCCGTCAACCAGAAGGGTATTTTGGTAGATCCGGCCAAGATAGAGGCCGTGATGCAGTGGGAGGTCCCGAAGTCTCCATCTGAGATTCGGAGCTTCCTAGGGTTGGCAGGGTATTATCGGAGATTTATTCAGGACTTCTCCAAGATATCAGTGCCGCTCACCCGACTGACCAAGAAGTCGGTGGTATTTCGTTGGGGGCCTGAGCAGCAGGCAGCGTTCGAGACCCTCAGGCAGAGATTGTGCGAGGCTCCGATCCTTACCTTGCCAGAGGGAGTAGAGGACTTCGTATTCTACTGTGATGCTTCGATCACAGGTATGGGAACAGTATTGATGCAGCGAGGCCATGTGATAGCTTATGCCTCGAGACAGTTGAAGCCTCACGAGGCTAATTATCCTACCCATGATTTGGAGCTGGGGGCAGTTGTGTTTGCCCTCAAGATTTGGAGGCATTACCTTTATGGGGTCCGTTGTACTATTTACACGGATCACAAGAGTTTGAGGTACCTTATGGATCAGCCGAGTCTGAACATGAGGCAGAGGAGGTGGTTGGATGTGCTAAAGGATTATGATTGTGAGATCCTTTACCATCCAGGGAAGGCCAACGTGGTGGCCGATGCCCTAAGCCGCAAAGTGTCGGCGGCCCCTATCAGAGATCTGTGTTTGAGGATGACAGTGATCACTCCGTTGTTGGAGCGGATCAATGAGGCTTAGGTGGAGGGCCTCAAGGAGGAGAGACAGAAGTGTGAGAGGATCGTGGGCCGAGTAGCCTCGTTCGATTATGATAGTCGGGGATTACTGACGCTTCACGGGAGGGTGTGGGTACCATACTGGGGTGGAGTACGGCAAGTGTTGATGGATGAGGCTCATAAGTCTCGGTTTTCTATCCACCCAGGGGTGACGAAGATGTATCGAGATCTTCGACCTGATTACTGGTGGCCCTGCATGAAGCGGGACGTCGCCTGGTACGTTGAGAGACGCCTGACCTGCCGGAAGGTCAAGGCGGAGCACCAGAGACCTCACGGCAAGATGCAGCCGTTAGACATTCCCGTGTGGAAATGGGAGGACATCACCATGGATTTTGTCACCAAGCTCCCCAGGACCGCACAAGGAGTGGATTCGATATGGGTAGTAGTGGATCGGTTGACGAAGAGTGCCCATTTTATCCCGATCCAGGAGAGTATATCGGCGGAGAAGTTAGCTGATATCTATGTGCGAGAGATTGTGGCACGTCATGGAGTGCCGGTATCGGTGGTGTCAGATCGAGATGTTCGTTTCACATCCAGATTCTGGAAGCGGTTCCACGACGAGATGGGTACTCGTCTCCATTTCAGCACCGCTTTCCACCCTCAGACGGACGGGCAGAGCGAGAGGATGATTCAGACTCTCGAGGACATGCTTAGGGCATGTGTCCTAGATTTCGGTGGCAGTTGGGATACGTTTCTTTCGTTAGCGGAATTCTCGTATAACAACAGTTATCATGCGAGCATTGATCGACCTCCCTTTGAGATGTTGTATGGGAGGAAGTGTAGGACCCCGATTTGTTGGGGCGAGGTCGGTCAGCGGGTCATCGGAAGCACAGAGGTGGTGCTCAAGACGACCGAGTTGATCCAGCAGGTCCGTAGTAGACTGCAGACTGCGCAGAGTCGGCAGAAGAGCTACGCCGACAGGAGGCGTTCGGACTTGGAGTTCCAGGTGGGGGATATGGTCCTTCTGAAGGTCTCACCTTGGAAGGGTGTCATCAGATTCCGGAAGAAGGGCAAGTTGGGCCCCAGATTTATTGGTCCTTTCAGGGTTTTGGCCCGGGTGGGTCGGGTTGCTTATCGGTTAGATCTTCCTGAGGAGCTTAGTCAGATCCACAACACGTTCCATGTGTCTCAGTTGAGGAAGTGTTTGGTGGATGAGTCAGCAGTCGTTCCCCTAGAGGATATTCAGGTTGATAGCAGCCTGAATTATATTGAGAGGCCGGTCGCGATTCTGGACCGGAAGACCAAGACCTTGAGGAACAAGGTAATTCAGTTAGTGAAGGTGCAGTGGCAGCACCGGAAGGGGTCTAAGTGGACGTGGGAGGCTGAGGAGGAGATGAGAGAGCACTACCCAGAGATATTTGCAGATTCAGCCGTAACAGACTTCGAGGACGAAGTCTGAGATAGGTGGGGGAGAATTGTAACGACCCGTCTCCGGTATGATAATTCCTTGGTATTTATTTTGAAGTTTTGCAAGAGGGACTTGGCAAGTTCATAGCCTGACTCGCCGAGTAGGGTCGGGATTTCGAGCACGTGTTAGTTGGCGACTCGGCGAGTCTATATTCTGGACTCGGCGAGTCTGTCCGTCTGGGAGAAACCCTAAATCCCCGGGTTGCCCACTATTTAAGCCACCTTATAGCCCCCAATCTCGCCTCCCTCACCCTCAAAAGCTGTGAGAAAACCCTAATTCGATCTTGAGTGTTTTAAGTGATTTTGTGTGCATTTGTGAAGGCTTGAAGAAGGAGAAGAAGAAAGGAGCAAGGAGAAGGATTGTAGAGCAGAGATTCAAGGGAAAGCAAGAGCTCTTTGAGGTATTCTTCAGATTTCCTTCCCTTTTATGCTTTAAAACCCTTTCTAGATCTTGTTGATGCTTTTCTCAAGCCTTATGTTGATATGGAAGCTCTATTATGCCGAGATATCCTTAGATCTGTTCATTTAGGAGTTGTAGAGCCCAGATCTATTGCCTTTATGGAGCTATTTTGCATATTAACCCTAGATCTACCCCTTTTAAGCATCTTTTAGCCTTTATTCCCTTGTTCATGTGTTTGTACACGTAAAGTTGGAAACTTTACGTGGTAAATCAGCTTATTGGACTCAGATCTATCATTTGTATGTATTGGATTCGAGCAGAATCGAGTGTAGAATAGTTGCATGGCGGTGACTCGGTGAGTCGGAAGAACGACTCTGCGAGTCGAGTCGCGAGTCCCCGATTTCTTCCTTTTGAGCGGTGTCGAGTGGGACCAGTGAGTAGTGGAGTGGACTCAGCGAGTTTGAGGGTAGACTCAGTAATGGAGGGACTCGGCGAGTTGTTCATACAACTCGGCGAGTCCAAGGAAATCTTCTTAAGCTCAAGAACAACTCGTCGAGTTGTTCATATGACTCGGCGAGTCGGATGAAGATTTTCTGAGTTTTTGGATCGAGAGGGTACTCGTCGAGTCGATGCCATACTCGGCGAGTAGCAGCGAGTAGGATTGAGAAGTGAGATTAGAGACTCGGCGAGTTGGCGGCCTAACTCGGCGAGTCAGGTCAACTGTGGGTTGACTTTGACCAAGAGTTGAATTTGACCTAGAGTTGACTTTGACCAAGGTTAAAAGAGTCATTTTAACCAGTGCAGTGTTTAGTATTTGATTGAGTGTGTTTATGGACTTGTAGCCGGGGAGATACCGGAGCAGCAGCAGTTAGCTTCCAGAGCCATACACACAGCAGCCAGTTCACGAGGTGAGTTTCCTTTTAGTAGGAACGGGTCTACGGCCACAATGTCGGCCCGTTTAATTAGCAGTAGTCCCGGACTTTGGTCTGATGCAGTAGCTAGAGTGCTTGATGTCTTTGTGATTCAAGCATATTTGTGTTATGTGTTCCGGACTCTGTTCCGATGCAGTATGCAGTATATGTGATTATAATAGTTGTTATGTTTTATGCTATGCCATGATCAGTCAGTTCCGGACTTCGGTCCGATGCAGTCAGTTCCGGACTTCGGTCCGATGCAGTTAGTTCCGGGCTTCGGTCCGATGCAGTCAGTTCCGGACTTCGGTCCGATGCAGTTAGTTCCGGACTCTGGTCCGATGCAGGGGACAAGGTCCCAGACAGTTCCGGACTTCGGTCCGATGCAGCTAGTTCGAGACTTCGGTCTGATGCAGTGGGAAAGGCCCAGTATGTGCTTTATATATGTATTGTATGGTATGTGGTAGTTTGGGGGAGCTCACTAAGCTTCGTGCTTACAGTTTCAGTTTTGGTTTCAGGTACTTCCGCAAGCAGAGGGAAGAGCTCGGGATGATGGCATCGCACACACCACAACCTCAGCTTTTATCCTGGGAGTTGATTTAGTTTTTTTTTGATTTGTTATGACATAGTATGATACAGTTTTCCGCACAGTGTTTTTATTCTGTTTGGGATACATCACGTATGGTTTTATGATATGACACTCAGATTATGGTTTTTGGTTATATTGAAAAACGAATTTTTTGGGTCGTATTTTTGGGTTGTTTCATTCCCTTTGAGTTCCAGAAGCCCTAGATTCGTGTGAGCTTTCCTTGGGAGAGATTGGAGCCTTTGTGGAGGGAATCTTGGGGAGAAATCGAAGAGCAAGAAAGTTAGAGCATGGGGCTTTGCATAGATTCAGCTTATTCTTCTGTTGGAGCTTTCATTTGAGGTAATAATCTATTGATTGAGCTTTTGTGCATCTACATCTATCATTTGTGGGGTTTTGGGGGCATAAATGAGGTACATATCAAGTTTGGTGTGGGATTTGAGGTTGCTACCTCAGATCTAGGTTGTTATTAATCCAGAAAGCCTTAAAGTCTATGCACAAGAGTTGTGGGTGAAGTCCTTTTGTCCCAAACCCTAGCCCTAGAGTGTAAAATGCTTAGATCTACTTGGATTCACGTAAAGTTTTCCACTTTACGTGATGGATGGGTTGTAGAAGGGTAGATCTATGGTTTGGATCATCTGCATGGCCTGGAAAGCTTCAATATGGATTAAGATCTAGGGGTACTCGGCGAGTCACAAAGGTGTACTCGGCGAGTTGCTTGAAGATGGGCAAGAACTCGGCGAGTTGGAAGAACTACTCGGCGAGTTGGTTGAAGATAGCCTTGGACTCGACGAGTCTGTTCTTGGACTCGGCGAGTCTGGTCATGAGGTCCTTGTTGGATTAGTGTCTAAGTCCATAACTATTTTAGTATGTACTTGACCCAATGGTGCATGGTCCTTTGGGTTGCCTTCACCAAAGCAACTTGATAGGATGAATTATGGAGAGAAAGGATTAAATATGATTTATTAATATATTATGAGAATAATATATTAAAGGAGAAATCATATTGTTTAATTAATATTAGTCAATAATTAATTGGTAATTAGTTTTTGTGACTAAAAGAGATTAATTAAACTTAAGGGACTAGAATTGTAATTATAAGATAATTGCAATTGGGCCATGGATTGCCTTGTATTAAGGAGTGGACGAATTCAATGGGGAAACCCATAAGGAAATCGTCCAAGGCCTTAAGGAAAGCAATCTATGGGTTGCTTAGGGCTTAAGCATCCAATTTAGGGTTTCATTGTTAGATAACCCTAATAGCCTCCTATATATATATATATATATATATATATATATATATATATATATATATATATATATATATATATATATATATATATATATATATATATATATATATATATATATATATATATATGACCCTTATGACCCAAAAACGTGGCTAAGCATCCTTCTAGGGTTTCACACGTTTTAGGGCAGCCTCCTTCCTCTCTCCTTCTCATCCTCTTGCTCTTGGTGTTTGTGAACCATTAGAGGAGTGACATTTGTGACTCTAAGCTTTCTAAAGTCAATACAAGAAGGATTTGAGATTGTTATTGCTACATAACAATCAAGGTATGATCTAAAACCTAATTCTTATGTTAATATGATTACTTGTATGCTAGAACTAGGGTTTATAGTCTTGGATAACTTGCATGTACAATAGAGAAACCTAGATCCAAGAATTAGGGTTTGTATGAGCACATACGATGTTCTTAGGACCAAAACTCATCAGTGGTATCAGAGCCTAGATTGGTTTCTATTGTATTGATGCCTTGTATGTTGAAAAAATTTGCTTTTTGTGATTCTTCTTGCTGAACTCGCCGAGTCTCTAGATGAACTCGCCGAGTCCATGCTGACTCGACGAGTCCAAGCCTGACTCGACGAGTCGGCTGGTCACAATAAGGGAAAACTAGGATTTCTTGTTGTTTTTGCTTGAGGATACTTGCCTTATCATATTAGATCAATATAAATCCGATTTTTTGATATATATGACTATATTCTTGATCTAATTGAAGATATTTATCAATTAATAAAAATATTTGTTTCCTTATGTGATAATTGATTAATTATTTTGATTAAATTGGTAAATTGTTTTGCAAGAAATCATTAAATAAATCAAATATGGATAATTATGTGATTAAATGTTAATTAAGATTATTTGTTATTTGATCCTTGTGTTATGAAAAGTTTCATATTTTCCCCTTTAGGTTTTATAGTTTAAATTTGAACTCAAAAGTTTTGTTGTTTTGAAATTTAAATAGTTGAAACATTAATGTTTTGAAAAAGGTTTCAAAACTTGCCCTCAATTTTTGGAATTTAAATTTTGATTAATAGTTTAATTTTGATGTATATTTAAATTCTAAACCCTAATGTTTTGAAATGTTTCAAAACTTGCCCTCAAGTTTTGGAATTTAAATTTTGATTAATAGTTTAATTTTGATGTATATTTAAATTCTAAACCCTAATATTTTAAAATGTTTCAAAACTTGCCCTCAAGTTTTGGAATTTAAAAGTTGATTAAAAGTTTAATTAGGAATGTTAAACTCTAAAACCCTAGTATTGTTTTGAAAAAGTTCAAATCACACCCTTATGGTTTTATTCATTAATTAAGGTGTATAATTAAAAGAGGTTTAATAAATCCATAAAAGTTTTGGTTTACAATTTAATTGAATTAAAAGTATAATTGTTAAATTTAACCACCTAATATTTTAAAAGTGTAAAATACACCCTATACTATATATAACATTAACATTATATATATATATATATATATATATGTATGAGTAAAAGTCAGTCTTACCGTTAGTAGGCCTCATTCACGAAGCTGGTCTATAAGGGGTGTTTAAGGAAATTGCCTATAAAATGGCGATTGAATGGGTATCCACTCATACCCACCGCACTCTTGACTAGTGGAGGGTCGTTAGCCGAACGGGTAGGATAGGACACAAACCTTCCATTATAAGTATAATGAAGTATAAAAGTAACTAAATGTTTTCATAAAATTCTCAATCTTAGTTACTTAGGCAAAAGTGAATTGATGCAATTCCATGAAATTACACTTTGTGCCCTTGCTAAGACGTTAGTGGAGCGTGTGTGGTTTACCGGCACACTAAATGGTTCTAAGCAAAGGTAGCAAAGGGTGACTCAATGTTTTTCATAGTTCGGTGGAGCATGTGTGGTTTACCGGCACATCGAATAGGTGAATGTAACATGTGGGGGCACCATGTAGTTTGCATGGTTATTCACACCCGCTTTGTGATCCTCGGTATCCCAGTCACAAACAAGAGGGGCATATCGAGATTTAAACATGCCATTGAAATGTTCAATGAATCTCATAGGATCTAGGAGTTTTCATAGATTTAAAACTTAAATTTCTTTTTCGTTTTTCATGGTGGAAAATAGTGAATCGTCATTCACTTACCTTCAAATGTTCTGCAATTTGGGTTATGGCATCCCTCTCCCGAGTTGTAGAATATTGTGTTGGGTCCTAGCCTTAGTATCTCATTTGGGTGATTTACTAAGGACTCAATCAATCAACTAACTTGAATTTGTTTCTCCCGTTTTGTAGATGTCTAAGTTCGACAACTATGGTCTTCCCAAATCCCATGGAACAAGCATTCAACATGAAGATGGTATTCCACGATTCGATCGAGGAACAAGAAATCATGCTTCACTTCCTCCACCTCCTCCAATTGTTCTCCCTAACCCACAAGATCGAAGAATTGAAAGGTTCAATATCACTAAAGCCCTATTGGACATGAAACATGAAGATGGTAAACCCGTGTGTGCCCACGTTCTAGGAATGAAATCACACATTGATAGGTTGATAATGTTGGGTGTGTCATTCCCGGATGAGTTGGCTGTGAATTGGGTTTTGCAGTCACTTCCTGAATCATATAATGAGTTCAAAAGAAAGTATTATATGATGGATCCTGACGACAACCTCATTGACCTAACTTACATGCTCATTGCTGCTGAATCAGAAATGATTTGGCGAAGCAATGGAGCGTATTTGTTGGGAAAGTCAACCGACCATGCTTCCGAGGACGTTCTAGGAGAACCGACCTACGTTTGCTACCAAAAGAAAGGGCATTGGATACAAGTCTGCCCAAAGAGCCTGAAGAGTCCAGAAGATGGGAGAGTCAAAGAGTATGGTTGCGCTTCAGGTAAAATCCATTATCTAACTCCGTTAAGTTCCTATTCATTGATTCTTAATACATGATGTGATAAGATTGCATTTGAATGTTTTGCAGGATCGGTGAAAAGAAAGGAAGCTTGATGAAAGAGCAAGATGAGTCTAATCACAAAGAAATGGATCTCGATCGTATGGACTTGAAGATTAGATTTTGAGCTTAGATAGTTATGATAGAGTTGTTAGGAATTTCTTTTTGAATACATAGTTTTCAATGGATTTTGCATTGTAAGGACAAATGTTTTCCGCTGCTTTTATAAATAAAATAAATTTTGGTTTGACTTATTTATATGTTTATTTCCTTGCAATGAAATCGTTATGAAAATTAATGTTTGCATATTTCTACAACAAGTGGATATGATTCTTGTTTATGATGTTTATGGAAAGTCAAGAATTTACCAAATAGGGAGAATTTCTCATCGCCCAAATTTCAATTGGACAGAAACTTGGAATCATGCAACTTGGTTGCACGATGAATGAGAAATTTCATATTTGGAAATTAGACTAATTCATTGACAAAGTGTCAAGTGAAGGACTAGGAGATCGAATACACAAAGTTCGGTGTTGATCAAGTCCACCATAAGAGTAACAAAGATATTTGTCATGATTTACTAAATGTTTAGTAAATATGATTATACTTATAAGATTAAGTGTAATTCTGAATTGATTTAAATCAATAGCAGAACGAATAAAAAGAATCAAGTAGGCAGAAAGATAAAAGTTTCTCCATTCTAAGAAGAAGGGAGAGTACCTTTTATGCTTTATGATAGGTCTTAATGATTAAGAACCATATCTCAATTGATCCTCTAAGTGAGTCTTAGTATAATTGTATGTCTAAGAAGAGGAATCAAGAATTGAAGAAATGGTTAAATCAAGAGGTCAATCATACTTCGTTCCAAAACAAGTCTTAGAGTTAAGATTGCGACATTGAGTGATAAGTATTAAGAAGGTTTATAGCATTCATCAAATATGGAAAAGTTGTGATGTCTTGGATAAGACAAAGACCAACTAGGACCAATTTATGAAGTGTTTTGATAAAAACTACACTAACTCTTGAATATTTGGCTGTCAAGAAATGTTTATTGACAAGAGAATCTTATATGTCAAGGAGTCAGTGGTAGTCTTAATGGTCTTGAAAGGTTTCAAGAACAAATCAAAATAGACCTTATCGATCATCACTAGCACACGAGTTGAGGTTTACAACCTATCGTGTTGACACTATTTTGTTTCCGTGCCATTCCAATTGAGTTAATTATGCATGTGAGTTCTCGTTTAAATGCATAAAAGGCAAGGACCTTGATCAATGGAAAGTACATTGATAAGAAAAAGGTGAGTTGCTTGACTACTTGGAAGACATGGTGGGCAGCTGTGCTACCATAAGGCAAGAAATCAAGATTAAGAAAGTTCGATCCATATGAGTTTGAATTTGTCGTAAACCTTGGTTTTGACAAATTCACATGGATAGGAACGCATACACCATTAAAATCTAAGTGTCATAAGATTCCCTCCTTCATGAAAATGACTGTGAGGAAATACTTTCGCTAAGAAAGATTTTAAGAAGATAGTGATTGTAAAATTGCATTCTCGAATTCGATCATGGTTACGGTATCCCTCTCCATAATTTGAATTGTGAGATTTGACAATTAGTCTTAACTGTTTAGACACACATATGAGCTATCTAAGGAAAAGCTGTATAAGTTCAATAAGCCTTGATAAAAGATCATCAAAGCACCAAGTATTCGAAACATGAACTTAAGAAATTTAATAAGTATTGTTTTTCTGAAAGTTAGACTGTTTCTGAATACATGTCAAAGCTAGTGGGAGCATAAGTGTTATGTTTATAATAATCATCATGATAGTGGAAGCATAAATGTTATGATTGTATGATTATTAAGGCACGTATTGCAAGTTGGCAATATTAATTATAGAAAACAAGAGTTATACCTTGCAAAGTCGTAAGGGTTGTAAAGTTGTTTTGCTATAATTAAGGGATAGAATATTATGCTTCGTTTCAAATCTAAAGGCTTAGGTTGTGGAATGTTAATAACTTAGTCAAAGAAACATAGTCTTTTCTTAAAATTTCGATTATGATTACGGCATTCCTCTTCACAATTCGAATTTTGAGAACATAGCAAATAAAACGTTATGGCAGAAGATTGAAGAAGTATCAAATCTTTATGTAAGATATTTTGCATCGTGTCCCATACGCTTCGGGTATTGGATCGATTGCAAATGCTGTAATATTTTACCATTCTAAAATTTTTCCAAATGTCTAGCGCATTTAGAGGGAAAAAAGACAAGAATTGGTTTTGACTAAAATAATTAAACAACTATCAAAGGACAATCCAAAGTTTGCCGAGGATTGGTCGCTTGTGAGTAGTTGGAAGTATAGTATTGGAAAATATGGAAATGTTTCCATATTGGATGGACCATATCGACATTATTATGAAGAGATAAGATTCTATTAAGAATGAGTTGTCATATGGAAAAATATGGAAACGTGTCCATGTTAGGAATTGAATATTGATAATCTATCACTAGATTAGAAACTTTTATGCAAAAACGATGTTCAAAGGAATGTACTTTGAGTGAGAGACATCATATCTAAGGAATTGTCTTGTAACAATCTCTGATAGAGGACTTTGTAATTTAATTGGCAATAGTCATTGTGACTTTAGTGCAGTGACATTACAAAAGGATCGTTGCATAAAATGTTAGAATCTAACATATTCCATAAGTGGCAAGAATTAGATATTCTTTCACTTGTGAAAAGGATTCGGAGTTGTGAAATGAGTATGATTGGAAATGTGTTCAATTTGATCTATTTCACAAAGTAAGAACCATACGTAAACATTGTGTGCATGCTAGGAGCATGGGACAAGTGTAGTAATAATTCGAGTAAGAAGTTGATTACCCGAAACAACAAATAATGAGTAATCGATATGGTGATAAATAAAAGGTGTTTTATTTATGCTCAAAAGTTTAAGGCCATATGGGATTAGTATTATTCTTGTGTTTCACATTGCATGTTTTGACTTCCTGAATAATTTAATTGGTTGAGAACAGTCAAATTATTCGAACGGGCCACAGTCGTTCATATGTTGGAAGTAGGTATGAATAAATATTGTCGTGAATTAGTTTGTGGATTGTCTAAAAAAGTATTAGACATAAGCAAATGTTTGTTGCAATGTTCATGAGTGCTTATGAATACGAATTTGAGCATTGGATTAAACCCACGCTCACTTGGATCACTCCATGGATTGTGTCACGAGTGATTGGTGAGACGATAACATCTTATATTCTTGAAACCGAGATGTGTGAGTTGTATCTTGTAAATCGGTTGTACATTGATAATATGTAAACGCACTAGTAACTTGGTGTCATAAAACATATTCTTGTGTGTAATTTGGTGATTGAGTGCAAGCAAGCATTGTATCAAAGTTTATCCGTTCCTTTTATCTAAAGAAGGATAAAAGCGATATCTTTTGGCTCCTCAATGATTTAGTGATGACAAACGTAAATGCTCGGCCGGGCTAGGGCTAATTTGATTTGTTCAATTAGTCAGTCGTCATAAATAGGAAATCGAGAAATAGTACAAAGATAATGATTTGAAATCATGTCTCATACGATATCTAGAATGGAGGAATACATGATCCCTTATCTAAAGGACACGCGTATCTGATAGGATCAGAGTTGACAGCGGCTTTGGAAAGCTACGATTGCATATCAGGATCTGAAGTCATACGCATAATAGTTATTAGACTTATCCAAGTGGGAGACTGTTGGATTAGTGTCTAAGTCCATAACTATTTTGGTATGTACTTGACCCGATGGTTCATGGTCCTTTTGGGTTGCCTTCACCAAAGCAATTTGATAGGATGAATTATGGAGAGAAAGGATTAAATATGATTTATTAATATATTATGAGAATAATATGTTAAAGGAGAAATCATATTGTTTAATTAATATTAGTCAATAATTAATTGGTAATTAGTTTTTGTGACTAAAAGAGATTAATTAAACTTAAGGGACTGGAATTGTAATTATAAGATAATTGCAATTGGACCATGGATTGCCTTGTATTAAGGAGTGGACGAATTCTATGGGGAAACCCATAAAGAAATCGTCCAAGGCCTTAAGGAAAGGAATTTATGGGTTGCTTAGGGATTAAGCATCCAATTTAGGGTTTCCTTGTTAGATAACCCTGATAGCCTCCTATATATATGACCCTTATGACCCAAAAACGTGGCTAAGCATCCTTCTAGGGTTTCACACGTTTTAGGGCAGCCTCCTTCCTCTCTCCTTCTCATCCTTTTGCTCTTGGTGTTTGTACACCATTAGAGGAGTGACATTTGTGACTCTAAGCTTTCTAAAGTCAATACAAGAAGGATTTGAGATTGTTATTGCTACATAATAATTAAGGTATGATCTAAACCCTAATTCTTATGTTAATATGATTACTTGTATGCTAGAACTAGGGTTTATAGTCTTGGATAACTTGCATGTACAATAGAGAAACCTAGATCCAAGCATTAGGGTTTGTATGAGCACATAGGATGTTCTTAGGACCAAAACTCATCAGTCCTAACCTTCTTCTGGTTGAGCCACGAATCGGCGAGTCAAGGGAGGACTCAGTGAGTTGAGTGCGAAGGGACTCAGAGTTGTGAGACTCGGCGAGTCTCGGGGTGACTCGGCGATTTGAGTCGCGGATTGGGGAAGTTCTGAGCATAGGGACTCGACGAGTCATCGGGTTGACTCGGTGAGTAGAGTCAGTCAGGAGGTTGACTTTGACTTTGAATTGACCAAGGGTTGACCAGTTGACTTTCGGGGGCATTTTGGTAATTGTTGGCATTTGTTTTGAGTTCAGTGTTGGTGTTAGCTAGTGGTGGAGATCATATCAGTGGTTGGAGCATCTTGGTCTTATCTTTCAGTCGGCAGTTGCGAGGTGAGTTATCCTCACTATATCGACAGGGTCTACGGCACCAAGGCCGACCCTTTATCGGATTGTGATCCGGGTTTCGTTGTTATGTTTTTCCTTGCTATGTTTGCTTCTAGTAGTTATGATGATATATGTTAGAGACCTGATTAAGGTCGGTATCCTAGTATATAGGATGATGCTATGCTAGTGACTGGTTAGGTCGGTATCCTGGTTAGGATGATGTTATGCTATGCGATCTGTTAGATCGGTTTGTTTGGATGCGATTCGTCATATGATTGAATGTTTATGTGCTCATGGTTGTTGGACTGGGGTTGGGTTGAGGCGGGTCCTGCTTTGTGTTGTAGGCCGACATACACACGGCGGACCGGTAATCCCGAAGGCCCAGCGAGCGGTCCGGATAGGCTGTAGGCCCCAAAAGGGCGAACCAGACGTGCCGAGGCTCGAAGAGTGGACCAGGCCGACTGAAGGCCCAGTGCAGGCGGACCAGTCATACTGTAGACTCATAGAGTGGACCAGGTGGATTGAAGGCCCAGTGCGGGCGGACCAGGTGGACTAAAGGCCGGTGCGGCGGATCAGTCACACATAGACCCGAAGTGCATGGCTGTTTTGTGTTCTGTTATGATATGGCATGTTGTGCGTGTATGGTATATGTGGTTGGTATTTTAGGGGTATCTCACTAAGCTTTCGGGCTTACAATTATAGTTGAATGTTTTTCAGGTTCTTTAGGAGACCGTGGCAAGGCAAAGGCATGATCGTACCGCTCCTCACGGTTGAGTTTTATGATGTGGTTCTAGGAAGACTCTGATAATAATTGTATTGAAAACCTTTTTGTAATAACATTATGAAAATGGGTTGTTTTTGAAAAGTTTAAATTGATTGAAATTTTTAGACCGTTACACTAAAGTCATTACAAGGAGGATTTGAGATTGTTATTGCTACATAACAATCAAGGTAAGATCTAAAAACCCTTTCTCATGTTAATATGATTAATTTAATGCTAGAACTAGGGTTTAAAGTCTTGGATGAATTGCATGTACAATAGAGAAACCTAGATCCAAGCATTAGGGTTTGCATAAGTACATAGGATGTTCTAATGGCTAAAACCCATCAGTGGTATCAGAGACTAGATTGGTTTCCATTGTATAGATGCCTTGGTTATTTGTTCAAGCTTCAAAAAAATCGAATTTTTCGTCCCCTGTCTGATGAGCTCGGCGAGTTCCAATGTGGACTCGACGAGTAGCTCCAACTCGGCGAGTCCATAGAGGAACTCGGCGAGTTCGAGCATCAGAAGGAGGTAGTTTCGGGATTTCTTGCTGTTTTACTTGAGGATACTTGCCTTAACTGTTTTGGGTCATTAAAATCCGATTTTAAACATATATTTGAGTATATCCTTGACCAAACAAAAGATAATTACCAATTGATTAGATAATAACTTCCTTATATGATTAAAGATTGATTATTTGTATTAATTGGGTAACTTATCTTGCAAGAAATTGAAATTAGGTCAAATATAGATAATGACCAAATTAATTGTTTAATTTCTATTATTTATTATTTGATCTTTATGTTGTGAAAAAATTTCAATTATCTACCTTTTAGGTTTTATAGTTTAAATTTGAACTTAAAGGTTTCGTTTTGAAATTTAAATAGTTGAAACCTTAATGTTTTGAAATGTTTCAAAACTTGCCCTCAAGTTTTGGAATTTAAAAGTTGATTAAAAGTTTAATTTAGAAATGTTAAATTCTAAAACCCTAGTATTGTTTTGAAAAGTTCAAGTCACACCCTTATGGTTTTATTAATTAATTAAAGTGTATAATTATTAAATTAGACCACCTAGTATTTTAAAAGTGTAAAATACACCCTATATATATATATATATATATATATATATCATTAAAAGTCTAATATTATATATGTATGAGTAAAGTGTCAAGTCTTACCATTAGTAGGCCTCATTCACGAAGCTGGTCTATAAGGGGTGTTTAAGGAAATTGCCTATAAAATGGCGATTGAATGGGTATCCACTCTTACCCACCGCACTCTTGACGAGTGGAGGGTCGTTAGCCGAATGGGTAGGATAGGACAGAAGCCTTCCATTATAAGTATAATGAAGTATAAAAGTAACTAAATGTTTTCATAAAATTCCCAATCTTAGTTACTTTAGGCAAAAGTGAATTGATGCAATTCCATGAAATTACACTTTGTGCCCTTGCAAAGACGTTAGTGGAGCGTGTGTGGTTAACCGGCACACTAAATGGTTCTAAGCAAAGGTAGCAAAGGGTGACTTAATTTTTGTCATAGTTCGGTGGAGCGTGTGTGGTTAACCAGCACATCGAATAGATGATTGTAACATGTGGGGGCACCATGTAAGTTTGCATGGTTATTCACACCCGCTTTGTGATCCTCCGTATCCCAGTCACAAACTAGAGGGGCATATCGAGATTTAAACATGCCATTGAAAAGTTCAATGAATCTCAAAGGATCTAGGAATTTTCAATAGATTTAAAACTAAAATTTCTTTTACGTTTTTCATGGTGGAAATTAGTGAATCGTCATTCACTTACCTTCAAATATTCTGCAACTAGATTACGGCATCCCTTTTCTAGGTTGTAGAGGATTGTGTTGGGTCCTAGCCTTAATATCCCATTTGGGTGATTTATTAAGGACTCAATCAATCAACTAACTTGAATTTAATTTTTCTCTCGTTTTGTAGATGTCAAAGTATGACAACTTTGGCCTTCCCAAATCCCGTGGAACAAGCTTTTCACATGAAGATGATATTCCACGATTCGATCGAGGAACACGAGATCATGCTTCACTTCCTCCACCTCCTCCTATTATTCTTCCCAACCCACAAGTTCAAAAAATTGAAAAGTTCAAACTCACTCAAGCCTTTTTGGCAAGTAAACATGAAGAAGGAAAGTCAGTGTGTGCACACATCCTAGAGATGAAGTCACATATTGATAGATTAAGATTGTTGGGATCTGTTGTCTGTGAGGAGCTGGCTGTTCACTGGGTTCTTTAGTCACTTCCTGACTCATATAGTAAGTTCGTAATAGAGTATTATATGATGAACCACGACGTTACCCTCATTGATCTCACCTATATGCTTATTGCTGCTGAATCAGCAATGATTTGGCGCACTGGAAAAAGATAAGTTGATTGGTGGATCGGCCTTCCAGACCTCTATGGATATAGGCAATGGCAACGAAAGACATGCCATGATCGAAAAGTTTGATCATAAGAGAAAGGCAAAGTCAGAAGTAGTTCTGTGTGATGTTCCAAAAGAGTCAATTTGCTTTTATTGCCAAGAGAAGGGGCATTGGAGACGAAGCCGCCCTATTTACCTAAGAGATCTAAGAGATGGGAGAGTCAAAACGTATGGATCTGCTTTAGGTAAAATCCATTAACTAACTCTTTTATTTCCTATTCTAGATTCTTAATACATGATGTGATAAGATTACATTTCGATGTCTTGTAGGATCAAAGAAAGGAGAGGAAGCTTAAGGGAAGAAGTGAGCAGAATCTAATCGTGAAGAAATGGATTACGATCGCATTACTTGAAGATTAGAATCTTAAGCTACTACTTGGAGTTAGAATAGATTAATTAGGAATATGTAACAACATAGTTTTTCAGTTGAATTGCATTGTAAGGACAAATTTTCCGCAATAAAATAAATTTTGATTTTTATATTATTTATTTATCCTTGCAATGGCTTGTTTGAAAATTTAATTTTTGAAAGTTTCTATTATTAGCAATAATGGATTTGATTCTTAATTATGTTATTTGTGGAAAGGTCAAGAATTTACCAAATAGGGAAAGTTTCTCATCGCCCAAGTTTCAATTGGATAGAAACTAGGAATCATACAACAAGTATTGCATGATGAATGAGAAGTTTCATATTTGGAAAGTAGACTAATTCGTTGACAAAGTGTCAAGTGAAGGACTAGGAGATCAAGTACACAAGGTTGTGTGTTGATTAAGTCCACCACAAGAGTGACAAAGATATTCATCATGATTTACTAAAGGTTTAGTTGATATGATTATAGTTATAAGATTAAGTGTAATTCCGAGTTGATTTGAAAGAGTTTAAATCCATAGCAGAACGAATAAGAAGAATCAAGTAGGCAGAAAGATAAAAGTTTCTCTATTCTAAGAAGAAGGGAGAGTACCTTTTATTATGTTTTATGATAGGTCTTAATGATTAAGAACCATATCTCAATTGATCCTCTAAGTGAGTCTTAATGAAATTGTATGCCTAAGAAGAGAAATCGAGAATTGAAGAAATGGTTAAATAAAGAATCCAATCATACTTCGTTCCAAAACAAGTCTTAGAGTTAAGATTGTGACATTGAGTGACAAGTCTTAAGAAGGTTTATAACATTCACCAACTAGGACCAATTTTGTGAAATGTTTAGTCTTAATAAAAGCTACACTAACTCTTGAATATTTGTTTGTCGAGAAATTTTTATTGAAAAGAGAATCTTATATGTCAAGGAGTCAGTGGGAGTCTAATGGTCTTGAAAAGTTTCAAGAACTAATCAAGAATAAACCTTATCAATCATCACTAGCACACGACTTGAGGTTTACAACCTATCATGTTGACACTATCTTATTTCTGTGCCGTTCCAATTGAGTTAATTATGCATGTAAGTTCTATGAGTTCTCATTTGAACGCATAAAAGGCAAGCACCTTGATTAATGAAAAGTACATTGATATGAAAGGGTGAGCTGCTTAACTACTTGGAAGACATGGTGGGCAGCCGTGTTACCATAAGTCAAGAGATCAAGATTGAGAAGGTTCGGTCCATATGAATTTGGATTTGTTGCAAACTTTGGTTTTGACGAATTCGCATGGATAGGAACACATACACCATTAAAATCTAAGTGTCATAAGATTTCCTCCTTCATAAAGATGACTGTCAGGAAATGCTTTCACTAAGAGAGATTTTAAGAAGATAGTGATTGTGAAATTATATTCTCGAATTCGATTATGGTTAAGGTATCCCTTTCCATGATTCGAATTGTGAGATTTGGCAATTAGTCTGAATTGTTTAGACATACATATGAGGTATCTAAGGCAAAGGTGTATAAGTTTGAGAAACTTAGATAAAGGATTATCAAAGCATTAGGTATTAGAAATATGAACTTAAGAAATTCAATAAGTATTGTTTTCTGAAAGTTTAGCTATTTTTCTAAATACATCTCAAAGCTAGTGGGAGCATAAGTGTTATGTTTATATGATAATAATCATCATAGTGGGAGCATAAATGTTGTGCTTGTATGATTATTAAGGCAAGTATTACAAGTTAGAAATATTACTTATAGAAAACAAGAGTTATACTTTGCAAAGTCGTAAGGGTTGAATAGTTGTTTTACTATAATTAAGGGAGAGAATATTATGCTTCATTTCAAATCTAAAGGCTTAGGTTGTGGAATGTTAATAAATTTAGTCAAGAGTACATAGTGCGTTCTCAAAATTTCGATTATGATGGTGGCATCCCTCTTCATAGTTCGAATTGTGAGAATGTGACACATAAAATATTATGGCAAAAGATTGATAAAGTATCGTATCTTTATGTAAGATATTATGCATCGTATCCCATACGCTTTGGGTAAAGAATCGATTGCAGATGCTATAATATTTGACCATTCTAAAATTTTCCAAATTTCTAGCGCATTTAGAGGGAAAAAGGACAAGAATCGTTTTGACTAAGATAATTAAACAACTATCAAAGGACGATCCAAAGTTCTTTGAAGATTGGTCGCTTGTGAGTAGTTGGAAGTATGGTATTGGATGGACCATGTCGACATTATTATGAATAGATAAGATTCTATTAAGAATGAGTTATCATATGGCAAATATGGAAATGTTTCCATATTGGGAGTTGGATATTAAAAATTTATATCTAGATTAGAAACTTTTATGCAAGAAGGATGTTCAAAGGAATGTACTTTGAGTGAAAGACATCATATCTATAGAATTGTTTCTGATGGAGATTAGCCAAGTCTTGATGATTTTGAGCTATGGATTTACGAAATAATCATTGCATAAAATGTTAGAATCTAGCATAAGTAATAAGAATTTGATATTCTTATACTTATGATAAGGATTGGGAGTTGTGAAATAAGTATTATTGGAAATGTGTTCATTTGATCTATTTCACAAAGTAAGGACCATAGGTAAACATTGTGTGCATGCTGAGAGCATGGGACAAGTGTAGTAATAATTCAAGTAAGAAGTTGACTGCCCGAAACGACAAATAATGAGTAATCAATATCGTGATTAAATAAAATGTTTTATTTATACCCAGAGTTTGGGGCCATATGGGATTAGTATTATTTTTGTGTTTCACTTTGCATGTTTTGACTTCCTGAATAATTAAATTGGTTCAGAACAATCAAATTATTCGAACGGGCCACAGTCGTTCATATGTTGGAAGTAGGTATGAATGAAGACTATCGTGAATTGGTGTGTGGATTGTCTAAAGTGTATTAGACATGAGCAAATGTTTGTTGCAACGTTCATGAGTGCTTATAAATATGAGTTTGAGCATTAGATTAAACCCACACTCACTTGATGACTTCATGGATTTTATCACGAGTGATTAGTGAGATGATAACATCTTATATTCTTGAAACCGAGATGTGCGAGTTGTATCTTGCGATTCGGTTACACATTGATACACATTGATAATATGTATCTTGGTGTCATAAAACATATTGTTGTGTGTGATTCGGTGAGTGAGTGCAAGCAAGAATTGAATCAAAGTTTATTCTTTCCTTTTATCCAAGGTAGGATGAAAGCGATATCTGTGAGCCCCTCGATGATTTAGTGATGACACCTAAGCGCTTGGCCAAACCGGGACTAATTTGATGTGTTCAATTGTAGTCTGTTGTCAGTCGTCGTAAATCGGAAATCGAGAAACAACACATAGACAGAGAGAATGATTTAAATCCATGTCTCAGTCTATACGATATCTAGAATGGAGTAATATATGATCCCTTATCTAAAGGACGCGTATATGATAAGATCAGAGTTGACAGCGGCTTTTGAAAGCTACGATTGCAAATCAGGATTTGAAGTCATACGCAGAATAGTTATTAGACTTATCCAAGTGGGAGACCTTTGGATTAGTGTCTAAGTCCATAACTATTTTGGTATGTACTTGACCCAATGGTGCATGGTCCTTTTGGGTTGCCTTCACCAAAGCAACTTGATAGGATGAATTATTGTGAGAAAGGATGAATTATGATTTATTAATATATTATGAGAATAATATATTAAAGGATAAATCATATTGTTTAATTAATATTAGTCAATAATCAATTAGGAATTAATTTTGTGGCTAAAAGACATTAATTAAACTTAAGGGACTAGAAATGTCAATGGTATGATAGTTGAATATTGAGCTAATGGACTCCATATTAGAGGGGTGGACGAATGCTATGGGGAAACCCATTAGAAATCGTCCTAGGCCTTTAAGGAAGGAGTCCATGGGTTGCTTAGGGCCTAAGTAGTCAAATTAGGGTTTCCTTGTTTGATAACCCTAATAGCCTCACTATTTAAAGGACCCTTGAGACTCAAAAACGTGGTGAACTAATTGATTAGGGTTTCCAGCCGTTTTTGGGTGTCTCGTCTCTCCTTATTCTTCATTCTCTTGCTCTTGGTGTTTGTGAACCATTAGAGGAGTGACACTTGTGACTCTAAGCTTTCTAAAGTCATTACAAGGAGGATTTGAGATTGTTATTGCTACATAACAATCAAGGTAAGATCTAAAAACCCTTTCTCATGTTAATATGATTAATTGTATGCTTGAACTAGGGTTTAAAGTCTTGGATGAATTGCATGTACAATAGAGAAACCTAGATCCAAGCATTAGGGTTTGCATGAGCACATCGGATGTTCTAATGGCTAAAACCCATCAGGTTTTGGTATCCTACATCACTAATTCATCATCACCTATCTATCCTCACCTAACTGTCATCACCTTCCTATCATCACCTATCTCTCATCATTTTATTTCATCACACACCAACTATTTCATCTACCCATGTTTTATCCCAACATATTTGTAGATATAAAAGACATATACAGTTTAAATCATTTAAAGCGTGTATAAAAATCTTTCACCCAGCATCGACAAGTATTCATACATTATGCACACATGGCACGCAGTTTATATAAAATACTTCATATCTATGTGTAAGATGAAAGTAACTATGCACTCACCTGATTAGGTGGTGACTCGGCACTCGGACAACGCTTCGTTACTCTTAAAACAATTTTCCCTCGACAAAACCTAGTATAAAAACCACTAGGGTTTAGTCTGACGTTAACCATGACTCATTAATAGTTTAACTATTATTATTATATAAGCGCGACACAATACTTTTCACCCACTATATACAGACGAGGCCAGACATGGAACACCGGAGGGCAGGATCATTTCGGCATAAAAGCACTTCTGAATCCAGCAACCCAAGCGACCCTCCAAACCGGAACCCCCGTACCGCAAGTGGTTAAAAAGATATTATAACGACGCTTAAATAACCCATAATAATAGCCTAAATAATTGTTATAAGTTCCTAATAACGATACTATATTAAAACATAAGCTATACTAGAGGTAGGGTAGGTATAGCTCACTTACATCGGGTTTCCTTGGAAACGAGGCTCCACCGGAGCAGAGTTTCTGAGCCAAAGGCTCTTCTTTTCGGAGCCGTCAGGCGCTCCGGGGCTTCCGCCTCGTGCTAGGGGGTTCCCTAGGCTTTTTTTTTTTTTTTTTGGGGGGGGGGGGGGGGTTAGGAGGTTTAGAGTGAGTTTCTAGAGAGAGAAAGAAGGGGTGAAGGTGTGAGGTTTAGGGTTGCCCCGACACCTCTATTTATAGTGCTCCTGGAGCGTCACCACATCGTGGTGACCTTTACCACGTCCTGGTGTTGCGTAGGCTGCAAGGCTTCGCCTGGTGCTGACACGTGGCGATGCACACAGGGTGGAAATCAGCCGATTTTCAAAAATTCATAACTTTCACATACTAACTCCGTTTTCGACGTTCTTTTTTTCCACACGTAGGTAAAAAAAAGATCTACAACTTTCATTTAGATTCCGTTGGCTAGTTCTCGTGCGATCTTACATTTAACAGTAGGAGGAGATTAGACTGTTAAATGACCGCGGATAATTCTTAACTCCTTCATACGGACTCTGTTTTCGTCTGTCTTTTTACCATTGAGTTCCTATTAAGGAGATCTTCAACTCTCATTTAGGTTGCGTAACCCAAAAACCTCTCGAACTAAAATTCGAGTTTTGGGTCGTGCACTTCTAAGCCAAATCTTAGAAAATTCATAAATTCCTTATACTATGTCAGATTTGGGCGTTCTTTTTATGGACGCTCTCGGTTTAACATATACTATGACTTTCATTTAGATTACTAAGGCTTAAAATTTCTCTATCGTAAATTCACTATTTACGATTCCCAGTGTCGTGTCGGTTTTGCTGTAAAACTTCGACGGGCCATAACTTTTTCGTTATAACTCGGATTTCGGCGTTCTTTATATGTACGGAAACCTTGAGACTTATTCTAAAACTTTTTTAAGACTATTTATTCTAAATAATATTTTGCCAAAAATTCATTTTCGACACTTATTGCCTTTAAATTGACTAGCCCAGATCTACGGGCGTTACAATTATCTCCCCTTAGGATGATTACGTCCCAGAATCATCAATGAAACAGGGTTGTATAATGATTCCATACGTTATCTCTTCATCCTAGGTAATAATTGTAACTTCTATGTTGCTTCAAACGAGTATCTAACTCTCGGACTTGTTGACTGCAAGCGGTGCTCGAACTTGCACCTGCTCGTTAGACTCCAAACTATGGCATTCGAGTCACGATCTCGATCCTTGATGGAGAATCCTTTTTCTTCTTAGAAAACTTAAGATAAGCTCCTCTATTACTACAACGTACCGATGTGTCATATTCTAATGACCTCTCATCGTGTGCTTAAACTCAAATCTCTTAGAGTTAAATTCCAGAACAGACTATAACATCCTTCATGTTCTAATATGACATAATCACTTCTTAAAACTTAGCATCTCTAGCTACAAGCCTCTTTAGCAACAATCGCGATACTTCTATTGATCGTTTTGATTTCAATCTTTTAGCTTAAGTCAGATGCTACATCGGACTTGGTTCTCTGAACCATGTGACATACTCATCGTAGTCGGACTCAATGTGATATGAGCACTAGGGTCGGAATAACAACAATCTTCTTAGTCATTAACGAAATAATGGTAACGACATACTTGAATAAAACGAAATTAATTACTAGCTTCTTGGTAGCCTTGTGACTTTCCTGATCCAAGTGTGAGTCATGTGCTTCCGGTAGTATAGGCCTCTACTACCATTCACACCTACTCATACTCGTCCCAAGTATTGTCTCGCAGTTTTCCAAGTCACCATACAAGAAAATCACATAACAACTTAACACATCAGATAGCAAAACTAAGGTCTTATATTATTTCTTGAAACGATTACATCGGTGTTCAAGTTCACCCTAGACTATGCCTCTACTAGGCTACATCATACGAAAATATGGCTACTGCATAACTCAATCTTCGGGTAAGAAGTCCTCATCCTTGCTTCCTCGCATTGTTGTCTACTTCATCGAGGATCATGTGGAATGCCCTTGGTTTTGGCAGTGCATTTGGTCTTGCTGCTTCGTTTTTCTTTGGACAGTTCTTTGAAATATGCCCATCACTTCCACATTCTTAGCACTTCTTGTTGTCGAATGTACAATCTCTAGAATAGTGACCGGTCCTACCACACTTATAGCACGTCACTTCTCCATCGCATCTTCCGAAGTGCTTCTTCTTGCACTTCTCACACCACTTGGCTCCATTCCTTTGGTCCTCCAGGTTAAACTTTGAGAACTTTCCCTTATTATCGGGTCTTGAGGATCCTTCAAACTTCCTCTTTTCACCAACTTCAACTTTCTCCAGACCCTTTTCCCTTATTTGGGTCTCAACATTCTTGGCTGCTCAGATGGCGGCTTTCAAAGTGGTTGCTTGTTTGACCATTGGACCAAAGTTCGCTGGTAATCCATTGGCAAACCTATTGACCTTGTAAAGTTCCATTGGAACTAGGTAAGGAACAAGCTTCATCTTCTCCGTAAAACTTGCAACGTACTCGGTGACGCTCATTTTTCCTTTCTTTAGGTTCTGAAACTCGTTGTTGATCTCTAGTAGATCCTGCTCAAAGCAGTACTGCATTTTCAGTTGCTCCAGGAAATCTTCCCAAGACATCTTCCTTGCTTCTCCCTTGGGCATCGTATCTGCCAATAGCTTCCACCAGCTCAAGACTCCGGTCTTTAGTTGTCTGACCGCAAAGACGGTTTTCTGCTTGTTGCTACAGTCGCAACTCTCAAACACCATCTCCATCTCGGAGATCCAGTCCATAATTTCCACAGGCTTCGGGCTTCCTGAGAGACTTGGTGGTCTTGCACTTAAGAAGTTCTTGTACCTTCGCCCATCCTTTTCGTTTCCCCTCTCCGGGCCATTCATTCGTTAACCTTGAGTCCCCACTTGACTCACTTGGCGACTATAGTTCCCTTCCTCCGACTGCTCGGGAATCGGCTCGGTTTGCTCGATGGGCATGGTAGGTTCGTCCCTATTTTCATGCAACATTTGCCTCATTTCCTCCCTTTCTTCAGCTAACATAGCCCAAATCATGGCTTGTACTCCAGCCATTGTGATCGGCTCAGGTGCAACTTTTACTACCACAAGTATTTGCTCAATCACTGGGGGTTGTTGGTTCCCATTTCCATTTTCACTCCCGACTCCACTTCGGGTTCTTGCCATTTCAATCTATACACTAATTCATACGTCCGGTGCGAAACGACGAGAATTAAGATAGGAAGGATTTTATTTACGATCGGCGTGTAAATCTCCCTATTACTTCGAAAAATTATATGGCAGTTCTAATACCATAATTAAACGTTTAGAAATCTGAACACATAAAACTTCCCAGATCCGGTCGGCAATAGACCATAGACCTGTTCAGACATTTAGCATCATAAAACATCATAAATCATTTACCATATAAAAAGCACGTTAGGAATTTTCCCTAAATAAGCTAGTGTTTGTATCTATTCAGGTGTATTACCTAAATTTTATTAGACAAACTCCTCACAATCATTGCTTAGCATTCTAAGTTTAAGTCTAGAAATAAATCCATATTCCTAGTTAGCATAAACTAATGCTCTGATACCAACTGTGACATCCCCATTTTCACGGCAAGAAAAGACCGATTTTTTTTTGTTTATGCTTTATAAAAATCAGAGTACCCTTTTTTTAATAAAAACGTTGCGGAATTTGGTCCCCAGAAAAACATGATAATTTCATTATCAAAGCATTTTCGAAGAAATGTATTTTTATTCATTTTAAAACATTTGGGATGTCATCATCAATACAGATACATAAGCATAAACAGAACTTACATTCATTTACACTAGTGATCTATATCTCATTAATCACTCAGTGTAATGTAACTTCACCTCGTCACCTGTGATACAAGTAAACTGAGTGGGTCAGGTTGGGAAACCTGGTGAGTACATAGGGTTTTCAACCCATAATAATAAAATTATTATGTTTAATCATCGAACAATTAACCCATTTACCCATCCTCATTACCTTCTTTATTCCTAAGTACCTTCCCTAAGGGTTGATCCTAAGGATCATATCCTACATCATATTTACCTCTCATCTCCTTACATCGCATTTCCTTATATGTTTGTTCCAAAGGACTCTCCCTAAGGATCATCGCCTACGTCGCATAGACAATGTTGATTCAGGGATTACTCCCTCAATACGTGCCCAACAAGGGTTAGGGCATCATCGCATGAATACGTAGTTACAACATCGCCTGAACTCGTAATTCATGGTAAGAGTATCATCACATAAATATGCAGTCACAACATCACCTGGACTCATAATTCATCACCTACACGTTATAAGTCTGGTGGTGTTTCCACGGGTTGTCTAGAATAGTCCGTGGTCGCCATCTATACTCTGGTAGATGACTACATCTCCATATTACCGGACAAGGTTTTGGTATTCTACATCACCGATTCATCATCACCTATCTCTCCTCACCTAACTGTCATCACCTATCCCTCATCATTTTATTTCATCACACACCAACTATTTGATCTACCCATGTTTTATCCCAACATATTTGTAGATATAAAAGACATATACAGTTTAAATTATTTAAAGCGTGTATAAAAATCTTTCACCCAGCATCGACAGGTATTCATACAGTATGCACACATGGCACGTAGTTTATATAAAATACTTCATATCTATGTGTAAGATGAAAGTAAGTATGCACTCACCTGATTAGGTGGTGACTCGGCACTCGGACAGCACTTCGTTACTCTTAAAACAATTTTCCCTCGACAAAACCTAGTATAAAAACCACTAGGGTTTAGTCTGAAGTTAACCACGACTAATTAATAGTCTAACTATTATTATTACTATATAAGCGTGACACAATACTTTTCACCCACTATATACAGACGAGGCCAGACATGGAACACCAGAGGGCAGGATCATTTCGGCATAAAAGCACTTCTGAATCCAGCAACCCAAGCGGCCCTCCAAACCGGAACCCCCGTACCGCGAGTGGTTAAAAAGATATTATAAAGACGCTTAAATAACCCATAATAATAGCCTAAATAATTATTATTAGTTCCTAATAACGATACTATATTAAAACATAAGCTATACTAGAGGTAGGGTAGGTATAGCTCACTTACAGCGGGTTTCCTTGGAAACGGGGCTCCACCGGAGCAGAGTTTCTGAGTTGAAGGCTCCTCTTTTCGGAGCCGTCAGGCACTCTGGGGCTTCCGCCCCGTGCTAGGGGGTTCCCTAGGCTTTTTTTAGGGGGAGGGGGGGGGTGGGGGTTTGGGAGGTTTAGAGAGAGTTTCTAGAGAGAGAAAGAAGGGGTAAAGGTGTGAGGTTGAGGGTTGCCCCAGCATCTCAATTTATAGTGCTCCTGGAGCGTCACCACGTCATGGTGACCTTTACCACGTCGTGGTGTTGCGTAGGTTGCAAGGCTTCGCCTGGTGCTAACACGTGGCGACGCACACAGGGTGGAAATCAGCCGATTTTCAAAAATTCATAACATGCACATATGAACTCCGTTTTCGACGTTCTTTTTTTTCAGGCGTAGGTAAAAACAAGATCTACAAATTTCACTGAGACTCCGTCGGCTAGTTCTCGACCGATCTTAAATTTAATAGTAGGAGGAGATTAGACTGTTAAATGACCGCGGAGAATTCGTAACTCCTTCATACGGACTCCGTTTTCGTCTGTCTTTTTACCGTTTAGTTCCTATTAAGGAGATCTTCAACTCTCATTTAGGTTGCGGAAGCCAAAAACCGCTCGAACTAAAATTCGAGTTTCGGATCGTGCACTGCTAAGCCAAATCATAGAAAATTCATAACTTCCTTATACGAAGTCAGATTTGGGCGTTCTTTTTATGGACGCTCTCGGTTTAACATATACTATGACTTTCGTTTAGATTACTAAGGCTAAAAATTTCTCTATCGTAATGTCACTATTTACGCTTCCCGGTGTCGTGTCGGTTTTGCCATAAAACTTCGACGGGCCATAACTTCTTCGTTATAACTCGGATTTCGGCGTTATTTATATGTATGGAAACTTTGAGACTTATTATACAACTTTTTTAAGACTATTTATTCTAAATAATCTTTTTCCAAAAAGTCATTTTCGACAGTTATTGCCTCTAAATTGACTAGCCTGGATCTATAGGCGTTACAAAATCCAATAATGACTCCAATATAAGATAATACTCCCTCCGTCCCATAATTATTCTCCACTTTTGACTTTTGAAGTCTTTATTCGTCAACTTTGACCTTAAATATTTTTATTTGTGTTATATATTACTTTATGAAACTTATAATAATGAAAATACTTTTAAAATACAATTCATTCATATATTTTGCATTAAATATTATGTATCAAAAACAGAAATATTTAAGGTCAAAGTTGAAGAATAATGACTTCAAAAGTCAAAAGTGGACAATAAATATGGGACGGAGGTAGTAGTGACCATAAACTCTTAAATGAAGAGATATAGCAAATAAATGACCAAGGTATCAACTTTATACCTCAAAATGCTTTCCACAACAGAGTAAACATCGGGTCTACAACCTCTCCTTTCAGCCAACTTCTTTAAGCTTCTTGTTCCTTCCAAAAGAGCACCAAAAATCACTCTCCAAGCTCACACACACACAATGAGGGCAAAAGCACAAACTAGGGTTTTCTCTGGACAAGGAGGCGATAAGGGAGGCCAACAATGAGAGTTAAGGCCTTTAAATAGGGTGCAAACCCTAAAAATTTGGGTTTTCATATTCAGTCTTCAATTCTTCGAGTTGGGGCCTTCCAACTCGTCGAGTAGATCTTGAAATGTACGCGGCCATTAAAACTCAACTCGACGAGTTGGCGCCTCCCAACTCGTCAAATTTCCCTAAGAAAATACATATAAAGCTTAAAATTCATTCCTAAAATTGGGATATTACAACTCTCCCCCATTTAAATTCGATTTCGTCTTCGAAATCATCCATTACCATCCTTGGCATGCCCGACATCCTAAGGGGAACCTCCACAACTTGAACTCACAACGACCTTCCCAAGATGATCAAACCTAGCAGAAAATTTCCACCTTTGAGAAAGCCAATCCATAATTCCACGTAGTGACCAATCCCGCTTCACCTGAAATCTAAAGTTGGGAATCTCGAAACCGGTCTGACTCCTTGACAGACCACTCATACTGAACCATAGCTAATTTCATTCCACTTATCCCTTAAACTGACTATCCAACTTCTGATAATTTAAGGTTCCCACCAGAAAATGGAATCACAGATCATATGTTGTTGCAACAATTCAATGCCTCCTTTAACTCCCGAATCAACATGCACATCATTGTTAGCTCGTAAGCACGAACACTTGTGCCTGGACCGATCAGCCTGGAGATGGAATGCCATTATGTCGGTTCCAACCAACCATCGGGTTGGAATACCCATGGTTTGTTGGCCTACCGCCTCAACCCTATCGCTCCTCCTGATCCTTCGTGCCTACGACTTACCGTCGGCCCACACCGGGTGTCTTGGCCTACCGCAACAAGCGGGACCACCTTAACCCATCCAAACACAATATGTCATCAACTAGATTATCAAGATCAAGTATGCACACAATACCGACAAAACAGAAATCATACCGCTCCTTGTCGCCTACTAATTTCTAATAGTAAACAATTCTGCAACCGATTTCCACGAAGCAACATGCTAAATACCAGGAGAAAGACCTAACTCAGTTCTAAACTCACGACCCGAGATCCAAGGATATACCATTTCATTTCACCCAAAATCTTCTAATTCATCGCAACCTCTCACTAAACCTAGATGCAAAGATTTTATCCCCGCCGCCGAGACTACCCGTTCCATACCTGATCCAACCACCAGGTTCCTATAACCTGGAAGAAATGGACATTCTAACCCAACCAAACCTCCGATTACAACATCATGATGACATTACACCTTCCGCATGGAACTTGCGACTCGCGCCATCAACCAAAAGATTCTCCACTTATTTCACAGACATGCAGAATACAGACCTTGCACGGATACACTCGCGGTCCCCAACGCGAGTTTCCACCAGGATCCCACTCGGAAATGACATCTCAAAATATCTTCTTGTAAATCCTCCCCTAAAACTGATGAGCATCCAGTTATAAATCTACCCCCCAGCCCCTGACTGGAGACACTAATAGTAACATGCAGAAATGATCCTCAAAACATATCGACCGCGCACTTCACCCGGAACCCGACCATATGATGTAGTAATACCTCAATAATCCTTGACTCTCTACTATGTCATTACCAATCACTACTTCGATGAGCTAGATGATCAACCAAAAATTTTAGCATTACATCCATTCCTATCGGCTCAGGTGTACCCCCACCTGAACAACTACTCGGCACATCATAAAGAGTTTTTATGACTTGCGACCTCATAAGCAATTTCCAATCTTGAAATCAAAACCCCAACAGCATTTCGCGTACAAAGAGAAAGATAATGCATGTATCCCCCCAGGGCTTCCTGATACCCGACTGATACTCCCCACAACCCTTGTTGCTCCATTTATCTAACCAATATATTTGTGGGTCTTCCGATCCCCACAAACGCATCAATACTTATAGTATCATAAATAGAAAAATGAATAAACATGTCCATTAGGCCCACAACTTATGTCTGGAATACCCCTACCAGGTCCTCAGCATGGGTCTGGATTGCCTCCGAGCCCACTGCATGAGTCTGGAATGCCATCCTCGGCCCTCATACCGACATTTTCGGCATTACATCGCTTGCCCAACATCCTAGGCATAAAGCTTAAAATTCATTCCGGAAATTAGGATATTACAACTCTCCCCTACTTAAATTCGATTTCGTCTTCGAACTCATCCCTTACCATCCTTGGCATGCCCAACATCCTAAGGGGCACCTCCACAACTTGAACTCACAACGACCTTCCCAAGATGATCAAACCTAGCAGAAAATTTCCACCTCGTAGAAAGCCAATCCATAATTCCACGTAGTGACTAATCCCGCTTCACCTAAAATCTAAAGTTGGGAATCTCGAAACCAGTCTGACTCCCCGACACACCACTCATACCACTATTAGAAAAAAGGCCTTTTACGACGCGCAAAACACGACGCTCTTTGATTTATGTTACGCATTAGAGAGCGACATTAAAAAAGTGTCATCTCTTCAAAAATTTTAAGGATTTAGGTCGCGCATTACTGAGTGCCCTTAAATTAGTGTCTCATGTAAAAATATTAAAAACACGGAGGGCACCTATAATAAAACGGGCGTCCTTTACAAATGTCGCTTTATAATTTTAATAAACGCGCGTTTCTGGGACTCCTTGATAGGTAAGGGGGGAAACTAAATCCCCCAAAATTTTGAACACCCGCTTCCTCTTCCTCTCTACTCTCTACACCCGCCAAAATCGACTTCATTCTCTCCCTTCTTTCTCTCTGCAAACCCCTTCCTCTCCGATCGACTTTCACTTCCTTCTATGTGCAAACCCTAATCAAACATAACACATTTGAAATAGTAATATCTTCTTTCACAAAATAGAAGATTGATCGAAGAATGATTTTCTTTTGATGAATCGGACATCACCAACAACAATAGCTTCCATCACAATTTGTGTTTGCTTTCAGACTCCACTGTTACAACATCGCACCACAACACCAGCCCTGAGCCACCACCACACTGCCTTCGCAACAGCCCAGAACCACCACTATACCACCACTGTTGCCTATTTCATCTGCGTAGTAGGCCTATTTCAAAGGTAATTCTTCCTTTTTCAACCATAGTTACCTGTTTCATGTCCTACTGGTCCTTCTTTTTGGACGATTTTTTGTGCCTTTTTACCCTCTCTCATATATTTTCATGGAATTGTTAATATTTTATGATATAAGTACCTGATTTTTTTATGCACACTAGGTGTTTGACTAAATGTTTGAACCAAAAGGGGATTGTCCAAAGATTAATGAACAAGGTTCAAAGCAACCTGCCACAGTGACAACCTCACAGGTAAATAAAAATTTATGTATTCCTATTAGATTCAATTTACTATTATTATACATACACATGAGTAGTAATCAGCCAATTGTGTTTTGATAATGATAAAAAAATCAATTTAGTGTTTAGGAGTTGGAATTTAATTTATGTAATAGGAATTGAATCTCATTTACTTACAATTTCTAAACTGATTTGATTCCCTTTACTATCTCAATATAAGAATCCAGCAATACGGTCACAACTATGATCTGTTACTATAGAGTTGCTAACTAAAACCTGTGTCCAAACTCTAGAAGGTCACACACACAATGTTTCTGCTGTATGTTTCCATCCCGAGCTTCCAATAATAATGACAGGTTCAGAAGATGGTACTATCCGTATATGGCATTCAACCACTTACAGGTGAGCTCTTGTTTTTTTACCTTTAAGGGTGTGTTTGTTTTGTAGATTCTAAAAGAATCGGAATGCTAGATTCCATTCCATGGTGTGTTTGGTTTCCAAATGGATGGAATTCAATTTTTGTTGGATTCCTTCAAATTCCATGTTTGATGGATGGAAGGAATTCAATTTCTTTCTTCATTTCCTATCAAAAGACCAAAATACCCTCGTTATACATATGTTAAAAATGTAAACTTTTTGACTTTATGCCACTCTTTTTTTTATTCAGACTTGAGAACACCTTGAACTATGGACTTGAAAGGGTTTGGGCTGTTGGATACATGAAAGGTTCACGTTGGTAAGTTTGTATAGCACTTTTTGTTTTTTGTTTTGTGGGTCTTGAATCTTGATGCTTCTTCATTCATCTGGATTTATTTTAATTATTGTTTTTACAGGATTGTTATTGGCTATGATGAAGGAACCATAATGGTGAAAATTGGACGTGAAGAGCCTATAGCCAGCATGGACAATAGTGGAAAAATTATATGGGCTAAACATAATGAAATTCAAACTATTAACATCAAGAGTGTGGGAGCTGATCATGAGGTTTGGACTTTAAAGCCCATATACATGTTATGTTATGTTAACAATGAAATGGGAAAAAAATCTATTTTTTATTCAGGTTTCTGATGGAGAGAGGCTGCCTTTAGCAGTTAAAGAACTGGGAACATGTGATCTTTATCCACAAGTGAGTTATGCTTGTTCCTACCTTCCTTTAAACTGAAAATAGTCAACCATATGGACTTTGACTTTTCTATTTTTTCACAGAGCTTGAAGCACAACCCAAATAGGAGGTATGTTGTTGTCTGTGGTGATGGTGAATACATCATATACACAGCTTTGGCATGAAGTACTGGTTGGTAAAAAATTCGTGGGGTGCTAGAAAGTATCACCCGAAAAACGATGGGCCAAAGGTAATACCTGTTGTTATATTGACTATTTTGCCCTTATTGTTTTTTATGGATCTGATTTATTTTTTTTTCACAATTACAGGTTTCGTTTTTTAGTGATGATGAAGAGACTACCAGCACACCAAAAGCAGACGCTCTTTTTATTCCAAGGGAGAATCCAAGAGCTCTGGTTATTCGCCCTCTTAAACAATGGCCTGGCAAATCATCTACTGAAAAATTAAAAAACGCATCTTCTCCAGCACAAACAAACGGTAAACTAATTTTCTGCTGCTACCTTAAAAATAAAAATAATCATTTTTTATCTCATTTTTTTTATTTAAATTCAGGTGATTACACTGGGTTTGCTTCTTCCCCTCCTTTAAATGGTCGCTCTACGGAAAACGGTAACAGTAAGATCATTTCTTTTACTGCAATTAGAATATTTGGAACTCAATTCCATACTAATATCAAAATCTTTGATTACAGGAAACCATTCTGAAAACGGAACCCTAAAGGAATAAACACCAATCAAAACCCCCCAAAAACAAAACGGAGGATGTGATGGTGGCGAGATGGAAGATGGCTTTGAGTTTATCGTTAAAAACAAAGGCATCAACACCGAGGTGGCTTACCCATATCAGGCAACAGATGGAACCTGCAACACCAAGGAAGAAGCTGTCCATGCTGCCACCATTACTGGGTATGAAAAAGTGCCAGCCAACAGTGAATCCGCATTGTTACAGGCAGTCGCTAATAGGAATGGCAATGGGGCGGGTTCGGGGCGGGGCATGGATTCCCAAACCCGCCCCGATAACTTTCGGGTATCTTATCGGGGCGCCCCATTGGGTTTCGGGTTTCCCCATCGGGTTTCGGGTATCTTATCGGGTTTACAACAATTGATAACGAAATCTTTATTCTCTTTTAGGGTACCCCAATGTCTTATAAAATATACATGTTCTAGCAACTCTTTTAAATTAAAAACATGATGCATCACTTTAATAAAATAAACTGGACGTTATATTAAAAATTATTTGATTTAAGTTTTGTTTAATACGTCAAAACACATAAAAATGATCATTAACACTAGATTGTTAATAACTAAAAAATTTGTCCACAATAAGTATTTTATATTTGAACGCATACAATTAACAGCAAAATTTTTTGAGCATTATATATATATATATATATAATCGGGGCGGGGCGGGTCGGGGCGAGGATAACCCACTCCCTGCCCCGAACCCGATAAAAAACCCGATAACGACCCGTTACCCGACCCGAAATGATCGGGTTTCGGGTTTCCCCATCGGGTTCGGACTTTTTTGCCATCCCTAGTCGCTAATCAACCCGTATCAGTTGCCATTGATGCCAGTGGCATGGGTTTCCAATTCTATTCAGGCGGCGTGTTTATTGGGGATTTTGGAACTAATCTTGACCATGGTGTTACAAGCTTGTTGAATCAAATGGAGTTATATGTGGTTGTGTATATACTTGCAATCTTAGGCTTGGATAGTCTACAAGGAATCATGCTGGATCAAGGCAGCTGTATTGATACCTGTTGTACTTTTTGCAGGAAGGTAATTAAACTTTATTATTATTATTATTACTATTAATTACAAGTGTAACATGTTTTAAGTAAATTTTCATTCCTTCTACAGCCCTATTACAAATGATACGTGGCTCTGCAGTTCTTTAAGTTGTCACCAGAAGAATCATCAAAGGATCCATTATATCTTTTGAGGGACATGTCCAATAACGATAACAAAAACTAAAATCAAGTAAAAATGTTTGCTAAAATGCTTGTAATTTTATTATATATTTGGCTTATATAGGGATGCCATGGGATACAAAAGGGGACATTTTGTTTTAATTGCAAAAATAATCATTTCTGCACTAGGCTACTTGATGCTGGGAACTTTTATTTATGTGCTTATCGTTGATGGATCTACATTCAATGCCAATGTATTATCAAGGTACCATTTAAAATTTCCCTTTTATTTAATTTATGTAAAAAGTGTAATAGTAAATGCTCATACATAGTTGTAAATGCTCACAGGTGCATGATAGCAACAACAATCGATTTCTATTTTTGTATTGTCATTGTAGCAGTAAGTCTTTGTTTATTATATACTTTCCAACTATAGTGAAAAGGAGATTTTTCGACTTTTGTTATAACAATAATGTTTGATTGCTTCTTTTGATCAGGTGTGGATTGCATATAAGGAATCAAGGTGGATAAGTGCTTTCTTTTGGATACTTTCACTTCTATCTTTTTGGAGGGTAAGCATATATAGAAACTAGCTCACTTTCCTTTTTTCACTCTCTTAAGTATATAACTATATATGGGATGCTGTTTGGATTTACAACTGAAGGAATCATGGTATATTTCCAGGACCCTAAAATCATTTACATTGTCTTATTTTCTCAAAATATTAATTGTTTATGTTGCTTCCAAATACAAGGTATGAAAAGCTGCAACGGTGGGATGATGCCCTTAAAGCATACACTGCAAAATCTGCTCAAGCAACAAGTCAACGTCTTATCTTGGATGCTACACTAGGTATTATTCAAATATACCATGCCATGGTGTTATAGTATTTATATTATTATCATTTCAAGGTAATTAATTAAAATATTTGTTCATTCTTATGACGAATGAGGAGTCAGTGACAGATGGGTATATATTATATAATCAAAACACTATAATTATAAATATTTTTTTTACTATAAATAAATTATTTGAGTTAAAATGGCATGAATGATTTCAGGTAAATGGGGATGGTAATTCTGAAAATGGCTCCCATATATGTGAGCAATATCCATTTCCAGTAAATGAGAAGGTTGTTATTTTTATTTATTTCACTTTTGTTTTCTATGTGAAGATATACTGACAAAAAATACATTACATGACATGATATGTTGGTTGAGTAGCTTTACGTGTTCTAATGGGTGGTGTTAGATGGAATTGTGATGATATACTCTCTAGTTTATATGATCAAAGATTGTCATTGTGAATATCATTGTTGATAGCTTTACAGATAATATTTACCATTTGTATACGGGTATTCTTGTCATTGTGTTTGTCATTGTTGATATTAGGTCATTCATATTGTAGTGTATTTATTCCAAATCCCAAATTCTTTGGATGGAGAAAAGGGTAATTTCGTCTTTTACAACTAACATTCCAAGTTTGATTCTTCTACTAATTGTATTAACATATTAATTTTTTGACTTTTATTTGATCAGGTCACAAGAATTATCGGAGCAGGGGTTCAATATTAGTCTTAAAGAAGTATGAAAGGCAAGATTCAACTCTACTTAGTTGGAATTTGATGTTTATCATCTTTGTGTATATCTTTTTAGTTTGTATAGCATTACATTGCATGAGGTGTCCCTTAATAGCAATTTAGTATTATGTTATATAGTTAGGGAAAACCTCTTAATAACAATGTACAATTAGATCCCCTTAATATAAATGTATTACAATTTTTTGACATGATGTTTTTGGTATATATTTGTTTACATATGGAACGATTGTTTGTATGACATTAAATTTATGCAATGGATTCTATTTTTGTATATGATATTTTATTATCTATTATCTATTATTAAACATTAAATACAAATTTAATTTGAAAATAAGCAAATCTATAAATAATATTTTTTTTAAACATTTAAAATTATGATACGCAAAAATGTGTGTCATCTTCATTTATGACATGGCCTTTCTTGACAGGGGCTTCCTTGATACGCATTGCGTGTCATAAACACGCGCGTCATAAGGTTACGACACGCAAATGCGTGTCGTCTTCCTTTATGACAGGGCCTTCCTTGATACGCATTGCGTGTCATAACCGCGCGTCGTAAATGCGCGTTGTCTCTCTTTATGACAGGGTCTTCCTTGACACGCATTTGCGCGTCGTCTGAGCGTTTTACGACGCGCAATGAGCGTCGTAAAAGGCCTTTTTCTAGTAGTGTACTGAACCATTGCTAATTTCATTCCACTTATCCCTTAAACTGACTATCCAACTTCTGATAATTTAATGTTCCCACCAAAAAATGGAATCACATATCACATGTTGTTGCGACAATTCAATGCCTCCTTTAACTCTTGAACCAGCATGCACATCACTGTTAGCTCGTAAGCACGAACACTTGTGCCTGGCCCGATCAGCCTCGAGCTGGAATGCCATTATGTCGGGTCCAATCAACCATCAGGTTGGAATACCCAGGGTTTGTTGGCCTACCACCTCAACCCTACCGCTCCTCTTGATCCTTCGTGCCTACGACTTACCGTCGGCCCGCACCGGGTGTCTTGGCCTACCACAACAAGCGGGACCGCCTTAACCCATCCAAACACAGTATGTCATCATATAGATAATCAGGATCAAGTATGCACACAATACCAACAAAATAGAAATCATACCGCTCCTTGTCGCCTACTAATTTCTAATAGTATACAATTCTGCAACCGATTTCCACGAAACAACATGCTAAATACCAGGAGAAAGTCCTAACTCGGTTCTAAACTCACGACCCGAGATCCAAGGATATACCATTGCATTTCACCTAAAATCTTCTAATTCATCGCAACCTCTCACTAAACCTAGATGCAAAGATTTTCTCCCCGCCATCGAGACTACCCGTTCCATACCTAATCCAACCACCAGGTTCCTATAACCTGGAAGAAATGGACATTCTAACCCACCAAAACTTCCGATTACAACATCATGATGACATTACACCTTCCGCATGGAACTCGCGACTCGCGCCATCAACCAAAAGACCCTCCACTTATTTCACAGTCATGCAGAATACAGACATTGCACGGATACACTCTGTAACGCCCGCAAATCTAGGCTAGTCAAATTAGAGGCAATAGGGGTCGAAAACGACTTTTCGACAAAAGATTATTTAGAATAAATAATCTTAATCAAGTTGTAGAGTATGTTACAAGGTTTTCGTACATATAAAGAACGCCGAAAACCGAGTTATAACGAAGAAGTTATGACCCGTTGAAGTTTCGCGACGGAACCGGCACGATACCGGGAAGCGTAAATAGTGAATTTACGATAGAGCGAGATTTAGCCTTAGCGATCTAAACGAAAGTCGTAGAATATGTTAAACTAAGAACATCGATAAAAAGAATGCCCAAATCTGACTTCGTATAAGGAAGTTATGATTTTTCTAAGATTTAGCATAGCAGTGCACAACCCGAAATCTGAATTTTAGATCGGTCGATTTTTAGCCAACGGGATCTAAATGAAAGTTGTAGTACTCGTAAATACCAACGCGTGGATATAAAGAACGTCGATAATAGAGCTCGTATGCAAAAGTTATGGACGAAGCTTAGTCCCTACTTTTCGAGCGCGGCGAATTCGATACAGTTTTGTAAATACGAGATAGAATGAGAATTAGCCAACGAGGTCTAAATGAGAGTTGAAGATCTCATTAATAGGAACTCAACGGTAAAAAGACAGACAAAAACGGAACTCGTATGCGAAAGTTATGGACGAAGCTTAGTCCCTACTTTTCGAGCGCGGCGAATTCGATACAGTTTTGTAAATCCGAGATAGAATGAGAATTAGCCAACGAGGTCTAAATGAAAGTTGAAGATCTCATTAATAGGAACTCAACGGTAAAAAGACAGACAAAAACGGAGCTCGTATGCAAAAGTTACGGACGAAGCTTAGAGACTACTTTACTATAAAACTCCTATAAATACAAGGGTGAACTCCTCATATTTTCTTCACACCATAAGCCTTTCTTTCTCTCTCTAACTTCTCTCTAACCTCCCTAAACCCCTCCCAAGTCTAGGGAACCTCCCTATCACGAGAAGAAAGCCCCGGAGCGCCCGACGGCTCCGAGAAGAAAAGCTTTCGGCTCGGAAACGCTGCTCCAGCGAAGCCCGGTTTTTAATAAAAACCCGCTGTAAGTGAGCTACGCCTATAGTATATTTAATATAGATTTTATTTAATTATAGTAACATTGTTAGGACCTTAAAATAATTATTTAGGCTATTATTATGAGTTATATTGAGTGTTATTTAACGCTTATATAATAGTAATAATAGCTAGACTGTTAAATTAGTCTCGTAAAGCGTTAGACTAAACTCTAGTGGTAATGGTACTAGGTTTCGTCAAGGGATAATTGTTTTAAGAGTAACGAAGTGTTGTCCGAGTGCCGACTCACCACCTTTCAAGTGAGTTCATAGTTACTTTCATCTTACACATAGATATGAAGTATTTTATTATAAATTTACGTGCTATGTGTGCATATTGTCTGAATACTTGTTGTCTATGCTGGTGAAAGATTTTTATACATGTTTTAAATGATGTAAACTGTATAAAGTATTTTATATCTACAAGATATGTTGGGTAAAACATGGGTAGATGAATGATGATGGATAAAAGCTGAAATAGAGGAACATTAGTAGTACGGACCTAGTGCCCTATAGGTATACATTGGCAGCAGTGGACCTAGTACCCTATAGATGAGCACTGGCAGCTGCGCCACAACCCGTAGATGATTTAGATCTACGGTAAACATCCTAGCAGCTGCGCTCTAAGGATAGTATCGGCAGCTGCGCCTAATAGGGAGCCTTATGACCATGACAGTAGTGTTTAAAGGTCAATACCGGCAGAAGCGCCTCATAGAAAATGTCCTAATTCTGGCAGCTGAGCCTAAGTGACAATATTAGCAGCTGCGCTTGACCAATGTGTCATTGGCAACAATGGACTTCATGTTGTTTCCTTAGGATGATCCTTAGGAATGAATGAATGAGAAATAGCTGATTCTTAGGGTAGATCCTTAAGAATAAAGAAGATAATGGGGATGGGTAATTGGGTTGATTGTTTGATTGTTTAAACATAATAATTATATTATTGTGGGTTGAAAACCCTATGTACTCACCAGGTTTCCCAACCTGACCCACTCAGTTTATTTATATCACAGGTGTTGATATGAAGTGACATTACACTGAGAGATTTAAAGAGATGTAGATCACTAGTGTAAATAATTGTAAGTTCTGTTTATGCTTATGTTTATGTATTAACGATGACATCCCAAACGTTTTAAAATGAAATAAATACGTTTCTTCGAAAATGTTTTAATAACGTATTTACCATGTTTTTCTGGGAACAAATTCCGCAACATTTTTATAAAATGAAGTACTCTGATTTTTATAAAGCATAAACAACATCGGTCTTTTCTGGCCGTGAAAATGGGGATGTCACACACTCGCAGTCCCCAACGCGAGTTTCCACCAGGAGCCCACTCGGAAATGGCGTCTCAAAATATATTGTAACGCCTGTGTTTCCGGGCTTGCCACTTTTAGCAATATAATAGTCTAGGTTAACCTTTGTAACCCGTTGTGAGATAATAATAATGTATTATTTGAGTATTATGTGTTTTGTGCTTAATTGCTTAATTATGTGGTTTGATTAATTAAGAATAAAAATAAGCGTCAAAATTTAAGTGTAAAATAAACTTAATATATTTGGTTACTGTTGTAGTAGTTGAAACGAGGTTTCCGAATATATATAGAACGCCCAAATCTGACTTCGTATGAGGAAGTTATGATTTATCGAAGTTCCGGCTTAGCAGTATACAGCCTGTTTTACTCGATTTGAGATCGAGCGGTTGTTAGCCGAAGCAATCTAAACGAGGATCGAAGGTCTCGTTGTTGGTAGCAAAGCGATAAAAAGTTAGGCGAGAACGGACGTCAAACGAAGAAGTTATGAATTTATAACGAAGTTTTTCTGTCGCGGCCTATTAAAAATAAATAATAAAAATAAAGTCGAAATTAGCCGACGGAGTCTAAACGAAAGTTGTAGAGCGTAGTCTCACCTTCGCATGGATATAAAGAACGTCGAAAACGGAGTTCGTATGAAGAAGTTATGAATTTCCGAAGTTTATTAATCATTTTGTATTTATTTTTAATTCAAAATTCGGAAGCATTATCCGAAGGAGTCACCGATCTGATCCGAGGTACGCCCCGCGTACTCGAGTACGCCCCGCGTACTCCGAGGGATGTTGACACTCGCACTCGAGCACTTCGGATACGTAAGCAATGACGTTTTGGACAGTACGCCTCGCGTAACGCAGTACGCCCCGCGTACTCCGAGGCTCCAGCCTCCTATAAATAGGATGCGAGGGTTCCGGGTATTTTTGCCAATTCCCTCTCGTTTTCGTGTCGAAGCTCTGTGCAAAAACCCCCGAAGCTACCCCGAAGCCCCGGTATCATACTCTAGCCCCGAGGCAAGTCCCGAGATCCCGAAGATCCCGAAAAGTGCGGTTCCCGAGTCGAAGCTCTGCCCGCGAGAAGTTCGATTTTCGAAGAGATCTTCCAGATCTGCTGTGGATTACTACTTTTATAAGCCGTAGTGCTGTCCGATCATCTTCTGATCAAGTGAGTGTGTAGTTATTTTCTTCTAATACAATAATACGAAGTATTTTATATAAAAATACGTGCTATGTGTATATGTTTGGTTGTGTTATGTGTGAATGTGTATTCACTCTCTTCTATCTTATAGATCTGCTTATTTCTTTATGAGATATGTGTTATGTGTGTGTGTGCCTCATCTGTTATGTGATATATGTGTTGATTAAAGCATGCTATACAGGTTTTCTTTAAACTATGTATACAAATGTATATTTTTATCTACTAATATGTTGGGTAGAACATGGGTAGACAGTTGGTGTGTAATAAACAGATGAGAGGCCTCGTTGTTGTTTGATTGAGTCATCTAGCGGAGTTTAGATGACGACCACTGGCTATTCTAGACAGTCTTGTGGAAACATTAGCAGGTTCGCCACCTGTAGGTGTTAATGAACTTGGGTGTTCATTCGCTGTACTCCATCCCCCTCATGGTTGCCTTATTTGACTTATATTGCTGAGGTACCCCCGAAGCATGTGTTGTCGCCCCGATGAAATATTCTTAGACTAGGTCCCTTATGTTAGTTGTTTTAGGGACATTAAAGTGAGAATAACGGGAATGGGTAATTGGGTTATTGTTGGTTGGTGAAAATTAAATATGATATTTATTGTGGGTTGAAAACCCTATATGCTCACCAGGCTCCCAAGCCTGACCCACTCAGTTTTAAATTGTATTACAGGTAGTGGCGGAAGGGCATGAGATGGATGAACCATCAAGTTGTTTTGTTTACAAGTCTGCATATGTTTATATTTGTTATATGACTTGTAATGTATTCGTTTATGCTTATTGGTCTGTATCGGAACATGACACCCCGAGTTTTGATTATAATGAAAATACATTTCTTTTATGAAATGCTTCGGTAAACAATGTTTTATCATGTTTTGTTTTTGGGAACAAATTCCGCAACTCTTTCAAATCAAAAGGATTTACTCTGAAAATATTTAAAAGCATAAATGAAAATCGGTCTTTTCTGGCCGAGATTTTGGGGATGTCACATATATTCTTGTAAATTCTCCCCTAAAACTGATGAGCATCCAGTTATAAATCTACCCCCAGCCCCTGACTGGAGACACTACTAGTAACATGCAGAAATGATCCTCAAAACATATCGACCGCACACTCCACCCGGAACCCGACCATACGATGCAGTAATACCTCAATAATCCTTGACTCTCTGTTATGTCATTACCAATCACTACTTCGATGAGCTAGATGATCAACCAAAAATTTCTTCATTACATACATTCATATTGGCTCAGGTGTACCCCCACCTGAACAAACACTTGAGACATCATAAAGAGTTCTTATGACTTGCGACCTCATAAGCAATTTCCAATCTTGAAATCAAAGCCCCAACAACAGTTCGCATACAACCAGAAAGATAATGCAGGTATCCTACAAAGGCTTCCTGATGCTTGGCTGATACTCCCCACAACCCTTACTACTCCCTTTATCTAACCAACAGATTTGTGGGTCTTCCGATCGCCACCAACGCGTCAATACTGAGAGTATCATAAATGGAAAAATGAATAATCATGTCCATTAGGCCGTCAACCTATGTCTGGAATACCCCTACCAGGTCCTCAGCATGGGTCCGGATTGCCTCCGGGCCCACTGCATGAGTCTGGAAAGCCATCCCCGGCCCTCATATCGACATTGTCAGCATTACATCGCTTGCCCAACATCTTGGGCCTAAAGATCCTCACCTCCTTCCATTTCCTTGAAGGGACATAACCAATGTTCCCCACAACACCGAACAAGCACAACAATGTCGAAACCCTACCATGCACGATTCACTTATAGAACAAGCTGTTATCCAAGCAAAACCTTACGAACCCATGGTCACACACGACCCATGAATAGGATGATGTTCGAACTCATGATCAAATCCGCAGCCTATAATCCCAACCTAACAACGTACATAAGTCGAACCAAAACCCAATGCTACCTTAAACATCCCATAGATACACACAAAGAATTACCACCATGCACATACTTGGGGAACCCATAACCTCATGATTGATCGCAACAAGATCCCATACTTGATTGAGAATGAACAGATTCTACCAACACGAAACGAACTCAAAAAGACTTCCAAGGCGACCCAAAGTTTGTCAAAACCTGAGTCCGATATGAATCAAAATTCTACTCCACCATTGAGGGTAAACATACCCTAAAGACTGAGGGAACATAAACACACTGCACAGGAGGGTTGGTGATGCATCCCTTGATCTTAACTGTCGCCTCTTGGATCCTTCATAGGATTCCTGCTGAAAGACGAACTCAACGGCCGATGGTCTAGAGCACCCTGGCACCTAAACCAGAGATCCATGAGTCCACCTGGGGCTGAACATTCCCATTTATGGAAAGGTTCACCGACCAACACCTGCCCAATAAATCTGAAAACAACAGTCTGAACAGCAAGTGACAAAACCTTCAACGACTGACGCTCAACCTGAGAATTCCCAATTCTCCCCCACTTATAACACTAACCACCACCCACTGGTGGTGAAACCAAAACACAACCTAACCGATCCAACCAGGTATCACCATACTTAACCGTGGAATGAATAACATATGCAGAATAATCCTCTAGATACGGATCAAACAAACCCCAAGAGAAACCTGAATTCCAACCGAAGGCCTCTGAATTTACAAATTATAACTACTTATAGAGTATGAGAAACTACTAATTTTTTATCCAGACATACCTTCCTTGCTTGAAACCCAATTACAATCTAACTCCTAGCTTTCCCATTCCCAAGAATGCGGGCCCTTGCCCACATCGCTAAGGTACTCATGCCACGTCAATCCACATGCGCACCCTGGCACTGACATATTGTTGCTAACCATGGAGACCACCTCATTAAGTCCATTATGTTGGTAACTAAAATCATAACCCTTACCCTAAACTAGCGAATCTTAACTCCTAACTTCTCATCTTCAAATGAATCTTTGAGCCCTATCTATCTACAATCCCTTGTGATAATAAAAATTCCCCTGACATTCCTAATGACCTAACGACCCATGGAGAAGGTACATGAAGATTCACAATTCATAGATCAGGCAAAACAGAAAACTAACCCAAAGTTACTACTTACCCATACCCAACAAGATTCCAAAGCCAAAACAAATACTGATCAAGGATAATTTCGCCATAAGATTATTACAGAACCGGGGGGTCAATTACATACCAGATATTCCTTATGGCTCGACCTTGACCTCCTGAGGGACGATGATCAGTGGAACCCGAATTCCCTCCTCCCCCAAAGTAGGACAGTTAGACCTGAAATGATATTCTCATGTTTTCCATGTGAAGGTCAAATGTCCATTGCTCGTCGCCAAGCCGGCACGGGCTCCAACGCCAACCACTTTGAGGATCAACAATGGACGCCAGGGTAGGGCGGAGCCCCCGAGGGCTCGAGGTCGTGCTTTCCAGATTACCGTCGAGGAGGCCAAGGCGGCACCAGACATCGTTACTGGTATGTTTCTACTTATACTATGTCGAGTTATTTTATGATATTCTCATGTTTACGATCCTGTTAGGTACATTATTAGTGAACTCTTTACCTACTCTTGTGCTTTTTTACTCGGGTGCGAGTCGATCTTTTGTATCCCAGACGTTCAGTAGGGGGGTTTGATATGCCTATTGGGTAGTTAGAGTGTCCATTGCGGGTTTTTATCGCCAACAAGCTCAGGGTTTCGTGATCCAGAGTTGATCAGGGTTGTGTCTTCGAGATTTTTGAGATGCCTTATCTGATTGATTTGATTCCTATCCCCATGGGGGATGTATGGGTAATAGTAGGGATGGATTGGTTGAGAAGGTTTGGTGCTATGATGGATTGCGAGGGTCAGCGAGTGGTAGTTCGAACCCCAAGTAGGGGAGAACTGGTTGTCTACGGAGAGGGTATCAGGTTGGGTCAGCTTTTTGTTCTGTTGTCAGGGCTCGACGGTATATTCAACATGGTTGTATGGTTTATCTTTCATATGTGATTGATACTCTGTTTGGGAAGTATACTTCAGTTTCAGATGTTCCGGTCCTTAGGGAGATTGTTGATATGTTTCTGGAGGAGTTACCCGGTGTGCCTCACGAGAGGCAGGTTGAGTTCCTGATTGATTTAGTTCCAGGTGCGGCTCTGATTGACAAAGCACCATACCGACTGGCACCTCCTGAGATACAGGAGTTGTCCTCTCATCTTCAGGAGCTGTTAGGCAAGCTATTCATCAAGTAGAGTAGTTCACCGTAGGGAGCACCAATATTGTTCGTCAAGAAGAATGATGGTTCGCACCAGATGTGCATTGATTACCGGGAGTTAAATAAGTTGATGGTGAAGAACCATTATCCCCTTTCATGGATTGATGACCTTTTTGATCAGTTGCAGGGTGCATCTTGGTTCTCTAAAATCGATTTGAAGTTAGGGTATCAATATCTGAGGGTTAGAGAGGAGGACATGAAGAAGACTGTGTTTCGGACTCGTTATGATCATTACAGGTTCGTGGTGATGCCATTTGGGCTCACCAATGCGCCAGTGACATTTATGGATTTGATGAATCAGGTGTGTAGGTCGATGCTCGATCGATCGGTCATTGTTTTTATTGATGATATCTTGGTGTATTCCAATACTAGGGAGAAACACGAGGAGCACCTTCGATAGCTTCTAAGGGTCTTCAGGCGAGAATAGTTGTATACCAAGTTCTTGAAGTGCGAGTTTTTGTTATGAGAGGTCCAGTTCTTGGGGCACCTTATTAATCAGGATGGGATTTTGGTCGATCCGGCCAAAATCAAGGAGGTTATGCAATGAGAGGTCACGAAGTCTCCTTCGGAGATCAAGAGTTTCTTGGGATTAGCATGGTATTATCGGAGATTTATTCAGGATTTCTCCAAAATTGTAGTACCCCTCACTCGTCTCACGAGGAAGGGCATGGATTTCCGTGGGGGCCTAGGCAATAAGCTTCATTTGAGACACTAAGACAGAAGTTGTGTGAGGCACCAGTGTTGACCCTCCCTGAGGGTGTTGAGGACTTTGTGGTATTTTATGATGCATCTATCACTGGTATGGGAGCAGTGCTTATGCAGTGCGGGAGGGTTATTGCTTATGCTTCTCGGTAGCTGAAGTCGCATGAGGTCCGTTATCCAACTCATGATTTGGAGTTGGGAGCAGTGGTAATTGCTCTCAAGATTTGGCGGCATTATTTGTGTGAAGTCCGGTGTACTATTTACACAGATCACAAGAGTTTAGGATATCTCATGGATCAGCCGAATCTTAATATGAGATAGCATAGGTGGCTTGACGTGGTCAAGGATTATGACTGCGAGATTCTGTATCACCCTGGGAAAGTGAATGTGGTCGCTGACACTTTGAGCCGCAAGATGTCTAGTTCTTCTATTGAGAGTCTATGTATGAGAATATCGGTTGATTCTATGCTTCTTGATCTGATTAGTGAGGCTCAGGCTGAGGGAGTCAATAAGGAGAATTGGAAGCAAGAAAGACTCAGGGGTGAGGTTGACAGGTTCATCACTGACAGTTGGGGATTATTGACCTAGTATGGACGGGTTTGGGTGCCAGATTTTGGTGGGGTCAGGCAGATTGTGCTAGAAGAGGCGCACAAGTCTAGGTTTTCGATACACCCTAGAGCCACCAAGATGTATCGGGATTTGAGGCTTAGTTATTGGTGGCCATGCATGAAGAGAGAGATAGCCTGGTATGTTGAGAGGTGCTTGGTCTGTTAGATGGTCAAGGCAGAGCACCATAGGCCGCATGGAAAGCTGCAGCCATTAGAGATTCCCATGTTTAAATGGGAACATATCCTTATGGATTTCATCACCAATTAGCCTTGGACAGCTAAGGGAATCGACGCGATATGGGTTATTGTGGACCGTCTGACCAAGAGCACCCACTTTCTAGCCATCCAAAAGAGTTCTTCGGCCAAGAAATTGGCTGATTTGTATGTGCATGAGATTGTTGCTCGACATGATATTCCAATCTTCATTATATCTAATCGAGATGTTCGGTTCACATCTCATTTTTGGAAGAAGTTCCATGAGGAACTGGATACGAGGTTGCATCTTAGAACTGCTTATCATCCGTAGACTGATGGTTAGAGTGAGCGGACCATTTAGACACTTGAGGACATGTTGAGAGCATGTGTCATATACTTCGGTGGGAGCTAGGACTCATACCTTTCCTTAGTTGAGTTTTCTTACAACAGCAACTATCACTCCAATATCGGTGTGCCGCCTTTCGAGCTTCTTTATAGGAGGAAGTGTCGTACCCAATTATGTTGAGAGAGATTGGTCATAGAGTATTGGGAAAGGTTGGGGTACTACTTTAGATGTCGGATCTCATTCATAAAATTAGACAGAGGTTTCAGAAAACTCAGAGCCGACAAAAGAGTTATTGCGACAAATGTCGATTTGAGTTGGAGTTTCAAGTTGGTGACATAGTTTTGCTAAAGGTATCACCCTGGAAGGGTGTAGTACGCTTCAGGAAGAGGGGAAAATTAGGTCCTTGATATATCGGACCATTTCGGTTGATTGCCATGGTTAGAAAAGTAACTTATAGGTTGGATTTGCCTGAGGAGCTTAGTCAGATTCACAACACCTTCCATGTTTTGCACTTACAGAAGTGTGTGGCTGATAATTCAGCGGTTATTCCTTTCGATGATGTTCAAGTTGACGATCACCTAAATTACATTGAGTGACCAGTGGAGATTTTAGATCAGAAGACGAAGGCCTTGAGCAACAAGGTGGTATATTTGGTCAAGGTTCAGTGGCAGCATCGAAAGGGTTCCGAATGGACATGGGAACCCAAGTCTGAGATGCGGGAGCGTTACCCGGAGTTGTTCATAGTAGCAGACTTCAAGGACGAAGTCTAATTCAAGTGGGGGGTGGGGAATTGTAACATCCCGACGATGAGGTATTTTTAAATTTAACTCTTAAGTATGACGGTAATGATATTTATCCCTTGTGTATGAGAAAGCTTTTAAAATCGCCCACAGTGGCATTTTTTATAATTTCAAGCCGAGGTCTAGTACGTTGGGTGTACGTTGGGCGTACATGCGAGGGTTTAGTATACAAGGCGTATGTGCGAGGTTCTCAAACCCTAAATTTTTTTTGGACCCTATTTAAGCATCTTTATGGCCTCCAACCTCATCTCTCGTCAGCCTCCAACACCTTCATTCGATTTTAGCAAACCCTAGCCACTTGTTTGAGCATTCTTGACCCTTGTGTGTGTTTTTGGTGATCTTGAAGGAGAAAGAAGGAAGTAGAACCACCTTGGAAACTTGAAGAAGCTTTGGATCTGGGATCTTCACCTCTCTAGCAACCTCCAAGAGGTATAAAGTTTCTAACTTTGCTTGTATTTTCTTAAATCTTGTTAAGTTCTTTATTCATGAGCATTTTTTCCCAAATCTTGACCTTTTTGGAGTATGGCATGCTTTAGTCCATTCTAGTTGTTCTTTTAGATGTTTTGAGGGGTTTAAAAGCATAAAAATAGGTTTTTCGCTCTTAATCCTTCTCAGTGCATGTGTTTGTTTGTCATAATGGGATAAGAGGATGAGGTTTTTAGCATTTAGCACTTATTGGCCATGAAAGACCATAAAGTTGGAAACTTTATGGTCTGGGATATATTTGGGACTTAGATCTGCATTTTGGTCGTAATAGCTTAAGTATTAAGCTCTTAACTCGTTAAGAAGAAGTCCATTTATGTAGGTTGGGCATACCATTTGGTACGTTGCGCGTATGCAACTCAAGCTTTGGTCCCTCGGACAGTGAGTACGCCCTACATACATCCGAAGTATGCCCCGTATACGAGGACTAGGTCGACTCGACTTATTTTGTTGATTTGACCGATTTTGACCAAGGGTATTTTGGGAAATTGTTATTAATCTAAAATAGAAAATGTTTTCATTATTAGGAGTGAGGTAGAGCCGGTTGTCGGAGTAGAGATTCTTTCAAACTGTATTTGGACTGATATATGAGTTTTCCTCACTGTACTTATAGGTCGAAGGCATCAAGGTCGGACCATTAGATTATATATCTTGAATTGTTGTATGTTGTTATGCGGAGATATGTGGTTACTGGTTATGTGAATTGTTGTATGTTATTATGCGGAGATATGTGGTTATGGTTTACTGGGTTGAGGCAGACCATCTGATATTGAAGGCCAACATACCTAGGGCGGTCCGGATAGACTAAAGGCCTGCGAGGCGGTACAGACAGGCCGAATACCCAGTGAGCGGTCCAAATAGGCTAAAGGCCTGGTGAGGTTGTCCATTCATGTTGAAGGCTATGTATGCATGTTGTTGTTGGTTATGTTATGTGGTACAGTCAGGCCTGCGAGGCGGTACAGTCAGGCCAAATACCCAGAGAGCGGTCCAGATAGGCTGAAGGCCTGGTGAGGTTGTCCATTCATGCTGAAGGTTATGTATGCATGTTGTTGTTGGTTATGTTATGTGGTGGTACTTTGGGGGAACTCACTAAGCATTGGCTTACAGTTTTAGTTTTGTTTCATGTACTTTTTAGGACCGTGGCAAGACGAATGCGTGATCGTGTACATCCTTCAGTTTTATGTTGTCTGGATTTTTGGGACACTCTGATTTATGAGAAACACTTTTGAAACAATGGTTTTGTAAACATTATAGATTTAATTGTTGTTTTTTGAAAAGTTAAAATTTGTTGTGATTGTGCGATGTTACAAAATAGAAACAAGGTTTTTAATTATTTTGGGGGTGATTAGAACATTTTGTAAGTGCTAAAGTGTGAAAAAGATTAAGAGTAATAGAGGAGTTCCCCGATTGGGTAACCGGAATACGAGATCCATCACCAACTAGAACAGAAAAATTAGAGCACTTAATAGTAAAGGGATTTAGGATACCTGGGTCGGCATGCAGGTGAGCAATTGCCCCGGTGTCCATATACCAATCAACATTTTCGGGTTCGTGAAGATTCATGGTAGAAAACGCTTGGGGCAAAGTAGTTGGTTGATCCGAAAAATAATTCTGCCAGAAATTGGGCTGTTGAAACTGTGGGCTGACCATAAAAGCTTGCTAATTGTAGGTTGGAGCTGAATTGGGCCAAGTGGGTTGCCGAGCTTGCTGGAATCTACCAAGGTGGGAGGTGGACTGAAAATTGTTGGGTATGGGAAGGAGCCCAACAACATTGATGTTGTTCCTTAAACATTGATCTTTCCTCTAGAGTAAGCATCGAATACATTTTAAGAAAGGTCGGGAACGACTTTTGATGTCGAATGGTGGTAAGAGCATCCACAATGGAGAGTTTAGTGGAAGAGTTTAATGAGGTGTCATGCCTACTTGTCATTCAATGGATATAACTCCACCATTATGAAATGTCACCTTGGCATTCAATGGATTTGGAGTTCAATGACCATTGAACTCTTCAATGGGAAAAAAGAAAATCTTTAAATCTTTAAATAAATATTTTTTAATATGTTCCATTGAACTTGTAGAGTTTAATGCATTGTGGGATAAAAATGAATAGAGTTTTATGGAATAGTGAATGATGATGTGGCACTCCATTGAACTTTATAGAGTTCAATGCATCGTGGATGTCCTAACCACATGAGAATACTTTTGAAAGAGTCCGTTAATGGCATAAATAACAAGGTTTCGTTCGAGAACTGTGGATCTGATGTTGGCAAGGAGATCTGCAATTGACTTTATAAGAGTGCAATATTGGATAATGGTTGGGTCTCCAATGGTAATGGAACGTTACTTATCATCTTGTCCCATGGCCTTAGATTCTTTGTTTTCAAGAAAAAGATCTGCAATGGACTTCCAAACTTCGGCTACTATGGCATCGGGTTTGAGAATGGATTGCAGGAGAGATTGGTGAGAGTTCCGTATATCCACTGCTTGACTATATTATCGACTGTTTCCCACTGAGGATTATCGACTTTGAGAGTTGTTCCATCAAGGTGACCATAAACCGAATATCCAATGCAATGTGTCTTGATTGATTCCTTCCATGCATCATAGTTCATGCGATCAAGATTAAGGAGAAGAGGAACGTACGACTTTATGTTGGTGATTCCAAAAATTTTGTCGGTAGGTTTGGTTGTGGAGGAGCTAGCATCAGATCCTATAATACAATACATAGAAATACACGTCTAACACGTATAAAAGAGGGGATGTTACCTTGATTGTGGATTTGTGGTAGCTTCGTGTCACTTCACGCATGAGAATTGGTGGAAAGCACGAAGGTGACTCAGCATTTTTATGTGTGTTCTGGTTTATCTTAATCCTTATATGGTAGTAATGTAGTATGATCCTAAATTGCCAAAAGTCAAAAAAAAAAATCCAACGAGCGGCGAAAAAAGGATAATAATTTCAAATAACATAAAGTAAATTATATATTGAAAATATATAAACAAGTGTGAGTAGATCAAATAAAAAGTAAAAATTTAAGGAGAAATATAAGAAGAATTTTCAATCCTCGGATGAAAAAAATTCAATTGCCAAATTAAATTGATTGTCGAACGATTACACACTGTTATAAAATGTTGATGCCTACAAATCGATCTCATTAGCGACTTCGACCAATAGGCGTATACTTCTTATCTTCTAATTAATTTTGTACCATTTATTGAATCTATACTATAGTTTTGATATCACTAGTTACAATTTTTAAAATGCTTAGTTATAAAAATGATATTATTTTAATAATGTAATTTTGCTTATTTTACATTATTCACAACATCCTAAAAATAATCATATTGATGGTTCGAGTGCAAACAGGTGGTTCAGAATGATGAGCGGGTCGATAAACCCCGATTTGCATAAAGTGTGGACAATAAAAAAAATTAGTAAATTAGGCATATTAAAGACCCATCAGTTACCACTTAAATAGTGTCCTACTGTCATTTACCTCTTAAATAGTGAATATATAAAAGCCCGTCATCATAAATGTGTTGGAAAATTACTTATTAATGTAATTATCTTTTTTGGTTTTATTCATATTTAGTTAATTTTTTATTTTTTATACATACCTGACCATTTAGCCTTCTTGCTAAATGGTGCTTCTTGCTAAATGGTGGAAATTAGAACAAATAATTCTTTAATTTAGTCTTTGGTCATCCGTTCAATCCACAAATACTATGGACAAGATAATTGTGCAATTTAAAAAAAAAAATCAATGAATGAAGTTTGGAAGTCCGTTACCTCCATTGAAGAAGATCTAACGAAATTAGGCATTGACTTGTTTTAATTATTTGGAAGGATGGTATGGAATTGCAACTTTGCAACTTACTAAACCGATAAACTCATATATCATGTTGGTGATTTTAGTGTCATTATATCATTTTAAGTAACTAGAACCAACAAGTGAGCTAAAGGGCTTCATGATTTGTACTCTAATATATATATATATATATATATATATATATATATATATATATATATATATATATATATATATATATATATATATATATATATATATATATATATATATATATATATATATATGGGGTTGTGTGGAGTGCACACATGTATAAGATCGAATTAGAAGCTGGTTCGCCTAGTCGGAGGTCCGGAGGCAGCACCCCCGGGTCCGGGGTTTCCAAAGGGGCAGCGCCCCTTTGGCGAGGTCTAGAAGCAGCGCCCCTAGCGGGGTCCAAGGGGCAAAGCCCTTGACTGGGGTCTCGCTGCCAGGTCAACGGGCAGGGTCGAGGGGCAGAGCCCCCGCGGGGTTTAGGGCAACGCCCCAAAACCTCACCGAATTTTACATATGGGAACATAATGGAAAATTCAAGTTTTTGAGGGTGATTATGGTAAAACTAATGAAACTCGTTAGTTTTTGGCAACTCTAAATCCTCATTAAATCCGGATTAACATTACTTGCTTCCAAAGCAACTAATGACGGCCCAACCCTAATGGAACTCTAATCGTGTTTAATATATAAACAGCTCTTCCTCTACAGAAGCGGGTTACGATCTTTAGCTCTCGGTTTCATCAGACTTTCACAGAATCCTCTAGCATATTGGCTTACGTCTTCTATGACTAGAAACGTAAGTGTCCACTTGAATTATCCTAGGCTGAAAATCTTGTAACCCAGGCATAGGGTATAAATATCAATTCGGAAAGTGATATCACGATCCAAGTTAGTATCCAGATCTCCACGACAAACCCTATTTGTCCCAACATATCCTTCTTATTCTTTATTTGCCTCCTACAAACTTGTAATGTTTGAGCAATGTGCATTGAGAGTTTGCCAAATAACAGCAACACCAAAACAAAAGTAATATCCACAACAATGAATACAAGCAAGAGTCAACAAAAATCAAATACCGATGCAAAGTTAAACCATAACAGAAGCAAAGACAGCCAAGCGAGCACAAACCTGAATAAAATACATTTGTAACCGAAACCGGAAACAATAGCTACAACCGAAAAACGGACAAGGGACTCGAACCGAAATAAGAATGCTAGAACAACACCGGTACCAAATCAAAAAATAAATACCATTGATCTTGTTACAAAGATAATAATCTGGTTACAAAGACACTCACTTCAAAACTTGAAAATTGCTATCATGTATTTCTTTTCCTGTTTTCTCCAGCTAGTTTCTTGCTAATCTGGAGTTTTTTTTTATAAAGATGTCGTTCGAACAGAACAAAACAATTTTACCAAAATCTCATATTTTTTTAAATCAAGTTACAAAAAGGACATCTCTTTGTTTCAAAACATTAAACAAAATACTTGATAAAATAATAAAAACACAAAAATTGACTATATGTGGTCGACGCGAGAGCAAGAAAAGAAAATTATGGTTTTTCTAAATCGAAGAAAAACACAAAGTCTTCTTTAAATTTTTTGACTTCAAAATCAATGAAAAAGAACATGAATTGAACCGGAAATATTAAGAATAACAAGAGTATGAAACTTTCAACGACCAAGGTTTTCAAGAGCTCCGACACCAGCAATGATGCTGTTTCATGTTGGTGTCGTCTAGGTTTCATTATTGGAAGAAAACTGTAATCAAAGCAAACTAATACCAACAATGAATGCAAACAATTACCATAAACAACCAAACAAACAAAACTTCGAACAATAACCAAAACGGACAAACGATGAAAAGTGTCAATCGATGAACGGTGTCGAACCAATGAACAGTGAAACAATAGACAGAAAACGATACGTGATTTCACTAACCGCATCGATTTTTTTTTCAGATCCAAATTCTCAGAATTGAACGAATCAATAGACAGAAAAGGTATTTTCACCTTGCACGATATAACATGCGCGAAATCAACAAAAAAATAACAAATTAAAACATACGAAATACAAAAACGAATTAGAAGCACATACTAAACAATCAAAAGGTGGATCATATATCATGTAACTAATGAATAATAGAGACAAAATACGGCTAATGTTTCATTATTACGAAAGAAAGTACAATTACAAAGAAAGATAAAGAAGACTATAAATAGGAAAACTATATGGTGTTAACCTAGCTAAAGGGATAAATATAATGGTCATTGCAAAATTAATCCAATAACTTATTATATATGTTAACATGGTGTTGCTCTGCTTCTACCTTTGGCATGTTGTAATTCCACTTTTGGCGCGAAGGAATCGAGTATCAGGCGCTAACCTAGGTAAAGGTATCAAGCGGGGCTGGGGTAGGGATAAATGTCATAGTAGGTTTATTTTCATATTGATAAGTGTCATACTATTAGAACTCCTCATTAATATTATATATCACATATCATGCCACTTGTCAATCTATTAATTATCCATTTCAAATTTTAAATTTTAAATTTTCACTCTAATTACATTAAATTAATAATTGATTATCCATTTCAAATTTCAAATTTTAAATTTTCCACTCTAATTACATTAAATTAATAATTGATTCTTTATTTTAAATTTTCACACTCTAATTATATTAAATTACTAGCATTAGATTAAAAATAAAATAAAATTAATACAAATTATAAGGTGATTTAACTTCGTGTATTTATTTAAATTTACAATTATAATTTTATATAACTAAAAATATCTCTTAAGTAATAATTTATTTAAAATAATTTATTAATAATTTTGAATTTTAATATGAAAGTTTAATTAATTTTATAACCGTGGTTCTGACGGGTTATAAACTAATATATATATATATATATATATATATATATATATATATATATATATATATATATATATATATATATATATATATATATATATTCTACGTTAATAAAATACTCCTCTACCACCCATGTCCATTTTTTAGACCTTTATGTTGCCACGTATCACTATTATAAAGCATCGTTAAATGCTTTTCCTGCTCAAATGTTTTGGATTGCTATGTTGTATCCAATGTTGCAATCAATCCCCAAAAATCAACAAGTGCTTTATTTATTTCCTTTTGAATATGATTACTAAAAATACTTATCTTTATCTTCAGGTTTTCTTCCAACGGCAACTGATTAATCATCACATTCATGAGGCTGAAGACTATAATTTTGGAACAGAAGTCATTTTATTTTATTTTTTATTTCGATTTTTTACTGACAGTTTAGGTCATTGTTTTTTGCGAGGAACATTTGTAATCGTCAAATGTTGAAGAGATTTCTAGGTATCAATTTCCTCTGTACAATCGCATGTGATCATTCTTCAGTTTATCTATGTATTTGTTTTTTGAATGTGCCTGGAAGTTTGTTTTTGCAATGATCTGTTTAGAGTTCGTTTTCCTCCACCCATAAGAGGGGGGGGGGGGGGGTCCCGATTCACCGAAGTCTCAAACATCGCTTCTTTTTTTTACAGGTTCTCGTTCTTTCTTTAATTTCTCTTTCTTTGTTCTAGAGTTTTGGTAATTGGGATTTAATTCCAATAAATTCAACTTTTTATGGGATTTTCTATGCTGATGTAACATCCGGAATTTCAGGTATTATATTTATTCATTTTATTTTGAGTTTTGTGGAAGAACTCGGCGAGTTGGTGCGAAGACTCGCCGAGTAGAGACGCGATTTCTCAGTCGGATTAATGACCGGACTCGATGAGTCACATTGGTGGACTCGGCAAGTCTGCGCTGTTTAATGAAACCCTAATTTCTCGGGTTTGGGCCTATTTAAAGGGCCTTATGGCCGTCATTTGTGCTCACCAGTCCCCAGAGTGAAACCCTAGAGAGCTTGAGCGTTTGAAGTGAGATAAGGAGCCATTGTTGACCTTGGAGGTGTTATCTAGCAAGGGAAAGGAAGCAATAGCCAAGGGGAAACAAGAGAGTCAACTTCCTGAAGATCTGAGGTCCAGAACATCACGTTTGAGGTACTATTTTTCGAACCAGCCTCTGTTATGGTGATGTTCATGTTGATTTAGGGCTTATTGAGCCCTTTTGTGGCTAGATCTAGTGCTTCCTTGGTCCCTTAAGCGAGTTAGGTTCTGGATCTGGACCCTAGGAGGTCCAGAGTGTCCCTTTGTCCAAGTTTTTTATGAATCCATGGAGGTTTTCGATTGGGGTCTCTGTGTTTGAGGTCAAAACACCATTTATGAGTCATTAGGTGTGTTATGAGCGCCAAGACATGAACTTTACGTGATAAATAAGCTTGGAAGGACTGGATCTATGAATTAGTGAAGCAGATCTGACCTCAGAAGGTCGTTTGGGGTTGTACATGGAATGCACTCGCCGAGTCCATTTCCAGACTCGACGAGTTGGTGCGGGTTGTTCAGTGATTTCGAACCAGGGTTTGAGTAACCGAGTCGGGTGAGTGACTCGGTGAGTCGGAAGGGACTCAAAGGAATTGGGTCCCCATAGAGACTCGGCGAGTCCACGCCAGACTCGGTGAGTTGAGTTGACCGTTAACCGTTGACCAGAGTTGACCAGTGTTGAATTGATAAGGTTAGTCAACCTTAGTTGGGAAAGTGTTAATTAGAGATGTATTGTGTTATAGGAGGACTATAGCTCGGGAGATCGAGCACTAGTGATTTCAGGGATTTACGAGTTATCGAGATACGCAAGGTGATTCTTCTCACTATACTTTACCTTGAGTAGGTAATCAGAGTTATGTGACAGAGTATTTGTATGCTATATGTATGTTATGTGTTGTACTGCATTATTTCTATGTGATTTATGCTGTGCATGTTTATAGAGTTGGAACCGGAAGGTTCACAGAGTTAGAACCAGAGGGTTCACAGAGTAGGGTCCACGGACCCACAGAGTTATAGCCTCGAGTGGCTAATATGTGTTGTGTGTGGTATTTTGGGGAACTCACTAAGCTTTATGCTTACAGTGTTTGGTGTTATTTGTTTCAGGTACTAGTGATGGCCGCGGGAAGGCGCCGGCCTGATCAGTACACACACGAGATTTTTATGTTATGAGATCTTGGGATTTTTTTTATATGTTATGGATTTGAGTTTCAAACACCGATGTTTTTATGAATACTAAATGAATTATGCTTTTATAAAATGCGAAAAATTGTTTTGAAATTTACGGTGTTACAAGTTGGTATCAGAGCCTTGGTTTGAGGGATTCGAGTACACCTTCGGGCGTATTTGAACCCAAACTGAGGATTGAGAAATATTTTCAAAAAGAGTAAAAGATTTTTGGAAAACGCATAGCAGAGTCGTGTGTACGATCAGTCCGCGCCCGAACGGTGATTTCCCAAGATACCCTCATATTATGTGTTATGATATTGATATGATGTATTCCCATGCTAGAGTAGGCTACGTACTCCTATTAGGACTAGAGTGGCCTGATTTGTGATGCCTTAGCCTAGGGAGAGGCGAGCTGCTATGAGATGGTTGAGAGTGAGTAGGTAGCAGCAAGGAGCTTATGAGAGATCTGTTAGAGAGTGGATTATGCATAATAGAGTACTTGGAACTTGGGATCCGAAGAGGAGGACTTGGGGTGTATTCTGATACAGTACGGACAGTAGTATTGGGCCTGTACTACTGAAAGCACCGGGGCGGTGTACAGCCCAAGTAAGAATCTTTGGAATGCCAAGGATCAAGGAGGGATGAGTTGTCGAGTGTAAGTATGCTCGAATGGATTCTAATTTATCGTATGTTGTATTTCAGAGGTAGATCATGGTGAGGACACGTCTTATGCCTGAGAGCAGTGGGGCCAGTGATGAGGAGATCCGCCGGATCATCCATGAGGAGGTGGCTGCGGCCATCAGGGCAGAGATACCAGAGATGTTCGGGTATATTAAGACCACATTGATTGAGACTTTCGAAGAGCGTTATGCTACTCTTTCTGAGGCTGTTGTTGCAGCAGCCAGCGCAGCTATTGCTGCCGCGAGGCCGCAGGGTGGTGATGCGTTGCTGTTCCGAGAGTTCAACAACACAAAACAGCCGGAGTTTGACGGGACCCAAGACCCGGTGGCGGCTATGAGATGGATTTCAGACATAGAGGGGTGTTTCTTTACTTGCTCATCTCCTGAGCATTTGAGAGTCCAGTTCGCGCTAAACCAGCTTTGCTTGGGAGCGAAGGAGTGGTGGAAGTTTGTGACGGCGCACTTTACACCTGTTGAGCTTGCGGCAGTGACCTGGGAGAGGTTCACTGCCATGTTCCGAGATGAGTACGTTCCCCAGGTGGAGAGGGAGCGTTTGGCCTAGGAGTTTCTGACCCTCAAGCAGGGTACTGAGTCTTTTACGGTGATTACCAGGATGTTCCACGAGAGGGCGATGTTCTACCCTGAGCACGTGTCTACTAAGAAGGCACGTATGAGCCGATATTTGAGTATCTTGAGGAGAGACATTCGGGAGTTCGTGGCAAACTCCTCATACCGGACATTTGCCGAGCTTCAGGCAAATACCCGGAAGAGGGAGATTGAGCTAGAGACTCAGGCTAGGGAGGAGGCGGAGTCTCAGGGGAGGGATCGGTGACCGGCACAGTCCCAGCCGGCAGCCAAGCGGGCCAAGCCCGCTGATCCCTAATCAGGGAGCCAAAAGGGTCGCACTTGTGGAAAGTGCGGCAAGGATCATGATGGAATTTGTAGAGTTGGATCTTGCTACAAGTGTGGCAAGGAGGGGCATATGGCCAAGGACTGCCCCAAGGGGTTTGTAGTGTGTTTTCACTTCAAACAGACCGGACACCGGAAGGCAGAGTGTCCGCAGTTGCGGGGATCAGCTCAGGGAGCACCTCAGGGATCTACCCCTGCCGCCATCAGAGCTACCGAGAGTCGACCAGTGAAGGCCGAGATGCCGAGGGCACGAGGGAGAGCCTTTCAGTTGACCGCGGAGGAGGTCCGCGCAGCCCCCGATGTCGTGGCTGGTATGTATTCTTTCGTGTATTTATTTTGATGTTGAGATATTATGCTTATATTATGTTATGCGTAGGTACTTTTCTTGTGAATTATGTACCTGCCTTGGTGTTATTTGGCTCGGGTGCGAGTCGGTCTTTTGTATCTTTGGCTTTTAGTCAGCATATCAGTATTAGTCGTGAGGCGTTGAGTCGGCCTCTAAGAGTTTCCATAGCTGACGAGAGAGTGATATATGCCACGGAGGTGATCCGTGGGTGCGTATTCGAGATTTTTGGTGTTAAGTTCCCGATTGATTTGGTTCCTATTGCGATGGGTGATGTCTGTGTCATTGTGGGCATGGACTGGTTGATCAGATTCGGTGCGGTTATCGACTACGAGCGGCAGCTGGTGACCATACGAGACCCCAGTAGGGGAGTTCTTACGGTGTACGGTGAGGGTATACGTTCTAGGTCAGCGTTTTGTTCGGCCGCTAGGGCGAGGTAGTGTCTACAGCAGGGTTGTAAGGGCTTTGTGGCGTATGTGATGGATACGCGGGTTGATTCAGAGAGGCCAAGGTCAGTTGAGGAGGTTCCGATAGTGTGTGAGTTTCTGGATGTATTTCCAAAGGAGTTGTCGGGTGTGCCTCCCGTGAGGCAGGTGGAGTTCAGTATCGATTTGGTTCCGGGGGCCGCGCCTATTTCCAAGGTGCCTTATCACCTTGCACCTCCAGAGATGCAAGAGTTGTCCTCGCAGCTTCAGGAGCTGCTGGGAAAGGGATTTATTCGGCCGAGCAGCTCGCCGTGGGGAGCACCTATCCTTTTTGTCAAGAAGAAGGATGGTTCACACCGGATGTGTATTGATTACCGGGAGTTGAACAAGCTGACGGTCAAGAACCGTTACCCGTTGCCAAGGATCGGCGATTTGTTCGATCAGTTGGATGGATCATCTTGGTTCTCCAAGATTGATTTGAGGTCTGGATATCATCAGGTGAGGGTGCGAGATGAGGACATCCAGAAGACAGCGTTCAGGACGCGATATGGGCATTACGATTTTGTGGTGATGCCTTTCGGGCTCACCAATGCCCCGACAGTGTTCATGGATCTCATGAACCGAGTGTGCAAGCCGATGTTGGATCGGTCGGTGATTGTATTCATCGACGACATTTTGGTATATTCGAGATCTAAAGAGCAGCATAAGGAGCACCTGAGGGAGATCCTCGGAGTTCTGAGATCGGAGAGGCTTTATGCCAAATTCTCCAAGTGTGATTTCTGGTTGCGAGAGGTCCAGTTCCTAGGGCATCTCGTTAACCAGAAAGGGATGTTGGTCGACCCGACCAAAGTTGAGGCAGTGATGAGTTGGGAGGTGTCGAGGTCACACTCCGAGATCAGGAGTTTCTTAGGGTTGACAGGTTATTATCGGAGATTTATCAGGGATTTCTCTAAGATCGCAGTGCCACTCACCAGGTTGACCCAGAAGGGTGTCGCTTTTTCATGGGGCCCCAAGCAGCAGGCCTCCTTTGAGACGCTTCGCCAAAGATCATGCGAAGCCCCAGTGTTAGCCCTCCCGGAGGGGATGGAGGACTTTATGGTATACTGTGATGCGTCGATCTTGGGGTTGGGAGCGGTGCTGATGCAGAGAGGGCATGTGATAGCATACACATCGAGGCAGCTGAAGCCTCATGAGACGAGGTATCCTACCCTTGATCTAGAGTTGGGGGTAGTGGTGTTCGCCCTCAAAATTTGGCGTCACTATCTGTATGGGGTTCAGTGAACGATATACACGGACCATAAGAGCCTGAAGTATTTGATGGATCAGCCTAACCTAAATATGCGGCAGAGGAGGTGGTTGGATGTGGTCAAGGATTATGATTGTAAGATCCTGTACCATCCAGGCAAGGCTAATGTGGTAGCCGACGCCCTGAGTCGCAGGGCGGAGAGCGCCCCATTGCGGGATGTATGTTTGCGGTTGACCGTGATGGCTCCGGTGTTGGACGCCATTCGTGGAGCACAGGCTGAGGCCGTGAGATCGGAGAACCAGAAGAGAGAGCGAGTTGTTGGATTGGTATCGAAGTTCATTACCGATGGTCGGGGGCTTATGACATTTCAGGGGCGTATATGGGTAGCGTTTGTGGGAGGGACGCGTACCATTTTAATGGAAGAGGCTCATCGGTCGAAATTCTCGATCCATCCTGGGGCCACTAAGATGTATTTAGATCTGAGGAGAGAGTATTGGTGGCCCTGTATGAAGAGGGATGTTGCGTGGTTTGTGGAGAGGTGCTTAACCTGCCGTAGGGTTAAGGCCGAGCACCAGAGACCGCATGGTAAGTTGCAGCCGTTGGAGGTTCCTGAATGGAAGTGGGAATAGATTACTATGGATTTTATCACCAAATTGCCAAGGACTGCTAGGGGAGTCGATGCAATTTGGGTGATTGTGGACAGGTTGACAAAGAGCGCCCACTTCCTTGCTATCAGTGAGAGTTCTTCCGTAGAGAAATTAGCAGAGATGTATGTGAGGGAAGTGGTATCTCGGCATGGAGTGCCGATCTCGATTGTTTCAGATTGGGATGTGCATTTTACTTCCAGATTCAGGAAGAAGTTTCACGAGGAGTTGGGTACTAGGCTGCATTTTAGTACCGCATATCACCCCCAGACTGACGGACAGAGTGAGCGGACGATTCAGACGCTCGAGGACATGCTCCGGGCATGCATGTTGGACTTCGGGGGGAGTTGGGACACATATTTGCCCTTGGCAGAGTTTTCCTACAACAACAGCCATCATTCGAGCATTGGTATGTCGCCCTTTGAGCTGTTGTATGGGAGGAGGTGTCGGACCCCCTTTTGTTGGGGAGAGGTCGGGCAGCGTGTTATGGGTAGCACAGAGATTGTGCTTCAGACGACAGAGCAGATACAGCGGGTCAGGCAGAGATTGTTGACCGCTCAGAGCCGCCAGAAGAGTTATGCGGATAGACGTCGATCCGAGCTCGATTTCCAGGTCGGTGATTATGTTCTCCTGAAGGTATCTCCTTGGAAAGGAGTGATCCGATTCAGGAAGAGGGGCAAGCTAGGGCCTCGGTATATTGGGCCGTTCAGAGTGATCGCGAGGGTGGGCAGGGTAGCGTATCGTTTGGAGCTACCTGCGGAATTGGAGTGGATTCATAATACCTTCCATGTGTCTCAGTTGAGGAAGTATATAGCCGACGAGTCGGCGGCAGTGCCGTTAGAGGACATTCAGGTGGATGCGAGCCTGAACTACGCAGAGAGACTAGTTACGATTATGGATCGAAAGATCAAGGTTTTGAGGAACAAGGAGGTGCCTCTAGTACAGGTTCAGTGGCAACATCGGAAGGGATCCGAATTGACCTGGGAGCCAGCGCATGAGATGCGGAAGCAGCATCCGGAGCTATTTTAGGAATGACACTTCGAGGGCGAAGTCAGATTCAAGTGGGGGAGAATTGTAACATATGGAATTTCAGGTATTATATTTATTCATTTTATTTTGAGTTTTGTGGAAGAAATCGGCGAGTTGGTGCGAAGACTCGCCGAGTAGAGACGCAATTTCTCAGCCGAATTAATGATCGGACTCGACGAGGCACATTGGTGGACTCAGCGAGTCTGCGCTGTGTAATGAAACCCAAATTTCTCGGGTTCGGGGCCTATTTAAAGGGCCTTATGGCCGTCATTTGTGCTCACCAGTCCCCAGAGTGAAACCCTAGTGAGATTGAGCGTTTGGAGTGAGATAAGGAGACATTGTTGACCTTGGAGGTGTTATCTAGCAAGGGAAAGGAAGCAATAGCCAAGGGGAAACAAGAGAATCAACTTCCTGAAGATCTGAGGTCCAGAACATCATGTTTGAGGTACTATTTTTCGAACCATTCTCTGTTATGGTGATGTTCATGTTGATTTAGGGCTTATTGAGCCCTTTTGTGGCTAGATCTAGTGCTTCCTTGGTCCCTTAAGCGAGTTAGGTTCTGGATCTGGACCCTAGGAGGTCCAGAGTGTCCCTTTGTCCAAGCTTTTTATGAATCCATGGAGGTTTTCGATTGGGGTCTCTGTGTTTGAGGTCAAAACACCATTTATGAGTCATTAGGTGTGTTATGAGCGCCAAGACATGAACTTTACATGATAAATAAGCTTGGAAGGACTGGATCTATGAATTAGTGAAGCAGATCTGACCTCAGAAGGTCGTTTGGGGTTGTACATGGAATGCACTCGCCGAGTCCATTTCCAGACTCGACGAGTTGGTGCGGGTTGTTCAGTGATTTCGAACCAGGGTTTGAGTAACCGAGTCGGGTGAGTGACTCGGTGAGTCGGAAGGGACTCAACGGAATTGGGTCCCCGTAGAGACTCGGCGAGTCCACGCCAGACTCGGCGAGTTGAGTTGACCGTTGACCGTTGGCCAGAGTTGACCAGTGTTGACTTGATAGGGTTAGTCAACCTTAGTTGGGAAAGTGTTAATTAGAGATGTATTGTGTTATAGGAGGACTATAACTCGGGAGATCGAGCACTAGTGATTTCAGGGATTTGCGAGTTATCGAGATATGCGAGGTGAGTCTTCTCACTATACTTTACCTTGAGTAGGTAATCAGAGTTATGTGACAGAGTATTTGTATGCTATATGTATGTTATGTGTTGTACTGCATTATTTCTATGTGATTTATGCTGTGCATGTTTATAGAGTTGGAACCGGAAGGTTCACAGAGTTAGAACCAGAGGGTTCACAGAGTAGGGTCCACGGACCCACAGAGTTATAGCCTCGAGTGGCTAATATGTGTTGTGTGTGGTATTTTGGGGAACTCACTAAGCTTTATGCTTACAGTGTTTGGTGTTATTTGTTTCAGGTACTAGTGATGACCGCGGGAAGGCGTCGGCCTGATCAGTACACACATGGGATTTTTATGTTATGAGATCTTGGGATTTTTTTTATATGTTATGGATTTGAGTTTCAAACACCGATATCTTTATGAATACTAAATGAATTATGCTTTTATAAAATGCGAAAAATTGTTTTGAAATTTATGGTGTTACAGCTAAGTAACTGCATCAAGTAACAATACAATCCATAAAAACCATAATAAGCTTAAGTCATCTAAAAGCAATTCAGAAAAAAAAAAATAGATATGTGCTTTTATAACTTATCTATTAGTTCCTTTTATTTTTAAATTGAATGTCTTTAATGCAGGTTCATCAATAAGCTTAATACCATCAATCCATTCCATTATAAGCACAACTTTATAGGTTCCGATATATTTTTGGAACTTTAACCCATTTCTCGTTCAGAGAAGTTTCTACCTCTTGGATAGCATAAAAAAAGACTATGCAATGTTGTGCATTGTAACAATTATAGAAATGAGCACTCCTGAAAGTCCATCACCACTTGAGAAAAAAATCATCTCGACAAATATGGAGTTGAAAGTTGAAACATACTCTTAATTATGTTAACGATCTTGATGATACCACTAAATCATCTTCAATAAAAAATTTTGGAAGTATCCATCGTTGGCGACATGAAAAAATATGTAGTTTTAAGAATGAAAAACATTGTTTACTTTTAATTGGATTTTAATGTCGGTAGAATTTTTGTTAAAGTACATTTTCATTACATTTGCTTTAACTTTGGTTAATTAATCTATTTTACATGTTGTCTATTGATTGTCGATTTTTCTCTTTACTATGTTTAATATGTATGAAAAGTACTTGGCTAATACAAGTATACTTTTACAAAAATATTCAACATCTTTCCAAAGTACTTAGCTAATCCTTTATTTTAAGAAGCAAAGATTTTATAGCATCGTACTATTATAACCCTTTTGAAAGTATCATTAAAAACATTTTATAGCATTGTACTCTCATAATCATTTTACAACATTGTATCTTATTATATCCTAAAAAGGTTTTCTGGAAAAAATAGGAAACATAATATCAATTATAGCTAGCATTCTACTTTAAGAAACCAACGTTCATACTTGGTACGATACTGATAACATTGTACTTTGTAAAAGGACCAATATTTAACTTTAAAGATCACTAAACACAGAAGAATATGTGTTCTACGTTTCCATTAACATCTTTCAATTTTGCAAATAACCGAAATTTTTTTCATCAGAAGATATTAAAACAAGATGCTTAATTTGAGATCAAATGAGTAAATCTATAACAATTAAGAATCATCAAACATAAAAACATATTATTTATATGTATTTTAAGTTGTCAACCCGTGTATCACAGGATTATAACCTTGTGTGTGTAATTATTCTCATAAACAATTCTTATAAACAGCGTAGTTCAATCTTTAGGTTTCTACAATAGTTCGTCATTTCTTTTTCATCGGGTCGGTATTCCTTCGTGATACATTCATTCCAGCAGTCTTCTGTGCGTTTGGGGTATATGTTTTGTTTTACGGTTTATCTCTCTATTACTATGGGTCTTAATGTTTTGAGGAGGTTTTCTAGGGTGGGTAATACTTTTTATCTTGGTGTTGTATAACTACGCATGGGGTTCATCAATAGTGTAACACCCAAATTTTTCAAAATAATTTTTCACATTTTATAAAACACATTTTCATTCATAATTGTTATAAAAACACCATTGTATCACATAGTCAAAACATAACATCACATCCCAAGATCAAAATGTAAAAACTCCTCGTGTGTGTACTGATCAAGCCGGTGCCTTCCCGCGATCCTTACTGGTACCTGAAACACATAACACAACACTGTAAGCATAAATGCTTAGTGAGTTCCCCAAAATACCACACAATACATATTAGCCACTCCAGACTATAACTATGTTTAACCCTCTAGTCAATGTGTCTCAGTGGGACCCTCCAGTCCCATAACTCTGTGGGCCCTCTGGCCCTAACTCTGTGGACCTTACGGTCCTAACTCTGAAAACTCTGGCACATACATAGCATAAATCACATAGAAATCACATCATGCAAAAGCATACAAAATACTCTGTCACATAACTCTAATTACCCCTCTATGTAAAGTATAGTGAGAAGACTCACCTCGGGTAACTCGGTAAAATCTCGAACTCTATAAAATCTGATCTAGCCTCCGCCTAATCATATGAAATAAACACTCTAAATCAATACATCTCTCAAGGCTATACTATTCCTCCTCTTAGTACTCTCAGAAAGGTAAAAGACCATTTTACCCCTCTCATGGCTCAAAGACCCTAAAGTTGACCAAACCCTAAAAGTCAACAAAAGTCAACTCCCCGGGTTACGCTGCGCGTACCACACATGTACAATGGGCATACCCGATGTCTTCACAGAAAACGGGGTGCGCGACCCCTTACGCCGCGCGTATTGGGATTACGCCCAGTGTAACTCCCAGTTTCAGACTCTAAGCATTTTGGGGTCTTAATCCGTTAAGACCCAAGTCCAACTTCTAGATCTGACCATTTATAACCCTCTTAATCCATAAAGTCGGCGACTTTAAGCCTTTGCATGGCTGGACAAGTCACTAACACCCATAATACTCCACTTCCTAACACTAGAAAGCTCAATACTCATGCTTAACCTCATATCCACGACCAAGATGGAAACTTTATGGATTTATAACACAAATACCATTGAAATGGGGCAGATCTAGGTCCATGGAGCACATTACACTCATAAAGTCTCCACCTTTGGGACTTTTAACCCTAAAATGGTCCATGAAACATCAAACCAAAATGAAGAGGAAAGTTTTGAACTTTATACCTCCAAATGCAGCTCCTTCCTCTATAGATCTCAGATCCAAACTTGCACTTCAAGCTCTAGCCTCCACAAGCTCCTCTCCTTCTTCTTCACTAACACACCAAGGCACTTTTAGTTCCAAAACACTCACTCTCAAGCTAAGGAAGATTGGGAGGCTCTCTTAGGGTTTTACTCACTGATATGGAGGCTGAAAAATGAGCCTTAGCATCCATTATATAGTGCACAAGTCAAATATTAGGGTTTGCATTTGGACCCATTACGCCCAACATAACCTTGGGTACGCCCAGCGTACCTAGGCGAGTCCGCGTCCAAATTAAGCACATGAGTACGCGCAGCGTACTCCCCAGTACGCCCAGCGTACTCATTTGCTACAAAAACTCTTTCAAGGGACCACTTTTGACAACCTGACAAAATGGAAGGGTATAATAGCTTTACCTGAATTTCGGGATGTTACAAATAGGAGCATTTATTGGTGATCAGTTATTATTTGGTGATAATTCCCTTGGATGTTCATTACTAATACGGGGTAGTTAGATTTTGGTATTGATGTTAAGCTAAAGATTAATATTGATGACACTTTTACCCTCCATAATTTGGGTGATCCTTTATTTGGGTGTTAAATCATGATGTTTTGAGGTTGCACGGGTGTGATATATATATATATATATATATATATATATATATATATATATATATATATATATATATATATATATATATATATATGTGGTGAGATATGTTGAGAACTCATAGTTTCCCGAAAACTAAAGGTGGAACATTAGATCAAAATTCATTTGTTAAGGGCAAGATCGTCATCTTACCAATCTTATTTAATATTTAAATTTTGGTGTTATTAGAAAGAATAATAAAAAAAAGTCTAAAAGTTAACATAATAAATCAAAATTTTGGACTTTTTTTTATAAAAACAATAACTTTTTATTTTTTTAAAAAAATGCAGATTTTTTTAATTTTTTTTAGAACACGTGAATTTTAAAATATGAAAATAAAAATATATTTTTAAATAACTACAATGTTTTTCGAAACAATAAATTTTTAAAATCAATAAATTAAAAAAATAAAAGTGGAATATTAAAAAAAAACTATAATTTTTTAACCAAACGTTTTAGGTGCATATATGCATCTTTTTTCAAGTGTATATATACATATTTATTATATTACAATATTTGTAAGTAAATCATAAAAAACTAATTTTTATTTATTAATGTATTAACATAATAGTACAAATATTTTATTCGATACAAAATAATATATAAAAAACAAAAAATGTTACAAACTTTCAAAGCATTTTTATGTCTCCGTGTCAGATTTCGATATTTTCTTCAATTTATCACTTTTCGCCTCTTTAATATTTTCCACAAATTCTTCCAAATCTAAAAGAAAATTAAAAAATTGATTAATGCAAGAACATTCATAAAAGTACATATGTATATATATATATATATATATATATATATATATATATATATATATATATATATATATCATGTAAGAACATGTGGTTGTATCTTTCAAGATTCAAATGTGAAATTCACAAGACAATTTTAAAGAATAATTAGCGAAGAACACTCATACAAAATGCTTGCTTGCATATAGATATAATTCATATGTGATTCACTTATGATTTACATGTGAACCACATGTAATTCATATGTGATTCACTTGTGATTTACATATGAATCACATGTAATTCATATGTGTGTCACATGTGTTTTACATGTGATTCTTATGTGAATTAAATGTGATTTACATGTGAATCACATGCAATTCATATGTGAATTACATGTGATTTACATTTGAATTCACATATAATTCATATGTGATTCACTTTTGATTTACATGTGAATCGCATATAATTCAGTTTGTAAAATTATTTGATTAATCTGGAAAAGGTACAAATCACAAATCAGATTCAATTTTGCTATTTTCTCCGTGCAAAAAGACATGAATGCCCTTCTGATCCTTATCATTGAAAATAGCTCTAGAAAGTCTATATAGTCTTACCTACCATGACGATGCCTTGTGATGCCATAAGATAATATTCCTTCTAATGTTTCTATGTACAAATTTGCCTCTTTTGCATTACGTCCTGCAAGGGTTATCAAATATTTACATAATACATAAATATTCCTTCAGATATTTTAAGTATAATGGATGTTTCTTTTTCCATTGATACATAAAGAACAACTTATTAATTCAAGTAATTCAAGAAAATTAGATTTTCCTTATGAAGTCTTAACTTTTTACAAATTTTCAGTTATTTTGCAAATAAACTGTCTAAATGAGAGTAAGTAATCATTTTATCCTTGATTTCCAACAAAAAGATTTCACAATACATTAAGCCAGGTTTTTGGCTTAACCTATTAAGTCATTCTATCTAAATTACGTAAAAACGAAACAGCCATATATAGTTTTCTAGATTAAATGCTTAATCCATAAAGCTCATTAAGCAAAAAAGAAACAGTTATATAAGTAACATGTTCCACTAACTCCAGAACTTTAAAGCAATATATGTTAAAAATTTCTTGTAATAACTTTTAAAAGTTGAAGTGGAAGATAATTGTGGTACCTCAAGCATATTTCTTAAAAATTGTTCTTCATAGAAATAATCTCTACGTACAAACACAGAAGGTAATTTGTATGCCAAAGCTTCACTAAGAGTTCCATATCCAATTTTTCCTGAAACGATTTATGTCAAATGAGTTTGGAATGCAAAAGGAGAGAAAAAAAATTATATATTTTTATCACTAACCAAGCATGCAGTTAGATGTAGTCATGACATCAGGGGTATACACGTGTTTTTCCAGCTTCTTGAAACTGTGAGAAAGCTCCCGTTGATCATCATGTGCCCCACAAATCTAAACCATAGAGGTAGATTTATGAACTCAAATATGATCAACTCCGTACTTTACCAATTTATGAAATCAAATGCTCCAGAAAGGCCATTAATCAATTCCTCATAAGGAAGAATTAGGATCAAAGAATAATGGTTTTCAATTTCAAGTCAACCTAATTATTCATAGTACTAGATTGGGGAAATTCGATTTTAAACAAATTATTAACCATTGAGGTAGATTTTCAATTCGCCACGGAAAACAAGAAATTCAAAGATCATTAAATCAAATATTCATAAATAGACAAAAACATAATCTGATAAAGCAATCATCAAAACTAATGTATTAGCAACATACCTCTTTTGACGCTCAACTCATACATGAACAATTGCATGTGTTCCATTTCTCCGATTTCAAAATAGGATCACAAATCTTCACTCCAAATGATAAGTAGAGAATGAAATATCGGTTGCAAAATTCATTGTGGTCGATCGTTAATCTGCACTATGTGAGTTGTGGATCAGGGCATGTTGTGGGATCGATCAAGAATGAGATCGAGAGATCGGCCGATTATTGTACAATTGTGCACCAAATCTGAATGTTGCACAATCCTCCACATATAGTAGTTCATTTTTAGTTCTAGGTTCTCAAGAATATATGAGGTCTCAAATGATCATTCTCATATATATATATATATATATATATATATATATATATATATATATATATATATATATATATATATATGTGTGAAAGATCAGAACTCAAAAAATGGTAGGAACCGAAAGGACAAATCTCGAACGTTTATTAATTTAATTGGATGGTTTAGATCTAATATGAAAAAAATGATTAACCTTTATATCATAAGGGTTATTTATGTAAATACGGGAAAGGTGGAGGGTGATTAGATAAAAACTAAAGGACATTAAGGTAATTCAATTTGTATTTGAACGTTACCTCCAGCAATTCATCCGACGAACGAATCATGTGACGTGCCTAATCGCCCCCCCCCCGGACACTTGTCAACCTTATATCAAGTGGGGTTTTTTTTTGTTTTTCCCAATTTCATTTTTTAGCTAATAACTTTTTTTTTCTTTAAAAAAATCTGAAAAAATCAAAATTCTTAAAATTTAATTTTCTACAAAATAGCACAGTCATGAAAATTTGAAAAAAAAAATTATTAATTTTTATATTTATAAAATACCCAGAAAAAAAATCTTCAAAAATTATAAAAATTTAAAGAATGCTTCTACTCACTATTCTAATGACTTTGTAAAAATAATTTTAAAAATAAGGTGTTTTAGATATCCAACTTGAATTTAAAAGATTAAAAGTTTTAAAAAAATATTGAACATAATATGATACAAATAGAAATGATTCAAAACATTTATAATTCAAAAATATTATGATTCAATATGTTTATGATCTTTAATTTTTTATGATCTATAAATATTTTGATTCAAATATTTAATGATTCTAAATTATTATATTTTTTATGATTCAAAATTAAATGATTCAAAAATATAATAATCAAAATGTTGTATTAAACAAAAACTTCAGTTAATTTAATATATTATGATCCAAATTAATATGATATAAAAATATATGATACATAATATCGTTATGATTCAAAATATTATGATTTATAATTTTATAATCCAAAAATAATATGATTCAAACAAAAATATGAATGAAAAATATTATTATCGTTAATATTCTTCTTATTTAAAATTTTGTAATTGTTAAACATTAAAAACTTAAACCGATATTTAGCTTAAAAAATCATAAAAAATAAAAAATAAATAAATAAATAAAAACAAAAACACCCTACTATCTTCAAGTATGTACTAAAGATATTAAAAAAAAAACAAAAAAAAATAGCTTTTTTCTAAAAAACAAAAAACTATATATAAAAACATTAAAACCGAACATATATCTATTTACAAAAAAAAATTGAATTTTTTTATCGGAAAAAATAATAAAAGAACAAAAAAAATGAAAAAAAAATAGAAAAAATCTCATTTAAATGACGTTCCATTAACGTTCGCCGCACATGATTATTCCTCCGAGTCTGTATTATGCTCGATGCACGTGCGGTGTGTGAACACGTTACGACCAAGTAATGTGTTGACGTTTGTGCCCTTGACGAAATGATTGGTTGAGAATAGTTCCTGCGGTTCTTACTAATTTTTGGGTTATATATATATATATATATATATATATATATATATATATATATATATATATATATATATATAGAGAGAGAGAGAGAGAGAGAAATTAAATATCCTCCTACCATTTGTTCCTACTTTTCCTCCTACCATATCAAATGTTGACAAGTGGATTAAATGATTATTAATTTCATTAAATGTCTAATTAAATGTGACACATGTCAACATTTGATATGGTAGGAGGAAAAGTAGGAACAAATGGTAGGAGGATATTTAATTTCTCATATACAGAAATTAAATATCCTCCTACCATTTGTTCCTACTTTTCCTCCTACCATATCAAATGTTGACAAGTGGATTAAATGATTATTAATTTCATTAAATGTCTAATTAAATGTGACACATGTCAACATTTGATATGGTAGGAGGAAAAGTAGGAACAAATGGTAGGAGGATATTTAATTTCGCATATAGAGAAATTAAATATCCTCCTACCATTTGTTCCTACTTTTCCTCCTACCATATCAAATGTTGACAAGTGGATTAAATGATTATTAATTTCATTAAATGTCTAATTAAATGTGACACATGTCAACATTTGATATGGTAGGAGGAAAAGTAGGAACAAATGGTAGGAGGATATTTAATTTCTCATATATGAGAAATTAAATATCCTCCTACCATTTGTTCCTACTTTTCCTCCTACCATATCAAATGTTGACAAGTGGATTAAATGATTATTAATTTCATTAAATGTCTAATTAAATGTGACACATGTCAACATTTGATATGGTAGGAGGAAAAGTAGGAACAAATGGTAGGAGGATATTTAATTTCTCATATACAGAAATTAAATATCCTCCTACCATTTGTTCCTACTTTTCCTCCTACCATATCAAATGTTGACAAGTGGATTAAATGATTATTAATTTCATTAAATGTCTAATTAAATGTGACACATGTCAACATTTGATATGGTAGGAGGAAAAGTAGGAACAAATGGTAGAAGGATATTTAATTTCTCATATTTGTTCCTACTTTTCCTCCTACCATATCAAATGTTGACAAGTGGATTAAATGATTATTAATTTCATTAAATGTCTAATTAAATGTGACACATGTCAACATTTGATATGGTAGGAGGAAAAGTAGGAACAAATGGTAAGAGGATATTTAATTTCTCATTGGTCGTTCGTAATCGTTGGTTGCTTTGATGAATTTTTAAGTTGAGATGTAGAGAATTTGGTTGCTGTTTCAAGTGCTCTTCATTGAAAGTTGGATACTTTTCTACAACATGGTGTAGAATCGAAACTGATGCAATAATGTTTTTTTAAAGATTAAATGCATTTAGGTATAATAATAATAATAATAGTAATAATCACTGCCTACTAAATCCAACAACCTCTACTGTCTACACATTAAATATAAATTGTGCCGTCATACAATTGCCGTCTAGCGGAGTTTTCCATCTTTTTAAACTACTCAATCTCAATCCCACTTTTAAGTTTATAATTAATCCCATCGTTTATGTCCATTAAAAATTTATTTTAAATCATCTCATCAAATATTCTTTACGTAAAAAGCGGTATTTTCCATGGCCAGCACATTTTTCTAATAACAAACTGGCAAACCACTAACTGAACACAAACAACACAATCATTTGCTCCCATTTCAGGCCTGCATGTCGCTACCCTCGAAACCCAACAGAAATAACTGAACACACACGAAATTACCAAAATACCCTCCACTCTCTACTTTTGCATCATATACCACACATACCCTCAACGAAACCACAGGCAGAGAGAGCTTCTGAATTTTTCCTTTTCACACAGACACTCTCTCTCTCTCTCTCTCTCTCTCTCTCCTTTTGTCTCCCTCTCTTTCTCCCTCCCTCCTTCCTCTTCCCAAAGTTGTTTCCCACCAAGAAAAAACAAAGATGGGATGTGGGAAATCAAAACACGCAGTTGTCACCGAGACCACCATCGTGAAATCCACAAAATCCGATGACGGGAAAGAAACCCGCAAAACCAAAACCGTCACGGAGAAAGGCGACTCCATGTCCGTACAAGAAGTCGAAACAACGACATCTGTTGTCGAAGACACCAAGAAGGAGACCACCACAACAAAAGTAGACCCCATCGGTACTGCCAATGTGGGGGCCAGTGTGGCCCCCACATTGGCAGACGAAGAAGTCGCAAAAGAAGATGAGAAGGTCACCGATGTGGCCCCCACAGATGACGTGGACGACGTCATGAAAGCCGTGAAGGAAGATGAAGAAGTTAAGAATTTGGATACCACTGATGCGGTCCCCACATCGAATGAAGTTTGCACGGAAGTTGTGAAAGATGACAAGAAGAAAGAATCCACAATGATAGATGAAAAGGAGGCTAAGAAAGATAATGCGACTCCCACATTGAGGGAGAATGTTATGGAAGCCACATTGGTCGTGAAGGGTGACAAAAAGTTTAAGGATTCCAAAGAAGAAATGACCTATGAAACACCAATGAAAGCCACCGAAGATTTTCCGATCACCGAGTTCACAACCCCAAAAGTCCAGGAACTAAAGGCCAAAGAATCGACCAAAGTGGAAACAAAGAAAGGTATGAAACTTATATGAATTGAAATTCATTATAAATTAATATCTAAATGGTCAAAACATATAAGATCTTGATCACCTCATATTTGTCCTAGCAAAAATCAGGTGAGAATCCATAAATAAGGTTTCATCTTCAAACATAATGTCACCTTCTGTCTTTGTTATTCTAGGGACATTATGATTTATCTCCCTTATATGACGTGTTCCCTTCTAAAATATATGATTAAAGGATCGTTTATCATTAAATCTTACATGGGTAAAGAAATTGAATATGTAGTGATATCCGGATAGAGTGTTGATATAAATGAGATCAGTTTTATTTTAGACGAATAAACTGTCCGTATCTGACTAAATAATCACTTTACAATCTACATTACATTCCAAGTTTCCAACACAGTTTTTACAATATTAAATGTTTTTTAGCAAAATTTATTAGTTTGAACATTAGAAGAGTTTGGTGGGAAAAATAATCAGCAAAAAAAGGTAAAGGTTGTTATTGTAATACTTTAAGCAATGTTCTTTTCTTTTTGCTAAACTCATTTAATTATTTTTGAACAGATCGAATAAAAAAGAAACAACCACTTATAACTGTCAAAATTAAACGATTCACTAAGTTCTAGTGAGAAGATTTTCATTTCTTTTTTCATTATATGTTGCAGAAGAAGATGTGAAGGTGACAGGAGCAGACATTGCTAAAACAGAGACCTCACCCGCAACAGAACCTAAGAAGGTTCCCACCACCGATGAGGTGCATATTTTTCCTTTATTTACGTCTTTTTTAAAAGTCAATCATGTCATTTTTTATTATCAAAAGCATATTTCAGTATCAATTTATAACATAAGATCTTCAAGTAAAATATCAAATAGACTAAACATATGTTTCTTTTGGGTGAAACTTGTCTTTATGATAACTCTTCTACAATTTTCATTTTTAGGCAAATGTTGTGGAAACAAAAGAGAAAGAAACATGAGATAAAAATGAAGGACAAGATGAAATCCTGGACAATGCATAAATGTGGCTCACGTCATATCATATTGTCGTGGTTTAATGTAATATCTTTGGAAAGTTGCTATATTTTTAGATTGTATACTTCTAGATCTACTGTGAACATACCTCAGAGATTACAATGTATGACATTTAGAAGTTTTCAAATATCCAGTTTCGTTCTTCATCTTTTTACTACCTTATTTATTTTCGAACAATACAAATAATGTCCTATTTGATTAACTCGACTAGAAAGTTTTGCGTTATTGTCATAAAAACCCTAAAACTGATGCCTTACGTTTAAAAAGTTACCTAAACTAATTTTGTATGTTTTAAGCCATTAAAATCAATAAATCTATGTCAAAGGAAAACTTTCGTAAAATTTTGAAGTGGTCATCCGGTAATGTCGGCTGATGTGGATTTTGACCATGTAAAGGTCATAGTTATGCTGAAGTGGAGATGCCATGTGTACCCTAGCTTCCAAACGTTGTCCTTAACACCCCGCTCCCGAGTTCAACTTAAAGAGAAAAAAGAAAGAAAATGGGAGGAAATGAGAGGAAAGCAAGAGAGAATGGTGCTCCCGAGTTTCATTAAAGGAAGGAAGTGGAAGGAAATGGAAGGAAAACTTTCCCTCCTACCTTTCCTCCCGATTTGGGAGGATTTGAAAAGAAAGAACAAAATATTTAACTTTTCTTCCATTTCTCTCCAACTCGGGAGCACAAATGACAATTTTTTTTTCCTTTCATTTCTCTTCTTTTCTATCCTTACTTTCTTTTCTCTTCTCTTCTTTTCTTTGCTATAACTCGGGAGCAGGGTGTAAGAGTATCACCTCCAAAATCAGCCTTATCCATCGCCTTCAGTATGCCAAGGGAGAGGAAAGAAGTGGAAGTATGTAACATCATCTAAGCACTGCCACATCAGCATCCCAGGTGTTGTCTATGTGGACAAGATTTAGGCCACATCACCTCGATTTTACCTTATAATCTGTTCCATTCCCTTGTTTAACAGGTAATTTTATGGTTCAATGCCTTAGAATGCACAAAAAAAACACTAGAGTTTATGAGGTTTTTATGGCAATATGCAATAAATTTGCAAATAGAATGGAAGAATTGTCTAGTTTACTAATTTCATCCATAATTATAATTTATAAATACATCTTATCACATGAAATCGTACACACTGAGAGAAAAATTCTTCAAAATAGAAAAGAGGGTAACTTTGGCACACAACACATATATTATACAAAATCAAAATTCAATGGCATGGCTTTTGCATGGATTTGAAAGATTTGTTCTGTTATGAAGAAAACCATTGTACCTTACATTCTTTTCTATCAGATTATCGTTAATCTATGCCTTAGAGCTTGTAAATGTAAGCAATTTTGCACAGATTTCGTTCAGTGTCATCATTCAAAATGTATTTTCGAATCATCCAACAGAAGATTCCTAGTTTTGTACATTTTTATTGGGGATTTTGTTTGGTGTGGATCAATATGACGAAAACTAGGGCTCTACTGCCAATTCAAACTCGAAGAACACCCGATCGATCCACCTACATGTCGATGAAATACTACATGCTAACAGATTATACAAACTGAGCATTCGTCAAGGCAAATAAATTGCTTATTGATATGACTAATTTCGATTACCAGCTTCAATTAACTCAGAGAGCAGAGCCACAAAAGGGGCAAAACCTGAAATCAGAATCGACCTCCCGTGCGCAGAATTGACATCGGAGGCTTTCCGATGGCCGAAAGTCGGAAGAAATCGGGGATAACGACGGCGGATAGAAAAGGCCGCAATTGTTGCAGTGCATGAGTTGGTCTTTTCCCGGCCACCGCCAAACCGGGACGAAAAAGAGTTTTAAGACGTTATTGGTGTCCACAAGATCCGCCGGTGACCGGCAATTGATACACCTTCCCGCTTCTTGCTTCAGCACCTGACGGACCTCTCGAGTAACTCCTCCTACGAAGAATAAAAACATGCTGCATATGTGAGGAAATCGCGTTGCAATTATATGCTGTGAGCATGAGTTTAGATTTATAAAGACTCAAATTGGAGGTTTCCGACTCAAATTGGAGGTTTCCGGAGGGTTCTACCAAAAGCAGGGTAAACTCCATTCAATTTATTTTTACTATCTATGTTTTCTATATTTTTTTCTAAAGAAAGAGAGTTTTAAATAAGAATGGAAATGGGTCGGGTATGAAACGGTGTTGATTATCCCTCGGATTTGGCAAATGCAATCATGGCCGCCTTAGCACATCAGAGAAGTCTACCGTATGTTCATGATGTTCATGCGTAAGCATGTGTCAGCGGCTTTCCCATACCATTTCCCCATTTCTATCCTCATTTCCGACCTATCCCCAACTCATCCCTGATCTAACAAGATAATAAAATCAACTTATACAAAAAAAAAAAATCATGTTTAATAAGTGATAAAAAAACAAAGGCCATAATTAGATAATAATTATATCAATCATAAACTCTAACAAGCATTAAAAAGAACGAAGTGATGATATGGTATAAGGACCGTCGAACAAAATGATGATTTAAGAACTCTTGGAATTAGAAATATAATTTGTTATAGAAACTTTCTCTCACATGGTCTAATACAAATCAATTCATTCTTAATGGACTTATTTCATATTTTCTCTCTCTCTCTCTCTCTCTCTCTCTCTATATATATATATATATATATATATATATATATATATATATATATATATATATATATATATATATATATATATATATATATATATAGAGAGAGAGAGAGAGAGAGAGTTAGGTTCAAATGTTTTCACTATCTATTGTGTGCCCGTATTATTGATTCGAGACCAATCATTTTAGTTATTTTAAGAAAGTAATTAATGCATATTAAATGTTGAAGATGTAATTAATACCTATTATATCTTCAACATGTAATATGCATTAATTACTTTCTTAAAATAACTAAAATGATTGGTCCAGAATCAGTCATGCATGCACACAATAGATAGTGAAAACAAAATAACCTAACCCTATATGTATATATATATATATATATATATATATATATATATATATATACACACACACTAGCCGTTTACCCGTGCCAAGCGACGGGTGCGAATAGTTTTTTCTGAAATTAATTTCTACAGACAAATTGTTTTTTATATCAAATTTGAACCGGTTTCGGTTTTTTTTAAAATCATTTTATTTGACCAATTTCTGTTATAATAAGTTCAGTTTTTTGAAGTGAAATTTAATTACAGTTTTAAGACCGGTTCGGTTCGGTTATATTAGAAAAAACAGAGAAGAATAATTTCATCCATATATTAAAACCTATTACTAAATGACGGTTTGGTTTTAACCTACCTGGTTCTCAAAAAATTTTGGTCGGTTTTTTTCATTCACTTAAAAAACGATTTTAAATACGCACTTCTAACCGGAGTGAGCAATCGAAAAATGATATTGTTTTTCACAAGGGCATAAATTGATAATACTAACTTATCAAAAGTCTACTTAATATATGTTTAAAGAACTACTGAAATAGTATATAAATTTTAATGTAGGTAAATTTACAAGAGTATCATAAAAGTAGTTTATAATGAAAATATGTAAATTCAAAAGTGATGTTTCTTTCTACCACAATATCCATGTTTGAGTCTAGTTATTAAAATAATAATAATAACAACACTCACATCTACTTTCAAACATAATTTCCTCAATTACCACTTCTCATATCGACCATATGCTTTTTAAGTTAATATCTCATAACTATTTTCATTAAGAAGTTGATAAATATTTATATTTCATTCTATAATAATTTTGACAATAAATAATTTTTGTTAGACATATAAAAAAAATAATGCTAGTTTTTTCTTTAATTTAAAAATAGAGTAAATTACACGAATGGTCCCTATGGTTTAGTGTAATTTGCGCATTTGGTCCCTAACTTCTTTTTTTAACTCGGAAGGTCCCTAAAGTTTGTTTTTGTTACGTGCTTGGTCCTTATCTTATCTAAAAATACTATTTTGGCCTTGATTTTTTAATTTATATTAGATAAACACACCCCAAACTCACCCCATCACCTTACCTTACCTACCCCACCATTTTTTCCTATTTAAATAATAGTCTTTTTAGATAAGATAGGGACCAAGCGCGTAACAAAAGCAAACAGTAAGGACCAAGCGTGTAACAAAAACAAACAATAGGGACCTTCCGAGTTAAAAAAATAAGTTAGGGACCAAACGCGCAAATGACCCCAAACCATAGGGACTATTCGTGTAATTTACTCTTAAAAATACGATGCCTTCACTTGAAGCTACTCGATGTAAAGGAGATTAGAAGACAAAAGAAGTGGGGAACTTGTAACAATCAACACAACTTCATTGTAAGGGCAACATCAACAATTGTAGCAAAGAACCATGGTTTTGTGCAACAATAGCTTGAAGGAGTACCACCTACGTACCAAGAAAAACTGATAAAGAGGTTTGGATCAACAACTAACTTCAAGCACATGGGCATAATTGTCCATTCTTCACATGAGAAAACATCCTTGATCATATGATATTCATCCAAATCATGAATTCAGTTGCAACACCAGTATCATCTTGAACTCTAGAAAATTTGATCCAAAACATGATAACTTGAATGAAAAACTAAAAGAAACACATGCCAAAAAAAGACCACTTATCAAAAGCGACCCACCCATATATCATACCACAAATAAAAACTTAAAAACTCAGAGGAAGAAACTGCCCGCATACACAGAAGTACTAAACAACCTAAATGTCTTCTACCCTTGGGACAAAGATACACACACACCAAGCTCACAGATTATAATTGTGTATTTGGTACACCACCAATGAAAATAGTTTATGTTTAGATGGTAACTACAATCCCCTGAGTTGGGCGATTGAGGTGGCTAAATAGATGTAATAAGCACGATTTGTCATCTCTTATACAAAAGATAAACAATTAGGGCCAAAAGAAAAAAATTAACCATTATGTTCAATCTATATCAATGGTTCTCAGAAGAGATGTCAGTCTGCATACTCCACAAAAAAGAGATCAGCAAATCCAGAAGATCAAAAGGATCACAAAAATACCCTATCTTCCCTTCCTTCATCATATTGATTATTCCATTCCACATAACTGATTATAGTATTCCTCGGTGTAGGCCCTGAACAATGAGAGTTCAACAATCAAAAGACTATAAGATTAAAAAGAAATGCACAATAATCATAATACATAGATAATTAGGTTTTTTAATACCTTAGTTCAGTATGTATATGTTTTTTTGTTAAACCAAAGAGAGAAAGAGGGAGAGGGAGTGGACAAACAATGTCAAACTGGAGTGAAAACCTCAATCTCATAGCATTCAAATGTACTTCCTTTAATGCAACTATCAAAGCCAACGCCTATCTGATAGGTATTCCAACTTTTTGTGTCTTCCCAATTGTCTACCTAAAACTATGATATGGTTTGAAGTGTCAAAAACACAAAAAAAATAGCATGCCCCTTCATTTTACTTTTGCGTGTACTTTGTTTTTGCATCTATTAGATGAATCTCATATACATAGTAGCTTAAAACCCCCATAATTATTAAAAATAGTGACTTTCTGTAGAAATAAATGAAATAGAAAGTGAGAAGATTACCACCATGACTGGACTCATGCATATAACATTCAGTGACATAAATATACACACATGTATTTGTTCAAAAGTTAAATTTATGTTCAATAGATAGAGAAAACTAACCGTGTAAATAAGTATCAAGTGATTCCAAGATGATAAACTCATAATTGAAGGACGTATTGGTCACTATGTACAAAATAACCTGTCAAATTTATTATAAAAAAAAAAAGCAATAAAGCTGAGAACCAACAATATACAAAAAAACATAGATGGCTCAAAAGCTCATCTTCAAGATTGAATTTCTCAAGAGACACGGTTTTAGATGGAATATGTAAAAAAGTACAGATGAAATTTGAAAACAAATAAACAAACCTCCAGACCAACATCGAACAAAAACCACCAGAATATCATCTATACCCACACATCCAACAGAAAAACGTATAAAAAGACATAGATGACTCATTTCTCCAACAAAAATCAACAATACGAACCTGGGAAACAAAAAAGTGATGATGGTCGCGTGGTCGTGAGGTTAGGGTTTCAACAGGTGCGGTGGTGGAGCGGTGTTGTGCTGGTCTTACTCTTACTATGTCACTATTCTTTCAAAGAGATGGTCATCGATGAGTGGATCGAGATAGTTGATGACCAGAAAAGAGAGAGAGAGAACGCCAGAGAGAGACAAAGGTTAGGTTTCAAGTGGGTCTAAGCAATGGTGCTATGGTCTTGACTTTAGAATGGTTCGAGGTGTGCTCCTGGTATGTTGTGAGACTGGAGCTGGTGTTCCTGACGGCTAATTAGGGTTGGAGAGAGTAAGTGATGGTTGAGAGCGTGAGAGTCAGAAAAAGAAAGGATAAAGGATTTGATATACATCGGAAGCGGTAGTATCAGTTTATTTAGATAACGATAGATCCAGGATTAAAGGGGGGCTGAGTAAAAAAAAAACTGTTAGTGATCACAAAATATTTCAATGCATAAATTTATTGCACAAATCGCATAAGGAGTTATACCTCTGAAAATTCAACAAAATCTTGTAAATTCTTATTAAGGTATATATATATATATATATATATATATATATATATATATATATATATATATATATATATATATATATATATATAATGTCATCAAAGCGGGGGCGGGACGGGTTGGGATTGTTATACCCGGCCTCGGCCCTATCCCCGGTTTTAGCATAATGGGGATCCCCGACCCCATACCTGACACCCCGGTTTTGCGAGAAATACCTTCCCCAATTGGGGCGGGTTAACCGGGTTCCCCACCGGGTCGGGTGAAATTTTCATGCCTAGTTTTAAACACAACGGTTAAGCTAGCAACAAGCTATGTCTTTTTTTTTTTTTGAAAGAGCTAGCAACAAGCTATGTCAAAAACCTCATTTTTGGATGTTAAAACTAATTTTTTTAAAAACAACGTCTATAGATTTTGGGGTCATAACATTACTATGTCTTACTTGTTGGACTCTATCAAGGAGCTCCATAACTTTTGGCACAAGGAAACCAAAAGTATCAAATGTAAAAGGTATAAACGTGTGTTGATTTTCGATGCACGCTTTCTTATGTTTTGCCACTTTGCATGATGCGGATTTTAAAACAGTTTGTCTCACAGTGAAAACCTCACTTCCAAGCCTACAAAAGGGGAACCCCTGTTAAATCAATACATGCATGTATTTTATAAATCATTTTGGTAAATTACCTCATTCATTTTTTCGTGTAGGTGCTAAAATGCACATTCAGTGTTTATTTTTCAAAAATTAACTCGTATCATCTCTCGTTTGATTTAACTTTGCACGTGTCATCCATAAAAGATGATTTTGTTGCGAACTAAGTCCATGCTAGATTTGAAATTACCTTAATTGATTTATGATTTTAGTTTTCAATTAATTTGATTCCTTTATTATGACTTTCCCGAACCCATCTCCGCCTTCTTCACTGCTAATGATCGGGAAGAAAAACATATAAGAGTATACAAGCACTATTCTCCATCTCTCCATCTCTGACGATCCACTCCCCTCTGGACTATGGGTACTATCTTCGTCGGTCCCTTCTAAGTTTTTTGTCTCCGTCGTTGTTGCCATAAGGGTCATGGTTACTGTTACTGTTATTTGAATCCAAACTGTCAATGGAGGTGTTGTCAGAAACATAGAGGAGGAAAGTCCATATGAATCCCATTGCAGAGGGGGATAGGTGGTTTATGGTGGGTTCTACACATAGATAGAGATTATGCCGCCAACTAGGATTTCGAACCACCGCCTAGGGTTTCAGATCGAGCTTCACCGCTTGTTTAGGTTCAGTAACACAAGAGATGAAGTGTACAAAATGAAGGGGTGGTTGTCGGAGATCCAATTCTTCACATTTGGTGGATTTTAGCATCATCGATATGAGGTTCCAAGATAGTAGTGAATTCGGGGTGACCGCCAATGCGTCTATCTAAATCATTTTTCATTCCCACGACTTGTGGTTTTCGATTTACAGGTTTATAGTTTCATTTTCAGGTTTAGGGTTTAGTTAGATTTGATTCCAGGTTCTACGTTTATCAATTTTATGTGGATCGTCGGATTTTGGGGAAGGAAAATTGTAGAATGGGTTAATAATGGTCGAACATAAGGCCGATCTGCCAAAATAAGTGGTGGTAGAGAAACAGGAGTGATAGGTGGTGATGATAATTGGTGAAAGGTGGTGATTTCTGGTGGTGATAAGTGGTGGTTATCGGGGTTGAGAAAGAAGACTAGGAAGAAAGATGGCAATTGATATAATAGTGGTGGTGGTGGTGGTGTTTATATTTAATTAAACAATTTCTTTTAATAATTATTAGTTAATAAATAAATCAAAAACTAAATAAATAAGGGCAAAATGGTATTCATATGACCGAATGGATGAAGCTTGTAAATTTTAAACTAATGAGGAATGGTTTGAATTAAGTTTTAAAAATAATGACTAAACGTTTATTCTGGCATATACACAATGGACAATTGGTCTAATTTATCCAAATGAATAGAAAAGTTTCACTTAAATAAATCGATTTGGTCTTATTCGAATTCGGACTTAAAAAAATAAATATGAATAGTTCAAATTAAATTAAAATAAAATCTGAGCCAATTAAATTATAATTTGATTAGATATTTAGAGTGTTTTTTTCCCTTTTTTCTAAATTAAAATCATTCCAAACAATTAGTTACTCTTAGAAGAGCCTGAAATTTTGTTTAAACATGTTATTCCATCCTAATTAAACTTCAATTAATTTGATTGATCCATTAATTAGAATTTAGAGAGATCATCTTTACCTTAAACTTCAAAACTTAACACGTGATAATCTCAACAGATTAGATATATAGAACATTTGAATCTATATTCATACCATATGAGATCAATAATTAGATCACTAATTTTGACATTTAGATGGATCAAATGATTATCAACTATTGAAGATACTCAAAACTCCATTAAAACCTTCATAGCTTCATAATTTACCAAATTTTACTTCAATAGAATAGATGTAGAACACTAAAATCCTTACCCAAACCACATTGAATCATTATTAAGTTAGATGGATCAATTAGATTGATCTATCATTGCTAGAATACAAATCAATGCTTCAAGGAACAAGATGATTATCTTATATGTATTACACAATATGTATCACACAGTGGAAATATATATATATATATATATATATATATATATATATATATATATATATATATATATATATATATATATATATATATATATATATATATATATGGGAGAGTTCAATTGAAAAAAAAAAAGGTTGAGAATTGGGAAATCATTCTCAGCCACTCATTTATTTTTGCCGCAAAAGCCTCCGTCCTACCAGCGGAAATGAGAAAAAAAATAGACATGTGTTTTCCAACAAAACATATTTCCTTAAACTATGCTAATCATTACTTTAATATATACAAAAACATAGTCTTTTTCGTTTTTTTTTAATTTTAAGAAACTAATTTTATCGAAAAATTATTTTAAATATACCAAAATTCATGATTTTTTATTCTCTACAAATAAACATCCATATTGATATAGTTTTAAAATAAAATAAATTTTTTTTTTATATTTTCAGCTATCGTTATTCATATGTGAATAAAAATGAATCAAGTTTTTTCTACAGTACATTCGTTATTCACTTATGAATAAAAACTATGATTAATTTTTTTTTTTACATTTTAAGTATCATTCATATATGAATATAGCATATACTAAACATAGTATATTCATATTTAAATATTAGACGATTCATTCACTTGTGAATATTACATAGTATATTCACTTGTGAATATTAGATGATATATTCACTTATGAATATTAGATAATATTTTCATATTTGAATATTACATAGTATTACATGATATATCATATGTGAATAATACATAGTATATTCACTTGTGAATATTAGATGATATATTCACCTATGAATATTACACAGTATATTCACATATGAATATTACAATGTGTTTTCACAAATATATATATAATTTTTATATGTTATTCATATATGAATAACATCTAGACTTGCATATTCGCTTTTTTGTTTTAATAATCATATACTGATTCAAGCGAGAAAACAAATTCATATATGAATATAATGTGGTAATTTAGTTTATGCATTTCATCAAACAGTTGGAGTGCATACAAGTTAACTATTTTAAAAATGTTAAAAACATCAAGTTATCAATTCCAAATCATAATATACTTCCGATTTCAACTTCAGATGCGACACCTATGTCTGATCGATTTCTCATTTTGATTTTGATTTCCGAAAATCAAATTGGGAACCTGTGAGTATCGATTATGAGTCCTTCAATGTCGACCGTGACTGCGAGTCAAGAACTCCGATTCCAATTTCATGAACAACGAAGAAATTCCGATTCCAACTGATTTCGTTTGCGAATCTGGGAAATTCCGGTTCCAAACTTTAACAAATCGATGAAATTGATGAATTTGGATTGTGAAATTGTCTTGAACGACGAACCTCCCATCTACGAATATTGATGATTGATTAACACTAGATGATATTGATGATGGTTTAGTTGAAGAAATTTGGATGATTGTTGAAAGTTGGAGGAGAGATTTTGAGGATGAACGAATTGTTATCGAAATCTCTATAGTTACGTATTTGACATTGAAGGTTATTAACATATTTACAAGTTTGTCACCGTGTCTTTTTATGCTTATATAAATGAGTGGCTGAGAATGATTCCCCCATTCTCAACTTTTTTTATTTTCTCAATTGAACCCACCTCTCTCTCTCTCTCTCTCTCTCTCTCTCTATATATATATATATATATATATATATATATATATATATATATATATATATATATATATATATATATATAAAGTCAAAACGTGAAAGTATTCATGAATCACTTCACCAATAAACATCCATATGCAGGTAAATACGAAACTAGGTTTTAAATCTTCTAAAAGTATGATCTAAAATCTAAATATAAGACTAGTCCCTAAAATTAGACATTTTGAAAATGGTACCTTAACCGGAATATTCTTAATATGTGTGGTCATAATGTGAATAGGTAATGACCATTTAAGCCCCAAATTTAAATATCTATGATAGTATCATCGTACTCTCAAATGAACTTAAGCATAGAATGAACCCAACACCATAAGATAAGTCCAACATAATAAATGAGTTAAATCATAATAAATACAATAATGTTTGAATACAATATATTTAATGGGCCAAAAAAGTGTAAACATGCCAAATACAAAAAGTTGGTCCAAGACACAACAGATTAAAACCAAACTTAAGAAGGGTAATAAAATCAATACTTATTAACACATTTTGATTTTATATTAAATCCAAACTTAAGATGGGTAATAAAATCAATACTTATTAACACATTTTGATTTTTAGATAAGTATTGATTTTTTAAAATCAAATTAATATTAAAGAATTTTGATCATATACCAATATAGTTCAAATTTCATTTATCCACGACTTTCCATTTAATACAACTATCGTATAAATTTTCCATCAAGTGAATTCTTTAAAATAGTCTATAGACTTCGTTTTTAAAGTAATCTACGTCTTAAATAGAACACTTTGTTTTGTAAAATAGTCTATAGATCTCGTCAGACATGGTTCTTTATACAACATCTCACCCCTAGGAAGACATAGGCTCTTTGAGCCTTGTTGCATCTATCCAACTATTCGATTGCAATTGACACAAAAAACAAAATGGGGTCATAATATCATATGTGGGCACCACAAAGTGAAGATTTATGGATTCGAAGATCATATATAATAATATATGGATTTATGGATTCGAAAATGTATATGAGAAATTAATATGAACAAATTGTTTGAAATTATGAAGGTATAATAGCAAGTTGGTTATTTTCTTTTATTCCATATTGGTGGGAATAAACATCTTGTAGCTTTTATAAATTTTTTCCTTGATAGACCTTCAAAAGCTTTAGTGGATCAAAGGAATATGCCAAGCCTGCACATGCATGCCTAGCACTAATCGATGTCGTGAGTGCGCTATTTAGGCGCACGGCGCATCAGTTGCTGAGAGCTGAGGAACTTTTATTTTTAGCAGTTTCGGGATTGGTTGACTCGATCCAAATTCGTTGGGAGCTGTGATTTATGCGCACGATGCATCGGTCGCTAGGAGTCGAGGAGCTTTTATTTTTAGTAGTTTCGGGATCGGTCAAGTTAGACCGAATTTGCTGGGAACTGAGGAGCTTTTATTTTTAGCAATTTCGGAATAAATCGAGTCGGGCCGAATCCGCTTCATTCAGGATATTCTAGATGGCCCAGTAAATGGCTTGCTTGGAGAGCAAGGTGATGCCCTAGGGTTTCTAAGGGCCGGCCCATAAGGGTTTTCTGATGCCTTCTAGGTTTTGCGAAATCTATAAATATAAGTATACAACTCTTTAGGAGCCGTATTTTCTGCTCAAAAATTAAGAGCTCTCTCTCTCTCTCTCTCTTGGCGATTTTTTCTACTTTCTAAGTATTTACTTTGCGTTTATTGTTTTTCATTGTTGTTGGAAACTCAGTAAATCTGCATTAAATCTTGTGGTTTTACTCTGTTGCTTACAATCAATAGAAGCGAAATAAAAACTTTTAAGGACAAGAGTTCATTATGTGCAGTTATTCCACGATCAAGATCAGTCGTCAACAGGTCGGTTTTACATGATTGTCTTGTTTTTAATTTCATTCAACAACGGGGCAGTCTGCTTCTACTCCTTTCTTAGAGTCAGATCTGTTCTAGACAAAACTTGGTAATTATAATAATAATAATAATTAAATTTATTTATCACAATTAATCAGCAAATAATTCTCAATATTATTTATCAATTTCTTTGCGTGTCTATTAGATCTGATTTTCAACACAAATAATAATATATAGTATTAACTATTAATACAAAGCAAAATAATAATAACAAATAAATAAAAAGACAAAATAAGGATAGATTTATTTTTTACAAAGGGTACAGTTTATTGTTGGTAAAAATCACTAAATCCGAAAAGGGATTAACAGTTTATTATTGGTAAAAATCACTAAATCCGAAAAGGGATTAACAGTTTATTATTGGTAAAAATCACTAAATCCGAAAAAGAATGTATGAAATTGTTAGCGTTGTATAGTTTAATTATATGTTAAGTATATATTGTAGAGGTGGGCACCACAAAATGAAGATTTATGGATTTGAAGATCATATGTTGTCATAAATGGTTTACCCCTATGTAATAATGCTTTCTTCGTGGTGTCTTTAACCCCAGACTCCCAGAGAGAGGATCGAAAGAGAAGAAGGAAAACACAAAAACCCTAATAACATCTGATCAATGGCAGAGGATCTCAATTCCCACCCCTTCAAAAAAGGAGCAGAGGTCGAAGTCAGCAGCAACGACAACGGCTTCCGAGGAGCCTGGTATTCCGGCACCGTAATAAAATCCAAGAACAAAAGCAACAACAATCATTCGATACTAGTGGAATACAAGACGTTAATGGCGGACGAATCTGGAACCAAACCCCTCCGTGAAACCCTTGACGTTGTTCAGTTAAGGCCCCTTCCCCCTCGCGAGAAACGCGATAGGAATTATAAGTTTAGCGATGAGGTCGACGCCTATTACAACGACGGCTGGTGGGAGGGAGTCATCACCGCCGTCCTCCCCGGGAATCGGTACTCGGTTTTCTTTAGAGCCACCAGGGAACAGTTGGAATTCAACCGGTCGGAACTCAGACTTCATAGGGAATGGGTCGATGGTAAATGGGTTCCACCAGTAGAAGAACAAGTACAAGAGGTACATACATGTATATGAATTATAAATTCTGTGATTTGCCATAGAAGTTTATGTGATCTTATTTTAATGAAACCAAGAATTGGGGAATCCATGAGACAGATACGAGGGATTAGGTTTAGAAAATTCCATCATTTGACCTCTTCTAACAGTTTAAATTAGGTAATCATCTCCGTGATTGATTGAAGTAAAATCCAACACTGTAGGAATGCAAGTGTCAAATAAGCGTTGAATTAACGAATCAGATTGTTTGTTTCTTTTACTGTAATACAAGATATGCATACTGAAACGTATTTTGCTTCAGGTGTCGTTGTCTATAGAGTTGAAGATTAACAACAAGGATAGATTCAAGAAAGGGGCATTGGTGGAAGTATGCAGTGATGAAGATGGTTTCCAAGGTGCTTGGTTTGCTGCTACAGTAATCGAACAAGTAAGTTCAGGAAACTTATTGATTCAGTATAATTCATTGAGAAACGATGAAGATACAGAGTTTCTGACAGAAGTGGTTGATAGCAACCACGTACGTCCTCATCCTGGTCAAGAGACTGTTGACCATTTCCGTGTGCTTGAAGAAGTTGATGCTCTGTACAATGATGGGTGGTGGGTGGGTGTGATTTCTAAAGTTGTTGGAAAGCAAAAATATGAGGTTTTTTTTAGGGGAACAAATGAGGAAATGGTGTTTAAACAATCTGATTTGAGGCGACATAAAGAATGGATCTCTGGAAAATGGGTAGCTTCTAATTTGGTAGGTATTTATAAGAAATAGCATGTTTTATTCATCCATCCTAACTATTTTGATGATTTGGTAGTACATGAATTGATATTTGTTGACCGATTAGAGGTCTCTACGTTTCGTTATCGATCATCTTGTAACATAGATATGTGGCTTGCGCATGCCCGAAATCAAAGGGCATTAAGGTCTTTTCATGAATGACATATCTTCTACAATTATGAGTTAAGAAAGGTTTTTTTTGCTTTCATACAAGGGTTTGGGATGATACGAACTTGGTTAGAAGAATGGCTAGTGGTGTGAAAAGAGCACAATACAAAACAAATAAAAAAATAAATAAATAAAATAAAATAAGTAAAATAAAAGAGAGATACTTGTGGTAGATGCAAAATTATATAAACAAGTAATTCATTATAGTATTGCTAGTGTTAAAGTTTTAATAAATAAAATAGAGGGTTAATGACCTAGGAGGGTAACGAACTTTGGTCCTTGTTCATATTTAGGTAACCATGTTTTTTTTCCATATATATTTGACCATTGAACTTGTTTGACATATTCAAAATATGGTAATATGACTAGTAACTTCCGGTGATATTCCCTTATTATGAACAAGCCAAACAAGTTTACTTGTCAAATGTATACGAAAAAAACATAGATACCTAAATATGGATAAAAACTGAAGTTCTTTACCTGTTTTATGAAAATAAAAAATGGTTACCTAAATATGGACAAAAACTAAAAATCCTTCCCTGTTTTGGTAATATTGGGTTATTTACTCTAAGTAGTCATAAGACTCACTGATGTGACATGAAATCGGGCTATTGGGTCTTGGTGTCAATCTGGAGTAGGTGTCGTTAGTGAGTTCCTAACTTGATTCCCAACTACCATCAAAGAACAAAATTGTTAGAACCATCTCAGGACTGTGCCTAGGAGCGGCTCTTAGAATCGTCTCAGGGTAGTGTCAAAGTGTCAGGCTTCGACGGTCAAGTTAGACCGATGTGTATAAAGAGATGGTTTATCATATATGGATAATCATCTTGGTGGGAAGAGTATATGAATATAATGGAGGAATGAGAGATCCTCTTCATGGAGGAGGAGGTGTTCTATTTATAGATCTATGTCAATGGACAATTAGGTTAATCTTGGGCTAGCCTAGTTCATGCCCAACTAGTCGTGGGCTAGGTTGTGGTGCTAGACCTTTAAAGCGCAGAATGCCTAGTCCCTTAAGCGCATACAACCTAACCCCTGACTAACGACATTAACTTCTGAACTACAACCCAAATCTAACACTAATACCCAATGACCCTATTCCATGGCATATCAGTGTGTCTTATGACTACTTGCACTTAACATAAAAAATAATAAAATAATAAAAAAAAATAAAAAACCAAAACGGGCTTTTCTCACATTTAGGTAACCATGTTTTTTTTAAATACATTTGACCAGTAAACTTATTTTTTATGTTCAAAATAAGGTAATATCACCTATCTTTATCAGTCATATTACCATATTTTGAACAAATCAAACAAGTTTAATGGTCAAATGTTTACGGAAAAAAAACATAATTACTTAAATGTGGACAAATACCAAAGTTCGTTACCCTCCTAGATCATTAACCCAACTTAAGGACACCTTACATTTCATTTTTTTTTTTAAATTTACAATGACGAGTCCAAATTCTCAATTAATATAAACAACATTATGGTGAAATGTAAGTGAGTAGCATCACGTAAGTAGTGGTATCGTACACCCATGTATAAGACTTCTATTTAAAAATACAAGTGATAGATAAAGGATATATTCATATGAATAAAAGTGAAGTTATATGGTAAAAAAAGTCTGTTGTTTTTGTTAAAGCATATTACCACAATAGGCAATGCATAACATGTAGGTATTGATGATGAAAAGAGGATACAAGTATGAGTTAATTATAACTTAAGAGTGAAAGTATACCATGGAATAGTTTAAAGGAGGTCCATTTTTATATATGGTGTTTTGAATGCATATACATTGATTTATTGGATGAAAATGATCATAGATAGAAGTTCAATCTTTGGTTAGAAAGGTTGAAATGGGATGAACTTTGTGTTGTATCCTTAAGGGGAACTATGTTTGTCGATCATATTTAAAAGCTAACACATGTTATTTAGTATCTTATATGAGTTTCATATTATTATAATTGTAAATTATGTGTATGAAAATGTTTAAAAAGGAAAAAACGGAGGTGTATTACTTACATAGATTCTGAGACCAAGTTTGATATTTTTAGATTGGTGATATGTAGTTTGGGGACATAAGATAACTTATGAAGGGTTATAAAAAAGGGTTTGTTAGAGTTTTGTTAAGAGAATTAAAAGCAAGAAGTTGGAATATATCGTAATGTTTGTAAATTATATTAGGTGTTAGGGTGGAAGGTAACCTTACCCTCAAAACCGTAAGACTATAGTTCTAGAGTGGATCACTACAATTGCATGAGGTGAACTAGAAAAGGGGTATCAAAGCTCTTTCATGTGTGGAGAAGGTACAAAAGCATGTATTGAAAGACTTAATAGGATTCTTTTAAGGTGGAGAAGGTACAAAAACATATCTTGTAACATCTAATTTTTCAGGTATTCGATTTTGACCCTTGAGTTATGATTTGTTTGCAAGATTGGTCCCCAATGGCATTTCCGTGATTTTTTGGCTCGTGTGCGTACGTTGGACGTACTCTTAGTATGTTGGGCGCATGTAGCCAGAGTGCAAACCTTAATTTTTAGGGTTTGGACCCTATTTAAGCACTTTTATGGCCTTATGCACCCTCTTATCTTTATCCCCTTTCCTCATTTTGAAACCCTAAAGTGTGTGAGTGCCTTGTGAAGCTTGAAGAGCCTATTGGTGTCATTTTGGAGCTCTTAGAGAAGAAGGAAGAACCTTGAGGTTGTGGTATTTCACTCAAGGCCTTGGAACCAACATCTACTTCCCTTTGTGCATCCTTTGGAGTTATAAAGTTCCAACCTTGATGAGTATTTCATATGGATCTAGTTTTAGGTTAAAATTTGGCACTTTTTTGTCCAAATCTTGATCTTTGTGAGTATGGAATACTCCAATACATTTAAGTTGTCCTTCCAGATGTTTTAGGGTGTGTTATGTCATAAAAATGTGATCTTGGACATTGATTTCTTCCCATGCATGGTCTAAGTTGTCTTAATGGGTCGAGAAGTTAAGGTTTTTGTTATAAAGGTCTTAATAGCTATGCAAAACCATAAAAGTTAGAAACTTTATGGTTAAGATCACCTTTTAGGGTCTAGATCTGGATTTTGGACGTAAGTTCTTAAGGATTAAGCACTTAATGGATAAAGTTGAGAGCAGCTGCGTACGCTGGGCGTACCAAGGGGTACGATGCGCGTACGTAGCCAACTCCCTAATTCTGGCCAGCCAAGTATTACACATCGCGTTCATTTTGTGTACACCTAGCGTACTCATCGAGTCAACTCGATTGACTTTGACCTGGATTTTTACTAGGATTTAACCTAGGGGCATTTTAGGTATTTTGACCTGTTTGTTGAGATTGTGTCATTGAATTCATTAATATGACTGGTAGAGTTAATCTCAGGGTGGCGTGCTATTCCGTTTTCTTATTTGTTTGTAAGGTGATTTTTCTCACTAGATTAATGGGTCGAAGACACCAATGTCAACCCATTACTTGTTATGGGGAATGCTAGTTGTCTCTATGATACTTACATGAAAGACCAAGATTTGACCCTGACACTTGTATGTAAGACCGGGATTTGGCCATCGACATTGCAAGGAAAGACCATAACGGTAGCCCATGGCACTTATATGTTTTGGTATGTGGTATTTTGAGGAACTCACTAAGCTTTGTGCTTGCAGTTTATGTTTATGGTTTCAGATACTTCCGGTTTGAAAGGGAAGAACCCAACGTGATGATACAACATCCTCCTCTCATGATTTCCACATTTTGAGTAATTGTACTCTATTGTTTTGAATATTATGACTTGATGTTGATTTTGAACAATTAATAAATGATTTGATAGACTTTAAAATAAATAAAAAAATATTACTATTTTCGGGACGTTACAACTAAATGATAAAGTTGGTGTGAGAATATAAAGACAAAAACAAGATTACCTTTTTTTTGTGGAACTCATAAGGATTTTTGAAGTTAGTATTGAAGGTGGAATTTGGATATTTTAGTTTGGTATGCTAAGTTTTTTTTTTTTTTGGTTCAAGTAATTTGATGAGTTTGGTATGAAAAAAAGGGGAAAGTAATAGTTGAGAGGCAGAATAGATAAACTCATAGCAAGTTCAGATGACACAATGGAAATAGTAGGAGTTAGGGAGGCGGAAGACAAGATCATGATGATGAAAGAGTGGTCAAATGGACTATGTAATTTGGGAGAGAATAAAGAAATTGAAAATGAAGTCTTAAAGTAGATGGCTAGTTTCTTTAAAAGTTTTCTTTTACTTACTTTTTTGATTTTCGATCTTTCTAGTATATTTAAAAAATACAAAAAAGCTGCACATAAAATTATAAACAAACAGACCATTTTCGAGTCATTTTCAACTTGAAATTCTCAACCCTAACCTTACCCGTTTCATTTTTGTGTCGTGTCATGTCCACCCTTTTATTTAAACTGACAAAAACTGACACCACACTAAACCCGACACGACGAAACCCGTACACGAAATAAATGAGTTTGAGTAAGCTATTTCAACCCGTTTAAATAAACTGGTTGACACGACTCGACATGAAAGTTAAAGAGGTAAGGTTAGGGTTGAGAACTTCAACTCAAAAATACTCATATATATATATATATATATATATATATATATATATATATATATATATATATATATATATATAGAGAGAGAGAGAGAGAGAGAGAGAGAGAGCGCTAAATTATTTTGTTTCTTACATTTATTGTATGCTAGAATGCACCAATAGGAATTTAGTAAATTAAACAATTATTTAATTAAATAAATATAAATATTAAATGATTTCTATAATTATATGTATATTAAATGATATCCATAATTATAATTCTCTTTTTATGGTAACTAATTAAATCTGTCATTAATGTCAGCAATAACATTCTTTCTGAATGAATTCACATCTAGGTTTTTTATATGAGTTCATATTTTGTTTCAGTGCTCACTCACTTAAAATACAATAAAGTTGCATGGAATATGAAAAACGAGTGTATTCTACTAAAATACACTCTCATTCTGCTGGAATACACTCTCATTCTTTTATATATGAATTTATTCTGAAAGAATATTATTGTTGGCATTAATGACGAATTTAATTGGTTCCATAAAAATAAGTTATAAGTATGGATAACATTTAATATAGATATAATTAATACTAAATTTCTATTGGTGCATTTTAGCACACAATAGATGTGAAAAACATTTAAACCTCTCTCTCTCTCTCTCTCTCTCTCTATATATATATATATATATATATATATATATATATATATATATATATATATAGAGAGAGAGAGAGAGAGAGAGAGAGAGGTAACATCTGACTTAAGTCAGAAGATTGTAATCAATGCGATCGATAGCATTGCGCTCGTTGTTAAAGCAGTTAGTAGCTAGAAATGCTACATGCTAAAATGTGATTATATCACATTAGAATATGAAGGAAGGTATAATCCATTCTGGAATTTGACTCTAAGAGACTTGAGTATAAGCGTTGCATCATACGATGATAGGTCATTAGAACATGGCCCATCGGTCTGTTACAATAGATAAAGGAAAGTACTTATCCTAAGAAGAAGAAGGAGTCACAATAAGGATTTATTTTGTAACTCGAAGGTTACAATTGAAAGTACAACATAGTACGAAGAGCAGATGCAGGATTGAGCACTACCTGCTATCGAGAAGTCCAAGAGTTAGATACTCTTTCGAGGAAATATAGAACTTACAGTTATTACTTAGGATGGAGAGATAACGTATGGAGTCAGTATATGAATCCTGTTTCGTTGATGATTCCGGGACGTAATCATCCTAAGGGGGAGATAATTGTAACGCCCGTAGATCCGGGCTAGTCAATTTAGAGACGGTAAGCATCAAAAAAAGAATTTTTGATAGAAGATTATTTATAAGGATTAATATTAACTAAGTTGTATTATATGTTACAAGGATTTCATACATATAAAGAACGCCGAAATCCGAGTTATAACGAAGAAGTTATGACCTGTCGAAGTTTCGCGAAAGAACCGGCATGACACAGCGCAATGTAAATAGTGAATTTACGTTAGAGCGATATTTGGCCTTAGCGATCTAAATAAAAGTCGTAGAATACGTTAAACCAAGAACGTGCATAAAAAGAACGTCTAAATCTTACTTCGGATGAGGAAGTTATGATTTTTCGAAGTTTCAGCATTAGTAGTATGCAGCCCGAAACTCGAGATTGAGGTCGAGTGATATTTAGCCAAAACTTTCTAAATGAGAATTGAAGATCTCATCAATAGTATTCCAACGATAAAAAGACAGACGAAAACGAAGTTCAGGTGAAGGAGTTATGAATTTCGAACGAAGTTTTCCTATCCCGACCTACTAAAAATAATATATAAGTAATATATTTATAATATATTAAAAATGAAGTCAAAATTAGCCAACGGAGTCTAAATGATAGTTGTAGAGCATAATCTCATCTTCACGTCGATATAAAGAATGTCGAAAACGGAGTTCGTATGCGAAAGTTATGAATTTATGAAGTTCGGGGCGCGAACCCCAAAGTTGTGTCAGAGACCACGACGTGGCAAGCAGTGCCACGACGTGGCAGGTCTTCTAACACCTCCGGGAGTCCCCTATACGCAACTTGAGATGACGCATGCAGTGACGATCAAGCTCACGACGTGGAAAAAGGTGCCACGACGTGGCAAGGGCAGATTTTGCCCTATAAATAGATTTGAAGGGCCAGTCGTTTAGGGTTGCTATTTTCTCTCCTCTCTCTCCCGTTTTACCTCGATTTGTGTGCAAGAAATATCCCGAAGCCCGAAGATCCTAAGAAGAAAAGAGTTTCCAAGCCGAAGCTATGCCCGCGAGGAGTCCGGTTTTTGTGAAGATCTTCCAGATCTACCGAAGAATACTACTTCTACAAGCCGTAGTGTTGTTTGATCATCTTCTGATCAAGTGAGTGTATAGTCCCTTTCATAAAAATGATTTTAATACAAGTATTGTTTGAATGTATTAAGTATATGTTTGGTGTGAGTGTGTAGTTACTTTCTTCTAACACATAGATATGAAGTATCTCTATAAAATACGTGTTATGTGTTATATGTATATTATCTCGTTATTTGGAATGGGTAAGTGTGTATGGTTGCTTTCTGTTAACACACATATATAGATTATACTCTATAAAATACGTGCTATGTGAATATATACTATTTCTCATGTGATATAAGTGTCGAAAGAGTTTGTTATACAGGTTTTATGTTGTATATAAACAAATATATTTTATCTACAAATATGTGGGTAGAACATGGGTAGATAGTGATGTGTGATGAAATAAAAATGTTGAGAGGCCTCGATGTCATTGTGATCCAATCATCTAGTGGAATTTAGATGACGACCACGGACTCTTTCTAGACAGTCCCGTGGAACACCAGCATGCTCATAACATGTAGGTGTTAATGAACTTGGGTGTTCATTTGTTGTATTCCATCCCCCTCATGGTTGCCTTATTTGACTTATATTGCTAAGGAACCCCCGAAGCATGTGTTGTCGCCCCGATGAAATATTCTTAGACTAGTTCCCTTGTGTTAGTTGTCTTAGGTACGTAAAGTGAGAATAACGGGAATGGGTAATTGGGTTATTATTGGTTGATGAAATTAAATTATTTATTTATTGTGGGTTGAAAACCCTATATGCTCACCAGGCTCCCAAGCCCGACCCACTCAGTTTTCTTTGCATTACAGGTAATGGCACAAGAGTATAAGTTGGTGGACTTGACGAGAGGTTTTGGATTATAGATCAGTAGTTATAAATAACTGTTGTAAGGTCTATTTTGTTATGTTTATGCTTTTGGTCTGTATTGAACATGACATCCCGAGATTTTGTTATATAAGGAAAATACATTTCTTTAAAGAATTGCTTTGATAAACTCTTATCATATTTTGTTTTGGGAACAAATTCCGCAACCGTTTTCTTTAAACGATCACTCTGATTTATAAAACAAAGCATAAACAAATCGGTCTTTTCTGGCCGTGAAATTGGGGATGTCACACAAGGTGCCCAAGAGATTGCACCCCGCGCAACCAGAACTCACATTTGGAGAACTTTATAAAAAGTCTACCCCCCACTTAGATTCAACTAAGTCTTCACGGTACGTGAGAATTGAAGGATCCCTAATCCTTCTTACTTCTTATTAGTCCACTACCGACAATCTGAGCTTACCAACGCTAACGATCAATTACCAGTCAAACCTTATGATCGCCCATCCTCTGAAACCTTGAAGAGTACTCTTGAATATGGTACAGTCTGACACCTCAGACCATCTCCCATGCTGTTCACTGAAGACCTTAATCTTCACTCTAGCTGACGAATCCTCGTTCTCATTTCCAATCTTGCAGTACCACTGAACTCTAACCGAACACAGCCCATGCGAAAATACAATTCTCTTGAACATCCAATGACCAACCACTTATTCATCTAACACCCATGACTGACACTACCCTCTTCCTGTCACCAGTTATGTCCTAGCAACGGTAGTGCCTTGAACTCCAAATTTCATCCATAAACAATTACCGACCATACCTGAACAATGATAGAACCTCTGAACGCTGAATTCATTGGAGAACAATCACTCCAACCCTGATCGAGTATCCTCTAAATAATACTCCTGCACCGATCTTGACAAAGATCCGAAATGATAACGATACACGCGGAACCCGCTCCGCAAGGTATGTCCCTCTGTGGGTTCATCAAGGACCTTTCGGCATGGAGGATGGCATATATGATCCCTGATAACCCAAACACTAGCAGAAAACTGACCTGAGGTTTGACTTATCCAAACTAACTCACAATTCCAAAGCGGTACGTATCCCTAACATCCATCTAGTAGCAATAGAAGATGACATACCCGCAACATCTAAAGGAATACTAATCACCTTCTACTGACATGATCAACCTTGTTACCCTGAAGTAGCCTAAACCCTCAGAGCGACAAACTCCCTTGTGTACTGTCTTCTACGTGTTGCACTGAATCCGGCCCTGCTGGCCTTTCACCTGATGATCAGAAATCATGGGTCTCTTCCCGGGACCCTTACTATACGCACCTAGCACAAACCTCTCTTCTCAAAGTGCTCCAAATCGATCTCACATCTGCAACTTCATGGAAATAATAACCCTCAGGGTCTGACACCCTGCCACGCTCACTAACTCACTTGCCAATGGCTAAGCTGCAGCAACTGGAACATCCTCTGTCCCCAAACTGGGTCACAAACTCTTTCATGAAGTTTCTCAGATTCTCCAAGACTCTCACTGATTCGAGTATGGATCCTGTGCTTTCAGTTGTACGGGCCCAATACTACCTTCCACACCTATCCATACTTTCCTCAACAATCCTCCCGGATCCTCCAAGTCACTTCCTCAACTGGTACACCCAAGTCTCACTGAGCCTCACTACTAACCCACTAAAACATATCCTAGGCTTTCCTAGGTTCCCGAACTCACCCAATCCTCAGCTGCTGAAAGATTCCCAGTAATGTCAACTAGCTACCTCATGAATATAGCCACATGCAACAGAGATCAAATAATCCTTCAAGTAGCAAACTCATCCCTATAACGGTTAGACTCAAACGAGAGCTGCACAATAGGGTCAAATCTATCACTCTAAGATTATCCAGCCTGTGCCACATGTGACTTAGCATATTCACTTAATAGCTAACTCACATCACTGAGAGTCCCATAAAGCACAAAGCAAGCAGCATTCAGACAATGGAAAATCTAACCATCATATTCCAATCAAATCATTCTATCCTCTAATCAGGAATCTATACATGCAATTCAAAGGCTCATACAATCAGGCATAACCTAAACAGGCTATCCTATCACTAACTGATTAGTACTAGCATGCAAGTCTACAAGCACATATAATAGGCATATAAGGCATCCTCCTAGATCCTTAGCCCTAATCTAGCATGCAGTTCTCATAATCATATCAAATCATAACATATCACGTATGGGTATCTTGGGGAAAACTTACTTGAGCTCGGCTGATTGCACGCACCACACACCTTGTTCTTTTCAAAGTTCTTTTCTCTTTTCATATTCTTTTCAAACTTCTTTTATAAAAGGGTCTTACTTTTGAAAACTTTCATACCAAGTCCTTAGTTTGAGTTCAGACACACCCAGGAGTGTGCCCGAATCCCTCAAACAAGGCTCTAATACCAACTTGTAACATCCCAAAAATACAGGCCAAAAATTTCATTTTTATTTATGTTATTACATAAAACCATCAGTATAAAAACATTCATAATAAGGTCTCATGTCAAAACCCAAGTGATAGAAATCGAAAACATAGTATCATAAAACCATATCAGAGCGTAATCCCCAAGGATCTCATGTGCGAAAAACATAGTGTGATGCGCTGTGATCGAGCCGACTCATTTCCTTTGAAAACAAAGTACCTGAAACCAAAAATGAAAACCGTAAGCACAAAACTTAGTGAGTTCCCCCATCATACCACATACCATACAATCACATAGCATACATACTGTCGGGCAATTTTGTGGTGCCCGACCTACCCGATACGACCATTCTGGGGTGTCGACCTACCCGATACGACCATTCTGGGGTGCCGACCTACCCGTTTCAAGCCATTCTGGGGCGCTGACCTACCCATGTCAAACTGTAACGCCCGTAGATTAGGGCTAGTCAATTTAGAGACAATAAGAATCAAAAATGACTTTTGATGGACGATTATTTAGAAGGATTAATCTTAACCAAGTTGTAGTATATGTCTCAAGGTTTCCAAAAATATAAAGAACGCCGAAATCCGAGTTATAACGAAGAAGTTATGACCTGTCGAACTTTCGCGACAGAACCGGCACGACACAGCGCGACGTAAATAGTGAATTTACGTTAGAGCGATATTTATCCAAAACAATCTAAATGAGAATTGAAGATCTCATCGATAGTAGTGCAACGACGGAAAGACAGACGAAAACGGAGTTCAGACGAAGGAATTATGAGTTTATAACGGAGTTTTCCTGTCCCGACCTACTAAAAATAATTTATAAGTAATATAATTATAATATATTAAAAATAAAGTCAAAATTATCCAATGGAGTCTAAACGAGATTTGTATAGCATAATCTCACCTTCGCGTCGATATAAAGAACGTCGAAAACGGAGTTCGTATGCGAAAGTTATGAATTTCTGAAGTTCGGGGCGCGAACCCCAAAGCTGTGTCAGAGACCACGACGTGGCAAGTCTTCTGACACCTCCGGGAGTCCCCCAGACGCAACTTGCGATGACGTATGCAGTGCCGACCAAACCCACGACGTGGAAAAAGGTGCCATGACGTGGCAAGGGCCAAATTTGCCCTATAAATAGATTTGAAGGGCCAGCCGACTATGGTTGCTCCATCCCTTCTCTCCTACTCCCGATACACCCTTTAAGCCTATTTTAACCCCCCGAAGCCCCGGTATCAACCCCGAGACCCGAAGCAAGTTCCGAAACCCGAAGATCCCGAGAAGAAAAGAGTTTTCGAGCCGAAGCTCTGCCCGCGAGAAACCCGGTGTGTGAAGATATCCTGGTTTCACCGAAGAATATCTACTCTTAGAGCCGTAGTGCTATCCGATCATCTTCTGATCAAGTGAGTGTGTGGTCACTTTCTTCTAACACATAAATATTAAGTATTTGCTTTGAAATACGTGCTATGTGTATAATATAAAGTCGTTTATATGTGTGAGTGTATAGTCCCTTTCATAACACGATTTTAATACAAGTATTGTGTGAATGTATTAAGTATATGTTTTGGGTGAGTATGTGATCACTTTCTTCTAACATATATATATATATATATATATATATATATATATATATATATATATATATATATATAGTATTTGCTATGAAATATGTGCTATGTGTTTATATATTGTTGTTTATTTGAGATGAGCGTGGAATGGATGTTTTATATAGGTGTTAAATGAGTTAATCTGTATATGTATTTTATATCTACAAATATGTTGCGTAGAACATAGGTAGATGAATTAGATGACGTGTGATGATAGTTAGGTGATAAGAAATAGGTGATGATATGTAACGCCTGTGTTTCCGGGCTTGCCGTTTTTAGCAATATAATAGTCTAGGTTAACCTTTGTAACCCGACTTGAAATAATAAGAATGTATTATTTGAGTATTATGTGTTTTGTGCTTAATTGCTTAATTATGTGGTCTGATTAATTAAGAATAAAAATAAGCGTCAAAATTTAAGTGTAAAATAAACTTAATATCTTTGGTTAATGTTGTAGTAGTCGGAACGAGGTTTCCGAATATATATAGAACGCCCAAATCTGACTTCGTATGAGGAAGTTATGATTTATCGAAGTTCCGGCTTAGCGGTGTGCAGCCCAAAATACTCGATTTGAGATCGAGCGGTTTTTAGCCGAAGCAATCTAAATGAGAATCGAAGATCTCATTGTTGGTATCGAAGCGATAAAAAGTTAGGCGAGAACGGACATCAAACGAAGAAGTTATGAATTTATAACGAAAGTTTCTGTCGCGGCCTATTAAAAATAATTAATAAAAATAAAGTCAAAATTAGCCGACGGAGTCTAAACGAAAGTCGTAGAGCGTGGTCTCACCTTCGCGTGGATATAAAGAACGTCAAAAACGGAGTTCGTATGAAGAAGTTATGAATTTCCGAAGTTTATTAATCATTTAGTAATTAAATTTAATTATAAATCGAAGGTATTATCCGAAGCCGAGTCACGCGTCTGATCCATGGTACGCCCCGCGTACGTGAGTACGCTATCGCGTACTCCGCATAGTGTCGACACTTCGGATGACGCATGCAGTGATGATTTCGGACGCGTACGCGCTGCGTACGCCTGTACGCCCCGCGTACTCCGAGGTTCCAGCCTCTATATAAAGGATCCGAAGGCAGCCTTGATTCTTGTTCATTTTCTTCTCTTCTCTCTAGTCTTTTGCATCGTTTTTCGTGCCGAAGCTACCCCGAAGTCCCGGTATCATACTCTAGCCCCGAGGCAAGTCCCGAGATCCCGAAGATCCCGAGAAGCGCGGTTCCCGAGTCGAAGCTCTGCCCGCGAGAAGTTCGATTTTCGAAGAGATCTTCCAGATCTGCTGTGGATTACTACTTCTATAAGCCGTAGTGCTGTCGGATCGTCTTCTGATCAAGTGAGTGTGTAGTTATTTCTTCTAATACAATAATACGAAGTATTTTATATAAAAATACGTGCTATGTGTATATATTTGGTTGTGTTATGTGTGAATGAGTATTCACTCTCTTCTATCTTATAGATCTGCTTATTTCTTTATGAGATATGTGTTATGTGTGTGTGCCTCATCTGTTATGTGACTTATGTGTTGATTAAAGCATGCTATACAGGTTTTCTTTAAACTATGTATACAAATGTATATTTTTATCTACTAATATGTTGGGTAGAACATGGGTAGATAGTTGGTGTGTAATAAACAGATGAGAGGCCTCGATGTTGTTGTTGTTGTTGATCTAGTTATTCAGCGGAGTACGGATAACGACCACGGACTCTTTCTAGACAGTCCAGTGGAACGCTAGCAGGTTCATAACCTGTAGGTGTTGTGAACGATGTGTTCACCGGTGTACTCTATCCCCCTCATGGTTGTCTTTAGGATATCTATTGTTGAGGAAACCCCTTCGCAGTGATGTCCGTCCCGATGAAAATCCTAGATTAGGTCCCTTGAGATAGTTGTTTTAGGGACGTAAAGTGAGGATAACGGGAATGGGTAATCGGGATAGTGATTGGTTGGTGAAATTAAATATAACTTATTTATTGTGGGTTGAAAACCCTATATGCTCACCAGGCTCCCAAGCCTGACCCACTCAGTTTTATTTGTATTACAGGAAGTGGCACAAGGGCGTAAGATGGATGGATCATCTTGTTGTTTTGTTTACAAGTCTGTATATGTATATATTTGTTGAATGACTTGTAATGTTTATCGTTTATGCTTTATGGTCTGTATCGGAACATGACATCCCGAGTTTTGATTATATAATGAAATGCATCTCTTGATGAAATGCTTTGATAAATATTATTTTATCATGTTTTGTTTTGGGAACAAATTCCGCAACTCTTTCAAATAAAAAGGATTTACTCTGAAAATATTTAAAAGCATAAATGAAAAATCGGTCTTTTCTGGCCGAGATTTTGGGGATGTCACAGTTGGTATCAGAGCATTAGTTTAAGCGAACTAGGAATTTGTAGGATTTCTAGACTTAAACTTAGAATGCTAAGTGGAATTTTGAGATGTGTGTCTGTTGGATTTTAGACACGAGCACTAGTTTATTTTAGGAAAGTTGCCTAAAATGCTTTTATGTGCTAAATGTTATATGTTGCCATATATGATGTTATTTGTTTGGATCTACGGTTTGTTGCCAACCGGATCTGAAGGTTTATGTGTTTAGGATTCTAAGCGTATGTATACGATATTAGAACTAGCATGTAATCGTTTCGGAGTGATAAGGATGATTTGAATATCTATCGTGAATGAGGATCTAATTTCACCTTATTCGGTGTAGATCAAAAATGGTGAGAACAAGGAGTGGCATTGGAAACGCAGATGAAAACAGGAATCAACCGCCAGTGATTGAGCAAATACCTGTTGTAGCAGCAGCACCAGAACCAATAACAATGGCTGCGGTGCAAGCCATGATTCGGGCTATGCTAGCCGAACAAAGGGAGGAGATGCGACAAACGTTGCATAATAATAGGGATGAACCTATCATACCTATTGAGGAACCGGAATTGATTCCCGAGCAATCGGAGGAAGGGAACAATAGTCGCATGGTGAGTCAAGTTGGGACTCAAGAGGAACGAAGGAACGATCCGGAAAGGAGAAACAACAAGGATGGGCGTATGTACAAGAATTTCTTGGGCGCCAAACCGCCAAGTCTTTCTGGGAGCCCAAAGCCTGTTGAGATAATGGATTGGATCTCCGAGATGGAGATGGTATTTGAAAGTTGCGACTGTAGCAACAAACAGAAGACCGTATTTGCGGTTAGACAACTGAAGACTGGAGTCTAGAGTTGGTGGAAGTTGTTGGCAGATACTATGCCACGAGGAGAAGCCCTGAAAATGTCATGGGAGGAGTTCTTGGAACAGTTAAGGGTGCAGTATTGTTCGGAGATAGATCTGATTGATCTGAACAATGAGTTTCAAAACTTAAAGAAGGGGAAGATGAGCATAGATGACTATGCTACTGCATTTACTGAGAAGATGAAGTTGTTTCCGTACCTAGTGCCGACGGAACTCTCCAAGATTGAGAGGTTTGCTAACGGACTGCCTGCTGACTTTGGTCCGACAGTCAAAATGGCAACCACTCTGAAAACGGCTGTTCGTGCAGCTAAGAATGTGGAGGCCCAGCAGAAGGAAAAGGGTCTGGAAAGAATAGATGTTGGAGAAAAGAGGAAGTTCGATGGAACTTCAGGGTCCAACAATAAAAACAAGTTCTCGAAGTCTGGTTCGAGGGGAGGTGGAGGTGAAGCGAAATGGTGCGACAAATGTAAGAAGAAGCATCATGGAAGATGTGAGGTGGCGAACACATGCTACAAGTGTGGAAAGCCAGGGCACTATGCCAATGAGTGTACCCTCACAAAGAAAGTTTGCTATGGTTGTGGTGAGGAGGGTCATATGTCGAGGGACTGCCCGAAAAAGAAGGAGGCAGCTAGACCCAACATTCCGCCAAAGCCAAAGGCGAGAGCATTCCAGATGACACTGGAAGCTGCTAAAGATGAAGCTGATGTCGCTTCAGGTACCTTTCTCGTTAACGAATTGCCTGCCCAAATTTTATTTGATTCTGGATCCAACTACTCCTTTATATCGCATGAATTTGGTAGAAAGCTAGCTTTGCCTGTTGTTAGACTAGATAATGCTTTATTAGTCGAAGTTGCTAGTGGCAAGTTTGTACCTGTTAGCTATCACATGAAAAACATCTTAATTGATCTGAATGGGAATAAGTTCCACGAGGAATTATTGCCTATCGAACTTAATGGTTTCGACATCGTATTGGGAATGGATTGGCTTAGCGCCAACGACGCCGAAATTTTATGCAAGAAGAAAATAGTCAAAGTAAACCCGCCTGGGAAAGATTCGTTTATGGTGTATGGAGATAAACGCAGAGTGAATTCTGGAATCATTTCGTTGATAAAAGCCAGAAAATGTTTGACCAAGGGGTGTACATCGTTTTTAGCATTCGTGATTGATGCTAAGAAGGAAAAGAAGGTGATGCAGAATATTCCAGTGGTGTGTGATTATCCGGAAGTATTTCCCGAAGATCTTCCTGGATTACCGCCTGATCGACAAGTGGAATTTCGTATTGACTTGTTGCCAGGAACAACGCCAATTGCGAAAGCACCTTATCGATTAGCACCGACGGAGATGAAGGAGCTAATGATGCAACTTCAGGAGTTATTGGACAACGGTTTCATTAGACCTAGTTCATCGCCCTGGGGAGCTCCGGTGTTATTTGTAAAGAAGAAAGATGGAAGTATGAGAATGTGCATCGATTACAAAGAGCTGAACAAGGCAACAATAAAGAATAGATATCCGTTGCCGAGGATTGATGACCTGTTTGATCAATTGCAAGGTTCGAGCTATTTCTCGAAGATCGATCTTAGGTCAGGATATCATCAGCTAAAAGTAAGAGAGCAAGATATCGAGAAGACTGCATTCAGAACTAGATATGGACACTACGAGTTCTTGGTTATGTCGTTTGGACTAACCAATGCTCCAGCAGTGTTCATGGATTTGATGAATAGGGTTTGTAACCCGTTCCTTGATAAATCCGTGATAGTGTTCATAGACGACATTCTGATTTACTCGAAAAGCCAGGAGGAGCATGGCAGACACTTGCGAGAAGTGTTAGAAGTCTTGAAGAAGGAGAAGCTGTATGCTAAGTTCTCCAAATGTGATTTTTGGATTCGTGAAGTCCAATTCTTGGGTCACGTGGTCAACCAAGAAGGGATAATGGTTGATCCAGCGAAGATCGAAGCTGTGACGAAGTGGGAACAACCGAAAAGTCCCACGGAGATTCGAAGCTTTTTAGGATTAGCCGGATATTACCGAAGGTTTATCCAAGGCTTTTCTTCGATCGCTAGTCCATTGTCAGCTTTGACCCACAAAGGAGCTACTTATGCTTGGGGTGAGAAGCATCAGGAAGCATTCGAGAAGTTAAAGAAGAAGCTATGCGAGGCACCGATACTTTCTCTACCCGATGGAGTTGAAGACTTCGCTGTTTATAGCGATGCGTCTGGTGTTGGATTGGGTTGTGTTTTGACCCAAAGAGAAAAGGTGATAGCATATGCGTCTCGACAGCTGAAAGAGCATGAAAAGAACTACCCGACTCATGATTTGGAGTTGGCAGCGGTAGTTTTCGCTCTGAAAATATGGAGGCATTACCTCTATGGCACGAAGTGCAAACTTTTCACTGATCATAAGAGTCTCCAATACCTCTTTAATCAGAAAGAATTGAATATGAGGCAACGACGCTGGCTAGAATTACTTAAAGACTATGACTGCGAGATACTTTACCACCCCGGTAAAGCTAATGTTGTTGCTGATGCTCTCAGTCGGAAAGTCAATCCCGAAAGGAAAAGGCCAAGAGCGTTGAGAATTGAAGTTGTCTCAACTATTTTGGAAAGTATAAAGAAAGCTCAGAGCGAAGCTTCTGAGAAGAATGACAGAAAGGAGGAACGTTTGGGCAAAACGTTGGTGTTCGGTGTAAACAGTCATGGACTGAAGGTGTTCCAAGATCGGATTTGGATACCTAAGACAGGAGGAGTCAGAGATCTTCTGATGGAAGAAGCTCACAAGACCATGTACTCGATTCATCCGGGTAGCACTAAAATGTATAGGGACCTGAAACCCTACTACTGGTGGCCGACGATGAAGCTTGATGTTGCAAAGTATGTGGCCGAGTGTGTGACTTGTGCGAGAGTCAAGACACAACATCAGAAACCGTACGGGAGTTTAGAACCTTTGCCTGTGCCTATGGGTAAGTGGGAAGACATTGCTATGGATTTTGTCACTAAACTGCCCAGAACAAAGAATGGTCACGACATGATTTGGGTGGTCGTTGATCGATTCACTAAGAGTGCGCATTTCATAGCGGCCAGGGAGAAATGGTCTATGGAGAAGCTTGCGAATTCTTACGTGAAGGAAATTGTGAGGCTTCACGGTGTTCCGTTAACGATTGTGTCGGATCGTGATAGCCGTTTCACATTGAGGTTTTGGAAAAGTCTACAAGAGGAATTGGGTACCAAGTTGTGTTTAAGTACAGCTTACCATCCGCAGACTGATGGTCAGAGCGAACGAACGATACAAACACTTGAAGATATGCTGAGAGCATGTACTCTGGAATTCCTAGGTAATTGGGATGAACATTTACCGTTGGTAGAATTTTCCTATAATAATAGTTTCCACTCGAGCATTAAGATGGCACCTTACCAAGCTTTGTATGGACAGAAGTGTCGTACGCCGTCTTGTTGGCTTGAGGCTGGGGAAAAGCAGTTTATGGGACCGGAGTTGGTTCATCAAACTGCTGAAAAGTTGAAAATAATTAGGGAAAGAATGTTAGCGGCTCAGGATCGTCAAAAGAGCTATGCTGACAAGAAGCGGAGACCGATAACTTTTGAGGTTGGGGATTCGGTTTTGCTTAAAGTCTCGCCGTGGAAGGGACTTATAAGATTTGGTAAAAAGGGAAAGTTGAGTCCAAGGTTTATTGGACCGTTTAAAGTTCTTCAGAGGATTGGGAACCAAGCTTACAAGCTCGAACTACCAGAAGAACTGAATGGAATTCATAACACTTTTCATGTGTGTTATTTGAGGAAGTTCACGGGAGAAGTTCCCGACATAATTCCAATTTCTGAATTGAGAATTGATGAGAACAAAAGGTTGATTGAAGAACCAGAGGCAATTGTTGACCGAAAGACTAAGAAATTGCGACGCAAGATGGTTGGGTTAGTGCTTGTCCGATGGAAACACACGAATGGGCCGAATCTCACCTGGGAGACGGAAAGTGACATGATGGGTCGCTATCCGCATTTGTTTGTTGATGTGTGATTCCGAGGACGGAATCATTCTAAGGTGGAGAGAATTGTAACGCCTGTGTTTCCGGGCTTGCCGTTTTTAGCAATATAATAGTCTAGGTTAACCTTTGTAACCCGGCTTGAAATAATAAGAATGTATTATTTGAGTATTATGTGTTTTGTGCTTAATTGCTTAATTATGTGGTCTGATTAATTAAGAATAAAAATAAGCGTCAAAATTTAAGTGTAAAATAAACTTAATATCTTTGGTTAATGTTGTAGTAGTCGGAACGAGGTTTCCGAATATATATAGAACGCCCAAATCTGACTTCGTATGAGGAAGTTATGATTTATCGAAGTTCCGGCTTAGCGGTGTGCAGCCCAAAATACTCGATTTGAGATCGAGCGGTTTTTAGCCGAAGCAATCTAAATGAGAATCGAAGATCTCATTGTTGGTATCGAAGCGATAAAAAGTTAGGCGAGAACGGACATCAAACGAAGAAGTTATGAATTTATAACGAAAGTTTCTGTCGCGGCCTATTAAAAATAATTAATAAAAATAAAGTCAAAATTAGCCGACGGAGTCTAAACGAAAGTCGTAGAGCGTGGTCTCACCTTCGCGTGGATATAAAGAACGTCGAAAACGGAGTTCGTATGAAGAAGTTATGAATTTCCGAAGTTTATTAATCATTTAGTAATTAAATTTAATTATAAATCGAAGGTATTATCCGAAGCCGAGTCACGCGTCTGATCCATGGTACGCCCCGCGTACGTGAGTACGCTATCGCGTACTCCGCATATTGTCGACACTTCGGATGACGCATGCAGTGACGATTTCGGACGCGTACGCGCTGCGTACGCCTGTACGCCCCGCGTACTCCGAGGTTCCAGCCTCTATATAAAGGATCCGAAGGCAGCCTTGATTCTTGTTCATTTTCTTCTCTTCTCTCTAGTCTTTTGCATCGTTTTTCGTGCCGAAGCTACCCCGAAGTCCCAGTATCATACTCTAGCCCCGAGGCAAGTCCCGAGATCCCGAAGATCCCGAGAAGCGCGGTTCCCGAGTCGAAGCTCTGCCCGCGAGAAGTTCGATTTTCGAAGAGATCTTCCAGATCTGCTGTGGATTACTACTTCTATAAGCCGTAGTGCTGTCGGATCGTCTTCTGATCAAGTGAGTGTGTAGTTATTTCTTCTAATACAATAATACGAAGTATTTTATATAAAAATACGTGCTATGTGTATATATTTGGTTGTGTTATGTGTGAATGAGTATTCACTCTCTTCTATCTTATAGATCTGCTTATTTCTTTATGAGATATGTGTTATGTGTGTGTGCCTCATCTGTTATGTGACTTATGTGTTGATTAAAGCATGCTATACAGGTTTTCTTTAAACTATGTATACAAATGTATATTTTTATCTACTAATATGTTGGGTAGAACATGGGTAGATAGTTGGTGTGTAATAAACAGATGAGAGGCCTCGATGTTGTTGTTGTTGTTGATCTAGTTATTCAGCGGAGTATGGATAACGACCATGGACTCTTTCTAGACAGTCCAGTGGAACGCTAGCAGGTTCATAACCTGTAGGTGTTGTGAACGATGTGTTCACCGGTGTACTCTATCCCCCTCATGGTTGCCTTTAGGATATCTATTGTTGAGGAAACCCCTTCGCAGTGATGTCCGTCCCGATGAAAATCCTAGATTAGGTCCCTTGAGATAGTTGTTTTAGGGACGTAAAGTGAGGATAACGGGAATGGGTAATCGGGATAGTGATTGGTTGGTGAAATTAAATATAACTTATTTATTGTGGGTTGAAAACCCTATATGCTCACCAGGCTCCCAAGCCTGACCCACTCAGTTTTATTTGTATTACAGGAAGTGGCACAAGGGCGTAAGATGGATGGATCATCTTGTTGTTTTGTTTACAAGTCTGTATATGTATATATTTGTTGAATGACTTGTAATGTTTATCGTTTATGCTTTATGGTCTGTATCGGAACATGACATCCCGAGTTTTGATTATATAATGAAATGCATCTCTTGATGAAATGCTTTGATAAATATTATTTTATCATGTTTTGTTTTGGGAACAAATTCCGCAACTCTTTCAAATAAAAAGGATTTACTCTGAAAATATTTAAAAGCATAAATGAAAAATCGGTCTTTTCTGGCCGAGATTTTGGGGATGTCACATGATAATTAGGTGATGAGAGATAGGTGATGATAGAAAGGTGAGGATAATTAGGTGATGATAGATAGGTTATGAATTACCAGTCCAGGCGATGTTGTGGCTGCGTATTCATGCGATGATAGTCTAACCCTTATTATGAATTACCAGTCTAGGCGATGTTGTGGCTGCGTATTCATGCGATGATATTCTAACCCTTATTATGAATTACCAGTCCAGGCGATGTTGTGGTTGCGTATTCATGCGATGATAATCTAACCCTTACTATGAATTACCATTCCAGGCGATGTTGTGGCTGCGTATTCATGCGATGATAGTCTAACCCTTACTATGAATTACCAGTCCAGGCGATGTTGTGGCTGTGTATTCATGCAATGATAGTCTAACCCTTACTATGAATTACCAGTCCAGGCGATGTTGTGGCTGCGTATTAATGCGATGATAGTCTAACCCTTACTATGAATTACCAGTCCAGACGATGTTGTGGCTGCGTATTCATGCGATGATAGTCTAACCCTTATTATGAATTACCAGTCCATGCGATGTTGTGGCTGCGTATTCATGTGATGATAGTCTAACCCTTATTATGAATTACCAGTCCAGGCGATGTTGTGGCTGCGTATTCATGTGATGATAGTCTAACCCTTACTATGAATTACCAGTCCAGGCGATGTTGTGGCTGTGTATTCATGCGATGATAGTCTAACCCTTACTATGAATTACTAGTCCAGGCGATGTTGTGGCTACGTATTCATGCGATGATCCTTAGGAAAAAGTCCTTAGGAATAAACATATAAGGAAATGTGTTGTAAGGAGATGAGAGGTAAATACGATGTAGGAGATGACCCTTAGGATAATCCCTTAGGGAAGGTACTTAAGAATAAACGAAGATAATGGGGATGAGTAATTGGGTTGATTGTTTGATGATTGAATATAATAATTATATTATTGTGGGTTGAAAACCCTATATGCTTACTAGGCTCCCAAGCTTGACCCACTCAGTTTTCTTTGCATTACAGGTAATGACACAAGGGTATAAGTTGGTGGACTTGACGAGAGAATTTGGATTATAGATCAGTAGTTATAAATAACTGTTGTAAGGTCTAATTTATATTGTTTATGCTTTTGGTCTGTACCGGAACATGACATCCCGAGGTTTTATTATTTAATGAAAATACATTCTCATTGAGAAATGTTTTGATAAATGGTTATCATATTTTGTTTTTGGGACAAATTCCGCAACCGTTTTCTTTAAACGATCACTCTGATTTTTAAAATAAAGCATAAACAAACCGGTCTTTTTTGGCCGTGAAATCGAGGATGTCACACAAACCATTCTGGGGTGCTGACCTACCCATGTCAAGCCATTCTGTGGTGCTGACCTACCAGTCGGTCCTAACAACCGACCCTCGGGGACTATTCCACCCCTACTGCTACTATCACATATATCATAACATAAACATACTATCAGACATATCTGGGGTGTCCGAACTACCCTTCGGTCCTAACAACCGAACTTGGGGACTATTCCCCTCCTATTACCACTATCACATATAACATATCATGCCAGCATATAACATATCATCGCATACTGTCAGACATATATGGGGTGTCTGACCTACCCTTCGGTCCTAACAATCGAACTCTACTACTATCACATATAACATATCATGCTAGCATATAACGTGTCAGGTAGTAGCAAACCTAGATGATATCACAAAGACAATCATCTAACATACAACTTCTACTGGTGGGCCGACATTGTGGCCGTAGACCCACCGCTACTGGAAGGTAACTCACCTCACACTGCTGAAGTCCCGTAGACACAATCCCACTCTGCTGAAGTCCCACAGACTCAACCCCAGCTGCTGGCTGACAAATTCCTGAACTGTCAACACCAAAATAACACCCAATTAATAATTTGGTCCCAATACATAACCGTAAGTATATTCTTTGGGTAATTACTACATTACCCCTAACTTGGCTTATTCAAGCCCAAGGCCCAATCCATAGGCCCAAAGTCAATTAGGAATCAAAGCCCAACACATGGCCCAATTTTCCAAATTGGGCCTAGGCCTAAACATGGTCTCATTCTAAGACCCAACATCATATAATCATTAAGGCCCAAACTATGGCCCAATTTTCCAAATTGGGCCCAAGCCCCTTACATGGGACTTACCCCAGGCCCATTAAATTATTCTAGTCCATTGGCTTGACTTTGGATGGCCCAACAATAAACCCAAGTGAAATTAGGGTTTCACATAAAATGATGATTAGGGTTAAGTTTCCTACTTAACTCATTAAGGACTTCATCCATTAAGTCCAATATCGCTTAGATTAATCTTTACCAATGATTGTTATTTAATATCTCAAGTTATTAAATAATTCCCGTGTGTCCCAATTAATTCCCTAAATTAAGATTTACTGGCATTAGGGTTTTCCAACTCAAATACTAGCCCATTATTAATTTGTTGGACTTTTAGGTTATTTAGGGCTTTATTGGGCCTATCAAGCACACTAGAATGTCATCAAGCCCATTAGGGTTTTATTGGGTCCATTAGAGTTCATTAAGCTTCATTGGGCCCATTAGAGCTCCTTTGAGCCCATTAGGGTTTCACTAAGCCCATTAGGGTTTTTAGCACCCTAAACGAATCAATCACAAGAGGCAAAACGCACCGCCACCCGACACGGCGGCCGGTGGTGGCAGGAGGCGGCAGCCACCACCCTACGGTGGTGGTTTTGAGATTTCATTTCATTATTCCGACACTATTACAGTTACAAAGTAAAATATCCAATCCCACACACTCACACTAATGCTAACACACACCCAAAAACACAGTGGTTCATGGTGGCGGTGGTTGTTCTTGGTATTCCAACTAGACAAAAAACACACACATAAACTTCAGATTGCATCCAACACTCTAGCCACCCACCTGGTGGCTCAAGGCGGTCGCAACAACACCAAAATAGCAGTAACAACAGCGGTTATGACGGTAGCCACCACCTCACGGTGGTGGCGGTGGTTTCTTCTTTGTCCCCAGCCAAGCAATCATACACACGCACTCGTAATCAAGAACTGGACACCGAATTACTCCCAACCCAGCCACTATGGTGGCAGGTACCGATCGGAAACACCAACAACGGTGATCTAAAACCACCGGTAGCCCCTGCCGACATAAACTATTCCAAATCACAGAGAGAACGAAGAGAAAGGAGTATATGAGTGGGTACAATCATTACCGAGAACTTCATATCCACACACACGCCTTGCACAGTGGCGAACATTGCTCGTTTCACCGGAGGAGGGCAGCGACAACCCGCTGCTGGCATCCTCGTGCTGCTCTTCGTCGCTGGTAGCAGCTTCGCCGGCAATCTTAGGTGCGGTGGACTCCAGCTTCAACGTCAAGGAGGCGGCGGTCGGACTCAACAAGGCAGGTGGCGGCCGAGCTTGTCTTCATCAATGGTGGCGGCTAATGAAGCATTAGGGTTAGGCGTGTTTAGAGAAAAACGGGAAGGAAGGGAATGACAGGTTTAAGTTCCGTGTTCCTTTCAAACTTTCATCCTTTTGACAAGTTTAGTCCCTCCCCCACATAGCCTTTCCAACTTGAGTCCAATATTTACCCTTTCTACCCTGGCTTCTAAAACTGTGCCAATTAACTCCTTGAAACCAACACCCTGCATATATAATTATTTGTTTTAGGGCTACGAGCCATTCATTAATTTATTTATTTATTTAATAAATAAACGGGTTTTATATGTTGTTGTTATTATTATTATTACTATTATTATAAATTAAAAAAAATAGAAACCCCCATCACTTTCCCACTGCTCAGTTTCTTAGTAATCATAAACATATACATAACTTGATAAGACCTAAATCGGAAACAAACACAAAGAGGAGACCCAAATCGTCAGCCAGTCGTCAGCCACCACTTTCGTCCCCACCTCTGGTGAATCTTTTCGCTCCATCTATCACCATCTCCACCGTCGACACCTGTTTTGTGAACCGCCGTCGCCACTATCGATCAATATTAAAATCTAACGTCGCATGAAACCCTCACTGTTGCTACCTCCATTCGATCTGGGATGATGGTTCTACCATGGTGTTAACTGTGACTCTTCCAGATGCACATCAAAAAGCACAATGGGATATGACAACGATCTAGGGATTGAGTTGCAAACCTTCAGATGGTGACAACGATTTAGAGTATTTTTTTCGAACCTCCATATGTTGTAACATTGTTAGGGTTTCTGATCCACCGTCGCCAAGGAGGGGTGTAAATATGAGACGGTAGTGGAGGCCAGACATTGTCGATTTGTCGCCAAGTATGAGATCAGAAGTGGGGGTTGATACCGTCAATGGGTGGGGGTTTGACGTGGCGCTCTTCTGCAAGAGAAGGAGGGGGGGGGGGAGAAGAATGTTGAGGATGCAAGTGTGAGATCATAAGAGATGATCAGATTTAAGAGTTTGATGGCATCGATGGGTGATGGTTTGATGGCGTCGGAGGTGTCTTGTAGTGGCAGGAGATGTCATCAAAGTCTGGAGTCAGCTAGTGTGGGTGGTAACGATGGATATGAGATGTACTAAAGAAGAAGAGGGAAATGAATTAATTTACTATTCTTATTTAAAAGGCAATTATTATATTTTTTGATAATAAACAAATCAATAAATAATTAATAAATAGAAACTAAATATAAAGTAAATAAAAAAATAAATAAGTTTTGTTGTACTTGATGTATATATATGCAAACAACTATTGATGTGTGGCTCCTTATTGTACACGTATGCTAAATTGTGACCGTTGTAGAAAGTGTTATTTATTTATTTTTTATTTGCTTTTTTTTTTTTTTTATTTATTTATTTTTTTTTTTTACCTTATAGCAGCCTATCAAGTATCACCTTTGCGGTTAATATCGGATTAAATAAGGGTTTTGACATAAGCCCTACGCCTCCTCTTTCTCCCAATATGAACTCTCGCACAAAAATTGGGTTTTAGAAATTGAAACTTTTACGGCTGAATCCTTCTCCAAAATTGTTTCTTCGATTAAATTGGACATAATACTGAAAGCTAAAATCAATGACAACATCAGAGGATGAACAATCGAAGGTAATAAACTATTTCATGAGCTTGCGTCTCTTTCATGAACTTGCGTCAATGGTTTCATAAATTTCCTTTATTTTCCGCAGGTATCTTGCAACAAAGGTAGATTCATGAAAGGGGATTTGGTGGAAGTGTGCAGTGATGAAGATGGTTTCCAAGGTGCATGGTTTGCTGCTACAGTGATTGAACAAGTAAGTTCAGGAAATTTGATGATTCAGTATAAATCATTGAGGAACGATGAAGACACAGATTTTTTGACAGAAGTGGTTGATAGCAACCACATACGTCCTCATCCTGGTCAAGAAGCTGTCGACCATTACCGTGAGCTTGAAGAAGTTGATGCTCTGTACAACGATGGATGGTGGGTGGGTGTGATTTCTAAAGTTATCGGCAAACAGAAATATGAGGTTTACTTCAGGGGAACGGATGAGGAAATGGTGTTTAAACAATCTGATTTGAGGCGACATCAAGAATGGATCTCTGGGAAATGGGTATCTTCTAATTTGGTAGATATTTTCAAGAAGTAGCATGTTTTATTCCTTTCTGCTAACTATTTTGACAACCTAGTGGGACAAGTTTTGGTATTCGTTGACAGATTAGGTCTCTTATTTTGGTTTATACATTAAGGATCATCTTGTATTTTGGAGGGCATTAGTGTCTTTTAATTGGTTACATTTTGGAGTTTCTTTAATTCACTATAAAGTTCTCTTAATAAAATCTGAAAAGTAGAGAAATTATGTAGTATATGTTTGTGTTGTTATGTACAATTTTTACAACAATAAAACGGAGGGTATTGATTGCCAAATGCGATCTTTAGTGTAACTTTTGTGGTTGATATCCTGTGTAGGAAGATGGTTGCAATGACAATGGAAGTCTCTAAGGCTGCTAACTCATTAGTAACTGCGTAAAATCAAACACCCTCCATCTTTATTGGTGGCAAAATGGGTTTAAATAGTTAAAAAGGATTTGGGTTAAAATAATTGATCATGAGGATCGAAGTGTGTTGTGTATTCTTAGTTTATTAGTATCTTTTTCTTTTTTGGATTTTATAAATAATTAATGCATTATGTAGAGTTAGTCAGTAATATGATCGTAAATTGGAGGCTGATGTTGATCATCTTTTCAACAAATATCACCAAATGATTATGCGGTTCGTGAATAAAAGTATGTGAATTCGAAAGATTTTTTTTTTTTTTTTTTGACAAAAGTGAATTCGTGAACAGCTCGTGAATTTCATTACCCTCGCAAAACAGCTTTTATCACGTTTTCTGAAACATTAGCCTAGTGTTTCACTAGTAGCTCCCTCATGATTGATTTTGATCTTTATGCATTTTTTTGTCATGCATAAGTAACAAGTATTTCGCTAATAGTCTACGAAATAACTCCTTTCGCAAAGTCATTTGGTGTAATAAAAAAAAAAAAGGTAAACCACTGTAAAGGTAAACCACTGTGTTGAACACACCCATTATGTAAGGTAAATCGCAGGGTGTCATTGGCCTTTTTATAAGTTGTTGGAGTTCCAAGAAAATAAACCACACTTTCTTAAAATAAATTATTGGTTTGTACATTGTTTAGTCATTGTGCATATGATATATTAACGACTAGGAAAACTATTTAACATACACAATGTTCAACTTTTCCGCTTTCTACCCACCTAAACAGTCTTAAAGTGGTTCGACAAATTTGATACCACCAACGGTTTTCGGTGCTAAATCGTCGAATAAGTCAGTCTAATATTAGTTATTGGTTACAATTTAATTCCAAATTAAATTTTGTTTACAAAAATGACAGAATACTGGTTAAAATTTCGGAATAACCCTCGTGGTCGGTTTCACATATTTAGCCGGTATTCCGGATTTTTTCGTTAATTGATCAAAATTTTGAGGTTTTTTCGTTAATTGATCAATTATCCTTAAACTTACTATGAATTTCACTCATCTGCGTCTCAAACTACTACTAATTTCTGTTTTTCACTTTTTTTAATCCATCTCTCCAACTTGTTATTTAATGTTTTAATCTAACACGAAACAACATACTTATAGGGTTATACTCTAAACAAATCAACTTGAAATGAAAATAAATTGATTGACACGAAAATGAACGTGTTTATACAATAATAAAACAGGTCGATTTAAGATCAATTAGGACATAAATGATAATTCATAATATATTTCATGTCAAAATCTTTCGGCATGTCTAATATAACAACCATTTTACCTTTTAAACACATAAAATAAAGTCTAGGATTAAGATATGTAAACTATTTTACATTTTAAACACATAAAACAAAACCTTTAGGTTAGGATTAAGATATGTAAAACATAAGGATTAAGTTAATTTTAATTATATATACATGCATGCATGCCTTACCAGTGAAAAACAGAAAAGAGTAGTAGTTTGAGATGTGGACGAGTGAAATTCACAAAAAGTCTAAGGATAATTGATCAATTAATGAAAAAACCCCAAAATTTTGTTCAATTAACGAAAAAAGCCGGAATCCTAGCTAAATCCGTGAAACCGGTCACAGAGGGTTATTCTGAAATTTTAGCCGATATTTTGTTTTTTTATAAACAAAACATAATTTAAAATTAAATTATAAATTGATTCAAAATATTATAATTTTATCGAGATTTCCTGATTAGCTGCTATAAAAGCATGTCAGAGGAAGGCGTTGCAAAAACAGATGCCACTTGCCCATAAAGTTTTAGAAATACTCATTGTGGTTCACACTTCACGGTATCAATGTTTTTTTCTATGATGTTACTTATATTTATTACTAATATTTATTGAAAATTTTAAATGTTTTAATTTTTTGGATTTTAAAAAACACATTTCATAGAACCTGTTTAAAATTTTCATTAATGTTTTTAAACAAGCAAATCATAATCAATTATCGTGGAAAAATTCCCCAAAATCAATATTATATTTACGTACAAATAACATCATGTTTTCAAAAAAACAAGTACATGGGAATGAATCATAAATATCAAAACATAATGCAAGTGACAAGTCGAATACTACACCTCAAGTCTTCACAAATTCAAGTCGTAATAACAAGGGTTTTTATTAATTTTTTTTGTCTTCACAAATTCGTAATAACAAGCGTTTTTGTTAATTATTTTTTTTTGAAACGGCATCCTTAAATCCACATATATTTACGACAGGACTTGAACCCTCAAACTCAAGGAGAAAGGATAACACCGAATATTGTTGGGCTAGAAACCCTTCGATAGGGTTTCTTTGTTCATAAACAATATATTTGGTTCATCAGTTTACATTTAACACTTGTAATGATACATTGTAGATGCGTAAAACCATGGGGTCTACCCACTACCCATAACACAAAAGAATTTAACAACCTAAGTGACACATTAACACCACTTTCATACCACTTATCTTGTAAATACCTACCACATCACCAACCATTAATACCCTGTAACTCCACATCAACATATCAACATAACCCGGGGGGGGAGGGGGGGGGGGGGTGTCACATGTTATAACATGTACCTCATATACATAACACACCCTGTTAGATGTTTGAAAACGACAAACAAATTAAGTGGAAGCTTACTCGCAATATGTCAGCGAACACCCCGGGGTTCGAGCTTCATTAAAGGGCAAACCCAACCTTCATAGGGATTTCCAGGAAAAATTCCCCACATGTGGCACTGCAAGAGGTAGTTTAATGGAATCGAGCTCCCAACCTCACGTCTCACGTGGGTATAAAATACAGTGCATCAACCCTAGCTAGACATCACTTGCACACTGTGTTAGATGCATACCCATAGCCTAAGATGTAAACACAAATTTCATTGGTCACCAATTTTACTGTTTTAAATCTTTTTCCATAACATTGGGATACTTTGTATTGTGATGATGTGATCCATTCCCAAAGTCCGTGTTTCTATATGAGGTACCACATGGGTTGCCACCCAAAATCTCATAAGTTACAGTTACATGAGGATATTACACACTTATTATGAATTTACAAATTACAAGGCTCCTTTCTATCTTTCATATTACCATGTATGTAGGTATAGTTTTTTGGGAAATAGACATACTAAGGTAAATAACTTTTCGTTTTGTTCACATCTGGATAATTATCTTTTTTTGTATACATCTAGGTAACAAACTTTTTGGAAGTGTTCACATATGTAGCAGGTTACATCCGGTCATAACGATCATATGTGAACACTTCCAAAAAGTTCGTTACCTAGATGTGTACAAAAAAAATTAGTTACCCAAATGTAAACAAACGATAAAGTAAGAGTAAATTACACGAATGGTCCATGTGGTTTGGGTAATTTGTGCGTTTGGTTCGTAACTTATTTTTTAACTTGGATGATCCCTATTGTTTATTTTCTTGTGCGTTTGGTCCCTATCTTACCTCAAAAAACTATTATGCCCTTTTTAACCTATTTTTTAATTAATTTTCTTATTTATGTATTTATTTGTTATATATTTAAAAAAATAGACCCCACATATTTTTATCTCCTCACCCTAAACTTGAAACCACATTTGAGAAATTGAAGTTAGGTCCCACCAGTCACCATCCTATGACATCCCCATTTTCACGGCCAAAAAATACTGATTTTGTTTATGCTTCATAAAAATCAGAGTACTTCTTTTAATAAAAATGTTGCGGAATTTGTTCCCAGTAAAACATGATAAATACGTTATCAAAACATTTCCAAATAAATGTATTTTTATTCATTTAAAACATTTGGGATGTCATCGTCAATACAGAAACATAAGCATAAACAAAACTTACATTCATTTACACTAGTGATCTACATCTCTTTTAAATCTGTCAGTGCAAAGTAGCTTCGTATCGACACCTGTGATACAAATAAGCTGGAGTGGGTAAGGTTGGGAAACCTGGTGAATACATAGGGTTTTCAACCCACAATAATATAATTATTATATTTAAACATCAAACAATCAATTTGATTACCCATCCCCGTTATCTTCTTTAATATTCCTTAAAGAATTATCTTAAGGGTCATCTCCTATATCATATTTACTTCTCATCTTTTTACCTCACATTTCATTATATGCTCGTTCCTAAGGCATGAATACGTAGTTACAACGTCACCTGAACTCGTAATTCATAGTAAGGTTTAGAGTATCATCACATGAATATACAGTCATAACATCACTTGGACTCGTAATTCATCACCTACAGGTTATAAGTCTGCTGGTGTTTCCACGGTTTGTCTAGAATAGCCCGTGGTCGCCATCTATACTCTAGTAGATGACCACATTTCCAAATTGTCGGACAAGGTTATAGTATCTTTCATCCTACATCACCGATTCATCATCACCTATCCATCACCTAATTATCATCACCTGTCTCTTATCATTTTATTTCATCATACACCAACTATTTCATCTACCCATGTTTCATCCCAACATATTTGTAGATATAAAATAAATATATATTTAAATCATTTAAAACATGTATAAAATCATTCATCCATCATAGACAACAAGTATTCAGATAATATGCACACATAACACGTAATTTATATAAAATACTTCATATCTATGTGTAAGATGAAAGAGACCATGCACTCACTTGAAAAGGTGGTGAATCCGAACTCAGACAGCGCTTCGCTTCTTAAAAATAATTTCCTTCGATGAAACCTAGTATTATTACCACTAGAGTTTAGTCTATTATTCGCCGAGACTAATTAATAGTCTAGCTATTATTACTATTATATAAGCATTAAACAGTACTTATATAACCCATAATAATAGCCCAAGTACTTATTATAAATTCCTAATAACGTTACTATAATTAAATAAACGTTATATTAAAAATAACATAGGCGTAGCTCACTTACAACAGGTTTTATAGAAAATCGGGCCTTGCTTGGAGCAGCGTTCCCGAGCCGAAAATCTCTTCTTCTCGGAGCCGTCGAGCACTCCGGGGCTTCCGCCTCGTGCTAAGGAGGTTCCCTAGGCTTTTCGGGTGGTTTCGGGGCTAGAGAGAGTAAAGAGAAGAAAGAATGAGAAAGGTGTGAAGAAAATGAGGGTAGGAGATGTTCTATTTATAGGGTGAAAATGGCTGAACTTGGTGCCACATGTCACCATCTAGTGACAAGAATTGGGGAGAAAGCAAATGTCAAGATTGTGCCATATCACCCATTTTCGCACAGCACACTTCCGACTTCTAAAATCCGTAACTTTCACATACGACCTCCGTTTTTAACGTTCTTTATATCCACGCGTAGGTAAAAATAAGATCTACAACTTTCATTTTGACTCCGTCGACTAATTCTCGACCGATCTTAAATTTAACAGTACGAGGAGATTATATTGTTAAATGTTCGCGTAAAATTCATAACTTCTACATACAGACTCTGTGTTTGTCTGTATTTTTACCGTTGAGTTCCTATTAATGATATCTTCAATTCTCATTTAGGTCGCGTTGGCCAAAAACCACTCGATCTAAATTTCGAGTTTTCGGGCTGTGCACTACTAAGCCAAATCTTAGAAAATTCATAACTTCCTCATAAGAAGTCAGATTTGGGCGTTCTTTTTATGGACGGTCTCGGTTTAATGTATACTACAACTTTAGTTTAGGTTACTAAGGCAAAAAAGTCCTCCATTGTAAATTCACTATTTACGTCTCCCGGTGTCATGTCGGTTTTGTCGTAAAACTTCGACGGACCATAACTTCTTCGTTATAACTCGGATTTCGGTGTTCTTTATATGTACGGAACCCTTGAGACATATTCTACAACTTGGTTAAGATTATTCTAAATAATCTTTTGTCAAAAAGTCGTTTTCGATCCCTATTATCTCTAAACTGACTAGCCCGGATTTACGAGCGTTACACATTCCCATATCTCATCCTCCTCAACTTCTCTTTACTCTCCATCTTTAGTGACATTGACGTCTTCACTATCCCTCCTCAACTTATCTTTACTTTCCATATTTAGTCCTACAACTCCGGCAAACCAACGCCATAACCCTTATATTGGGTTGTGGCGGTGGAAAATTCAATGAAGAGACAATGGGTTGTGGTGTTGGTTCGTCGGAGTTGAAGGTCCAAAAAAAGAAGGGATTGTGAAGACGTCGATGTCACTAAAGATGGAAATGAAATAAACGTTGATGAGGATGAGAGATGGGATGGTGACTGGTGGGAACCCAACTTAAATTTCTCAAATGTGGTTTCAAGTTTAGGGTAATGAGATACATATATGTAGGGTTTATTAAATTTTTTAAAATATATAAAATATAAATACATAAATAAGAAAATTAATTAAAAATGGCATAATAGTCTTTTGAGGTAAGATAGAGACTAAACACACAAAAAAAAAACAGTAGGGATCATCCAAGTTAAAAAATAAGTTAGGGACCAAACGCACAAATTACTCAAACCACAAGGACCATTCGTGTAGTTTACTTACTCTTATCTTTTCTGTGTGTTCACATCTGGGTAACTATCTTTTTTTTGTACACATCTAGATAACGTACTTTTTGGAAGTGTTCACATATGACCATTATGATCGGATGTAACCTGCTACAACCGGTTATAATGGTTATATGTGAACACTTTCAAAAAGTTCATCACCTAGATATGTACAAAAAAAGATAGTTACTTAGATTTAAACAAACCAAAAAGTTAATTATGTTAATAAGTCAATTTCCCTAATTTTCTTATCATGTTCATGTTCATGTGTAATACATTAAATACTAAGAACATCGCAATAAAAAAAACCCGGCGAACCTTTACGGTCAAATAAGCTTCACAAAATCAAATAAGCTATTGTTAAAAAAATTCGTATAATAAATTATCACACTTTACTTGTTAATTTACAAGCTCTCCACATAGAACTTCAATCATTTTAATTATATTTTGCTCTATTATCTTATTAGGTGAAATTTGTAAAACGTAAAAATAAGTTTTGTGAAATTTTTTTATTATAATGAAGATAACTTAAGTGTTTTTTTTTTGTTAATTTTTCTATTATATGTGTTCTAAGGCTAAGTTTGACACGCCACAAGTAACTTAGATGTGACGATCTACATGAATTCTATCCCAACGACAAGTCGTCGTTAAAGATAAACTTTTAATTATTTTTTTATTTACAAGAAAAACAATTTGGCACAGTTTTCTTTAACTATGTACAGATGACTTGTTGTCAACATAGGGTTTAACCTCAACAAAAGTCATGTGATCGTGTTCATTTGCAACAACGTCGCACCTAGTTTTCTCTTTCGGTCTCTCAACGACGGTCGATGCCTACGACCACTCCCCTTCACCGGCGACCAACATTTATAATTCTTAGTCCTTATTTTCTTTTTTGTTTGTGATTTCTCATATTTTTTTACTCCAATTTAGGGTTTTTTTTTCCGGTTGGCCTTCACAACCCTTCACCATTGTCGACCCTTCACCATCGTCGACCTTTACATCCCCTTCCGGTGAGCTCCTTCTGGTTATTCGCAACCTACACCGTCGGAGGTAAGGTTACATTTTTTTCTCTGTTTTTTGATGTAGGTATAATTCTTGGTCCTTTTCTTCTTTGTTTATGGTTGTTTATGTTTTTAACTTTGATTTTGGTTTTTCCCCATTTGGCCTTCACATCCATTCACCACCGACGACCTCTACACCTCCTTCTGGTAAGCCCCTTTCAGTGATTCGACAACCTACACCGCCGGAGGTAAGGTTTTGATTTCTGTTGTTTTCTAATTTTGGTTGGAAATCTGTTTTTTCTCATGTTTATGCTCATTGTGTTGTATTGTATAACTGTATAAAACTGAAATTGGGTATAATTTGTTTAATTTTGTGTTTAGATGTATTGTATAGTTGTATGAAATTGGAATTGGATGTATAAAATGTAAAGTGCTTAGGTTTATTAGTTTATCTCATTTAGATGTATTACATAAACGTAAGAAATTGAAATTGGAACTGGATGTATTGTATACATGTATGATTGTGCTAGTTGTTTAGGTTTATTAGTTTGAGTGCACATAAGATGAAGTGATAAAGTGCTTAATTGATAAGTTAAAGTGTTTGTATTTAATTTTATGATAAATGCTTAGTGATAAGTGCTTAATTTGTTTTGTAAGTGAATGCTTAATGAATAGTTGCTATTGGTTTGTGTTAAAATATATAATATTTTGTAATATTCAAACTCACATTTTGCTATTTAATATAAGGTCATATTTATAAGTATATGTGTAAAAGGGTATTACAGGTTTACATATGGAATGTTGAAGGGGGGAATGTGTTCAGTTCATAGATTGGTTTGGGTTAACATGCGGATCTTCGGGTTGAAGATGACCCGAATATTTAAGGCTAAAATTAGCCTATTTGGGTCATTACTCAGTCATTCTATTCAACTTTGTTACACATACTTTCTCTCTCGATTCATATAGCTCTTGTTTAGGGTTTTCTCTGTAATCAGATATGATCTATCTTCTGTTCTTGATCTTCTTTTAGATTAGGTTCAGTGATTCGTTGTTGAGAGTAGTGTAGGTTTTATGTAGTGAGGTTTATGTTGTAAGTTCTTGAAAACCACTTGTCTGTTAATCCTGAAATGATATAATAGATGGTGATGTTGGTTAATTGAGTTCTCACTAGTTTTTACAGTTTGTATTATAAAGTGCTTAATAGGTAAGTGTTTAATATGTTTTTATTTTCACGATAATATGGTTTGAAAGTGCTTAATTTTGTTAATGACTTAATTGTAATCATTATGACGTTAGCTTAATTAGGTAATACGATTGTTTAAAGTACCATGTCATAATTGAAAAAAACAAAAGTAAATTGTTATAATAGAAAAAAACAAAATAATATTTAAAGTACAATGCTATAAATGAAAAAAAACAAAAATAAGATGTTATAAATACTACAATTATGAAAAAAGTGAAAATAGAACGCTTTAATAAACAAACTAATAAAAGTATGTTGCTATTAAAGAAAACCTAACTATAAAGATTATTATTAGCAACGTACTTTTATTGGGTATGTTTATTAAAACATTCTATTTTCATTTCTTTTTCATATTTATAATAGAAAACAAACCAATAAAAACATGTTGCTATTAAAAGTACAATGTTATAATAGAAAACAAAATTATGATGTTATAATTAACAGAAGTATTATGTTATAATTAACAAATAAAGTATGATGTTATAATTAACAAAATAATGAAAACATGTTGAATCATTGATTTTTAGTTTAAGTCTCTTCTTTATAATCATCAAGAGCCTATATATACTCGCCCAAAATTTATTTAGAAATTAATTCGGGCTGTCCCCATTTTGGGATTGTTTTTTAAATATTTTATCTCATTTAGGATGTGAATGTGTATTGCATTATTATTTGTTTAAGAAAAATTTGGTTGTCATTTTCTCTTTGCTCTTCAGGTATATATTTCTTTATAGGGTTTATGTCATTTTTGGTCACTTAACTTTTGGTTTTGCGCTCATTTGGTCACTTAACTCTTTTTAAGTTTTAAATGGTCATCAAACTTTTGATTTTGTGCTCATTTAGTCACTTAACTTTTGATTTGGTCACTTAACTTTTAGATTTGTGCTCATTTAGTCACCTAACTTTTAAAATTGTGCTCATTTAGTCACTAAACTTTTGAAAAAATTTAAAAGTTTAGTAACTAAATGAGCACAATTTTAAAAGTTAGGTGACTAAATCTAACCAAACCAAAAGTTATGTGACTAAATGAGCAGAAAGCCAAAAGTTTAATGACCTTTTAAAACTTAAAAAGAGTTAAGTGACCAAATGAGCACAAAATTAAAAGTTAAGTGACCAAAAATGACCTAAACCCTTCTTTATATACTTGGGAGCTAAGGGGAAATGTTGTCGAATTTTTCTCAAATAATAATCATGCAATACACATCCACATATGAGATAAGGTATTTAAAAAGTGGGTTTACAATCTTACCCTTGTGAATACTCAATCCATTTCATCCGATTTTTACTTCTCAATTATATATTTCTTTATATAGTTGTGAACACTCTATCAATTATGTCTGATTTTTTACTTCTCGTAGAGTAAACTTTGAACTCTAACTTATGTTTTATAGCCAATATACAATCTAACTTTCAATAAATATGTATATAATATAATTTTTAATAATGAAACCGTAATGACTATTGATAAGAGTTTGATTAGTGAGAACCGAACGTCTCCAAAATTCTTGGAAGGTCTTAAAAACTTTATGAAGATTGTTGAGAAACATGTCAACTCTGAAGGCAAAGTGTGTTGCATGTGCAAAAGGTGTGTGAATGTGCACCGACAATTATTGCCTAGGGTTTATGCCCACATACATGACCATGAGTTTCTAGAATCGTATACTTGTGGGATCATTTTTATGAGAAACATATTGCTTTAGATTTAGGATACAATTCGACTCTAAGAATAAACACTCTAACAAACAATGAGATGTTTGGTGTAATTGATGATGTTATGGTGGAACAAAATACAAATAAAGAAAATACAGATGAGGAGGGAGGAGGTATAGACCCGAAATTTGATGCTTTGTTTGAGGAGCTCAATATCGATTTATACCCCGATTGTGAGATATCTTCCCTAAACTTTCTGTCAAAGTTGTTGCATATTATAGTGATTAATAAATGGACAAATAGTTCTTTTGACTAACTTGTAAAGTTACTAAGAGTTTCTTTCCCAAAGAGCAAGATTACAACCTTACACTATAAATGGATAGATAGTTCGTTTGATCAACTGATTTTACCTTGGTTGTCGACTTAGGCACCTTGCATATGCAGACGACTTTAGGTGAAGTTGATGAATCAAGTGTGGTTGCTAGGAAAAATGTTGATCATACTATAAAAGATGACAATTTCATCAACGATGACGATAAATGTGGTGATACGTACTCATCAGATAATTATGAAGATATAAACAACGAAAACCATAACATCGATGATAATATTGTACCTGTATATTATTCTAGTGACGATTATGATTGACGGTATGTTACGGTTATTATATATCTTGATTGCTTATAATATTTGTTAAATTTTCTAATATTGCTTATAAGTTTTGTTTAAAATATGTTTATTATATATTTTGAATGTTTATAATATTTGTTAAATAGATGTCGGCACATGTCGCGAGGGGACACGGAGGAGGTGGTGGGGCCAGACCTCCACACCGGGGCGCACAAATTTTACCACCAGGGGGCACACAGTTTACCATCATGTTGTAAATCTTGTAAGTTACATGAAATTCTTACGTATTGTCAATTCCGATTCATAATATGTTGTCGGCACAGGGTATATTACTGTAGTGATTTCACTTTTTATTTAATTATCGTCACTTTTAAGTATGCAAATATTTTTTTTAGTCTATGCAAGTATGAGGCGTTTTAGAGGCTTCAAGAGATAATTAAAAGGAATTAACATATGGAATAAGGAGAATCGAGTAAACTAACCACTTTTTGTGTGTTTTTTTATAAAATAACTCATTTAAAATATTTTTTGCAAAATAACTATTTCCTCCGGAATGGGCCATTCCGGAAACACATTCGGGCTCGTTTTCTTGTGGGATTTTTTGGAATGCCCATTCTGGAGTATCCATATGTGTTTCGGGCCTTAGATTTGAATTTCAAAGTCCAGAATATATTATGAAATCTAGACCTTGACTTCATTTTAGATCTCGTTCCGACTTTCCAATTCTGATCTCCGAAACACGCTTTCGATTCCGATTATGATCTTCATCACACAATTTCAATTCTGATTCTGATCTCTGACACGTCATTCCGAATCTTCGATTCTGATTCCGATCTTCGACACACCACTCCGACTCTCTGATTCCCATTCCAATCTCCGACATGCCACTATGATATGGAAGACGATCATTATGACCCGATTGTTTTATGGCTAAGTTCTTTACTCCAACTTAAGATTTCCGTTTATATTTATATCCTCCGGAATGAATTGCCAACGTTATGGAGTTACAATAGAAGATGTCAGTGCATTAGGATGAACCAAACCTAGTTTAGTTATTTGTATAATGTGATCATTCACCGAAAAGTATTGTTTCGGAACAAAACATTGTATTCCGGAATTCGAAGAACACCTCCGAAATGAACTGAAAACGTTATGGAGTTGCAATTGAAGATGTCATTGCATTAGAACCAACCCAAAAGTAGTTTAGTTATTTATGTAATGTTAGTATACATCGAAATTAATGTAGTGTTCCGGAACATAAAATTGCATTCCGGAACGGTCCAGAATGAAAGGAACTGTTCCGAAACACGAGCAACAAGTCTGGAACACTAAGAGCTATTCTGGAATGTTGGTCACTTTCGTTCCGGAATCATGTTTTGGGAGGTGGTTAAACATTCCTAATGTAGATGTCGATCATTTGCTTCTATATTACGTCTTTTGCCACGAAGTTATCATGGACCCCAGAGCAAAATAGAGGAAATGATTTTTTTTTAAGATTGAGGGTTATAAGTTGTCTTTCATAAAGAAAGAATTTTGTCTTGTCATCAGCTTCCAATTTTGTGACTATTTTGCTCCTTCTGGTTCCAACGTTGCCTACTGTTTTCATGTCTCTCCTATGGTCGTACCTTTAAATAATATATCATCAATGCATTATTTATATCTAGTGATGAATACATGTTTTATGTTTTAATAAATATACAAGGACACAAGAGGAGGGGGTATAAGGAATTTAAAAAAAAAAAAAAGAAGAAGAAGAAGAAGAACGTAGTTGGTACAACAACATGCTACAAGATATTTGTCAAATTAAGGGTTGTGTTATATTAAAGATAGGGGACCAAGTCCTTACCGACAAAGGAAAGGTTTTTAAGGAACAGATAGTCAGATACAAACTCTCTCTTTGGTAGCACTCTAAAGTTGCACTTTAACAACAGTAGGTGGTGCAATTAATATTCTTTCTTGAATCTGCTAATAAAATCAACCTTTGGACTTATACCTATATATAGTCACCTTCATAATTGGTTCAAGCAATAGCATCATCATTCACACACACGCACACACAGATGGGTGGCTTAGTGGGATTTCTCTTAGCCTTGGTAGCGATAACTTCACTGCTTCCAGCTTACGCTGTTGGTGGCACCACCAGGAGCTATGAGTTTAACGTAATTAATTCTCATTGGATGTTGTATTTACAAGATGTTAAAACTTTGTTTTAGTTTAACATATAGCTAGCTTCATATAAAAATTACGTTTATGCATGCATATATGCAGATTAAGCTGCAAAATGTTACACGACTGTGCCACACAAGGAGCATGGTGACAGTGAACGGGAAATTTCCAGGTCCTCGGATCGTTGCTAGGGAGGGTGATCGCTTGCTTATCAAAGTTACAAATCACGTCTCCAATAATATTACAATCCATTGGTATATGATCATGATCAGTTGTAAACTTTGCATTTCCAATTAAACAATTAATAGTAATCAATTTTTTTCTTTACCTTTTTCGTGATCTTGTTCTTTATGCATATGCATGCAGGCATGGTATTCGACAGCTACGTAGTGGATGGGCCGATGGGCCATCATATATAACACAATGCCCCATACAAACAGGGCAAAGTTACGTGTACAATTACACTGTTGTTGGACAAAGAGGAACGTTGTTTTGGCATGCACATATATCATGGCTACGAGCAAGTGTTTATGGCCCTCTCATCATTCTTCCAAAGCTTCATGTCCCTTACCCTTTTGTCAAACCCTATAAAGAAGTTCCCATCATCTTTGGTAACTAATTAACTATACATGCATATATAGTCAAATTATACAGTTTCTTTAATTAACCTTCATGCATGTTGTGTCGTGTTTAACTTTGTAGACGTTTTATATGCACAGGGGAGTGGTTTAATACTGATCCGGAGGCAATCATTGCTCAAGCAACACAAACTGGTGGGGGTCCGAATGTTTCTGATGCATATACCTTTAATGGGCTTCCTGGACCTTTCTATAACTGCTCTGCTAAAGGTATTAATTTCTACTTTTCTAGCATCTTTTAATTAAGCGAAGAAATGTATCAGTTACGATTTTTGAAACTAATTTGCAGATACATTCAAGCTGAAGGTTAAACCCAACAAGACATACCTCCTGCGACTGATCAATGCAGCACTCAATGATGAACTCTTTTTTAGCATAGCAAACCATACCCTGAGAGTCGTTGAAGCTGACGCCATTTATGTAAAACCTTTCGACACTGAAACACTCGTGATAGCCCCTGGTCAAACCACAAACGTCCTCCTTAAGACACAGTCAACGTTCCCTGGTGCCAACTTTCTAATCTCCGCTAGACCATATGTAACAGGTCAAGGAACCTTCGATAATTCCACGGTTGCTGGTATTCTTGAATATGAATCATCCATTCCTATGAAAAACCTCCCACTCTTCAAACCTACATTACCATCTTTAAATGACACTTCTTTCGTGACAAAATTTTCAAATAGACTCCGAAGCTTGGCAAGTGCTCAATTTCCAGCTAACGTCCCCCAGAAGGTTGACAAACATTTATTTTTCACCATAGGACTTGGGACAACCCCCTGTGCGAAAAACAAAACATGTCAAGGACCTAATGGAACTAGGTTCGCAGCATCTATAAATAACGTGTCATTTGTTCAACCAAGTGTTGCCCTTCTCCAGTCTCACTTTTTTGATCAATCAAAGGGTGTTTATAGTCCTTATTTTCCTATCAGCCCGTTGCATTGGTTTAACTATACAGGGACTCCTCCAAACAATACCTTTGTGAGCAATGGCACGAAAGTGATGGTTCTTCCGTTTAATACTAGTGTGGAGTTAGTCATGCAAGATACAAGCATTCTTGGAGTTGAAAGCCACCCTCTTCATCTCCATGGATTCAATTTCTTTGTGGTAGGTCAAGGGTTTGGGAATTACAACCCTAAGAAGGACTCGAAGAACTTCAATCTAGTGGACCCTGTTGAAAGAAACACAGTAGGCGTACCTTCTGGTGGGTGGGTTGCCATACGATTTATTGCAGACAATCCAGGTTGGTTTAATTTCTATGCATGGTAACTTAATTTCTGGTTTTTTGCGATATATACTAGTTGATATATACGTTCTAATATTAATTATTTGTCAATTTGATCAGGGGTATGGTTCATGCATTGCCATTTGGAAGTTCATACCAGTTGGGGTTTGAAGATGGCTTGGCTTGTCTTGGATGGAAAACTTCCGAACCAAAAGCTTTTACCTCCACCAGCCGATCTCCCAAAGTGCTGAAGTTACCTGTTTGACTCCTTTCAGCTTGATTTTTGTCAACAAATCAATTTTAGATTTGTATTTTTCTACATATACACAAATTACTTTTCTACTTCTTGACCTTGAGTTTCTAGCGAGTTGACTAGTAACGGGAAGAAGGCTCATCATTTGTATAACCAGAGTTACGTTCATAAAATTAAAACCATGTTGTTGGGATAAAGTCTTTAACTCCTTACCTATCAATTTTTAGAAATTAATTAATAAACATGAAATAATTGTAGACTCGTGTATATATGTCTTTCTAAAATCTGAAATTTGGACCACATTGTTTGTGGTTAGATGCAAATCAAATTTGAGATAATCCAAAAAATCATTTCCCAATTTTAGGAAAAGCATAGATAAAAGAAAAAAAAACACTAAAACCATTAAGGACAATAAGCGAGCTCGAACGCAATATCTTCTAGGGGTGAGCAAAAATCGAACCGACCACAAAAAATCCAACAAAACCGCAACCGACAAACCGAAACCGATGTAAAAACCAATGGTGCGGATTTAATTTTTGCAAAAACCAAAAGTTTGCAGGTCGTTGCACTTTTAACCAAGAAACCGGTCCATCAAAACCAAACGGCACAAAAAATATATAAAATAATAAATCACTAACTTATATTTATTTATATTCTATAATATATACATGTTATTTAGAATATTAAGAAATACTAATACATATTATATGTGTAGTTTGAATGTTAGACATTAAGTTTTAACCATTTAACCAAGATTCCATATCATTCGCAAAACTTATTTTCAAACTAGGCGAATGTCTGCGCGTTGCATAGAAGCATCTATATAACTGAAATTTTTACATGTTTTTTTTAAATATAACAATAATGTTATTGTTAAATTTGATATAATAATTCGTATAGTAAGAAGATATAATATATTGATTATTTTGTAGAGTAAATTACACAAATGGTCCCTATGGTTTGAGGTGATTTGCGCGCTTGGTCCCTGACTTATTCTTTTAACTCGGAAGGTCCCTACTATTTGTTTTTGATATGCGCTTTGTCCCTACTGTTTGTTTTTGTTACGCGCTTTGTCCCTACTGTTTGTTTTTGTCACGCGTTTGGTCTATTTCTTACCTACAAAGACTATTATTTAAATAGGGAAAATTGTGAGTTAGGTAAGGTAAGGTGAATGGGTGGGGTTGGGGTGTGTTTATTTAAATAAATTAGAAAATCAAGGGAAAAAATAGTCATTTTAGGTAAGATAGAGACAAAGTGCGTAACAAAAACAAATAGTAGGGACCCTTCGAGTTAAGAAAAATAAGTCAAGGACCGAACATGCAAATTACTCTAAACCATAGGGACCATTCATGTAATTTACTCTATTTTGAATTATATGATAATATATACATCTATTAAAACTGCATAATCTCAATCTTTTGAACGACCTCTACCCGCAGGTTGCTCGTAAATAAAATAAAATATGATATATAGTTTAATGTTATTTATAGTTGTAGTTATTATTAATTAATTTTTTTTAAATTTATTTGCTTAACGTTTTAATTTCTATCATTGTAATTATTTAAAATATCAAACAATCATTTTTATTTTAAAAGTAACAATATAATCATTTATATAGAGTTATTTTTAACTATTGTTATTTTAAGTTATTTTAAGCTAATTATTTGAAAACTTTTAATGATTATAAAAATATATTTAGGAAATATTTTAGTTAAATTGATATTACAATTTAGCTTTTGCATTTAACACTACAATTTATCATTTTTAACTATTCATAAAATAGTCTTTGGGTTTTTTTTAAGTGAAATGAAATTTATATTGAAGTTGACCTTGTAATGTTATATTTAAATTAATAATTTAAGTATTTTGTCCAAACTGTTCAAAAGTTGTAGTTTTAAATTGATAATGGTTTACATACAACAACATATTAAATCTAATAAATTAAGTATAATATGTTGAAAGTTAAATATATAACTTTATAATTAGAAGTAAAAATATTATTTTAATATTGAAATTTAGTTAATTTATTTATGATTACACTTTAGGTTTGATACTTATTTAACCTTCTTAACTAACTTATAATCATTATTAGAAAGACACTACAATTTATCACTTTTAACTATTTACAAAATATTCTTTGTTTGTTTAAGTTAAACTAAAATTTCTATTTAAGTTGACCCTATAATGTTATATTTAAATTAATAATTGAAGTGTTTTATATAAATTATTCCAAAATTGTATCTTTAAAATGATAATGGTTTACATCTAACAATATATTAAAGTTAATAAATTAAGTATAATATGTTTAAAGTTAAAAAAAAACATAACTTTATAAGTAGAAGTAAAGATATTATTTTCATATTGAAATTTAGTTTATATATGATTACACCTTAAGTTTGATATTTATTTAACATAACTAACCAAATTATAATTATTATTAGAAAGAAATTGAAAAGTCATGGGAGTTTCAAATGAATGTGGTGAAAGGAAAAATAAATGAGAGTTTCAAATGAATGTGGTGAAAGGAAAACTGCTAGCTTTATAATTATACTAGGCGAATGCCCGCGCGTTGCGAAGAAACACCTATATAGTTGAAGTCTTTACAAATATATGATTTTTTAAATATAACAATAACGTTGTTATTAAATTTGATATAATAATTTGTATATACCAAATTGATATAATATATTGATTATTTTCAACTATATGATAACATATATATATTTATTATAATTTCATAATCTCAATCGTTTGAATGACTTCTACCTATGAGTTACACATGAATAAAATTAAGTATAATATATGATTTGATGTTATATATAGTTGTTCTTATTGTTAATTAATTTTTTAAAATTTATTTGCTTAATGTTTTAACTTCTATCATTATAATATTTAAAACATCAAACATTGTATTTTATTTTAAAGCTAACAATATAATCATTTATAAAGAGTTGTTTTTAACTATTGTTATTGTAAGTTATTTTAAGCTACTTATTTGGAAACTTTTAACGATTATAAAAATATATTTAAGAAATATTTTAGTTAAATTGAAATTACAATTTAGTGTTTGCTTTTATCACTACAATTTATCACTTTTAACTATTTACAAAATATTCTTTAGTTTTTTTAAATGGAACTGAAATTTATATTTTAGTTGACATTGTAATGCGCAGAAACACCTATATAGTTGAAGTTTTTACAAATATATATTTTTTTAAATATAACAATAACGTTGTTGTTAAATTTGATATAACAATTCGTATATTAATTTGATATAAAATATTGATTATTTTTAATTATATGATAAGATATAAATCTATTATAACGTCATAATCTCAATCATTTGAATGACTTCTACTCGCGAGTTACACATCAATAAAATTAAATATTATATATGGCTTAATATTATTTATAGTTGTTATTTTTAACTAATTTTTTAAATTTTATTTGTTTAATGTTTTAATTTCTATCATTATAATTATTTAAAACATCAAACATTATTTTTTTTGATTTTAAAGGTAACAATATAATCATTGATATAGAGTTATTTTTAACTATTGTTATTATAAGTTATTTTAAGCTACTTATTTGAAAATTTTTAACGATTATATAAATATATTTAGGAAATATTTTAGTTAAACTGATATTACAATTTAGTTTTTTCATTTATCACTATAATTTATCACTGTTAACTATTTACAAAATATTATTTGGTTTTTTTAGTGGAACTGAAATTTATATTTAACTTGACACTGTAATATTATATTTAAATTAACAATTTAAGTATTTTGTCAAAACTGTTCAAAAGTTGTAGCTTTAAACTGATAATGGCTTACATGCAACAACATTTTAAATCTAATAAATTAAGTATAATATGTTAAAATTTAAAGACATAACTTTATAAATAGAAGTAAAGATATTATTTTAAAATTGAAATTTAGTCTATTTATAATTACACTTTAGGTTTGATATTTATTTAACCTTATTAACCAACTTACAATCATTATTAGAAAGGCACTGCAATTTATCACTTTTAATTATTTATAAAATAATCTTTGGGTTGTTTAAGTTAAATAAAATTTATATTTAAGTTGAGCCTATAATGTTATATTTTAATTAATAATTTAAGTATTTTATAAAAATTATTCAAAAATTATACCTTTAAAATGATAATGGTTTACATCCAACAATATATTAAAACTAATAAATTAAGTATAATATGTTGAAAGTTAAAAAACATAATTTTATAAGTAAAATTAAAGATATTTTTTTAATATTGAAATTTAGTTTATATATGAATACACTTTAGATTTGATATTTATTTAACCTAATTACCAAATTATAATTATTATTATTATTATAAGGAAATTGAAAAGTCATGGGAGTTTCAAATGAATGTGGTGAAAGGAAAAAAGAATGGGGGTTTCAAATGCATGAGATTCAAGAAAAAATGTTAGCTTTATAAGTATGTATGATAATGATTTGTTTTTATTTTTGTATTTAAAACCATATATATATATATATATATATATATATATATATATATATATATATATTCTAATTGACTAATTATAAATTTATAAGAAAGTCAACCAAACTCTAATTTTAATTTTTGCATCAACTGTTTGTATTTAAAGACATTTTAGAAATTTTGTTTTTACATATTTGCTTTGAGCTGAAAATTAACTTTTGCAAATAAACGATTTCAAAAAAAATAATAGGAATACCGTACCATACTTGTTTACATGCACATTGTTTTCACGGTTTAAAAAAACACACAAATAAATATAAAAGATCGACACCAAATTTTAGAATTATTGGTTTAAAACCAAAATTGCATTGATACAAAACCTAAACCGTATTTAAAAACTGCAAAACTGATCCATTGAAAAAACACACCAAGGAAAATGATTTTATGATCTTTCACTATAGAAGTAACCCGCAAATTTTGTCGCTACTGCCAATATCATAACAATTAAGACACAATAACTTTTTTTAAAATGTCAATATATCCACTAAAAGCAGTATGGTTTGTGACCTCATGTTCCATACAACTTCTAAATCAAAACTAAAATATGTGTCTAATTGAAGAGGTTTTGTACACTCCTTCATTGAGACTATAAAATTTGGAGGTTTTGTACATTCCTCCAGTGAGTCTGTAAAAATAATTTGGAGGTTTTGTACATTCCTTCGGTGAGTCTAAAAATTGTAGGGGGCAAAAAGGATGGATTACACATCCTCTCTAATAAATCAATGTTTTTTTGTCATTTGTCACACTCTTATTCAATTTTTCAAATGTTATTTTGTAGTTAAATTATTTGTTTAAATTTTTTATTTATTTAAATTATTTGTTTAAATTTATAAAATAAAAAATATTTATATTATAATAATTCATTATTTTTTCTTATTTTCTTATAAATTCAAAGTTCTCAAATATTTTGACATATATATATATATGTATATATATATATATATATATATATATATATATATATATATATATATATATATATATATATATATATATATATAAACTCATGTAATACATGAGTTTCACAACTAGTACTCTAATATACTCCTAAATTGCAACTACTCCTTAATTACTTATTCAATTTCTTGCAAATCTAAAACCAAAAAGAGAAAAAAAAAATCCGTTGGCTGCTTTCTGGATAAACCTGCATGGTTGGTTGACTTGTTTGACCATGTTTACTTATTATCTGATATCTAATATCTTATATCATTTTCATTTTGCTATTTTATTCTAATTTCGTGATATTTGTCTAAATGTTATTTTGACCTAAAAGTTTAATAATAAATAAAGATCGATTTAATAATAAACATGATATTGATGGTTTCATTTTCATTTTCACCTGTTAATGCACGGATTAAGTCAAAGTATAATGATGATTTTTTAACTATTATGTGTGTTTTTCATATATTCATTATACATGTTCATCGACCACACACATTCTCTTAGACTAAAAGGAGTGGGAAGCATTAAACCTCACCACCGCCCTCATCAAGAACGTCAATCACTGTTTCTAACTCTTGCCAATGGGGTGGCTAAGCCATCATCGACGTCTGACCAACGAGAAAAGAGATAGAGAGATGAAGTGGGATGGTGGGCTGTGATATGTTGTCTCTAAATTGTTTTTTTTTTCTTAAAATCAAACCTATTTAAATGACATCACCATTACTCCCTAATTTTTACTAGATGGACATGCTAAGCTTATGTAGCTATAAAAAAAGTCAAAAAAGAAACGCATTTGGCAGCATGTTAAGTTCAGCATCGCTTCCTCTAGCCTTAATGTCTTTTGGCCTATTCTGTTACATGTTTGCCACAATGGCGAACATAGGGTTTCCAGGGTAACCGGAATAACCTCTCAAATTTTGCAGCACAGTATAATTTTATTTTTTGAAAATTTTCCAATATAATGTAATTTTTTTGGCGTATGAGATTTTATCTTGTGTTTGCCATTGGTTTGGGATGTATGATGTATCTCATAAAACTCAACATCAAAAGGACCTTTTTTGCAAATACTTTACAGAAAGGATGTCATTTGTAGGGATGTCAAAAAGTCTTGTGGGAACCCGATCCCGTGGGGGTCTCGTCCCGTGTGGGGGCATTTGTTGAAAAAACATGGGGACGGGGGTGGGGGCAGGGGTTGGTAGTCCCATCCCGAAACCCCCGTGGGGGCCCCGTTAATAAATTATATAAATTGGCATATATTAATTATATAAATATAATAAACAATAAAATGATTTTTACGTACAAAAATTCAACAAAAAACATGTTTTTAAATTGTTTGTAACATGTAAAATTATGTTATTTGTTATCCAAAAAATAGTTTCTTTTAGCCCAAACAATAACTTCTTTTAGCCCAAATAAGTTAGCCCAAAATCAATCGGGGGCAGGGGTCAGAAGGGGAATTCGGGGGCGGGGGCGGGGGTGGAAATGATGGAGATTTCGGGGGCGGGGGCGGGGTAACAGAAAAATTTTGGGGGCGGGATCGGGGGATGCAATCCTTGTCCCGTTTGCCCCCGTTGACATCCATAGTCATTTGCTACTGCTTGTGAAAAAAGAACCAAATTGAAACGTCTTTTGCAAATACTAATTAAAACAAGGACCAAATTGATAGATATTGGTGTACGAGAGGGACTAACTAAAATTTCACGACCATCATAAATCAACAAACCCTAGACTTCTATCATCCGCCGAATTTCTCACGATGTGTTGAATCTTGTATTCACAATCGAAGAAATGCCCTCATCGGCCCTATTGGTGTTCATGTTGCAAGTATAGGTATGTTTTACATCATGTATTGCATCATGTTGTTTATTGCCTATTATATATTTGCAAGTCACTTAATTTTTTTTAGTATTCAATTAAGCTGATTATTAAATAAAAAGTTTTCTAAGATATCTTACATAGCATTTGGCCGATTTCTTTAGATCTAGATTTCCTAAAAAATTTAGTTTGATTCTCTATTTTGCTAGTTACATATCATAAAAATTATCGAACTTTGATATCGATGTTGTGTACAAATATGAATCACATAAAGACAATTGTTTGAATTTTATAGATCGAGCATTAGATTTGCTTACAAATTGTTAAATCTGTTAACACTAGTTTTTATTCCTTTAGCTCTTTTTCTACCATTTTTATGGTAGAGATTATTGTTAAACACTTTGCAAAGTCAGTACCAGTTGTCGATCTTAAAGATTTTAAAACTCATGGTATGTTTTATACCATCTGATTGGTTAGTAAGTTTGGAATTAATGTTGAGATTATGTTTTTTTCAGTTACCTTGGAGGTCTTAAAGGTTGGATTTTCAATTGAAGACCATAACGGCATTTTGTCCATTTTAAGATTTCATTTGATGAGTTTAATGAGTATGTACTTACCATAAACTATTTTTGATATCTACAAAACCCAAAAATCTTGGTTTCTTGATTCTCATCCAACAAGATGTTGGAGCTCTTTATGTCACGATGTATGACTTTTTTTCAACGATTACAAAGGATTATGAAGGTAGTATAGCCCACAAGCAACACCATTGCATATCTTGAGACATCGGCTCTACATGAGACTTGTGCATCCAAAAATATGTGTTGTGCTAGTGTCACGTGAGAGTGAGTCTGATGCTTCCAGATAGACATTGGTGTTGTGTGTGGGTTAGCATGCCGTCATAATCCTTTGTTATCGCAACAAAAAGTCATGCATGGTGATATAAATAGCTCTAACATCATGTTGGATAAGAACTACGATACTATGATTTCAAGTTTTTGTATGTTAAGTATATCTAAGAAATTTTCTAGTTGTAGATTAGTTTTTGTTATTTGTTTTGAACTATTGTAATTGTAAAAAGTAAATTTAAAGAAATGAACTTTGGGGATGTTCATCTTTGCTCGCATTGAGTTATATTTAATGTTATATACGTTTGATATGATCTCCATATGTTTGCATTGTTGAATATGGTGCTATATTTTTATGTTTCTTTTATATGTGTTCTGCCATTGTGTTTGGTATTTAGCCGTGCTTGAATTGTGCATTGTGCAATGCATGATCCAAGCAAACGTGTAAAATGATTTAACTCAATCGAACATTAAAAAATACCTAATGTGTCTTGCCCCCTTACGGAGTGTGCTATTTGGAATTTCCTAATAACCCATCATATGGGCCTCTTACCAACCTAGGACGCTCTAATGGGCCTTTTCTATTTGGGGGTGGAGACGATTATTTCTCAACTATTTGCAGAGATTAACATGGTAGTAGCATTTGGTATACACTAATTAGAAATGTAACGGAATGGAGCATTATATCGGAATGAAAAAAGTCTTATTTTGTTGTCATAAGGAATAAAAGTGATTCCTTCTTTTTGGCTGAGTTATTCCTGGGGGATAAGTGTTTTATTCCTCATCGAAATGGAGTGATATGTCTTTGTATTTATAAATTACTTTTATTCATATAGTTTTCAATAGTATTAATCTTTTCAAAAATTTTAAAAAAATTTAAATATATTTTTTTTATTTTTTATGTATAATTATATTTCAAGATTTCATTATATCTAGTTCTTTTTATTTTATAATTTTGGGCTAATCTTATAAAAACCATAAGTTTTAGACCGCACTTTGCCAAAAGTCCTATGTTTTTTTAAGCAAACATTGGGTCCAAAGGTGGAGTGAGTCCATGAATCTTTGTTGCTTCGGTCCCCTATGCAACATTGAAGGACCGGGACAAATTTGGGCAAAAATAGAGTATTCCCAATATGTCCTAATAGTTGCTTCCACTGAAACATAGACCATGCAACCTCTGACTCCACAGCCTCCGATCATGCAACCTCCGACGACCCTTCATCCGACTTAGGTGCGGAAATCGTCTTCCTCCGACCATGTTTTCGTCTTTAATGTCACTCAAACCACTTCCACTTCGAAAGAATGCGCGCACTCAAGAAAGCGTTTACAAATGTTTTCAAATTAACAAATCGAGGTTCCAATACTTCTGTAACAGTAAAAAAAGATGCAACATATGATATTATTTTCATAATTCGAGCTCAAGACAAAATGGGTTTTCTCCTTACAATCACTAGGGTTTTAAAAGGGCTTATAATTGAGAAAGCTATAATGGAATTTGATGAAAAAGAAGATTATTTTGTGGTAAAGTTTCTCTCACTGATTCAAATGGGAATAAGATTGAAGATAACGAGAGTTTGATAGAATCCAGAATGCATTGATGGACGCCATTAATGGCGGCGAAGGTGTTGTGGTGAGGTCGTGAGGAAAGCAGGGTAAAGATTTCAACAGTTTTTTTTTTTTTTTTTTTTTGTGTATTTCAATCAATTTCATGTAGACCTGGTAATGGAGCAGGTTTGGACCGAATTGTTATTGATCCAAACATTTTAACAAATTTCAAAATCCTATCCAAACACATTCCGTAATCCGCAGGGTTTTAAATAATCAGACCTATACTTTTATCCACCGAATCATTGAATATTCAAACCAGTCCCATAACCCAAAGGTTTTTTAAATAATCAAACACATTTTAATTAATTCCTAAAATAAAATTTCTTAAATAAAAAAATGTATACTATATCTTAATACTTCAAATAACAATTTTTTAAATAAAAAAAATTGATTTAGAAAATGACATTTCATACTCGAGGAATTTCAATGGGAATTAAAAATCAATATTGCAACTACTTTGAATTGATTTATGATTGTCGGTTGTAGTGATAGTGAATAGCAATGCCAACTTTTTTGATGTTAAAAAATGATTTATTGAATTAGAAATGGATATTGATTTCTTGATGAATATAAATTGAATGACATTATGATTCTTGATAAAAGTCTATAAGTTTATAAACCGACTTATCGATTCCTATGTAAAAACATTTTTTTCTTTGGCCTTTGCCCTTTGGACTTTCGATTGGAATTAAAATTAAACGTTAAAAAGTATAAAATATAAATGTATAATTCTAAAATTTATATGGGGCAGGTTATAAATGAAACGGATTGGTGATGATCCATACCCGACCCATTTAATAAAAGGGTTAGCGGGTATGGACTGTTAACGGGTAAACGAATCAAAAACTACGCTCCAAACCCATATAATTCTTACAAGTTTGATCAAGGTCAAACCCCGCTCCATTGTCGGGTCTAATTTCATGGTGGGATCAAAGTTCATTGCTTTTTCTAGAACCAAGAATAAAATTCATTGTTATTTTTGGTGCTATATAAAGTTTTCCATCAATGGATAATATGGTTATTTTTCATCAATCACCAGCTATAATCAAACAATATGGTTTCAATCAGATGCGGTCTTATTTAAAATTTCTAACTCAATCAACAACTATCAAATGGCTTCGTACTGTGTTTGCACTTCCAAATATATATATATATATATATATATATATATATATATATATACACACACACACATGATGATTTTATATTTTGTTCATATATCACTTCAAAATACATATTTTCACTAAAAATATGCATTTTATAGTTTATATATGCATTTTTTTCTTTTAACTATGTATTTTTTTTTTAGTTTTTATTACATGTCCTTTTCGAATTATGTATTTGAGTTAATGTTCACTTCTAAATATATATAAAAATCATGGTTTTATTTTGGAAGAAAAAAGAACAAAAACATTATTCCCCCCTTCAGGCCACATAATCAATATAATGAAGTGTGGAGAAATTACCACAAAATGCCCAGGATTAGTGGTAAACTTCTTAATATATTGGACGTTTTGGTATTTGATTACCACAAATACCATGGCTTAGTGGTAAACGTGTGATTCTTATATATTGGACATTTTGGTGTCTTTCTTGTGTTTTTGTTTTATTTTTTCAAGAGTTAAGATACCAATTGAAGTGAAAAAAATCTTGGTTATTGTTGAAAAACGCTTTAGAAGGCATTACACTTGGGGTAGACTTTTATGATAAAAGATGGGTAAAACATGTTTCTTTTATGATAGTGGTAAGATCACCGTTGTTTCAGGCTTTCAGCCAAGTTAAATGGAAAATCTGAGAAAAATCTAAAGGCTATTTGACAAGATCTGAATTTCTAAAGACTTTGAATTTTTAACATGTTTGTTTGAAACCTTTGAATTGTTGTGCTAAATGATAAGAATTACTATTTTACCACTCTATGTATTTTGTATTTAAGTATATCACTAAATTATAAAATTACATCAAAATCAATTACTAGAAAGAATTATATATTTACATGCTAAACGTAGAAACACACAAACGTACATTCACTTATATCAAGTTTCAAACTTTTGACAGCAAATGAATTCTTTAAGTCAAGCCACCTTGACTCTATCAAACTTTTGACACAATAAACTTTATTTGTAGTTTCAGCTATTGAACTCACTGGAAAGAAATCCACTTCCTTCTAACATGATCTAGAGTCAAAAGACTACCTCATTTATAACTTTAACAATCAATTATCTTCTTCCTAACATGATCTTTTTGCCATTTGGTACCACCCTTGTTAATACATACCTGGAATCAAATGGTGATCAGAAAACACCGAAAACACTTCAATTGGATCAACACTACATTGATTCCGAATATACACTTGCTATCACAGTTCACAAACAATAAATACCAATATGATTTGAAAGATGAAGATGGAAAGTCCCAATATGATGTTAAAGGATGTAGTCAAAGCAAATAACAAGCCAAATATGTGATATTCAAGTGGTGACCAAAAACATAAATAACAACGAACTTTTAATCTTATGCACACCCATCAATATTTTGGGACAAGGCAGAAGGTGGGACTAGATGAGCTGTCAATTGGAACCGAAGCTTGAAAAGTAAACCAGGTAGAAACGCTTTAGTGGAAAAGTTTGACAATAGTAAAAAACTTGGTAGATCCCAAAACAATATCACAACATTTTCCATATGTTATTGTGTTTTAATTGTATAAGCAAAATCAATATTTTATTCACAGAATACAACACCAAACCTTGAAGCCAGGGTCGGGCCAAGACGATTGGAGGCCCGGGGCAAAATAAAAAATGGGGCCCTTTCGAAAATTTTACGTATTCGTATATTACACTATTTTATACATACATAACAATACATTTAAATCCGTACACCATAGAATGGGGAAAACTAAAAGTACAATGCTATTAGAAGTATAAAAATACTAAAGTCCCATCCCCTTTGTTTCTTCATTAACTTGTTCAGTTCTGTTTCTTTACGTAAGTTGTTGACCTCTAACTGAAGTAGATTTATCATCGACAAAAAGTTGTTAGGTGAATTGCTTAAATCCAGAATACTTGTTGTTAATAACCTGGAAGTAGTTGAAAAACAATACAACAAGAGAAAATTTTGTACATATCAAAAACATAGAAATAGAAATAAAAAAGAGTACCATTCATAAATCAAAAATAAGAATATTAACATTACAAATCGAAATTAAGCAATGAAGTTCAAGAACTGTCTCTAACTAAAAAATATTAACATTTGATTATGTCTCTAACTTGAACAACCTCATAAAAATCGAATTTCAAAAAAGAATAAGAAATTTCAAGAGCGATAGAACATACAAAGATTCACAGTCATATTATCAGAAATCAATTTCACCTTTAACAATCGATTCTGAAAACTGAACCTTCAAATTTCTAGCAATTGAGAAAGAAATCCAATTGAGGCGGTGACTAGAATTCTCGATTCAAATCTCTAGGCCAGATTCCTAAAATAAATCAAATAACCTGATTAACTTCCCATTGGTGCTATATCAGAAAAATGAAATCGACAACAAGAAGGGAAACAATAGAGTTTCCCGTTTTCTGAAATCGTGAAAAGGACGAGACACTAGTCTCTCAATTCTAAAATAACATTCGATTCACTAATGGTTGTTGTGGACGAATTCAGAAAATCAGAAAAGAATGAAAGAAATTGATTAACTTGAAATCTTGAATTAGAAATAGAAGAATAATCGTTAACTCTTGCTTTTGGAGAAGACGTCGTTTGGATTTTCCATGGCAATGTTTGGATTTTCTATAGAAATCTGACTGTTGAAGAGTTACGACGCCTTGGAATTAGGACGCACGCCAGGTAAGTCTCGTTCTCTCCCATGCTCCATCTTTTGGATTAGTTCATGATCAGAGTATTGGGGTTTGAAGTAGTCCAATAGGCTAAAAAGTAATGGAAAATAAAAAGTTAAAAATTAAGGCTCTGTAGCATTTGGAGGCCCGGGGCGGTCGCCCAGCTTGCCCATGCCCACGGGCCGACCCTGCTTGAAGCAACCATAATGACTATGATCTTTGACTTGGGAGCATTATCAACAACAAAATGAGACCAACATACATTTTATATTATGTAAGATTCAACTCATAGCCACCAAAACTCCACTAATCCAAAAGGGATGATCTAGTGAAGGAGGGTGTTTGTTTGATGGAGGAGTGCACACGAGTGCAAAAGAGGGAAGGACGTCTCTTTTTTTTTTTTTATACATGCTCAAGTCTGAAAGTTTAAGATACTTTTAAAAAAGAGTAAATTATAGGAATGGTCCCTATGGTTTGGAGTAATTTGTGCGCTTGGTCTCTAACTTTTTTTTTTTAACTTGGAAGGTCTATACTGTTTGTATTTATTACGCGTTTGGTCCCTACTGTTTATTTTTGTTACGCGATTGGTTAATGTCTTACCTAAAAATACTATCATTTAAATAAAGAAAAATTGTAGGGTATGTAAGGTAAGGTGATAGGAGTGGGGTTGGGGTGTATTTATTTAAATAAGTTAAAAAATCAAGGGCAAAATAGTCTTTTAGGTAAGACAGGGACTATTCGAGTTAAAAAAAATAAGTTAGGGACCAAGCACATAAATTACCCTAAATCATAGGGACCATTCGTGTAATTTACTCTTTAAAAAATTAAAAAACTTATATTCATATGCTACCAAACACCTTGAATTTAAATTTTTTAGAGCTTGCCTCATAAATTTTCGGTTACCTGTATAGGTGGAACCCTTGTACTTTTAATATTGACACTTTCTACCTTTAACTTCTAAATTTTTTTTTGAATAATGACAGTTTCCATCCATGTACTTTTTAAATTGTTATTTAGACCCTTTATTTTTAAAAGACTTCGTAAAATACCATTTTCCATCCATCTACTTTTTAAAATGTCATTTTCATACCATTATTTTGAACTTTATAAAATATCACTTTCATTCCCTCAATTTATAAGATTTTATGTTTATCCCTGTAGTATACATAATCTCATTTTCCTCGAGGTGATCAATATTTAACCGTAAATGTTATGCTTTATGTACGTGTCGTAATAAATTCGAATTTGTCTACGTTTAGACATAATTTTATTTACGTTTCCATGTTTGTTTTAATGTATGCTTTCTACATATGAGTCGAGTCACACATAACACATTTTTAATTATTTGATTAAAAAAGTTCACTTTCTTATTTTTATATATGTGTTGATATAAATTTCAGTTTTTTTACATTTTCGTGCTTATTTTTATGTACATTTATTTCGTATGAATTTGATGACATATAATACGTTTTCATTCGACGGTATATATTGAAACTAATGAATGATATCAACCTTCTATATTTATCTATCAGCAAATACAACGATACCTCACTTTTATCAATACAATCATCAAAATTCAACTTAAAAAACAGATTGACTGATAAAATTAAGAGATTACCAAACAGCCCGTATTCCCTAAAACTAAATACATCCAAAGTGTTGATTCGAAAGAGAGCCATGATTCGGATGAAAACTACAATTGGCTTGAATGAAAATCAAAGGGTTTTAAACAATGCATTCGGTCCAAAAAAGAAAGTCTATATATGCAATGCAATACTTTATCCACATTAAACCATTATCCATTCAGCTTGTAACTTATGGATATCCAGCTTATCTTTAAAACAAGTGTGCAGAAAATATATATGGATACGCTAATAAAATAGCTTAAATATACTCTGAAAAATACATACATATTATTGGAAAAGATCAAAAAAGAATCAAGGAAAGACTACACAGCTGTCTAATGGTCTGAATTGTATTCAATCTTTTGAAGTATTACTTTTGTTGGCTGTAACGTTGTAATCCATGGACATCAACTATGCCAGGTGGAAAAACAGGATCAATAGCTGCTCTAACTGCCACCTTAGCGACAGCTGTCACGTTGACAGGTGGTGTCAACAATGGACCCACAAGTGGAATCTGAGTCAGCGGCTTTGCATGTTGGAGAAGCATTTCTAGTGGGGAACCAATCACACCCAGAGGCACTTCCATACTGCCAACACGACGATTCCCATATATGAATCCAGGCCTCAGAATCACATCTGATTTACAAATATTCATATTTATCATTATCTTACACAAATAAAAAAAAATTAAAAAAAAAAAAAACATTTCAATGTGTTATCCGTTGGTTCAGTTATCATATAAAAAATAAATAGTTCAGCATAATGTAATTTCAATCCATTATATTTACATATGAAAAAGTAAAAGATGGATAGATGCAAGAAGTTAATTACTAGTTTACTACTAATAATAAATGATAAATATTAGTAATAATGGTAAAAAAAAAATGAATAAAAAATTGGTGGGAGTATTTCAATTTTTTCCCTAAAAAAAAAAGGAGAGAGAAGACTCACGTCCATATGGATATCTCACAAGCAACTCTGTTTCAGCAGCTCTCTGCATAAATATTAAACAAAATCATCGGTTTAAGAAATCAGTTTTTTTTATAAAAACTTGCAATCTTTAAATTAAGAAAATGAGATGAAATGATGTGGTGTGGTGTGGGGTCCACAGTTACCTTTCCATCATAATATCCTTGTAAAAAGTAATTAATCACTCCAGTGTCAGCAGCAGATATGTATACAAATCTTTTTACCCCTGTAAAAAAAAAAGAACTAATTTCTCAAAATTTATATTTTTTTTTTCAAGAAAAAAAAGTAGAGAAATAAATGAAACCTTTTTCAGCTGCAGCTCTAATGGCTGTGATGTTTGCAGTTCCATTGATCTTGTACATGTAGGAGTTGGAACCAAAACCACCAACACATGACACCTGTCAGTTTTTTAGTGGAGGATTAAACTCTGTATCATAATCCACATAAAAAAAAAGGTAAACAAATTATTAATCAACTCGATGCTTTATCCTCTATTAAAGATTCACAACTTTAAAAAAAAAAAAAAAAAAGAATTAAGAAATATGAGACTACACACAATAGATGTCACTCCAGTTAAGGCTTCCTTCCATGAGTCACCAGACAGCAAGTCCCCTATAAATAAATAAATAGATAAATACTAACACAAAAAAAAAAAAAAAAAAAAAAAAAAAAAAAAAAGAGTGACTAATTAAGAATTAAGGGATTGTTTCTCTTTTTTTCATATTAAGTCATGTATGGTTGAAATGACTGAAAGGGTAATGGCGTATTGATAAAGTGTTGTATACATAAGGGTCTATTTCTTTTTTAGACTGAATAAACCATCTGAATAAGACTAAATGACCATTTTACCCTTACACTCAAAAACCCAAAATTTCAATTTTAACATTAGAAGAGTTAGGAGGAAAAAAAAAAAGAAAGACAAATAAGTGTCTTACTCTTAATACATTAAGACAAGTTTTTTTGGTTTAACCCATTAAGTCATTATGTCCAGATTAAGTCAAATGAAACAGTCATGTATACCTTGATGCCATTGCACCTTGTTCGCCCATGATTCTGGAACAGATGACTTGCCAGATCTGTGAAAGAAAAATAACCACATAAAGACTAATCAACAATGTCCACATGGCTTTTGTTGAAGAGAGGTGAAAGGTAGATTAGATAGGCTCTTTGTTGTTGATGAGCTTATATCTTGGGCCAAAAGAGTTAAATGTCAGCTCATGATTTTGATTCTATAAATTGGGGTTTCATAAATCGTGTGATTCAGCAAAGGGGTTCTGGAATCTTATGGAAGAAATGGATGTACTGTTGCTAAAGTGTAAAGCTTCTCATTGGTTCTTGTTAAGATCATCTGTGGTTTTGACTAATGAGTAATGATTAATGAATAGTAACCATTTGCAAGAGCAATGATTGTATCACTTCAAGTTAATGATTCCTCGTGTAGCTATTGATGAACAAACAGCCAACTTTGGGATCATTGGTATTAAATAATGCAACTGGAGTCGATATGATGCAAAACATAAGTTACAAGTAATAAGCATAAACCTGCTAAGGCTAGCAACAGATAAGCCACGATGTAATGCTTCTTTGCATATATGCGAGCCAACAAACCCAGTTCCACCAAGCACAAGCAACTGATTACGAAAAGAGATGAGAAAAATTGAGAATAACACACATAGTTGATGCTACAAAAAGATCTCTGAAACGCTGAAAGCTTAAAGAAGCCAATTTAGCAACAATCTGTTCAAAATTACTGATTACCTTCTCCGCAGGGGGAGGTGGAACATTTACTGTTTCAGCTTCCTCTACTTTAAGTGGTTCATCAATTTTATTAGATTCTGTCGATAGATATCTTCCTCTCCCGATTGAACCTGATGTATTGCTTTGTTTTATAGAACAAAAATCAAATCAAATGAAATACGAACAAATGTTAGTTGAATCATACATGAAAACTAAATGATAACTCAAAAGTCAGAACAATCCCTCTCCACCGAACTATGTAATTCGTTCGATCGACAAAAATTGAGATTTCTTGTTCATGCGTTGAAAAGAAACCCTCGTTCAATTTAGGACAAGGTTTCATGTTTCAGTTTTGATTTAGTGTGGAGTTTTTAAGGAAACAGTGGCGATAGATTCACAGAGACACAAATGAGATTAATGTAAAGAACTTACAGCAATCTGGAGAGGGATAACCTATATTGGATTAAACGAGACATAATCTATGGGAGTGGGGAGATGGACGTGTCTCGTATTCGAAGTTAAAAAACGAAGCAACGACTTGAAGTTTTGGAAGCGGACATCATGTACGAATATTATATCGAAGGGAGCCATGAAAGTGCCAAAATTATAATTAATAATATTTGGAATTTTTATATAAATCCTTTTATTTTTATATTTTTTTTGAAACGGCAAATATCATTGAAAGAAATCAACGATTAGTAAGAAACTAAATCGCAACTAAATAAATAGTACAACAAGATAAACATAAAAACAATTAAAAAGTGAGAAGACTTAGATGGGCAAATGGCGAACAGATCCATTCCGCCTAGCTACCGCATCCATGAGAACTCATGTGCTTGCACCAAGTATACAACAGAGAGATGATATTATCGGCTGCTTTTTGTTGGAGATGCAGTAATATTTTGGAAAACTTTATCATTCCTAGCCAACCAGATGTTCCATAGAAGATAGAAAAACATCGTACTCATAATCGATTTCTTTTTAGGACATTACCCCCAAGAGGCAGTGAAATCAATGAGTTCTAAGGCATCTAGAACCTCCTGTTGTGTAGTCCGCACCATTTAAATATACAAGCTTGTACTTCTTTCACAAATTCACAGTTGACAAAAAAATTATTAACCGATTCTAATTCCTTATTGCATAATGAACACAAATGATGAGAGTTTTGTATTCCCTTAATTGCCAACTATTCAACCACCAGAGAATTCTGCCCATTGAGGCTCTCCAAACGAAACATCTAACTTTTAAGAGGATCCATTTTGACCAACAAACTTTATGTCCCTTGTAAGGAATCAATTTAGAATCTATCATCTTTCTCATGAGATTAACCTTGTATTCTCCGGTTTTAGTCATATTGAATCGAAATCCAAATGATGAAGTCCCCAAACTACCCAGTTCCCCAATATCTTTATACATTTGAAGTAACTCGTGTAGTTCATTTGGTTTGGAAGACTCCTGCTTCCATCTCCAATAAAAACCATTGTTGGACATTCGATCAACAAGATTACAACATTTAACAATTTCTAATAAATATAAGTGAGGGAATTTTAGATGAAACGGAGTGTTCCCACACCAAACATCCTTTTAAAAAAAGGATTTTAACTTCGTATCTTGGTATGAGTGAGAATAGTTGATGATGATCAATAATAATCGATGTGAGACAGTTAACAACCTTGGAGATGTTGCACCACACACCATTGATGGACTTTTTGGCAATATATGGAATAGGTTTGTTGTGCAAGTTGTGTATGCTCATTATGACTTCTTTCCAAAGACTTCTATTGTAACGTCCGTGTTTCTGGCTAAACATTATTATAATGATGTAATAATTAGGATCAACAATTATAACCTATTTTGAAGTAATGAAAAAGAATTATTTGAGTATTATGTGATTTATGTGATTTATGTAATTTATATACAACATATGTGCTTATAATGATATAATAAAATAATAATAAAAAAAATATGTGTCAAAAATAGAATGAAAATTAGACCCAATATCTTTGAAGAATGTTGAAGTAGTCGTGACAAGGATTCTGTAGATATAAAGAACGCTGAAATCCGACTTATGTCGAAGAAGTTATAATCTGTCGAAGTTTCGTGACTAAACCGACACGACGTCGTGTATCATAAAAAGTTAATTTTTGATAAACTACTTTTTAGCCTTAGCGATCTAAACAAAATTGTAGTATACGTTAAACCAAGAGCGTGCATGTAGAGAACGCCCAAATCTGACTTCGTTTGAGGAAGTTATGATTTTTCTAAGATTCACCGTAGCAGTACACTACGGTACACAGCCCGGAAATCGAATTTTAGATCGATTGATTATTAGCCGACGCAACCTAAATGAGAATTGAAGATCTCGTTAATAGGAGCTCAACGATATAAAGACAGTCGAAAACGGATGTCGGATGACAAAACTATGAATTTTTAACGGACTTTAACTGTCTAAGCCTGTTAAAATATAACTTTAAAAATAAAGTTAAAATTAGCCGACAATGTCTAAACAAAAGTTGTAGATCACGTCGCTACCTACGCGTGGATATAAAAAATATCAAAAACGAAACTCGTATGCGAAAGTTACGAAATTTAGAAGATACTTAATTTTTGGGTTAAGCTCCGGTAAGTGACACGTGGCAAGATCTGGGTCGCACCCTCTTCCCCACAGCTTGGAACGAGATGGCGACATGTAGCATGCATACGCCCTGCGTACGTGAGATTTCCATCCTATAAATAGGAAGCGTTTTTCACTCATTTCTCCACACCTTCTCAACCATTTCTCTCTCAAACACCCCCAAACCCTCTATTCTTTCCCCTAGCACCTCCTAGGTGTTAGAGAAGAGAATCTCGGGGTGCCAGAAGGCCTCGAGAAGAAGAGCTTTTTGGCTCAGAAGTTCTGCACGCGCAAAGCCCAGTTCCTCGCTAAAACCCCTTGTAATTGAGTTATGTTTATCCTACTTTAAGTATAACTTATGTTTAAGTTCATTATCGTTATTATGAACCTACAAAAAATATTTATCAGTGATTCAAAGTCGTTATACTGATTGGTCTACTTATGGGGATGATGTCTAGGTTGTGATTTAATGAGATGTTTAAAGTGAGATTTTCAAACAGTATACTTCGTATACCAATCGAACCCTACCTCCAATATGATCCTACATGGTTGTTCCTTACTTGATAGATCATGAAAGTAGACTTTGAATTAATGATGAATCTAGACTAATAATTAGTCGCAATAAATATTAGACTAAAACTTAGTGATAATAATACTAGGTTTCGTCAAAGGAAAAGACAATTGTTAGAAGCGAAGCCCTGCCCGAATTTTGAGTCGTCACTTTAACAAGTGAGTGCATAGTTACTTTCATCTTACACATAGATATGAAGTATTTAATATAAATTACTTGCTATATGTGTCTATTATCTGTGTTCCTGATATCTATGCTAAATGAACGATTTATACATGTTTTGCTCGATTTAAACTGTATATGTATTTTATACCTATAAATATGTTGGGTAAAGATGGATAGATAAATTTGATGATGAAAGATGAAATAAAATAATGAGAGGCCTCGATGTTAAAGCTGATCCAGTTATCTAGCCAAGTATAGATGACGACCACAGACTATTCTAGACAGTCCAGTGGAACGATGGCAGCCTCACAACCTGTAGGTGTTTTTGAACTATGTGTTCACCTGGTATACTCCATCCCCCTCATGGTTGCATCACCGACATATATTGTTGAGGAATCCCCTAAGCATTATTGTTAATCCCAAAGATAATCCTTAGTCTAGGTCCCTTAAATTAGATGCTTTAGGGACAGAAAGTGAGGATAACAGGAACGAGTAATTGGGTTGAATGATTTGATGAAATTAAAGAACTTAATTATTGTAGGTTGAAAACCCTATGTGCTCACTAGTCTCCCAAGTCAGACCCACTCAGTTTCTTGTATTACATGTAGTGGCACAAGAGCACAAGTGTGATGATCGGATGAGAGATCTATGTATTATAGGCTGTTAGCATAATAGATGTTTGTAAGGCCTGTACTATTTTTGTTTATGCTTATGTCCTATATTGACAATGACATCCCAACGTTTTTAATATAATTAAAATACATTTCTTCGGAAATGTTTTGATAATGTCTTTATCATAATTTTGGGAAGAAATTCCGCAATATTATTCTTCAAAAGGATACTTTGATTTTTAAATAAAATATAAACAAATCGGTCTTTTTTTGCTGTGAAATTGGGGGTGTCACATCCATGTTCATTCATCAGCCATCACCGTCATCTGATTAGTAATGCCATATTTTATGCTTTTAAAGTGCATAATCCAAGTCCACCGTCAACTATTGGAGCCAATATTTTTGACCACTCAACCTAGTGGATCTAGTTTTTCAATTCACCGCATCCCCATAGAAATTTACGCCTGATTTTTTTCAAGAGAGTCAATGATGCCTTGGGGGATTTTAAATAGAGACATATAATATGTTGGTATGCTATTCAAAACGGATTTGATGAGCCTGATTCTTCCACCAAACGAGAGTGTTTTAGCCTTCCATGATGAGAGTTTGGTTATGAACTTGTCAACAATAGGCTTTCAATGTTTTATTAGCCCCAAGTTAGCCCTAACCGGGACCCATAAGTAAGTAAATGGGAATGTGCCTTCGACGCAACTCAACACTTGAGCCATGTTATGCAATTCGGAGGCTAATGTTCCAAAACCAAAGACCTTTGATTTATAGAAGTTAACTTTTAGACCCGAAGATGTAACAGCCCGAATTTCCAGGTATCTTTTATGCTTATATTTTTTGGAGTTTTGTGAGGGGACTCGGCGAGTTGGAGCTCAAACTCGCCGAGTAGGATCGCGGTTCAGGACGCGGGTTCGCGCCTGGACTCGACGAGTCCAAGGAATGGACTCGGCGAGTCCTCGCTGTTTAATGAAACCCTAATTTCCCGGTCCTAAGACCTATTTAAAGGACCTTATGGCCCTTCATTGCGGCTACCTTGATCGTGAGAGGACCAAAGCAGCTGAGGATTCTTGTGAGTGAGATAAGAGGCCATTGTTCACCAAATTTGTGTGTTTTGCAAGAAAGGAAGAGGAAAGTCAAGCTAGAAGAGTTGAGGAGCTTGGGTCTACTTTCATTTCATCAGAGGAGGCTTCTTGAGGTATCATTCAGAGCTTATTTCCGTATTTTTGTTGATATGGTCAAATCTAGGGTTTCTTCATGCCTTATTTGCTTTGTATTTGAAGTGTGAGAGGTCCCATGGGGATATGGTGCTTAGATCTGGACCTTAGTAGGTCCAGAGAGTCCCTAATGTCATGCTTTATGTCCTTCCTTTTGGGTTGGAGGCTAGGGTTGTCATTTTAGAGGTCATTTCTCCAAAAAGAGCCTTGTAGGTGTTGTATGGTAACCAAGACATGAACTTTACGTGATGAATGAGCTTAGGAGGGCCAGATCTATGAGTGGATGGAGCGGATCTGACCTCAGAAGCTAGTTTGAGTTGATGCATGGCATGGACTCGCCGAGTCTGAAGAACAGACTCGGCGAGTAGCATGAAGATTGTCCTTAACCACTCAGCGAGTGGTCCTGCCGAGTTATGGGTTGACTCAGTGAGTTAGGGAGAGTTAGAGAGGGTTGACAGATGGACTGAGTCGAGCTGGAACTCGCCGAGTTGTTCTTGAGACTCGGCGAGTTGAGTCGTGGTGGCCTCGCAATTCATGCCAGGTGGAACTCGTCGAGTCAGGGGAGTACTCGACGTGTCAAAATAGAATCCTAGGGAGTTGGTGAATACGTATAGACTCGCCGAGTCGCCCTAGTGCACTCGCCGAGTCCGGTCAAAATTGACCGTTGACCGTTGACCAGAGTTGACCAGTGTTGACTTGATAGGGGTAGTCAACCTTAGTGGTAAAAGTGTTAATTAGAGATGTTTGATGTTATAGAAGGATTATAGCTCGGAGGATCGAGCACGAGTGATTTCCAGGATTCGCGGGTTATCGAGATATACGAGGTGAGTCTTCTAACTATACTTTACCTTGAGTAGGTAATCAGAGTTATGTGACAGAGTATGTGTATGTTATGTGTTGTACTGCATGATGTCTATGTGATTTATGTTGTGCATGTTTATAGAGTTGGAACCGTAAGGTTCCCAGAGTTAGAACTAGTGGGTTCACAGAGTAGGGTCTACGGACCCACAGAGTTATAGCCTCGAGTGGCTAATATGTGTTATGTGTGGTATTTTGGGGAACTCACTAAGCTTTGTGCTTACAGTGTTAGTGTTGTTTGTTTCAGGTACTAGTGATGACCGTGGGAAGGGGCCGGCTTGATCTGTACACATGCAAGGGATTTTTATGTGATATGATCTTGGGATTTTGTATGATGTGAATTGAAGATTTAAACTTGATGTTTATGAAAATTAAATGAAAAATGTTTTTATATTTTGCGAAATTTTATTTTGAAATTCACAGTGTTACAGAAGATATGTTAAAACACTTAAGGATCACCGCAAGATTCTTAATACTCTTACAGTCCCATTCACTAACGGATATTGCATCATCCGCGTAGAACAAATGAGCCACAAGAGGGAAATTATTTGGTAAGTTGCTGCTAACATGACTCCTCACACTAATCATAACCTAATAAGAACCCTAATTACTAATCAAGATTAATCCATAAATGAAGGTCTAATTCATCCTTAATCTATCTAAGGACAAAAGACCATTTTGCCCTTCCCATTCACGACCCAACTAGCTAAGGCCCCAAAACCCTAGAGCCCAAGGCCCAAAAATGTCCCAAAAGGTTTTCTGAGAGTACGCCCGACGTACTCCCTGCTATGCCCAACATAAAGCTCGATCTCGAGAGAGGGGGCGAAGGGTACGCTCAAATCTATCTGTAACCCCATCCTCATCATCATTACCTCCATTGCAATCAAACTCCATCAACCCTCGGTTACCCCTACCCTTGATTTCTAGGGTTTTGTTTTGTTTTCAGAAATGGTTTTAAGAACAATGATTTCATATTCAATTTATGGGTTTTCTGGTGCTGAAACGATTTTAGATTCATGAGTGTGGGTGTTTATTTTGTAAAACAAACCTAAAAAATGGAGTGTCTTGACTGTGTGTTCTTGAGTTATGAACGGGTGTTGGGCGCGGTACTGATGCAGAGGGGGCATGTCATTGCCTACGCTTCGAGGCAGCTCAAGCCTCACGAGGCGAACTACCCGACGCATGATTTGGAGTTGGGGGCGGTGGTTTTTGCCCTCAAGATTTGGCGGCATTACCTCTACGGGGTTTGATGTACCATCTACACGGACCACAAGAGTTTGAGGTACCTCATGGATCAGCCGAATCTGAACATGAGGCAACGTCGGTGGTTGGACGTGGTGAAGGATTATGATTGTGAGATCCTTTACCACCCGGGGAAGGCCAACGTGGTGTCCGATGCACTTAGCCGCAAGGCGGCGCCGATCAGGGACATGTGCATGAGGATGACCGTAGTGACTCCCTTGTTGGAGCAGATTCGGGAGGCCCAACAAGAGGCTATCAAGGAGGAACATCGGAAGAGTGAGCGTATGGTGGGTCAGGTTTCCTCCTTTGATTATGATAGCCGAGGACTATTGAAACTACACTGTAGGGTGTGGGTGCCGCCTCACGGAGGCGTGCGTCAGATTTTGATGGAGGAGGCGCACAAGTCCCGATTCTCTATTCATCCCGGGGCGACAAAGATGTATAGGGATCTTCGTCTAGATTATTGGTGGCCCTGCATGAAGCGGGATGTGGCATGGTACGTTGAGCGGTGCTTGACCTGCAGGAAGGTCAAGGCCGAACATCAAAGGCCGCATGGCAAGATGCAGCCGTTGGATATTCCACTGTGGAAATAGGAAGATATCACGATGGATTTTATCACGAAGCTTCCCAGGACCGTGCGTGGAGTGGATTCGATTTGGGTCATTGTGGACCGATTGACCAAGAGTGCTCACTTTATCCCGATTCAGGAAAGCATATCGGCCGAGAAATTGGCCGACATCTATATCAGGGAGATCGTGGCGCGGCACGGGGCGCCAGTATCGGTTATCTCGGACAGGGATGTGCGTTTTACTTCCAGATTTTGGAAGAGATTTCATGACGAGTTGGGCACTCGTTTGCATTTTAGCACCACCTTTCACCCGCAGGCGGATGGTCAGAGCGAGCAGACCATCCAGACTCTGGAGGATACGTTGCAGGCGTGCGTGCTAAACTTCGGTGGTAGCTAAGATACTTATCTTCCCTTGGCCGAGTTCTCCTACAAAAAAACAGCTACCACGCGAGTATTGACCGTCCCCCATTCGAGATGTTGTACGGTCGGAGGTGCAGGACCCCGATATGCTGGGGTGAAGTAGGCCAGAGAGTCATGGGGAGCACCGAAGTGGTGCTCAAGACGACCGAGAGGATCAAGCAGGTTTGGAGCAGGCTTCAGACTGCTCAGAGTCGGCAGAAAAGTTACACCGACAAGCGCCGATCCGACCTGGAGTTCCAGGTTGGGGATATGGTTCTCCTGAAGGTGTCGCCTTGGAAGGGCGTCATTCGATTCAGGAAGCGGGGCAAGTTGGGCCTGAGGTTTATTGGGTCGTTCAGGGTTGTAGCCCGGGTGGGCAAGGTGGCGTATAGGCTGGATCTGCCAGTCGAGCTCAGCCAAATCCACAGCACTTTCCATGTTTCTCAGCTGCGGAAGTGCCTAGTGGACGACTCAGCAGTAGTGCCGTTAGAGGATATTCAGGTTGATGACAGCCTGAATTACATTGAGCGCCCAGTCGCAATCCTCGACAGGAAGTCGAAGGATTTTAGGAACAAGAGGGTGGAGCTAGTGAAGGTGCAATGGTAGCACCGCAAGAGTTCGGAGTGGACTTGGGAGCCGGTGGACGAGACGATGGAGCATTACCCCGATCTGTTTCAGGATCGAGTAACAGACTTCGAGGACAAAGTCTAAAATAAGTAGGGAAAATTTGTAGCACCTGGTTCCTGGTATGTAAATCTTATTTGAGTATTTTCCATTTTTAACCTTGGACTCGACGATTCATAGGTCCGACTCGTCGAGTAGAGACGGGACCCCGGGACATGTTTAAGTTGGTGACTCGGCGAGTCCATATTCCGGACTCGACGAGTCACCACTATTGGATGAAACCCTAAGTTTCAGGGGTTTGCACCCTATTTAAACTCTCATTCCGCCCCAATCTCGCCCCCATTCACCCTCAGAGCCCTATATCTATCTCTAGCCTTGTTTCCTTGTGAGTTTGAAGTGTTTTTGTGGTGTTCTTGAAGTTTTTGAGGAGAAAGAAGAGTGAATCAAGAAGAGGAGAAGGAGGCCAAGCATCTCTGTGTCATTCCAACATTTCCCCTGAGGTATAACTCGTTTCCCCTATGTTTGTAAGCTTATTGTCCCTTATAGCTCCATTAAAGTCCTCTTTGAACCATTTCCAAGCTTGTGTATGTTTGAGGGTTTGTAATAAGCTGATTGACCTTTAGATCTAGGCATGGTTGAGCTCCAGGAGCTCAGATCTACTGTCTTTTTGGAACCATATTGCATGAAAGCCCTAGATCTACCCCTTTTGGTGCATTTAGGACCTTAAAACCCTCATGGTTGTCTATTTACACGTAAAGTTGGAAACTTTACGTGATAATCAAGCCCCAGGATCACGGATCTATGTATGGCATGAGCTGGATTCAAGCAGAATCAACCATATAGTAATTGCATGGTAACGACTCGGCGAGTCGGTTCGCAAGTCTCCGAGTTTGTCCCCTTTTCGTAGTGTCGAGTGAGCAGTGAGTCACGGGGTGTGACTCAGTGAGTCGGAAGCTGAACCCATCTATGGAGGAACTCGGCAAGTCAATGCCCTGACTCGGCGAGTTCAAGACAATCTCCTTAGATCAAGAACGGACTCGGCGAGCTGTTCATACAAATCGGCGAGTCACAGCATAAGTGTTCTTCGGATGAAGATGAACTCGGCGAGCTGTTCATACAACTCGGCGAGTCTTAGTATAAGTGTTCATCGGATGAAGATGAACTCGACGAGTTGTTCATACTACTCGGCGAGTAGGATGAAGGACTTGAATATCAGTTTAGAAGGAGAACTCGCCGAGTCATCGCCTAACTCGACGAGTAGAAACGGGATTCAGGACAATTGTTTGGGTAGGGACTCGGCGAGTTGGAGAGCCAACTCGGCGAGTCGGGTCAACTGAAAGTTGACTCTGACTTTGACTTAGGGCATGATCAGGGGTAAAATGGTCATTTTACCCAAAGGACAGTTAGCAGTGTTTGATTGAGTATATTGTGGGAATTGCAGCCGGAGGATTTTCGGAGCAGCAGCAACAGCAGTAGACAGTCAGTTCCCGATCAGATCAGCAGCTACTTCGAGGTGAGTTACCTTCCAATAGCGGTGGGTCTACGGCCACAATGTCGGCCCACCAGTAGAAGTTGTATGTAGATGATTGTCTCTGTGATATTCATCTAGGGATTACTACTACCTGTGTTATGTTTATGTGCTAGTATGATATGATGCTATGTGCTAGTGACAGTAGGGGGAGATAGTCCCCAAGGTATCCGGTCGGTAGGGCCGAAGGGGTAGTCATACCCAGCCATGTTAGATAGATTCTGATATTGTGATACATGTTATGTGGTAGTAGTAGAAGGGAGAAATAGTTCCCCAGTATCCGGTCGAGAGGACCGAAGGGGAGGCCAGCACCCAGATATGCTAGGCAATATCCGGTCGAGAGGGTCGAAGGGGTAGGTCGGGCACCTAGATATGCCTGACAATATATGTATGTTATGAGATTATATGGTATGTGGTACAGTGGGGGAACTTAGCCCTGTCTAAAATACCCGATACCCGAATTACCCGTTCGATTTTTTCGGGTATCGGGTAAATCGGGTCGGGTAAATCGGGTATCGGGTAAATTTTTTCGAGTAATCGGGTTACCCGATTTTTTTTCGGGTCGGGTAAAGGGTAAATTTTTTGGGTTTCGGGTATACCCGAATTACCCAAATTATTTTAAAAATTCATTTTTTTTTGTAGAGCTTGTACTATATAACAGGTATTTGATCACGCTTAAACTAACTATCATTATTGTAAAACATAAATATATTTATTATGACAATACGACACTAACAATATTAAAAGTAATTTTTATATATCATCACGTTCTTTAAAACTTAACTGTTTTCTAGATTATAGTTTTTATTGCAACTAACAAACTCATTATCTTGACAAGACTTCAGAATATGGCAAAACTTATGGCTACATTTATCTTAAACATTTTAAACTTTTAAATTAAGATCTTTAGGTATTTGTTTTTTTAACCTCTTATTAGATTAGATTAATTTGTTAAAAAATTACTTGATATCTCATCTATTATTGACTAAAAAATCTCAATGTTCCAAGTTTGAGTAACTTCGTTTATGTCTCGTTTGTTTATATAAACAAGAGTAATAAAGCACGACATATTTATTTCATTAAATTTATTTTCAGGTGAAATTCAAAAAATAAATTATATATTTCGGGTATTACCCAAATTACCCAAACCCGACCCGATACCCGAATTACCCAAACCTGAATTACCCGAATTTAGTTTGGGTAGGGTAACGGGTAATTTTTCTAACATGAAAAACCCGAATTACCCGACCCGAATTACCCGAAACCCGAAAAAATTACCCGTTCAACACCCCTAGGGGAACTCACTAAGTTTCGTGCTTACGGTTTTCATTTTTGGTTTTCAGGTACCTCTTCTTCAAAGGGGAAGGAGCCGGCGCGGTAGCGGCATATCACACACACTCTTGTTTCTGCAGTTATGAGTTTATTCTGGGATTGATACTATGATATTTTGGTTGTTCAAATGTTGTGGATTTCAAATTTGGTTTGCGATGCGAAATGGATTAATTAAACAATGTTTTATTTATTAATGTTTTCTAAGTAATGTTTTAAAAACGAAATTTTTGGACGTGAAAATTGGGTCGTTACAGCCACACTCCTTTAATTATTTTTATTTTTAAATAAATAAAATTTTTAGTTTTAATTAAAAACAAAAGATTTCATTTATTAAAAATAAAAACCATTACATTACTTAGAAAAAAACATGACATTACAAAAAAAACCCTAGAAAATTAGAAAATAAAAAACTAGAAAGCTTAAACCTACAACTTAAAAAAAAACACACATCAAATGATTAAAAACTTGGAAAACAACTAGAAATTAACCACGATTAATGTAACGTTTTTCACGTCTTTCTTTATCGCCAAAACAACTTGAAGCGCATCCCTGGTCATATTCGACGTGTCAATTGCTAGCACTCTCAGGTCGTTGTCCCTTTGTTCCCGACTCTCTTTATCCAAAGCAAGTTGCAAAAATTTATCCATTCAATCTTTTAAGTCTTGCACATTCTCGTCCATTTCTTTCAAGTCATACGATTCCGACGCTTTTCCATTGTCTTTGTTTTTTGTTTTGTCCCTTCCCATTGGTCGGGAGTGGTGGCACTTGAACGGGCTCATCCTCGTTGAGGTCGAAACCAACACGAGCATCCGATGAAGTGTGTTCAGATTTGGATGTTCTTGACCGTTTTGATACACTATCACAACGTCACTTTTGCCACTTTTCCATTGTTGTTTCGTGTTATTATACAAATCGTTAAACAGCATGACATCTTTGTTCATATTTCCCCATTTTGAGTAGAATTGATGTTTAGAACGATATGGTTGTAGGTTCATTCCTTTGTGGAACCTAGCTCTAACACGTATCCACAAACGATCATGTTTTTGTCCCCTTCCGTCTTCGCGTCCTCTGAAACGTCAATACATGATTGTGCTAATACTAACATTTCTTGAGGTTCCTACATTTTAGATTCCGCCTTCTCTTTTCTTTTATTTCCTGGTTGAGAGGGTTGAGTTTGTGGAACAAATTCTAGTTCGGATTCAGAAATGGGTGTTTATGGTTGTGATTGTGTTTGTGGAACAAACTCTGGTTGAGAATCAAAATCAAAAGGATCAAAATCTGGGTCAAATTGTGGTTGTGTTAGTGGAAATGGTTGCGTAGGGCGTTGTGGTTGTTGGCTATGTTGCGGAAAATAAAGAAGCATACCCCTATAGTGGTAGAAAGGAGGCGAATAAATCGGTTGATCGAGTAAAGGTATTGGAGTTGTGGTTTTTCTAGTGGGTGTTTTTTGGTTGGTGAGATTTTTGAAGGATGATATTTTTGTGGGTTTTAAAATAAAGAAGATGGTAAAAAAAAAAAATAAAGTGTTTGTGAGTGATTTTGATTAATATGATAAGGTATTTATAGTGATAGTAATTTTCTTTTTTTGAATTTTGACTGTTTGCAAACTATAGGAATATTTACCAATGAAGGAAGTTCGAGAAACGCTCCCTCCAAAAGTCGTAGTGTGGCCTCATCCACACCTATACCGCACCCATGGGCGGTGTTTGTGCTTACATGTCAAAAGGATTGCGGCCTCAGCTGCAGCCACTCCGCCTAGTCTAAGTCTTATGGCAGTGACGTGTTGTATAGAGTGTATGAGGGTTTGTGGTGATCGAATATTTGTAATTATTTTTAGGTCCTTGTTAGCCTTAATAATATACATCTATTAAATTCACTCATTACCACTAAAATAAATTTGATCAAAAAACATATGTTCATATAATATGCCCTTTAGATTTCTTTGTGAGAATCCAAGAGTCCTTCCTAGAGCATGTAGTTTACCGAATATTATCAAGAATCGTCTCGCCATATCAACTATTAATTGGTGCTCGGATGATACAAATGAAACCAGGATTTCTAGGGTTATTTCCAATGATCGGATAAGTAGAACATTCACGTTGTCTTTTGCACAAAAGAATGATGGAAAGTGTCTCTCCTATATTTTGCATATTTTTATGGGATAAAATTATATTTTTTGTTGAACCCAATAACCTTAGCTTAGTTCGAGTTAGTACAACATATTTGTCATTATTTGTCCTACATAAAAAAGCAAAAACTTGAGGCTATTCAACAAGATTGACCAACAACTAAGAGTAGCATTGTTTGGGATCTGCAATGCATTGAACTTATCAGAGTTTAATGAATTGACACATTATTTACTATTTGTACATCTCTGCCAAAAAATTTATAGAATGCACTGAACTCAATAGAGTTCAATACAACATATTTTTATGATCAAAAGGTTTCATTTTCACATTCAAGAGTTCAATGATCATTAAACTTCATATCTACATCCGACAATAATAAAGTTTAATCATTTGGATGTCTATCAGTATGTCGCCTCATTCAACTCGCTTACTAAACTATACATTGTGAATGTTGTTACATCAACCATAATCGACGATTGACAAAATATTACTCCAAATCCATAAGCAAATTCCATTAAGTGTAAAAAGGTGCTTCTTGTATGTTATAAACGTGACGAAGTAACCTTACTAGCTTCTCATTCATCGTATCCACATAAACCCCTACGAAAGAAATATAAATTTTACCTCGTGAAATTAACAAATAATGGATCGGCATATACATGCAAACGTTGTTTCCAGAGAGAGGAGTTTAGGCGCCTTATCTTTCGTTTTCTTCTAGGTCACTCGATAAAAGGCGAGTCTGAGATCTCACAGACATTTTCAATGGCTTGGCTCAACCCGAGTTCGGGTTGTAGCCATCATTTAACTCTTTTGTTGGGTTCAAAGACATGCTTGATAATAGAATCTTTTATAGACAACAACTCTGGGAACTCTTTCTTGAGCTTAGAAGCATCCAACTCATTGTTGCTTCTTGGAGCTATTATCACTTTGGCTTGTTCTTCTAAGTTAAAGTTAACCCATTTGAATTTAGGGTCTATGTATTCTTTGTACAATTCCAGGATCTCATTGTGGCTCACAATACCTGGGTTTGTGAAGTTCCAAACCCCTTTGCATTTCCTCTTAGCCATCTCTATTGATATCGGTAGGAGCTCGTCTAGTACACTCATACTGTTGGGTATGTTCACCACCTTACTGTAACGCGTGATCTTTGTTATAAAGTTCCGCATGTTGCTTAGATCTGATGATATCGGCATCCTTAATCTTAACGAGCAAACATTGTCGTATTCCCTTAACATCTCCTCCACCTGAACATTCAAGAAAAAACAGAATCGATTATTATATATATAAAGACCCTTCATGGATTTCTTATATATAAAGTCATTTAACTAAAAGTTGTGGTAATAATTACCATAGCCTTTGTCTTGGAGTAGAACGACCCTGTGAAATTAGGTTCATCTTCTTCCTTGAATCCGCGCCCTGAACCCTGAGCATGATCTTTATCGTATTGAAATATGCACCCGGTAGCGAAGTTCATCAGATAAATACCTTCTTGGTGGCAAACGTCGGCTAAATTTAGGGTTCCAACGACGTTTGTTCTAATGGTTTCGAGCTTATGTGTTTCGCACCAATCCACATTAGGCCTTCCTGTTACACCAGCCGCGTTGATCACATGCGTAGGTCGTAGACTACGTATATCGTTTAACAACATCTTTCGATCTTCAAGCTTTCCTCGCCCATAGGCATAAGGGATCCCCTTCTCCATGCATATTTTTCCCAAGAGTCCTCCTATCCAACCCGTTCGGCCATAGATCATGAACTTAAGCTCGCTTTTCGAGATCCCCGAAGTTGTATACTGCATCATCAAGAACTCTTCCTCGGTATGTGATGGAACACTCATTGAGATCCGAGGATGAGGGTGAAGCGCATGCCCGACGTTGCCCCACCAATCAGGGTTCTCACGATACCATGCGATGGTCATCCTTAACCCAGCTTCCCATGGAGTCCTTTCCTCCCACCCTAGTTTCTTGAGCTTTTGATCATCCAAGAAGTATCGTTTATCGTTGAATGGCCTATCATTTACAAAATGTAATGCTTTTTCGATATCAAACCCGAAAAGATTACAGATATCTCTAGCTACATCCACCACACTTCTCTCCTTCTTTGTCCCGATGTTATAAACATGTCCGATCACGCCTTTATGAAGTATCACATCAAACGCCTCCGCGACATCCCCACAAAACAAATAGCTTCTCACATTCGATCCGTTGCCATGAATTGGCAAAGGGTCACCCCTCATCGCGAGCAAAACAAACTTGGGTATGAGCTTCTCAGGGAACTGGTTTGGGCCATAAACGTTGTTTCCTCTTGTTGTGATGATCGGCAGCCCATAAGATCTATGGTACGCCATCACCAACATTTCTGCACCAGCTTTTGTAGCGGAATAGGGATTCGTGGGAAGTAATTGCGACGCCTCAGGGTTCCCTATATCTGTCTCTAAATCCGATTCGCCGTAGACCTCATCTGTACTCACATGAATGAACCGATTGATGCGTCTAGTGACCTTGCAAGCTTCTAACAACACATGGGTTCCATAAATGTTGTTTGTAGTGAACTCAAACGAGTTTCCGAACGAATTATCTACATGGGTTTCAGCTGCAAAGTGCATAATCGTGTCGATTTCTTCTGCATCCAATAGGTAGTTGATGAGATCTGAACTTGCGATATCTGCCTTGACAAACTTGAAGTTTGAAGATGTGAAACATGGCTGAAGATTCTTGAGACTCGAGCAATAGTTAAGCTTGTCGAGAGCAACAATCTTGTAATTTGGGTAGTTCGACACAAGACGCTTGGTGACATGGGAAGCTATGAATCCTGCTGCACCAGTAATGAGTATTGTTTTTGGAGCTGATTCAGATGACATTCTTGTTTAATTTACAGAGTCATGCAGGGAGGTGGAGATCTAGTGAGAGAAAGTGAGATCTGGGATTCGTGCATGGAAAGGAGAGAGTTGGAAAGAAAACAGGAGTGAAGGTTAAGAACCATGATGCGATATAGACGATGGGTTCTTGGTGATTTCGAGGCTCCATGTTTGCCTCCATTTATTAAGTGGAAGTCTATGGTACGTGTTGTATATCCCGCCAATGTGTATTTTCATGCTTCAATTTCATGGAATTGGTATTTTACTTATTGCATCAAAGAGTCCAATAATTGGGATTTATTGCAATCCCCACCTTGCTTTTCCAATATGTTACAAGTAAAACTTTGATTATGTTAGTTTGCATCTTGAGTTGAGATTTAATACCAAAAAAACGTTCACGGTCCTAAGTAAACACACGAACGGCCTATTGAGGAGAACAATTTGAACAAATTAAAAAATTATGGTCATATGAGACGGCGAACAATATTATTCCAAATGAATATGTAAAAACTGAACAAAAACTAATGCTAACAAAACATAGATTTAGGTGTTCTACTATAAGTGGCTAAGTGGCGTGACACACCCATCACAATATATAAGGGGTACCACACATAATTAAGTTTTAGAAGTACCATGCCGGAAAAATAATGTATCATACCAAAAGAATTTCACTGTGACTAAAAATTTGAGGGTAAAAGGCCTACCCCGTGATACTAAGGTCCGCCCTTGTGACTACTATGGAGGTGATATTGTACATGAAAAAAAGAATAGATCTTATATTCCAATGAGAACCATAACCGAGCAATTATAAATGCCAAACTAAGATAGAAACATATTTTGAGATGTTGCAAAACCCACTAAATCGCTTCCTCTACATGATAACGTACAATTTCTTTTCAGAACCCACAACATCAAATCAATTTACTTAGATGAGACACTCTACAATTAATCACTTCCCTCACGAATATCCGACTCTCAAAACCCTCTCAAAGTTGCATTAATCTCACCATCAAAACAAGTAGGACTTGCCATATATTTTTATGTCAAAGAAAAAAAAATCATATTATGACTTTCCATACTAAAGTATAAAAATTAGTCAGAAAGCTTAGGGGTATCAACAAGATGATGTGAGTGGCCTAACTGCACGCTTAAGTGGATAGTGAATCGTTTAGCCTAAGACCATCTCAAATATTGAACTCATATGAGTTCAATTAATTGTGACATCATCATTACACTCATTATATAATTCTATATATTAAACTCTATACTCCCTATTCTATTAAGTGTCATGTCATCAACTCATATTAAAACTTATGAGTTTAATGAGATTCAACTACAATTGAAGATTGCTTAAAGAGAAAATGATTTTTTTACATAATTCATCATGGTGATTGAATGCCTATGATGGATGAATACCCTCATATAAGTAGGGTAGTTTGAAAGAGTTATTGATTAGAAATATATTGAAAACCTTTTTAATTATATATATATATATATATATATATATATATATATATATATATATATATAATGAAAATGTCCTAAAACATCAAAACTTTTAGTAATAATAACAAGTTGTCAAAAGAGTGCATGATAGCATCACAAATAATATAAGAAACAAATATAAAGTGAAATTACTATTTCAAACATAAAGTCTAACAATCTTTTAAATGTCCTTATTGGTTACTAACTTAAACACATATCAAAATAGTAGGTTAGATATGGAAAACCGAATGAGTAGTCCTGGTTTAAACAAAAACATCTAAACAAATTTTAATAAAAATTCATAACCCCTTACTTATTAAAAAACTAAAAAAGAAAAAGCATCAAAACTTCAAAAAAACTAGGGAAAAGTTGCAAAAGGTATAATTATACTGTTACAACGTCATAAATACCAATATATCAATAATCATTAAGGACAAACAACGTAAAAATATTACACGCATGATATGGAAATCAGACCCAAACCCGAAATCATCTGTAATTCACAAGTCTATCCTTCACTCTGAAAAGGGTCTCAAGGTAAGTGTACCACTAGCAAAATTTGTTAAACATCGTATATGTAAAAAAAAAACACATATCACATTATCTACATAAAGACCTCAACCAACATGATTATAATGTGTTTTTTGAACCCATTACATCAGGTTAGTTTTTTTAATGAAAACACTAAATTTAAATATGGTGATTATCATAATAACCACTAATATATGCCCCATATTTTAATTTCATAGGAAACATGTTAATGTGACTATTGGTATAAAATAAACCCTAAAAAGATCCAAAGGTATCATCTGATCATGTGAGTGATCAAATTGGCCAGTTTGGTGGTTGGACCGATTAGCCTAAGGGATGTAACATCCATTTTCTAGAGTGAATTAGCTAAACATTTAATGGGATTAAAGATGGGATTTTTGGGAAAATCATGTGCCACGACGTCATACATGGGTTACCACGACATGACAATAGTTGTATAAGCACGCAATAGTCTTGTGTGTCACAACGTAACAAGCCTATGGTTAAAACGTGGCGCCGCTAGAAGACTTAACCTTAATTTCGGGGTTTGTGCCCTTATTTAAGGGGAGTGAGGGATAGGGTTTGCACACCCTCAACCTCCATCACCTCCCTTTCACCTTCCAAGAAACCATTGCCTTCATTTTGACTTTGTGGTGATTTTAGCCCTTGAAGAAAAAGGAGAAGGAGTGCTTGCTAATTGGAAAAGTGTATCACTTCAAATCTTGAACCTCCTACATCTTGAGGAGCTTGGGAAGGTATAAAACTTCCACCTTTTTGGTTCTTTCTTCATAGATCTAGGATTTATTGCATTTCTTGGCTCATATACGAGTTTGAGTTGGTTAGAAGAGATAAAGTTTCCAACTTTATAGCTCACCTTGATCCCTTGGTATGTATACCTTTTGGATCTAAAGTTTGATTGTATATTGAGTTCCATGCATGAGATTTTGGTCTCATTTAACCATTTTGACATGGTTTGAGTTCTAGACTTGCATTGGACATGCATGTAAGTAAAGCTACAATTTTTATGTTAGAATAGAAGTATGAAAGCCTTCTGGAAAGTATGATTAGGTGGATTGAAGGGTTAAGGGCTTAACCCATTAAGCTGTGAGAGTTTAGTTTTTATGACGTGGCAATTTGCTTGCCACGACGTAGCGATTGGTGTCACTGTTATTGTTTTCTCATGAAGCTACCACGACGTGACCAATGGGTAGTCACAATGTGGGTGTCGGCTGGGGGTTGACTTTGTCCATTGATCGTTGACTTTTGACCACTTTGACTTTTGGTCAAAATTTGAGGGGTATTAAGCTATAGTATGAGGTTTAGCTTGTGCTCGGTTTAGCTTGTGCTCGGTTTAGGGGGTTCGTGTGGTTAATTCTGTGGGACTTTGAGTAGTAGATTTTAGCTCTTCGTTTAGGTGAGTCTTCTCACTGTATTACCTATATCATAGTGGTGTGCATGCTAGACTAGCCGAGTCTTATTTGTTGATTATTGTTATGTATGTATCTAAGTTGTTGATAACTACATGACAGATGATAGTCCGTTGGGTTGCTGATAACTTATAGTACCGTCGTGAGCCCATAGGATTGATGATAGTCCCAAAGTTGCCGATAACCCATAGCTGTTTATATTGTGATGTTGTATGTGATATTTAGGACTGGTAATAGTCCTCAAGACTACTGATAGTCCCAGGGTTGCTGATAACCCAAAGTTGATTATTATGTTATGGTGTATGTGATATTTTGGGGAACTCATTATTTAAGCTTTGCGCTTCCAGTTGTGGATTAAATGTTTTAAGGTACTTAATGAATTGCGAAGGCGGAACTGTACACACACATCAATAGTTTTATGATTCGAGATTTCGCATTATCTTCCTTATAACTCTGATTTTTAATTATGGTTTATGAACAATTGGTTTGACTGAATATAACTTTAATAAAATGAGTTTTTATTCTATTTTAAAAATGAAAAATTTATTCTGAAATTTTGGAATGTTACAAAAGAATAGTCGTAAGCAGAGATTTTTTTTACATAACTTCATCATAGTTATCGAATGCCTGGGTGGGCTCTGGCTGACTTATCGAGCTAACACTAATGGTAAAAATAGTTTTGTAAATTCGGTTTTCGGCTTCCATATAAAGGATAATCAATCCTAATCAGTAAAGAACAACCCCCTCTATAATTTGTCATCATTTTCTATGATTTGTCATCACTTTTTGAAGTCCCAAATCACTTCCAAAGCTCTTCCAACCCCATTTTCTTCCAATATGTTTTGAATCCAAGGCCCTAATCATAAAGTCCAACATCTTTCAACCATTAAAGATCATCATTCTTTTGGATCATCTTCTTCCCCAAGTTCAAGAGTTACATTAATTCATCGCTTCCAAGATTATCATGCATCATTAGTTTTTATGTTTTTATGTTTGTTAGTTTATTTTACATTGGATAGTATGATTTTTATATATTTCATAAGTGAGATGGAAGGTCCAACTCCTTGAAATTACTTTTGGACACTTAGGATGTTAGGATGACCATATTTTGATTAATGTTTTTATTCCAAGCAATTTCAATTATTGTTTTGTTCTTAAAGTAATAATTCATTAACTATAGATGGAGACGAGTTTCATTTATGTATTTGGTACAATAAGTCCACAACTAAGATATTGTGTTGTTAATTCACTAGTGATTGCAAGTTCAATTAGATAAAGAATTAAGATGATTGGTTGAATCAACATACATTATTCTAAAACTTGTATTGAGCGTTTAATATTGTAAAAGATAATAATAACTCGTAAGACGTAATATTACCAAACCACTCGTAATTAAATTAGAATATTACGTGTTAATTAACTTTAATTATGTCTATGTAATTAAATTTGGAATTCAAAGAATATAAATATAGGAATTCTAATCATCCGGACAACTGAACCAGTGGTAATTTTTTTTAATAATCCGTGCAACATAAAGTTCTCAACTTTTTAATAAATTTTTTGTTTAAATCTATCTCACAATAACTACCATTATTAGTTTTTCAACACAAAGTTTGAACACAAACTCCATACGGATCCAACCTGACTTACCTCTCCTACCTAAGGCATGGTTGGCTATTTTTAATCGTATTGACAATAGTAATCATTTGTTGATGTTGTTTTGTTTAAGGAAGGATTTAGGGAAATTGTTGACATAGAGAAGAAATAACCTTTTTTACACAGAAAAAAGTTTCTTAGAAAGTTATATGGATTCAGGTCGCTCATATGTCGACTCCTTTATCTTATTTTCAGGATGTTACAAAAATAATAAGCATATAATATATATGTTCTCCATAACAAGTGTTCTTGGATTCTACATAACTGACAACTGATTTCGCGAATAAACTAACATTTCATTAATCAAAAGTTAGTGAGCAATTAATTTAATCAATGTGGTTACCACCTACACACAAAAACAAGCGAACCATCAAAAATCAAGGGCACCAGCCTTTGAAGAGGAGCCACAACTAGCAGAAGTACCATAAGAACTCCCACTTGAGCCATCAACAGGCGCTTGATTTAAACACTCTAAAACCAATGATCTTCGTTTTTGCAGCTTTATGGAGTAAGTCGTTGCATCTAGAATTACAGGGACCTTCATACACACAAAACCATACATCATGCAAATGTTAAAATAAGAAATAGCAAGCAACTTACTTTTTTGGTCCCTGAAAATAGCTGATTTTTGCATTTTTGGTCCTTAAAAGTTTACTCTTGCAATTTCAGTCCTATTTTGAGATTCTAGTAACATTTTTGTTCCCTTTTTCAATTAAAAGACTATTTTTTGTCCCTGAAAATAGCTGATTTTTGCAATTTTGGTCCTTAAAAGATTTCTCTTGCAATTTCAGCCCTCTTTTGAGATTCTAGTAACATTTTTGGTCCCTTATAATGACTATTTTTGGCCCCTGAATATAGCTGACTTTTGCAATTTTGGTCCCAAAAATATAGTCACTTTCTTAAAACAAGGACCCAAAAACCTCAAGGACCAAGATTGCAAGACCCAAAATTGCAAAAATCAGCTATACTCAGGGACCAAAAATGCAATTTATTCTATATAAATTAATAAAAGAAACAATAGTGTCATTTTGTACCTGTGTGTTGAAACGTGAAACTTTATGTATACTTAGAAGCCCAAGCATATCCTGGTAACCAGTTAGGAGAGTTGCAAGCTCCTTGTCCTCATCTGTTTTAGTTTTATTTGTTAAATTATGCTACAAAAAAAGAAATTTATACCAAAAAAAAAAGACATTTTTTATACCTGGAATTGCTTTAACGGATAATAAGGCATCAGCTAAATGTTGCAATCTTTTTGACATTGACGGTGATAAAAGAGAAGGTGGGAAGGTTAGAAAAGCAACTGTATTTGAGGAGCGAACCATGCTTTTTAATGATCTAATGAAGGAAAGCATATCCCATTCCTACAATATCATTAAGATGATATATATATATATATATATATATATATATATATATATATAGTCAAAAGAAAAGTGCATCATGTCTATATTTAAGCTATTGCAATGTAGTGTTTGATGAGACCATTAAAATAGCTTATAAGTTAGCTTTTTAAAAAGCTGTCTAACATAGCTTATCGATTAAACTTGTGGGGTTGTTTCTTATCAGGCAAAAGCTAGCTTTTCAGCTAGTCTGACAAACACAGACTTATCCAATACATGGTTATTTACCTTGTCATAGTAGTCACATTGTGGAGCACAAAATGATTGGATAGCAATTCTTCCTGCACTTGTGATATTTCCATCATACCTGATTAGAATTATGAAAATTAGGTGTAAGAGTCAATGAAGAAGACCACTTTTAAGTTTAATAAGATCAATCCACTACTAATAATAACATCAGTACTTTGGAAATTGAGATATGAACTTTGAACAACTATCACGGAATCCAGCAAGATTTGAACAATCTAAAAGGCTAAAACACTCCACACGGTTTCCCGTTATCAAATGCTTCTCTATAGGCTTCCTTAGGTCAAATTCATTGCAATACTCTATTTTCCCATCTGCATCACATTATCACAACACAAAAGATGTTTACTTTTTATACTAAAAATCCCCACAATGGATAAAAAGATACAAAATTACCTCGCTCCTCGTTATGTTGCTTATTTTCCCCAAGGTACTTCTTATATTGCCAAGCAATCCGCAAATCCTTCTACAAGCTCATAAAAAGGCAGAATTTACATTAATACAGTTGTAGTTGTGAAGAGAAAGATGCATGTTCCTAAGGGCAAAATGGGAAAAAGTAAAGTAGTACCTGTTCTGCATCAGTGTTACGAGATTTGTCATCTTTGGGGACTAAAGTAGTTGGCAAGGTTCCAAGAAAGGCTCTAGGGTTTTTGACTGGGCTTGCATAAAGAACAGGTTGGTTGTGTACTAGTCCCTGAGACATGAAAGTCCTTAACAAAAGCATATGATGAGGTGCTTCAGTGTCTTCCATGATCATTACCAGACTTCCTAAATGGAATCCCCCACCTAAAATCTCTAGATATTACAGAAACAATTCATCCATTAGGAAATTGTTGTCATACTTGTTTAGATGCTTTAATAAAATATAAAAAGGGGGTATTGGGATTACTATCAAGATCCGGTATGCCTGATGAAAGAAAGATTGTTCCATTTGGTCCATACTTGAGACCAGGGACAGAAGAGGTAGGTGCAGCTGAAAAGTTCTTTGAGAAACTACTTGTCCGGACTTTGCCAGTAGCCATAAATATCGGACAGTTTTTTAATCCTCCTGAGAAATAAGAACAAACGGATCAAACAGGTAAACAGCATATATAATGATTTTGGAGTAAATGATTTTATTAATAATCATATATAATGTTTGTAGAATACTTGAACAGCATCAATTTTGGAAGTAAACTACCAAAGCAGATATGCAATCTATTCCACATCGCTCATTAGTGTAAACTAGAAGTTCTCCAAACAGGATTTGAAGATAAATTAATTTAGAACTCTCTGAACCATAGTCCGCGTGAACACAAATGCCTCAATTTTGGTCAATATTTTCGGTTAAAAAATCACAATTACATTAAGCATAAGTACCTCATTAACACGATAATGAAGTAATTACATTGCTAAATACTCACTAAACAATTCAAAAAGTGAGAGTAGTTTCAATACGTTGTTAGAGGCGGAGGAGAACCTGAATTCAAGGGACCAGAAGTCGGAAAGATGCACTGAGTGAATTCCAAAGAAGAAGCTGATGTGAGAATGAAGCAGAACACCTGACGAAGAAAGTGTCTGTGTGCGAGAGTCGAGAGTCGATGATGCGAGAAAAAGAATTTGAGAGTCGAGACTTCGAGATGAGAAGAAGGAGAATCGGAGGCTGTAGATGCGGCTGTGGTCTGCGGCGGCCGGCGAGGACGGGTCGACGTTTGAGGGAAAGAAAAGAGACAGGAGAATAACTGTGTGTGAAGGTAGAAACAAGTATGAAAAGACACGACGTCGTGTTGCAAGTTTTAAAAATAAGCAACCCGGTTTTTTAATTCCGGGTTCCGGTTCGATAACCTGAAGTCCAAAACTAATTTTAAATTGGGCTAACATTGCAACTTTGATACTAGATCATTGTAGCCCAAATCCAACTTGATTGGGCCAAGCATATAAATCATTTCTGAATTGGCTAATTAGTAAAAATTTTGGTAAAATCCTAAAGATTTTTTTTAAATAGAAAAGTTCCAATTATTTAATATTTTGTCCAAATTAACAAAAAAGTCTTTATTTTTATTTTAACAGAAAATGACAAATTATCATGTAAAATTAAATAATCAGACTTTTCTGTAAAAAAAAATAATTTAAGACTTTATCAGAAACTTTCCCAAAATAATGAAACTTTCTACATAAAACTCGTATTTTTACATAACAATTTTGATGCATGCATGAATAAAGTTGATAACAAATTTAAAGTATAATCGCATAAGTTAGTAGAAGCATATAGGTATATCTATATATAATGTTTTTTTTACTTTAAAAGGTTAATATATTAAGCATTAAATTTCAACATATATGAATTTTGTTACATAATGATAAAATGGTCAATTAGTATCATCAAACAGTTTATACAATCTAAAAAAGAAACAGACCTTACTGACAACACTTTACATATAAATACATCATTACCTGTTTAAAATTTTCCAAACCATCTTTTGATTGTTAAACAATGAAACATTGCTCATTCAATTTTCAAGATTTAAGTTGACATTGGTGACATTTTGAAGAAAATAGATCAGACAACAGATCCGGATTAAAAATAATAATAATACATACATACATGTGATGTGATGTTATAATAAAGAAAAAAATAAAAGTACATTGTTATAATATTATATCTAGTAGACACCATCACATGAACAGTTCATTCAGCTACCCTTGCCATTATAGCACTAATGCTATTTGCTCTTTCTTTAGCTTCATCCACTAGCAAATCCTGCAAAACAGATACCAGGGGCAAAACCGGAATTTTAAATACAATCAACACCAATGTCCTATGGAAGAATTCTTACTTGTGCATCTATAATACGGTGAATCGCCTTCTTGCTTGACTCCTGAAGTTCACCAGCAATTAAAATCTCATCCAGTATATAATAAGCCTGCAAAGTATCCACAAATTCCACGTCAGCATGGTTGTACTTGTACACGTGGCAGATGACATGGATGATGTCATACCTTATGGAAATGGAAGATCAAGTCTAGCTCACAAACCTGACAAACGAATGTTCAAAAACAAAGTTAAACTTCCAAATGACTTTTTAGTCCCTGAGTAGAGTACAGCTGCTTTTTGCATTTTTGGTCCCAAAAATGTTACAAAAACCTCAAATAAGGACCAAAAGTGGGAAAAAAAACAGCTTTACAGAAGGACTAAAAATGTAATTTAGTATATTTGTTAGGGTTTAAATGGGTTACACTTCCAAAGTAACGATCAAGAGTCTCGACAAAATATTGAATAATTTCAAGGATCTCCAGTTCATTGTCTTGTTGGTTAATACACATACAAAAGTAGAGGCTGGCATACCTGAGAAAGTGGAATGTAATTAATTAGTTATATAGAGAAAAATAAAAATAAATAAATAAATAGTACCTCTTGTAAACAACTTTAAATCCCTTCCATTCAACAAAGTTACAAAGCTTGGGTCCTCGTGTTAGAATCATCCCACTAAGTTCTCGTATTACCTTTAAATAACAACGTACTTTCATCTATTCAGCTTATATGCATAAATATACTACTTCCAATTTACTTGTTCTTATTTACACATGGTAATTCAAAAATTCTAATTTTCAATGTTTTTGTTATTATTTAGAACATACCTTACTTCGTTCTTTCTGGGAATAAGGTGAATACCATTTTGTCAACCTAACTTTTCCTTGTCTGCTTAATAAGAGAACAAAATGAATCTGCAAGAAAGAAAATAAAATGTTATTATCTGTAGTCATAATTATCTTACTAGGTTGTATGACATGGGTTGATTAAAAAATATTAACTAGGAAGTAGTAAACATTAAAGATTTCTAAAAATGAGAGGGTGTTTGTTTCAGCTTTACCTAAATTTGAGACATTTGGGGGATTAGCGGGATTTTATAAATAAAATAGATGACAAATTGACAATGCCACAGTGGTGATTAATAAAGTGGAAGGGTAATCTTGATGTATAAATCACCTAATAATGATGTTGTGATACTAGAAATCAGGTGGGCAATTAATGATATTATGGGTATCCTAATCTTTGACATGCGTAATTAGGATCATCATCATCATCATCATATATAACTGTATATATAACAATTGTTGTTTATCTAAACAACATATAAAACCAGAATAACATTTGCTCAGCTTGCAAATACCTCTGGTATAACATGATCGATCTAACTCAACCCAAGAATTTGATATATTCAACATTTTAATATATTCAAACAAGTTAATAGATGTATGGCATTGATCACTGAAGCCCCAATTCTACAGACTGCTGTGTAATGTAACTACGATTAAAAAAAATGGAGCTCTCACCATGCTTAAATACAATTGATAGAAGCTTCACGTCTACTGACCAGATCCGAGCGAATGTACTGAAGGATGTGAAATAAACAACATCATATTATACAAAATCAATCAGGACTTGTATATAATCCCTATTCACGTTAATGCTCGATTAGAATTAGGAAAGCGTACAACGTCGCACAATCAGTAAATTTTTCCTTTCAAAATCAGATCAAATTATTCATATGAATGCGAATCGGATTGAAAACAGCAAAGCATGATTACAACTCCAATTTTGATAAAATCGACTGATGAGGATCCATATGCAGAGAACACACCTGAAAGTAAAATGAACTGGATCTGCTTTGATCGTCGCCGGTGAAACAAAGAGCACAACTCCGGTCTCCCGGTGAAACCTTTTCGTTTTGTTTGTCACTAGTCGGTTTTTCTATCGCCTACTAGTTTTTTTTTTTTTTTTTTGGATTGGAGGGTGTTTGGGATTATGTAATTTTTATAAAATTTAATTATGACAAGATAAATGTCTCCCAACAAACTTTAAAAATTAAAAAAACTAAAATAGTGATTGCACTGGGTCACAGCCCAGAAGCCATACAACTTGACTTGAACAACCAACTATCCAACCCAAGTACGATCTTCTTTCTTTGTGGGGCCCATTTTAGCCTATCAAATAACGTAATAAGTAATAGTAGCACTGCGATTTACAAGAAAATAATGTGTTAATGGAATAGGGTACGAGGTCCAAGAAAGCGTCGTAGGTTCTACTGTTCTTAAACCCTCTCCCTCGCTAACTTCTTCCATTGCTCGATTGGTATCAAACAGGTGCATTATATTATTTCTCAACGATGTGTAATTTTAATTCCATCAATTCTAAACGTTAACTCTATATGTATGTGTTTTTAATTTTTATACGTCTATAACTCATGTATCTTATGTCATGTGGAAGTTGTCTTGAATGTTTATCGATCTCTTTTCTGGAAGTGTAGGAATTAAAGGAATGGGGAAGACAAGGAGTATGCTTAGAAAAAAGAAGTATGACGAGGCACGTAGCAGGATTATAATAAATGGTGGTGTGGGATCTTGGTCAGATCTTAATCATGATATACTTTTCTTAGTTATGATGAAGCTTGAATTCGTTGATTTCATTGCATTTAGTGGAGTTTGCAATTCATGGAGATCATTTGCAGTCTCTAACAGGAACAGTTTTATGGTGTCCATACCACCCATGCCCATATCTATATCTAACTCTACCACCGATGCTAATGAGAAACAATACTACCTAAAGGACTCTCAAGGAAGAAAGATGAAAACCATTGTTCCTCATTCTGCTAAGAGGTCGTGTATTGGAGTAACATGTGGTTACTTGATTTTGTCGGGTGTGGAAACCAAAGACTTCTGGCTTGTGAATCTTATCACAAGGCATGAACTTCATTTCCCTGATGTGCCCGATGAATACTTTTGTTGCCATCGAGATGCCAAGGGTATCCTTGTGTTTTCACCTTCAATATCCGAGTGGGTGTTTCTTGTGTTTACCGGATGTTTTTTTTTTGGAAAATATTTGTTTCCATAGCAGGAAAGCGAGAATGGACTTGTGTATCCTCCCCTTTCAGCATTGATGATTTAGTTGCTTTCAAAGGGAAGATATATACCTTACATGCCACGGGGATATGTGAAATGAAACTCTATCCTGAGCCTAAATTGGTGTTACTCGAAACCAAGAATATTCTGAACCTAGATTCCAGATTTATGGAATTTGTGACGTCTGGTGAAAATCTTTATGTGATAGATCAGTTATCTAAACATCCATACACGATTCTTGAAATAGATCTTGACCAAATGAAATGGGTGTCACCTAAAAAGACATGTGAAGAATATGTCTTCTTTCGTAGCAACACAGACTCTGCTAACCATCGCTCACTATATGACGGGAGATATGTTGTTGAAGATAAAAATGGAAAGGGTGGGTGTCTTTATGCAAACATGTGGTATTTCTTCTTTGATTGTTTGAATGTTGATATCATACACGAGTGATGAATTGTTCGCATGTTTATCTTTTTTAGTTTCTTTTCATAACAGACACATATCTTAGAACATCATTGTCATGGTTCTTTAAAACCAATATTGTCGTACCAGCATCTTGGAATTTATTCGGGTAGATGCAACTATCAATTATTTTATATCTTATTATATATTCTATCTTATTTCTGTTTATTCCTAATGTATTGTGTGTTGCACATTGGAATGATGTTTAGTTGTGAATGAAGAGCCATTTATTAGACTTTTGGTTTTTCCACAAAGATAACCATATGAGATATTGTCTTGGAAGAACCCTAGGATTTTGAGGGATATTCGATAGCTTATCAGGAATCAAATCTGGAATGTTAACACATGATTTTGATGACATTATCTGTATACCAGCTTTTGTTACCTGGTCACACAATCTTGTTTATCAAACAAAAGCTTACGCCCAAAAAGGAAATTTTGTTCAATCATCCTTTAGAACATAGAACAAGAAGGCAAAAGTGTGAGAACCAATGAGCCATGTAGTATGTTTTTCTGCCCAATAGTTGCGGCAAGCTGGCTTCTAATCCTAATGGGTGTGGTGACATCCCATGCCTCCAACTTTTTCTGTTTTTTATTGAGAACTTTGTTTATGAGGTTGGCTGTTAATCAATAGTTCTTATCTTAACAAAGTTCACACATTAATTTGCCCTTTATTAGAATCTTCAACATTTTATTCTTTTGTTTTCAAACAGTTCAATGTTTCTATTCTGATTGCAACTCTTGGGGATGACAATTGGATGCATTAAGGTGATCGTTAATCCTTATATTCTTCTAAGCAAATGTATTTGATGATCGATTCTCCAAAAATGTAATTTATCAAACGCTATGTAGCAAAGTTTGGTTCAATGGGTTGGGTAAGCATCTATATTAGACGCATGAAAGTTTTCTCATTGACACTTCTAATCTACTTTAGACTATAAGGTAGTAAGTACTAACTATATCATTGATTGTTAAATGTTAATGCTTCTTCACATAAAAGATAGAACCATTGGCAAAAATGTTAGGAGTGGTAGTGTTTGAAGCATTTTGGTTGTTTTAAGAGTTGTTTGAAGCCATTTTGAGAGAAATTGAGAGAGAGTTGTGAGAAATGATAGTAATATTTAAGGTGATTAAATGGGTAGAAGGCATAAAATTACACGATTGGTAATGTGGTTTGCCAAATCAGGCTAGATTTATGAAGAAGTCTACACACTTGGTCTATATGATTTCATTTTTTGTGTGATTGGTTTTTTAACTGGGTGAGTTGTCAATACCACCTTGTTTAATTTAATTTAGACTTTTTTTCATATTTAAAGTAATAAAAGCAATTAAAAAAATTAAACTTAAACCCCATCCCACCCCACCATACCCTAACCCTCACCCCCGTCCTACCCAAATCTTCTTTCCTTAGGATGAGCAAAACCGAAAAACCGACAAAAACCAATAAACTGAAATTGAAAACCAAAAAACCGAAAACCGAACCAAACGGTTGGTTTTGGGTTTAGATTTTCAAAACCGAAAAATTCGGTTTGTGTTCAATTTTGGGCTTAAAATAAACCAACCCAATGGTTTTAAAACCGAAAGAAGCCGACTGTAACACCCGAAATCAGAAAGGTCAAGAAAGGAAAGGAAAAACCCTAAGTTGAAGAGGGTTGACTCGTCGAGTCCAGGGAGGAACTCGGCGAGTCGGAGCGGGAACCGGATGTAAAGCAAGTGACCGACTCGGCGAGTCGGCGAGTCAGGTCTAGGTTTGGAAACCCTAATTTCGGGACTTGGTACCCTATTTAAGCGTCTCATTCTCCTCCCTAGGGTTCCTTTACTGCCTCTCCACCCCAGAACACCAAACCCTAGCCACCATATCCGTTTTTGAGCTAGATCTTGCCTTGAAGAGTGCACTAAAGCTTGGAGAAGGAAGAAAGGCCTTGGAGGTGCAAGAAGGGACTGTAGATTCGGGATTGAGAAGACATTTCAAACCAATTGGAGGTAATAAGCTGTTGCTTGGACTCCCTTTGCACCTAGATCTATTCTTATGTGTGGGTTTTGGATATTTTTGGCATGATAAGTAACCATTTCGAGTTAGAGGTCCAGATCTGAGGTTGCTACCTCAGATCCATGCTTGTTTTGGTCTAGAATCCCTTAAAGTATCAGCCCTTGGTATGTTGAAGAAGTATGTTTGCCATAAACCCTAGTTTGAATGTGTTTTGAGCCTAGATCTCTTGATCTACATGTAAAGTTTGCCACTTTACGTGGGGGATAGGCCTTAGAAGTATGGATCTATGAGTTGGAAGCCCTGTTTGGCTCGAAAAGCCATTGCATGGATTAAGGACTGGATAGACTCGGCGAGTCCTTCGAGTGGACTCGGCGAGTAGCTTGAAGATGAGGAGGAACTCGACGAGTGGGATGAACAGCTCGTCGAGTCGGATGAAGTTAGGCATGAACTCGGCGAGTTGGATGAACAACTCGACGAGTTGGATGAAGATTGCCTTGGGCTCGGCGAGTCTATTCTTGGACTCGACGAGTCAGGTCGCGAAAACCCCAAACCCTTCGATTTGAAACTCGAATCAGCGAGTCGGGTGGAGACTCAACGAGTTGGACAGGTCAGGACTCGGGAATAGTTGACTCGGCGAGTCATGGACTGACTCGGCGAGTCGAGTCGCAAATAGAAGGACCCTGAGCATATGAACTCAGCGAGTTATTAGGTGGACTCGGCAAGTAGGGTTGACCTGGAAGGTTGACTTTGACCAGGATTTTGACCTTGACTAGAGTTGGCCTAGTTGACCTTTTGGAGGTCAGTTGGACTAAGTGTTATCTTGGCATTGGTAGCTCGAGGAGCTAGTGGAGCAGCTGTTTGGAGTCGGAGGTCAAGTAGCAGTCAAAGGATTATCAGCATCAGTTCAGCAATCTCAGGTGAGTTTCCTTCCAGTAGGAACGGGTCTAAGGCCACAATGTCGGCCCGTTCAGTTAGCCGTAGTTTCTGGACTTCGGTCCGATGCAGTAGTTAGCAGGTCTGATGCCTTCGTGGCTCAGACAGGATTTATGTGTTATGTGAGCCGGGCTACGGCCCGATGTACTATATGTGTGTTCATGCTAGTGGATATGTTCATGCTATGTTCAGTCAGCTTCGGACTTCAGTCCGATGTAGGGGGCAAGGCCCCAGTTAGCCCGGACTCCGGTCCGATGCAGTGGGCAAGGCCCAGTATGTGCTTTATATGTTATTGTGTGGTATGTGGTAGATTGGGGGAGCTCACTAAGCTTCGTGCTTACGGTTTTCAGTTTTGGTTTCAGGTACTCGGTTTTCAAAAGAGGAGCTCGGGAAGATTGCAGTGCACACACCATAGTCAGTTAGCCTGGGAACGTTTGACTCTGATAATGATGTTATGTTTTGATTTAATACTCGAGAAATTATGTTATGACTTATGATACGGTTTTTATAAATATGAATTTAGTAATGTTTTAAAAGAAATTTTTAGTCGTGATTTTTGGGTCGTTACAAGTTGGTATCAGAGCCTTGGTTTGAGGGATTCGGATGCACCACCGGGTGTATCTGGACTCAAACTAAGGGAAAGATAAAAAGATTTTCAAAAAGGAAAAACGTTTTCAAATGGAATTTTAAAAAGCACTTAGAAAGAAAAGAATTCTTAAACAAGATAAAGGTGTGGTGCATGCAATCAGTTTCAGCTTCAGTAGAACAACATGCTAGAATAGGACTAAGGATCTAGGATGATGCCTTATGTGCCTGCTTTATGTGTTCTAGCTTGAGGAGAATTGCATGCTAGTATTGAGTAGACAGTAGTAGGATAGCTTGCGTAGGTTATGCCTGATAGTGTGAGCTTAGCATTGTATGCTAGTGCAGTTTCTTGTTATGAGAATAGTTTTGCCTGAGTATGTTTCCTTTATCCGAATGTTGCTTGCTTTGTGCTTTGTGGGACTCTGAGTGATGGGAGTTAGCTATTAGGTGAATACGTCACATCACATGTGATCAGGGTTGAATAATCTCAGAGTGTTGGATTTGGCCCTACGGCGCAGCTCTTGTCTGAGTCCAACCGTTGTAGGGACGAGACTTTTACTCGAAGGATTATCCGAGCCTCATTACATGTGATGGTGTTCAGGTGGTGGCTATTTGGCATCCCAAGGAGACCTTCAGTAGCTGAGGACTGGTTTTAGGTGGAGTCAGAAGTTCCCTAGGGCAAGCCTAGGATGAGAGTAGTAGAGATCAGTATTAGTAGAAGTGATTTGGTGGAGTTGAGGTAACTCTTGAGGAAAGTACGGATATATGTGGAAGGTATTAGGGGCTCATACTACTGAAAGCAGAGGATCTGTACTCGATTCAAGAGGGGCCAAGACGAAACCAGGGTTGGTGGAGTGAGAAATCCCTCAGCAGTAGTGTGTAAATTGATCAGGAATTGTTATATTTTCAGCATGGTGACATTGCGCGAGCTACCAGTTAGCAGTTCAGGCGTCGAGGAGGGATCTGGCTCGGGCTTTAGACCGGGCAGCTTGATGATCAGATGAGGGATTTCATTTCCGCAGAGATCACGCGCAACATCATTGATCAGACTCCAGTGATTTTCGGTTCGGTTAGAGAGGCCATTGTGGAGCTCATGGACCGTCATCTTGAGGCCTTTAAGGCCGGGATAGTTTCAGGACAGATTGGGGCTCGTCTAGGTCCCGAATCTTATGGAGTTCAGGGATCCATCAGGGAGGGAGATCCCATTTCTAGTTTCTGCCATCAGGGGACAGGAGTGAGTGGGGCACCTTGTCTCCAAGAGAGACCTTTGCATGATTGGATAGTTGAGGAGGTTACGCGAGCCATTCGCGAGGATCTGCCCGATATGGTCGTGAGGATCACTGATAGATTGATCGAGAGGCTCCAGGATCAAATAGTTGTTGTTCAGCCATCGGGCAGGGAGTCGGAAAGGAAGAGGAAAACGGATGAGACTCAGGTAGCCACAGGTTCGGGTAAAAGGCTCAAGGGTTCGGATTTGAGGAAGAGGAACTATCAGAACCGTAGTCGATGCGGGAAGTGCGGAAGGACGCACATGGGTGTGTGCAGGCGTAAAAGTCGTGGCGATGTTGGATGTTTCAAGTGCGGCCAGATTGGTCATTTTAGCAGAGACTGTGTTGTTACCATCGCCCAGGGACTTGATCTGTTATGTTTCCATTGCAGTCAGAGGGGCCACAAGAAGGCCTATTGTCCGAGTTTGTATTCAGCAGGGCAGGTGCCAGCTCCTGCCCCTGGGACTTCGAGAGCCACCAGTGGACATCAGGGCCGGGCAAGGGTGCCTACGGCTCGGAGCCGAGTTTTCGGTAGATTTCAGCAGGGATTTGAGCAGCACTGAGTGATGGAGGTATGTATCTTTTGCTTTTCTGTCATCTATTATTGTGATATTATTGTTATGTTGTTGCATTGTTATCAATAAGCTTAAGTATTGGGGTATTGTATTACCTGCTTGTGGTTGAGTTTTATGCCATCTGCATACCTTGGAATTAGAATGGTGAATTGGAGGTCGTTCCCTCCAGATCAGGTTACTTCAGATGCAGTAACTGCAGCATGTATGTGTAAGATGCAGTAGTGCCTTACTACTTGCGAAAGGCGTTAGTCGGGCAATGATCAGTTATATTTTCAGTAGTGATAAGCCAAAGTTTTTAGTGGAGTAGCTAGCGTTCAGTAAGGAAGTGGGTTGGGGATGTGCACCCCAAACGCAGATTCTCGGGATGTAGTCCCTAAAGCAAATACAGTTAAGGATCGAAGGGTGCTCAGTCAGATAGCAGGAAGGGTGCGGATCTGGTAAGAGTTAGTTGGAGCGCTAGCAAGGGTAAACGTCGGCGGACAGCATATCGCCCTTTTAATGGAAGGAAGGTTGGAAATCCTTTCGACCAGTGAGCAGTAAGGATCTAGTCGAATCCAAGTGGGGGAGAACCCTCTGAGTATACAAGGATAAGAGCCACGTAGACTCAGAATGAGTGTGCGCCCTCTGAGAGGGAATGATAGTAGCACAGTGATCGATGGATCGAGGGGTTCAGAACTGGAAGTTCGAGGACCTTCCCAGCAGTTAGTTCATGTAATCGAGATGGTTAGAAGCTGGTGGAGAATCCAGGATTGGAGGACCACCTGTAGAGGCTCAAGTGAGTCGGAATGAGGATCCTGAGAACGGTTAGCAAGAGATGCCTACGTATTAGTAGCTAGTGGCAGAGTTAGCATGCAGGATTGTGTAAATTCAGGAATTGGGAGTTTGGAAACTTCCCAACAATAGCTTCTTGTATCCGGATTAATAGACGGTTGGTTTGGGAACCAAACCGAAGAGTTCCTCGACGAAGCGCTAAGTATATCAAGGATATAAGATGTCGAGGATGATGCAGTATTCAAAGACTGAGGGCTGGTTTTGAGGAATCAGGATGAAGAATTACTAGCGGGACTAGGGACAGTCAGGATGTCCTCGGGATAGTAGTAGTGTTGTAAGTCTGCGGGGGTAGCCGTAGCATTTACTAGCAGTCAGATAGTAGTAGTAGTAGTGTTGTAAGTCTGCGGGGGTAGCCGTAGCATTCACTAGCATTCAGGTAGTAGTAGTAGTGTTGTAAGTCTGCGGGGGTAGCCGTAGCATTCACTAGCAGTCAGATAGTAGTAGTAGTAGTGTTGTAAGTCTGCGGGGGTAGCCGTAGCATTCACTAGCAGTCAGATAGTAGTAGTAGTAGTGTTGTAAGTCTGCGGGGGTAGCCGTAGCATTCACTAGCAGTCGGGTAGTAGTATTAGTGTTGTAAGTCTGCGGGGGTAGCCGTAGCATTCACTAGCAGTCAGATAGTAGTAGTAGTAGTGTTGTAAGTTTGCGGGGGTAGCCGTAGCATTCACTAGCAGTCAGATAGTAGTAGTAGTGTTGTAAGTCTGCGGGGGTAGCCGTAGCCTTCACTAGCAGTCAGGTAGTAGTAGTGGTGTTGTAAGTCTGCGGGGGTAGCCGTAGCATTCATTAGCAGCCATATAGTATTAGAGAGTTGTAAGTCCGCGGGTGTAGCCGTGGCCTTTATCAGATTGGTAGGTAGCATGAGCGCGTTGTTGGGCGCGGGAAAGCAGTAGTTCCCACCCGTTTGGGTGCAGCAGTGAGGATATGGGAATCCATGGGTTAGATTTTGGATTTCCAAGTATTTCAGTTATGAGATCAGAGTAGTAGTGGACCCGATCGGTTGGATCGGAAGGATGTTAGAGCCACAGTGACAGGATAACTAGTGGAAACTAGTTCCAGAGAAAGATTTCGTTCAGAAGTCGTGGGAGCGACTAAGTGGGGAGTCCTTTGACTCCACAGTTGAGTAGGAACTCAGTGTTTCAGTCAGTTCAGTGTTTCAGTCAGTTCAGTGTTTCAGGCAGCTCAGTGTTTCAGTCAGTTCAGTGTTTCAGGCAGTTCCGTGCTGCGGATAGTTGCAGTGTGAGGGTCAGTGTTAGTATAGTTGGTTGATTTGGTAATGGCAAGTCCCTCTCAACAGGATCAGTGGAGCCTTCTTCCAAGTATAAGTGATTTGTAAGGATAGCTAGGCAGGCGGTTTTTCCTTAAGGATGGAAGGCTCGAGTTAGTAGGAGTCGAGTAATCAGATGAGAGATAAGCAAGCTGGTTCCAGCAGCATCGTTTCAGTATGAGTAGCAGAGTGGACAGAACAGTTATAAATAGTCAAGGAATCTTGCGGAGTCGCTGGGAGTGACTAGGAGATTGCGATGGAGTGTAGTGACCGGTGGGAGTCCGGTAACTCAGATATCGGCAGATTAGTTAGACCTGGGTAGTCTTAGTGCATCCGGTAGGCAGATGAGGGGCAACAGGATTTTCAGTCGGAGGAAGTAACGTTGAGGAAATTATGGAAAAGAGAAGGATTCAGTATGTACCTAGAGTAGTGACCGGCACTGTGAGTGGCTGGAGTGATGGACAAAAGGGTGTTAGCTTCCCAGATAGAGAGTTGGAGGCAGTTCGCAGGACAGTTGGCCATAGCAAACTTCGAGGACGAAGTTTAGTTTAAGTGGGGGAGAGTTGTAACACCCGAAATCAGAAAGGTCAAGAAAGGAAAGGAAAAACCCTAAGTTGAAGAGGGTTGACTCGTCGAGTCCAGGGAGGAACTCGGCGAGTCGGAGCGGGATCCGGGTGTAAAGCAAGTGACCGACTCGGCGAGTCGGCGAGTCAGGTCTAGGTTTGGAAACCCTAATTTCGGGACTTGGTACCCTATTTAAGCGTCTCATTCTCCTCCCTAGGGTTCCTTTACTGCCTCTCCACCCCAGAACACCAAACCCTAGCCACCATATCCATTTTTAAGCTAGATCTTGCCTTGAAGAGTGCACTAAAGCTTGGAGAAGGAAGAAAGGCCTTGGAGGTGCAAGAAGGGACTATAGATTCGGGATTGAGAAGACATTTCAGACCAATTGGAGGTAATAAGCTGTTGCTTGGAGTCCCTTTGCACCTAGATCTATTCTTATGTGTGGGTTTTGGACATTTTTGGCATGATAAGTAACCATTTCGAGTTAGAGGTCCAGATCTGAGGTTGCTACCTCAGATCCATGCTTGTTTTGGTCTAGAATCCCCTAAAGTATCAGCCCTTGGTATGTTGAAGAAGTATGTTTGCCATAAACCCTAGTTTGAATGTGTTTTGAGCCTAGATCTCTTGATCTACATGTAAAGTTTGCCACTTTACGTGGGGGATAGGCCTTAGAAGTATGGATCTATGAGTTGGAAGCCCTGTTTGGCTCGAAAAGCCACTGCATGGATTAAGGACTGGATAGACTCGGCGAGTCCTTCGAGTGGACTCGGCGAGTAGCTTGAAGATGAGGAGGAACTCGACGAGTGGGATGAACAGCTCGTCGAGTCGGATGAAGTCAGGCATGAACTCGGCGAGTTGGATGAACAACTCGACGAGTTGGATGAAGATTGCCTTGGGCTCGGCGAGTCTATTCTTGGACTCGATGAGTCAGGTCGCGAAAACCCCAAACCCTTCGATTTGAAACTCGAATCAGCGAGTCGGGTGGAGACTCAACGAGTTGGACAGGTCAGGACTCGGGAATAGTTGACTCGGCGAGTCATGGACTGACTCGGCGAGTCGAGTCGCAAATAGAAGGACCCTGAGCATATGAACTCGGCGAGTTATTAGGTGGACTCGGCAAGTAGGGTTGACCTGGAAGGTTGACTTTGACCAGGATTTTGACCTTGACTAGAGTTGGCCTAGTTGACCTTTTGGAGGTCAGTTGGACTAAGTGTTATCTTGGCATTGGTAGCTCGAGGAGCTAGTGGAGCAGCTGTTTGGAGTCGGAGGTCAAGTAGCAGTCAAAGGATTATCAGCATCAGTTCAGCAATCTCAGGTGAGTTTCCTTCCAGTAGGAACGGGTCTAAGGCCACAATGTCGGCCCGTTCAGTTAGCCGTAGTTTCTGGACTTCGGTCCGATGCAGTAGTTAGCAGGTCTGATGCCTTCGTGGCTCAGACAGGATTTATGTGTTATGTGAGCCGGGCTACGGCCCGATGTACTATATGTGTGTTCATGCTAGTGGATATGTTCATGCTATGTTCAGTCAGCTTCGGACTTCGGTCCGATGTAGGGGACAAGGTCCCAGTCAGCTTCGGACTTCGGTCCGATGTAGGGGACAAGGTCCCAGTCAGCTTCCGACTTCGGTTCGATGTAGGGGACAAGGTCCCAGTCAGCTTCGGACTTCGTTCCGATGTAGGGGACAAGGTCCCAGTCAGCTTCGGACTTCGGTCCAATGTAGGGGGCAAGGCCCCAGTTAGCCCAGACTCCGGTCCGATGCAGTGGGCAAGGCCCAGTATGTGCTTTATATGTTATTGTGTGGTATGTGGTAGATTGGGGGAGCTCACTAAGCTTCGTGCTTACGGTTTTCAGTTTTGGTTTCAGGTACTCGGTTTTCAAAAGAGGAGCTCGGGAAGATTGCAGTGCACACACCATAGTCAGTTAGCCTGGGAACGTTTGACTCTGATAATGATGTTATGTTTTGATTTAATACTCGAGAAATTATGTTATGACTTATGATACGGTTTTTATAAATATGAATTTAGTAATGTTTTAAAAGAAATTTTTAGTCGTGATTTTTGGGTCGTTACACCGACCTTGTATACATATTATTAATCATTTAATATATTTTCAATGAATGTTATATGTTTTATTAAAACAATAAATATAGAAAAGTTTCAAACCCCTAACCCCTTTGTTCACTAATGCTCCTATCATCACTCTTTCGACCTAACCTCTCATAGGCACAAGCATGACTACATCTGGAGGACAAGGAAGATAAAGGCTCCCTTCTCCTGTTTACATACTCTTGAGTCTTGAAGCAAAGAAGACAATGACACACTAAATTTGTTTTATTTTATTTAGAATTGCTGGAAAATAGGTTTAAACCCAAAACCATCAACCCATGGGTTGAACCTGAAAAACGAACCATGAAACCGAAAACCGAACCCAATGAGTTTTAAAACCCAAAACTTGTCGGTTTGGGTTCGGTTTTACCCCATAACCGACCCATGTTTAGTCCTACTTTTCATTCCTTGCATCCCATTTTGCATCAAGTGAAGACTACTCTATGGCCCCCTTCCATCATCATCAACGTTGAAGACAAAAACCACCATCTACCCCTAATTACCGACTTGAAGGCGTTGAAGACAAACACTACCAACCATTGCCCACCTTCATCTTCCTCCCCTCAACAGGGGCCACTAGATGATCGTCGGTAAAACATCAAGGATGAAATATGGAAAACGTCAGAATGGTCTGCCACTTAAAACCCCACATCTTTCTCTCCCTCCTTCTCTCTCTTCTCTAACCTAACTAACGACCATCTTCAATGAAGATCATTTTATGTATGGGTGTTCATCCCTAGAAACCGAACTCTAAAACCCTTCTCATTTCTTGGGACAGGTTAATTGAACTCTAAAACCCTTCAAAATCATTGATCGAAGGTGGTAGTGGCTAGTGGTTGGTTATTTGTAGGGGGTATTCGTTTGGATGGACGGTCCAATCCGATCCAATTAGGTAAATCCAAAATAATTTCGGTTTTCATAATATTGATCCAAATAGTTCAAACTAAATTTAAATCCGATCCAATCCAATTCAATTACAATTCAGTTGGATCGGTTTTTATAATTTGGTTTTCAAAATCCAGAAAATTTTAAAACGATATATAATTATGATATTATTTAATTTTTACAGAAGAAGCAAAAAAAATTATTTCGTTGTGATTTAAAATTTATAAACAACTACTAAGAATGTATATTATAGTTTAATATTTAATAGATAAAAAACGTTTGAAAGAAAATACATATTAATGTTTTTATTAGATGATACTTTTTGAATTTATTTGAAAAAATAAATGATAAAATTAATAAATAATTATAGATATATGAAAAATAAATAATCAATAAATTGTTATTCGGTTTTTTTGGACTATTTAGTTCTTATTTTATAAACCAAAACTAATCCGAAATCCAAAATAATAATTCGGTTTTGTTGAAAATCAATCCAAAATTCCTAATATTCAAACCAAATAGTCCAATCTAAATTGTCTAATTGGACAATTAGGTTGTATCCAAATAGTGAACAACCATAGTTACTTGAGCAACAAATTCAGGTAGTGGTCGTGGTAGCCGGAGATGGTGGGGGCGGCAGGGTGGAGATAATGGCAACACGGTGGCTAAAGAGATGAATGAGTTTTAGGGTTAGATCAACCAAGGATAAATCTTATGGTTAATTTGTTTTATTATAATTTTTATGTACTTATTTTAGGAATAACGTTTAGGTTTCATAACACCTTTGGTCTAACTATTTGCATTGTTGCAACATTGATCCCTATTTCAAACTATAGCAATGTTAGTCCCTTTGACTAACACTCATTAGTTTGATCAACATGTCCTCTTAGTCCCTTTGACTAACGCTCATTAGTTTGATCAACATGTCCTCCTTCATAGACAACAATATTGTGGCATTTGTCAGCATCTTTCACAACCTATACTCCTTCAAAGGCCACAAAAGCAAAGAAATTGTCAGCCTCTTAATCAATATGTACTTAGAGGGTGTTTGACTTTGCTTTTAAAATGACTTTTGAAACTTTTGGCTTTTCCAAAAAGTCAAAAGTTTAAAAAGTTGTTTGACAATTGAAAAAGATCTTTTAAAATAGCTTTTTGAGAAGAAGAAAAAGGAGCCTTTTAAGAAGTCACGCATGTGTGACTTTTGGCAACTTTTGCCTTTTTTCCCTTTCCCCCCTCAAAATTTTAAACAAACACATTTTAAAACCATCTTTTGGAAAAAGATATGAATCAAAAAGTTCTTTTCTAAAAAGGACTTTTTGGTTTTAAAAGCTATCCCAAACACCCCCTTAATCTTCATCAAATAAGCCATCATTAAGGTAGTTTTCAGTCTAGTACTCCATACTCATAGGAAATGTCATGTTTTGTGTAAGTTTTAATTTCCTTGTATGTAACAAAGTGAAACATAAAAATGATGTATTCATCGTCCTCTAGGGTTATTAGGCCATTGCTCATATCAATTATGGGCATCAAGAAATGGTGACAAATGATGACAACTTCATCATACTTTAGTTTCCTCATCATGGTATAAACATCTAACATGGTAAAATCATACATGTCAATCACATCGAAGCAGTCAACTTCACCCTTAATGAACATTCTTCTAAGGGTGAAGAACCCACATAATGCATCTTTATCATGAAGATGTTGGCATAGCCTGGTTTAGGGAATAATAGAAATTCATACCTAATAAATGACAATCAAAGTAAACAACATACAATAAAAAGTTAAGAACTATGAATCAAAAGGAAACAACATAGAATCAATGTTTAGAACCGAAACCCTATAAAATCATAGCCTAAGAACTAACAAGCAAATGAGAAGAACATAATACATCACATATATTTGACATCAACATGATAGCATTTACTTCTCATACACATTTTGCATACATTGTCTACTTAATTTAACTCAATTATCGTTTAGGGTTCAATGGTGACAGATGACCGAGTGTTGATGTACTCACAACGGTAGAAGAAATAGAGAGACCATTGGCAAAAGTACCAAAATACTATCATGTGCATGGCACATGAGGGTTCTTGATGAAAGAAAACTAACGGCCGTTAGTTCAAGGGATTAACCTTTGCTAATATAGTTTCACATAAGGACCAATGTTGCAACAATGTAGATAGTTGGACCAAAGGTGTTGTGAAACCTAAACATTGGAAACCAAACATGTAATTTACTCTTGTAATTAAGATAATCATCTTTCCGGTTGTTTAGTTTATGTTATGGATTATTGAATTTTATAGCATTTTTGATAAATCTAAAAGAAAAAAAATTATTCTTGAGTGTATATATGTTCTTGAATAAGCCTGGAAATGCTCTTACAATAGTTCAAACAGGGAGTTGGTCACTAGACAAACGCAACAACATTAATAATAGCATACAACTTATTTATTGAAATTCATGTTCAACCACATTTATCCATACAAAGACACAAAGCCAAAAGATAACAATGTCACAAATCCTAAATCCCCGTACAAATAATACCACTGACAAACACACATACATAAATACATACTTTAAATTCGCAAATATCCAAATAAACACAACAGAAGTGGAAAGGGTCTTAACTCTTAAGTTCTAAGAACTATAAGAACCCTCACCTGATGATGAGCTACTTTCTTGTTGAACTCGCTTCATCTCCTCATATGCCCATTCAAGACCAGGACAGTAATGAAGAGGCGGATTAAATCGGGTATCCTCAATGTTATCAGGTAAGAATGCTCCATTTTCAATTAAAAATCTGATTGCTCTTCTGTTCTTCTCTTTTGCAGCAGTGTGAAGTGGAGTCCCTAATCCATGTGTTCAAGAAAATTACAAGAAAGGATATTAATGCTATTTTTGGATGGGACAAAAAGTTGCAATTTTTTACCCATTGACTTGAGTCTTAAATCACAGACCAATGACAAAAGTGGGCCTAAAGTTGTGTTGAGAATAAGAAGATCGATACTTACAGCCACAAGCACCTTTGGTTCGAGCATCAATATTAGCACCACGATCAAGCAATTCATCCATGACCTTTATGTGACCACCCTTCGCAGCTAGATGGAGAGGGGTGAGCCCATGAGATTTTGGGCCAAGTGCAGCAACATTTGCATCCATTCCTTCATCAAGGAGCCTTTTTACCTGCAACAAGAAATACCAAAACTTGAAATAATCACCTACAGACACATGAGTGTTCATTCAAACTAACAGAATAAGAAGCTTAATTGTGCTCTCATACTTTCTTGTTAACAGTCTGTTTTCTATTTTAGCATTTGTTGATGTAACAGACAATACCGGACTTGAAACTAGATATTGGAGACAGTATTAATGGCTGCTATTAGTTTAAACAGAAAAACCATGAAGAAGAAGAAGAAGAAAAAGAAAAACTTTTACAGTTTATATCTGTATTCACCTCCTTAAGGTCTCCTTTTCGAGCACCGACGTGAAGATTTGTCCAGCCTCTGTCGTCCCTATCATCACCCCCAGGGCTATTGGAGCGCAAGCTGTTGGAACGTTTGATGTGCCTCCGAATCCGATTACTATTCGAACGCAATAAGTGATCTTGTATCATTGTTGCTTCTTTCAATTATCTTTCGAATATACCAGAATTTGAAGAACTTCGTTGCAGCCAAATAAACTAAATTTAATAGTTTCTTGAAACAGGAAACCCTAGCAGTGTCTAGAAACTGAAAAGACACGATTCGCGGATAATCGTATTTTTTTACATGATTTGAAGTAACTAAACCAGCGAAAAGAGAGAATTAGCGAGAGAAGTGATTAGCCATGTTGTATGGAGCGAAAGGATTCAACCCAGGGCCAAACAAACGGAGATTTCTAAGCTTAATCACGAGCAATGAAAGCGATGATGATGATCGAGTGAGAGAGGTATTAAACATAACTGTTAAATCGCCCAAAGAAAAACCGATTGATGATGAAACGAGAAGTCGTGTATATTAAGCGAGCATAAACCGTAGATAAGAGAAAAACTAAAAGAAACACAGCAGGATTTCGGAAATGTTTGGTGGTTTCATGGATGAATAAAGTATGAAGTTGGATGAGAAGGACTCGAAGATGAACACAAACCCTAGATTTTGCAGAGATTGGATGACTTGAGAGAGAGAGAGAGAGAGAGAGAGAGAGAGGCGTTTGTTTTGCTTGGAATTTGGAAATATACAGTGGTGTAAAGTGTAAACTGTAAAGGTCTTCTACTTGACTACTTGAGGAATATGGGACGCTATCGTTCATCAGACCGGTTTGAAACCGGTTCTTGGGCCTAACGTTGAAGTCATCTTGAACTAGTTAAGAACCGGTCCAATCTTAACCACCCTGGGCCGGGTTCTCCTCATTTTATTATAATTATATTTTTTTTAATTTAAACAAACACTTTTACAAAATTAAATCCTCAGTCAAATAATTGTTTGTTTTATTTGATTATGAAATACTGTATACAAAGAAAACCACTTTGTAAAACAGGTAATTTGTCGATAAATGTAAAAAGGTGTCATTTTGTGAATAATCCAAAAAATATTGCATCTCTCGAAATTATTTCAATGTACAAAAGTCGTTTAAATTTCCCAAAACCATGATCACCAAATAACCCTGATTTCATTTTTTTTTTTTTTTTTTTTTTTGCAAACGAGCACGTTCATTGCCTGGCTTCGATTTTTCTACTTTCAGGTAATTTCCTTGGATTCTTCTTAACCTTTTTGCAAGGATTTCATGGCTTCATTAGATTCAGTTTCGTGATTTATGTGAAGTGAACAAAAAATTTACGATAACAAATGATAGAATTGTCAATGTGTATCCAATTCCAATGAACGTATCAACAGTTAGCGACATAATTGAGGGAATTTGAATTGCTTTCGGAATGCAACTATCTAATTATTGCGTTTTCTGTTTTCTTTTGAGAACTTTGTTAATGATGTTGGCTGTTAATCTATAGTTCTTATCTTAACAATGTTCATAAATTAATTTTCCCTTCAATGAAATCTTCAGCGTTTTCTTCTTTTGTTTTGCAACAGTTCACTGCTTCTATTCTGATTGCAACTCTTTGGGGATGACAATTGGATGCATTAAGGTGATCCTTAATCCTTATATTCTTCTAAGCGAATGTGTTTAATTATCGATTCTCCAGAAATGTAATTTATCCAACACCTTGTAGCAAAAAGTTTGGTTCAATGGGTTGGGGAAGCATCTACATCAGACGCATGAAAGTTTTCTCATTGGCACTTCTAATCTACTTAGACTATAAGGTACACTAACTATATCATTTCTTCTTCACATAGATGTATATACATCAATGGTAAACCTTTTTCACTGGAATTATATATGTATTGAAGGCATTAAAGCACAGGGAGAAATGGATAAACAGCTCTGAAAGAGCAGGTTTATGGGAGAAAGCTCATGAGCGAAATGCTAAACGTATTGTTAATTTGATTATAGAGCTGGAAGGTTTGTGGGTGAAAATGGGGCAATATTTCTCCGTGCGTGCGGACGGGCTTCCTGGTGCGTACCCACGCCATCTGAAACAGTTACAGGACTCACTTCCTCCTCGCTGCTTAAAAGAGGTATGCCCATTGCCCAAACTATATCTACCTAACACACATTAAATATTGTCTCTTTACATGTTAAATACCTCAGTCTTTATGATTTATTCTTGTTTATTCCTGACAGTTGTTTCATAATCAAAATAATTACATTATGTAAAAACCTCATTACTCAGGTTCAGAAAACTATACAGAAGGAGATGGGGAAATCAATAAATGATATATTTACAACTTTTGTTGAGAAACCCCTTGCAACAGCATCAGTAAGATCCTTCAAAAAAAAAAAAAATCATTACCTTTATTACCCTTCTCCTGATTACATTATCAACCTAATGATAACCTGATGTTTCATAAATAATTAATTTATATACAGATAGCACAAGTTCATCGCGCAACACTACGTGATGGGAAAGAGGTGGTTGTTAAAGTTCAACATGAAGGCATCAAGACAATAATCTTGGAGGTTGGTTATTCATTCTCTAGCCATGGGCATTTTAGTCTTTTACATAAAAGTACCAAACTTTCTATCACCTATAATACTTTTATACAGGATTTGAAAAATGCTAAGTCAGTAGTAGAGTGGATAGTTTGGGCAGAACCAAAGTTTAATTTCAACCCAGTTATAGATGAATGGTGTAAAGAAGCACCCAAGGAACTAGACTTCAACAGGGAAGCTGGTGTGATAATTTATAATCAAATATCTACTCATGTTCATAACTTCATACGTGTTTATGTTTTCTTGATGATTGATTTGTTATGTTTGTAGAAAATACTAGAAAAGTCTCCAGTAATCTTTGCTGTAAAAAAGACTGTTTGGACAAAAAACCTGAGCACCGTGTTAAAGTGCTGATGCCTGAAGTTATTCATGTATACTCTTCATTAATATTTCTTGCATTTAGCTCATTCTTTTTATACCTTTCCCTCATGAAGTTTTTTCAGTTGTTGTTCTTATATAACTTTTGGTGTACTTACTTGCAGTCAACTGAACGAGTCCTCATTCTAGAGTACATGGATGGTGTACGCCTGAACGATTCCCCTTCATTAGATAAACTTGGTGTTGACAAGAAAAATATTGTTGAAGAAATTACACGCGCGTATGCACATCAAATCTTTATTGATGGATTCTTCAATGCTGATCCGCATCCCGGTAATTTTTCTATTTTTTATATTTTATTAAACATTTTGTTCTTTTCAAATACATTTTGCAATTTGTGGCTGTGTTTTTACAGGTAATTTCCTTGTGACCAAGTCAAGTCCACATCATCCAATTCTACTTGATTTTGGATTTACAAAATTGCTTTCTAGCTCCATGAAACATGCTGTAGCAAAAATGTTTCTGGCATCTGCTGAGGTTCGTACATTCCTTTCTTATATAGGGAGTTATGAGCTTAATGGGTTAAGCACTTAATTTGGACAACTATATATGGTTGTTTCTTTTTTACTTAATCTGTACAAAATGACTTAATGTGTTAAGCCAAAAAAAAATCTGGTCATTTAGTCTCATTATGACGGTTTATTCATTCTAAAATTGATGAACATTGTTAAAATCGATGAGTATTATGAAAACTGTTTATTAGAATGTAAGAGTAAAATGATCATTTAGTCTCATTCTGACAGCTTATTCATTTTAAAAAATAAACAGATCTTATATCGTTATACATTTAACCACTTTACCTGTATAAAGTCTGGGTATTAAGTATTAATAAATACTTGTCTATGTCGGGTTCACTTTCATCTTTGATTATAAATGATTCACATGGTAATTTTAAGACTTTAGCTATTTTCCATGTCTGTTTATTTTATCCTTTTTGGAGAAACTAATGAAGCTATCTCCAGCTTGATACTTTTACAGGTGAAATTATATTGTTCTTGCGTGTGCTTAATTTGCTTGCAGGTGTCTCACAAATCCTTCAATACTTTACCTTATTATGATACAATAATTAAAAATTGCATTATTTTACATGGTTTTACTTTTCAGGGCTTTCTGCAGCATTGAATGTGAGTGTTAGCTATTATAGAATCATTAGACCCTTTGCTGAATCTGCTCTTGACTGGTTTGTTTGTTTTTTTATTTTTTTTTAAATATAATTAATAAATTCAGTTTCTATTATCTCATTCTCTTATTGGGTAAATTGTTTTCAGTGACCCACATGAGAAAAAAGTAGATAAAGCAGAATGGATATGTGACACCCCTGTTAATTCTCAAGTAGAAAAGAAACTGAGGGCTTTATTAGTTAAACTCGGGAATGCGGATAAAATACTTGGAATTCAGGTATATATGTTTGTCTCTTTGTTATATATGTATGTATGCATGCATTGAATATTAATATTAATATTAATATTTGACTGATACTCTGATTGTTAGTTATTTTCTGTTAGGTTTGTGCCTACAAAGATGGAGAAGTGATAATTGATACAGCTGCAGGGGTACTTGGAAATTATGATCCTTCTCCTGTTCAACCTGATACCTTATTTCCTGTTTTCTCAGTAACAAAGGGGGTTACAGCTGGAATGTTACACTGGCTTGTAGATAAAGGGTATATTGTGTTATTACTTAATTAAGTTGACTATGGATTTCTCTTTCCTTTTTTGGTACTTCTATTTCTATTACATGGATGCAGGAAAGTGGGACTTGAGGATAATGTTGTAGACATCTGGCCAGATTTCAGTTCAAACAGAAAAGAATCAATAAAAGTAGTTTGTGATTCTTAGTAACCATAACAGCTATAATCACTTACTTGTAGAGATAAACAAATTATTTTTTGTATTCACTTTTCAGGTTCATCATGTACTGAATCATACATCTGGAATGCAAAATGCTCTGGCCAGCCTTGTGCAAGATAATCCAATGGTGTTATGCAATTGGGATGAATGCTTGAAACGCATTGCCATGGCAGAAGCAGAATCAGAACCTGGTCAAGATCAGCAATATCATTACCTATCTTATGGTTGGCTTTGTGGTGGCATCATTGAGGTTGTATCACATATATTCATTCGATTCACCTTCTTCTTCTTCTTCAATGATTCGATTCTCTCCCTTGAATCTACAGCATGCATCTAATAAAAAGTTTCAAGATATCCTTCAAGAAGCTTTCATTAATCCGCTCAACATTCAAGGCGAACTTTACATCGGAATCCCTCCAGGCATGAATTCAATCCATTTCCCCAATTCTCTCTAAACCCTAGTTCATATCGTTTCTTATAATGATGGTAATTAATCAGGTGTGGAATCACGACTTGCGACACTAACCCTAGATACAAACGATCTGAATAGATTTGCAGAAATCGATAGCCCTACCTCGATCTCAAGCCCGACCTCTCTCTCTAGTTCCAGTTCTTCCTCCATATTCCAGCTCGATGTCCTCTCCGGTTTAGTTCCGTTATTCAATACGCTCAATGTCCGCCGTGCGATATTACCTGCCGCCAACGGCCACTGCTCAGCTCGTGCACTCGCCCGCTACTACGCCGCCCTTGTCGACGGCGGTGTTGTCCCACCGCCTCATTCCTCCTCATCGCAACCACCATTAGGAATCCACCCTCAGCTTCCCGGATCTATTTCCATAGCAATTGCCGATAAAAAGAAAGGTGGAAAAAAGAAAAAGCCAAAGAAGGAACCAAAGTGTTCCGGATCCAATTGTACGATAAATCCTGAAAACCCTAGTTGCAGCGACGATGTTGACGGGGTTCATAAAATTTTCAGCAATCAAAAAGCGAAAATCCATGATTCAATTTTGGGGATTGGTGAGTATGAGAAATTGGTTTTTCCAGATGGGAAATTTGGGCTTGGATTCAAGAGGGAATACACGAGAGATGGGATTCTGATCGGATTTGGGCATGCGGGGTTGGGTGGATCGACGGCGTATTGCGATATAAGCAACAGGTTTGCCATTTCTGTGACTCTAAACAAGTTGTCGTTTGGGTCTGTGACTAAAGACATAATTCAGTTGGTGTGCTCGGAGTTGAACATTCCGGTACCGGAGGAATATGCAGAGTGTAGCTTCACGTCCATCAATTGAAGGATAAAATAGGTACTTCACTTCATGTCCATATAACTTGGGCATCGATCGATCCAAATTTTAAAATTTAGGGGTTCCAATAAAGAGATGACTAGAAGAAGTGTGCGACGTAGTTTTGAAAGAGTTTTGTTTAGTGTGATCACCAAAGGCGAGCCATTCTATCAAATCTAGCAGTATCGGGAACCACAGTAGGCTATATAAGAATTGTTGATAGTTTGTCTATTTAATTTGTGTGTCGTAGTAAAAGGATGATTCATTGGCCATGATATGTTAATCTAATTATGTTAATGTGGAATATAGAGCTTCTTCAACCAGTGTCGATGCTTGCTTGGTACAAATTAAATTATTTTCTGAATCTTAACTAAAAGCAATGTGATAGGCCTACATCAATTAATTAAAGTTATACTACTATCTAAGGTATGTTTATGTTAAAAAGGAACTAATTAGTTGGTAGGGGTAGGATATGCTACCCCTCATTCTTTTCCGACATATGTTAAAATTCTGAGAAATTAAATATTTTCTTACCTTCCTATTCATTTAAATGATGACATGTGTTTTATTAGTATCCTAAAATATCATTAAATCTTATTAAATGAGCATTAAATATTACACATGCCACCATTTCATTAGGTAGGAGGATATATAGGAAAAAAAGTAGGATAATATTTAATTTCTCTAAAATTCTGGATTATTATAGTTTTATATTCATACAGTGCACTGCTAAATTAAATGGTTCTTCTATCTTAAATAAATATGCTAAATTAAATGATTTTCTTATCTTAAAGAAAAAGCCCAAAATTCTAATCTACTTCCAAATAATTAATGGGCCACTAAATGAAGGGAGTATCCCAAATGTGTATACAAAACTAATAATATTTCAACAAAGCAAAGGGAAAAAAGGAAAATTGTTTTCTTTCTCATGCCCCATGCTTCAAGACAAGACATATACAACACAAATGAGCTTGGTATTTTGGTTTTTTCTACCGGTCACTGAGGCAATCATTGAAATATGTTTTTTCGCAATTAAGCTTTTAAAGATCAACTTGTGTAATAAAATGCGTAATGATTTTATAAACGATGATTTGATTTGTAGTGTAGAAAAAAAAACTTATAGATGCTACGAGTGAACGAGTGATGCAACGCTTTTGAAAAATGAGTAAACCAAGATGTCAACTTTAAAATGTAAGATTTTTGTGCTAGTTTATTGTATCTAATTAATCATAATTTTAAAAATTTATCTTATTACCTTTTATCAGGAATTTTTTATGTTACCCTTTGCAAAAGTTTCTGGTTCCGCCACTATGTGGGACCCCGATCCCATATGAGGGGTAGTTGTTAAAAAAATCTAGGGGCGGGAGCGGGGGTAAAGTTAACACTCATTTTAATTTCAGGGGTGGGGACGGGGACGTGATAGGCAGTCTCGTCCTGAAACTCTCAAGGGGGCCCTGTTAATATATATATATATATATATATATATATATATATATATATATAATAACAATGATATTGAGCGTCTAATAATCAACAAAAAATCATGTTTTTTAAGTTGTTAGTATAACGTTTTTAAGATGTAATAACATTTTTGTTTTTAACATGTAAAATTATGTTATAACTAACTATTGTTAACCCAAAAATAGTGTCTTTAAACCCAAAAAACAGTATCTTTTAGCCCAATAAAAAATATCTCAAAATCAATTGGGGGCGGAGAAACAGGGACAAAGGTAATCTATGAATTCACGAAATTTTACTCCTTTCTCATGTGGGATGGAGTGATTTTCATCCAACCCTAATTCCATAAGGTTCTGGAACATTCCTGATTAACCAACTATCGATTAATGAACATTCAACCATTTAATTAATTAAACTGTTAATTAATTCTCATAATATATTTCCAAAATATATTTCCAATTAGTTTTCTAATTAATTATTAATAATTAATAAACTAACTTCTCCTTTATTTATTCTACTCAATTTGGGTCTTGAGGGCAACCCAAAAGGACCTTGTTATTATTAGAAATGTTACTAATAGTTAATGACCTTGGATACTATTCCAACAGTCTCCTTCTTGGACAAGTCATCAACTATACGAGGACTAACATTTCTCCAATAATCAACAGAGAGTTAGCCATCCAATGCAACTACCGAACTCTTGATCTAATCAAGATTCAACCCTTAGATAAGTGATCAACTATCCCTTCGTTCTATGATATCTATATGAATTCGAGACATGTATAATGGTCAATCTCAAGAATTCAAGATTATGTTTCCTGATATAGGTTTGTGATGACTGCATCTGACTACTAAACTGAACACATCAATTCCAATCAGGGCTCGGCCAAGCACTTTAGATTTCAACACCAAATCATCGAGGGGCTCATAGATATCGTTTCTCCTATTAAGGCAGAAGGAACAAATAAACTTTGACTACATAGTTTTTGTCTATTTCATCATGTCACACATGGACATACCTTTTATAACTACCAGTTACGGTTAGCGTTGGAGTAGTCCAATGCATAACAGAATCACAGAGAAAAACCCCACATGTATCTAGGTTTGAAGAATAGAATATATTATCGTCTTAGAATTACGCGTGACTGAATCCATGAAGTAATCTCTAAGCGTGGGTTGGTCCAATACTTCAATCTCTATTAAGTACGCATGAGTGTTAGCACAATCTCTATGTTATGTCCAATAATTATGGACAATCTACTAATACTCATAACAGTCTTGAATCACTACTTACTTCCAAAAGTATGTCCGACTGTGGATGTTTGAGTAAATTAATACTCGGGAAGTGGGTTCCAAACATGCAAAAGTGAGAACGCAGTGATAAGCTAATTGAATCACTACTTACTTCCAAGAGTATGTCCGACTGTGGATGTTTGAGTAAATTAATACTCGGGAAGTGGGTTCCAAACATGCAAAAGTGAGAACGCAGTGATAAGCTAATTGAAATGACTGAAGTCCATCATATATTAAGATCGCCACTTAATAATCGCCAAATCAAATTAAAACTTATACCGCTTAAAGTTTTCAAGTTTTAAAACAAACCTAACTATGAGTGTTTAAGCCAATTCACTTGCAAATCTAATGCCTCTTGACTTTGTCTGACTATCAGACTTGGTCAATGACATCAGCTTAGGAATGGATCGACAACATTATCTTTCGATATGACATATTGACTATGACGTCTTCACATTTGACTCACTATCAAATGTGTTGGTACATATTGAGTATATGTCATGTGAGCTTGTGTGACTTGGGATCCATACTCGAGGTAAGTTCACCCTTAAAGTCACAAAGATACTTCATAAGGACCATCAATGATTGAATTTCAACAAAATGTCACTAATGAATCTCTTTCAACCACATTGTCTTCTTTGCAGTTTAACCAACTGCAACATACTCTAAGTATGTTAAATCCACTATGGTGTATTATCTGGTACTCTTCCAAGCTAATATATCACCATTCAGTAAAAGCACGAATTCCGACTACAAACGGAAACGTCTTTATTAGTATGGAACTTAGCATCAATGTAACTCTTACAATGATCTCTTCCATACTATCAAGATCATATCTTTTGTCCTCCAATGACACTTAAGAATGTTCTTGATCTTGATTCATTGATTCTTGCCAAAATTGAACTAATCCAACTTGTGTTGCACAAGGCATACAAGTCATTAGATGTCGTACATGTCATGGCATGTATGATCGATCCCATAGCAGAAGCATGTGGGACACGGATCATTTGCTTTAACTCAATAATAGAACTAGGACATTAGCATTGTTCAATGTCATTCCATATTGTAATAAGCCTAAACTCCCTTTCAAGTTTCCTCAACATTCCATGTACTTTAGCTTAATCCAACGAATCACTTTGATCTATCTCCATAGATCCTTATTATGCACATGTCTTGTAACTCCCATGTATATCATAGCGAAACAGTTCTCATACCAAGCCAAGCTTTTACACTTGCTAAGTTAGAATATAATTTCCTATGAATCGTACATTATCTATGTACTATACAAGTGTGACTATAGTGCTCCCACTATCACTGACATATATATGGCTTATCTATGTTTCTCGAAATTCAAACTCCTTAAACTTTTCTCATTGAAACAAAGATTCCAATTACTCCCACTAGCTTTGACATATATATGGCTTATCTTTATTTATCGAAATTCAAACTTCTTGAACTTTCTCATTGAAATAATGATCCTACTTGCGAGATGCTTATTTCGGTCCATAAATGAACTTGTTAAGCTTACACATCCTTCAAAACCTATCTTGGTTTAATTTTGTGTTTGTTCCTGTCCATGATTATCTCTACTTGAAGATCCACTTGCACCTAAGGGTTAAGGTCAAGTGCTAGTTCTACCAAATTTCAACATACACAGACTGAATCCCGCTTTCCATGTCTTCCTTCCATGTTGTAGCCTTTAGGGCCTACCATAGCTTCCGATAGCTGGTATACTCTGATTGCAATCTACCAGTGACTCATATACCTTAGTAATATAAACTCTTATATAACAAGGTCCATGATGTCTTCTATTAGATCTATAAGGAAAAATGGAAACATGTCAGTTTCCTTAATAACTCTTTCAATTCCAAATTGAATGTTATGTCCAACTTTAGGCTCTTCGTTGGTTGACTCTTGAATCTTATCAAGATCAATGTGGCTCTCACTAGCCCTTTTGGAAATCAGCTCCCTCTCTTGGAAGACTGCCCTTTGAGCAGCATACACTTTGTTCTTAGAAGGTTGTTAAACAATTATCCAAAATGCTTGATGAGATCTCCAACGAGATAACACATATTTAATTAAAGTCCTAGATTGTTGAGCGCTTCATGACAAGCATAAGCCTCATAATCGTAGACTTACTTATATGGCAGTGAGGATAGAATCCCACTTCACATATCATAGAGTGTTTAAGTAGCCTAATTGGTTGTCACAAGACCAAAGGACTTCCTGTAACACTATTCATGGTGCAATCCATGAATTGTTAGCAAACACAGTGCGACTCATCTAGTACAAAATCAATGAACGATTTGTTTCTCTATCCAACTGACACTTCCTAATGGTAGTGTTTTTGGCGAAGATAGATCATGAAACTATTTCACGATCACTTAGATGATCGATAAAGTTTGGACTCAGATTCTCACTATGAGTGTGTCATCCTATTGCCCAATTGATTCTTAACATCGCTATGTGAGAGCTCTGAACACCTGAGAGGTTCCAAACTCACATTCATACCAAGTTGGTCTCACTATGTATTGTGGTTGATCTGAATGGTCTGTTAGTGAAAACTAATTCCAACAGATATTCACATCACCCAGTGATGTGTTCATCATTTATCTTGATAAACAAGATTCACATTTATCTTAAGACTTGAGGTCGAATGACATCTAAAATCCGATCCAATTGGATATTTGGTAATGCATTTCTCATTTATGTATCCAATACTATGATTCCACAAATACATTTCACCCAAACATTTGGATGTATTTGAATAAGTACTTATTATGGTCAATCTGAACGATACATTAGTTGAACTAACATCAACAGATGTTCACAATAATACACCCTATTCAAATGTTCGAATCAATTTTGAACTATTGCTACTATACCAGCTTCATAGATTTCATGACTTTCTTTTAACATGTTAGAAGGCTCCACATTTAAATAAGTCATAACTTTCTTTTAACATTGTCCTTTGATCCTATACATGTAGCAAGGGCTTGGCATTCATGATCAAATTATATTCTCCATGTTTCAATCTTCTTACTTCATTTTAGCAACTGCACATTCTTGCAAATGTCAGTTCTTAATCCTTAGTAAAATACTCAAGGTTTAGAGGTAATGTTTTGATGACATTATAAATCTATATAGTTGATTGAATACCAAACATGGAAGAACTAGTTATCTTTTGATCCAATGGAAAGTATCACGGGCTTGTAATCTATGATCCAATTTAACTTCTTCATGTTTCAATCCTTTCACCTAAAATATACATTTGGGCAAGTTTAGTACTTTTCTTGTTATGGAAATGAGCAGCTATCAGAACATGTCTTAGAGTAAGCCTTCCTTTGTCCTAAGTATTAGGGCCTATATTAGGTATACTATTCGCCTTTTAAACCATGGGCAATTGGCTTTCCTTTCCTTGACACTTCTACTCATGATAGTAAAATATGAGTGTTTTGAAGTATGAGTTTCTATGATTTCCATGTTAATTCCAAAAGGAAACTTCAACATGCTACACAACTCCTTCATGGTCATTCCAAGTTATTGATATCAAAATCAAAATGAATTGACTATATATACATGTCAGCTAGTTGATTAACCCTAGTCAACTCCTAACTCAAGGAAATTCCATTTTACTTCAATATATCAATTTTCAATGTACATTTGATAATTGCTCTTTCTAACAATATAGAATGCAATGTTTGAAGTAACCTAATAAGAGCTTTAACAAAGGCATGATCTTTCCTTTCGTTTATGCGAACTATTCCCAAAATACAAAATTGACAAGATTGATCATCCTCATAGCTAATCCTTTCAAAAGTTTTATAGTAGTAGATTTTAGTGGATAAGGTCTTCGACATCATTGTAACGCCCGTAGATCTGGGCTAGTCAATTTAGAAATAATAGGGGTCGAAAATGACTTTTCAACAAAAGGTTATTTAGAATAAATAATCTTAACTAAGTTATAGTATATGTTATAAGGATTACTTACATATAAAGAACGCCGAAATCCGAGTTATAACGAAGAAGTTATGACCTGTCGAAGTTTCGCGACAGAACCGACACGACGCTGAATGATGTAAAAAGTGAATTTACGTTAGAGCGATATTTAGCCTTAGTGATCTAAACGAAAGTTGTAGAGTTCGTTAAACCGTGAGCGTGCATAAAAAGAACGTCCAAATCTGACTTCGTATGAGGAAGTTATGATTTTTCTAAGTTTCGAATTAGCGGTATGCAGCCCGAATACTCGATTTGAGATCGAGCGGTTTTTAGCCGAAACAATCTAAATGAGAATCGAAGATCTCGTCATTAGTAGTGCAACGGTAAAAAGACAGATGAAAACGGACGTCGGATGAAGAAGTTATGATTTTATAACGAAGTTTTCCTGTCCCGGCCCACTAAAAATAATATAATAAAAATAAAGTCAAAATTAGCCGACGGAGTCTAAATGAAAGTTGTAGAGCATAATCTCACATTCGCGTGGATATCAAGAACGTCGAAAACGGAGCTCGTATGCGAAAGTTATGAATTTTTGAAGATCGTGGCACGCATACCAAAACTTATCCGAAGCGTACGCCTAGCGTAACCAAAATTATGCCTAGCGTACTCCAAAATTACGCCCAGCGTAATCCCAGACCCAACAGCCTATAAATAGAACGCGAGTTCAGCCATTTCCCTTGCTAATTTTCTTCCTTTCTCTCTAAGTTTTGCATCGTTTTGCGTGCCAATTATATCCCGAAGCCCCAGTATCATTCCCGAGCCCCGAGTAAGTTCCGAAGCCCCGAGGATCCCGAGAAGTGAGATTCCCGAGCCGAAGCCCTGCCCGCGAGGAGCCCGGTTTTCGTGAAGATCTTCCAGATCTACCGAAGAATACTACTTCTACAAGTCGTAGTGTTGTCCGATCATCTTCTAATCAAGTGAGTGTATAGTCACTTTCATCTAGCACATAAATATAAAGTATTAGCTACGAAATACGTGCTATGTGTTAAATATTAATTATCTATTTGAGATGGACTTGGATTTGATGTTTTTATACAAGTGTTAAATGATTTAAATTATGTTTGTATTTATATCTACAAAAATGTTGGGTAGAACATGGGTAGATGGAATAGTTGGTAACGATGCAACTTCATGCCTATTGAGTAAGCCTTGGTGACGATGCGACTTCGTGCCTATTTGATAAACCTTGGTGACGATGTGACTTCGTGCCTTTTGTGTAAACCCAGGTGACTATGAGACGTAGTGCCTATTGTGTAAACCTTGGTGACTATGAGACGTAGTGCCAATTGTAAGAACCCTGGTGACTATGCGACGTAGTGCCTGTTGTATAAACCATGGTAGCAAATGGACTTTGTGCCAGTTCCTTAGGTAAATCCTTAGGAATGAATGAATAAAGTATAATCGATTCTTAGGGCAAAACCTTAAGAAATAAAGAAGAAAATGGGGATGAGTTATTGGGTTGATTATTTGATGATTGAATATAATAAATATATTATTGTGGGTTGAAAACCCTATATGCTCACTAGGCTTCCAAGCCTGACCCACTCAGTTTTCTTTGCATTACAGGTAATGGCACAAGAGTAAAAGTTGGAGGACTTGACGAGAGATTTTGGATTATAGATCAGTAGTTGTAAAATAACTATTGTAAGGTCTATTTTATATTGTTTATGCTTTTGGTCTATATCGGAACATGACATCCTGAGGTTTTATTATTTAATAAAAATACCTTCTTTTTGAGAAATATTTTGATAAATGGTTATCATATTTTGTTTTGGGGACAAATTCCGCAACTGCTTTCTTTAAAAGATAACTCTGATTTTAAAACAAAGCATAAACATATCGGTCTTTTCTGGCCGTGAAATTGGGGATGTCACAATCATTCAATAAAATTCCATTATAGTTTGTTTTACTTATCCTTAGAAAATAATCACCCTAAATTATTTTAGAAGGCTAGGATCCATATTTGGCTCCATGATGTGTAAAGGGATGCCGTAAACACACTACAAAGTTATTTAGGTAGGCAAAACCCTTTGCCAATTTCGATCACCACGAAATTCCTAGATCTTTGAGATTCATTGACTATCAATGGTATGTTAATCTCGGATTATGTTCATCTCAAATTTAATGACGAGGTCGCCGCGGGTCACTGAACAGATGGTGAGTCGACCATACAAAATCGCATGGTCCCCGGCTTAAGTTACGCTTGAGATTCGCGAGTTCCACATCATTCTCTACCTATACTCTCAAATTGACGTGTCGGTTAACAACACGAGCTCCATCAAAAAGTTATAAAGAGAATGTGCAACTTTTATGGATAACATAAGATTCACGTTAAATAGATTGAGAATTAACCTAGCAAAATCAAATGGTCCCCGGCTCAAGTTACGCTTGAGATTCGCGAGTTCCATATCATTCTCAACTATATTCTAGATTGATGTGTCAGTTAACTACACGAGCTCCACCAACAGAATATAAAGAGAATGTTCAATTTTCATGGATAATATAAACTCACATTCTATTAATAAAACGGATTTTTGTTTTATACTTGTATTTAGAATACTTTTAGATTGACCATCATCACTATCAAACCCTTTCGGTAACTCCCTTCTCAAAATGCGATAGGGCGGTGAGGGTGGTAAGCACGGAGCATATTAAAAACCAACTTCATTAAGAATCAAAGAGACATCCTTAAACCCTTAGATTAGAACGGGTGAGCCTAGTCACGGTAAGACTGACCATGTCAATATTTAAACACGTAAGGGCGCATGTTGTAACTTTCTTATACATATAATAGACACAATTCTAATATATATATATATATATATATATATATATATATATATATATATATATATATATATATATATATATATATATATATATATATATATATATATATACACACACAAGGGGTAAATTTAAAACTCTTTAAATTTAATTGTCTATTATTAATTCTAATTAATTGCAGGGACGCAATGTAACAACTAATAAATCATAAGGGTGTAATATTCAAATTTATAAATCTTTATTATAAAAATATGAAATATTTAAATCACTATTCAAATAATAGATAAATATTCAAATTCAAATAAACACATTTAAATAATATATATCAAATAACAGATAAATATTCAAATTCAAATAAACACATTTAAATAATATATATCAATTATCAAATAAATATTCAAATTCAAATAAAACGTATTTAAATAACATTTATCCATTATCAAATAAATATTCAAATTCAAATAAACACATTTAAATAATATTTATCAATTTTCCAGATTAAAAAAAAAAAAATTAGGTATTTATCCATGTTTATCAAAGCTACATATTCGAAAAATAGCAAAAAATCTGAAACCCTAAATTCTGTTGAGCTCACGTCGTGAACTCCTAGTTCGTGTCGTTAGCTGCGACTATGGTTTTAACACATTACGAAATTTTCAGTTATTCCTCTTCCATTCAGTTTCAAACAAGTTTTTACAGAAATCATGGATCTAGGGTGAAAGTAACCATGAACCAATGTGTAACACCCAAAAATTTCAAACCAATTTAAACTTTTTATACATATCAAGTTCATCATAAACATTACAACTTTGTTTTCAAAATCTTAGTTATCAGAGTTTTTCCCAGAAACATAAATATATTAGGAGGAGCTGTACGATCACGCCTTCGCCTTGCTGCGATCCTTTAATGTACCTGAAACAATAAACTGAAACTGTAAGCCCGAAAGCTTAGTGGGTTACCCCCAAAATACAGTCCACATAGCAATATCAATATTAGCATATCATATCAATAAAACAGAACAACACGTAACGGGTCCACAACTCTACAAACTGGAATACCCCTGGGCCCACAGTGTGAGTCTAGAATGCCTGTCGAGCCCTCAACTCACATCTAGATTGCCACCAAGCCCTCAGTATGAGTCTGGAATGCCTATCGGGCCCTCAACTCATATCTAGATTGCCATCGAGCCCTCAGTACGAGTCTGGAATGGCTACCGGGCCCTCAGCTCGTATATGGAATGCTCCAGGGTCCTCAGTATGAGTCTGGAATGTCTACCGGGCCCTTAGCTCATATCTGGCATACTCCCGAGTCCTCAGTATGAGTATGGAATGCCTACCGGCCCTCAACTCATATCTGGAATACTCTAGGGTTTGTTGGCTACCGCATGGAGCAGTACAACCTCAACCCAAACCACATAACATATAACATAACTACTGAGCATGCAATAATCATATAACATCACAGGTAGTCCTACAGGTCTACCTAACTGGCATGACCACTAGCATGTAACATTAACTCATACTCAACATTTAACACTACTAGGATAGCATATCCAATGGGCCGTCGTTAGTAGACCCCATAGTATAGTGAGGATAACTCACCTCGAAGATGTCAGCTCGATAAATAATCAAAGCTCTCCAATCACTTGTCAAACACTCCACCACCTATTACCATAATATGACATGCTCATAAGTCCTTCACCTTATAAGGTGCTCCATAAACCACTAGTCAACCCCTGGTCATAGTCAAAGTCCCCAATCAAGGTCAACAGTCCGTGTTGACCTTAACTCGCCGAGTGCACTTGGGTACTCGTCGAGTTCTCTGGAGCACATTCCAACTCGCCGAGTCATCGGAGTGACTCATCGAGTTCCTTCGAATCCTCGATCAACCCTTAAGGCTACTCATCGAGTTCCCTCCTTGAACTCGACGAACATACATCCAAACATGTCCTAGTTAAAACTCATCCGACTCGCCGAGTTATTCTTCAACTCGTCGAGTCTCATGGCAATCTTCATCGGACTCGCCGAGTTGTTCTTCCAACTCGTCGAGTTCACGACCATCTTCAAGTGACTCGCCGAGTTCATTTAATCATTTTATCATGCATACAACTTTTAAGCCATGAAAAGGCCCCAAATTGTAGATCCAACCTCCTTATGCCTGCTTATCACGTAAAGTTGCAAACTTTACGTGCATGCAAGGCTCCAATGTCTCAAAAAGCCCAAACTATGCTTGAAATGGGGTTTTACACATAGGGAGGGGCTCAAACTTGCCAAAACTAATAAATTTATGGTCCCTTAATCCTCAGAGAGTTTAGATCTGAAGTTACTGATAGTTAGTTTTGTTTACTTCTTTTTATAGTTTATTTTAGCATATTTCATTCATAATCTAGTTAATTTTCATGCATATTTTCCTTTTTTGTTATTTTATGACTATTTCGGGCACTTTCTAGTTTCGTGAGCTTTATTGCAGATTTCATGGAGACTAGTGGAGCGGGAATGTTCGGGACGTATGGAAAGCGATGGGAATTGGTGGAAAACAAGGATCTTAGGCTTGATGGGTGATGGAGATGATGCATGGAGCGAGCTTGATGATTATTTGAAGGCTTGGAGAGAAATAAACATTTAAATTTGCAAGATGCGGGAGTATATTCAATCATGCATAGATTATTAATCGGGCGAGTTTACGAGCTATGAATCATTTGGAGAAGCCAAATTGGGCTTAAATTGAAGAAAACTTGAAGAAAAATGGGCTAGGAGCTGATTGGGCTCGCACTGGGCCAAGTGGGCTAAGCTATGGAGGCCCAAAACCTCAAAGATGCTACATTCAGGGACCACCCGCGCAACCCACCCGCGCAACAGCACGCGGGTCGCGCAACCTCCTGCAGGGGCAGTTTCGGAAATTCTTCTTTTGAGCTATTTGAGGAAGGTTGGTGCCCATCTTTTGGAGACTCTTAGACATCCGATTTTTGGAGATTCTCTCTGGAGTTTTGAAGACTTTTGAAGGCCAAGAACACTTGAAGAACATCATATTTTTACCTCTTGATTCTTGCTTAATGTTTGGTACAATTTTCTCTAACTTTGTTTCTTTGGGTTTAGCCATGCTTGGCTAAACTAATCTTGGTTGACTTTTGGTTAATCCTTTGAACTTTTGTTGAATGTTGAAGAACCCATGAACATGTTCTTAAATCTTTATGGGAATGTTTTGTGTTTTAACATCTTATCACTACTTGTATGTTTTAGTTCATGAGTTTAAATGTGTTTGTGGTGATTAGTTGGCTAATTTCTTGATTAAGTAAAGGATCCTCAAATTAGCAAGCTACAAATGATTTTTGTGTTGTTTTTGCTTCACACAATCATAAAAACATTTCCTCCAACATGGTGGTGAAAGCATTTGACCCCTCTTGGATTTGGTGACTTTTTGGTTCTTAATGCTAGTTGACTTTCACTAATTACATGCTATTTGGAATTAGTGACTTTGACTAAGGAAATTGTTATGAGCTTCTCTAGCCATTTCAACAATTAAGAAAAGTCTAGGTAATCTCAAGCTCCTTGGATTACTATAGCCAAATTAAGGATTTAAATCAAAGTATTGCACCATTGGATTCTAATGATATGTTCATCAAAAGTCAAAGTGAGGAAACTTTAAGCCAACCATCTCTCCCTTATTGATTTTACATCAAACTCTTATTTTTGTTGCATTTGTCTATTTAAATCATAGTTAATTCTAGTTTGTTTCAAGTATTTCAAAACACCAAAACCCCCCATTTTATTTTTATTATCATTTTACAAGTATTTTTACAAAGAGATTTTTTATAGAGTTATAAATTGAACCAATCTCCGTGGATTCGATCCCTTTACCACTATACACTATTTTAGTGTGTAATATTTAGGGTTATTATTTGTGTTGGCCTCGACAACCACCAGTTACAACTTTAGATCTTGGCTTATATGTCACACCCCCAAACCAAGGATGGCGGAAACGTTCGGGGGTGGAGGACTTCATGTATAGTATCACAACAATGAGTATAATAGTGCTCAAAGTAAATACAACCATCATAAATATAATTGAGAAAGTTACATCATAGTAAGTTTACATGTTTCAAAATCAATTACATTATGATGACTAAATGAACTGTTTGACGATTTATCGTCCCATCCTCAAAATGTTGTTGGTTTTCCTGTTTCACTGATTTTCTGAGAATACAAGTAGTTTTGAAAAAGTATCAACAATTAAGTTGGTGAGTTCATAAGAGTTTTGTTTGAGAATGAAAACGTTTTCCTTGTAAAAGCAACAAAGTATGTTTCCAGAAAATCCAATATTTTCCTCATTATGTATGAAATGAATGTTTCTATGTTATGCGATAATGAATCCTAGAGAGACCCATAGATTACTTCTATAATCACTCAGCATATATAAATTATATAAAAATTAAGTTAAATAAACCGTTGAATATAATGGGTCTGCCCCAGGTCCACAACCTAACAAGGAACAGGAGATAAGGCGGGCCCACCAATTCTAAGTCGATTGTGACTAGATTCTTATATAACTCTAGCATATACACTTAGCAAATATAGATGAAGTCTAACAATTGTAGATGAAATATAGTTTTAATATCATAAAAACCATTGTGAGCCTGGTACTTTGTATTTGTACCCCTTTTTGGTATGAAACCGGTATTTTGTATTTGTACCCCCTTTCGTATGAAAACCTGGTACTTTGTATTTGTACCCCTTTTCGTATGAAAAACCTGGTACTTTGTATTTGTACCCCTTTTTGGTATGAAACTGGTACTTTATGTTTGTACCCCTTTTTGGTATGAAACCGGTACTTTGTATTTGTACCCCTTTTCGTATGAAAAACCTGGTACTTTGTATTTGTACCCCCTTTTTGGTATGAAACCGGTACTTTGTATTTGTACCCCTTTTCATATGAAAAACCTGGTACTTTGTATTTGTACCCCTTTTTGGTATGAAACCGGTACTTTGTATTTGTACTCATTTTCGGTATGAAACCGGTACTTTGTATTTGTACCCCTTTTCGTTTAAAAACCTTTTGTAATGAATTCGTAATGTAAATGGACACAAACTATACCTATTATAGTCTATCATAATGTTTGTATTGTATATGCAACCTAACTATACCTATTATAGTTTAGTATGTTTGTTTGTGGTGTATAAGAATCATTTTCTATGTACGTCGAATGTATAGCAAAATATAACTATGTTTATCATGCCTTGTTTTGTACTATTGGTAATGATGGAGGATTCTTAAAATTCAGTGAGTATTTTATGTTATACAATTATCCCACAACAAGAAACACATGTAAAATATGAAGTCATTAAAGATTAACACTTTGCTCAACATGTTACAAAGTGTGTTGAAAGTTATAAGCTGTTATCTAGATTTTATGTTACAAAGTTTGTTGCTTTTTGGTGGAGTCCTGGGCTGGTTGGTCCTTCTTTTTGTTCCAAAACTTCCTTTTGTTGTTTCTCCCTCCATCTTGCTCAGGGGTGGTTGCTACAGTGACATGGCTGGCCCTATGGTCGATGAGTTGTTGTGCCAACTCCTTGGCACTGTCAAAGGTAGTTGGTCTTGAGGCCAACACGTTATCTTGAATTTGGGAGGACAATCCCCAGAGGTATCGCTCCAACTTTTTGTCTTCCGGGGTGACCATAGCAGGACAAAGGAGTGCTAGATCACAGAATCAGGCGGTATAAGTTGCAAGGTCAGAGCCTGTTATTTTGAGATCCCACGGTTCTTGCTCCAGCTTTTGCACTTCGCCTCTTGGGCAATATTCTTTCAGCATCATCTTCTTTAAGTCCTCCCAACTTAACCAGTTAGCCACTGCAAGCGTTAGCGACTTAACGTGGCTTTTACACCAAGTGAGGGCCCGGCCAGAGAAAGTGTAAGCTATAAATTTGACCTTGCTTGCTTCGGGGCATGCACAAATTTCGAAGACCGATTCGGTCTTCTCGAACCATTGCATCAGTGCGATGACTCCCCCGCTTCCATTGAAAGAATCGGGTTTGCCATTGGTGAAATCCTTAAAGGAACACTCTCTCGAGCGCCCTTGGCTTTCTTCTTGAGTGGAGTTATTAATGCCACTCCCTGTTCTTCTGGTACCGTCAGGGCTGATTTGGGACATAGCAGCTGCCACTGCGGCCGTGACCGCAACTTGGAACATGACAGGATCATATTGGGGAGGCGGCGGTGGCGGATTTGTTTGCGTTCTGCCAGTGCGTCAAGCAGACCTACGAGGCGGCATCTTTCTGCTATAGAATTTAAGAGTCGAAATAAGTATAAGTCTTTTAGTAATGGTTATTAGTCCCAACATGGACTCGTCGAGTAGGTTACTTAACCTGCAATCCTTCCCTCTGCTACTCGACGAGCAGATCCACCCACTCGTCAAGTAGGGCTTAACCCTAAAACTCGCATTTAGACAATACCTGAGAATTTGGGGCGTTACACAATGGCTCTGATACCACTGTTGGGTTTTCTATGCATCAAATACACTCTAAAACTAGGCAGCAGAAAAATCGAAACAACGATATACCTAAGTGTACATGCATCCTATGGATCTATGGCTTCATGCTAATTACATCAACCCTAGAAAACTAAAACATAGGTAAGAAAACATACCTCTTATGTAGCCCTTGATCTCCATGCTTGAGATCTTGAACCTCCATGAAGTTGCTTGGATGAAAGGACCCAAACCAGAATCCTTATAATGGTATCACACCCAATGACACCAAAGAGTGGAATAAAAATAACTAGGAGAAGGGTCAATTTCATAAAACCAAAGGGGTTAGAAACCGTCCTCAAGCCAAGGTACAAGGAGGAATGAAATCCCTAAGGCCCTATTTATAGCATTGGATGCCTCCTAGGGTTTAGTACTCCTTCCCATGTAGGATGGAGGCCGAACCATGAAATTTCACTCCTTTCCCATGTGGGATGAAGTGATTTTCATCCAACCCTAATTCCATAAGGTTCTGGAACATTCCTGATTAACCAACTATCGATTAATGAACATTCAACCCTTTAATTAATTAAAGTGTTAATTAACTCCCATAATATATTTCCAAAATATATTTCCAGTTAGTTTCTAATTAATTATTAACCATAATAATTGCTAAACTAATTTCTCCTTTATTTATTCTACTCAATTTGGGTCTTTAGGGCAACCCTAAGGGACCCTGCTATTATTAGAAATATTACCAATAGTTAATGACCTTGGACACTATTCCAACATATCCCAATGCAAAAAAAAAAAAAAAAAAGTTAGGGACCAAACGTGTAATCTTGACCAAACCATAGGGACAATTTCAGTAATTTACTCTATTATTTAATTAATATTGGTCAAGAATTATTTAAGAATTATTTTTGTGGCTAAAAGAGATTAATTGAACTAAGGGGACTATAATTGCATTTATAAAATAATTAGATTTGGGGTTGTGGATCTCTTGGATTATAGAATGGACGATTTTAAGGTGGAAGCCCACTTAGAAATCATCCAAGGCCTTGTTCTGGAGGGTTCCATTGGACTGCTTAAGGCCTAAGCTATCCAATTAGCGTTTTGACTGAATCCCCAACATCACACCTATATAAAGGACCCCAGGGCTTCATATTTCGGCTACCCCAAGAAACCCTAGAGTTCTAAGAGCCGAAATTGTGCCTCCATTCCCTCACTTCTAGATCATCTTCTTGCCTTGGCGTTTGTAAGCCATTAAGGGTATTACAATTGTGATACTAAGCTCTTGAAGTTAAAGATTCTTGTTACTTGTGAAAGGTAATCATCTAAACTTGTTTTAGTTGTTAATTTTAGATTTTGTATGCTAGATCTAGGGTTTGAAAGCTTTGGATAAATTTGCATGTACAATAGAGAAACCTAAATCCAAAGCTTTAGGGTTTTGCATGTGCACATAGGAATGTTCTTTTGATCAAAACCCATCATATCATACATGAAATAGTCACACAGACAACTAGCATCCTAATCATCATAAACCATGAGCCGGCATTGGTGCCTTCGACCCGCTAAACACAGTGAGAAAACTCACCTCTAGCTGTTGAATCTCTCAAATAAATCTCGGTTTGTTGGTCCGGAAAATCTCTGCGCTAACATCATAAAATAATATCCAATTAATAATTGGATCTCGACTCATAATCAAGAATCTAATATACTTTTCCAATATCCAAGGTAAAAGACCCTTTTACCATTTTTCTTACTTGGCTTAAAACCAAGGCCCAACCAATTTGCTTAAAGGCCTAAATTCCTAAATGACATCACAAGGCCTACTAAGGCCCAACTTCCAAATTAGGCCCAAAAATCATCATGGACCTAATCCCAAGAAAGCCCATTGTATGTCCATGGCCCAAAATCAGAAGTCCACTGGCCTAACAAGGCCCAAATCCTAAAAGCCCAAAATATGACCCAAACCTGAGGAAGTCAAACCGAAAGTCAATCTGCTGAGTACGCATGGGCGTACTCAGCTCGTACGCTTAGCGTACTCCTTCCGGGGCCAGTACGCATAGCGTACCAGCTAGGTACTCCCAGCGTACTCCCCCGATTACTAACCCAACTCAAAAAGAACTTAATCGATTAAGCCAATAAGCCAAACTTCCATATCTGATCCTAAATGGTGTCTTAATATGTAAAGTTGGCAACTTTACACCCATGCATGACTTAATGGGACCCAACACTCAAAAAAAGAAGCTTAATAAGACTCTTAACACTTGCATGGGCCAATATCTCTCATAAAGATTACATTTTTAAGGACAAGGGACCTTAATGGGGCTAAGATCTAACATCTATGACTTCGAGAGTAGATCAAAAGCTCAACTTTAGCTCAAAAGACCCAAAAATGCATAAATGACACCCTAAGTTAGATATAGCACATAGAATCATCAAGATGGGAGCTTTTTACCTCAAATGACTTGCTAAGATGAAGATGACCCTGGATCTACAAGCCCAAGCTAGTCCCAAGCAACCACCAAGTGTTCGTCTTCTTCTTTTTTCACTAAAACACCACCAAATCTCACTTTTAAGCTCAAACTCACAAAAGGCACTTAGGGTTTCGTTTTTAGGGTATAGGGTGATGGAGGTTGATCAATAGAATGTCCCAAGGTGGTTTAAGTTGCTTAAATAGGGTGCAAACCCCAAAAATTAGGGTTTTTCCCTACACCACGTACCCCCCGCGTACATAGGTGAATCTCACGTCCAAAAAAGAGCTAGGACGCCCCGCGTACTAGCTAGGGACCAAAAAGGTAAAAAATTTGCATTAATGGCTAAAAGGGAAACATACCAAATTACGAATGTTACATAAAATTATGTATATAAGTGCTCGATGGTCTTGGAACATACTTATTCTCACTATATTAGGCTCTTGTAATGATAATCATCACCGTAGAAAACCACAAAAGGCGTTTCTTTTGGGGCGGGTCAGCGGACAAAAACAAAATGTCATGGATAGCCTCAGAGAAAGTTCTCTCCAAAGTTAAGGACGGAGGCCTCAGTATCGGAAGCTTGAAAGCTCAAAATCTTGCGCTCTTAGGAAAGTGGTAGTGGCGTTTCAAATCAAATAAAAAAGAGATGTGGAAAGATGTCATAACAGCCTTATACGGTAATGATGGGGGTTTCAATGCTCCTTCAAATGCCAAGAGAAAAGGTTTTTGCTGGGGTACCATTGAATTTGCACCCCGCATTATCAAACAAAACTTAAATTTTCAAAACTCCTTCATAAATCCCCGCTCAAATCAAAATGATAGGAGGTTATGGAAGCTTGAGCCATCAAGAATATTCACAATAACTTCATTGAGAAACCACATTGACGACTTGCTTCTCCCAAAGACAAACATTTGTTGAAATGGAACTACCCAGTGCCTAGAAAACTAAACATCCTAGCATGGAGAGTATGTCATGGTAGGTTGCCAACAAAAGAAAACCTTAGCAATTTGGGAATTGGTACCAATATTTTGTGCACCCTCTGCAACCGATAACCAGAATAAGAAGACCATTTATTCACCTTTTGTCCAATTTCATGTGAAGTTTGGGGAAATATTGGACTATGGTGGCACTCATTTCCATTTGGTTTCTAGTCGTTCTCATAACTATTACATTGCAAGAATAGTTTGACATCTAACAAAGACCTAGGATTGATCGGAGAAGCTATAACTTTGGTTTTTATTTGGGTCATCTGGAAATTCATGAACAAGTTAGCTCGCTCTATTAAACTCATCTCATCTTCAAGTCTTGCAAATAAAGTCCAAATCTTATCCTATCTTTTGATCAATTCTAGACAAAAAAAGTAGAAAACTTAGTTGGTTAGAGTGGTGTTGTAACCCGATCCTTGAAAGTAAGATCATGGGGTGGGGGTGGGGTGGTTTTATTTTTCATTCTTCTAAAAGTCTTGGTGTCTTGGTGGTATGCATTTTCCGTGTGTTCTTTCCCAGCTGGTTTTCTATAATATATGTGTTTTTCTGTTAAAAAAAAAGTATATTGATTTGATCCAAACATGTAACTTGATAAAAGGCCTAAAACAAACAAAAGTGCAAGGTAGATGCTTGCTTCACTTCCCCATTTTCCGTTGCACGATTTTTTTTTTCTATAATAGTTTTATTCTTTAAATTTATTTATTTATTTATTTATTTTTATTTTATTTTATTTTATTTTATTTTGAATCTCAATTTTATACATTATTTTTTTTTTCATCAAATCCCACTGGTTTATGTTTTTTTCTAGCCTGACACAAATTTGTTACCATGGAAACTCTAATAATAATAATAATAATGAACTCATACAGAGGAGAGTATGCAACAACTGAAAGGCCATAAACCTAAATGGTGTTGTTCATGTACTATGTTTAGCATGGATTAGATTGAATCTGTAAGTCTGTAACTTGTAACTAATATCAATGGGACAAAAAAAAAATAGATCTTTTAAAATGCTCTCTTCATCATTATCATCAAAAACAACACTAGAAAGTTTGTCCAATCACATCCAAATGTTCAAACATAATCTCACAATCCAATCTTTAATCATAATAAGAAGTTTCAACATGTTAATTGCAAATCTGTGTCACAATCAACACTAAAAAAATGCCAACTCGAACCATGAAAGGCTCGAAAATAATCATCTGAGAGAGTTTTAATCTCAAACTCTTTAGTGAATTCTTGTATTGCAAGTAAATGTTTCCTTGATTCATCTAAAGCTTGGTTCTTAGACACCAATCGATGATGCTCATATTTCTCAAAACTGTTTCCAAGTAATATGATTTTGTTTAACAAATCATGTCTCCAATTGGTTTTCAGTAAATTATCATATAACTCAACTTCACAATGTGGCATGAAAAATAAAATCGGGTCAACCGCTTCTCTCCTACCATGTTCATTGACCAAAAGAACACGACAACCGAGCTCCACCATGACCTTTGACTCGGTCAAAGAAATAATCGGATCAAAAACTTCCATTTCTCCAATCCAATCAAGTTTTCTTTTCATCAAAATTGCAAGACTAAGTTGCAATCGAGGTGATTCAAATGATTCGATGCTTCCAATTCCATATATCACCATTTTTACTTTGGATTGTGATTGTGTAAGTTTTAGAAAATGTTGAGATGCTTCGGGGGTGTGGATTTGATCGAGAAAAGCATTGAAGAATTGGGATTTTTCAAGTTTTTCAATTGAGATTTTCATCTTGTTCATCAAGTGGAGTTCTTTTTCTAGAGTTGTTTCGATGTCTGTTGGGGCCCACTGTGTTTGTTGTTGCTCTTGTTGTTGTTTTGAGGGTTTAAGTTTTGGAAATTTTCGTTTGGGATTGGTGCGTTTTCGCAAAACAATTGTCCAGTCATCATCTTCTGCTGTTTTATGATGCTCACATTTCAAGGTTTCTGCAGATGCAGCCATTGTAATCAAGAAAACCAGAAAATAATCTGCAACAAGAAGATGAAGATCAGACCTTGGTCAAAGGTGAATACAGTTGCATGTTCCAAGATTTCACTCAAGCATTTTATCAAACACTTGGGTTGCATCGAAAACTATCAAAGACAAACTTGTTCAGTTGACAAATTATATGAAGCTAAATGCGAAAATTGAAACGCTAATAGGAAAAAAAGGGAAATTTTAGTTGCCTCGCGTCTAGAGGTAATATCGATTTGATTTAATCCGGATGGATAATTGGATACACATTGATGCGTTTTTCAAATCAAACAGAGACTTTGTTTTCAACAATCAAGTAAAAATCATCAATAAAAAGCATAAATCGATGAAATATATACAACAAATCCAGGGCTTAAATCGATGAAAGACATACCTTACCGTTAGGGGCGACGGATAGCTAAGTCAGCAACACCGCCCACTCCCTCTCCCTTGACACACGCCCAACTTAAAACGTCTAGATCCACATCTGGACGGCTGCACCTGTATTTAAATGTTATTTTTATATATGTTTTTTTGTTTATTTATATGGTTTAAAACAAAATAAAAAATACGTATTTATGTTTTTTATAAAATGATAATTTTTTTTTAACATTCTTAAAAATATTTTTTATGTTTTTAGAAATATAAATATACTTTTACACATTTTTACGTTTTTAGAAGCATAAAGACAACGTTTAGAAGTATAAATATGTATTTTTAGTTCTTTAGAAATATAAATACTTGTTTTTATGTTTTTAAGAAGCAAAAAATATATTTTTACTTCTTTAAAAATATAAATATGTTTTTAAAAGTATAGATATGTATTTATACTCTTCCTGCTTCTAAAAAAACGCATTTATCTTTTCTTTAAAACTTAAAATATGTATTTATATTTTTACAAATATGTTTATATTTCTAAAAAATATAAATATATATTTACACTTCTAAAAACATATTTATACTTCTAGGGACATAAAATATGTATTTATATTTCTAAAAACATAAAAAATATATAAATATATATTTATACTTCTAAAAACTAAAAACGTAAAAATGAGTTTTTAAGAAAATTAGTTTTCACCATTTTAAAAATACATATTTCATGTTTTTTTAGAATTAGGAATATTTTCTTACCTGTTCTTGAAGTATAAAAATGTTTTAAACATATAAATAGTAAAATACATATACAAAGAAATACCATTTAAAAAAACATAATAAGATGTTTTACTAAATAGTATTTATATATTAATACATATAATATGGAGAAAAAACTTACTTATGGTAAAAAATGTAAAAGAATTGTAGATTTAAGGTTTTTGCTGCGAAATTTATTTCATGAAAAACTATAAACTTATAATAACACGTCACAAGGATAATAATAGAAAAAACCTAGAAAACTTATGATTTTAACACACATACAAACGATTTAGGATAAAAGCAGACATTCCAAGGTCTAATGGCGGAACTAGGAGTTTTAATACGGGGGTACAAGCATAATCGAAATTTAAAATAGCATTCGAACCCATCAAACCATGAGTGAAAGCATGAAGCCTCTTGGAATGTTTATTTTTAACAAAAATTATTGAATTGATGATGAAATATCGATCTCACTGTTGTCTCTAGACTCTCGGCAACAACCCCTTTTATTCTTGAAAAAATGGTAAACAATAAGGTTTAATGTTTCGAGATGGGGGTGCAAGATAGTTTAGCGTGCTTACATATAGAAAATTAATATGTAATGTTTAATATATATAAATTTTATTTTGGGGATGTAGCTGTACCCCTAACGCCCCATCTAGCTCCGCCACTGCTAAGGTCATTGGTATGTAAGATTAATATTTACAGCACAACATACCATTTTTTGTAACCAAAACACCTAACGTAAAAGATGTATAGATCTTCATAACTCACGAACATAAAAACTTAAAATTTTTCTTTCATTTTTTTTTCATTTCCTTCGAATTCAGGAACATGGAATAAGAAAAATTTGTCCCTCCTTTATTCCTGTCAATATTTTCTTTCCCTTTCGTTTATTGGATTAAAAAAATAAAAAATAAACTCGAGAACAATGCGTAACACTATTCAATAAGAGATAGCGTTGTCAAAGACAAAACAAAAAACTCAAAGATTGCACGAATTGTTTTTAGAGAAGACCTTGCATTGAACAAAATTTATAATATAAAAAAAAAAAATTCTCAAAAAAATTACATTACATTAAAAAATTTATGAAACGGTTGTTGGATAATATATCTATTGAACACCCCAAAGTTTTTGGTTCAAGAATTGTGGATGTCTAGTCCAAGTGATAAAATTTATAACTATAGTAACAATAATAATAATCTAAATGATAATAAAAGATACCAAAATAAAATAAAAAAATCAATTTAAAATAACAATTTTTTTAAAAAAAAAATAGAACAAACTTTAATTTAAAAAAATATATTATTTTTCAAAATTTTCTTTATTTATTCTTGATCTATTTAATGATTAACTAGGTTATAACACGTGTAAAGCATGCTTACAAAAATAATAAAATTTTTATAGAAAAAATCATTATTAATAATAATTATTTTCAATAAATTATTAATTAAATATGATTTTATAGAATTTTCAATATAAAAATACAATTAATTATCATTAAAAACTGGTTTTAAAAAAATGTTTGGATGCGAAAAACTGTTTTTTCAGGAATAAAATGGTTAAAAAGCTATGATTTTTCAACTTTTTGAAAGTTTTATTTTTTTCCATCCAAAAAACTATTATAAAAAACATTTTTTAAATAATCAAATATTTATTTTTTTTAGCTGATTAACATTTTTTAAAAAACAAAAAAACTAATAATCAAAAGCTATCCCAAACACCCACTTAAATTTCTTAAAATAACGAAGGATGAAAGATATTGACTATCTTTTAATTAATCCCTTGACGGGTAGTACAAACTACAAAGTTGCAGACTTATATCGACGAACACGATGTACGATTTATAATGTTGTGCTCCGCACGTGATTTCATTCGTACTTTCTTCTTTCGCGGCGGATAAACGCAACACGTTATACAGCTCTGAAATTACGACTCTCAGATCGCCTCTTACAACTCTCTTCTTCCCACCTGTCTCCATAATCCCTTCAATTCTCTGATTCCGTAAAGGTACGCGTAATGGATTTTTCGATTTCTGTTCAGTTCTTTCGTAATCTAAAAATTCCGATTAGGGTTAAACAAGGAATCAAAGTTATTGGTTCCCGGGTTTAAGAAATGTATAGAATCGATCAATACATTTTAGTGATCTGGTAATCATTTGTTTCGCAATGCGTTAGGGTTTTTGTAGGGTTTTAGGTACTTTTTCCTTGATTACTCCATCAGCTTGTTCTTGACGATTCACAGAAGATTGGTTAATTGATATTGTTTCGTTAGGAAATGAATACAATTTTGATCATGAACATATTATGTATCTACATGATGTGATTGTAACTTGTAACTTGTAACTAATCTTGATTTGTTCACATATATGTTATGATTCAGGAACTTGGAATCATGAGTGGATTACAGACACAAGACTTCACTTCTACATTAAGATTAACAAAAGCACCAAAAGATGCTACGACAGGACCTGAGTCAAAGCCAAAGAAGAAAATCTGCTGTGCTTGCCCTGACACTAAGAAGCTCAGGGACGAATGTGTTGTGGAGCATGGTGAATCAGCTTGCTCAAAATGGATTGAAGCTCATCGTTTGTGCCTTCGTTCTGAGGGATTTAATGTATGATTTCAAAGCACAGATATCAAATCAGATGAGGATATTCAGGTTTTAGTTTTCATGAACTCATGCATCCTGCAACTCCAGAATAAATGAATTTTGATTGATTACAATACATTATTGAGTTACAAAGGTCAATCCTTTTTTTTAATATGTTTGTTGTTTTGTACACTACTGATTGAATCTTAATAATAAACACAGAGTTCTTGATTACACTATTGAGTTACAAAGCTCAAATCTCAATTTGATATGCTTTGTTGTTTCTCCTTTTTTCTCTCAATTGTGCATGATCGTATTTTTATCTTCTTACCTTTTGATATCACCTTTACTTTTTAGAAAAAAAAAAACGGCATCATGGTTGATACCTGAAACATCACAACTTTTCATGAGGGTAAGTGAAAATTGTACAAAAAGGTTAACAATTGCATGTTTACCCTTATTGATTTTGTTTTACCTGTTGTGAGCATTTTGAAGCAGACCCTAAAGTTGCATCACATTGACCACATGAGATTTGAAACATCCTAGATTCTTAGGCTTACTCATGTTAATGAACATTGAAGTAGTAGTGTGTAGTAACTGCTTCTAAATGAAGCAACGCCAAAGGATATTTTAGGAATATAATAATTTAAAGGTTAATATTCACCTTTTCATGGGATATAAACAATTTCATCATGTCAAAGTCAAACTAAGATAAATTTCAGAGTTAAAAGACATCTTCTAACCTGCTTCATCCAGCACCAATGGCAAGTAACCATTTATGAAGATTACATTTATGAAGATTACACAAGAAAAACATTGGATGATCTTAAACGCATGGTGTGGGAAACAATTTTGGTGTTATTTAATACCAGAATCAATGAAAGTAAAGTCAAACATGAATTTGGGAAAATACAGAGCTGCATTAACCATAGTCGGATCTTGACTATTGCAAAGCTTCATCAAATGCTTCATGTCAAAAATGATGGGGGAAGGAAATACATATATTGATCAAACTAAAGAATCCAGATTATGTAGAGGTAGATTTTGTCACTTTAGCATTTTTACCCAACGCATAATAACATATAAACATCTAAGCATAAGATGGAGTGTAGCAATATAAGTACCCAAGAAATCACACCACGTTATAAAAACTCTACTACCCACCTTTCAAAAGAAACGTTTTTTCATTGATATTTCGGGTTTACTTGTTTAGTCTTTCTAGTTTAAATATTGCTTTGCTGAATCTTTACTTTTAAAAATAGCTTTTGTCAGTTTACTCCGAAACGAAATCACTTTTACCAATATTTACATAGTTCTTCTACTCTTGGGACAAAATAGCCCATGTGGATATGACTCATGTGGATATGATTGTATCACCATGTGCTTCCGTCAACGACCAACTACCAAGAACTCTCACAAGTGGGGATGACATTCATTAAAAGCAAAAAATGGTAAAATATAAGGCAATACCCATTTCGAGTGAGGTCCATACACCCCACTTGGGCCGGAGGCTACCCTCATTTCATCTTTTACTTTTCCTCTATCAGATCAACATCATCTCATTTTCTCTTCACTCTTTAAAACCCAAATGGTCAAATTGGATTTTTTTTTCATAGAGAGTGCAGTGATCGGGATAACATTCCACCCTCACCGTACCCAGGTGTGGTGTTCCTAATACGGTTAAATAGGCATGCCATTAGCACCACACCTTACAGTGCATGTATATGTATAATACATTGTAACCTTATTCAATACTCAGTCCACTACCGGGTATGAGAGTGATTAGTGTTAATCAATGCCTTATTTCAAATTTATTCTCTAGTTAAATTTATTAATATTCTTATCTATTTCTAAATTGCATTTCTTGATATTAGGATATATGATATAAAAAAAGGATTCTTCGTTTAAAATAAATGATCTCAAAGGTTGTGTAATGATTACTCTCAAATTTTTTCATTTATATTATAGTAATATTCTTTGTTTCTCTCTTCATCTCTAGATTCCAATCTAGTTATCATGTATGTGAATTCGTGAATAACATGCTATTATATAGTCAGTTTTTGGTGAACTGACATTTGATAGAAATGTTTTCTTGTCAAATTTAGTCTTGGGCAAAATTAGTTTGTTTTTCTAAAGAAAAAAAAATATGTTCAAAATGTATAATGGAGTTAAAGATCGGATATTACTTCAAAATGTATAATGGACTACAAAATATATAAGTTGAGCTTCTTTTTTAGATAGATATACACCCTTTCAAATATTACTCAAAAACTATACATCTGTCAATCACGAGATTTCAACCCTCAATTTTCTCTGGAGAGAAACTCCTTTTCAAACACCTCTCGTATAAATTGGGCGATTGATAAATTTACATCATTTCTAATAACTTAGTTTTGAAAAATATGTGTATCTTAATATTGTGCAAAAAATACATTCATTCATTGTAAAAAACAACACAAATAGGGGAATGTATATAAAAACGACTATAGTTGGCTAGTTTTACGATTGTAAGCTCTTATAGAAATTTTGTCCCACCCAAAAGGATGGAACACGCTGGGACAAACTATAATTGACAAAAATACCCTCAGCCTATAATCGCTCCCATTTGTTCATCTTTGATAAGGCCGTCACATCTTCTTATTTATCATGTCCCTTGCCTTTTCACCTTCATCAATAGTTCATCAACAATCCACACCATTTTCTCCCATCTATTACTCATTCCATAGGGCTTCAATTTGATAAAGGGATCTATAATGGGGATTTTTACCTCATAAACTACTAAAAGGAAAATGTAATTTCGATCTATTACGCCTAGATCTTGAGTTTTAACAAAGAAAAGGAAAGAAGAGAAAAAAAAGTAAGGAGAGAAAATAAGAAAAAAGAAGAGAAAAAAATTGTTTTTTGTGTTCCCGGGTTGGAAAGAAGTTGAAGAAAACTTATAATTTTGAAGGAAACTTGTAATTTTGTTCTTTCTCTCAAAATCTTTCCAAACCGGAAGGAATGTTGGGAGGGAAATGATCATTACATTTCCTTCCACTTCCCTACTTTGATGAAATCGATGAGCACCAATTTCTTTTAAATTATTCTCACTTCCCTCCGTTTCTTTTATCTTCTTTTTTTAAGTTGAACTTTGGAAGTGTGTTAGAAATGTCTAGATAAAAGATTATTTTAGAATTGGATACTGACAACAAAATAATACCATATTGAAGTTTTTCAATGATAATTGTTATATAGTAAAAAGTAATAGAAAAACATTATAATAAAACACTTCTAAGAATTAAGGACAATGTGGTATTTTTAATATTTTGCTTTGTACCGTTCTAGTTTTACTAAACATAGTGAAAAAAATATGTTCGGTCCAGTTCAATTTTATCCAATCCAGTTCACTTCAGTATATTGATATCCAACCATACACCAAACGTTACCTTAAAATCATCATATTTCGAAAAAATTGTATTGCGACGAAATAAAATATTATTTTATAGGGAGACACGATATCCATAATTGTTTTTCCTTGCAAAATATAATAACTTTAATAAAAGAAATAAAATAATTGTTTAAATCGGAAAGCTATAAAAAATTGTAGTTTTTTTTTTTATGTATTTTGAGCTAAAAAATATTATTTTTCACCTTAATATAATAAAATATTCTTCCAACCTTTATACACATTAATTTTTTAATTTTATTTTCTCCTTTAAATATCATGATTTAGGCTTTCCTTTTGTCTTTGAGTGTATTTTTCTTTCGATCTTATTTCCAACAATAATGTCTATTATTGAACACTTCATACTTTTAAAATGAGTGGGGTTATAGAGATTCATATGCTTCATGAAGATTTCTCATTTTGAGTCAGATTTCTCATTTTGAGTCGAGACTTATTTAAAAAAATATCATTTGTGAACTACTTCACGATTGTCTTTCTCATTTTTAGCAAAGATATCAAGATTTATTTAAAAAAATATCATTAGTCAACTTTTTATAAGACAAAGTACTTTCAGCATAATTTATTATAAAGATATTCACAAAAGGGATACATAATTTTGAGCCATATGAAAATAATATAACCTTATGTATTTGTGAAAGTGACCAGTATTTTCGAAAAGAGACATTTTCGAATTTCAGTAATATATTATGTCTATTTTTTCGCATTCACAACAAATATTTTTCCTAAAATGTTTATATTCATTATTGAAATGTCTAATATAATCGATTTTTCAATTAAAATTCATTTTTTATGTTTTCATATAGTATTTATTTTTTATTTGTTATGTTTCTTTGTATTTATATTGGATCACTATTTTTTTTAATTTCAGAGATGAGAAATTAAATATCTTTATATTTTTTGTTTCTACTATATTCTTACATATTTTAGATGATTACAAGTATCATTAAATTTAATTTAAATTTAATTGAGATGTTAAGTTTTACGGTTGTCATCGTCTTAAATAGTTATGAAAAAAATAAAAACAAAAATAAAAAATATGAAGATATTTAATTTTTGTTTATATGAATGTTCTTCTTTTTTCTTTTTTTCTTAAAAAAGAAATACATTGCTTACTTATTATGTTTCTTAAATAAAAATTGATTTATTTTGTTTACTGTTTTCGGATATTATTTTAAAAGGAGAACGCGCAAGAGAATTCATCGAGCCAAGGGCATCCAAAGAGAACGTAAGGTATATACCACGAGTATAAATATTAGGGTTGGCCAAATCGTCTGATCCGTTCCTGTGAAAGAGAAGACGCACAAAACAAAACAAACACAATTGAAAACACAGTGGGTGGGGGGTGTCTCATCTCTATCTCTCTCTCATCTAAGAGCCTGAAGTTAGGCCTTTGTCCTCCTGTGGCTACCTTAAGGTTATGCCGTTTGCCCTACACCAGGTACTATTATCATCATATAATCTCCTCTTTCAATTAGATCTCGTCGTTTCTATGTTTTTGTTTCTCTTTGATTGGTGTGCTGAACGATATGCGATTGATTTTTAGGCTGAATTATTTGTTTGTTGTTGATTTCATAGAATCGGATCTCAGTTATGATCGATTTTTATTGTTTCGCGTTTGGATCAGGTTAATTTGATTTGGTTTGGATTTCGTTATAGGTATTAGGTATCGTATCCATATTATATTCTGGTGAGCCTGCGTGCTTGACTTTGGTCAAAACTATCGAGTAAAACAGAATTCATCCTATTATCTTCCATAGGTTCATTTTTTTTCTCGACATAAGACTTAAATGTAACTTTCAACATTTTGCCCTTAAGTTATATGTTTACATCTTTCCAATTTTGCAAAAGGTAGACCAAAATCGGTCAGTTATGAGTCTGTATGTGTATATAGTATTGTCTGTTGGTGTGTAAATAGAGCTCTGTTCATATGACAATGAACTCAGTTGATGCTAATTTATGTTTATTTGATTTTTTTCAGCTTGGAAAGGTTTTAATCTCTACTGAAACATGGAGCAAGTGTGCCTTTTGTCAGATTGTTTCCAGAGACAGGTTTTTTCATTCCAGGAAGTGCTCGATTGGCGTTTTCTCATCCTTGGAGGTTTCCATTTTGTTTCCTTCAATTGCACTTAGTGAGCCTACTGTATATGAGCAGTTAAGCAGGCGTAATGCCATTTTAACCTGAAACTGGTGTTTGATATGTCGCTGTACATTTACAAGTAAGCTGATTTACTTTGTTATGTGAGGTGTATGCGATCATTTGTGGAAATAAGTAAGTGATTGTGTGGTGTATTCTGACATCATTCCTTTTCTGTTTTCAACTTGTAGGGCTGAATCTTGCTTGTAAATGCTGCATTATTGTTGGTCTGACCTTAATTTTAGCAACACTTGTCCTTTATTCCCATGGTTCAGTTAGATTTTACAGTAGATATTGGTCAAAGATTTTGCAACTGAATTTAAGTAGAGTAAATGAGATAGCCATTTCAAGTGTCTTATTGTTGGCTACGAGTATTCTGCTTTTATCTATTCCTGGATCAGTGTCAAGATGCCCTGCATTTCTCAACTGTCTTTGCTTCATTTACCTTGTCAATGTCTTCACATCATTGATCGGGTGTCTTTTATAAATAAGGCTGTGAGGAGTGTCCATCAGAAGCATACATGCCTGCTTATGCATGAAGAATGAAGGTGGATACAGCTACAACAGCCAGGCTGGTGGTTCATATTTTATAGTTTCTTCTTTAGTTTTCTAGGTAAAGCGTGTTATTTCTTCTATGTTTGTGTCTCTTCTTCATAAATAAAGCACTACGTGGAGCTGTAATCGTGAAAATGGAAAGGTGAGATGATTTTTCTTTGTACTTCTTTATCAAACTAGATTGTGAAAGCATATTGATCATTCAAGGTTTTTCATTTTTTAATCTAGGTATAAGATAATCAAGGAAGTTGGTAATGGGACCTTTGGGGTTGTCTGGAGAGCATTGAACAAACATAATGGTGAAGTGGTAGGTTTCCCTTGATTAAAGAATCTTTCAAAACTAAGTAAATGCATTTATTAAAGTTTATGTATACTGGTGCAGGTTGCTATTAAGAAAATGAAGAGAAAATATTATTCGTGGGAAGAATGCATAAATTTGAGAGAAGTCAAGGTAACAATGTAACAACATTCTTTAGTCATTCCATTGTCATAACTTTAAGCTCAGAAATTGACCTTTTTACCCTTGACAGTCGCTGCGAAAGATGAATCATCCAAATATCGTGAAGCTGAAGGAAGTTATCAGGGAAAATGACATTTTGTACTTTGTTTTTGAATACATGGTATACAGCTTTTTCTTATTGTGTGTTAGCTGTCATTTTCTTTAACATTTGTTTAATAAAATATCATTACATTTCTCTTTCAGGAATGTAGTCTTTACCAACTTATGAAAGACAGAGTGAAGCCTTTTTCAGAAACTGAAATTAGAAACTGGTGCTTCAATGTTTTTCAAGGCCTCGTATACATGCATCAAAATGGCTACTTCCATCGTGATCTTAAGCCAGGTATTTTCTTGAATGAATAGAGTCGCTTTATCATTTATTTTGTGTTGTAAATATTTTCTGGCTTATAATGAAAAGATTTCATGGTGTCAGAGAACTTGCTTGTTTCAAAGGGTGTGATAAAAATAGCTGATTTTGGTCTTGCTCGTGAGATTACATCCCAACCACCATACACCGAGTATGTTTCAACACGCTGGTGAGTCTATGTTCTTTCACACCGGAATAAAAACCATTTTATGAAAAAAGTTTCCTTTAGGGGACCAAAACCAAAGAAACTTGGAAACCACAGGGACCATTTTGCAATTTACTCGTAGAGATGTTGCTTTTCAACTTAATTATTTTAACGGGTTAAACTTAATCTCGAGAACTATACATGACTGTTTCTTTTTTACTTAACTTAATGGATAAGCCAAAAACTTTTACCTCTTTTTTTCCTTCTTTACCCATTCTTTTACTAGCTATCTAAACATGGATCATGCAGGTATCGGGCCCCAGAGGTGCTTCTCCAGTCACCAACATATGGTTCTGCTGTTGGTAAGTTGATGGATTTTTATAAGATATTTATTTAGATCTTTTACAACTTTTGTGGAATATTAATATATTTTTGTTTTTACTTCAATCACAGATTTGTGGGCAATGGGTGCAATCATGGCTGAATTATTTACTCTTCGCCCACTTTTTCCTGGTTCAAGGTATATGGCCCTTTAAACTATATAAATAAAAATCATGCCATACTCTTAAATCTTAATTAATGGTTTTACATACTAATACTATCTTGTTTTCTTTTATGCAGTGAAGCAGATGAAATTTACAAAATCTGCAGTGTGATAGGCAGCCCAACACAAAGCACATGGCGTGAGGGACTTGAACTAGCAAGTACAATCAATTATCAGTTTCCAGAGGTTAGTTTGTCTTGTTTTAGTTAAAGACTAAATTACATTTTTGGTCCTTACATAATAAGTACAGCTGATTTTTTCAATTTTGGTCCCAAAAAGTCTTCTTTTGCAATTTTGGTCATTATATAAGGCTCTTATAATTTTTTTTTGTCCCTGTTCCAAGTAAAATGACTATATAATTGAGACAAAAATCAGCTATACTCGGGGATAAAAAATAGTCAATATACTTGGAACATGGACAAAAAACGCTGTAAATAAGGACCAAAATTGCAAAAATCAGCTATACTCAGGTACCAAAATGTAATTTATCTTTTACAACTATCATGCTTTATATCTTCGAAAATTTATTTATAATCTTGTTTTTGATTTATAATCTAACCAGTACAAATGATCAAATATTAAAATACACATTAAAAAAACGAATCCGACACTTCATTTATGGATTCTATTTTCTTTTGTTTTGTTGAGATAAACATGTAGATGCCTAATTAAATTATTTAGTTCTTTTACATAATCTATTTTCTTTTGTTTGATTAAGATAAACATGCAAACATGCATTGAATTATTAAGTTCTTTTATGTAAACTATTTTCTTTTGTTTTATTAAGATAAACATGCAGATACATAATTAACTGAAAAGCTGATTTTACTTGATCATGCATTAAATTATTAAGTTCTTTTATGTAAAAGAGTTGTTAAAAATGCAATATAAAGTTTTCTCTTGCAATTTTGGTCATTATTTGAAGTTTTTGTAAAGCTTTTGGAGTAAAATGAGTTGCAAAAGTCAACTATAAAAAATCAGTTTATTGAAACAGAGATGTAAATTGGCATTGCAGGTTGGTGGTGTAAATCTTTCTGCATTAATACCATCTGCAAGCAAGGAGGCAGTGAATTTGATTTCTGTAAGTAGTGGTTTTAAATTTACCATTTTGCCCTTTCCAAACTGCCTAATAATAAGCAATCATATTGAACACGTAGGCTCTCTGTTCTTGGGACCCATGCAAGAGGCCAACAGCTGTAGAGGCCCTTCAGCATCCTTTCTTCCAGGTATCCCTGCCATTTCTGACAAATTATAAAATATCATAATCATTAATCAATATTAACAAGAGATGTCTTTTTTTATTTATTTATTTATTTAAAATAATTTGCAGAGCTGTTACTATATTCCCCCGTCTCTTCGCCATAAGCCTGCTTCTACTGCCAGGATGTCTCCATCTGTTGGGGTAAATGGTAAAGGAGGAGGCATGGAGCAGAAATATGGGTATTCTGGTCATTTGTCTAGTGTGAAGCCCGCTGTGCATGTTACTTCTTCTGCAAAAGTACATGCGTCCTTAAACACAGGTATTTTTGTTTTTATTTTAAAATAAAAATAAAGGCTTGATATGTTTGTGTTGGTGATATTATTTATAAATTTTGGTACAGGGGTGCATCATAAAGTGGAAGTGAATAATAATAATAATAATAATAATAATAATAATAATTATGAGGGACCGGGTGGAGTAAAGAAGGAAAAGACCTACAAGAACAGTGCTAGTGCTGCTGCCAGACAACCAAAATATCGACCTCCTCCTGGAAAGTACAATACTACTACTACAGGTAAGAATTGTTACTTTTCTAGAATAAATAAAGTCTTACATTCCAACCGACACTTTTCATAACTGAGGAGTTGGAGAGCAAATTCCATCCAGATTAACTCAAAAATAAAGAAACATGGATTTAGTAAAAACGAAACAACTCCTTACTGGAAAAACATTGTGTTTTGTGTAGTAGCAGGTGGAGGGGGAGGTGGTGTTTCTGAGACTGGTGACAAGTTGGGACACATGACTATGGTTGGTTCAACCAGAGTGGGTCCCTTTCCTATTCCTAGACAGCATCAGCAACAGCATGCAAAAGGTTGGGTGCGTAATGGGAGATCTGACTTGTTTCCTGGGAGGTCTTATGATAGAGGTTATTGCAGTAAGGTGGCTGGATGAATAACAACTTCAAACTCAAATGCTATTAGTTTGCTTTATTTTTAATTTTAATCTTAAAATGTGTGTGTGTGTGTGTGTGTGTGTGAATGTTTTCGTAATTTTATAAATTTGTGTGCTTGTTCTGCTACTTTGAAATACTATCTGTCTTGTTTCTATAAGAATATTATTTGTATTGCTTGCTGTGTTTTTTGCTATCTGAGTTTGTTGACGGATAAAAAAAAATATAGGTTAGAGCTAGAGCAAAACATTAAACATTCAACTAACTAATATCAATTGAGATTTTAAAACTTTGATTAATTCATTACTGCAACAATCCATTTAATTAGCAAGCAACTGTGTTATGAATTGTTGCAGCAAATTTGGGATTTTTTAAGTATTGTTAAGTTATGTTATGGTGCGGGTTAGTTGTAATATCAGAACAAATGTAATGGCAAAGCCAAACATGTGGGATTTGGGGAGCCACTGTGAGTGTGAAAATGGCTGGCAATCGGAATTATAATGTTTAAAATATTCTATAAAATTTTAAAAAGAAATTAAATATCATTCTATTTTTATTCTTAATTATCTTCCTATAATGATAAATGGCTTAAAATATAATTAATTTTTTTCTTCTTAATTATCTTTCCTATAATGACAAATGGCTCAAAATATAATTAATTTTATCAAAATATGCCACAAGATAAATAGAAAGAAAATGTTAAGAGGATATTTAATTTCTCAATTTTAAATGCTTGAATTAAACAATTACAAACGAAAGTTAATAAATTTGAACATCTTATCGAACCATAGCATCAAAAGAAGAGAATTAGTCAAGCTCTTGAAAGTTTGTTCTTTTAATTTTTTAAATAAATATCTATTTAATTTGAGGGGAAGAATTTGTTTACCAACTTTATTAATCAGTAAGTTGTATAATATCTATTTTTTTATAAATCAATTAAAAAGTAGTGGGCACTACCGACAACTGTGTCAAGTAATGTATATAATTGAGAATTCCAACAGACTGCTAACTTCTGTTTTCCGAGTGTAAATAAATACAAAATACCAAATAAAATAACCAAAAATACAGATGGACAAAAAAACGAAATAAAATATGGGTGGCTAAGTATAAGAATGCCCAAAACCAGGGCTATACCAACAACACAACACAACACAAGTCTGTTTGAAATGGATGACAAAACAGAAAGAAAAATCTTAGTATATCGTTAGATTGGAGTTTTTAGTAGTAGTATATCCATCCTCGTTGTTGTTAAAGGTATTGAGATTGTATTCTCTCCCGGTTTTGTTCCCACCATTGCTTTGCATGCACTTCCCCAAACTTCTCACGACTACACACATTAACAACAATATATAAAAAAACAGTCAGCTACTCATCAATCAAGATATCAACGGATGGGATGAGAATGAGAGTACCTGAATCTGACACGCCGAAGCTCACGTGTTCCATCCACCAATTGTCTGATTGTAATATAAACACCAGGCTCGTCTTCCTCTATCCACTCCGAATCAACATCACTCGCATTACTAATCGAAACCGACCCCGCCTCATCTCGCGACGATGTCGTGGTCCTCGATGCATCCATGGACATTGACGATGGCCCACCATACACACCACCCCCACCAGGACCCACATTATTATACTGATGGTTCCTCATCGTGTTCATCATCGGGCTGTCCTTCACCGATCCAAGCTTCGAATAACACGAATCCCTCTACACAATATTCATCATATAAAAATTACAGATGAAAATAGATAGATAGACAGATAAACAGATAGATTACCCCTCCATCCTCGGACCTAGAAGGCGTGTCAAGCGCTTGACAATTGAACCTCTGCACATTGTACAGCTCCATAATTCTATCATAATTCTCTCCCCACCATCTTTGCGCTTGCCATTTGTCAAACATCTCTCGGCTGTTTTTCATTAATTAATAACAAAATATAAAATAAAATTAAAGATTTTCATACAATAGTGAAAAATACAAGGACCATTGTAGTATAATTTGGTCCCCACATTGATTAACGGGACCATATGCATTGCATGTAGACAAGTCACACGGTTTAATTATGGCTAAATCAAAATCAAATAATTGAGAACCCACTTACTTGAATCGAATCCGTTTGAGGTCGTTTCCACCATTAGGCAAGGACACAAATGTAATTTGAACACCAGGCTCCACTTGAGCCATCCATTCTATAGGGTCATCATCCTCATCCAAAACCAAATGACCGGATTGTCGAGGGGGTTCATATCCCCCATCCCAAACTGGAGGGACTGAACTTGAACTTTCAGGTGGTTGTATCGTGTAAGGATATTTGATTCCTTTAGATAATGTGGTGTCATAATCTGTGTAGGCTCTGTAGTTGTACCCTTTGTTCCCTGGCCCTGTGGGTGGCTTTCCCTTTGAAGACCCAGAAACTTTCAACGCCATGTCCTTCATCTGTTTGTTTGTTTGTTTGTTAATTTCTTCCAAATTATTATTCTTCTTAAAAAAAATAATTTTTAGGTTTAAATAGTACATGTATTATCATGTACAAATGTGGAAAAATATGAATTAATAGCGAGGGGTATTCAATTATGGGTCTCGTGTCGCTTTTACCAACATGGAATTGGATGTTTGTCTGTCTTTTCCACACATCCACTTGTTTTGTAGGGTATATATCACAGGGAATATAACAAACTTTAAACCATTCTCTATGAAATTTGTTTTTTGAAATGTAAGGGTAAAATAGTCATTTTAGTATCATTAGAAAAAAGAAACATATGTATTGTGACTTGTATATACAGCATTCTATAACGGTGATTATCATTACTTCACTCATACACATACTAAACCTTTTGAACAAACAATCGAGTTTTAGAAGCTTCTCAATTGTAACGATTAAAATACACTTGCAATAAAATAATCTTTCTTCCAAATAAGAAAAATACAAAGTGAAAGATTCAAATCATACAAAATTTTAAAAGAAAGAATCAAATATATTGGGATCTAGTATGAAAAGTACAAGTCTCTCTTTTTGACAAAATTTAGGTTCAGAATTCATTTATTTTGTCCTACAGCTTAAATAGGGGGAATTGTCAATTATGCCCCTTGGTTGAATAGGCTGGAGCCAAATCTACCGAATGACTAGAGCAACTGCCAAAAATTTATTTACTGCCATCACACTATTATTTGTGACAGCACTGTAAAAAGTTAACAACACCAACACATGAAATAACATAAAGGAAACACACCCATCCACCAGCTTTCTTGGGCAGTTAAAAGAATTTGGTTCCTTCATTTTGTATTAATAATTACACCTACTTCCGTATCTTTTATCTTCATTACACTCACACTTTCAAATTTACCTTTTTTTTTTATATATATATTTATTAATACCAACCCTTTAACTTTAAACTGCGATTTTTTAACAACTCTTTCACGTAACCAGCTTCACAGTTTCAATGCTCTTTCTATTTATCTGTATTGGGTTTTCTTTTTGTTTTAATATTTGATTATTTGTGGTTCTTGAATTATTTATCTAGTCAAAGATTTAAGATTATAAATCTTTTTTGAAGATATAAAACATGATCTTATTTAGACACTCCTAAAGGGAGAAGGTAGAAAGTATGCGGGCGTACATCTAAATATAGACGACACAACAGCTTTTTTTTCCTACTTGTAACTAACAACAATTTAGTCCAATTAGAACTACGACTAGAATTCCAACTAGAATTATAACTAGACTTAACTCTTTTTAAAAAAAAAAGCAAACAGTAGCTATAAAAACTTTTAACACGAATAGGATCTAAAATAATTTTTTTTTGAAGCAATCAACAAAACAAACCCGCGTATTCGTTTATTAAGATTTTACCAACATTAGAATGATAAAAGAAATACTAAATATTAAACTTAATGTGTGTGTATATATATATATATATATATATATATATATATATATATATATATATATATATATATATATATATATATATATATATATATATGACAATGGTATGGTAATGGAACGAAGGAAAAGAAATAGATGTGTTCGAAAAGATTAAGGTAAGGTAATATTAACCTGCGTGGTGAGGGTTTTGACGGCGTCTTTGGTGGCGGGTGCCCCACGCGCCCCCACTTCCTCGCCTCCATCGTCTACCTGCTGCTTTGAGCACGTTATACACGTCAGCATCTTCTCTCTTGTTCTTCTTCACACCTCACACTGCAACAAAACAAATGCAATGGCAATATGAAGTTAAGAACCATTTATGACGTCATCATTCGTTGGGGTCCCTCCCTCTAATCTATTGTATAGTATACGAGGTAAAATGAAAAATTAAGGTTAACGTGAAGGTGAAGGTGAAGAAAGGAATGAAGAGGTTTGAGTATGTGTATGTGTATGTGTAAGGGATTTCTCGAATAACCATGGAAAAAGTAAAAGAAGATTTTGATTTTTGTTGGAACCAAGGAAAAAAGTGAAAACGAGAGTAGAGTGTCCCCGGGATCCCAAATTCTGCACACAACTTTGCTTTACCCTTCTTTTCAAGCTTTCATTATTGATCGCAAAGTTGCCTCCTGCATCTGTTGCTGATCGTATCAATATCAACATCATTATCATCTTTCCCGATAATAGGACCACAGGACGCAATACCCCAGTTAAATTTATCAGACGAATTTTGAGGAATTTATGATTCTGGTTTTGCTTAGAAGAAATCAGAGAGGGGAAACAATGCGATCTTGGAAGAAGGAATGATACTGATGATGAATCGCTTTCACAAGTGTGGAAGGTTGTCGAGCACATAAGGTGTTCGATGAATTGACAAAGAGACAAATAAAGTTATACCATTGAAAACGACTCACCTTTGGCTGACCCACACACTCTGTTTCTGTCTCTTCTTCTTCTTCAAAGCCTCACACAACTATCTGTTCTTTTACTTTTGCTCCTATATAATATTCATCACAATCTTTTCCGCTTCTCCTGCAAATCAATGAACAGCAACTCCAAATGAGTACCAAATCGAGCATAAAACAGTGTCAACTCCGTTCAAAGTGCTTAAAATGTATATAAATTAAGAGTTTTCAGTTTTGAAAACTCACGAAACTTGTTCGTCGGTGTGTGTGCTATGAAATAGGATAGAAAATGGACATGGAATCCGGTGATATATGGGAATTGGTACGGGTGGGTTGATTCTTGACAACACTGGCAGAAGGAAGGTATTGGAATGGCGCTGTCTCCTAGCACGGTTGCAGGTGGTTGTAGCATATATATGTATATACGTTCAAATACGTGCGAAAGAGAGAGACAGAGAGATAGAGAGAGAAAGAAGAAGCCAAAAATGGTGAATAGAGACAAGAAAGCAGGAGCATCTCTGGTATTTATAGAAAAGGAATTTTGTATCAATTTAATATTACGAAATTCCTCACTAATGGTCAAATGTAATGGCTTATCACCTTTTATATCTGTTATGTTATTTTTTTAAAATTGGGTTACGAAATGATTTTATTTGGAAAAAATAAGATTGGTTGTGGTTTTGTTATTTTCAAAATAAGATGATTAATTTGTCATTTATATAAACATTGAAATTTTTACTTTTATTTTAAAAGAAATTATATATATATATATATATATATATATATATATATATATATATATATATATATATATATATATATATATATATATATATATATATATATATATATATAATTTTTTGTTTTTATCTATCTTCCTATTCATTATATCAAAATTACGAGATGATATTAGAAAAAAACTAATAGATTCAACATGTTATTATTTTAAATTATTAAATTATCAATATGATGGATTTAATTTATCTATTTAAATATAATATTAAATAAAAAATAGAAATCAAAATAAAAATTAATCTTAAAATACTAAAATATATTTTTTTCAATATTAAGAAAAAAACAAATAAAATTTTAATGTTACATCTAAATCAAAATATCAAATTAACAAAAATTGACAAACTTTTCTAAAAAAAATAGTTTCCAATTTAATAAACAACAATAATAACTAGAAATAACAAACAATAAAAAATATATATTACCATAAAAAGATGTTAAATACATTATTTATTTGAAATCTTCATCATCATCGAAATTCAAAAGATGTTAAATACATTATTTATTTGAAATCTTCATCATCATTGAAATTCAAAAGATGTTAAATACATTATTTTAAAGAAACTAATATTTAAGTTAACAAGGAAATCAAATTTTAGATCAATCAATTTTTAGCAAAAACAATCTAAACAAAAATTGAAGATCTCATTAATAGGAGCTTAACGATAAAAAGAATGTCGAAAACGGAGCACTTATGCAAAAGATATGGATGAAACTTAGGTGTTGTTTGTTTTTTTGGAAAAAAACATCTTCAGACCTCTTATTGCTACGCGGCGCAGCACACGCGCAACACTTTTCATCTCGTAGTTGTTTGTTTTTTAGAAGTCTCCAGAGTCAAAAACCTCTGTGCGTGCTCTGTTTGGCGTAACATTTGTACTGCCTCTTCCAACCTCTTCTTCTTCTTTTTTTCTTGTTGAAAATTTATTTCAGTTTTTCTTTTTCGTTTTTTTTTTGTTTATTCTTGTTGATTTTTTTGTTTTTTTATATTGAATAATGATAGATTCTTGATGAAATATCATTATTTTTTTACTAAATATTTTTTTTTGTTGAAATATCATTATTTTTTATTGAAATATCATTAATTCTTGCCGAAATGCTATACATTATTAAATTTTCCGTATTAAAAAACTATTTTTGATTTATAAAATTAGTTTATTTTAATTTTTTAATATCTGCAGCAGTATGCAGATGTTAAAAAAACAAACACGCTTCTTATTACAGTCTGCAGCCGTTTGGTCAACCTCTTCTACTGGAGAGGGTTGCAGAGGTGGTCCGCAGACTTCATGAATTATTGCTTCAGAAAATCAAACAACACCTTAGTCCCTATTCTTCGAGCGCGACGAATTCGATACAGATTTGTAAATGTGAGATACAATGAGAATTAGCCGATGGAGTCTAAATGAAAGTTGTATCACTCGGAAATACCAACGTGTATATAAAGAACGTCAAGAATAGAGATTGTATGTTAAAGATATGGACGGAACTTAGTACCTACTCTTCGAGCGCGATGAATTCGATACAGATCTGTAAATATGATACATAATGAGAATTAGCCGACAGGGTCTTAATAGAAGTTGTAGTACTTGGAAATACCTATGCGTGGATACAAAGAATGTAGAAAATGAAGCTCATACGCAGAGGATACAAACGAAACTTAGGGCCTACTTTATGACCAAACCCCTATAAATAAAGGACGAATTCTTCATATTTCCTTACTCCATTCCTCTAAACTCTCTCTAGAATCCTTTTTTCTTTCTTGTTCGATTTCTCCTAGTTTTAGGGTGCGATAGAGAAACTCTAATTCATCAAAAAGCCAACGAAGAGAAGTTTTTAGAGTCGGAGTTTTGTCCGCACAATTTCCCGGTTTTCGTTAAAAGCCCTGTAAGTTAAGCTACATTATTCTATTTTCAATGTAACTTATATTTATAGTCATAAGTCGTATCAGTAATTCCAAGTCATTATACTGATTGATCTATTTACGGGGATGATGTCTTGGCTGTGATTTAGTAAGGTGTTTAAAGTGGAATTTCCAAACAGTATACTTCATATACTAAACGGACCTTACCTCTGATATGATCTTACGTGGTTGTTCCTTGCTTGATAGATCTTGAAGTAGACTTTGAGTTAATGATGAATTTAAACTAATAATTAGTCGCAATAAATATTAGACTAAAACTTAGCGATAATAATGCTAGGTTACGTCAAAGGAAAAGACAGTTGCTCGAAGCGAAGCGCTATCCAAATTTCAAGTCGTCACTTTAACAAGTGAGTGCATAGTCCCTTTCATGAACATGATTTTAATACAAGTACTAATTAGAGTATTAAATATATGTTTATGTGTGAAATATTTGATATTGCTTGAAATACGTGTTAAGAGCATTTCTGATAATATATGATGATTTTGAATAAACCTAAATTAATTAAGTTGAATATCGGGTAGAATCTTCTTGTACGGGTGTGATATACACTGAGGATAAAACTTTAAAATGTGTCATTGATTCGAGAGCATGGATTAGACATAGTCATTTGTCCCTAGTCCGAGAGTATGGATCGTTTCGCTGTGAGGATCGACGGGGTGGGATAAAATTGAGGCGAAATTGTATATTGCAAGTTCATATATATATATATATATATATATATATATATATATATATATATATATATATATATATATATATATATATATATATATATATATATATATATATGATATAACATTGTGGGATTGAAATCCCTATTTACTCATCAGGTTTCCCAACCTGACCCACTCAATCTATTTGTATCAAATGTATCAGTGCAGAAATACATTACACTGAGAGATTAAAGGATATGTAAATCATTAGTGTAAATGAATGTAAGCTCTGTTTATACTTATGTTTTTGTATTGACGATGACATCCTAATGTTTTAATATAAATAAAATATATTTCTTCTGAAATGTTTTGATAATATATTTATCATATTTTTGGGACAGATTCCGCAATAATATTCTTCAAAAGGGATACTCTGATTTTTAAAAAAGCATAAATAAATTTTTTAAAATGTCCGTGAATTTGGGGATGTCACGGATAGGCTCAGGATACTAAATTGATCTTGTCATCATTCCATTACTGACCTGAAAACTCACCACCAGTATCACAGGGGCTTAAAGATACACAACCATCAACCCACTGACCTGTAGGAACCCCATCAATCTCTCTCAACACCAAAAAAACACCCCATGAGTTATACCCTTCTATAATGCACAACTCTTTTCACAGAACGGGTTGCAACCAACATAAAATCACACGAAAACATGATTACACCAACCAAACACCCTATGAGTCATACCCTTCTATAAAGACTTTTATGGAGTTTTCCCTATAGTTTATATGAATCTTGTTAAATGTGACCTGAACATTTGGAGCATTCTCATGGAGCATTTGAGTTCAATGGAGCACTTGGAACTAAATGGAGCACTTGGGGTTAATGGAGCATGTAACAAAGGAATGAATAATCTGCAAAGGGAATTGATCATCTAACAAAGGGACGGATCAAGTGCCAAAGGAACGGATCATCTAAAATGGGGTATGGAGAATTTGTTAGAGGTTTAGAGCACTTGGGGGTGGAATGGAACAACTTGATGCATAGTTGCGCCATTTAATTAGGTGGTGGGACAATTGGAAAGCATGTTGCACCATTGGCATACACGTTGTGCCACTTTGGATCATGTTGCGCCATCTAGTAGATGTTACGCCAAAATGGAAGAGGTTACGCCAACCTCGAAGATATTACGCCAACTTGGAAGGATGTTGTGTCACTTTGAAGGAAGTTGCGCCTTCCTTGCACAAGATGGGCCATAATCATGCAAGATTGTAACGCCGGCAGATCCGGGCTAGCCAATTTAGAGACAATGAGCATCAAAAAATAAGTTTTTAATGGAAGATTATTTAGAATAAATAATCTTAACTAAGTTGTAGAATATGTCTCAAGGGTTCCGTACATATAAAGAACGCCGAAATCCGAGTTATAACGAACAAGTTATGGCTCGACGAAGTTTTACAGCAAAATCGGCACGACACCGGGAAGCGTAAAAAGTGAATTTACGATAGAAGATTTTTTAGCCTTAGTAGTCTAAACCAAAGTCATAGAGTATGTTAAAAAGAGAAAATCCATAAAAAGAACGCCCAAATCTGACTTCGTATGAGGAAGTTATGATTTTTCAAAGTTTCGGCTTAGAAGTGTACAGCCCCGAAACTCGAATTTTAGTTTGAGCGGTTTTTGGCTTACGCGACCTAAATGAGAGTTGAATATCTCATTAATAGGAACTCAACAGTAAAAAGATGGACGGAAACGGAGTTCATATGAAGGAGTTACGAATTCTTCGCGGTCATTTAACAGTCTAAACGCCTACTACTGTTAAATTTGAGATCAGTCGAGAATTAGCCGACGGAGTCTAAATGAAAGTTGTAGATCTTGATTTTACCTACACTTTGAAAAAAAGAAAGTTGAAAAAGGAGCTCGTATGCGAGAGTTATGATTTTTCTATGTTTGAAGGCTGATACGCGATAGGGGTGACGTGACACCACCAGAATTGGACACGTGGCACCACCAGAAGGCTGCCACATGCCCCAACTCGGCGATTAGATCCTCCTAATCGGGGAGTCCATCAGTCATCACCCCTATAAATAGAGGTGTCGGGTTCCCTCACTTCTTCACACCTTCAAACCCTTCTTTCTCTCTCTAGTTTCTCTCTCTAAAGCCCCAAACCCCCCCTAAAGTCTAGGTAAACCCCCTAGCACCCGAAGGAAGCCCCGAGGCTCCTGAAGCCTCGAGAAAAGAGCCTTTCGGCTCAGAAACTCTGCTCCAGCGAAGCCCGGTTTTCGAGAAAACCTGCTGTAAGTAAGCTATGCCTACGCTATCTTTAGTATAACTTATGTTTCAATATAGTAATGTTATTAGGACCTTATAAGGAGTAGTTGGGCTATTATTATGGGTTATATAAGTATTGTTTAACGCTTATATAATAGTAATAATAGCCAGACTATTAATTAGTCTCAGCGAATATTAGACTAAACCCTAGTGATATTGATACTAGGTTTTGTCGAGGAAGTTGTTTTAAGAGTAACGAAGTGTTGTCCAAGTGTCGAGTCACCACCTTCCCAGGTGAGTGCATAGTCCCTTTCATGAACATGATTTTAATACAAGTATCGATTGAAGTATTAAATATATGTTTATGTGCGAATTATTTGATGTTGCCTGAGATACTTGTTAAAGAACATACCTGATTATTTATGTTGATTTAGGATAAAGAGTAAACCTAAATTAATTATGAGGAATATTGGGTAGTGTTTTCTTACGAGTAAGAGTGAATTATACTAAGAGAATAAAACCTTAGTATATGTCATTGATCCGGGAGCATGGATTAGACATAGTCATTCTCCCTAGTCCGAGAGTATGGATTATGCATAATCATTCATCATTAATCCGAGAGTACGGATTAGTCATTCATCCCTAGTCCGAGAGTATGGATTAGGTAAAGTCGTTCATTTCTGATCCGGGAGTATGGATTAGGTAAAACGGCTAATCTTAGGTCCGAGAGTATGGATAGTCTCGTTGTGAGGATCGACGGGTTGGGATAAGAGTTGTTTATATATATATGGTGAAATGGTATATTTTGTGAGTTTTAAACTATATATATGGTATAACATTGTGGGATTGAAATCCCTATGTACTCACCAGGTTTCCCAACCTGACCCACTCAGTTTATTTATTTCACAGGTGTTGATATGAAGTCACATTACACTGAGAGATTAAGGAGATATAAATCACTAGTGATAATGAATGTAAGTTCTGTTTATGCTTATGTTTATGTATTGACGATGACATCCCAAATGTTGTAAAATGAATAAAAATACTTTTCTTCGGAAATGCTTTGATAATGTATTTATCACGTTTTACTGGGAACAAATTCCGCAACATTTTTATTAAAAGAGGTACTCTGATTTTTATAAAGCATAAACAAAATCGGTCTTTTCTGGCCGTGAAAATGGGGATGTCACAAAGATGCACCATCTTGGTGCAAGGTGCCCCATTTTGATTCGTTGATGAGTCATGGTATCCATGATGAGCCATGTATGCTATGAAGTCCTTTATGATGCTCAAGATTGTTCAAGGATACTCAGAAGTTGGTAATGCTCAAGGAATACGCCATGTTGTGCCACCATGATGGATTTTGGGTCACTAGTGTTCATGATGCACCGCCTGTTCATCATGATGCTCCACTATGGCTCATGGTGCTCCATCATGTGCGTTGCTGATGCTCATGTGTTGTATGTCATGGATGAAAGTTTCAGAAGATGTTGCATGGATGATTGTGATTGGTTGACCTATTTCATGGGGCTATGGGTTTGGCCCATTAGGGTTTTAGGTATGACTCCTTCATTATAAATAGGGGTGCATGCCAAGTCATTTGAAGTATCTTTTGTATTCTTAACGAGTAGGACGAATCTCTGCTAGTTGTATTTGTAACCTCCATTTGAGAACTCTGCGAATAATGAATACTTTGCTCTTGCTCGTAGAAGTAGGTCGCCTTGATCGAACAACGTAAATAGTGTGTCTTTGTGTGCTTTTTGGTTTCGTGCGTTATCCGCATTACTTCCTAACAATGGTCATCAGAACTTGGCAAGTGGCATAAGTTTTATTATGAGTCTTAATAAGTATCTTCTGAAAGCCTAACAAAACTTTTTTATGAATTTTCGGTTTCAATATACTTTCATCAAATAAGCCAAACAAGATTACATGAATTAGAATCTACTAAACTTTATATAATTAAACGACTTTTCAAATATAAATTATTGTTAGATGAAAAATACCAAAGTTTATTGGTATATTTGGCGGATCACCCGCTATACATAAAATATAATAAAGGTTTCTTTAGAACGGTTAAACACGTATCCACTATTTTATTCATAAATTTATACATTCTGTCGACAACGGGAATAAAATAAAAGTATTGATATGTTCAAATCAAATATATAAAAACTACAAGTTATCTTCTAAAATTTCATATTACATGTTCTTCGGTGAGCAAGACTAAATACTTGGTAGACAAAAAACAATTTCACCTAATTATTTGCATCATGTAAATAGAAAAATATGTAAATTTTGTTTTGAAATATTTCTTAAAGTAAAAAATGATGTTAAAGTGTAAATATGTTATTAAAATGGGTAATTATCCTAATTTTTGAATGATGCATAGCTTATCATATTTAGGTAATTGTTTCTTACGAGTAATAACAATAACAAAACCCCAACTCTGAGATATTGGGTAAAGATGTTATTAGATATTTTTCAGTTTGTTTAGATAGGTAAGGAAAGGACATGGTGTGACCATACACCCACATCATTATTGTGATTATGTTTAAAGACTTATGTTGGTTTTATGATATGATCTGTTCGATACTATGTTTTATGACTTTCGAATAAATGGGTTTTATGTACTTTTGAATTATGGTTTTCAACTTTCCTTATGTTTTTAAAATGAAAATTTTGGGACATTACAGGAGGGTTGACTTTGATAGTGGTGAGATCGGTTTCAATCGTGGAGTTTTCTCAAGAAGTTTGAAGATGTTGATCGTGTTGGAGCATGATATGGGATATGTCTTTATTAGGCAGTATCTAGTTGATGTAGGATGCATTGGTGTTATATTTCGACATAAGACCTCTAACTAGTTTCAAGATTAAATGTTGTTCATTGACGGGGTTGCCAATATTTTTTAGTTGATCTGTAATATCTGGTTCAAGGACACAAACAAGAAGATCGTCACATAATGTTCCATAGACCTACTATAAGACAATGCCATTGATCTCAACTTGTTACTCATAATTGGCATCAGTTTTTGTTGGTGGTCAGGTATTATCAATTTGAGCTAGAACTTTGTACCGACGAGCATGTAACTTGAGCAGTTTTACCTATGATGAATATGTAACCTTGATTCCATCCATAATGTGAACTTCGTTTTGGATGTTGGTTATAGTATAAAAGAGGCGTAGGAGGTTAATGGTGGGTTTGGTTCAACATCCATCATTGTGGATGGCATCGCTAGAGGGTTGCCAGAAACTATGGACAATCGTAGCCATCAAGAAGGAGAAGGATCAGGTTTAGGTTTAGGGCTTTTTCTTTGATGTCATAAAGGGTTCCAAAGAGTCATTCGATCTTCTCAATAAAGACAAATGAAAAGATATAGGAAATACACAATATACAATCTTAACAAACTTTCATATTTACATTCGTGTTCAAATTAATTCAAATATATGATGTATATCTAAATATCATAGACATAAAGACCATATCGAACCAATGTAAGATACATTAACACTTTTTCTTAGAGATATAACCTCGACGAGGTGAGACAAATATGTGTTAAGTCATGGGGTGCGGACGCTAGCTCCAATATGATGTTAGATATATTTGAAGTCCAAGATTGTCTCTTCTGAATGAGATCTTATAAAAAAAGGAGACTCCAACATATATACAGAAACATAAGGTATTGCATGTACTGATGTGTGATACATTAACATAAACAAAAACAACCCAAAAAATGTCGGGGTCAAAAATTTGTAAGGCATACCGGCTATCGACACGATGTTTATGTACGGAACGACACATACCAAGTAGGACCACCCATACAATGAGATGTAATGAAGGACCTTACGATCCATTTAGGATAAAGGGAGTGGTGACAAGTTTGCCACGATCCACGTACGTGTCACCTATGATTTACCACACCACTTTAAATTTTTTCCATTTACATGGTCTGGGTTGTCACACTTGTCATGCTATTTATTTAAAAAATTAATTAATTTGAAAAAACCTTTCAAACATACTATTTTTTTAAAAACTAGAATTTCATTAAACTAAAAAAAAAGTATAATACACCACTAGAAATTAAAAAATCATAAGATCACTACAAATTTAAAAACATCACTTGAAATTAACCTAAAATACAAGACTGCTAGAAATTTAAACACATAACCCACTAGAAATTTAAACACATAACCCACTAGAAATTAGAAGACAACGACTTTAAACTTGACATTATTTCAGCCACTGCCACACAATTTGACAAAACTCAACAAGTTGGAAAGAGTTGATCTTTACTTCGAAGAACATTGAGGATTAAAGATTTAAAATTTGAAAATTTGAAAAAAAAAAAGGTTATATTTTTGAAAATATGGTATTTTTTGAAAATTGAAGATTGATTAAATGGTAAAAAAAGAAAAAATAGTTGATTTTCTTTCTCTCTCATCAGTAGACATTTATCGAGTTGTCTTGCTAATCTGAACTTGTCAAAGACAATGCGCGGTGTTTGCCGAGCTTTGCCGACGCCCAATCCGTCGAGTCTTAGTGAATGACTCTAAAAAAGATTTGTGTAATTTATTTTTAAGATTTTATCTTTGGGACCATAATGGTACCATAAGAAGAGGTTTTGATATGATACGGGTATGGTGCATGAGGAAACCGTGGGGACAAAATGACAGTCTGGCTCTAACATAAATCATAAATGGTCTTTAGTTTTGAAGACACGATGGACCGGGATGTCCCAATTGGACCAAAACACATGACACGTGTGACAATATAATTGGATGGAGTATGCGTTGGTCATGTTGTTTAGAAATCAACAACAATCATCATTTAAGGACCTTGTTATTAAGGTGGAAACTATGATTATGCAAACAACATTTAAATTTTTATTATATATATATATATATATATATATATATATATATATATATATATATATATATATATATATATATATATATATATATTTTTACAGTATTACATCAAATCTTTTATCTAATTCGTACTTAGAATTCATGTAAAATATATACGAGTATCTTTTTTTCATATAATTCACAGAAGTTTAAAATAAACTTCAATACATATTTGGTTTGAGTTTAAAATCTTATTAAAATTAAGTCACAAGATCTATCTATCTGGTTTGATTCTTATAATTGAAGTATCAGTTCTATAGGATGTGATTCTAAGCTTATCCATTTTATTGTTTTATATAACTTCAGTGGTATTTTTAAAGTAGATTTCCCCAAATAAGGGAAGTGGACATGATAACAATTTTGACATAATCAAAGTTGATTTTTTAAACATATGATATTTGATATTGCATTACACATAATTTTTTTTTTTTTAAAGAAAATGGGAAAGAGGATTTATACTATATGAAAATAATGTATTAGGTACGATGGTTATGTTCTATATATAATTATATATGTATGCCTGTATGGACCCAATATGGTCTTCTGCCCAATATGTCATGCTAGGAATGAAACCAATAATCGTATTCTTAATTTTATTTGTTGTTGTGAAAGAACTACGGAAAATGGTTTGCAGATGGTGGAAGTGAGTCAAAGAAATAGTTGGACATTGTGGTGATAAGTGATAACCAACGTTTTGGACCATATGGTGCTGCATGAACAATGTTGCTACTTTCATGGATGACAAGATAAAACAAGATGTTCACTTTGATTATATTATATGTAAAAAATAACTATCGTTGTGGTTAGTTATCTGTTAGTTTGTATAATAGAGTTCGGATGATTGTAAAAAAAAATAGAGAGAAAGATAAAAAAAATAGTCTAATTTTATAAGTTTGTTTTAAGATTTAGAAAAAAAAAATTAAGCAAATTACCAAAACAATCACTATTTTCTAGGGATCCCTGCGAAAATAGCAAAAAACATGTGAAAACACAACACAACACAACACAACGAATTGTTTTGTTATATTACCACTAGATTTTTAATAGGCTCATGAATTTGTTCCGTATATAACCTTTATTTTTGTATTTTATTTTCATTTTAAAAAATAAACCAAAAAATACTAAAACGACATTGCTACAATATTTGTTAGTATTGTGAAAATGTATGATAGAATTGAGAAATTGCATTTTAACAGGTCCGTGACCCCCCAGGAAGGTGGTTTAGTTTACTGTTGAAAGCGAGAGTAATTATCTTTAGAGTGCTAGTTCCGTTTCCAACAAGCTGACCGAAAATAGCGGCCCTCGCTTAAAGAAAAGATTATGTTAGAATTTTTTTTTTCTAAAACTCAATATGATCACTTTATAAACAAATTTATTGTCATCCCACTCATTGTACGATGACAATTAAAATATATGATTAATTCCTATTTAGGTGGGAAAAAAATTGTTATATTGTTTTTTCTATTTGTTAAAACTATAATTAGTTTGCATTAGACAATTAGAAAGCATGATTAAAAACAAATTTACTTTTTTAATAAGTATGATACGTCAACAAAGAGATGAAATATACATAGATACCCATATTGATACATATATATTAGGAACATCTAATTATATCTTGGACCCATAAATAACAATGAGGCCCCTACAAACCTAATTTGTTACTTATATTAAAAGAAAAGACACAAATGTATTTATATATCACTATGAAATGTAGGAATGTCAAACACTTAAATGAATTATAAGTAGATTTTTATTGGTTTGCACTTAAGTTATATGATTTTTAGATGCATCATCATTATTATGTGCGAGTGTATGTTTATTCAGGTGTGATGAATTTGTATTGTACAACAATTATAAGGATGCTCAAACATAAATAACATATTGAAAAGCTAAGATACATGTGAGAAATATTTGATGGTATACAAAACATATAGAATTCCAGTAGTTAAAACATTTTATTTTTATACAATCTCTTTATCTTTAGCAATATATCTTTATTATCTATATAAAATTCATCGTTTTCCTTTGTAAAGTTTTGTTAGCTTTTTGCTAACATTTTTTAATAAATTCAGATATTCAAAAAAAATTATCATTCAAAATGTGAATGACACTTAGGTCATCTGATATACCCACCATTAACTGTTATAATGGTGGATGTCACTTCATCATCATACACAACCACAAAAAAGAGTTGGTATATGCACCATTATATCTCTTTTATTCTTTTGATTTTTAAATAAAAAAATATATTTTTTATTGTAAAGGTAGAGAGAGAGAAAAAAATTCATTGAATGTGTTGGTTCGTCCTCCCTACTACAAGTGACCACAGATCTTCAACCAATAGCCACCACTAAATAATTTGGGTGGTGTTCACAATTGTGGTTTGTGACCACATAGACGACGGATGTTTTTGTTGTAAGTATATGTGATGCTCATATATACAATATATAATGTGAGCACGATAAAAACATTTGTATGAAATGTGAAATACCAACAATTGATGTGTTAATAATTAATTCATGAATGCTTAATTGTTAATATAAAAATTGGATACATTAGTTATTCGCATTCGTTGGTCGTTAATGTACATGACCTCTGAACCTAATTTTTATGTCGATGATTTATCATGTCGAATTCAACAATTTTGAAGTGAATGATTCTGTAAATTGTTGATATTAACCATTCATAATTATCATTAACATTAACATTAAAATTAACATGTGAATAACATTTATATAAAGTGAAAAGTCCTTTGATATTATAAGCTCACTATAAATGATGATCATTCATATTGAACATCAACTATCCAAAATTACTAATGATCAATTAGTAAAAAAAAATAAAAAAAATCTATAAACTAAGTTCATTGCTTGTTTAGGTTTTTTGGTTGTTCACTTGTTAATATACAATATTTTTACTAGGGAGTTGGTTATTGACCGACATATCCCACTTGATCAAATCATTTAGAAATGATTTTGAATAATAAAAATCATAGATATCTATAATTCATCTTAACAAAAAAACCATTGATATCAATAATTCATATTCATTATTTAGTGATTAATGACAATTGTATATAACTGAGAAATATATTGAGCGATGGGTATGGTTAATTTGAACAGAACAAATGTGATTTGAAGAATCGAAGTTGCCACTCATCGTATTCTCGAGTATGACAATTATAGAACCGTCAAATCATAGTCTTGCCCTCTAACTCTTCCACCCCGTTCCCGAGTTCAACTTAACAAGAGAAAAATAAAGGAAATTGGTGGAAATGAGAAGAAAATAAACGAAATTGGTGTTCCCGAGTTTCATTAAAGGAATGAAGTGGAGGGAAACGGTAGCATCACTTTCCCTCCTAACTTTCCTTCCGATTTGGGAGGATTTGGAAAGAAATAAAAAAATGATTAATTTTCCTTCCACTTCACTTCAACTCGGGAACACAAAAGAAAATTTCGTTTCCTTTTCCTTTCTCTTCTTTTCTCTCATGACTTTCTTTTCTCTTCTTTTTTCTTTTCTTTTGTTAAACTCGGGAACTAGGCGTTCAAGCGTCCAACTACTCCACTTCAACTTTCCAAGAGTCCAACTCCGATACTCCAAATTTCCAAGAGTCTAACTCTTGGAATCCAGCTTTCCTGCACACTCTTTCTCAATGCATAACTTTAAAGACCATGCTCCTACCTTATTATAGACAGTGGCCTTTCAAATTGAATATCGAATATAAACATTCAACATGCTACTGATTAATTAGTGAATGACCAAATGTTAATATAAAAACTAGGCACACCACTTGTAACATCCCAAATTTTCAGGTATGAATTTAAAAGCTTATATGTCACAACTGAAAATTTTGAGCCATGTAATCTATACATTCAAGTTAATGTGAATCAAAAACTGCAATCAAATACATCATACAAGTACTACAAATAGTCATCAAACAATTGGACAACCCTAGAAGTTCTTGTTAAGTCTATTTTAGACTAGAACTTCCTTATTGGATCCAAATGGACCAATAAGCTTCCAATTAGACTATCATGGGCTTAGAACCCTAATTGGGCTCTAATTGGACCCACACTTATTTATTTCAACATCTTGGGTCATATTGGGCCTAGAATGAAATAAATCACAAACTTTGGTCCATAATTTAACCTAACCTAGCTCATTAAAGCATAAAAATCACAATTTTATTTTATAAGGCTAATAAGCACCCAAACTACCTCTAATGTTGGGCTTAGGGGCAAAAAGCCCAAAAACCCTTTCTTCTCTCCCCATTCTCGGCCCAAGCTCAAATAAAAGGGAAAGAGTTGACTTTTCATGACACCTCATCTTTGTATGGAGGATATCTAGGCATTACCCTTCAAACATCCATGCATTCTCATTCTTCCATGCAAACATCACCTCAAGGTCTTTTCTTCTCTCCCTCCCTCTTCTTTCTTGTTTTGGCCGAGAGCAACACCACACACACACACAAAACACTCACAAACTCTCTCTAAAATTCACTCAAGACTTCTTCCTCTTCTCCATCCAAAATCTCGAAAATTAGGAAGCATTCAAGGAAGTTCTTCCACAAAAATCATCATCTAAGGTAAGGTTTTGTTTGGATCTATGACTTGTATTCCTTATTTATCGAAAATCTCTTCCTAATCCATGCAAAAATCATGATCTTACACTCTAGAAACCCCATAATCTCGAAAAGTTCATCAAGGAGTGCAAAGGCCAAAAATCACTTCATTTCTTCCATCTTTTCTTCAAGAACCGAAACTACCCCCTAAGGTGAGCTTCATACCCCCTATTTTCTGTTTTTATGAGTTTTGTGGGGGGGGGGGAATACAAGTGAAAGTGTAGATCTATATGTGTTTTGTATGCCTTGTATGATTTCCATGCTTATATGTATGCTTTTATGTGTTTTAATGTTGGATCTAGCCATAAAACTCCTCCAAACCGAGATATAACTTAAGTTTTATGATTTTAGCATGAAATGTATTTCTACATACAAAGTGTTTCAAGAAAGATAGCTAAATGGTTTAGTAACAATTTTCTTTAAGCTAAAAACCCAAATTTTGGGCCAAAAATGTGAAAGATACAAAATTAAGGGCCCAAATTGACATTTCACAGATTCTGATGGACGAAGTGTGCCAAAACAGTATCCATAAAACTATTTCTGGAATTATACTCAATTAGAGGGTTAAAAACATAAATTTCAAGCTTAATGGGCTAAAAATGAAAATTTCGGCCCAATGAGGCCCACTATGCGAATTTTTCTGTTTTGAAGGGCCAAAACTGTAATTTTCTGTAAAACAGTGGACTATAAGTGTTCCAAATCCTTTTCAAAGGTTTAAAATGCTTTTTAAATTTAAAAAGGACCAAAATTGCAAAAAAATTTCAATTTGGGCCAAAATTGTCAAAGTTGCGAAAAGAAGGGATTAAAACCGAGAAAACTGCATTTTCAGGGTCTTAAGCTGTTTTCTATGAAAAATATGCTGGAAAATGTTTATTTCAATAATTTTTGGTGTCAAAATGTCAAGAAAACTGATTTAAGGACCAAACCGGAAGATATTTTAAATAAAGGGTGGAAAAGGTAAATTTTACAAACGAGGAGGGGCTGAAAACAGAAAATTTCCAAGACTAATTCAATACATGCAATATGATCAAATAATACTACTACTACTATCGACAAAATACAATACACTACAATACCAAAAGTCGTTGTTAAACGAATTGGTTCGGTCTCGAACCAATAAAAATCCGAAACCACTAACACAACGATACTACGATACTACAATACTATGGTTCATACAAATAACGATTCGGAATACATTATACATGTGCACAGACGTCTACGCACTATCTTTGGGCCCCACAAGTGTAAAATCTTGTTCGTTGAGCCTAGCTAGCCCGACGACCTGATCTTAAGGCCCAAAGACTTCATCTTACGAAGTGTTGGGTTTTACCAACCCGACACGACGTAACCGGACTTTCCATAGCTGTAGACTACTGGCCCCCAAGGGTCCTTTAGTGTCGCTAGTGGAGTCTGCCTTTTTGCGAGGCGGGTCTGGGACCCCTCGTACCTTTTTATCCCCAACCGGCTAATGGAGTCGTCGAGGCCTTCGTGCCCTCCTTCTCTTCGGATGTGGGACTACAGGACGGTTGGATAGCGTGACTAGTACGGACGACGCCTTCGGGATCGTTAGTATTGCTATAGACTAGTCGTTTGTGTAACGCGTGTTTGTGGCGGATAGTCATGCTCAACAATGATCCAATGTCGTCTGGAATGATAACTTCATGCGTTGCAATGGTTTCAAAGTAATTTCATGGAATTCAAAGAATTAGGAAAACATCGGGTTTTCCTAGGGTTTTCAATACATACACTTTCAGAATACATACGATTTTTAACGAACAATATTTTACAAGTATAGAAAACAAACAAGCATACTTATGGATCTTCACAACATTTTCAAAAGCTTTTCTTTTCAGAAAATATCGGATTTTCTGGTGGTTTTTCAAACGATACAAACATTCGATTTCAAACACTACTTATGAACTCACCAACACTTCATATGTTGACGATTTTCAAAATACTTGTATTCTCAGGGAACCAGTGAATCAAGGGAAATCATATTCAGTGACGGTTGCAGTTATTTTTGTATGAATGGAACAAATTAATTTTTGGGGAATGTAATGTTTAAACAATGTATGATATGTAAACACTACTGGTTGTACTATGTTAATGAATGGTGACGAATGTTGTTATGTTTCATATATATTCAATGTTATGGTATTCAATTGAGTCACGACAGCCCCCGGACGTTTCCGCCGTCTGGTTCGGGGGTGTGACAGGTTGGTATCAGAGCTTTGTTTATAGTGAACTAGCATGTCGAGCCATACATTGATATGCAACTATAAACCAAAAAGAGGGACTAACATAACTCTGAACAAAACAAGTAAATAAAACACACTTGCTTGCATTAGGAATAAGGACCTAACGCCGAATCAAACACAATAATGCTGGTATCTCGGTTAATTCGGGACTGTTCTTAGTGATACCAAGGAGTGAATGTAGCTTGATCAACTACATTCCCTCCAAAGTAAAACTAACACACGTCTTGATGAGATCGGGATAGCTAGGGAACCTAAAACTATACCCTTCTAGCACCAAAAAGAGAACGTCTGTTTAGTCTGCAATAGTGGAGGAGGCATAGGATAATATTAGTGAACTTTTACGTGTTTTGCTATGTGTTGCGAATCTATGATTGTATGCTAAATGATAGAAGTACTTAAGTTCGTGCCATACACCTAGTCAGTAGGACCACGACCTCACGGAAACCACGTACACTCAACATCTTTCCGTTTCGCGACAAGAAGATGCCTCGCCGACCTACTCGCGGAAATCCCGAACCAACCCCGCCCGAAGTTGACTCCACTGCTTTCCAGGCAGCCGTGTCTGCTGCGGTCACAACAGCTATGGCACAACTTCACCGAGGGAACAACGGAGGAGGTAACGGGCAAGGATCCGGAAGTTCGAACAACGGGACGAACCAAGGACTCACTAAAACGTGCACCTACAAGGATTTTGCGAACGCTAAACCCCGAACTTTCAACGGCATTGGAGGAGTGATCGCTCTAAAGCGATGGATCGAGAAGGTAGAGTCGGTGTTCGAGATATGCGAGTGCCCCGAGCAGATGAAGGTGAAGTTCGCGGCCTGCACTTTCGTGGACCAAGCCCTCACTTGGTGGAATGGACATGTGGAAGCTATGACACTCCCTGTTGCCAACTCTATTCCCTGGGCAGAAATGAAAGAGATGTTGACGGCTGAGTACTGCCCCCGAGGCGAAATACAGAAGATGGAACAGGAACTATGGAATCTCACGGTGCAGAATGGGAACATCGATGCTTACATATCGAGATTCAGTGAACTATCTCTGTTGTGCCCGGGAATGATCACATCAGAGGGAAAGAAGATCGAACGATTCATTTGGGGACTGACATCCCCCATTCAAGGGAATGTGATAGCTGCGAACCCTGAAACTTTTGACAGTGCGAAGAGATTGGCAAAGAGGCTGTACGATCATAACAACAAAAGAGGTGAGAAACCAATAGAGACTGAGAAGAAAAAGGAGGGTGATGGCAGGAGAGGGAAGAACCCCAAGAGGAAGGGGCGTCAGGGCCCCGAGACCTCTAAAAGGCAGCAAACAGTGGCAGTTAACGCTGTCACCGCACCGGTTCCAGTCACCCCACATGCTCCAGCCTCAGCTGCTTCAAATGCTTCAAGACCCTACTCCGGTAATCTTCCTAGTTGCAATAAATGCGGCCTCCACCATCACGGCGAATGCAGGGAACTCCATTGCACCAGTTGCAACCGAAGGGGACACACTGCAAGGTTCTGCAGAACGTACCCTCCTAGGAACCAGAGTCAGGGGAACAACCAGAACAACAACAACTACCGCAATAACAACAACACCAATGCCGGCGGCAATAATGCAGGGTCTAGTCACACCTGCTACGGGTGTGGAAGGACGGGACATTTTCGCCGAGAATGCCCTAACAAAAACTCAGGAAACAGAGGAGCAGGAAGAATGCTGACTATGGGTCAGAGCGATGCAGTCCAGGATCCCGCAGTTGTGACCGGTACGTTCCTCCTAAACCACACCTATGCATGCATCTTATTTGATACCGGAGCGGAGCGAAGTTTCGTGAGCGAGAAGTTTAAACATTTACTAAAACAACAACCCCAGAAGCTAAATGAAACCTATACGGTGGAAATGGCCAATGGGAAAACCGAATCCACTAGGGAAATCTACATCGGATGTACCCTAACCCTCAACCAACACGTCTTACGAATAGATCTGATGCCAGTATCAATTAGGAGTTTCGATGTAATTATCGGCATGGATTGGTTAAGCCCCCACCATGCTGAGATTTTGTGCCGTGAGAAGGCCGTTCGCCTTCGTCTTCCGAATCACGAAACCCTAGTGATTTACGGAGACAAACCCAGTACGAATCTCCGCCTCATCTCGTGCATCAAAGCGCAAAAACACCTGCGAAAGAACAATTTGGCGTTCCTGGCTCACATAGTGGACAAGACCAAAGAAGAAACTAACATCCAAGACATTCCGGTAGCGTGTGAATTCCCGGACGTGTTTCCTGAAGATCTTCCGGGAGTACCCCCAGGGAGACAGGTTGAGTTCCGAATCGACCTCGTTCCAGGAGCAACTCCCCTCGCTAAATCACCATATCGACTGGCTCCTGCTGAAATGCAGGAATTGTCCAGCCAACTCAGTGAGCTTCTGGACAAGGGATTTATCCGACCTAGCTACTCGCCGTGGGGAGCCCCAGTGCTCTTTGTCAAAAAGAAGGACAGATCTTTCAGAATGTGCATCGATTACAGAGAGTTGAATAAACTCACTGTTAAAAACCGCTACCCACTCCTACGAATCGATGATCTATTCGACCAGCTCCAAGGAGCTAGCTATTTTTCTAAAATAGATTTACGGTCCGGATACCACCAACTCAAAGTCCGAGAAGAAGATATTCCTAAAACCGCTTTCCGAACCCGCTACGGACATTATGAATTCGTCGTAATGCCCTTCGGTCTAACAAATGCACCTGCTGCATTTATGGACCTAATGAATCGAATCTGTCGACCGTTCCTTGATAACTTCGTCATTGTGTTTATCGATGACATTCTCGTCTATTCACGAAGCAAGGAGGAGCACGGCCAGCATCTACGACAAATTCTAGACACTCTGCGATCGGAAAAGCTTTACGCCAAACTCTCCAAGTGTGAGTTCTGGCTTCGGAGTGTGAATTTCCTAGGCCACGTGGTTAGCCAAGACGGAATTCATGTGGACCCCTCTAAGGTCAAAGCTGTAGAAGGATGGGCAACTCCGACTACACCCACAGAAATTCGTCAGTTTTTAGGCCTAGCAGGCTACTATAGGAGATTCATCCAAAACTTCTCTAAAATCGCCAAGCCACTTACCTTGCTTACACAAAAGAGCGTGCCTTTCAAGTGGACAGACCGGCAAGAGATTGTGTTTCAAACCTTGAAGCAAGCCCTCTGTAGCGCTCATGTGCTATCTCTACCTGAAGGAACAGAAGATTTTGTAGTCTACTGTGACGCGTCGAATCAAGGTTTAGGTTGCGTTCTCATGCAACGTGGAAGAGTGATAGCATATGCGTCCCGCCAGCTAAAGACGCACGAAGTAAATTACACGACCCATGACCTAGAACTGGGAGCTGTGGTTTTTGCTCTAAAAATTTGGAGGCACTACCTGTACGGTACAAAGTGCACCATCTTCACAGACCACAAGAGCCTCCAGCACATCTTGAATCAAAAGGAGCTGAACATGAGACAACGGCGATGGGTGGAATTACTAAATGACTATGAATGCGAGATCAAGTACCACCCAGGCAAAGCCAACGTGGTAGCTGACGCATTAAGTCGGAAGGAGTACACAAATCGCCGTACGAAAACACACTCGATAACCATTCAGTCTCATCTGGCCACTCAAATTGCATCAGTCCAGTCAGAGGCTATGAAGGCGGAAAATAGAACTAGCGAGGCATTGCGCGGAATGGAGAAGAACCTAGAAGTCAAGGAGAATGGAGTATACTACTTCATGAACCGTATTTGGGTCCCAAAAATCGGGGGATTTAGGGAGACCGTTATGAAGGAAGCCCACAAGACACGATACTCCATTCATCCCGGATCGGACAAGATGTATTTAGACATTAAGCAACACTATTGGTGGCCTAACATGAAGGCGGAAATCGCGACCTATGTTGGTAAGTGCCTTACGTGCGCCAAAGTGAAAGTAGAGTACCAGAAACCTTCCGGATTGTTACAGCAACCGGCAATCCCTGAGTGGAAATGGGAGGGGATTTCTATGGACTTCGTGACCAAGCTGCCCAAGACGTCGGACGGATTGGACACCATATGGGTAATAATCGACCGACTGACGAAATCTGCACATTTCTTACCAATCAAAGAGTCCTACAAGATGGAGAGACTGACGCGTTTGTACCTACGAGAAATCGTAAGACTCCATGGAGTGCCAAAATCTATCATCTCGGATAGGGACAGTAGGTTCACGTCGCGGTTTTGGCAATCACTCCACAAAGCAATGGGAACTCATCTCGATATGAGCACCGCGTATCACCCACAAACGGACGGCCAAAGCGAACGAACCATCCAAACGCTTGAAGACATGCTTCGTGCTTGTGTGATAGACTTTGGAAAGTCTTGGGATACCCACCTGCCGTTGATCGAATTCTCATATAACAATAGTTATCATTCGAGCATCAAGGTGGCCCCTTTCGAAGCACTGTACGGGCGTAAATGTAGATCACCGTTATGTTGGGCTGAAGTAGGTGACACCCAGCTAGCAAGAACGCATGCGTCACACAGGGCATTAACGGGACCGGAAATCATTCGCGAGACCACAGAAAAGATTGTCCAGATCAAAGCTCGATTACAAGCATCGCGTGACCGGCAAAAGAGCTACGCAGACAAACGACGAAAGCCCTTAGAGTTCCAGGTCGGTGATCGAGTATTGCTGAAAGTCTCACCCTGGAAAGGAGTTATACGTTTCGGAAAACGGGGAAAGCTAAACCCACGGTACATTGGACCTTTCGAAATCGTCGCCCGAATAGGTCCGGTAGCCTACAGACTACAACTACCCGCGGAGCTAAACGGTGTACACCCCATGTTTCATGTCTCTAATCTGAAGAAGTGTCTATCAGATGAAACCCTTGTCATTCCTCTCGACGAAATCGAAATCAATGAGAATCTCCTGTTCGTCGAAGAACCAATCGAAATCATGGACAGGGAGGTGAAGCGTACTAAGCAAAGTCGCATCCCGATCGTGAAGGTACGGTGGAACGCAAAGCGTGGGCTAGAATTCACGTGGGAACGCGAAGATCAAATGAAGCAGAAGTACCCTCACCTATTCTAGCAATTCTCAAATCTAGCTTTCAAACAGAATTTCGGGACGAAATTCCCTCTAACGGGGGGATGATGTCACAACTGAAAATTTTGAGCCATGTAATCTATACATTCAAGTTAATGTGAATCAAAAACTGCAATCAAATACATCATACAAGTACTACAAATAGTCATCAAACAATTGGACAACCCTAGAAGTTCTTGTTAAGTCTATTTTAGACTAGAACTTCCTTATTGGATCCAAATGGACCAATAAGCTTCCAATTAGACTATCATGGGCTTAGAACCCTAATTGGGCTCTAATTGGACCCACACTTATTTATTTCAACATCTTGGGTCATATTGGGCCTAGAATGAAATAAATCACAAACTTTGGTCCATAATTTAACCTAACCTAGCTCATTAAAGCATAAAAATCACAATTTTATTTTATAAGGCTAATAAGCACCCAAACTACCTCTAATGTTGGGCTTAGGGGCAAAAAGCCCAAAAACCCTTTCTTCTCTCCCCATTCTCGGCCCAAGCTCAAATAAAAGGGAAAGAGTTGACTTTTCATGACACCTCATCTTTGTATGGAGGATATCTAGGCATTACCCTTCAAACATCCATGCATTCTCATTCTTCCATGCAAACATCACCTCAAGGTCTTTTCTTCTCTCCCTCCCTCTTCTTTCTTGTTTTGGCCGAGAGCAACACCACACACACACACAAAACACTCACAAACTCTCTCTAAAATTCACTCAAGACTTCTTCCTCTTCTCCATCCAAAATCTCGAAAATTAGGAAGCATTCAAGGAAGTTCTTCCACAAAAATCATCATCTAAGGTAAGGTTTTGTTTGGATCTATGACTTGTATTCCTTATTTATCGAAAATCTCTTCCTAATCCATGCAAAAATCATGATCTTACACTCTAGAAACCCCATAATCTCGAAAAGTTCATCAAGGAGTGCAAAGGCCAAAAATCACTTCATTTCTTCCATCTTTTCTTCAAGAACCGAAACTACCCCCTAAGGTGAGCTTCATACCCCCTATTTTCTGTTTTTATGAGTTTTGTGGGGGGGGGGGGGAATACAAGTGAAAGTGTAGATCTATATGTGTTTTGTATGCCTTGTATGATTTCCATGCTTATATGTATGCTTTTATGTGTTTTAATGTTGGATCTAGCCATAAAACTCCTCCAAACCGAGATATAACTTAAGTTTTATGATTTTAGCATGAAATGTATTTCTACATACAAAGTGTTTCAAGAAAGATAGCTAAATGGTTTAGTAACAATTTTCTTTAAGCTAAAAACCCAAATTTTGGGCCAAAAATGTGAAAGATACAAAATTAAGGGCCCAAATTGACATTTCACAGATTCTGATGGACGAAGTGTGCCAAAACAGTATCCATAAAACTATTTCTGGAATTATACTCAATTAGAGGGTTAAAAACATAAATTTCAAGCTTAATGGGCTAAAAATGAAAATTTCGGCCCAATGAGGCCCACTATGCGAATTTTTCTGTTTTGAAGGGCCAAAACTGTAATTTTCTGTAAAACAGTGGACTATAAGTGTTCCAAATCCTTTTCAAAGGTTTAAAATGCTTTTTAAATTTAAAAAGGACCAAAATTGCAAAAAATTTTCAATTTGGGCCAAAATTGTCAAAGTTGCGAAAAGAAGGGATTAAAACCGAGAAAACTGCATTTTCAGGGTCTTAAGCTGTTTTCTATGAAAAATATGCTGGAAAATGTTTATTTCAATAATTTTTGGTGTCAAAATGTCAAGAAAACTGATTTAAGGACCAAACCGGAAGATATTTTAAATAAAGGGTGGAAAAGGTAAATTTTACAAACGAGGAGGGGCTGAAAACAGAAAATTTCCAAGACTAATTCAATACATGCAATATGATCAAATAATACTACTACTACTATCGACAAAATACAATACACTACAATACCAAAAGTCGTTGTTAAACGAATTGGTTCGGTCTCGAACCAATAAAAATCCGAAACCACTAACACAACGATACTACGATACTACAATACTATGGTTCATACAAATAACGATTCGGAATACATTATACATGTGCACAGACGTCTACGCACTATCTTTGGGCCCCACAAGTGTAAAATCTTGTTCGTTGAGCCTAGCTAGCCCGACGACCTGATCTTAAGGCCCAAAGACTTCATCTTACGAAGTGTTGGGTTTTACCAACCCGACACGACGTAACCGGACTTTCCATAGCTGTAGACTACTGGCCCCCAAGGGTCCTTTAGTGTCGCTAGTGGAGTCTGCCTTTTTGCGAGGCGGGTCTGGGACCCCTCGTACCTTTTTATCCCCAACCGGCTAATGGAGTCGTCGAGGCCTTCGTGCCCTCCTTCTCTTCGGATGTGGGACTACAGGACGGTTGGATAGCGTGACTAGTACGGACGACGCCTTCGGGATCGTTAGTATTGCTATAGACTAGTCGTTTGTGTAACGCGTGTTTGTGGCGGATAGTCATGCTCAACAATGATCCAATGTCGTCTGGAATGATAACTTCATGCGTTGCAATGGTTTCAAAGTAATTTCATGGAATTCAAAGAATTAGGAAAACATCGGGTTTTCCTAGGGTTTTCAATACATACACTTTCAGAATACATACGATTTTTAACGAACAATATTTTACAAGTATAGAAAACAAACAAGCATACTTATGGATCTTCACAACATTTTCAAAAGCTTTTCTTTTCAGAAAATATCGGATTTTCTGGTGGTTTTTCAAACGATACAAACATTCGATTTCAAACACTACTTATGAACTCACCAACACTTCATATGTTGACGATTTTCAAAATACTTGTATTCTCAGGGAACCAGTGAATCAAGGGAAATCATATTCAGTGACGGTTGCAGTTATTTTTGTATGAATGGAACAAATTAATTTTTGGGGAATGTAATGTTTAAACAATGTATGATATGTAAACACTACTGGTTGTACTATGTTAATGAATGGTGACGAATGTTGTTATGTTTCATATATATTCAATGTTATGGTATTCAATTGAGTCACGACAGCCCCCGGACGTTTCCGCCGTCTGGTTCGGGGGTGTGACATTATATATGTATTTTCAGGGCAACTCGACGAGTTGGAAGGCTCCAACTCGTCGTGTAGAATGTTTAATGCCCGCGTATATTTCAAAGTCTACCCGACGAGTTGGAAGGCCCTAACTCGATGAGTTGAAGGCTGGAGATGAAAAATCTAATTTTCAGGGTTTGCACCATATTTAAAGGCCTTAACTCTCATTATTAACCTCCTTCATCGCCTCCTTGTCCAGAGAAAAACCCTAGTTCGTGCTTTTGCCCTCTTTGTGTGTGTGTGAGCTTAGAGAGTGATTTTGGTGCTCTTTTGGAAGGAACAAGAAGCTTGAAGAAGTTGGTTGAAGGGAGAGGCTGTAGATCCGGTGTTTACTCTGTTGTGGCAACCATTTTGAGGTATAAAGTCAAACCTTGGCCTCTTATTTTTTAGATCTACTTCTATGAAAATATATTATTTTTCTTGGTCCATATTGGAGTCATTGTTGGAATGATGCATTGTTTGAAGGTGTCACTTCATATTTGGATGTTTTATGGCTCTTTGAGTCTAAAGTTCCAAACTTTATGAAGTATTGGCCCTCCTTCATGCCCTAGACCCCTTACTAAGCTATGAATGAGTGATTTAGCCCATGATTCCATGCATGGACGTAAAGCTTGCAGCTTTATGTGGTATCTCAACTCTAGAGGACCAGATCTATAGCTTGGGGGCATTAGACTCACTTGGAAAGCGACTGGATGGATTAAGACTAGGACAACTCGACGAGTTGCCTAGCCAACTCGACGAGTTGAGTCGGGTTTTCCCGCTTTCTGGATGATGAAGAACTCAACGAGTTACCCTGGTAACTCGGCGAGTTGTATCGAGCTTTTCATGATTTTGCTGAGATAGGAAGGAACTCAACGAGTCAGTAGATGCACTCGATGAGTTGGGTCAACATGAATTGTTGACCTTGACCATTGACATTGGCTGTTGACTTTGACTTCGACCATGGTTGACCAAGTTTGACCTTGAGGTTATTTCAGGATTTTGATGAGGTTAGTCACATGGTGGTTGTAGGTAGTCGAGATCGGAGCTGAGAGTTGGGGTTTGATCTTCTTGACTCAACACTACTTGTGAAGTGAGTTTTCCTCACTATACTAACAGGGTCAAAGGCACCAAGGCCGACCCTTTTGGATTGTTATCCTGGTTATCGTATGGTTGTATGTTGTAGGGATCTATTAGATATGTATCCTGGTAGATATGATGATGTCATGCTTAGTCATTTGTAAGATCTGCTTGTTTGTTTGTTGGTTGGTTATATGTTTAATTGTTAAGTATATATCGACATGGTTTGTGTGTGGTGGGGTTGAGGCGGTCTTGCTTGGTGCTGAAGGCCGAGATACCTTGGGCGATCCAGATAGACTGTAGGCCCTACGAGGCGGTCCAGTCTGGTTAAAGGCCCGACGTGTGGTCCGGATAGGCTATAGGCCCTACGAGGTGGTCCAGTAATGTCGAAGGCTCAAGAGCAGTCCAGATAGGCTGAAGGCCCTGAGATGATCCAGTCAGGCTGAAGGCTCATTATGCATGCTGTTATTGGTTATATTTGTGTGGTGGTATTTTGGGGAAGACTCACTAAGCTTTGACCTTACAATTGTGAATTTGGTTTCAGGTACTTTAGTTGATTGCGGAAAGACGAATGCTCGATCGTGCACCTCCTCGTTTTTCATGTTGTGATTTCTGGGAAAACTCTATTATTAGATTATTTTGAAAACAATTTGTAAATAATGGATGATTTTGAAATGTTTAAATTTTACCTAAAATTTATGGATGCTACACCACTTGTATGATCACATTCCTGTTTTTGTTTTATTGTCTTTTATATCTTTACTTTTTCGAAAGAAGAAATTAAATATACAAAAATTCATAAAATCTTATCTGATACAAATAGACATTAATATTAATTTATAAACCAGTTTATAACCCGTAGGCACCATGGATATAAAATTAATTAAACTTTCATATTAAAAAATCAAAATTATTAATCAATTAATTTAAATAAATTATTACTTAATAGATATTTTTTAGTTATATAAAATTATAATCATTGATTTAAATAAATACGTGAAGTTATATCACCTTATATTATGTATTAATTTAGTTTTATTTTTTAATATAATGTTATTAATTTAATATAATTAAAGTGAAAAAAAAATTTTAAATTTAAAATGGATAATCAGTTATTAATTTAATGTAATTAGTGTGGAAAATTTAAAATTTAAAATTTAAAATAGATAATTAATAGGTTGACAAGTGACATGATAGATCTACAATCTTACATCAACATCGATCTACAATTACCTATTTTTAGTACCGAATGCACTAATGAATGGTATCTTTTTAATGTCGCTATATTAATCTTTGTATACAACTTAAATTTTTGAAAAAAAAAAATTGATTTTTATATTAATATGACTGTTTATTGAATAGAATAAAACTTATTACCTTAAGTATATTTAAAAATAAAGCTTTAAAAGAACAAAAAGAAAAATATATGGTTCATAATTATACCTACTTTGTAATGAGAATTTTCGTTAACGACTGTTTTCACTAAATTTTCCCATGCCAAAATGGAATACAAATACAAGCACTTTCCCAAATCCTTTTTGTGAACGTTATTCTTGGAAGATCTATCAAAACAAGAAAAGCATCAATTTGTAAAAGTATTCTCAACACCTAGCAAAGCTATATTATATTTAGAGTTCATAGATACACCATATTATATTCATGTTTTGTGAATTTAAAATATAATTAGTTTAAGTTTGAAAAATAATTATAATGTTTCTATGCGTAGAATTTCATCTTTATTTTATTGTTAATATCTTAAACTTATGGTAACATTCTGGAGTAACCTAAAATCTTGAACTAGTATTTTGGGATTATCTTCATATTTATCATGATACCTTATGCATGAGCAAAAAATTGAATGGAAAAGGATGGATGAGTCAAAAGACACATGATCAAAGTAAAATAGATGTTGAACGGGTGACGAATTCTAGAAAACTATATGGTTCATTAATTTTTCTATATATATTTTTCTAAATAAATTCAAAGATTTTTATTGGTAAGGTAGGTCCTAAATATTTTTTAAGATAGATTCTTAAAAATTTTCTATAGAAATTTTAGATAAATTAAAAAAAATTATATGGGTCCTAGGACCCACCTTCCTTACTCCAAGCCTCGCTAATGACATGAAACTATAAATTTTTCCAAAATATCAAAAATCCTATGTGCTTTCGTAGTTTACGTGATCCATAGCATATGTTTAAATAAATACTTAGTTTTATAGTGTTTCAATAAATTAAAAAATTAATCATGCAATCTTGGTGCTTCTACCAAACATTCCACGGCATACGTACTTTTTATAGTTTTATCGTGATTCATGAGTTTGAGGCTTTGAGTCTTAAGATAGGTGGACATGGAATATGGAAACTTCTAGTAGTTTCATGGCTAGTGATACTAAAAAAATTGTCGATGATGCTTTGTTACCAGATAGTCAGATGGCTACTAGGTAGAATCGGTTTCTATCTAGGAAAATCAATATTATGTATTGGAGAATTCGTTTGGATAGATTACCAATTTGCATTAACTTGGTAAGTAAAGAGGTACGATGTAGCTTCCATGATTTGTCCAATGTGTTCTTTACTTAGAAAAAGAGAATGGAAAATTGACTAATCATTCGATGTTCTTAAAGAATTTATCAAAAAAAAATTAATATCTTATAAAGTTTAGTAACACTTAAGCATAACTTTTTTTTTTTTGAATGGCAAACAATTATTTTTTCTCCACTCCGTGGGATTAAACTTATGATCTCTTAGTTAGTTGTTAGTTTTAACACCTCCTTGTTAGCTAAGTGACTTAAACATAATTAACCTAATAACAGTCATCTTATTTATAATTGCTAAAATCCCAAGACGTTCGAATGTATAAGAAAACAATTATATTACATTAATAAAAATGAAATAAAAGAATACCCCTATAATGCCTCAAAGTTCGTAAAGGGTTTGAAATGGTGGGACGACCCGTTTTGGCTGGGCTTGTGGACCCACTTGCTGGGGCTCATTGGATTATTCTGTTGAATAATAAATAAATGTGAAATATAATTTTTTATTTTTATATGTGATGTTAGTTGTTAAATATTTGAATTAAATTAAATTTTAAGTCGATTTGTATTTATTTATCCTTATTTCTTTATTTTTATTTTTTTTAATTTTTTCAAAACATTCTAATTTTATACAATAGCTTTCCAAAGTCATTTAAGTAGTTTATTTGATGTATTGGTGTAATCAAGACCAACTAGATTCATCACAATAACCTCTTTTAAAGAAAAAATTTAGTGTCTTGTTTACATCACTATGAGATAATAAACCATTTGGACGACTTTGGAAAGTCATTGTATAAAATTATGATGTCTTGAAAGAATAAAAGAAGAATAAATACAGAAAAGTGAGTATAAATCTATGTAAGAGTTCAATTTAACTCAAATGTTTGTCAACTAGCATCATATATGAAAACCACATCAGCTTTTTGCACGGTCAACAAATAAAAAAACATAAAATGACAAATAAAAAACATGAAATAGTTGAAACAAACCGGTTGATTGGTTAAATTTGTAATAAAAAATTAAACTTAATGACTTAACTGGAAAAAAAAACACAATGTCAAAATCAAATTTTATGTAAGCTTAGTGTTTTTATACAACTTGCCCTTCATCAATTAACAACAATAAGAAATCTAATTATAATTTTAATCGTAGAATTTCAGAAAATAAACAAGCATAATGTTCTCTAACATTTGCATCTAATTATTTTGTTATTAACAACTGGTTTATTTATTGATTTCTCATTTTTTAAATTTTATTATATTTAGTGTGTTAAAAGAAGAGACGAAGCAAGGTAGCCAAGAACTCAAGATTACTTTGGACTTATACTTAGTACCATGTGCTTTAGAGTTTGAACAATCAAAAAGCAAATAAGTGGTCATTTGCGGGAACATGAGTCATCAATCAATGACTTAACTTGGTTGATAACTTGCGACAATCTTTTGGTATATTAAACTTTTACCCCAATTATTTTCATCAACCTTTATGCTCTTCTTTATGAAGCTAGTAATTATTGAATCATTCATTATTTTATAAAATCTAAGGTTTGCAAATTCATTTTAGTATCTTTTTACCCCCTTATAACTAATAAATCATATCAAATCTTTCATGTAATATTTATTTTATTTCATGTAATTATAGACCTGAAGTAATAAAATAAATAAATTATTTTACCGGTCAAAATAATTATTTCACTCGTACGAGCTAATATCATTCTGCCGGATTGTATAGATGCAATGTCTATTTAATTTACAGAATTTTGTCAAGGTATTAGATATATGTATAAAAAAACATTTTTTTTCTCTCTCGACGAATTGGGCTAAGGACAAGGGTATCAAAAAATTGAGGGCATAAATTTAGTTCAGTTATTAATACTATATATATGATGTAGGCCCATAAAATTTAGCTCAAATATAACCTGATGTAGGCGTGGGCGTAAAGAAATATAAAATTTGAACCGTGGATCATATATGGTGCCTAGGAAAACTAAATATCCACATGCGCATGAACTCAACGCCTAACAGCTCATATATTTCGAATTAGGACTAAGACTCATATATTATATGGTTTTATTTAAAAGAACTAAATATAAAAATTTTAAACATTTAAAACATTTGAATTTATAAGAAAAATTAGAAAAATATTGAATTATTAAAATTAAAATATTTTTTTCTCTTTAAATTAAAAAAAAAATAGATAAACTAACAAAGGAAACTAATGAAATTTTAATTTACAAATTTTGAAATTAGAAGGAAAATCAGTTATTGAAATTTATATGCATTTATTATTACATTTATTGTAATTATTACATTTAAATATTATGTGGAATTTAATATAATGAAAAAAAAAAACATAAAATGTCATATGGAAAAATTTTAATTGAAAAATAACCACAAAATGACATGTGACCAAATCAATAAGAATGTAACATGTGACAAAAAAAATTCATTTATCATAGTAGATGCCTTTATTACTTTTCAAGTCGGTGATGTCTCAATGCCTAGAAACACAATGATGCTAAGGATTTAGTTTGATGTTTATATTTATTGTTTTTACTTAGTTAATTTGAAGCATGAGAGAATACATACTTTTATGAGGGTACTCGAGGGATGTTTTTCAATTATTTTCATTATAGTTTCAAGCTAAAATTAGAGTATATTAAGGTAATTGCGTTTGTAACTTACTAAAAAATCTAAAATTTGTGACGCGTAGGTAGATTTATTAGCTTGGAAATGTATTGATGTTTTTGTTACACTAATACTAGTATTGTTACCGGTTTTTGCACTATGATACTTGATATGCCTTCATATTAGTTTCAAATACCAACTTTGGAATTATGATTAGTCATTAAAATTTTGTTCATGTTTTAAGGTTGTCTAATGTTTTTTTCATTTGTATTTATCAATTTATTCCCAACTGGCAGTCATCAATATTACTGGATGAAGAGATAACTAGACTCGCAAAACCAAAACATGGTGGTGGAATAGAGGTTATGGAATTATAGGCTTGAAGGGCTTATGCCACTCTCAAAGATGTTAATTTGAACTGATATTACCAAGGTTGCAGAAAACGTTAGATGTTAGCTAGTCGGTAGACTAGGGTCTAGGGATTAATTGGCTAGACGAGGATTAATCGGGGACCGTTAATTATTAAGAAAATTATTCAAAAATTTATAAATCTAACTTTAAATGTAAGAATATAAATAAATACGCATAAGAGTTTAATAATAAGTTTAACAAGCACAACAATTTATCATCCAATTAATAAAAAAAATTATTCAAATTTTAATATATCTTAAGAAAAGAAGAAAATTTGGGTATTTGTATATTTGAAAACATAGAAATTTTGGAGAAAAACTTTAAAAAAAATTAATTTTTTTATATATTAGTTGAACATTAGAATACTATGAACTTTTGAATTTTGAAAATTTTGGTTTAATTTTTAAAAATTTGAAAATCTGAAATTTTGAAAATTTGGCCGATTAAGCCGCCTATGACCGATTAGAACCGTCTAGTTCCGATTTTAACCCCCTTTGACCAAAACCGATTAAGCTAACCGATTAGCCTTAATCATTTTCGGTTAAAGACCGTCTAGCGATTAAAGTGTGTATCAATCAGGCCGACATTTGGGATTGGTTGGGTTTGACTGGAAGCGACGGTGTAAAACGATCAAAAAATGTCATGGCCGCGGTGGACGGCGTCACATATGACAAATCAAAACTCTAAATGCCAGTTGAGAGAAAAAAGATAGAGAATGAGAAGAGGATGAGCTTCCAAAAGTAATTTAGGGTTCCTGTGGTGAAGTCGTTTTTGGAAAGAAAGACGTCAGAAAGCGGTGTCATAGAACCGGTGGTTGGGGATAGTGGAAGATGGGAGATGAAGTCATTTTTTGTTCCTGGACGGTGGACTTTATAGCAGAGGAGGGAACAAAGAGTTATATGCGATTGGAGGGATATTTGAATCAACATGCTAAATTTAAGGATATCTAAAAGGGCTCAAAATTTGAATGAATCCGGGATTTGAGGGAACCATATCAAATTGCTGAGAAATATAAGGAGATTTGATGAAAAATATTTGAATTCAAAATGTGGTTAAAATTTAATATTATTTTATTAATGGTTACTTGTACTATCAGCTTCATCATTTGGACGTTTTAGAAAAATATTATTATTATAATCAATCTATTTTTAGAAATAGTTACATTTCTTTTATATGATAGTAAAGATATATATGCATTCTAACATAATACATTTATACATGCTTTAGAATGTTTATGCATATAGAAAAAAGACTATGATTTAAGTGCATTATGTAATGTATTTTGTTAGAATTTATTTATATATATGCATTCTGTTAGAATGTCTTTTGAGAATGTTTGTTAACAACAACTATATTTGTTTAACTGGTAATACTAACGAGTAATGTATCTTGTTCTTTCAGAATTGCATGGAGAAGAAATTCAATATTGATCATATATAACATTTGATGTTGTGGTTCTTAATAATGTTAAAACAAAATATTTTAGACTGTATTTTTGGGATGTTACACTTGTAGTTGATTTGATTCCTTGAAAACCTTGAGAGTCTAGCACCCCAAGTGTGATGGCTCAAATGTTTCACACAACACCAAGTGCTTTGGAATAACCTTAGAGAGAATGTATAACACTCAAAATCGGTCTAGCACTCTCCTTTTCTTAGTGTAGCCGATTTTTGGTGGATAACATGTTCTTTATATAGTGTGTCACATCTAGGGTTACACCATGTAAACCTAATGTGACATGACTCTTCACTTCCATGACCCATGTGTTTGTAACTCCCATAGAGCATCCATGGAGCATCCTATGGACCTTAGCCCAACTTGATAATCCATGGAGCATCTAGTCCACTAAACAAGTACGGATGATTTACATAATCAACCCATATATTTAATTAGTCATCTTTTGATCACTTAATTAATTCAAAATTAATTCTTAATCAATACTAATTAAATAATACTATTAATATATTAGAACTTATAATATATTAATAAACCTTAAGTGTTATTTCTCTCATTTTAGTCTATCCAAATGCATGATGCCATGCAACCCAAATGGACCATGCTGGGTCGGGTCAAGTACATACCAGATATAGTTATGGACTTAGACACCTTATCCAATAGTATGTTATGTGATATGTGTATGGTATGTGGTAGTAGGGAGACTCACTAAGCTTCGTGCTTACTGTTTTCAGTTCTGGTTTCAGACACTTCCACTAGCAAGGGGAAGGGCTCGGGATGATCGCATGGCACACACCACAGTTTCAGCATGGGATGTTTAGACTGTGATATTTTCTCATATGATTTTGATACAGTATTTTGACATGATATTTTGAGATATACGATTTATGATTTTATTTATGATGATGGATGACTTATGGTTTTATTATAATTGTTTTTAAAAATAAATCTTTGGTCTGTATTTTAGGGATGTTTCAATTCAGCCCAAACTCAATTTACTTCTTAATCCGCTAAGACATTTGATCCCAAAACACAGATCTGACTTCCCTGAGCTGGATAATCACGTAAAGTTGCAAACGTTACGTTAATGCATGACTAAATGAAACTCTTAAGCTTAAGAAGGACTTAATAAGTGACTTAATGCATGCATGAGACCCAATACCCCATAAAGTTGGCACCTTTATGCTTAAAGAGCCCTTAATAAGCTCAGATCTAGAAGCAAGGCTGGTCCAATGTTTTTTACTACCCGGGGCGAGATAAAAAAATTATGCCCTTATATGTGTACCGTACAATAACAAAAACATTTATATAAAAAATATAATAAAAAAATGCAATAATTTTTATAATCAAACAAATAATACAAACAAAACATACAAATTAAAATCACCTAAAATGATGTCTTCGTGCATTTTTTGAAGCAAAAACATCTCTTATTTTACAATAATCAATATTTTGTAAAAAATCACTTTCAATACTTAAAATTACTAATCCATTCAATCTTTCTTGACTCATGGTACTTCGGAGATACGATTTCAAAAGCTTCAATTTTGAAAAACTTCTTTCCGCGGAAGCAACCGTAACTGACACCGTCAACAATATCCTATAAGCAACCAACACATTAGGGAACATATCCATTCTTCTTGCATACTCCATTATTTGAATAGATGTCCAAGGACTTTCACTTTTGTAAGCTTCACCCGTCAACATTTTCTGCAAAATTTGTAACTCAATGAATAAACCGTCTCCATCAATATCATAATCTTCACCATTTTTCAAATTGGACTCAAGATTTAAACAATATTTTTTTAATTCATCATCATCTAAAGAAACTAATTTGGAACCATCAAACAAAAAACCAAATATAGATTCAAAATATTGCATTTGTTCAAATCTACTTTTCAATTGAACAAGAGCCATATCTACAAGAATAATAAAATAATCTCTTTTAAATGCTTCTTGAGAAGATTGATGTTCTCTTTCGGGATTTGGAATTTCATCAAATTGTTTTTTTTCTTTTAGAATTGCGTTTTTGAGTAAATTCGGGTTTAACTTTAACACTATTTGCTATTTCTTTTGCTTCACTAATAGCAAAGTCAAACCCATTTTCCCTATATCCTTCAAAATAAATAATTAATCCCTCTAAATTTTTTACAGCAACATCAATAAGCATTTCTTTGGATTGTAACTTTTTACTTACCAAATTAATTTTGTACAAAATTTCATACCATATAACTAAACTTAAAATAAATTCAAAACTAGAAAATTCACCATTTACTAGTGAATCAACATCTCTACACACTTGTCCATTATCACTTATTATAGATAACTTTTTTAAAGCTTTTCTTATTTGAGAAAATTGTGTTTTTATTTTAACACATTCAATATGACTTTCCCAACGAGTAGCTGATAATGATTTAAGTGTTAGATCATCTATAAACTCAAGTAAGACACTCCATCTTTTTGTTGAATTAGAAAAAACATTATAAATTGTTTGACATGTACCAAAAAAAGTTTTTGCCTTTTGGCAAGAATTTGCCATATCACACAAAACCAAATTTAAACTATGACATCTACAAGGCATATAAAAAGCTCTATTATTTATGTCAAGCAACCGTTTTCGAACACATTAGTGTTTACCTTTCATATTCGCCCCATTATCATACCCTTGACCACGAACATAGTTAATATCCAAATCAAGAGATTTTAGGGCATCTTGTAAAACATTAAAAAGACCTAAACCGGATGTATCTTCTACAACTAAAAACTCTAAAAAAAACTCTTCTACTTTTAACGGAACACTTTCCAAATCTACACATCTTATAATCAAAGTCATTTGTTCTTGGTGACTTGCATCCGGAGTGCAATCAAGAATAACAGAAAAATATTTTGCATTTTTTATTTTTTTTAATAATTGCACTTTTAACCTCGGATGCTAACATTTCAATTAATTCATTTTGAATTTTATGACTAAGATAATGATTATGTGTTTCTTTGTCTTTAATCATTCGAAAATGTTCTTTCATTACCGGATCCCACTCCGCAATCGATTCAATTACACTTAAAAAATTGCCATTTGAGTTTTCATAAATTTTTTCATTTGTACCACGAAAAGCCAAGTTATTTTTTGCTAAACATTTTACAACAGAAATGATTCTACCCATAACTTCTTTCCAATGTTCGGTATCTTTTTTTATCATTTCTTGAATTTCTTTGTCAATTGTTTCATTTTTATTTAACCTAATTCGTGTTTCAGTCCATGTTCTTAAATTAATCATATGGTCAGAACTATTTTCATGTTGTTTTAATGTTTCACTAAGATGCTTCCAATCTTTAATTCCTTCGGTTGCCAAATTACTTTTAGTTCGAATTGTTTTAAAAAGCTTACAACAGAAACAAAAAACCTTATCAAGCTCTTTTGAATACACTAACCATTTTCTATCATAAAAATCACCATTTTTTAATTTACGAATAAAAAAATCACATGAAAAATGTCTACCAAATGAATCTTTTGGAAAAACTGTATTGGCATCAATTTCTCTCTTAGGTCATTTTTCTATTAGTAAATCTTTCATTTTAGAATCTAAATCACCCCATACTCTAGGATCAAAGATATTAAAGTCACTTGGTTTATCTTTATCAACAAAATCATTGTTTTCAAAATCATTAGGAATTTCAACTGAATCATTGGAAGCACTAGGTGAATTATTAATTGGATCATTAGAATTATTTTTATTACCATTTTGATTCGTAACTAAAAATTTATTCAAAGACCCTCTTAATTGATTAGACTCTTCTTGTTCTTTTTTCTTTCGTTTTCTATTTTGGGCACCTGATGGCTGTTTTCGGGGAAGCATATTAAAAACGCAACAAATATAGTTATAAAAGCTAAGCAAAGAAAGATACAACCTGACCAAATTGTATGAAATAAGGCTTTTGCAGTTCTGCTACTTCTAGTCAACAATGTCAAAAATATAGCTCCCGCTTCACATTACATAAATAATAACAAAAGTAGTTTAGACAACAATTATTGAATAATGAACACAAAACAGATTTCAAAATTAAACTCAGCAAATCTTATTGTTGAATTGTGAAACAATGGAGAAATTTGAATTGTATCAGATTCAATTTCTGAAAAACTGAAACTGAAATATAAAATAGAAACTCTTACAGAAGCAATTAACCAAATTTTTTCTAAACCATAAACAAACTTAAATAAACAAAGATTTCAAGTTTTAACTTACCCAAATATAATTTGATGATTTCTAAAACAGCAAAATCAAATATAAACAAAAGACAAATCTGATTACCTGTAATGAAACAGTAATGAAACAGAGACGAAATTAGGTGAACATATTTTTAAATAACCAACAAACAAATCAGATGAATAAGAAATTGAGCAGATTTTAGAAACAAACTTAAAAAAAATATGAACTCTTGGAGAATAAATCAGATATATGCAACATAAATCACTAAATCAGATTTCTAAAACAATCAAAGGAACCTAAATAAACACAAATTTCAAGTTAAAACTTACCAAATATGATTTGATGATTCCTGAAACAACAATATCACGCAGCAATATCACGTACAAATACAAGAGATGGGAAATTTGACTTCCTGTAATGAAATAGATAAGAAATTAGGTCACCCGATTCTAAAATAGACAACTAGAAAACGAAGCAGATGACTAAGAAATCAAACAGATTGAATAAACTAACCCAAATCGCTGCCCTAACTTTTAAAATAACCAAATCGATGATAAATCGGACTAAATCACAGCTTTGCGTTTGAAGACTAAACTGAATCGGAGAATCAGGTATGCAAAAAGAGCAGTGTTCTAAAAGGCGCGCCATGGCACGCCATGGCGTGAGGCGTGGCTTCGCCGTTACGAAAAACTTCATAACGTTGCTATTAGGCGTAACGCGTGGCAAGGCGTGATATGGCGCATTATGGCGTGTTATGGCGCATGTTTTTTCGTTTGAGACACAGTTTTTTTCTCTTCGTTATGTCTTTTCAAATCGGAGATACAAGTATTGTGGTTTTTGTTAACTTTTTGTTATTAGTTATTGATCTAACACTTCTAATAAGTAGTTATATTTAATATAAATTTATATTTATGTGGTAATATAATTTTAAGTTAATACAAAATCGCCGCCTTACATCACGCCTTGAAAAACGCCGTGGCTCGCCATGGCTCGTTAAGCTTGAGGCTTGGCCTTGCCGCCACGCCACGCCTCACGCCATTTAGAACCTTGAAAAAAAGTAAAATCAATTCGATTGGAAGGAAACGAAAGCAAAACCTGAAAACCTGTTCTTCCTTTTTATACAGGAGAGTGGAGATGTATTGATTTCTCCCATCAAACCCGACGCCAACGGGATTCTAGGCATTAGACACGAAACGTTTGGTTTTTCCAGGAGCACTAAACGTTTGCAATTGGCGCGCCTTCTTTCTTTCTTTCTGCCACCGTCCTCTCGCTTTCTTTCTCTCATTGTCATATGCAGATTTTTGGGGTAAGTTTTTCGGCCGATTTTATATATATTATACATATGTAGCTGGACTTCTTTTATGCCCCCAATTATTTGCTGCCCTGGGCCTAAGCCCAATTCGCCCATGTATTGGGTCGGGACTGTCTAGAAGAACAATCCCTTTAAACGTTCTAACCATCAATCAACCCAAAAATGGACCAAAACCATAACTAATCAAGTCATAAGGAGATCTAAGCATTAACATGTCAAGGTTTTGACTTGATACCTCTAGTAGCTTGCAAAGTGATGAATGAATCCGGATCTCTAGGTTCCCCACCAAGGTATGAACCTTCCTCCTTCTTCAATTTCTTCAAAATGAGCAAAATAACACCAAAGTCCCCGCAAGAACTCAAATACACATTAATGAAGGCTAAGGGCCGATTTCTAGGGTTTAGGAGGCATAAAGGCTGGTAAAGAGGCCATCCCTAAAGGCTTAAGGTACTTATATAGGGTACAACACCCTATATTAGGGTTCAATGCTGAAGGGAGTACGCCCCGCGTACCCCTTAGTACGCTTGGGGTACTTAAGGAGAATCCGCGACCTAGTCACTCTATACACCCTGCGTACACCATCATACGCCCCGTGTACCGGCTTTAGAACTAGTATGCCATACGTACACATGTGTACGCCCCGCGTACTGCTTAACCCTCAACCATGAATCTTCCGAAGGTCATAAATTCTTCGTTATAAGTCCGTTTCTAACGATCCTTATATCCAGGAAGAGTTAACGAAGTTATAAACTTCTATCAACTCATACATGCCTTAAAGCTTCCCGAACGAAAATCCAACTTCCTTAAAAGCCCGGATTGATACTTTACCGAAATACCCTTTGACTCCAAAACACAAACCGAACACCCAGATCATCCAATTTACATCACCCACACCAAAATGGGAAATGATTCAGGACATGGCATTACAATACTTGTGGAATTTCACTTAACACTTAAGTGTACATGCAACTTAAATAGGATATATGTCTTTTTGACATCTAATAACTACATACTTATGAAAAACATAAACTAGAACCCTATGAATTGAAATTCATGGTTTATGATACATAACTTTTATTGATTCCAATCAAGTTAATCGAAACCTTCTTGTCTCCTTGGAAGACCTAGCTCCAATAGTATGCGAGCCTCCAATGGTTCACACCTAAAACTCAAGAAACCATATGACTGAAGGCTAGACGGGAGAGGAGGAGGATAATTTCATTATCTACCTTTAGGTATGAGAGAGTCACAAAATTAAGATGCCTAGGGGTCCTATTTATAGGACAACTAACTTGTAGACAAATCCAGATTTGTATAATAGATTTAATCCCAATTTAAATCATTTCCTTATCAGCAATTAGGATGCTTTTGGAAACCCTAAAGAGTCTCCCAAAAATGTCCATGCCATGGAGTATTCTAGAATTGCTTCTTTTGTTCAACTATTAAACAATTAAATTCACCCCTTGCACCTTTAATTAATCCAATTAATCCCGAATTAATTTTAGATTAATTTTGATTAATAATTAGCTAATTCCATATATTTCTAATTAATTTATTATTCATATAATAAATTAATTAACAATTTCTAATTAATATATTAATCATATAATATATTAACAAATCATTTTATCTCTCTCCTTTGATCATTCCAAGCCATTTTCTGGTTATGAGGGCAACACAAAAAGAATTTTACTTTTATTCATCAACATTACACCAATTTAGTTGAAACCTTAGACACTCTAATCCAACAATCAGTTGATGGTAAGTATCTATCTGATGCAAAGTCCTGGTAATAGTAATCAGTTGGTGGTAAGTAGGCATCTGATATTTAAGTTTTGAAAGAATGAAACATAAGTTGGTGGTGATGGGGTTGAGCAAAGGCCATTTAATTGATCACCTATTTAAGAATTTGAATATAAATAGTTCCATTTACAATCTATTGTCTTACATACACAATTGCTTTAACCGATAGAGATTTCACAAGAAAATGGATCATCTATAGCAAAATGAGCAGGTAAATTCTGTAAAAGAAAAATAAATAAAAATAAAAATAAAATAACGGTAATTCATATTATTTGAAATCCCTAAATTATAGAAGTGGTGTAGATGATCATACATGTAACTGGTGAAACAATTATATTGATTAATCGACAAATACATCAATATGAAGTGAGGTGGAACCTTCCTATCAAAATTTAGAACCTACATCAAGACCCTCAAATTTTAACATATATGACTATATATATATATATATATATATATATATATATATATATATATATATATATATATATATATATATATATATATATATATATAAACTTAGATAGAAACAACAAAGGGAATGAAATCAAATGATAGCTACTGAACAATGACGTTGGAGCTGAATGGAAGGCGGAAGCAAACCAACAAAAGATTTGGCCGCAAGAAGGTAGCATAAAGGTTGCAGAAGAGCATCGACCGCTTTCGTTATACCTTCTGTCCACTACATTGTCGCAGCTACTTAAACCGACTGCCTGAACGTACATCGACGTTGTATGGTCTTCTTCTCCATCTCGATTTTTGGAGTTGAAATTAGGGTTCAAAATCCAAATAAAAATCACTATAGATTCTTTTTATTAAAAGAAAAATTAAAATAATTGAATAGAAAGTGTCAAAGAACAAAATATATTTCTTCGTTTAATTGGAAAACAACATGAAGTACAAAACAAACCTTACTTTGGAGAAGTGAGACAGTGATAAAAAATAGAGTAAATTACACGAATGATCCCTATGGTTTAGGGTAATTTGCACGTTTGGTCCCTAACTTATTTTTTTAACTCGGAAGGTCCCTACTGTTTGTTTTTGTTACGCTCTTGGTCCCTGTCTTACATAAAAAGTCTATTTTTCCCTTTATTTTTTTAATTTATTTAAATAAACATACCCCTAATCTCACATTTCTCAGCTTACCTTACCTATCCCATCATTTTTTCCTATTTAAATAATAATCTTTTTAGGTATGACAGGGACCAAGCGCGTAACAAAAACAAACAATAGGGACCAAACACGTAACAAAAACAATCAGTAGGGACCTTCCGAGTTAAAAAAATAAGTTAGGGACCAAACATGTAAATTACCCCAAACCATAGGGACCATTCGTGTAATTTACTCTAAAAAACACAAATGAAATTCTAAGAGAAAGCATCAAAATTTGGTGGAGAATGAGTATTCTAAAAACGGTGAAACCAACGCACCCGATAATCGACTTCCCCTACAAGATATTAGTTGCAACAATGGCACATGTACATCTTTGTGGAAACTATCTATTGGTCAAGAAAACAGGTAGCCACTTAAAACAGAGCCGACAAAGCCGAACTCAAAACCAACCGTCCACAGAAAACCATTTAAGCCAGCAGCTTGAAACTGACTATTGTTCATAAGCCATAGTCTTTTTAATATGTATATAATGATTCATATATATTAATTATTAAATGATTATTTATCAAAAACCTAAATTAACCCTAAAAGTAGGATGTTACACGATCTCATCTAAGCATGATATAATGTAACACACATCCAATTAGAGATTTTTAGTAACCTTTTCAATTATGAAAGTTTGATTTTTAAAATATTTTAGTTGCAACATTTAGCTCCGAAAATTCTATATACAAGTTTAGTTAAGCGAGGTCGTCACAATTAATACAAATAATGACATTAGTAAATTAAATACATCTACAAAGTCCTTTCTTTATTTTTGTTTGATATTTATTTGCGTTCTCATTTTATGTTCATCCATATCACATAGACATACAAATTGGATATGTCGCTGCTTAGGATTTACGAAAAAAATGAGTAGTTAAAACTCCGGTATCGTCTATGGAAGGTGTGTGCTGCTTGGGACGATGGAAGAAGAGGATGTGTCGTAGATGTAGAAATGGTTGTATGAAAGTTTGTTTTTTTTTTTTTTAATTATGATAGAAGAAAATGAATGATTACAACTGTCTCATTTGCATTAACTGATTAAGAGATTCACTTAGCTAAAAGACCAATCGGTGTGGCTCGTGGATGTAACATGACAATGAGGTATGCAGGTAACACCACGCACTCTATTTAGGTGAGGGGTAGTGCAGTGAACCCTCCACATAAGAAAACTATTCAGTGGTTTATTTTATTTTTAAATATTATTAAATCATATATATTAAAAAATATAAAAAATAAATCTAAATTTATGGTTTTAGTTCCTTATAAATAAAGTATAATATATATATATATATATATATATATATATATATATGAATATTAAAAATTGAAAGGATATTATATATATTTGAAATATTATTTATATATATTCGACTGAGAGAGTAAGAGACGATCATTCCCAATCAATTAAAAAAGTGAAGGAAAAATAATAGAGAAATTAAATATCTTTCTATTTTTTTTATTACTCATCATCCTATCATTTTTAGATGATGATAAATATAACGAAATTTTATATGATAAATATCATAATCTTAAATATAGAGGAGTAGAGAAAAATAATAAGATGAAATTTAATTTCTCAAAATAATATGACAATAACGAAATTTTATATGGTAAATGTCATAATCTACTATAATAAATGTAGGTTTTTTTTGCCACATGTCATCTTCTCATTCATTTAGACACATGACATTTTTTAGAATTTTTAAACTTTCTATTTTCCACTTGTTATTTTATTGTATTTTTTCATTTTATTAAATTAAAATTCTACATTTAATATATAAGGTAATATATATAAGGTATTTATTAGAAAGAGTTTATATATGTAATGTACTCAATACATTAAAGCCTCATTAATTTTAATAGTTCAAAAAATTTCTCATTTTTCTTATAAATTCAAAATTTTAAAATTGTTAAAATTTTATATTTATTTTTTTAAAATAAACTCATGTAATACATGAGTCTCACACTTAGTCTTAAATATAGAGGAGTAGAGAAAAACAATAAGATGAAATTTAATTTCTCAAAATAATATGACAAGCCAAACCAAATCTACTCTAATAAATTAGTGTTTTTTTGTCACATGTCACACTCTCATTCAATTTGTCAAATGTTCTTGTGTGGTTATTTTCAATTAATTTCTTTTTTCACATGTCATTTTATGAGTTTTTCTATTTTAATAAATACCACATAATAATTACAATAAACATAGTAATAAATGAATATCAATTTTCATTAATGGACTTACTTTTTTATTTCAAAATTGTCAAATTAAAGCTCATTAGTTTACTTTATTTATTTATTTAAATTTAAAAAATAAAAAAAATCAATTTTAATAATTCATTATTTTTTTTTCTTATAAATTCAAAATTTTTAAATATTTAAACATTTGTATTTATTTTTTTTAATTTATCTATATAATATATAGGTCTACACCTATTACTATACTTACATCTAAAACTATATGATAAGATGAAATGACAAATGATTTTTAATCTTGCCAAATTCCTTAAGAAATATACATAGAAACCAAGAATATTATGAAATGTTGGTGGGACCCATGTGGGAAATTGGTGTCACAACATGCCAAAATGATGAGTTAGCCGTTGAACCGTAACGTTTACACATGCCTCCACCCCTCCACGCTCTCATAAAGCCGATAGTAGAATTAGAAGATCCCCTAAAACCCCTCTTTCACACTCGCACCTGCACGCAACAATGGCGGATGAATTCTCATTCACAGACAGTGATGACGAAAGGGCAGTTGAAGATGTTCTCTCACAAGCAATGGATCACTCTGTTCTAGAACAAATTGCAGCCATCAATTGCTCTTCTTTCTCCACCTCCGATAACCTCCCTTCCCACCTTGAAACCAGATTCCGAAAACTTAAATCCCTTCCTCCCACCACCACCATCACCGCCTCCGCCGCTGCTGGTTCTCGATTTCCTCCCTCTAAGTCTAAATCCCTCGGGCCTCGACCCGGTGACGATTCGAATGTAGAAGAACCAAATCGTGACTTTTGCAGTTATGTTGATTTAAAGCAAATTCCAGATGCGAAGAAGAGTCCGGAATCGTCTCCTTCTACCGAAAATCAAGAAGAACATTCCGACGAAAACATAGATGAGAAAAAAGGTACGAAATCGAATACGAAATCAAACTCCAAGGCGTGTAAAAAGGAGCGTTCGAAATCAAATTCTCGGTCTGATTCATGGAGTCTATCGTCGCCGGAGTCAGAATCAGAAACTCGGTCTCCTCCACGGCGGAGTATTGGTTGTTTATGGTGTTCTCCCAAAAAGGAGAAGAGTGTTCCGAGGAAACAGGGGAAGGAGAACCGACTTTTCTCATCATCATCATCATCGTGGGGGAATGATGCTGAGTTTTTGAAGACGTTTTCGGTAGAAGAACAGAAGAAGATCATGAAAAAGGCAATGAAAGAGGAAGAGAAGATCAACAGAGAAGCTGAGAAGATCGTGAAGTGGGCTAAACAAGCATCTGCAAGAATGATGGATGTTTCTGGTCTTGATGATGAGCTCAGTGACTTTGAAAACACTAGTAAGTAACTTGGTTGTAATCAAAGTCATATACACAGTTTTATACCAAAATTATATAGTTTTATGTTTCGCTTATGTCTTTGATGCTCGAAACCCTATCTCAATGTAGTAACCAATATAAGAGCGATTATTACATATTTTCGATAGCTCGATTCAATAATATACACTAAAGGCTTCTTTAGCGCCTCTGAAGCTCATGATCTCAACCATTGTTGGATAAGTCCATTATGAATGGAATACTTTTATTTCGGTTCAAGAACAATTCTTAGGTCATGTCTAAGGAAATTGGTCTCATCTTATCAAGAAACTTTTGCAGTGATTCTTCTTGGGAGTGTTGTTGTGTTTGAATTACACTAAGATCTGTATTTTACTTTCACATGTACCCAACTATTGTACAACCAACTTTCAACTTTGAGCTATTTAGGTAGGTTAATACTTTACCAATTGTATGATATATAATTCTTGGATCTTTATCGGACACCTTATGTATAACCTAGTCCGTGATAAACCTCATAAGGGCATAAGATCGGGACCAATAAACCTACTTGATTGGAAGCACGAACGAATAGAGCTTCGACAAAGAAATATACCTTCAAGAATAAGGCTGAAGCTAACAATAAAAGAGGAAACACATGTAGTAATCGGATCCCCAGAGACAAACCGATTTTGGAAAAATTAGGGTGTGTTTGGCTGTGGAAAACTGTTTTCATTTTCTAAGAAAATATTTGAAGAAAATAGAGTTGAATTTTTGCTTTCAATTTCCAATGAAAATTTTAGAAAACGCGTTTGGTTGAAATCGGAGGAGTTTTCATTTTCCATCTTAGAAATTTGGAAAACTTTGGAAAACTGTAAAAATCACTATTCTAATTTACATACAATTTGGAAAAACTGAAAATTTTCATTTTCTTGGAAAATTTTGGAAAACTAAATGAACCAAACGTGTTTTCAAAATTTCTATTTTTCTTGGAGAATTTTTCTAGAAATTGGAAATTTTCCACAACCAAACCGCCAAACGCACCCTTAGTAAGCAACCAACGCCAAGATTGCTAGTCGAGGGCCAGTACGTGAAATCACAAAGCCTCGATAAACTCGAAGAAGATCCGATCAGACATTGTACCTTCTATTCTAGGTAAACCCTTTGACTACAAATACAAGAGGTAGGGTTGTGCATGGGTTGGTTTGTGTCGGTTTTGGACCCAAACCCAACCCAACCCATAAATGGTCGGTTTTTGGTTTTTAGAACCCAATAGGATCGGTTTCTGGTCGGTTCGGTTTCTCGGGTTCTGAGGTCGGTTTGGGCGGTTTTTCGGTTTCTTGGGTTCAACCCATATATTTACGGGTTCTAGGTTTAAACCCATGAGTTTTGGGTTTTAACCCATTTTCCATAAATGAAGCAACAAGTTAAATATAATAAAAAACACCAAATTTAAGTTAAATACTTCAAAAAACATGAGTCTTACAACAAATAGTCTATTACAAGTTACAACCAAAACCCGAAATAGTCTATTACAACAAAAAAACAATCTAGTATGGGTCGTTTCTCGGGTTGGATGGGTCGGTTTCTTGGGGCGGTTTGTCGGTTTTAAGTATGAGTCGGTTTCTCGGGTTGGATGGGTTGGTTTCTGGGTAAAAACCGAAACCAAACCCGATTTTTCGCTTTTTAAAAAATTCAAACCATAACCGTCGGTTTTGCTTCGGTTTCGGTTTCGTCGGTTTAGTCGGTTTCTTGTTTGGGTTTGCTCACCCCTAACAAGAGGTATCATATATACAATTATGCATTTCATCCTTGAATGATCCTAGTGATGGAAAAAGCAACCACAACGGTAAATAACAATGCGGAAATAAACTTTGTTTGGTTATAAATTCTCGACTCGAATGAACTTTTGAAGAGGGAACCAAATAGGGTATTTTATATGCGACCAAAACAGCCCAATGAAATTTGTATGACCAATATAATCATCTCAAAACAGTATGTAATCAACCATAAAGAGACATCAGAATTTTAGTGTGGAAACCTCTAAAAAAAAGGAGATTGAAACAATAAGACTACTAGAGTCGCTTCAAATCCACGATCACCAATATCAGAGAAATACAATGTCTTCTCTAGATGTACTAGAGACATACAATAACCATTATATACTCTGAAATAACAACTTCAAATATATGTAATCAAACAACATAAGAGACTAGAAGAAATGTCACCAAGAAAGGTTGTTGTCCAATAACAAACATATGCAATGATGCCTGAGGCTCCGAGATAGATTTGAACAAACCGATTGGACGATATGTTGGTATGAAATATTGTAACACCGTAAATTTTCAAACCAAATTTTCATTTTCAAAAGCACATAAAACTTATATATTATATTTAACAAAAACCACAAGTGTCTCAAAATGTCAACATAAATCCACAAATAAAGTCGAATCCCAGAATCCTCAACATAGTCTCGAACAAGTGTGTACAATCATGTCGGTGCCTTCCCGCGGTCCTGAGAGGTACCTGAAACACATAACACACAACACGGTAAGCACGAAGCTTAGTAAGTTCCCCAAAATACCACATACACAAATAATAAGCCTCTCATGGCTATAACTCGGCATGGACCCTCCGGTCTCATGCGTCTCGGTGTGCATCCTCCGGTCTCACAGCTCGGTTTGGACCCTCCAGTCCAGTATCTTAGTGAAGACCCTCCGGTCCCACTACTCAGTTTGGACCCTCTGGTCCTATCTCAGTAAACACAAAATATAGCGCATATATATATATATATATATATATATATATATATATATATATATATATATATATATATATATATACAGACAAGATGCATAATATCATATAACTCAGGTAAGCACATAGGACCCTCCGATCGCACAAAGATACCACTCATGGTAAGTATAGTGAGAAGACTCACCTCGTAAGTAAGCTAAGAAAATATGTACTCCTCGAACACGAATCACCAAATCTAGCCTCCGCATAAGCACATATGATAATTATCTCTAATTATCATCTCAATCCCAATTCTAATATAACTCTTGGATTGGGAAAAAGACCATTTTACCCCTCCATGGTTTCCGTAAGGCATGATTGGTCAAACCCTAAAGTCAACAGAAGTCAACACTCGAGTCAACTGTCCATGTTGTCCTGACTCGCCGAGTGCATTGATGTGACTCGCCGAGTCCCTATTGTTTCTCAGATCAACATTATGAAAAACCAAACTTAACTCGTCGAGTAGCCTCATCAACTCGCCAAGTTACCCTTGTTCAGACTTATCGGGAAAACCCTAGTCGACTCGTCGAGTTCCTTTATTCAAATCCTCATTCAGACGTTTTAAGGCATATCCGCCACTCCAAACTCTAGATCTAGACTCCTAAGGTTCGAATGTCACGTAAAGCTTCGATCTTTACGTGCATGCATGGCATATTTGCTCCATAATGCCACTACAAGCTCTAACTAAGGTGTTTAAGCACAAGAACTCTTTTATAGATTGATAAAGCTGGGACTTTTGGACTCTATGGACCTCATAAGGTCCAGATCTGATGTCTCAATGCTTAGCAAGCACAAGCCACACAAAATCTCAAGGGAAATATGGAAAAAGCCCCAAAAGTTCCTTATTAACAAGATCCAAACAATATGCTTAGCAAGCACAAGCCACACAAATTCTCAAGGGAAATATGGAAAAAGCCCCAAAAGTTCCTTATTAACAAGATCGAAACAATATGATGAGCAAGGTGATGACTTTTACCATCCAACAGAAGCTCTAAGTGAAAGAACACCGGATCCCACACCCTTTCCTCGTTCTTTGCTTGAATCTCTCTTCTTCTCTTCCAATGGTTCACCAAAACACTCAAAATAAGCTCTCTCACTCTCTCTTAGCTCCATTGGCCGATTAGGGTTTCACACAGGGGAGTTGGATGGCTGGTGCGGCGGAAATGAGGACATAAGGTCCTTTAAATAGGTCCCAACCCCAGAGATTTAAAGTTTCAACTCACAGTGCCAACTCGGCGAGTTGGCTCTTTGACTCGTCGAGTCGGTCATTAAGCCCACATGGCCATTTCGTCCCTACTCGACGAGTTGGTGCCCCAACTCGTCGAGTCACTCAGTAAACTCATAAATAAACATATATATAAATATTATACCTCGAAAACAAGATGTTACAATTCTCCCCCACTAGAATCAGACTTCGCCCTCGAAGTCTTGCTCTAGAAATAACTCTGGGTACTACTCGCGCATCTCGGCACCTCTTTGTTCCTCAAAACCTTTACCTTCCAAATGTATTCTAAGGGTACCACCGTCGTCTCATCGCCCATACACTTCCTCAACTGTGACTCCTTTAAGGGTACCACCGTCTTCTCATCGGCCACACATTTCCTCAACTGTGACACGTGGAAGGTGTTATGAATCTGACTCAACTCTATCGCTCCAACCGGTAAGCTACCTTACCCACTCTGGCGATCACTCTGAAAGGACCAATGTATCGGGGCCCCAGCTTGCCCCGTTTCCCTAATCGGATCACCCCTTTCCACGGGGAAACCTTCAGAAGGACATAATCTCCAACCTGGAACTCTAACTCGGATCGTCGCCGATCTGCGTAACTCTTCTGGCGACTCTTGGTTGTTAGTAACCTCTGCCTGACCTGCTAAATCTGCTCGGTCGTCTTCAACACTATCTTAGTGTCACCCATCACTCGCTGCCCTACCTCTCCCCAACATATGGGACTCCAACACCTCCTCCAATATAAGAGCTCGAAGGGAGGCATTCCAATACTGGAATGTTGGCTGTTGTTGTAAGAAAACTCGGCTAAGGGTAAATAGGTGTCGCAACTTCCTTCGAAGTCCATAACACATGCACGCAAAATGTCCTCGAGCGTCTGAATCGTCTGCTCACTTTTCCCGTCAGTCTACGGGTGGTGTGCGGTACTGAAATGAAACCGGGTACCTAACTCCTCATTAAACTTCTTCCAGAAATCTCTTCCACTCTCTTCGCAGAAGAGCTCTCACTGATGGCGAGGAAGTGAGCACTCTTCGTCAACTGGTCCACAATCACCCATATCGCGTCAACCCCACGTGCAGTCCTAGGTAGCTTGGTGATAAAAATCCATAGAAATATGTTCCCACTACCACTGGGGAATCTCTAGAGGCTGCAACGGGCCATGTGGACGCCGGTGCTCCGCCCTAACCCAGCGGCTGGTTAAACACCTCTCAACTACCCATGCCACGTCTCTCTTTCATACAGGGCCACTAGTAATCTCTCTACAGGTCCAAATACATCTTAGTGGCCCCTGGTGGATCAAGAATATCCATCGATGTGCCTCCTCCATCAGTATACGTCGAGCTCCACCCGTATAGGGCACCCATATCCGCTCCCGGAAGGTCATAAGCCCACGACTATCCATCTCAAACTCGGAAACCTGTCCAATCACCCGCTCCCTCTTTCGGTTCTCCGATCTCACGACCTCCACCTGGGCCTCTCGAATAGTATCTAAGATTGGATTCATCATTGTCATCCGCATACACACATCTCAGATTGGAGCACTCTCTGCTCTGCGGCTCAGGGCGTCGGCTACCACATTAGCCTTGTCCGGATGATATAAGTGATGAGTTTAGTACAAACAATCCTATGTGTGCATGCAACCCTAGAATTGGATCTATGTTTTCACTATTAGTTATACAACATTATGAACATATAAAGGAACCCTAGTATGCCCTAGTATTTTCGAAATTCATATAGTAGATTAGATTACATACCTTTTGTTGTTATATTGCAATACCAACTCAAATCTTCAAACCCTAAGTCTTGAAAGCAAGTACCATAAGTGTAGTACCTCTAATGGCTCACAAACACCAAGAGCAAATGGAGAGACAAGAGAGAGAGAGAGAAGAGGTATGAAATTCGTCCCATAGGAACCCTAGACAAGGCATGGACGAATTCTTATGGCCTTAGGGGTCTTTATATAGGTGTAGAGATTAGGGTTTCAGTCCTTATCCTTATCTAGTTGCTTGCCCACCAAGTAACCATAAGATAAGCCTTGAAAACCCTTATCCTTATCCTTTGGACGATTTCAAGGATATCTTATCCCTTGAATTCGTCCAACCCATATCAAGGATAATCATTACCCTATTTTGTAACTATCATATAATTACAATTCAGCCCCTCTAGTTTAATTAATTACATTTGATCTAGGGATGTCAACGGGGGCAAACGGGACGGGGAGTTCCTTCCCCGCCCCCGCCCCCGAAATTTCCTGGTTCCCCCGTCCCCGCCCCCACCCCTGAAATGTTCAGCCTTCCTACCCCCGCCCCCGATTGATTTTGAGCTGCCTTTTTTTTTTGCTAAAAGAAGTTATTATCTAGGCTAAAAGAAACTATTTTTTAGGTAACAAATAATTATTTATAACAGAATTTGACATGTTAAAAATAAAAAACTTATGGCATCTTAAAAACATTATACTAACAACTTAAAAACATATTTTTTGATGAATTTTAGAAGATCAAAATCATGTTATTGTTTATTATATTTATATAATTAATATATGTAAATATATGTGTAATTTAATAACAGGGTCTCCATGGGGGTTTCGGGACGGGATTACCTACCCCCGCCCCCGCCCCCGAAATTAAAACGGGGGTTAACCTTGCCCCCGCCCCCGTCCCCGCCCCCGATTTTTTTAAAAAAACTCCTCCAAACGGGACGGGGCCCCACGGATTTTTTGACATCCCTAATTTGATCACTAAATTAATTATTGACCAATATTAATTAAACAAATATGATTTCTCCTTTAATATATTATTCTTATAACATATTAATAAATCATGATAACCTCTTTCTCTATTATTTCTCCAGTCAAGTTGCTTTGGTGAAGGCAACCCAAAAGGACCATGCACAATCGGGTCAAGTACTTACCAAATATGGTTACGGGCTTAGACACTAATCAAACAATAAGATCTTGCAGTCATAGCCTTTCACTACATCTAACCACCTCCTTTGTCTCATATTCAGGTTGGGCTGCTCCATGAGGTACTTCAAGCTCTTGTGGTCCGTATATATGGTACACCGGACCCCATACATATAGTGACGCCAGATCTTGAAGGCGAACACCACCGCCCTTAACTCTAAATTATGGGTGGGATACCTCGTCTCATGAGGCTTCAACTGCCTCAATGCATATGCAATCACGTGTCCCCTCTGCATAAACACCACTCCCATCCCTGATATAGAGGCGTCACAGTAAACTACAAAATCCTCCACTCCCTCGGGAATGCTAGTTCATGCAAGCTTGGGCTGTTGACAAGTTTAAATTGTAAGGTTGAGAGATGGATTGCGAATCCATCAATTTTTGGTGGATTGGAAGAGCGCAGTTGAATACAAGTGGGGGAGAATCGTTGGTCTAAAGGTTGCATAAAGGTGAATATTTAGTTTTCATTTCTTATCAGTAGTGACGCATGGTGGGTATTTGGATGGATCCAGGTTGAGGGTTGTGTTAGAGCCTCCCACGGGGTAGCCATATAATTCACTAGATTGATAGCCAGTTTGCAGAAGTGTTGTAAGTCTGCGTTAGGATCATATCATTCACTAGTATGAGGCAAGCCATTGTTCGAGTGGTAAGTTGGACTGAGTAAATATCAACGCATGTCTGGGTCGAGGCAGATAATATTGATGGAGGACCGCTCCTTGAGTAGTATGAGGATTGATGGGTCTGAGGCAATGAGGGGCATGTTTGATTGTGTAGGGTGTGTGAGATATGGTATGATGAACTTGAGCAAGGTATCGAGTTGCGCTTAGAGTGAGATGACTTTGGGGTCATTGGTTGGCATCCATGTGGTGGTTAGGCTTGAGTAGCCCTTATTAGTTGGACTCTTAGTTAGATTTGTGTGGAAGGACTAGGTGTGAGTTTGTTAGCCTCTGCAGTGGGTGGAGGATTTTATTTTTCAGTTCAGTGAAAGGTCACCCTAGAATCAGAGGATTTCAGAATAGAATGCAAGTGTAAATCTTTGGATTTCGGGATGGGAGTTATGTCCCGGGTTGACGCAAGGGGGTTGAGACTTGTGTTGGGAGTCACCCTTGATCTCAATTAAAGGGTCCAATAATGATGAATGGTTGGTTGCGTTAACTTAGGTTGGATTAGGAGGGCTGTTGGCGCCTTTATGGAAGGAGACCGAGGATAGGTATTGCCAGATAGACACTCGTTCAGGAGTCGTGTGGTGTGACTGTGTGAGGCTATCAGCCTCAGTAACCAGTTGGAATTTTGGTATATCGGCTATTTGGTAGGTAAGTACGAGACCGGGGAGGTCTCACTTGCATCAGAATTATAAATATTGGACAACAAGATGAGCATGAGATGGTACTAGTGTTGGGGACTCATACACGAAGTCATATGGTTATTGAGCAAAGGGTTTTTGGCGGCAATGAAATTATGGGTCAACAAGATAATCCAGGTTTGGAAGGGTTTATGCTCAGTTTAGATTGCGAAGTGGAGTCGAATTGGCAGTGATTCATAATTGTCTGTCTGTCAGGGAGTCAAACAAGGTCTTAGGATTTTGGATTTTGGGCATAGTAGTGATGATTATTCTTTAGTGGTTAACGCTCGTAGGGTAAGGATATATTCATCGCCATGATTTGAGAACCCTGCTAAGGTTAGGTTCGGTGATAGTCTTAGAAGACCTTTGTATGTATCGGCCGACTCCTCATTTCGTATCAAGGTTGTGAGAGTATCGCCCAGGATGTCTGGCATTTCTGGAAGGTAGTAAGGAGTGATTTCGAGGATGAAATATAATTTAAGTGGGGGAGAGTTGTAACACTCGTTTTTACAGGATGAATCGAATTAGGGTTTCGAGGAGTCAAAAGGTTGGATTTTGGAAGAAAAGAAGCTTGATGACGTGAGATTGGAGGCTCACGACATGAAATGGGTTGCATGAAAACTTTTGTTCAGGACCGATCTCATGACGCGATACATGGAGCTTACGATGTGAGAGCTGATGCAGCCCAATCTCATGATCATTTTAGGGTTTCCTTCATATTTAAGCATCTTGTAATGTCCGAGTTGTCAGATATTTTCTTTTGCCGCATTTGGGACTTATGCTCTGATAGTACTTTTCTATGTCTTGTTTTGTTAAGATACTATAATCATCGTATGTTCACATTGCTTTTGAAACTGATGATGTTTTGGAATATGGATTTAGTAACTTTAAAAATGAAAATTTTGGGTCGTATTTTTGGGATGTTACAAGTTGGTATTAGAGCCTTGGTTTGAGGGATTTGGACACACTTTCGGGTGTGTCTAAACTCAAATCAAGGGTTTGATATGTTTTTATAAGAAAACGATTTTTTTACTAATGGTTTAACAAAGGACAAGGAGTGTGATGTATGCAATCGGTCGAGCTCAAGTAAGTTTTCCCCAAGATACCCAGACATGTTATCTGTTATGATTTGGTTTATGAATATGTGAATTGCATGCTAGTTAGGGCTAGGGATCCACTCAATTTCTACATGATAGAATGCTAGGATAGATGCCTTAAATGCCTACTGTATGAGCTTGAGCTTGTAGACTTGCATAATAGTGCTGATCCTTCAGTGATAGGATGACCTGATTAGGGTATGTTTGTTTCCTGTTACCCGAAGCCCGAATGCTGCTTGCTTTGTGCTTCTAGGAGTTCTAACTAACTTTAGTTAACTAGTGGGCGAATACGCTAAGTTACATGTTATGCGAACCAAATAATTTTAGAAGGTTAGGTTTGCATCTACTGCACAACTCTTATTTGAGTCCAACCGTTGTAGAGTAAGACCTCTCATTCAAAGAATTATCTGGTTTTAGTAATATGTAACATTATTCGTGAACTAGTTAGAGGGAGTTCGTGGAAGCCCTTTCGACAGTTGAGGGCAGTAAGTGGTGAGAGTTGTGTCCTAGAGAATGTTTAGGAAGATACTACTGCCATGAGCCTTATCTGATTAAAATTGTATGATTAGATAGAAAGTGACCTGGAAGATTCAAAGCAATCCTCGAGGAAAGTACAAATAGATGTGGAAGGTAGTATGAGCCCGTATTACTGAAAGCAGATAATCCGTACTCAATTCGGGGAGAGCTGGGAGGAAACCAGGGGGCTTGTAGGATGTGAAATTTCACAATTTGTATGCATGATCCTGATGGTTGTATGGTTTGTTTTAAAATTGTCTTCCATTTCAACATCTATGTACATGAAATCCAACTGTTCCTCATCTAGTTCACCATCAACGAAACAACTGCCTGGTATGTCAACGTTTGGCTTCATTAGGAACAAAGCTTCTACAAATGTGGATCAAAGATCAATTTCTTGTTTTTCAATAGTAAAAACCTTCCATCTCAGTTAAATTATAGATGGATAAAGAAGACTCACTTAAAAAACTCTAACTAAAGGCGTGATTCGTAACTTATGAGCCCGATCAGCCAAGGTAATTGGTTACGTAAGAGGTTACCACATATTAGAGACAATACACAAATGTTTGCCAATACATTTGGCTTAATCGTTAAAAATAAACCAAACGTGTTTTTTTGTTAATAAAATCAAAGTCTAAGGATTTTTACGAAAGATTTCATTTTAATTACAAAGTATATAGAGGGGGTACACTTTAGCTCCCCAAGTCCCATTTCCCAACCCTAAAAACCGAACTTCGAATATATTAGGATTTAGGGCGAAGTCGTCTTCGCCGACTGGAACAGCCGACGTATTCCGTGTTTGTAACGTTTTTCTTATTCCTATATAATATCCCCCTCTATTCACTGTTCTCCTCTCCTCTCTCTCTCTCTCGGAAAAATGGAAAAAATGGAAGGTTTGGAAAAAATGGAAGGGTTGTCATGCAACGCCTGCAACAAAAAATTCGATAATGAAAACGATCAGAAGCCCCATTACAAGTCCGAATGGCACCGTTACAATCTCAAACGGAAGGTAGCGATTCCTCTTTTCTCTTTTCTTCACGGATAAAACTTATTTTATCTGAGATCAGTTCTTGAGTCGTTCACCTTCACAACTAATTGTGTTTATTTGATGTGTGTTATTTCTTCTCTTTTGTTTAACCTAATACTTACTTTACTAGTTGTGCAAAAGTTGAAATTTATCGTGAGCGTTGTAAAAATTGGTTGATTGAATCGCAAAATGAAGTTATCGAATTATCTATTTCTTCTCTTTTCCAGGATTGCTCATATCTGAGCTTATTTTTTGCATCATTTCAATTGAAATTGTTAGCTAATGCCTGCTCTGGAAATTGCTGTTAATTACTGAATAGATTTGGTAGGTTTACTTTGGGGGTCGTATGTTCAACTTCGAGTCTTCCCCATGGTCATGTTGTATGAACAAATATTGGCTACGGATCAACAAGTAGACCTCCAGGTTTTCTTAAAGAAAGAATTCAGCTACATCAAATTGTTATATCATTGTGTACCAAAGTTGCATATTAGTGAATCTTCAGTTGTATTAACCAATAGATATGCTTAAAATTCTACAAAAGGATTTCAATTCTACTTAAACAAATGCAGAGACCAACACATATTCCCTTCAAAATAAAGTTTTATACTTCATACTGAAGTATGAAAACCAACAATTAAAAGGACCATGAAAAATATAACTAAGATTCTAAGAAAAAGATTTCAGTTCCTTGGATATCAACAATTTACACGTTTTAATTATACAATCCATTAATGTTCTTGTTACACTTGTCATAATTTATTTGAAAAATCAGCTTGCAGGAGTTCCAGGAGTAACAGAAGCTCTCTTCTTAGCCAGACAGTCCACACTTGCTGAAGAGAAGAACAAGCTAAACGGGCCCGCTATGATGTACAGCTGTCGCCTATGTGGCAAAGGGTATAGAAGCGCCAAAGCTCATGCTCAACATCTTAACTCTCGGGCCCACATAACACGCGCTTCCGAAGATGGTCAAGAAGAGGAAAATAATGCAATAATAAAACCACTTCCACCCCGCATTGTAAAGAAACCTCTTAAACAGCAAGAGGAATCAGGTGAAGAAAGTGAAGATAGTGAATGGGAGGAAGTTACTGAGAAAGATGACATGGTTGGTGACATGGCATCACCTTCTACACATATGGAAGTCAATGATGAGGATGATAGTGATGATGACATGGATGAGGATGAAGATGAGGTGGATCCAACATGTTGCTTTATGTGTGACAAAGAGCATAAAACAATTGAAAGCTGTATGGTTCATCTGCACAAGCATCATGGGTTTTTTGTACCTGATATCGAGTATCTGAAAGATCCAAGTGGCCTTCTCACGTATCTTGGATTGAAGGTGAAGCGTGATTTCATATGTTTGTATTGCAACAGCAACTGCCAACCATTCAGTAGTTTGGAAGCAGTTAGGAAACATATGGTGGCAAAAAGTCATTGCAAAGTACACTATGGTGATGATGATGAAGAAGAAGAAGCTGAGCTAGAAGAGTTCTATGATTACACCAGCAGGTTTAAATTAGTGAACTTTTAACTCAATTTTTAACTTTCTAATCATATTTAAGCTAATAGTTCTTCTATTTTTCTATGTTATTAGTTACGTGGATGCAGATGGGAAGCAATTGGTTACAGCAGATGGGACAAGTGAGGGGATAGAACTTGGGAGTGGTGGGTCCGAGCTTATAATAAAAACAGTAAATGAAAATAAAGTATCAACAAAAGCAATTGGTTCAAGGGAATATTTGCGTTATTATCGCCAAAAACCACGCCCATCTCCAGATGGTGTTCCCATTACTGCTGTATTGGCTGCAAGGTTAGAACACACTTTCAATGATAAGGATGAGATAAGGGCATTCATGTCTTTTTGGGTGGAACAAAAAATTGCAATTTTTCTCTTGGTACAAACACAGTACAAGCGTGGGACAAAAAGTTGTAGTTTTTGTCCCATTACCAAAAATAGTACCAGACCGTCTGTCCTGTCCTGTGGGGATAGAACAGTCGGTCTTGTACAAACACAGTGGGACAAATTTTGTGTTGCAATTTTTGTCCCATTACCAAAAGACAGGACAAGACTATCAGTCTTGTCCTGTCTTGTTGTCTTGTTCACACAGGACTGGTTTTGTTGTAATCTTGGAAGAAATGTGAAAATGTGCAGGTATAGGAGCATGGGGTTGTCGACTGTGCAATCAAAAGAGAACATGGTGAGGATGAAGGTGATGAAGCAGATGAACAGATCAGGGGTCGATTTTATGCGTTCCAAGATGGGCATGAAAAGCAATGTCATCCGGAACCTTCCAAACAATGTTACATATTAAGTCCTCCATCTCCATGTACTAACAGTACTTGTTGTCTTTTTGTCATATCCATATACTATTCTTATGAGTACCCATGGAGTGGAGTTTCTGCTATATACTACTGCATACACATTAGGCAAAAACGGTTTCGGTTTCTTTTTTTTCTGTTTTGAACTATATGTCGTTTATATTGTTGATGTTCATTTGAAGTTTTATGGAGTTTGTTATCTGGTTTGGCTGTTCATGATGAAAGTTTTTGCAACCATAAGATATAACATCTGTGTTATAAGGATATAACATAATGCAGCTGATTGAAGATATATGGAATGATTTTAACAGGGTCAACAGAAATTTGACACAATCTCTTACCTATATTCATCTCATGTATATCAACAAGACTATCACAATAGGCTTAAACTCATTTGTGATTCCCATGACAATGAATGGTTATGGACAAGTTAGACTAATCCTTGTTGCTCTTGGATTCATAATCATGCTAACAAAACAAATATGAAATGGCATTTAGGTTCTCACATGTTTAAAGTGTTCAATGCAACAACTAAATGTACTTTTTCCAATATGTTAGAAATCTCATCCTTGTACTCCTCCCTTCACATAAAGCCTTGTACAACTTGGCAAAGGTTTAATTTATTGAGTATTAATGTGATCATTAATGAGGGCTTGACATGTCTTAATATTGGCATTGTCGATGATCCAACTAGTGAGATGGTGTTTCCTCATAATATGATTGGATTTTTGGTGTGGCATTGGGTTTCTTTTCCTTACCAAAGTTAACCACAATAAACATCAACTGGATTGTAGATACCGATGACTCCCAGTTTCACATATAACTTTTCATCTAGACAACTTATTTAGTTGCATCATACGTTGCTATAAAAAAACATATCTTTAGGGCATCTTTCGTTACACAAAAAAACATATCTTTAGGGCATCTTTCGTTACACGTAATGAAATCAACAAAGTAATGAAATAAACTATTACCATTCTATCTTCAAGTTTGGTTACCCTGTCGGAATGAAATGAGTCAACAACTCATGTTATTTGGTCGATATGAAAATACATATTAATAAGATTCTCTCATGGATGTCTCATTCCTTTCCATTGGGCTAACCCAACACCATTTTTCTTAATCAATGGCATATGTACATTTGATGTTTTCCATTCCTTTATCCATTGATGCGTATCAAAAAGTACATTATTTTTTCTAAGTAGCTAAGTATTTTTTATATTGGCCATCCATCATGCTTTCACTAGCATTTCCATGGTATCATGCTCATGGCATATGTTTAATCTTGCATGGTACATAATATGTCATACATGATGAATCTAATACTTGAGGCATTTGCCTCCTCATTCATTTGCTATTGTTCAACTTTTGAAATTGGGCAATGAGTCTTCGGTCGTGTTTGTTTTTTGTTTGCATTTCTTTTTGAGTTATTTTGTCTATGTCGTGCAGATCATGCGCATACATTAACATTTACACAGACTAATTGTTTTTTGGTAGACCGCGGACATAAAAGTGTTTGCACATCCTCTTTTTGGCACATATGTGCAATGGAGTCTTTTAACATCTTCAGACATATTTTAGTCTAAAAAACATCATTCTCATTTTAGTTATTTTATTTTCACATCAATGACGATTATATATGCATTCACTTGCATTATGTTGTGCACCTAAAATCAAATTACTTATCTTAAAGAATCAACACCGATTAAAATGGTTAACAATTTTTTTGTTAGAATGTCTCTTTTTTATATGTAGTATTTTTCCATTTTAACTATAATAAAATATAATAAATATCAAATATATCCGTTAATTCATGCAATTTTACTTTTATATTTTATATTAAAATACACTGGTTAAAAAATGACATAATTATCATATTGTCATTAAAATACAAATTTAGGCACACATTAATCATAATATAATGCTAAAATAAAGAAATCAAATGAAATTAAGTGGTCCATTAGACCATTAATCCATCCACCATTAGACCATCCATTTGTTCGACACATCATATTCATCTAAGTGGTCCATTCAATATGTTCATCCATATAGCTAATCTACTAATCTAATTTATCCATCAAGATATGTCAAAATGATCCACCCATCTAATCCATGTGTATCGTACATTTTTATCAATCTTCCATCCATTTTATCCATTAATTCGATCGACAAAGTTGGTATATCCATTTGATTCATCTAACTGATCCATCCTATTGATTTGTCTAGTTAGTTCAGCAAACTGATCTACGCATCATATGTAACAATTTCATCTATATAATCGGTCCATCAATTCGATCAATCCATGCATCCATCATATATAACCTTTTATCCATCCATCCATCCCAACATAACTCGTGCATCAAATCTACCCATCCATCTACCATATTTATTTTCTAATGCATCCATTAAGCTCATCCATCTCATTGAATTAATTCATCTCATCCATCCAATTGCTTCATCGCTTTGATCCATCCATCTAGTAGATATATTATATATGTCCATCTTATCTGTCTATTTGATCGGTCCATCCATTTATTCCATCCATATGATATATATATCCATCAAATCATCCAAATGATCATATGATTTATCCATCCATCCAATACATCTGCCTATACTTCCAATCATCCATCTATCTATTCCTATATTTACCCTATATCCCCATCCACCCCTTAAAATCAATATGATTAATTGGGTTTATCTATATGATCCATTCATCCGCTTAATCCTTACATCTATCTAATAGGAATATCCGTTTATCTAATTGATCTATCCATCCATCAAGTCCATCCACATATTCATTACTTTGTTCATCCGATTGATATATCTGATCCCTTCCTTCATCATAACACTCTTCCTATCCTATTCATTTGATCTACTTAATTATTCCTTTCATTCCATAACGTGAACTTATCGTACAACCTTTTGATAAATCCCTTGATTTATTCATGTGAACTATCCATTCTATTACATTTCTGATCCATCTAATTGATATATTCATATGATCTATCCATCTATTCACCTGTCCATATATTCATCTATCCAATATATTTATTCATCGATGTAATCCATCTCATTGCATCCATCCATATGACTTACAAAACCAATCCATGTAATCCATCTACCCTATTATCTAATTAATCCCTCAATTTGTTTAATCTATCTTTATTTACTCATTTGATCAATTTACATGCGCCACCAAATCTATCTTTGATCCATTTAATTGGTCTATTCAATCATTCTAACCACTATCAAATGTATCATTTAATCCATCCATCCAATCGATCCATCTTGTCCAATTTTTTGATGCATTTATTCATCGTATCCATACATCCATCTATTTGATTTGTCTTATCAATGTATATATCCATTAATCTCTAACGCTAGTTAAGACCATGAAAAGGAGGTTGTATACCTTACAAATAAGAGTGATAACATATGCATTTCATCGTCTCAAGATCCAAGAAAAATTCTCACAACTCATAAAAGTGTGTGAAGTAGTGTTTGGTTGTAAAATACAAATACACTAATACTTGTTTACTCTAGTAAATTACCATTGGATGCCTTGTAGTTGATTATGGGACCAAATATATGGCATATATTTACAAATTTCCTAATGTAGTTAAGCCTTTTTGTTCATTAAGCTTTTTTGGATTCGCTCACATTTGAAGTATCGGACTTGGTCATTCATAGTTATATTGCACTTTGCGTTTAATGTTTTGGTAATCTATAATTTCAATGGTATTGTTTAGTTAATTGTCTATTTTTTAAAAATCATGAGCTCACTTAGCATAAGCTAATGTGGATGTATTATAAGTTCTAGGCGATAAAGAGCCTCAAATGTGGCATAAAAGATTTCTAGAATTTTTTTTTTATATATTCACACATTTTAGTAGATAGCTACTTTTAATGTATAGTTGTAGTTGTTTCGAAGGATAGTAACATCTTGAGATAAGTTAATTAGATTGAGGTGATAGTCTAGTTTAGTTATTGGTTGCTAGTATGTATTTCATTACACATTGTAATAAATACTCCATCTATCTTGATGTTGATTAGTTTTTATGGTAAAGGTCCAACACTCATTATGTAGTTGCCATTTTCATGATTTTAGGTAGGGGTGAGCAGTGGAAGTGTGTATATGTCTTCAAAATCATAACCGCATGGGAACTGTCAAATCGTTATAAGTGGTTCCGTTTCTGGTTCTTAATTATTGAAAACGATAAAAAGTGGTTCCGGAATTGGTTCTTGGTTTTTGAAACCGTTACCCGCTAGATACCCTAGGACCTATATTTGTGATTACTTTTGGACATCTCGTGTATTGCAAAGTACATAACATTTTGAACATACTCATCATTTTCATTTAACTATATTACCAGGAGTTATATATAGCAATGCTTATCTAATAAATAATGTTGTAAAAGTCGCTAGACGGTACTAAGTCGTTGACTTGCGACTAATGACTAGTCGGAAACCCTAAATTATAAATTCGTTAAATGTAAAAGCTGAATACGACTTATATCATAATAAAGTTGTTAAATACCATCATATCACAACAAAATAGGTTAATATGATTAATACAATACTAATAATTTTTCAAAAAGTTTTTATTGAGTCGGCTTCTATAGCTTCACTCATTGTCTAGACATCGCTAAGCGTCTTGAGTTGGTTGCATACCGCCTACTCGCCTAGGGACTAATCATAAATTAATCTTGGAGCAATAAGATTTTTACAACATTGTAATAACTATCCAATGCTAAATTTGTGACTCATATAAGCCAAATCTCCCATTCACGGGTTAAATTATTAAAAGTGGTGAATGCTTATTAAATTAAATAATATATACATTGCTAAGTTTGTGACGCAGCATTAGGATAGTTTAACAATAGGGGCTTACGAATTTATAAATAATAATAAAAAAAATCCGATGATAAATTTAGCATAGTTGTGTCACAATTCAGAAGAACTTGTGACTTTTCATGCCTATATTGGAAGCTTGACAGTTTTAGCGGCTAAGTCCTCAAATGGTAAGATTGTAGTTTATGCTGTTAACTGTGGATCCATTTCATATCTATATATGGCTAAAAGGGTAGGGTATGTCTCGTGTATCTCATATCGATTAAGGCCTTGAGGGAATAAGTGAATTAAAAGATGAAAGCATATAATAGAAGATTATCAAATAGACGGGATGGAGCTTGTTAATAATTCTAGGCCCGAAAAGAATATTTTAGTTATGATTTCTTTTTAGTTAGTTCATTTGTTTTCTAAAAGTTTGTTCTTGGTATTGAACCACCGGTTTTGGTTCTAGGAATGGTTCTAAAAGTTTAAGAACCATTGTAACTGGTTGCGGTTCTCGTGTTGCATAGCCAAAGATATATATTATTGTGCAATGATTGAATTTGTTAAATTAATTCAAAAAGTTGGATAAAGGGTGAGAAAAACACAAAATAATGGTCCTTGACTCCAAGGTGTTGCATAGCCAAAGATATATATATATATATATATATATATATATATATATATATATATATATATATATATATATATATATATATATATATATATATATATATATTATTGTGCAATGAGCTTTAAAAAAGATAGATGGACAAATGAAAATCATCGACTGAAAAGATGTCTAAAGTAAAGAAATATGTATTATTCATACTTTTGATAAGAGAGACATTCAAGAATTCTTATATAATGTGTCAAGTTCAAATTTGAACATCACCTTTAATTCCTTATTGTGCAAATATTACAATAACCTTCCCATATTGACCAGATGACCAATTAGTGTGTGACACCTAGGGGTAGCATTTACCTTTTCTAATATACAAAAACTAACATGATAGGGCTAACGAAAAGCCAATGAAAGTAAAGTAAAGTGATGTTGAAACGAAGAGACTAGTAATTATCCGACCAAAGTTGGTACCAAGGACGTGAAGGGAATGCAAAAGTGACACAGCCAAAGGTAAGATTTGCAATCTAATGATAGTATGGTGGTGGATAATAGATTGAGATAATGAACGATATTTAGATTTGATATCTACATCAAAGTGGTATGGTTGATGACATTTATTTAACCATTTTGAAAACGTTTGGAAATTTATAAGCAATTGTAAGTTGGTAATTTCTTTTCGTCCCATATTAATTTGTAAGAAGAAATTTTTGTGCGTTTTATAAGACTTATGTTGCCTTAAGTCTTCAAAGACTACATTGGAGGTAAGAGGATGAAAGCTTTTCAACTTGGGTGCACAACGCATGGTTTATTGGGAGTCGATGAGTTTTTGTTTTTAACTAAGTTTATGTCATACTAAGCTTGGACCGACCAATGATGGTTGATGGTTGACTACATGTTTTTCGAATTCGAACTGAGAACCTGTCCACCATAAGTAGGACCCACTCATTCCCATTTATTGACTACCGCCACCAAAACCTCTCTCTCTTTCTCTCTTGAGTTTTTGTTTTTAGCCGAGTTCAGGTCAGACCAAGCTTGGACCGACCGTCGATGGTTGACTACAGGTTTCTCAAATTCGCATTGAGAACCTGTCCACCATAAATAGGACCCAATCATTCCCATTTATTGATTACCACCACCAAAACCTACCACACACACATACTCACTCACTCTCTCTCTCTCTCTCTCTCTCTCTCTCTCTCTCTCTCTCTCTTCCTTTATGATACAACTTTCTCTTGATTTTAGAGTACTTGTTTTTGTGTTTATCGGTTCTTACATTGTTGTAGGAACGAATAATAACTACATTAAATCTCAGGGTTCTACCTTGCAATTTATGCCCATTGGAGTAAGTAAAAACATTTAAAGACATGAATCATTATATGTAGTTACTAGTCAAGATCAATAAGTTTTTATCCATGTTGGTTTTAATTTTTGTCTCGTCTTTTTAGTTCTTCCGACAACATTACAATCTTCTCTTATCTTTCTTACAGTTAGATCTAATCGCAGAAAACTGAGTTTTGCACGAAACTTGATAAACAATTAAAAAGTAATACAAATTGAATTTATTATTTGCGACGAGTCGATATATAATTCTAAATATTAATTGTTTGTCGATTCGTTTGATGTGGGTTTTACTAAAAATTTGAAATTAGTTTACAATATTAATCACCCGATTGTTTGTCTATCAAGTTCGAGATTAAAAGAAAAGTTTATTGCTTTAACTATAATTATGTTGATCATATATAGATTCATAGGATACTTAATTTTAGATGATATTAGTCCCTCAGATTTTTTGAAAATGCCTAAAACAACATTATATATTTCCATCACACTATGATTAATTAACATGTTATTAAGATGAGCTTAACTACACCTCACTTGGTATCTCATCCATCTTTTCCTTCGATTTCCCAAACACGAAATCAAGATTATAAAGCATAGGTACCATGGTGATCGAACACACAAAAACAAGCACAGGGCCAAAAATCCAAAGCATGAGCGGAAGTGCTGAATAGAAGATCCTGTTCCCCATGGCATTAAGTGTGAAACCCTTCTCTAAAAGCTCTGAAACATACTCACAAGTCACTGTTGATTCAGGTGGGCAGTTGATCAAGAAGTTAACCTGGTTAATGAACCTGATTGATAAGGAGTGGCACATGAAAGATGCAAGGAAGACGAGCAAGAGTGTCACATATTTCAATGCTACCATAAATTCACCATGAGCCCCATAAAGAGCGTCACTGATTGGTTTTTTAACGCTATATGTGCTGCTAATAACTGCTGCTAGACCTGAGCATAGAAGTATCGATGTTGTAGCCATAAGAGTTGCTCCCATTATTGTGTTTCGAAGTGTCTGAACGGCTAATATATTTTTCTTCTCATTATCCTGTTAATTATATAGCAACAAACTAAATTATATCATTACACCTTAAAAGATATTATGTTATATCATTACATCTGTTTGTTTACATTTTATTTTTCTAATTAATTACAAAAGCATTAACAAGTTAAACTTGTTTATTTCATTTTATGCGATTTGCATAAAAGAATGTCACATTATGATTTATAATAAAAATCACATATATACACACATATGTTGAGATTAAACGGATACACAAACTTGTTGATATGATACTTGTCATTTGAATAGATAGTCAAATGGGCAAAAAAAAAAATTTTGAGCAAAAAGGTTAATATAAGTGACATAGTCAACATTATTTAGTAAATGATCTACAAATATAAAAGTACATATATGATGCCTTCTATAATAATTCAATAATAAATTTTGGGATTTTGATTTGTTAGTTGAAACTAAATGTAATTAGTAAATATGGTAACTTTGAAGAATTGATGGATAATTGTTAAATAATGTGATCTTTTAACTTATAAATGTGCCAAAGAAACGACTTTTCACTTTCAAAATGAAATTTAATAATTGTTTTATAAAGTATAAACCTTAAAATAATGATCTTGTAAATATAAATTATAAACCAAAAAATACATCAACATTGTATTCTTTATATTTGTCCAATAATTAGTCTTTTCACATATAACATTAGAAAACACAAATATATAAAGATCTGAATTTACAGATACCATCAAGAATACAACAATAATTGTTGTGGGAACCTTTTTTTATTTTATTTTACTTCTTCTAAGATTCTTTGCATTTATTATCACATTTAATATACTTAATATATTACATATATATTTTTCTCAGATTTTTTTTTTGCATTTATTATCATATTCAATGTATTTAATACATTACATATATAAATTTAGTATTATGGGACATATTAATTGAATTTCATTAAAAAAACCACAAAGTTACACGTGACAAATTCAATAAGAAGATGATATTTGGCAAAAATTTATATATATATATATATATATATATATATATATATATATATATATATATATATATATATATATATATTGGTGTGTGTGTTTATCCTTTTTAGAACATCCGAATTTTTTTAATGAAAATGTTCATTTTATATCTAAAATAGAAGAGTATTTTCATTTTGTTTTTCTAGGAGACCCATATAGATGTTTACAATTTATAATTAGTTGATATCCCATAGGACATAATCTCTTTGAAAAACTCATTGTAAGAGCTACTTAAAAATCTTCTTTAATACATTATTCAATTGAATGAACATTTTGGGTGGGAAGAAGCTCTAAAAACTGTCATAAACTCCACCAAATAATGTTTTATATGAGGATAAGAAATTCATTCCTACTTAGATTTCCACTAAACATACTTTCTATCCACATGAATAAGTTGATATTTATTTATTTGTATCATTATTATGCAATAATAATAATAATAATAATAATATACTTTGCAATATACACTTTAGACCATTTCTTATACACAATACTATACTAACCACTATAATGATGGGGTCACATCATCATTACTAACTACCAGATACTCATCATTATGGCCCTCTTATTTTTTGATATTAAAATTATATATATATATATATATATATATATATATATATATATAATGGTAGAGAGAGGTAGAGAAAGGTAGAGGGAGATAAAGAGAAAAACAAGTTAATTGGGTGTAGTCGTCCGTGCTCCCAATGCTCCCCAGCACAAATAACCACAAAAGTGTTCCATCACTAGCCACAACAAAACCTTTGGTGTGATGACCATACTAAGATGGTCTTATAAGCAAAAATCATTTTTCACACCAAAAGACCCTTATGTGTATTTGAAAGTTGTGATTAATTAATAGGTGGTTGAGGGTTTAAGTCATATAATAGATAAATTTGTAAATTTATAGGTTAGGATTATAGGATTTATGAGTTAGTATAGATAATAGAAGGAAAGCTAAAACATTATGAAATAAGTGAGTGAACATTTCTCTCCAATCTTAAATCCAATTCGAAAACGAAGACACGAAGAGAAAGTATAAAACATTTTTATTCAGAAACACAACTTCTAATAAAATATGTAGGTCTTTATATATTTCAAAAATAATAATGTTATTTATAATAAAAAATCAAATATCATGTTATTAACTTACTTATATCATTATTTGTTCTCAATCACCAAGTTAAATCGTCGTCACATGAAAATCAACACATAAGAACTCAAAACCGTGAATGATCGAAATGCAATATAAATTGTGATCTTGGACATCGCATTCAAATTGTTTTCGTGATATCTATAATTATTTTAAGATGTTAAAAAAAATAAAAAATTATGTAGTTATTTTTATCCTGAATGGAGAGTTTAACACTGCATGTACGTACCTTCATAATGGTGGATACCCACAAGCGTCTTCCATAGTTATTGGTGCCGATGATGGTTGAAAGTGGTTTGGTTCGGACCTTCTGCCATAGCCAAAGGTGGTAGCCAATGGTGATCATAAAGGATAATGGCACCAATATCATGTCTAGATAGCACTTCTTCCATTCCATTTTAATCTGCTGTGTTAATTAATTAGCAAAGTCTTCTTCTGGTGTCATAAAGAAGAGATGATATAATATATATAGAATGACTGAATGAGTGCATCAATGAACAAAGACGGTGTTTGACGCAAGGTTCACAATCACAAAAAGCAAATCCTAAAGATAAAGGGGGAACACCATTTTGATCTGCCTTACAATCACTGTGACTTGATCATGCAACGAAGGTTTTGTTTTCATCTAAAACTTTTTTAGACTTCAATTTAATATATAAAACTTTTGTACTATATATATCGCCCATGTTTTTCGTTATATTTACTAACATGACACCTTGATTTTTTTTTTTACTTTTATAAGCATCACTTTTGGACGTCTTGGTGACCAACACATGAAGGTAAATAACAACATGCCTATATATGGTGGGATGGAAGGGTGTTGGACATTACACTCTTTCAACAAAAAAAAATCATACCAAAATGTATAATTTTTATGATTTATGTTATAAATTGTCTCCATGGATTTTTTTTTTAAAGTTATAGGTAGTAACTAGTGAGTAGTGATTTCCATTTTTATTCATTAAATTAGAATTTAAAAATTCATTTTATTCATATGCATTTGATATTTTTAATATTGTTAATTCTTTTACTTAGAACTCTTTTGGGTTTGTGGTTGTAAAATAATAACTTTACTTTTACAACTACAATTTTGCCCCTGAAGTTGCTTGAGGAAAACGATTTATCAAAAATCACATGTTTAGGGTAGTAGGGTTGTTACACATTGTCATTTACTTTCCTTTTTAAAGGAAAATTTATGAAAACGATTATTTCATTTTACTTCTATACGTTAGTATCAAACAATACATGTGATACAAACTGATGACAATATGATTGGATCAAACGACTTATTACAACTAATATAAACGCAAAAAATTAAAAATATAACTTCAAACGGATTTTTTATTAATAAGAGAAAAATGGCTCAAAAATAAAGAAAACCAAAATACTTATACAAGAAAAAGATAAACTCCATTCCTTAATCCTAGGAAATAGGAATTATTAGAATAAGATCAATCACTTATCTAATACAGTATCTAAATCAAAACATTAAAATAATGTTTCAGAAATTTTTTTAAAAAAAGTTCCATAAATTTTCGTTTCCACAACCTTTGTGAAATTCATCTAGTTCGGAAGACCATCAAATAACTTCGGCGGATTTGCTGATGATGACATTACACTTCCATTTCAAGTTTCAACATGCATCAACACTTTTAAACCATGCATCATCCTCATGATCTTGGAAAGGAACTTGTCCTTGAGTCTGCTTTATCATCATAATCTCCAACGAAAGGCGACAAATCTTCAATATTGAACATAACAGACACATTTTGCTGATTGAACCTCTTATTTTCTTTATCTTATTGAAGATAGAAACATTTGTGCCAATACAATTACTTTTCTAATAAGATAAAATATGTAATGGTTTGACCACTTATAAACCAAATTAAAAAACGTTGTCAATTAAGTGATAGAAGACTTGTTTAATTATATTTTGACTCTAATTAATAAAACTATAAATGGCTCATAGCAAATGTCATATTTTTATGATTTTGAGGGTTGATGAATAAATAATCTACATGTAATGGCAAAGTTGGTGACAATGGAGAAGTGGAAGAGGAAAATGATGAGGAGACCGGAGTGAGATCTGACGCTGCATAGTCGACACTCGACACACCAAAACCTATGAAAGGTCAAGCCACCGCACCAAGTGACCCCGACATTTTCTTGTTTCTTAACAAATGAGTCATCATATTTAAATCTAATAAAAAGATTTTTAACTTGGTCCTACTATTGCACCAGATAAGATGGTGCAAACATTTTCACTATTTTACAAAAGAAAATCATATTCTCAATTGTTTAAGATAAAATTTAATCTTAAATCATTTTCAATTTTTGATAACTTTAGCATATTAAACTTGTTTATTATTTTAAATTGAATGTTATATTTAATTTATTAATTTAAATATATTGTTAGATATAAATTATTATTCTTATATTTATCGATCCACTATAATTTATATTTGATTTAAAGTATAGTATTAAACCTAAAACCTAGATCTAATTTATTTATGTGTAACCACTGGTATAAATCATTAAGATAATGTGGTTCTAGTAGATGTCTCATTTATCAAATGGTTTATAACACTCTACATCTTACAGCATGAATTAACGTACATAATAGAAAATTATTCAATAATGTCAAGTCCAAAGTGAAAGTCGGTCCAACATACAACATAAACAATTAACAGAGACCTGTCCAAAACATGGTTACAAATTAAAACCAATCACAGGCTATAGAGAAGCTATAATTGCAATACAAAATACCATAAGTTCAAAAGTGTTGTCTAAATATTTCTTTGGAAAAATGACTCTTGAGGGTAGCTAATGTTGTGTTTGTTTTCATTTGGTCTCTTTCCTTTTTTTTTGTACTCAATATACAATCGAACTTGTTGTTTGTGTTCACCATAACCCTTTTGACTGGCTTTTGACATGTGATAGCCGGTCAAAGGGTTATGGTGAACACAAACAATCAGTTCGATGGTATATTGAGTACAAAAAAAAGAGAATAGACCAAATGAAAACAAACTCAACAGTTGGTTACCCTCCTGAGTCATTTTCTCCAAAAAGTTAAATGAAATTAAAGTTGCCAAATTATCAAAGACTGCAATCTTCTTTAGTCATAACATATATGAAAAGCGTTTCGGAAAGGTAACTTCGTTAAAACAGGATCTATGCTATGCTTATTGCGGTTAGCTGTCAACACCTCTCTGCAAAAGGATATTGATGTGTATGAGAGGTATATTTATCAGCATAAACGTTTACCTCAAGGTATATTATGGTGATGTGTCTGCAAAAGCTGCATGATATTGTACATATTGATGTTGTATCTTATCCCATGAATTCGATCTTAAAACTAAGTAAACTAAAAAATCACAGCACTTGTGATTCTACTCGTTTGTAGACTTGTCTAAAATCCATGATAAGATAAATCATTTGACTGGAAATGTAAATGTAGTCATGAAATGCGCCTACTTAGTCAAGATTCCCCTGATAAATATTCAAGTGCATTACAAAGTTATACATGTATGAATATGTTCTTTTGTGGGTTATATTTTTAAGAGAAGCAAGCATGAATCTCATAAAGTCATTAATATCAGCAGAAGATGACCTGAGATTTGCTGTAAATGAGTAAAAGGAAAATGAATCGGGAGGGTAACCAACTGTTGCATTTGTTCTCATTTAATCCATTTCCTTCTTTTGTACTCAATATATCATCGAACTTATTGTTTGTGTTATAACCTTTTGACCGGCTATTATAGGTCAAAAGTCGGTCAAAAGGGTTATGGTGAACACAAATAACAAGTTTGATGGTATATTGAGTACAAAAAAGAAGGAAATAGACCAAATAATAATAAACGCAACACTTAGTTACCCTTAAAAATCATTTTCCCTATTTCTCTCATGCTAATCTTCAAGTCCATCCTCTGGTTGTCATACAAGCCACTTACATGATACCAAGTCCTTTATTGCTTCAGTTATAAACATGGATAAATGTCACATGGAATAAAATATATAAGAATAAAATACACGTCACTTACAAGTTTAACAAATGATGTTGCAACTGATTTCCTTTTATCAGACTTAGTTTAAGTTATGTTAGTGTTTTAACATCTTTATATAAGGTGTTAGGTGAGATGTTTGATATCAATGTAAGGTGGGAGAGTAACAGCAATATTTATAAAAACTATTGGGTTAATTTAATATCAATATTTGGTAAATGTTTAATATCAATATTAACTAGAAACTTATAAAACCAAATAGACGAGTGAATTTATAATTTTTTTTGTTTGTTAGATTATATTTCACAGGCCAAAGGCCCATATAATCCAATTCGCAAGCCGAATAGTCTATTTCGTAGGTGGATTATACAGAACAGGAACATTTTGCAAAAGATCCCGTGCAAAACGGAAGCTATTACTACAAAATTTTCAAAATGATGTGGTTTGAGCATTTCGTTTTTGTAAAAATGTTAAGAAAGATAGTTTGTTCTTATTTTCTTATATTCATTAACACGCATAAATAACAAATTAATCTTTATTATTAATTTTATTAATAAAAAATAATAATATATTGTCAAGACATCTATTTGATTTATATGGTTCAAAATAACTAATTATATTTGTATCACATTAGTTGCAATTAAAAAACAAAAATAACATGTGTTTTTATTAAATATCATATTATATATATACTATTAATTGTAAAAAAGTTGGTGTACAAAAATCTTCGATGATTTACATTTGTGCTACAAATTTTTCTTGCTTTACAACATTTGCCACAATGCTTGCTTTTTAATTTTTTCAACCGACCATTTACCCATTTTCACTTGCCCAATAACATTTCTATTTTTTATATTTCTTCACTTGCGATTGCCGCCTTCACTGCCATCCTTCTCTCTCTCTCTCTCTCTCTCTCTCTCTCTCTTCTTTCTTTTTTTTACAATTTTCCAGTGATTCTCTCTTCGCCTATTCTTACGCCTCTGTTTTTCTTCTTTGCCTGCATATGATGGTGTTGGTGATTATATTTTTATTTGTAAGTCATGTTCGGCTCTGGTTTCAAAAAACAGGTCACAGTCGATCTGAACCCTACAAATTGGTTTGTTCACCATATGGTTGAATCAGTCGAATCACCATCGCTTGTTTGTTTTTTTTGTCACTGCCGACGTGGCATGGGGGTGTTGACGCGGCATATTGACTTAACACTATTTGGTTATATAATGCTGAAGTGGCATGACGACGTATCAGAAGTGGAAAAAAATGATGCAAAAAACACTATGTTTTTTTTTTTTTTTTTTTTTTTTTTTGTGATTTTGATACTAACTTTTCAATCATTTATAATTTTGACACTCCATTAAAAAAATATGCAATTTACCCTATACTAAAAGGTCTAAACGCTACATACATGTAGTATAACAAAAATTCAAATGCATATGTATTAGTCTTCTATTGTGATTCTCGACACATCTATCCTTGTATGCACTTCTCTATACTCACATATAAGGTTTAAATGGATAATTGATTTTGATGCAGATGGCCACACTTAACATGGAGATCCAACCCATCCGAACGGACCCATGTCATTACGGGTTTAGATGAGTCTTAATTTTAATAATTAACTTGTTTTTAAGTTTAAAAGAATTGGTTTTTATCTCGTTTGGTTGGTAGCTACTTTTCAAGATTTCCTTTGGGTTTTTATTTGTCTGATAAATGTTTTATGAGGAGTGTTTTCTTATTGATTAAACGTACATTTCCTAGGAATTCTCTATAGTTTCTGTTGCCAATTAAATTGCCACAAAAACTGGATCAGTTGGTATCAGAGCTCAAAGCTCACAAATCGAAATGGTGCCAATCAATAAGGACATCGACAATAACCCTATAGAGATGACGATAGAGGCAACAAGGTCAACGTACGAGATCCACATGATATTGCGGAAATTGCACGATTGCAACAATGAGTCCGAGACATGGAATTGAAACAAAAAGAATGAGAAGAAGAAACTGAATCAAACATCGGTTTTTTCGGTGATGGTGATGGTGATGGCCGAAACCCTTTTGGGAGACGACACCAATCACATAGGTGGTATGAAACAGACCCGATGTGAAATATGGGAATGGAGATTGATATTCCTGAATTCGAGGGGAAGGCTCAACTTGATGACTTCATTGACTTGATCAACATAGTGGAGGATTTCTTTGACTTGAAAGACATTCCCGATAATTATAAGGTAAAAAGGGGATATTAGCCTTAGGTCACGTAATTATGCATCATTGTGGTGGGAAATTTTGAAAAAAAAGAACAAACACGAGAAGGGAAATCGAAAGTGGAAACTTGGGGAAAGATGAAGAAATTATCATGTGCCAAATTTCTTCCAATAAGCTAAGAGGCCTTTTTATAATATCACAACTTGTCCCAACGGAACACTACCATTGAGGAGTACATTGCTAAATTTGATTGGTTGAGAATGCGTTGTGGAGCCTATGAACAAGAAGAACAAGTAATTGCCCGATTCTTAGGTGCTTTACGGTCTGAAGTTTATGATGTTGTATAGCTTCAACATTACTGGACCTTCACAGACGTGTGTAGCTTAGCACTAAAGGTGGAGAGACAAAGAAAGAAAAAAAAAGTGACCCCACTCAACACTTCCAAAACCGAATCAGCACGTTTTCCCAACAATTTCTCTCCCGGAAGTGGAAGCATAACAAGTCTATTCAAAACCGAGACCTCGCGAGGACCCCCACCTGCTCCAACAACCACTCCATCCTGATTAAGTCGTTGTTTCAAATGTCAGGGAATATGTGTAACACCTTGTTTTGAGTTGTTTCATAATTCAGGGTCGTGACCCAAAGATTAAGTATTATAAGGCTTCGGGCTTTGAGAAAGAGAGGTTTAGACCCATTTGGATGTGTGTAATGTAGATTGTGTGATCCAAGAGTTTGGATTTCACAAAATATTACTCTTATAAGAGAAATGAATAATTTAAAGGATAATTTCATACTCAACGGTCACATACTCCGTTTATGGCAACCAAAACCAAAGAAAACCCCAAACACTCCTTATTCAATCGAAATGATACTTATCAAAATGAACATATAGAGAAAATCGGGGTTCTAGTTATGCTATTGAGAAACATTAATTAGAAAAATAATTTATGTAATGGCACTAAACTACATATGATATCTTTACGCAAGCGTGTTATTGAAACAATTATCATATATGTAAGTAATATTGGAAATCATACATTTATTCCAAGAAGATCTTTACTTCTTTTGAAAATAAAAACCATTCAAATTCCAAAGGAGACAGTTTACAATAGTTATATGTTTTACAATGACAATTAATAAGAGTCAAAGACAATCATTATCGAATGATGGTTTATTTATCTAACAACCTGTTTTTATACATGGTCAATTGTAATTGCCTTATCTAGAGTTTAAAGTAGAAAATGATTAAAATTGTTAATTTTAGATAAGAAGGCTTACACATTCATCTTCCAATGTTTATAAAGAAGTGTCTAGAAATTTATAAAAAATTAATAGCGTTTTATTATTTATAACATATTTTATTTGTTAATAGTAAAACATAGTTTATTCATCATTTTAATTTTTAATTTATTTAGTGTTCATGTATCTTTCTTATATTATTTTATATTATAATTTGCCTAATTAACAATGATATTTCTGTTAGTCTATATAGTATTAAACCGCTTGTTTATGGGCCCTTTTGTCTTTAGCCCATTAGGGTTTCTGTCTAGCTAGTATTTATATCTGCTTTTTTTCCTTGTAGTTTTTATGCTTTTCTCTGAAAACCCTTGTAATTTCTCTTTGTTATAATCATATGACAATGTTATCATGGTATCAGAGCAGAGGTTTGATACGTTGTTAGAAGTCTTTGTAGCAGTCATCTGTGGCACGGATCTAGGGTTACTGTAGCATGTTGTTTTCGTTTATTGTCACTGGTATTCGTTTTTTTATGTGTTGATTCATTGCTACTGTTGATTCGTTGTTGCTGTTGGTTCGTTGCTGTTGTTGGTTCGTAATTGCTGTTGATTCGTTATTCAAGTGATTGCTTCCGCTGGTTTGTTACTCCTTTCATTCTCAGATTGTTATATTGTCATTGTGGTTATTCATTCACTATCAACATAACTGGAAAGGATGATGCCCTTTAGTTAATCAGTACTCGTTTGGATGGAAAGAATTATATGTATTGGAGTTATGTTATGAAAAACTTCCTTCGTGGGAAGAATATGTGGGGCTATGTCACTGGGACTAAAGCCAAACCCTCCATGGACCCCTCGTCCTCCACAGTTTGTTGTTGTTGCTGTTCCACCAGTTGACACAGAATCTGTTGGACATATGCCACCATTTGCATTGGATCCCAAGGTGTTTGAGAGCTTTAGATAGTATTTGGCTTCTAATCCCACTGCTATGTCTGCATCTATGTCTCATTCTGGTCCTTCTTCATCTGTTATTTCAGGTATTCCCTCATCTTTGTGGATTTTAGATTTTGGTGCAACCCATCATATAAGTTCCACCAGTTGACACAGAATCTGTTGGACATATGCCACCATCTGCATTGGATCCCAAGGTGTTTGACAGCTTTAGATAGTATTTGGCTTCTAATCCCACTGCCATGTCTGCATCTATGTCTCATTATGGTCCTTCTTCATCTGTTACTTCAGGTATTCCCTCATCTTTGTGGATTTTAGATTTTGGTGCAACCTATCGTATAACTCCTCATTTGTCATCATTTACTTCTTTGTCGCAAGTGTCATCTATTTCTGTTAAGTCTGCTAGTGATACATCTATGCTAGTTGAGGGTGTTGGGTCTGTCTCTGTTTCTCATATCACTCTTCCAGATGTTTATTACATTCCCAAACTTACTTCGAACCTTGCCTCAGTCAGTCAGTTATGCAAGTCTGGTAACTGGGTATTCTTTTCTGATTCTGTCTGTGTTATATAGGATGAACACACCCAAAAGGTGATTGGGATCGGCCATAGGGTGGGGGAACTATATGTCTTGGAGGTCCTCAAAGTATCTGTTGTTGCTGCTTCCAGCATTGATTTATCTTCTTTTTCATTTGAGTCCTTGGTCGTCTGAGTTTATCTTTGGCATTCTCGTTTGGGACATGTGTCTGTATCACGTTTGAATTTCTTAGCATTTAGTGGTGTTTTGGGTCATTTAAACTCATGTGATATTTCTGATTGTAGTCGTTGCTGTCACACCCCCAAACCAAGGATGGCGGAAACGTCTGGGGGTGGAGGATTTCATGTAGAGTATCATAACAACAAGTATAATAGTGCTCAAAGTAAATACAACCATCGTAAATATAATTGAAAAAGTTACACCAAAGTATATGTTTACATGATTCGAATCAATTACATTATGATACAAAATGAACTGTTTGATGATTTATTGTCCCATCCTCAAAACGTTGTTGATTTCCTGAAATTTCACTGAATTCCTGAGAATACAAGTAGTTTTGAAAAAGTGTCAACACAAAGGTTGGTGAGTTCATAAGCTTTTGACAGTATGAGTTTGAAAATCGATCTTTGTAAAGAGATGTATGTTACCAAGAAAAATCCAATATTTTCCTTATAAAAGTTATGTGGTCCTAAATGCCAGGTCCGAAAATGAACAAGTATTTGTCATACTTAAGGATATAAATGTGGTTTTAAAATTGGCGTAAAACCGTTTTTGATTTGAGAAGAATTCCGAAATGAATGATGTGTAGTCTTAAATACCAAGACTGAAAATATACCATAATATCTGTAATTATTGATATAAAAAGTGATTTTAAATCAACATAAAACCCCTTTTTATTTATGAAGATCCCTGTAAACTTTATGTTGTTAAATCCCTATGTGAGCCGTTATAATCATACTAATGAATGAATGAACCTGCCACGACGTTTCTCAGGCGCCGCGAAACTGAATGACACTTGTCACCTCAGACCTGCCGGTCTAGCTGTTGCAAGCAGCTCTGGTGTGGGTTTGTCAAACCCAATATAGATCTATATACAACTATCACGTTCTCCCTCCAGGAGACTCTGATTATAACTACCAGGAATTTAGATTCCGCACTGGGACGTACGGAAGAGATTGTCTCACAATTTAGGTTAACAAGTTTACGTGTGGTGTGCATGAGTGTAAAACCTTTTTCTGTGGGAATAAAACCTACCGAAATGTGTTTGTTGTGTTAATGGAAACATAAACCATACCTATTATAGTTTATCCCAAAACGTTTGTAATGTATAAGAACTCTTTTATGAAAACGCATTTGTGTTATGAATCCAAAAACTATGCTTATTATAGCTTAATATACGTGTTCTAAATGAATGAATAATCTTTTCATGAATGACTAGGTTTCAGTTTATGATGATAAACTAACAAGGAAACACATTCAATATTTAGAACTTATTGTTATACACTTTGCTCAACATAATACAAAGTGTTATGAAAGTTATATGTTGTTAACTAAATTTAACCTTTCTGTGCTGTTTTAGAAACGTCATAGAAAAATCATACGAAGTCGAAAACTAAATCTGTAAATTCTAAGAGTTCCCAAAATGTGTCTAGTTTACTCATAATTTTTATCATGATTTTTAATGACCTCCAAATTGGGTGAAATAGTCCATAATCACAGACTGGTCCGGATTGGTGTTTGAAATGATAGGCAGTTTTGTAAAAATCACCATAAATTGTAGATAAATCGTGTGGAGATGTGCAAGTAGTCATTTTAAAGCTAAGAACTGGAACTACTTGCACCTAAAACAGTTTTGAAAAATAAAATGTTTAAGTTGTCCAAAACAGTCCGTGAATGGAGTCCAACTTTTCTAATGAAAGCTGTTATAAAATTTTAGTTATGTTCTTGGTGTTTTAACTTGTATCCCCCCCCTAAAAACTTGCGAAAACATGAAAATGTAGGGTTATGAACTCACCTTGAGCAGTTTCAGTAGATGAGTATTGAAGAAGAGAAGTGTCCAACTCAAAAAACACTTGAAGAATCACTTGAAGATTCGAAGATCTAACAAGAATGTGATGATGTTTGTGTAAGCAACCTATGATTTTGAGTAGGAGGATGTGTAATAATCATAAGAAAGAGGATGATACTTACTAAATGAAGGAGAAAAGCCTTGGAGTATGCCTTGAAGTTCTCGAAATTGAGAGAGAAAGATAAAAGAGTTTGGAGTGTGATTCTTGGTGGAAAAATGAGAGAATGAATGAAGTGTGAGGAGAGAGGGGACTTTTCTAGCCTTTGACCAATTGTGAGGTTGGAAAAAGGTGGGAAAAGTACAATGAAGTGACTAGGTAAAGGCTGATGGGGAATAGTGACATGAGTGGGTATGGGTGGTTGCTTGTGTCATAGAATAAAGGAAAGTCAACACTTCACCTCTTGTACTTCACCCACTTTTCTTGGATAAGGTTTTATCCTTAAAAACGTGATAAATCATTAATTATGGGTCCCTATATGTTAAAATAAAGTTTTGGGTGAAAATCCCGCGTTAAAACAATTAAAAACGAAGCTAAAATGAAGTCGTAGTCGAAAACCGGGAAGAAAAGACATTACAGCAAGGCTTCTCGGAAGGGGGCCGAAGGTTCGGTCCCTTCTGATGGTAGGTCCGAAGCGAACTAGGGCGAGACAGCAAGGAGAGTAGGCTCGGTCCGAAGCAGTCAGAAGCGAAATAGACCGAGGCTCGGGTTCAGGTCTTATGCGAGGTTCGGGCCCGAGAGGACCCTTCGGGTTCATTTCTCAGCAGGTTCGGGTTCGGCTCAGGAGGGTTCGGTCCCTAAGAGGACTTTCGGCCCTAAGAGGGGTTTCGGCTCCTTAAGAGGGGTTTCGGGTCCTTAAGCCTATTTTACTCGTTTTTACCCCGATTCAAGCCGTTTTTGACCCGGTTAAGGGTCGGAATGACCTGAATGAATTCAAAAAGTTACGAGAACTTTTGAGAGAGATTTGGGAGAGATTTCACATTCTTGGAGAGATTTCTCATACAAAGAGAGATTTGGGAGAGATTTCACATTCTTGGAGAGATTTCTCATACAAAGAGAGATTTGGGAGAAATTTCACATTCTTGGAGAGATTTCTCATACAAAGAGAGTTTTGGGAGAGATTTCACATTCTTGGAGAGATTTCACATACTTAGAGAGATTTGGGAGAGATTTGACATACGTGGAGAGATTTGGGAGAGATTCTCGATAAAGAGAGATAAAGTAAAAACGATTGAGAGAGGTTTCTTGGTGATAAATGCGAGTGTCCGGCTTCGCAATGCAAGGTCCGTAAACCCTGTTAAGCCTTGTTTAAGGATCTTACACACTCCCGATGAGTATGCAACATTGTTTTATCGGTTTGGCTCGCCACGTACCACAGTTTTAGGTTAAGGAGATCTAGATGTACGCACTTTTCGACTTATGATCTCTCATTAGAATAGCGAGTTGTTTAGGAATTACATAATGTAAACTCTAGCACCCACGGGCAAATTGAGTCGAACGGTTTGACTTGTTGACTTTAGTTGACTTTGACTTGACCGAAGATTGACGGTTGTCACATCATCCCCCCGTTAGAGGGAATTTCGTCCCGAAATTTGAATTTAGGCAAGGAGTAGGCATGAACAATCGAGTCAAGAAGTGGGGATACTTCCTAATCGACTGATTCTCGCGCTTCCAAGTGACTCCAGGTCCTTGGTTAGTATTCCAGCGAACTTTCACTAATGGTAAGCGGCGTTGCTGCGTTCGCTTGACCTCTCGGTCCATGGTCACTACGGTTCTTTCACGAAGGTGAGGCTCTTGTGGAACTCGATCTCGTCGAGGGGGATTACAAGAGTCTCGTTGGATAGATACTTCTGCAAGTTTGAGACGTGTCGGGTAGAATGTACTTTACCAAGCTCGCGGGAGTAGATTGATGTAGCGAGTTACAGGGCTGATTCTGACAAGAATCTCGAAAGGCATAATTATCTGGGGTTTTGGCTTTCCACGCTTTCCGAAGCGTACTAAGCCTTCCCAGAGTGAGGCTTCCAGAGGAATTTGATCTCTTATTTTGGAGTTCTAAAGGTTTCTCCCTCTTGCTTCTCTTCCTAGTCAAGGGTTGCTCCCTTCAGGGTCAAAGTCGTAAGGGGGTTCCGTAATTTACGAGAAGTTCTAAAGGAACTAAGACGGTGGGTCAGCGAGACCCAGAATTTTGGCGTATTCTTGCTGATGCCTTTGGTGCTGACTGTTTCTCAACGATTTTGATCAATTGAAAGGGTCCTTAAGAATTTCCACATTGATAATGATGTGTCTTAGGAATTCGACTCCTCAATTCCAAAACTCGTATCTAGAGAACTTCGGGTAAGGCTTCTCTGATCGTATTGCTTCCGCGGTTTGTTGAAGCTGCTCTCCTTGGTTTCCTTCTTACTACGAGGGTAGATAAGCAAGTCATTTATAATGACAATGACGAACTGATCCTAGTAAGAAAGGCATATCCTATTTATTATGTTCATGAATATTGCGAGCGGGTTGGTCCTATCCGAGGGGTATCATTACGGACTTGCAACGTCCGCATCGAATTTGGAGGATTGTCCTCGGACATCCTTCTCCAATACTCGCGACTGGTGATATTCAGATCTCAAGTCCAATTCCTGAAGGGTTCCTCGTTCCTTGCGGTTGGTCGGCCTATTCGTCTATGCGAGGCAGATAGTAAAGGTTTCTACTGGAGATATTGTCGGGGCCTCTGAAGTCGATGGAACTACGAGCCATTTGCCTTTCTATTTGAAGAATAAGACCGGAGCTTTCCAGGGTGAGGAGCTTGGTTCTTCAATTTCATTGTTGAGTAGTTCGACAGGTTTGACCTGACAGTTCTTGTAGCTCGATAGAAAGCATGTGGGTTTGGTTTACGCGACTAAGCCTTTTTGGATGGTAGGACATTTACTCGTCCTTCTGGGCAACCTTGGCCCGAAGCTCATGGTAGGACTCGTACTATATCTGTCCCAAGCTTCTGTGCTTGAACCTTGTCTGCTACATGCATGACATTCCCGAAGGTCTTCTGTAAATACATGTGATAAGGTTTCGGGAAGTATAACACTCCTCTGGTGCGTGTTTTGGAGTTCACAGCGAGAGATGGCCCGGAGGTCCGTGCTGGATGTTTATGAGAGATGAAGGTTTCGATATTTGGGGGGTTAGGTGAAGGGTACCTTTGTAGTCGTTAAATTGGATGATGACAACAATATCTTTTTAGATAACATGTGTTAAGCTGTATTCGTAAGAAGAGATCACTAGAGTAATAGAGTATCTTGTGTTTCTTTTCAGGGTGTTCCGTTTTGTTTGATGTTATTATTACTATAGATGATTCATACCACAATGTCTAGCACTGGCAGTGGGTGTGTTTCGATAGTCATTAATGATACCTGATATCATGATCCCTGACAGGTCTCCCTACGATCAAGCGGTATATGAACGTTGTATGTAAGTTGATGTTGGTGAAATCGTCGAGTGGGTGGCCCCACTCAATTCTTACTACTAGACATGGAATAGGAGTCAGGATGGAATTATTTGTTTCAAGACTTTAGTATTTTGATTATAATTAACCCCGATGTATGTACAAGGTCATCACATCTTACAGGTAATGATCCTAAGATCATATATGAATGTCTTTGGTTTGATTTGAATGAGAGAGTATTTTAACTACTTTTAGAAAGACGGTGGCTTTAGCAAGCATACCAAATTCATTACAAACATATGGTACTTAAACGTTTTTGTCGTTGGAACATTACAAAGTCCTAATATGGTTCCCTGTTACCCTTGTTGGTTCGTTTGTCACACTCCTCCGGCTCCCCCGTCATTCTTCTTAGTTGGACAGTTTCTCTTGAAGTGTCCTGTTTTGTCACACCCCCAAACCAAGGATGGCGGAAACGTCCGGGGGTGGAGGACTTCATGTAGAGTATCACAACAATGAGTATAATAGTGCTCAAAGTAAATACAACCATCATAAATATAATTGAAAAAGTTACACCAAAGTATATGTTTACATGATTCAAATCAATTACATTATGATACAAAATGAACTGTTTGACGATTTATCGTCCCATCCTCAAAATGCACTTGATTTCCTGTTTCACTGAATTCCTGAGAATACAAGTAGTTTTGAAAAAGTGTCAACACAAAGGTTTGTGAGTTCATAAGAGATTTTGTTAGAGAAGTAAACCGTTTTTCTTGTAAAAGCGATAGAGTATGTATCGAGAAAATCCAATATTTTCTTTATTATGTATATGTAGTCCTAAATCCCAAGACCGAGTGATAACAAGTATTTTCCATACTTAAAGATATAAAAGTGGTTTCAAATTGGCGTAAAACCCTTTGTGATTTGAGAAAACTCTCGTAATGAATGGTGTGTAGTCTTAAATACCAAGACTGAAAATACACAACAATATTTGTAATTATTGATATAAAAAGTGATTTTAAATCGACATAAGACCCCTTTTGTTTTATAAAAATCCCGTAAACTTTATGTATTGTAAGCTCCCTATGTGAGTCGCTATAACCATACTATGACTAGAGGTAACCTGCACAACGTCTTTTAGACGCCCTGATCCTATGACTCTTGTCACCCGCAGACCTGCCGGTCCGGCTGTAGCTAGCAGCGAGGTGTGGGATGTCAACCCCAATATAGATCTATACACAATTATCACACTCTCCCTACAAGATATTCTGGTTGTAACTTACATGAATTTGGATCCCACACTCGGACGTACGGGGAGAGAAAGTCTCACAATTTGAGTTAACAAGTTTACGTGTAGGTGCGTAAGTGTAGAACCTTTTTGTATGAATGTACCCTTTTTGTACGAGTGTGTTATGTGATGAATCATAAACTATACCTATTCTAGTTTATCCAAAACGTTTGTAATGTATAAGAACTCTTTTATGAAAATGCATTAGTGTTATGAATCCATAAACTATGCTTATTATAGCTTAATATTCGTGTTCTAAATGAATGAGTAATGTTATCATGAATGACTAAGTTTCAGTTTATGATGATAAACTAACAAGGAAACACATTCAATATTTAGAACTTATGGTTATACACTTTGCCCAACATAATACAAAGTGTTATGAAATTTATATGCAGTTAACTAAATTTAACCTTTCTGCGCTGTTTTAGAAGAGTCATAGAAAAATCATACGAAGTCAAAAACTAAATCCGTAAATTCTGAAAGTTTCCAAAATCTGTCTAGTTTACTCATATTTTTTATCATGATTTTTAATGACCACCAACTTGGGTGAAATAGTCCATAATCACCGACTGGTCCGGATTGGTGTTTGAAATGATAAGCAGTTTTGTAAAAATCACCATAAATTGTAGAAAAATCGTATGGAAATGTGCAAGTAGTCATTTTAAAGATAAGAACTAGAACTACTTACACCTAAAACAGTTTTTCAAACAAAAATGTTTAAGTTGTCCAAAACAGTCCGTGAATGGAGTCCAACTTTTCTGATGAAAGCTGTTAGAAAATTTTAGTTATGTTCTTGGTGTTTTAACTTGTATCCCCCTCCTAAAAACTTGATAAAACATGAAAATGTAGGGGTATGAACTCACCTTGAGTGATTTCAGTAGATGAATGATGGAGAAAAGAAGTTTTCAACTCACGAACACTTTGGAAGATTGTTTGAAGATTTGAAGATCTAACACAAATATGATGGAGTTTGTGTAAGATATCTATGATTTGTGTAGAAGGAAGTGTAATAATCATATGGAGGATGGATTATACTTAACAAATGTGGAGGAAAAACCCAAGATTATCCCTTGAATCTCGAATTCTAGAGAGAGGAAGTGAGAGAGAAAAGAGTTTGATCTTTGTGGTGAATTGAGAGAAAATGAGAGAAGTGAGGAGAGAGATTGAATACCCGGCTTCTAAGAACGTGGGAAATGGGTGAAAATGATGAGAAAGTACATTGATGTGACCTAGGTATGGTGGAAGACATAGCTGGCCATGGAGTGGGTGTGGGGGTGGTTGCTTATGTCATAGAACAAAGAAATGTCAACACTCCACCTTTTTGTACTTCACCAAGTCTTCTTGGATAAGATTTATCCCAAAAACGTGTTTAATAATTAATTTTGGGGTCTTATATGATAAAATAAAGTTTTGGGTGAAAATCCCACGTTAAAATAATTAAATACGGGCTTAAAACGCAAAATTAGTCGAAAACCGGGAGAAAGTGAGTTCCCAGCGAGACCTCTCGGTCCTAGGCCGAGGTTCGGTCCCTACTGATGCCGAGCCGGAAGCGAAATGGGGCGAACCAGAAGTGAGAGGCGAAGGCGAAGGCTCGGTCCGAAGTCTTAGAAGCGAAGGTGGTCAGACCCGAAATGAACTGAATGAACAGTAGTTTCGGGTTCGGCCTTAAGCGAGGTTCGGGCCCGAAGGGAGGGTTCGGTTCCGAGAGCCTTCGGGTTCGAGTCCGGGAGCCTTCGGGTTCGGGTCTTCTTGGTTTCGGTCCCTAAGAGGACTTTCGGGTCCTAAGACGCTTCGACCCTATTAGGAGGGTTTCCGATCCTTAAGCCCTTTTTGCCCGTTCTTGCCCCGTTTCAAGCGGTTTTTGACCCGGTTAAGGGTCGGAATGACCCGAATGACTTCAAAAAGTTACGGGAACTTTTGAGAGAGATTTCGGAGAGATTTCACATTCTTGGAGAGATTTCTCATACAAAGAGAGTTTTGGGAGAGATTTCACATTCTTGGAGAGATTTCTCATACAAAGAGAGATTTGGGAGAGATTTCACATTCTTGGAGAGATTTCTCATACAAAGAGAGTTTTGGGAGAGATTTCACATTCATGGAGAGATTTCTCATACAAAGAGAGATTTGGGAGAGATTTCACATTCTTGGAGAGATTTCTCATACAAAGAGAGTTTTGGGAGAGATTTCACATTCTTGGAGAGATTTCATATACTTAGAGAGATTTGGGAAAGATTTGACATACGTGGGGAGATTTGGGAGAGATTCTCGATAAAGAGAGATAAAGTAAAAACGATTGAGAGAGGTTTCGTGTGTGACAAATGTGAGTGTCCGGCTTCGCAATGCAAGGTCCGTAAACCCTGTTAATCCTTGTTTAAGGATCTTACACACTCCCGATGAGTATGCAACATTGTTTTATCGGTTTGGCTCGCCACGTACCACAGTTTTAGGTTAAGGAGATCTAGATATACGCCTTTTCTAGCCTTTGACCAATTGTGAGGTTGGGAAAAGATGGGAAAAGTACAATGAAGTGACTAGGTAAGGGCTGATGGGGAATAGTGACATGAGTGGGTATGGGTGGTTGCTTGTGCCATAGAATAAAGGAAAGTCAACACTTCACCTCTTGTACTTCACCCACTTTTCTTGGATAAGGTTTTATCCTTAAAAACGTGATAAATCATTAATTATGGGTCCCAATATGTTAAAATAAAGTTTTGGGTGAAAATCCCGCATTAAAACAATTAAAAACGAAGCTAAAATGAAGTCGTAGTCGAAAACCGGGAAGAAAAGACATTACAGCGAGGCTTCTCGGAAGGGGGCCGAAGGTTCGGTCCCTTCTGATGTTGGGTCCGAAGCGAACTAGGGCGAGACAGCAAGGAGAGTAGGCTCGGTCCGAAGCAGTCAGAAGCGAAATAGACCGAGGCTCGGGTTCAGGTCTTATGCGAGGTTCGGGCCCGAGAGGACCCTTCGGGTTCATTTCTCAGCAGGTTCGGGTTCGGCTCAGGAGGGTTCGGTCCCTAAGAGGACTTTCGGCCCTAAGAGGGGTTTCGGCTCCTTAAGAGGGGTTTCGGGGCCTTAAGCTATTTTACTCGTTTTTACCCCGATTCAAGCCGTTTTTGACCCGGTTAAGGGTCGGAATGACCCGAATGACTTCAAAAAGTTATGGGAACTTTTGAGAGAGATTTGGGAGAGATTTCACATTCTTGGAGAGATTTCTCATACAAAGAGAGTTTTGGGAGAGATTTCACATTCTTGGAGAGATTTCTCATACAAAGAGAGATTTGGGAGAGATTTCACATTCTTGGAGAGATTTCTCATACAAAGAGAGTTTTGGGAGAGATTTCGCTTTCTTGGAGAGATTTCACATACTTAGAGAGATTTGGGAGAGATTTGACATACGTGGGGAGATTTGGGAGAGATTCTCGATAAAGAGAGATAGAGTAAAAACGATTGAGAGAGGTTTCGTGTGTGACAAATGCGAGTGTCCGGCTTCACAATGCAAGGTTCGTACACCCTGTTAAGCCTTGTTTAAGGATCTTACACACTCCCGATGAGTATGCAACATTGTTTTATCGGTTTGGCTCGCCACGTACCACAGTTTTAGGTTAAGGAGATCTAGATGTACGCACTTTTCGACTTATGATCTCTCATTAGAATAGCGAGTTGTTTAGGAATTACATAATGTAAACTCTAGCACCCACGGGCAAATTGAGTCGAACGGTTTGACTTGTTGACTTTAGTTGACTTTGACTTGACCGAAGATTGACGGTTGTCACAGTTGCAAACTAGCAAAATTTTCTGCTTTACCCTTCAATAAAAGTATGTCTTGTTCTACTGCTACTTTTGATATTATTCATTCTGATGTGTGGGGTCCTGCACCAGTATTTACAAAGGGTGGGTCAACCTATTATGTATCTTTTATAGATGATTATACAAGATATACATGGGCTTATCTTATGAAACGCAGATCTGATTTCTTTGATATTTACAGCAATTTTAGAGCTCTTGTTAAAACTCAACATTCGGCTGTGATTAAGTGCTTCAGGTGTGACTTAGGGGGTGAATATACCTCTAATAATTTCACTCAGTTACTTGCTTCTGATGGTACCATACACCAGTCTTCGTGTACTGACACACCTCAGCAAAACGATGTGGCAGAATGAAAACATCGTCATATTGTTGAGACTGCCCGCTCATTGCTCCTGTCTACGCAGGTCCCTAGTGCCTTTTGGGGAGAAGCAGTCCTAACTGCTGTGTATATGGTCATCTACCAGACTACTCTTCCTTACGAGTTTTTGGATGTACTTGTTTTCTTCTTCGTCCTCATGTTGAAAGGAACAAGCTGGGGACGAAATCTGCTATTTGTGTATTTTTGGGGTATGGTATTGGTCAGAAAGGATACCGTTGCTATGATCCTGTGAGTCAGAAGTTATATGTTTCCTGGCACGTTACCTTTTTGGAACATATTCCTTTTTACTCGATTCCTGCTACAGCCCACAATGTAACAAAGTCTGATCTTCTGCGTATTGATCCTTTTAATGAAGATATAGAGGCTCAAGACTCATCTATGCTACATGATCCCTCAGCTCATAACACACCCACTTCTTCGGAGGGTGCCTCGACTCCACCTGTTCCTGAGCCTGATCCTCCGATTATTGAAGTTGAGGATCCACCTCCACCACCACCCCTCAGGAGATCTTCCCGTCCTGTCAAGTCCACCAAGCTACCAGATTTTTCTTATTCTACATATTCAGGACCGTTTGCTTCATTTATAGCAAGCATCCATCATCTGTCTGAACCTGAATCATATAGAGAAGTTGTTATAGATTCTCTTTGGCATAATGTTATGGCTGAAGAACTCACTGCTCTTCATTAGACTCATACATGGGATTTGGTTTCTCTTCCTCCTGGGAAACATACGATAGGTTATCGTTAGGTGTACAAGATAATAACAAAAGCTGATGGTTATGTTGAACGATATAAGGCTAGACTTGTAGCAAAAGGGTATTCCCAACAGTATGGTTTTGACTACGAGGAGACATTTGTCCCAGTTCCAAAGATGACGACAGTTCGTACTATGATTGCAGTTGCATCCGTTCGACAGTGGAAGATCTTTCAAACGGATGTCAAGAATGCCTTTTTGAATGGTGACCTTCATGAAGAGGTTTATATGACCCCTCCTCCAGGAATTCAGCACCGACCGGGCGAGGTTTGTCGGCTTCGCAAAGCTTTGTATGGGCTCAAGCAAGCCCCTCGTGCTTGGTTTGAGAAATTCTCCACAGTGATTACCACTCTTGGATTTGTCCAGAGTAATCACGATTCTGCTCTGTTTGTTAGATGCTCGAGTGTAGGACGGATTCTTCTGTCCTTATATGTGGATGACATGATTATTACAGGTGATGACCATGGTGGTATTGAGTCTTTGAATCATGATCTAGCGCGTCGATTTGCTATGAAGGATTTGGGCTTGCTGCGTTATTTTTTGGGTATTGAGGTCGCTCAGTCTAAGAAAGGGTACCTTCTTTCCCAGACTAAATATATATCTGACTTGTTTACATGGGCGGGACTTTCTGACAATCAGACTGGTGATACCCCTCTTGAAACCAATGCACGATACTCTCCTACTGATGGTGTTCCCTTGTCTAATCCGAATCTTTATCGCACTGTGGTGGGAAGTTTGGTTTATCTCATAGTTACTTGTCCAGATATTGCTCATGCTATTCATGTTGTCAGTCAGTTTGTTACTGCACCTACCTCTTTTTATTGGGGAGTTGTTCTTCGTATTCTGAGATATCTTCGTGGCACTCAGTTTCAGACTCTCTTGTTTCCCTCGACGTCTTCTCTTGAGTTACGTGCCTATAGTGACGCTGATTGGGATGGTGATCGTCATGATCGTAAGTCTACCACTGGATTTTGTGTGTTTCTTGGAAAGTCTCTTATTTCATGGAAGAGCAAGAAAAAGGATGTTGTCTCTAGATCTTCCACGGAGGCTGAATATCGTGCTATGGCTATAACTACATGCGATTGATTGTCATTTTACTCGTCATCACCTGCAGCTTGGGACCATTTCGCTTCCATTTGTTTCATCAACCTTGCAGCTTGCGGATATTTTTACGAAGGCTTTATCAGCTTCTCGGTTTCGGTTCTTATGTGACAAACTCTCAATGCTTATTGCTGCGACATTGTGAGTTTGAGGGGGATGTTAGTCTATATATTATTAGCCCGCTTGTTTATGAGCCCTTTGTCTTTATCCAATTAGCGTTTCTTTCTAGCTAGTATTTATATCCGCTTTTTTTTTCCTTGTAGTTTTTATGCTTTTCTCTGAGAACCCTTGTAATTTCTCTTTGTTATAATCATATGATAATGTTAGCAATTTCTATTATTGATTGTATTTGGTTTTTTTAGTCCATTCATTTTTATATTTCATTGTACAACATGATCATTTTATCATTAATCCAGATATAAAGAATGTCATTTGTATCTTTAAACTATTTTACATGTTAATTTGAATTAACCGTTATAAAGTTACGGACAAAACAACCAACGTTGTAAATAAATAATTGTTGCAAATATATGATTAATTATTATGTTTTTGAATAGGTTATACAAATATTATTATATAATAATTTTTTCTCGGTGGTTTCCTTTCAAACTTAAAAAATAAATAAATAAAAATAAATAAAAAAATCTAACGCATGTACTGTTGGAAAATTAATTTTATTAATTTCCAAAAATGGATTTTCTCCATTTTTAGCATAAATTTAATACTCTAAATATAATCAAAACGAGTTATTGATTATATATTTGTGTTCTCCTCCGTGATATCTACTTTTCGATATATCACACATTCAAAACAGATTAAAAATAAATGAGGAATTACTTGTCAAAGTAAGACAATTGAAGAGAAGATAAATGAGTCAAGTGGGTTTTTAAAACTCATCCCACATTGGTGGAAGAAGAAAAAAAATGGTTTATAACTACAAAGACTAGCTACCTTTGTAAGACTAATTAGAACCAAGGCTCTCTCTTGCGTGCGCACGCAGGGGGGTGCAAATGTGAGCCAAATTGGCTTTGGCCCACTGAACTTGTGTCCGCGCGTCCTGCAGACATGAATACACCATCGGTCGACCAGAAAAGTTCAAGAACCTTTTTTGCATTTTTTTCTTTTTGGTTAACTGTTACAAAAACAAATTAAGAGCTATCAATCATAGATTTCGGTTTTGATTCTTTGATTAATTTTCTTATTTAATTGTGACGGTTACGATTCCAGTTTAATGACATCGGTTACATTGAAGTAGTATATATACAATCTCTATATAACTGGTTAAATACACCAAATGAAATGAAATCAATCTCTTCCTCTCTTACGCTTCTGCTTCATCTTTTCTCTCTTGCTGCAACCAAGGTATAATCTGGACCAAGTGAGGGTTACAAAAACAAATTAAGAGCTATCAATCATAGATTTCAGTTTTGATTCTTTGATTAATTTTCTTATTTAATTGTGACGGTTACGATTCCAGTTTAATGACATCAGTTACATTGAAGTAGTATATATACAATCCATTTGTGACTGGTTAAATACACCGAATGCAACGAAATCAATCTCTTCCTCTCTTACGCTTCTGCTTCATCTTTTCTCTCTTGCTGCAACCAAGGTATAATGTGGAGCAAGTGAGGGTTCGGGCAATCTAGAAGAATTGTTTTCTACTGTTGTCTCCTGGGAAACAAACACCCATATAGGGCGAATTTGTTTTAAGAAAACTGTGTTAAACACAGGCCTTAGTCAAGAACTTTATGTTTTTGTTCTTTCGTACAATTTTTGGTTATATTTTCCTAACATGTACATGGTGTCATGGTGATCGATGCTAAACTTATAAAAAACAATACAACTAAAACGACCAAACATAATTTCATATATAACTCTTAGTTATATCTTTAAAAATATTTATATCTTTAAAAATATTATCACTGATTATCATATAATAATCATGAAAACGACCACAATGTATCTATGATTTATGAATAGTGCTAATACACGTTTGAGACTTTAAACTTTAAAGTACGAAAACGAAAATTAGTTCATTTCTATTGGGTCGATAATGAGAAGATGACAGGTTTTGATGATTCATATAGGAACCAATTTCAAGTCTTTTCTTCATTCCTTAGGACATATCTAAGAGCATGTTCAAGATGACATATTTTTTAGAATTTAAGAATTTCGAATAACCATATAACTCTCATGTTTTAAGGATCGTGATTGTATAACTTTTCAAAATTTGTAATACATGTTGTGATATGTTTCAGAGAGATATAGAGACGCTAATGATCAAATTTCGTGTATGAATGTTGTAACCTTTTTTTCGAGTAAATTACACGAATGATTCCTAGGTTTAGGGTAATTTGTGCGTTTGGTCCCTAACTTATTTTTGTAACTCGGAATGTCCTTACTGTGTTGTTTTTGTTATGCGTTTGGTCTTGTCTTGCCTAAAAAAACTATTTTTCCCTTGATTTTTTAATTTATTTAAATAAACACACCCGCAACCCCACACCGCTCACCTTACCTTATCTACCCTACCATTTTCCCTATTTAAATAATAGTATTTTTAAGTAAGATGGGGACCAAGCGCGTAACAAAAACAAACAGTAGGGACCAAGCTCGTAACAAAAACAAACAGTATGGACTTTCCGAGTTAAAAAAATAAATTAAGGACCAAGCGCGCAAATTACCCCAAACCATAGGGACCATTTGTGTAATTTACTCTTTTTTTTCTGAAACATTCATCTTCCTTTTATATAAGGAAGAATGCGGTTAAATGGTGGTTATACACCAAATTGGCACCAAAAAGGTTGGTTGAGTGTAGTTATTAGACAAAATAGCATCCTACATCATCATGATATCCTCAATATGTTTTTGGCAGGAAAGATATGTTCGGACCCTTTCCTTTTATACAAAACCACAATGGGATCTGCCCCTTGGAACCTTATACCCAGGGGTGCTACCCCCGGATCCTTGTATTCCTGAGTATGGATGAGTTTTTCAACCAAAAAACCGAACCGGAACTGGTTGGAACCAAGTAGTGGTATTCCGTCCTGTTTTTAGTTCTTAGTTTAAGGCTTATTCATTTTTGGTTTTTTTGGTTCTGGTCTGGTTCGACTCAATTATGATTCCGAACACCTTCTTAGATGACACATTTCTTAATGAAACCGAACCGGAACCGGTCGAAACCGAATAGTGGTATTTGATCCCATTTTCGGTTCTTAGTTTGGGGCTTATTTTGTTTTCAGTTTATTCGGTTCCGGTCTGGTTTGGTCCAGTTCTAGACCAAATAACATCCTTATTTCTGAGTCCACATTTGTCACTCCAAATGTGCACCCCGCACCTCCAGCCTCGGATAGTAAATTGAACAACCTATTTCAATAGTAATAATAACAACAGTAACATATGTTGATAACACTAAAATTGTTGGATTAATGTCTAAGTCCATAACTATATTTGGTATGTACTTGACCCGACCCGGCATGGTCCATTTGGGTTGCACTTCACCGACACAATTTATATGGATAATCTTTTGAGAATAGTATGTTTATGATTAATATTAATATATTATAAGTTCTAATATATTAATATGGAATCATATTATTTAATTAGTATTGATCAAGAATTAATTTATAATTAATTAAGTGATCAAAAGGAACTAATTAAATATGGACTCTTATATATATGGAATGGGCCAAGTTCATTTAGGTTGGGCTAAGCTTTCATGGATAGTCCATGGAGTGTTTAACCCATGGATCCTAGGAAATGAAAGGTCATGGGTATTAGGGTTTAACCCTAATCCTCCATACTATATAAAGATGTCTTTGGTTGGTGAAATTGGCACTAGTGTGGATACACTAAAGAAGGGCTAGCCAATTTCACTAGAGAGAACCAAGTAATCGTATTCTCTAAAGTATTCCAAGGTGTCTTGGTGATTTGTGATTCCACTTGAGGCTTCCACACTATTGGGGCTAAGCTCTTAAAGCTTGAAGACATCAAGCTACATCAAGAGGTATGTATTCTATCTTGTTACATTCATAGTTTTTGTATGCTAGATTAGGATAATACCTTGGATGTTCTTATTTGCATGTATAATAGAGCAAACATAGATCCAAGGTATTTTGGGTTGCATGTACACTTAGGAAGTGTTAGAATGCTCAAAACCCAACAGTGGTATCAGAGCCACGGGTTGTTTTCTGTTATATTGATGCAAATATTTTATTTTCAAAGTTGAAAAAAAAAAAGAAAAAAAAAACATGAAGTTCGTCAAATTTTAAGATAATTACTTGTTCTTGTGAAAAACTAATTATTTGTAAAATTTGAATAATTTGCTTTATGAGTTGAATTAGGTCAAATTTAATAAAAGATAAAATGATATGATTATTTTATTAGTTTTAAAAGTTTGATCTAAAGAGTTTTATTTTTTGAAACCTCCATAAGTTATGGATATGAAAAGGTTTTAAAAAAATTGATTCAAAGTTTTTATGGAGTTACAAAATTTGGTGTTAATGTTTTAAAGGATTCCATAACTTAAGAATAAGTTATGGATCACCAAAAGTTTTTTGTGTTACCTTGTTTTATGAGTAAATTTAGATTACTGAATATATTATGTGATAGTTGGTTTTAATCCAAATTAATCTAAGAATTGATTCTAAAATGTGTTTTTGTAACTTGTCCTCAAGTTATATGAAAAGTCACATTTAAGAATCATAAAACTCATAAAAATTGGCAAAGGTTACAAAATGAAGAGTCTAGTTCTAATTAAATGGTTTTATGACTCCATAACTTGTCCTCAAGTTATGGAGGACCAAGAGTCTCTTCATTTAATAAAATAAAATAAAATAAAAAAAGGTGTAACCTTAATTAATTCCATAAGTTATAAAATAAAGAAAAATTAATTCTTTTATTAGTTTAAAGTCTTCCATAACTTGTCCTCAAGTTATGGAACTTGAAGAGTTTTTGGATTAAAACTACTTTAAACACATAAGTTATGGAATTAATTAGTTTTGAATAGTTTCAAAACTTGCCCTCAAGTTTTGGAATTTGTAAAGTTTTCTCTTATGAATACTTTAATTCCAAGTTAGTCCTTAGAATTTTAAAAGTTAAAATTCAACCCTTATACTTTATAATATTATAAGTTAATAATATATATATGTATAAGAGTAAAGTCAGTCTTACCGCTAGTACGCCTCATTCACGAAGCCGGTCTATAAGGTGGGTATAAGGTTGTTGCCTATAAAATGGCAACTTAATGGGTGTCCACTCTCACCCACCGCTTGCTTGACCGGTGGAGGGTCGTTAGCCGAACGGGTTTGACAAGACTATAATTCTCATTCATTAAAAGTATTAATGATAATACTAAGTAACTAAACTCTTAATAATACCCAATCTTAGTTACTTAGGAAAAATGTGAATAAGGTGCTAACCCATGAAATTACACTTTACACTTTGTCTAAGTTGTTAGTGGAGCGTGTGTGGTTAACCGGCACACTAACTTGGACTTAACAAGGTAGGTAAAGGGTGACTTAATATTTATCATAGTATCGATGGAGCGTGTGTGGTTAACCGGCACATCGATTGAGGGGTAATTTATTAAGGGTACCAAGTGATTTGCATGGTTACTTCACACCTTGTTTTGTGATCCTCGGCATCCCAGTCACAAAACCTGAAGGGCACACTCGAGATTGAAACATGCCTTTGAACAGTTCAATGAATCTCAAAGGTCTAGGAGTTTCAAAACCAATTAAAACCTAATAATACATTTCGTTTATCTTGGTGGAAATTGGTGAATCGTCATTCACCTACCTTCAAATATTTTATAGCTTGGATTACGACATACCTCTTCTAAGTTATAAAATAGTTTGTTGGGTCCTAGCCTTAATATTTCATATTGGGTGTCATATTAAGGACTTTAAATCAACTATCTTGAATATCTCCCAAAAGTTGTCTGGTTTAGGCACCTATGATCTTCCCAAATCTTTTGAAACAAGGTTTCCTAATGAAGATGATGCCCCATGGATATCATACTTCTTTCTCCTCCTCCAACTATTCTCTCTAACCCACAAGTTCTTGAAAAGTTTAAGGTCACTCAAGCCCTCTTGGCAAGGCAGGGTCTAGGTGTGATCACATCTTGGAGATGTAGTCACATATTGACAAGCCGGGAGAGTTGGGTGTCAAAGTCTTGAGAAAGTTGGTGGTTCAATCACTTTCTAAGTCACATAGTGAGTTCCTTTGGGACACCTATGAAACAGACTATGACAAGACCCTTAATGATCTTATCTATTTGCTAAGATCAACTTCCTAAATCTTTATGGACATTGACAATGATGACATTGGATATCTAGTAAAGCTCTCTCTTCCCAGTGGAAAGGGATCGGCCATAGTCAACTCGGTTGACCAAATGGTAAAGAGAAAAGCTAAGTCTATGATAGTCCCGTGTACCTTTATCAAAGGGTCCATATGTTTATATTGCCAAAGGAAGGGGCATTGGTTGCGAAGCTGCCAGATTTACCTAAGGATGTTAAAGTCAATAAGTTTGACTCTACTTCAGGTAAAGTCCACTATCTAACTCTGTTAAGTTTCTATTCTGAGATTCTTGATACATGATGTGACTGGGTCACATGGTGATGTTTTAAGAATCAAAGAAAAGTGAAGAAACCTAAAGAAAGAATATGCTGAATCTGATCGCATAGATGGATTTCTATCGCATAGTTTGAAAAATCGGATTCTTCAGCTACTTCTTAGGAGTTATGAGATATTGCTTAGGAATAGATAACAACAAGTTTTCATATGGATTGTAAGGATAAGTTTTTCCGCAAAGTTTTAAAATAAAAGAAATTTTTTTTTGATTTTATTTATCCTTACAATGGCATTTAAGGAAAAATTGTTGCTTATATGATTCCATTAAGAGCAAGAGTGGAAATATGAAATTGATTCTTTCATTTGTGGTAATGTCTAGATTTACCAAATAAGGAAAGATTCTCATCACCCAAGTTTCAATTGGACCGGAACTTGGAATCATGCAAGTTGTATAGCATGATGAATGAGAACTTTCAAGTATTGGAAAATTAAGACTAATTACTCGGTCACATGGATGTGTGAGTCAAGTAAAGGACTAAGGGATCGAGTACACATTCTTGTGCACTGATTAAGTCCACCACAAAAGATTGATAAGACTATTTGTCATAGTTTACTAAAGCTCAGTAAATATGATTATACTTACAAGCTTAAGTGTAACTCTGAGACATTGGAAAAGGTCCCAATGTATGGCAGAGCGAATAAGAAGAATCAACTTAGGCAGAAGGATAAAAGTTTCTCAAATCTGAAAAGATGGGAGAGTACTTTAGTATCAGTTTTGTGATCATCTTAATGATTAAGAAACCATAGCACAATTAGTTCTCTAAGGAAATCTTAGTGCATTCTTATGACTAAGAAGAGGGATCTTGAATTGTTGAAATGGTTAAATCAAGAAGATGAGTCATACTTCGTTCCAATACAAGTCTTAGAGTCACACTCCAAGATTGTAACTTGAGTGACATGTCTCAAAAGAAGGTTTAAAACACTTGTCAAATGTAAGAGTAGTAAAAGTTTTCTACTCTAGTACATTTGAAATTGGTAAGTTGTGATGTTTTGGATAAAACAAAGACCAACTTAGGCCAATTGTGTGAAGTGTTTGTCTTGATTAGAATCCGCACTATCTCTTGGATGTTTGACAAGGGAGTCTTATATGTCAAGAGGACAGTGGGAGTCTGAAAGGTCTTGAAAGTCTCAAGAACTAATCAAGAATGGAACCTGAAGTTTTTCACTAGCACACAACTTGAGGTTCATAACCTATCGTGTTGACATATTCTGTGCCCATTCCAGTTAAAGTTGGCTTTGCATATGAGTTCTTAGAGTTCTCAATTTGTTGCACAACAACTTGGAAGCAATGGTAGGCCCTTGAGCAGCCAGGTGGCAAGAAATTAAGATTGAGTTCAGTCCATATGAGTTTGGGTTTGTCATTATCCTTGTCTTGTGACTATGATTTTGACAATTCACATGGATAAGAACACATACACCATTAAATCTAAGTGTCATAAGGTTTCTCTCCGATTCATGAAAATGATGGTGAAGAAACACTTTCACTAAGTAGATTTTAGCTAGATAGCAATTGTGATATTTGCATTCTCAAAGTCTTTAGTGGAGCGTGTGTGGTTTACCGGCACACTAACCTGGACTTGTGAGAAGTGGCAAAAAGGTCTAACCATTATGATTACGGCATACCTCTTCATAATTGTTTAGACACACAAGTGTGCTATCTAAGGGAAGGTGTATGATTTTGATAAAGTTTTATCAAAACAATCTAGCATCAGAAATCTGAACTTTGGTAAGAAAGTCAACGAAGTATTGATTTCTAAAAGTCCAGGTGATTTCTGAGAACATGTCAAAGCTAGTGGGAGCATAAGTGTTATGCTAATAATCATCATGTTAGTGGGAGCATGATAATTATGATAAATATTGCAAGTTAGCAATGTTAATTATAGAAAAACAAATGGTTTCAATTGGGAAAAGTTGTTTTGCTATAATTAAGGGAGAGGAAATTATACTTCATCTCAAATCTATAAGCTTAGATCGTGAGGTTTTAATCATTTAGTCAAGGATATATATGAATTTCATGTTGGAATGGCTCAACATAAGGAAATTCTGTATATGGGTCCATTATTTGCGTTCTAAAATTCGATTATGATTACGACATCCCTTTTCATAATCTGAATTATGAGAACTTGGCAAATAGAAATGGAAATGTTATAGCAAAAGACTGGTTTAGTCTTTATGTGAGACATCATGAATCGTGTCCCATATGCTTCGGATATAGGATCGATTACATGTGCTACAATCATCCGTTCTAAAATTTTCCAAATGCCTGGGGCATTAAGAAGGGAAAAGGTTTAGAACTGGATATGACTAAAAGGATTAAACAATTGTCGAGGACAATCTAAGGTTTACCAAAGATTGTTTACTCAAGGACAATTGGAAGTATAGTGATAATTCTGGAAGGACCATATTGACATAGTCTGTAAGGAGGCAACTCTTGTTCAGAAGTGATAGTCAAAATGGAATCTGGAAATGTTTCAAAGTTAGAATTTTCAATCTGTTTAAGATTAGGAAACTTAATGCAAGAAGGATGTTTCCAAGGAGCTGATCTCCTTTGGAATACTCTGAAATGGTTGTTGTCAAGTCTTTATGACTTTGTACATAATCATTACAAGAGGATCAATGCATATAAGTTTAGAATCTAACAGATTTCAGTAAATGGCATGAATTTGGAATTCTTGCATTTGCAGTAAGGATTTGGGAGTGTGAAAAGAGAATCATTGAAGTTATGTTCAATTGATCTAGTTCACAAAGTAAAGATCATAGACAAACATAGTATGCATACTTGGTGTGTGGCATGACTAGTGTTTAAGAAAACATAGTGTACATGCTTGGAGCATGGGACAACTATTGTTTTAAATTCAAGAATAAAGTTGATAGCTGAAACAGTATACAATGAATAATGTGTAATCATATGGTGATAAATAAAAGGTGTTTTATTTATGTTCAAAGGGTTGATACCATATTGGATTCAATTATTATTGTGTTTCATTTTGCATGTTTTGACTTCCCGAATAAACTGGGTTATTCTTCCGGAATGACTAAGTTATTCAAACCATCCACAGTCGGTCATATGTTGGAAGTAGATATGAATTAAGACTGTCATGGGTTGGCTTGTAGAGGTCTAAGGTGTTGGACAAAGGGCTACAACACTCATGAGTGCTCATAAGTTCTGAGTATTGGATTCAACCCGCGCTCATTGGAATCACTTCATGGATTTTATCACGAGTGATCATGAGACGATAATATCTTATATTCTTCAAACCTAGAGATATGAGTTGTTACTATGAGTTGATAGTACATTGATTGCACGAAAACGCATACGGTAACTCGGTGCTATAAAACGTGCCTTTGTGTATGATTCAACAAGTAGTAGAACAAGCCATATGAGTTGAAGTTTATCCGTTCCTTTTACCTTCGGGATAAAAGCGATATATGTGGGCCCCTCGATGATTTGATGATGACAAATGGAAGTGCTCGGCCGGGCCAGGACTGATTTGATTTGTTCAATTAGTCAGTCGTCATAAATCGCAAATCGGGAAACAACAAATGGACAGAGAGAATGATTATAATCCATGTCTCAGTCCATATGATATCTAGAATGGAGGAATATATGATCCCTTATCTAATGGACAAGTCATTGACAAAGGTCAGAGTTCATCTACAAGGTCAGAGTTTGACAGCGGCTTTAAGAGCTACGATTGCCAGTTAGGTTTGAAGTCATACACAATAATAGTTTTAGACTTATCCAAGTGGGAGACTGTTGGATTAATGTCTAAGTCCATAACTATATTTGGTATGTACTTGACCCGACCCGGCATGGTCCATTTGGGTTGCACTTCACCGACACAATTTATATGGATAATCTTTTGAGAATAGTATGTTTATGATTAATATTAATATATTATAAGTTCTAATATATTAATATGGAATCATATTATTTAATTAGTATTGATCAAGAATTAATTTATAATTAATTAAGTGATCAAAAGGAACTAATTAAATATGGACTCTTATATATATGGAATGGGCCAAGTTCATTTAGGTTGGGCTAAGCTTTCATGGATAGTCCATGGAGTGTTTAACCCATGGATCCTAGGAAATGAAAGGTCATGGGTATTAGGGTTTAACCCTAATCCTCCATACTATATAAAGATGTCTTTGGTTGGTGAAATTGGCACTAGTGTGGATACACTAAAGAAGGGCTAGCCAATTTCACTAGAGAGAACCAAGTAATAGTATTCTCTAAAGTATTCCAAGGTGTCTTGGTGATTTGTGATTCCACTTGAGGCTTCCACACTATTGGGGCTAAGCTCTTAAAGCTTGAAGACATCAAGCTACATCAAGAGGTATGTATTCTATCTTGTTACATTCATAGTTTTTGTATGCTAGATTAGGATAATACCTTGGATGTTCTTATTTGCATGTATAATAGAGCAAACATAGATCCAAGGTATTTAGGGTTGCATGTACACTTAGGAAGTGTTAGAATGCTCAAAACCCAACAAAAATCACCAACATTCTTCCCCTATTTTAGTATAATCCTTTATTAACTAAAAGCAAACACAAAACCACACTTATGCATAAATGAAAATGTCTTGAAGATTGAACTTTCACTTTAGCATAACAACATTTCAAATAATTGAGAATCAGGGTGTCCTAATGATTGAACCTTTCAACTCATTTGAGTAACTAAATATATTATACGCTTAAGTTTTACATAAATTCTAATGTTCCTGTAACATCCATAAAATTCACAAAAATTTAAAACTTTTCCAAACTTCCAAAAACCATTATTTAACACAAAATGTTTTTAAAATAGTTTCATATCATAGAATCCCATAAATCAAAATCATAAAATGTGAGGAGGTGCACGATCAAGCCTTCGCCTTATCCGAAGTACCTGAAAAAAAATCCAAAAATGTAAGTCTGAAGCTTAGTGATTTCCCCCAAAATACCAACGCCATATAAACCATAACAATATCATAACAAACAGTATGCATACATAGTCTTCAGCATGAATGGACCGCCTCATCGGCCTTCAGCCTATCTGGCCCACTCTCAGAACCTTCAGCATGTCTGGACCACCCTACTGGGCCTTCAGCCTGGACCGTTCTACAGGCCTTCGGCCTGACTAGTACACCTCGTTGGGCCTTCAGTCTATTCGGGTCGCCCTGGGTCTGTTGACCTAGAGCACAAAGCAAGACAGCCTCAACCCACCCGCAAACACACAATCAACACATAGATATCAAATGCTAGCTAACATGTACAGACAGTCATACAGATCTAACAGATCACTAATCATATCATCATCCTATATACCAGGATACATATCTAATATATCACTAAACATAGCATCATCCTATATACCATGATACAGGTCTAACAGATCACTAAACATGTCATCTTATGATAAACCATGATACAATTCAATAAGGGTCGGCCTTGGTGCCTTTGACCCTGTTAGGATAGTGAGGAAAACTCACCTCACGAGTAGTGTTGAACCGATAAAATTGAATCCCAACTCACAGCTCCGAACTCAACTGCCTGTAACCACCATATGACTAATTCCATCAAAATCTTAAATTATCAAAATACCCTCATAAGTCAAACTTGTTCAACCACGGTCAAAGTCAAAATCAACCATCCATGTTGACCTAACTCGTCAAGTGCATCTACTGACTCGTCGAGTTCCTTCATATCTCAGAAGATCGTGAAAAGATCGAGACAACTCACCGAGTTACCAGAGCAACTCGTCGATTTCTTCAGTGTTCAGAAAACTGGGAAAACCCTAGCCAACTCACCAAGTTCACTTAGTATCCAGAAAGCGGGAAAAAACCCGACCCAACTCGTTGAGTTGTCAAGGCAACTCTTCGAGTTTTCCTGTCTTAACATATTCAGCCCCTTCCATTCGAATCTAAAGCCCCAAACTATAGATCTGGACCCCTAGGGTTGAGATATTACGTAAAGTTGCTAACTTTACGTCCATGCATGGCATCAAAGGGCTAGAACACTCCATTAAATCTTTATTAGGGGACTTAGTGCATGAAGGAGATCTAGATCTAGTTAAAGCTTGGAACTTTAGGCCTAAAGAGGCCACAAAGCTCCCAGATCTGAAGTTATAACCTTATGCAATGACCAAGCCAAGGAATGGTCCCAAAACGGGCCAAAAATGCCCCTAGACTTCCATAGGAGGAGATCTAAGAAATAACAGTTCAAGGTTTAGACTTTATACTAGTACAACCATGTGTCATGTGATGGGTTTTAGGTAAAACAAATAAACTAGAAAACAATTCCTAAGTTCACATGCAACCTACTTTGGATCTATGTTTTATCTATTGAACATACAACTTTGAATTGCAAAACAAGAACCCTAGAGGAGAGAGGCTATAATCGAAATTTACAAACTAGGGTTTAGTAATTACATACCTTTCAATTGTTATAGTAAACAATTGATAATTCCCTTGATCTTGATCTTGATCTTCTTGGAAGCTTAGCACCACAAGTGTAATGCCTCTAATGGAATCACACCCAAACTAGCAAGAAGGAAAGTAGAGGAGAGAGGGGAGAGGGAGTATGCAAAATTTCGGCCCTTAGGGTTTCTTCAAAAGAAAAGAGTGACCAAAACATGAACCAGGAGGCTCCTTATATAGCTGAGGGGTCTAGGGTTTAGGGGAAACCCTAGTTATCCTTTGCTTAGGGCCTAAGCAAACCCAAGGGCCTTATCCAAGCCTCTATGGACGAAATTATTAGGGTTTCCCCCTAAAGATTTCATCCACCCTTATCCAAGGGGGTTCTAGAGCCTTCCACTCAACTATTAGATAATTGCAAACTAGTCCCTGCACCTTATAATCAATTCTTTTAACCCCAAAATTAATTCTAATTAATTTCTGGCTAACAATTAATTAAACAAAATGATTTCTTATTAATATATTAATCTTTTAACATATTAATAAATTCATTTATATTAATTTATTAATCTTATAATAAATTAATATCTCTCCTTTCATAATTTCCTTGTCTGGTTGCTAGGTTTGAGGGCAACCCAAAAGGACTGTGCTGCTATCAATTCAAGTACATACCAATTATAGTTATGGGCTTAGACACCTAATCCAACAGTCTCCCACTTGGATAAGTCTGTAACTATAATTGCTAGTATGCCTTCTAAATTTGACCAGCAAATTGTAGCTTCCACAAAGCTGCTGCCGAACTCTGACCCAGTCAGTTACGTGTCCTAAGATAAGTGATCATATAATCCTTCGTTCTGCTAGATATACCTAGACAAAAGACATGGAATGCAATCAACCTCTTTTTCCAGAATCTATGTTTCCCGATTCCTGATTTGTGATGATGTAGGACTTCTAATTGAACACATCAATTTAGTCCTGGCTGGGCCCAGCACACAAGTCAACACCAAATCATCGAGGGGCCCACAGATATCGCTTTTCCCGTTAGGGCAAAAGGAACGAAAAACATTGACTCATATGCTTGTATCTTTTACTCATCAAACCATACATGATAATACGTTTTATAACACCAAGTTACTGATGCGTTTTCGTATCACCAATGCATAGCCGGCTTGCTAATCACAACTCATATATCTCTGTTTCAAGATTATAAGATATTATCGTCTCAGTATTACTCGTGATGAATTCCATGAACTAATACTCTAAGCGAGGGTTTATCCAATACTCAAATCTCAATTTTTGAGTACTCATGAACGTTGCAGCAAATACATTGCCATGTCTATCCTTAGACAATCTACAATCCAGTTCATGACAGTCTTGATTCACTACTTACTTCCAAAAGTACGAGCGACTGCGGAGTTTGAATAATCTTATTATTCGGGACGTAAAACATGCAAAAAAAATGAAACACAATAATAAACCATTGACAAAAGGTAGAACCCAAACTTATAAATAATACTTTATTATTTAATCACCAAAAGTCAACTACATTTACTTTGTTACAAGTTTCAGAAAACTAATCTAACTACTAAAACTAATATCATCTTTCAGTCCTATGCTCCGAGCATGCTGAATATGCTTAGCCCTACTCAGACCCTTTGTGAGGGGATCTGCTGGGTTATCCTCAGATGACACCCTTTTCACTATAAGATGGCCTTCTTCTACTCTATGTCTGATGAAATGGTACTTTCTGTCGATATGTCTGGTTTTACCATGATCTCTCAGTTCCTTTGTCAAGGCAACCGCTCCTTCATTATCGCAGAACAGTTCCATAGGCTCCTGGATGGTTGGAACAACTCCGAGATCTCCAATGAAGTTCCTCAACCAAGCTGCTTCTTTCGACGCTTCACTTGCTGCTATGTACTCTGATTCACAAGTAGAATCAGCCATCGTATCTTGCTTGGAACTCTTCCAAGTAACTGCTCCTCCATTTAATAAGAATACCCAGCCTGACTGAGAACGGAAGTTATCTCTATCCGTCTGAAAGTTGGCATCACTGTAACCATCTACTCTCAAAGTATCATTGACACCAAGTACAAGGACCCAGTCCTTTGTTCTTCGCAAATACTTGAGTATATTCTTCACGGCTATCCAATGAGCTCTACCTGGGTTTCCCTGATAGCGACTGACCATGCTCAAAGCAAATGCCACATCAGGGCGAGTACATGCCATAGCGTACATGATCGATCCGACAGCGGAAGCATAAGGTACACGACTCATGTCATCTATTTCCTCATCTGTACTCGGGCATTGAGTCTTACTCAATTTGGTATTGCTCTGGATAGGTAGCTCTCCCTTCTTGGAATTTTCCATACTAAACCTCTTTAGTACCTTATCCAAGTATGTGCTCTGACTAAGTCCAATTAGTCTCTTCTTTCTATCTCTCAATATTCTAATCCCAAGAATATAGGCGGCTTCTCCTAGGTCTTTCATGGCAAAACACTTTCCAAGCCAAGACTTAACTTCATTCAAGGTTGGAACGTCGTTGACAATGAGTAATATGTCATCGACATATAACACCAGAAAAGTTACTATACTCCCACTAGCCTTGATATACACACAAAACTCATCTTCACTTCTAGAGAAACCAAACTCTTTGACTTTCTCATGGAAGCAAAGATTCCAGCTGCGAGATGCTTGTTTCAATCCATAAATGGATTTCTCAAGCTTGCATACTCTATTGGGAAACTTTGCATCAACAAAACTCTCTGGCTGACTCATGTAAACATCCTCAGCCAACTTCCCGTTAAGGAAGGCAGTCTTGACATCCATCTGCCAGATTTCATAGTCATGAAAGGCAGCTATGGCGAGCAATATCCTAATAGATTTAATCTTAGCCACCGGTGAAAAAGTCTCATCATAGTCAACCCCTGGGGTTTGAGTGAAACCTTTTGCAACCAGTCGAGCCTTGAACGTATGCACATTCCCATCCATGTCTGTCTTCTTCTTGAAGATCCATTTGCACCCAACTGTCTTCCGACCTGGTGCACTATCAACCAAATTCCAAACTTCGTTTGTCATACATGGACTTAATCTCACTGTCCATTGCCTCTTTCCACTTGGAAGCCTCTGGGCCTGCCATTGCTTCCTTATAAGTGACTGGTTCATCTAAGTTTACCAGCGTTCTGTCACTTATGAATGTGTCACCATCTGAAGTAATATGAAAACCATACAACTCAGGTGGCACACTCACCCTAGTGGATCTTCAAAGAGGTAATGATTTATCAACCGGTTCAACAGGAATTGTTTCCTCTGGTTGAGTGCTAGTGTCATATAAGGTTCCTTCATTGGTTGACTCTTGAATCTCTTCAAGGTCAATGGTACTCCCACTGTCCTCTTTGAATATGAGCTCTCTTTCCAGAAAGACTCCTCTTCGAGCTACAAACACCACGTTTTCACTAGGTCTGTAGAAAAAATATCCAAAAGACTGCTTTAGGTAACCAATGAAAACACATTTCTCACTTCTAGCTGCTAGCTTGTCATGAGTCTCTCGTCTTACGAAAGCTTCACAACTCCAGACTTTAATATGTGCTAACGAGGGAACTTTCCCTATCCACATTTCGTGAGGTGTTTTGGCAACCTTCTTTGTAGGGACAAGATTGAGGATGTGGGCAGCTGTCTCTAAGGCATACCCCCAAAAGTGAATAGGAAGTGAGGCACGACTCATCATTAAACGAACCATGTCTAACAAGGTTCGATTACGCCTCTCAGCTACACCATTTAACTGTGGTGTCCTAGGAGGAGTCAATTGTGAGACTATCCCACATTCTTTCAGATAGTCGTTGAACTCGGTACTAAGATACTCCCCGCCTCTATCGGATCTAAGTATCTTGATCTTTCTGCCCAATTGATTTTCGACTTCATGCTTAAACTCTTTGAACTTTTCAAAGGTTTCTGACTTATGTTTGATCAAGTAGATGTAACCATATCTGCTATAATCGTCAGTGAAAGTCACATAGAATCGATTAGCATCCCTTGTGGTTGATTTGAAGGGCCCACACACATCTGTGTGTATGAGATCCAACAGACCTTCACCTCTTTCACAAGACCCTGTGAATGGTGATTTTTTCATCTTTCCCAAAAGACAAGATTCACACATATCATCTGATTTTAGGTCAAATGATTCCAACACTCCATCCTTTTGGAGTTGGGCTATGCATTTCTTGTTAATGTGTCCAAGACGACAATGTCATAAGCATGCCTTGTCTACACTATTAGACAAGTCAATATTAAGTACACTATTTCCTAAGCTATCAACACAAGTCACTGTTTCATACACACCATCACAAGGTAAAGCTTCAAACACAAAAACACCATTCTTATAAACAGAAATTGAACCATTCAAATCATTAAAAGAATATTTAAAACCTTGTCTGAACAATGCATGAAATGAAATAATGTTTCTCGTCATCTCAAACGAATAGCAACAATTTATTAAATCTAATCTATCATCATTACTGAGCAAAAGTTGATAAACTCCGATCTTGGTAACTGGTGAAGACTTTCTGTTCCCCATGATCAAGTTTATTCTCCCATGCTCTATCTCCTCACTTTCCCTTAGCCCCTGCAAATCAGAACAGATATGAAATCCACATCCTGTATCAAGGGCCCATGAACGAGAAGATAATGAGTTATTAGCAGAAATAGTGTACATACCTGCCGAGGATGGCTTCACTTTGCCATCCTTGATATCTTGCAAATATTGTGGGCAAGATCTCTTCCAATGCCCCTTTTGATTGCAGTAAAATCAAATGGCCTCTTTTGGATCAGAAACATGGGGAGTGGAACCATTGGGCTTAGCCTTCGGGCCATTACTAGATGACACAACTTGAGCCTTGCTCTCCCAGTTTTGCTTAGGAGGACCTTTCCTCTTCTTCCCCTTTCCCTGTCCAATGGCCAAGACAGGGGCACTTGCAGGTGTGGAGGGTATACTTTTACCCTTCATCCCTGCCTCAGTTGTCTGCAACAAGTTGTGCAATTGGGCCAAAGTCTGCTCAGTGTTGTTCAAATGGTAAGTTAAGATAAACTGACCATAACAATCAGGCAACGAGTTCAAGACCATGTCAATGGCCAATTCCTCATCGAAGTGAATGTTGAGCTTGACCAAACGCTTTATGTAGCATTGCATTCTTTGCACATGAGATACAACCGATTCCCCCTCTTTCATCTTGCAATCCATGAATGACTTGACTACCTCAAACTTTTCTTGACGAGCTCGCTTATGGTACTTTTCCATAAGGTCCTTGTTCATCTCAAAAGGCCAGTAGTCCTCATAGTACCTCTGCAATTCTGGGGACATGGTTGCAACCATGATGCATGCCACTTTGGTAGCATCATCACAGTGTTTCTTGTAGACAGCATACTCTTGGGGAGTGGCTTTTGACTCATCAAGTTCTTTGAGCTCCTTTTCAAGGACATACTCTTTGTCCTCGAATTTAAGCGCCATCTTGATGTTACGCATCCATTCGTTATAGTTGGAGCCATCCATAACGACTTTGGAGCAGATGTTTAGTAGAGAGAAGTTGTGGCTGGAGGATGATGAAGCAGAAGTGTTTCCAGGAGTAGACATCTGAAAAGAAAGATAGTTTTGGTTAGATTCCAAGACACCTCAATATAATAACCCAAAGATATCATATCAAGGTTAGGACCCAACTATGACGATTTACAACTTAGAAATGGGATGCCGAGATCCAAGTTCAAATCTCATAAAGGTTGGTGAATGACGATTCACCAATTCCACCATTAGACAAAATAAACGAAGTGAAATTCCTAATTCTTTTGAGATACATTAAAACTATTAAATGGTATGTTTTAATCTCGGATTATGCTCTACTATTTGTGACTGGGATACCGAGGATCACAAACTAGATGTGAATAACCATGCAAATGTGCTGGGTAACCTTATTGTCTTTATCATTAACTATTGATGTGCCGGTAAACGACACACGCTCCATCAAAATGATAATTATAAGATACCCATTACTACTCTTTATTAGTGCCTTTTAGTGTGCCGGTTAACCACACACGCTCCACTAACGACCAATAAAGCATAATGTGCAATTTCATGGATTAGCATACTTTTCACATTTTCCTAAAGTAACTAGAGTTGGGATTTTGAAAAATAGTGTTCTAGTACTTTCTTTAATAGCATTATACTTTTAATGGGAAGTAGTTGTCCTATCAAATCCGTTCTGCTAACGACCCTCCACTAATCAAGGAAGCGGTGGGTGAGAGTGGACACCCATTCAACTACCATTTTATAGGCAGTTTCCTTATACCCCCCTTATAGACTAGCTTCGTGAATGAGACATACTAGCGATTTGACTGACCATATTCTTATACATATATAATATTTAACTTTTAATTATAATATATATATATATAAGGTGTGTTTTAAAAACATTTTAAAACTCCAAGGGTTTATATAAATTTTTCGAAATTTAAACTATTAAATTTTAAATTTAAATAAACCAATTAATTAGATTTAATATTTATCTATTAATTAACTTTTAATTAATTTATTAAATCTTGTAAGGATTATCTAATTAAATTAAACAATTAATTTAATCCTAATCCATATCCCTTCTAGATTTCGAAAATATGGGGATAGGATAATTTCCTTATTTTTCTCAATTATCCAATAAGGCAACTATTATCCAAAACAAAGAAACCCTAATCTTTATAGCATATTTCGAAATTTACAAGGGAGGAGGCTAGGGTTTTCAAAACCTTAACCCTAATTTCGATTAGGGTTATTTGGAGGCTAGGGTTTTCGAAAACCCTTTGATCCAAAACCCTAGAAATCGAAAAATGACCTTTAGGGTTTAATAGCTATAAACCCTAATTTTCAATTCAACAATTATAGTAATTCAATTTAAAACAAACAATGGCTCTGATACCACTGATGGGTTTTAGGTAAAACAAATAAACTAGAAAAACAATTCCTAAGTTCACATGCAGCCTACTTTGGATCTATGTTTTATCTATTGAACATACAACTTTGAATTGCAAAACAAGAACCCTAGAGGAGAGAGGCTATAAACGAAATTTACAACCTAGGGTTTAGTAATTACATACCTTTCAATTGTTATAGTAAACAATTGATAATTCCCTTGATCTTGATCTTGATCTTCTTAGAAGCTTAGCACCACAAGTGTAATGTCTCTAATGGAATCACACCCAAACTAGCAAGAAGGAAAGTAGAGGAGAGAGGGGAGAGGGAGTATGCAAAATTTCGGCCCTTAGGGTTTCTTCAAAAGAAAAGAGTGACCAAAACATGAACCAGGAGGCTCCTTATATAGCTGAGGGATCTAGGGTTTAGGGGAAACCCTAGTTATCCTTTGCTTAGGGCCTAAGCAAACCCAAGGGCCTTATCCAAGCCCCTATGGACGAAATTATTAGGGTTTCCCCTAAAGATTTCATCCACCCTTATCCAAGGGGTTTCTAGAGCCTTCCACTCAACTATTAGATAATTGCAAACTAGTCCCTGCACCTTATAATCAATTCTTTTAACCCCAAAATTAATTCTAATTAATTTCTGGCTAACAATTAATTAAACAAAATGATTTCTTATTAATATATTAATCTTTTAACATATTAATAAATTCATTTATATTAATTTATTAATCTTATAATAAATTAATATCTCTCCTTTCATAATTTCCTTGTCTGGTTGCTAGGTTTGAGGGCAACCCAAAAGGACTGTGTTGCTATCAATTCAAGTACATACCAATTATAGTTATGGGCTTAGACACCTAATCCAACAAAAGGAAGGATCATAGAGATGCATAGTATGCATGTTCATAAAATGGCATGACTGATGTTTAATTCAAGTGGTTAGTTGATTACTCGAAACATTATACAATGAATGAAGTCGTAATTATTATGGTGATTAAATAATAGAGATTTATTTATTTTCAATAGGTTTGAGACCATAGTTAATTAGTTTGTTATTGTGTTTCACTTTGCATGTTTTACTTCCTAAATGATTTGATTATTCGAAAATCCACAATCGCTTATAGTTTTGGAAGTAAGTAGTGAATTAAGGTTGTCATGAACTGGATTGTAGATTGTATGAGGAGTTTAGACATAGCAATTGTGTTGCTACAATATTCATGAGTACTTAGAAAATGGAGATTTTGAGTACTGGATAAACACATGCTCAAAGAATTACTTCATGGATTCTATCTCGAGTAATACTAAGGTGATAATATCTTATATTCTTGAAATAGAGATATATTAGTTGTAATTTACAAGTCGGTTGTGCATTGGTGTTACCTAAACGCATTAGTAACGTGATGCTATAAAACGTAGTGGCATTTATGATTTGGTGATTAAAAGATACAAGCATATGAGTTGAAATTTATTCGTTCCTTTGCCCTAATAAGAAAATATATATATTTGGTCCTCTCGATGATTTGATGTCAACATCAGAAGTGGTTGGCCGAGCCCGGACCGAATTGATGGTTTCAATTAGTAGTCTGAATTTAGTTATCATAAATCGGGAAATCAAAAAACAAAATTTTGGATAATGAGATTGATTTTGATCCATGTATCATATCCATATGCAGAACGGAGGAATATCTGATCACTTATCTAAGGACAAATAACTGATCGGATCAGAGTTTGGCAGTTGTTTTGGAGAGCACCATTTGCTTTTTAATTTAGAAGTTATACCAGTAATTTAGTTTTAAACTTATCAAAGTGGGAGACTATTAAATTAGGTGTTTAATCTAATAACTAAATTAGTATAATCTTGAATTATTAGCAAAGTCCTTTTGGGTTGCCCTCAAACCTAGTAATAGACTGGAACGCTATTTGGAGAAAGAGACTGGTTTATTAATTTATTATATGATTAATAAATTAATTAGAAATCAAAATAAATAATTTATTGATATACTATGAGAATAATATATTAATTATAAATAGTATTATTCAATTAAGAATTAATCAAAAATTAATTGGAATTAATTTTAGGATTAATTGGATTAATTGAAAGTGGAAGGACTAAAGGTGACAATGTTCAAAAGTTAAACATTGACCAATTCTAGAACCTCCCATAGGAGGGGGACGAATTCTAGATGGTTAAGGGTTCTTTTCGTGGGCATTAAGGAAGCCTAGAAATCCTTAGGAGCAAGAAAAAGGATAAGGTGTATACAAGGAAACTGTCATATATGTAGCATCACTAGTCACCTATATAAAACCTCATACGGTTTATGATTTATAGCCATCCTTTTTTTAAAACAGAAAATCGAAAATTCCCTTCCTCCTCCTATCTCCTCTTTAGCCTCCAATTTTTTAGGGTTTGGGTGTGAGCCATTAGAGGTACAAGACTTCTGGTGCTTGCTTTCTGAAGACCAACAAAGAAGGATTACTACTTTATTTTCTATAATAAACTAAGGTATGAATTTTCTAATAACCCTTTACTAGTTTCAAAAATAGCAACATACTTTTAGGGTTCTTGATATTTAATAGTTGTTTGCAAATCATAGTGAGAACATAGATCCTTTAGGGTGCATGTGAACTTATGGTTTATGTTTTTCCGCCAAAAATAGATTATTTTTGTAACATATAAAACTCATCATACACCAACCGAAGTGCATCACTTCTTAGGTCTCACAGGATATTATAGGAGATTCATAGATAATAGTCAAAACATCATTGGGTCTATTTCACCCCCTTCGGTCTCTTTCAACCGATAATAGGTCTATTTCACCCCCCCCCCCCCTTCGGTCTCTTTCAACCAGCATTAGGACTATTTCACCCCCTTCGCTCTCTTTCAACCGGTATCGGGTCTATTTCACCCCTACAGCTAAGCATACAATCACATCAGCAAGAGTCACAAAGACAACAAGCACATACCGGCATAATAACAAGTGTCACAAAGACAATTATCCTCCTACAAACATAATTCAATGGGTCGGCATTAGTTCCTTCGACCTACGAGTACAGTGAAGAGACTCACCTATCAAACGATGATAAACTACAACTACTACTACTACTACGAACACAGATGCAACCAACCACCTATAGAGCCATATAAAGCACACCCTTAGCTTTTCTTCCAAGACTAGGGGTTGACCAAAAGTACACATAATTCAAAGGTCAACGTTGAATCGCCACATTGTGACCATCCTTGGCTAAGTGGTGGTCCCTAAAGGACAAAACAGATGATCTGACCCTAGTCGCCACGTCGTGGTGACCTGACGCCACATCGTGGTAACTGGGTTCCAAAAATCTTAATTGATTAAGTTGTTTTCTTCAACCCCATGAGGTTCAAAGCTCATATGTAACTCAAAACATGATCTAGAAGGATAAAGTTTCTAACTTTACCCATTAGGACCATCCAAAGAGGTCCAAAACTCAAACCCTATGTTTCATAATACATAAACTTAACCATTTAGCACGTATTAATTTAATTCTGAAGTCCATCTTCTCCAGAAGTGTTTCTAGCACTAAAACAAACATGAAAGTTGGCGCTTTATATACATACATGTCCAATGCATGTCTTGAACCCATATTAGGTCAAAATGAGAGTTTATGACCTAAATCTCATGCATGATTTCAAAATACAACCAAACTTCATATCCAAGCCACAAACTACACCAAATGACCTAAGGATTCATAAAGTTGCAAACTTGATGAAACCCCACCATTCTGAATAAGTAGAATAAGAAGTTTATGGGGCAAAGCTCAAGATCTAGCATCTTAACTGTGACATCTGGTAAATTTTGAGCTTAACAAAGTCTAAGAGGTATTGTGTGTAAGTGTACCCACAATGTAACCTTGATGCAATAAACTTTTGAAAGCCAAAAGAGCATTAATTTGTATAAGTATGTATGTATGTATATATGCACACTTTGAAGATCATGTTTGTGATAAACATCTAAAAGTCAAGCCAATTAAGTCAATATAATAGAATTTGATGTATGAATTATGTCATGACCTTGAGATTTCGGTTTTGGGGACCCAAGATCATGGGACTTCGGTTATAGTGGGCCAAGAGCTCATACCTAGGCTGAAATCTCCCACCAAGAACACCCTAGGTCGAAATCTCCCCCCTAGAACCCCACTAAGGCCGAAAACACCTAAGGACCAAGCCACTAAGACCGAAATCAACATAGTGGAGGGATTAAGGCCGAAATCACCTAGAGTACAAAGTGATTTCGGTCTTGCCATGGCCGAAATCACCGTTTGAGTCTTCCAAAAGTGAATTCAGTTTAGGGAAGGAAACAGATAAGAATAATTGACTTTGTGATAAGATACCCCATCAGTTTCCCATGCATTTCAATATCCATCATATACCCAAGCTATTAACCACCAGTTTACCAAGCAAATATCACTTCAACCTCCCTTTTTATTCATGGTAGTAAACAATCCAAGAACCCCATTTTTTTATTTCTCTTTGTGATCACTCCAAACTCTCTCAAAAAGAAATCCAAGATCTTCCAAGTTCAAAAATCTCCAAGTTGGTCCTTAGAATTTTGGTAAGATTTTCTCATTAATCTAGTGTGTTCATACATTTTTATGTAAGTTTCATCCTATTTACACATATTATTATGTAGTAAAACCCTTAGGATAATCACATTTCCAAGGAAGTTCATCAATCCATTCAAGTGTTTAGGCTTGGAAATCTTCACACCATCTTCTCAAACAACCCACAAAATCCACTCAAGGTGAGTTCATACCCCCCACATTTTCGAGATTTTCATGTTTTAGGGGGAGGGGAATACAAGTCAAAAATTGTTTATCACACAAATACTTGCATGTTTCTTCTTTATGTTAAAGTATAAGCCTTTATTTGCATAAGATGTGTTTACTACTAGTTTTGTACAAATATTTGTGTTGTATTAGTTTTCAAGTGTAAAACTAACAAAAACAAAACGATATCTATGTTATAAAAATCTTGAGAAAAGTTATGATTTACAAAACTATAGGATTTTGAAAGCTTTTTAACAAAAATATAGTTTTTCCAACAAAAAGGAGTGCATTCTATTTATTCCACTATTTTGTGGGTTTTAACCTAAAATTATAAGGTTTGATCTTACATATGAAACTAAACAACATGATTACTATGTATTTATATAAAGGATTATATAAATGTTCTAGACAACCAAACATGATAAACTATAATTGGTATAGTTTGGGAGTCACAAAACTACACTATCTTTTCAAAAGGGACAAATAAATATTTAAAGGTATAATTATTTCATTTACAAGAAAAATGGAATTTTCAGTTCACATAAATCGATTGATAATGGTTGTGAGACATTAGGATTCACCGTACCCACTAGAGTACACATACTAAGACCTGCATTATAACCAGAGTCTCTTGTAGGAAGAGCGTGACACTTGTGTATAGATCTATATTAGATTGTTGTAGTCTTAAAACCTTAAGACCAAAAATGTATAAGTATTGTTGTACTCGAAAGTAGTAATAAGTAGCTTCATTCGTATATAAAACCATTTGAATGCATGTTTCCATATCTATAAATTGTATTGTACTGAAAAATTGTGTAACGCAGTTTTATTTAAATAAAACTATTGGAGATATGTTGACCCGTAAATCAAATGTTTCTCGATACTCTATGTGAGTTATTATAACCATACTAATGCGACTAGTTTCCTGAATGACGCGCTTCGGACATCGGAACTGTTTAGGACATTTGTCACCCTAGACCCGCCGGTCTAACTGTAGCTAACATCTTAGGTGTCGGGTTGTTACAAAGAAAATATCGGATTTTCTGGAAGTATACATTATCATTTACAAGAAACAATTACAAAACCTTCTCATACAAAATGCTTATGAACTCACCAACTTAATTGTTAACATTTTTCAAAATCACGTGTATTCTCAGGAAACCAGTAAACAGGTAACCACAGAAGTTTTTGGTGGGTGGGACGCAATCACATCTTATTATTTATTTTTGTCATATACTTTTGATACCATGTAAAGAATGCTTTTGTGAACAAAAATGTAAACTTATTTAATATTCAATGTAATGGTTGTGAGGTTTTGATCTCTATTATTCAATTGTTATGATATTGTATATGAAGTCATCTGCCCCAGATGTTTCCGCCGTTCTGGTTTCGGGGTGTGACATTAACATGGTAAAATTCGAGTTTAGGACACTCACAGAGGTCTAGAAGAGTGCTAAGGTAAAGAATGGAAACTTGTTTGTTGGATCTTAGCTCAATAATTCTCCTTCTTCTTTCAAAAGCTTCCAAGAGCACCAAAAAGAGCTTCAAAAATGGAGGGAAAAGATTAGGGTTTCTTCAAGGCTTGGGGATGCTGATGGAGGCTAAGGATGGGCAAACCCTAACCTCCTCATTCCTTTAAATATGGAGCAAACTCGGAAAATTAGGGTTTTTACCATAAGGTTGCTGCCACGTCGTGTCCTCATGTTGCCACGCCATGGCGGCTAAAATGAAACACATGTTTAATCTTGACTTGTCACGTCATTGTGGTCCTTCACCACGTCGTGGTAGCCCTCAACATAAAATAAAATAGTTTCAAAGTGTCTCAAAATTCGGATGTTACATTTTCTGATAAGTACAAGACGTATTTTTGTAATCTGTCACTTTCTTTGATGAAAATGAATGTTTTCCATCCAACTTTGGGAGGAGTCCACTTTCCTCCGTATGGTGGAAAGTTTATTTCATTTAGGAATCCATTTCCCCCTCTAAATCCAACAAAACACATGAATTCGAGGGAATTTTAATCATTTTCCTTCGAATTACATTCATTTCCTGCCAACCAACGTGCCCTTATATTTTCGTTTACCTTTCAGATTTACCTAAATATTCATTTTTATAAGAAGTCACTGGTTGTTTTGTGGCATGACATTGATCTTGTTTGTTTTTAGGTTGACATTGAAAATATAAACGAAATCATTTATTTTTTGCCCGAGTAAATGGTATATTTTCACGTTTTACCTTAGAAAAAGAGGCAAATACTATCACTCTATCAGTAATACATGCAACAAACGTAGGCCTTGAAATTGGATCAAATACTAGCAGATACAAGCATACGGTAAAGACGAGACAAATGTCAGACTTATATACAGCAAAACCGAAATAGCAGCCCCTAAAAGAAATACACGTACAAAACAATGTTGAACCAAAGAGTCACTCTTATGCATCCACATCCTCCTATATGAAGTCATGTTCTCATAAATGACCCAACTCCTTCAAGTCTAACATCACAAAGACACAAACTATCGATAATAATCGTCTCGACACGCTTAAGCACATGAGTCCTTGTCAACTACAGACATGTTCGAACCACCACAATCATCATTCCCTTAATTTCTCATTGATTGAAACGACTATTAGCGAGTTTCTGATTGTGGAATTCAAAACTCAGTCTAACATGGTTTTACCACACACGACAACATCCTCATTTATGTGACCTCTATTTTCCTGTCACGGTCATTTTTAGTATGTCAACATTCATATCCATATAACATAGTTGGCCTTATAGTAACTATTCTATAAAAACTTTCCCTTAAGTTTCAATGGGATCTTCTTGTTCTGTCCTCAACTCTATCGATCACACCTTTATACACTGAGTGTCATTATTCTCGATATCCCCATCATTATGAATCATAGGCCCTATATACTTGAACTTCACTTTGATTAAAGGGCTTGGTCACCCATACACACTTCTACCGCTTCATTAGGGAGGAATGAGTCACAAAAGTGGGATCCAGCGGTACTGGCAATACCGCATGTATATGATACCTTGTACCTGTCGGCTCCAGCGAGTTAATTGTTTATTTCATTTTTGTGGTTTGATGAACCTGTCATTTTGTGAATTGTGATTAATGTATGCGATAATATATCCCAACATTATTTTATTTTCATTCTAACATGTGATGTTTAAAGCTGTCAGTTTTTGTTTTACGTTTTTTTCTTTATTCTTTTTCCCTTTCTTTATTCTTTTTTTTCCGTTTAAAAACAATGCAAGAATATATATAATTGTGTTTATATTATTAATTGTACCTCAAGCTTTAAAATTTGTATCAAATTGTGTTTGTATGTTTTTTATTAGTTTGTGAATTAATTTTGTATGTTTTTACTAATTAATTTTAAATAATTTTAATTAGTGTGTATTTGTTTTAAAAATAAAAATTGAAATGGTTGAATGGAATGAAAAATATAAGGTTTCTATATGTGATATAGGTTGGAAGTGTTGAAATAAAGATGAGAGAAAAAAATTGTGGCAGTAGGTAGGCAAGGGCTCCCTTCTCCCTTATGAATCATAGACCCTATACACACCATGGTACCTAGAGAAAGTCTATGTGTCACCAACTGCAATATGGACAGAAAACCGACAATACATGTCACAAATAGCCTTAACAAAACACATTGAGAAACTTCTAACTATCAAAAGTCCTCTAGGTTGTCTCCCTTGGAACTAAGTTTTGGTTTTTTTCTAGGTCAATAGGTCCTCATATCTTTCTCTAAACTTATACATAAGACCTCTAAGAATGTGTATTACCCCAGTAATGAACGTGCCAATTCCCTTTTGTTCATACAAATCGGTCTCTCAGGTTTCAATCAATTGAGTATGACCAATATGATTTGGTGATGAGGTAAAAGTAAAACCACATTGAACACACAGAAAATTCGTCATATATATCTTTTTTAATAGTTGATTAAAAAGGCAAAGCTTGTCATAATTAAGTTGGACCAATAAGTTGAAAGTTAACAGGTGCAGTTAAACTTATAAATACAGTTTAAAAAAAAAAAAATGCTGATTCAAAAAGTTTGTTTAGAAGCATATACTATTTGTCTTTGGTAAAAAGCCAACAGAACTGAAGCCATGTGACAGCTACAAAAACTAAAACATAAGAATTCCAAACACATAATACCAAACGTCAACATATCAAACAAAACAATATCCAAAATTGGTTCAACATAAGTTTCCATGATAAATACCCAAAAACAGTGAGTCTCTCACTACTTCTTCTCTTCCTTCTCAGCTTCAGCTGCCCTCTTGAGCCTTGCACCCAAATGTCGTTTGTTTGTCCTCTCAACACGCAGCTTGGAATAAGCACTGAATGACTTCATCTCCTCAGTCACCTTCACAAACTCAGCAGCTGCCTTCTCCCTAACAATTGGCAGCACTGACCCTTGAACCTGTGTAGCACTTGCAAGCTCCTCTGGGGTAGAGTCACCAGCCTGAAACAAAATATTCATCTCTTAACTAGCTCTTGAAAATAAATTTCAACATTATTATAAAAAATACAAAATGAAATAGAATAAGATTTACCTTAATCTTCCTTGCACGTCTTGGGAAAATGACCAATTTAGCCTTGAATGTCTTGAGCCTCTGGACATTAGCTTGAAGACCCTCCAATGAACGGTTCCTGCGCCGATGGTCCACAGCAATGCCAATGGTTGGAGCAAGCTTCTTAGGAATACCAGCAGCCTGTTTACAACACACATTGTAAATTACACTTCACCCCCTCGGAAAACTCATATTTACACTTTTGAACTGAACCCCAAACTTATGTTGATAACATGTCTTCTTTACCTTAAGCTCTTCCAGAGAAAATCCTCTTCCCTCCCTAAGTTTCATGTTGTATTTCAGGGTTTGTCCATGAACCTGGGGACGAAGCTTTCCAGCTGGCCTTGGGAAATCTTTCACAGCCTTTGCTTGTCTAGCTGTAATCCATCGAAAAAAAATTAAAAACTTATTGACATATATGTAAGTTGATAATCATAATAGCAAACAACTGACCATTTCTTCTCCTTGTTTTGCGTGCAGGTTGGTTGAACCATGTCTTGACATAGTTCTGCCAATGCTTCTTGAAGTGACCATTTGGAATGACATTGTTATGCTTAACCATGGTTACTCTGGAAAAGACATCACATCTTGTTAATTGTAACGAATGAAAATAAACAAATAGATCATTATCTCTTCGGAGGAGATTAAGTAATGAGGTTCATGGTTTCAAATACCAAAAAGTAATACTTTGAATGTTATAGCAATTGATTTTGTTAATGAAACCAAAGCAAATCGGCCCTTTGTAGATACACCGAAAAAACAAAGAATTTGTAAGGAAAACAGCGCCTGTTGATTTGATTGTGAAGAAACAATAGAAGTTAAGAAAGCACAACAGCATTCGCAGGATAAATCCAGGCCAACGAATACATAACAAACAAGAACGTTCACACAATACGAGAAAACTACAACCGCGTAACATGATAATACACATTCATAAATAAATCTTCCAAAAATGAGATCTAAACCTTTAAAGTTCACACAGATTTAGCACAACAGCTACAGGCGTATACTCATCGATGAATACAATTTCACAAATAACCACAACTCGAATTACAATCTTTCACGAATTACATAGCGTAGCCATTGAAAATGTTCGATAAGCAACTGCTCAATCATACCTGAGTTAAAGGCGAGGCGGAGTGCTTCGTCTTCAGAGATGGCAACGCGGCGAATTTGAGAAAGAAGACGCGCAGAGACTATTAAAAGGATCAGAAGGGAAGTAAAACCCTAGACCTAAATAGGCTCCGAATTATTTATCTTGGGCCTCATGTTTTGCTTATCGATAAGCCCAATCTTAGGGTGTTTGGCTAAGCTTTTCAAAGGTAAAAGTTTTTTTAAGAAAAGTTGTAAAAATTTAGGATTCTTTAACTTTTTCAAAAAGTTCATTTTTTCTTATATATAAAAGTAGCTTTTACAAGATTACCAAACATTTTTTTGCTGTTTTATCTTTTCCTAAAAGCTAAAAGATGTTTTAAAAGATAAAACAAACACTCTCTTAGATTCATTAGATCATTGTCTCTTAAGTCCAAAAAGTAGGCCTGATATGGATTACAATCCCTATTTTAATAAATGAATAGTTTTAATCTCATTGTGACAAGTCCTCATTAATATTATGCCATGTGTCATATAAATATATTAGGCAACCATTTCAAAATTCAAATTTATATTTTTTAATTATATGTTAAATTTGAAGTTATAATAACATTAAAAATTTGATATATCTCTTAATTAATAATTTATTTAAAATCATTTATTTAAAACAATTGATTAATAATTATATATTTTTATTATGAACGTTTAATTAATTTTATAACCGTGGTTTCCACGGGTTATAAACTAGTCTACCCTAATAAATGAAAATGACTTTGCCACATGTCATTCTCTCATAAAATTAGTCACATGTAATTTTGTTATAAATTTGAGATATATATTTATTTTCCAATTGTCATTGATTCAATTTTCATTTTCAATCTATCATTAATTTAGTTTCTATAAATTAAACCTACCATAATTACTATTAATTTTAAATTTTAAATTTTAAATTCAATTTCAAATAAATTTACAGTTTAAACCTTTATGTTTAACATTTTGTTATAATTAACTCGTTTAGTACACTAAACATATAATTTTAATTAATTTATTTTTCGCATGTTTTTTTCACATAATTTTCACTTATTTCAATTTCAAATTCAAATAAATTTTATATTTAATCGTTCGTACTTAACATTTTGTTTTAATCAACTCGTATAATATACGGGTCTCACAACTAGTTATAATATTATAAGTGTTTAGTGTTTGGTAATTTGATTAAAGTTTAATAAACGATATAGTAGATTACATGAATCGCCCTGTCCATGTTTGGTCGAATATAATGTTTTGTCGTTATATTTTGTTTCATTTAGGATTAGTTAGTTTGAAATTTGCATATTTGTCTGCCTTTAAAAGACTATGATGACCTTATATATTTCTATTTTATTTGTTTATCATCTATAATTAAAAAACAAAATAGACCCCATCCCTTCACCCTTCCCCTAACTTCATCTTCTCTAGCTTTTTCGAACTTCATCACCGACAATATATGAATTTCAACAAAATCTTTCTCTCTTTATATCTCTTTCTTTTCCATCTATTTGCCATAAACTCATATATAACCCCATCCGGAGTGTGCCAAATGTCTTTTGTCGTCCCAAAACCTATAATTGGATCCATCTATAAATCAAGAAATACCAACATTAGAGTCTATGAAACACATACGAAAACCTAAAAACGTAGATCTGAAATCTGTATTTTTTTCTAGCATGTAAAAGATGAGAGAGTGAGAGAGAGAATGGGATATAAGACTCGTTCATTTTTTCCGGTAGAGATCTAAAGAGGTATATATCAAACATATGTTTTTTCCTTTTCCTTTAGAGATATAAACCTGTGGGTTTTTTTGTAGTGAAGGTTTATGTCTAACACCAATGGTCTAATAATGGTGAGTGTTTGACAGCGTGTTTCACTAATTTAGGGTTTTTAAGATAAAGTTTTATGTTGCATATATCATACAACATTAAAATATTAATATTCTCATGAATATAGACTTATTACTCCAAACAACAATAATCGACTATAAATGGATATTAAACATTTTATTTTTTAAATTATGTCAAACTAATGACAAATAATAGAAATTTAGACACTTGTGGTCCAAAAATTGCAATAAAATACATTCAAACAAAAGAATTTGTAAATATGAGTTGGACATGACGGTAACGTTTGGTGGATGAGATTGAACGTAACAGAACAAAACAAACCTCTTGGAAATGTTGTTTGGTAAACACAAAACATTGACAAGGTAGAACCTTGACCAAGTCTATTGGGACTAAATCACTAAATTTGGGTCCTACTAAAAACATGGAACACACTACGACAAAATATAAAATGACAAAAATACCCATAAGACTAGGTTTGTCAAATCGGGCCGTCGTGTCGTGTTTTTATCTGACACGACACGACACGACAGGGTTTTTTGTAACACGACACGACACGATGTCGTGTTTTTTTTTCACTAACACGAAAACGAACCAATTAAAAAACGACAACACGACACGACACGACAAAGATAATATTACATAACTATTATTTTATTTAATTAATATTTAATCATATATAACACGATAAAAACGACAAACACGAAAACACGACAAATACATGCTCAATCGTGTCAATTTCGTGTGGATTTGTAAACACGAACACGACACGACACGACATCGTGTTTTTTAAAGTTGACACGAACACGACACGAAAACGAATTCGAATTTTGATTTCGTCCCGATTTTGTTTCGTCCCTACATGAGACTTTTTCTTCATTGTCCCTTGTCCAGAATCACCTTCCTCGACGATACTCCAGTGACCCCCACCCCTCTCAAATGAAGACTCGCCTTCATCTCTACCAACCGTCCACCTTTATCTCTCCATCTTTTCTGCTCGTTCTATTGGTGAATGCATGATAAAAAAAATTAAAAAAAAAAAAAAAAAAAAAACTTGTGATATATTTCCTTTCGTCTATCAGTCAACTTCATATTCCTTCCTCTCAATCTTCTTTCCTTTCACTCTCCGTCTCAGTTGCTTCCTCGTATCCTGATACGAAGTTTTTTTTCGTGATTTGTTCCTCGTTGGTTTATGACGTGCACCCCGTAAAGCTTCCTTTATTTTATTCCTTTGGGTTTAATTTTCATTATTCAAGAAGAAAATAGCGAGAATTCAGGATAGATTTGACAATTCTTTTATGCACATGAATACGAAGAAAGTCATGGTTAAGTTATTTTGTTTATAATATATGATTTATAATAGTTAGAGTATGCTTAAAAAAGGTCTATACATATTTTAATAATATTGAGGGCAAGTAATTATACCATTTTGTTATTTTATTGTCCTACCAAATGTTTTATAAAATAATCTGTTTAGTCTAATCCAATTCAATGTTGTCTAGTTTTATTTAGTTTAATAGTGTCTCATTGCCAGAAGGTGCTGTAAAATCCAAATGTTAACATGTAATTAAAAAGAAATTCTTAAAATACACAAATTAAGAAAATCAACAAAATAATAAAATCAAAAAAACAAATCAAAAGAAAAAAAATGAACAAAGACAAACTTTAAAAGCCAAGAGTAATAGGTTTACTAACTTTAGAAACATATTTTACATTTTTTTACATGCTTATATGTTGGCACCTATAAAATGGTTTATAGTGAAAAAATGGTGAAAGTTATTATTTTTAAAAGAATAAACACTATCTTAGCATCTTATCATAAACAGAGAGCATGTCTACAATATCATTTGACAATAATAACTAACAAGTGTTACAATTATATTTCTATAGATTATACCATCGAGTAAGAATTTACACTTTTTTCAGCTTTTTTTCGAACTTCAAAAAGCTTTAATTATTGTTTTTCCATTACCATTTTCTTCATCTATTGTTTCATTTCATCTATGCGGCGTGATTTTTGGCTTTTGTTATATTTTTTTCTTTTCTATTGAAAATGAGCCTATTTTATTCGCACTCATGAAAACAATTCATAAACGTTAAATATTTCATGTAATTTTCATTATGAATATCTTGCAATTCTAGATTATATGTCGTGTTACGACAACAAATATATTAATCCTTATAAGCCGACTGTTTCCTTCTTATGCATCATTACAAAACTTCAATTATATGGTTATGTTCATTTACCCATTATTGATAATTTTAAAATTTTTATGTGCCTTAGCAAATGTCACTAAATAAAAACAACTTTGAAACCGGTTTATGTATTAAAACCTGAACAACTTGCAAAATGAGATAACATTCTCAATTGTAGTAAAGATTATAGACTTTAAACAAGTTATATGGATATAATCTTCAATATTTTGAGTATTTTCATTTAAATTGTATTTAGAACTCGTTTCAAGATTAATATAAAAAGTTAAAAGTTAAAAGTTGGTCATCACGAGTGATGTAACCACCTAAAGCACCAATCATTTTTCTTATCTCCACAATTTAGAGAGGATAATGTTCACGTGTTATAACAAAGTAAAAAGACTAGAGAATTTGGTCGTTAAGGCACGCTACCAGCTTCACGCACCTCTGTCGGACATCAACATAACACATTAAGGGGATGGTGTTCATTCGTTTCAGCGTTGATCACATCAACTTAATACCATATGCGATAAAAATACATGGTATAGCCTTAAAAGTGTATTGTTTTTGTTAGACCATCTGTAATACATACCACGAGGGTCGCTTTGCTATTCATTTTTTTGGGGTTTTAGTTCAAACCCCGATTTTTTTGGATTTGTGGTTATTTTGGTCATGTTTGTACGTAAATTTGGTCTTTCGTAAATTTAAATGACTATAATGCTCTTCTGATATATTTTTTATATTTTTTCTATTTAATTTAAATGAAAAAAAATATTTGGGCTCACATATCTCTCTCTCTCTCTCAAGCTAACCCGATAAAACATAGATTCAACACAATTTAGGAAAAAAAAAAGATGCAGGAAATCAAATCTATTTAAGCCATTATATAAAAATTAAGAAAGAGGAAGGGGCATATTAACCGGTGGAAGAATGAGAGATTTCTTATTCACGGACACATTCAGATTCATACATACATACATGGAAGTCTATTATCGCCCCTTCCCTTCTGATAAACTCATCGCCTCGTTTAGTTCATCAAGAGTAAACTAGAATGCGTCGATTTAAACTCATCACCTGGTTATAGGTTTTGGGCTCTTCGATTTTTGTTTCTACAATTTTTGTTATAGGTCCGGTTTCAATGATTTGTGTTTCATGTTTTGGTTTTGTTTGATTTGGTTTTGTTATGAAGATGACGAACTTGTTCAGGAATAACCGAGAGAAGCCCAAAAGCATATTCAAGATTAGAAGCCTCTACATCAGAAAGCTTAGCTGAGAAGCCATGAAATTGATTTTTGGTTTAATTTGAAATCGATTTTTGGTTTAATTGGAGGACTTGAAGGTATTACAAATATGGGATATATTTGATTCTTCTGTGAATTTGAATCATCATCTAATATTTTACAACAAATTGGAGAGAGGGGTGACCAAAGAGGGGAGGGTGGGGGAGATGTATTAGGTTTTAATGAACAAGATGAAGATCTGAATGGAGTTTTGATGAACATGATACTATCAAATATGCATTTGTATTTTTTTGCTCCCCATTCATGACTTGTTGCAGTAGCAGAGGGAAGAAAAATCTAACTCACTTCAAGTTTTGGAAAACCCAAAAAAATCCCAAGAAGGATTAATAACGAAGTAAAAAGAATCTAAAAAGTTTTTCCCCTCAAATCGATATCACAACAAGAACACTTCAAACAACCCATCATCTTATTTATCAATTTGAACCTAATTAACCTATTTCACCTTAAAAAAAAACATAAAGAACACTACCCCCGAAAATCACCGCTACCTTATGTTGTAATATTTATATCTAAACAACCTATTGAGTGTATAAGTACTTATTCTAGAAGAAAAAGGGTTATGGTGTTGATTTGAGGATGTATGAAGAATACGAAGAAGATGAAATTCTTCAAGAGAGAGAGAGAGAGAGAGAGAGAAAGAGAGAATGTGGGCCCTTTGTTATTTTTTTAATTGTTAAAATAACTAAATTAGTATTACATTTAAAAAGAAATGAAAGAAAAATGGAAAATAAATACCTTAAGGGTATTACAGTCATTTCACGATTCATAGGGACCAAAAACGCAATGAAACTAGCTCAAAAGAACCACGAATTCAAAAAAGTCGGGGTTTGGACTAAAACCCCAAAAGATACATACCATAGGGACCATTTTTGCAATTTTGTTTGTTTTTTTCTTTTCTATTAAAAATGAGCCTACTTTCTTCGCACTCATGAAAACAACCCATAAGCCCTAAAGATTTCATGTAATTTTCATTATGAGTATCTTGCAATTCTAGATTATATGTCTTGTTACGACAACAAATATATTAATGACAAAATTACAAGAATGGTCCCTGTGATATGTCAAAACTAGCAAGTTTGGTCCAAAATGGGTTTGGCTTGCAAGGATGGTCCAATAGTTTCGTTTTGTTGCGAGTTTAGTCCAAAATTTTTAAAACTTTTATAATGACGGATTTGCCCTTGGTATTTTTCCTTTTTTAGTTTTTTTGCTACAGAAATCAGAAAAGAAAAAGAAAAAAGAAAATCTCTCTCTCTCTCTCTCTCTCTCTCTCTCTCTTCATTGCCGCCCCACATCTTCATTGTCTTCTTCCTCTTAATGATATGTAGAAAAAAGAAACCCTAACTGTAAATGTAATCTCCATTGTCTCCCCCATTAATTTGTACCTCAACAAGATCAAATGGTTTTCAGACGAGCTTCTAAGTGTAAGAGTGGAGAACCTTAATTGTTGCTCCAGCTATGAAACAAGGGTTTGAAAATGGGGGTTTCGGATCCGCCGCCTCCGGAGAATCAACGAGCTTCGTCTTTACAGACCAAAACACAACGATGACGACCAAACCACCGGAAACTACTTTCATCGCATTGGTCTGTTACAGCCTCTCGACGCCATTACAGACCATAACGAGGCCACTACAGCAGAGGAAAGGCCACTGGAAACACCAACTGCCACCCCTCTTCACCACCATTTATAACCGTCCACACCGTCTCTCGAACCTCCTGGCTCCGTCAAATGACCCTCAGGTAAGCTTCAATCGAGTTTGAAGAAGGAAAGAAGGATACCCTATAGTTTTCACATGTTACCACCATTCTCGTTTACTGAAATCTTAGGGTTTTCAGAGGCCGCCGCTGCTAGAAACCTTAATTTCGATCTATATGTTGCTGCCTGAAACTTTTAGGGCTAGAGTCTCACTTCCAAAGCTTCGATCTGGTGTCGTTTATCTTTTTTCGACGATGGTGTTTGGGACTCCCATTTGGAGTGAATGTTGGGGGAGGGAGTGAGGGTGGTGGCATTCTCTAAACTGGGGAGAGAGAGAGAGAGAGAGAGAGAGAGAGAGAGAGATTTTCTTTTTATCTTTTTTCTTTTTTGATGTCTGTAATAATAAAATTAAAAAAGGGAAAATACTAAGGGCAAATCTGTCGTTATAAAAAGTTTTAAAATTTTTGGACTAAACTCGCAACAAAACGAAACTATTGGACCATCCTTGCGAACCAAATTTATTTTGGACCAAACATGCTAGTTTTGACATACCATAGGGACCATTCTTGCAATTTTGTCTATATTAATCCTTACGTGTTGTTTGGTTCGCTGGAATTCATTGGAATCAGAAGGAATTGAAAGTTAACCATTAAGCACTTATTAATTTAATTCTGAAGTCCATCTTCTCCAGAAGTGTTTCTAGCACTAAAACAAACATGAAAGTTGGCGCTTTATATACATACATGTCCAATGCATGTCTTGAACCCATATTAGGTCAAAATGAGAGTTTATGACCTAAATCTCATGCATGATTTCAAAATACAACCAAACTTCATATCCAAGCCACAAACTACACCAAATGACCTAAAGATTCATAAAGTTGCAAACTTGATGAAACCCCACCATTCTGAATAAGTAGAATAAGAAGTTTATGGGGCAAAGCTCAAGATCTAGCATCTTAATTGTGACATCTGGAAAATTTTGAGCTTAACAAAGTCTAAGAGGTATTGTGTGTAAGTGTACCCACAATGTAACCTTGATGCAATAAAATTTTGAAAGCCAAAAGAGCATTAATTTGTATAAGTATGTATGTATGTAGGTATATATGCACACTTTGAAGATCATGTTTGTGATAAACATCTAAAAGTGTCACACCCCAAAACCAAGAACGGCGGAAACGTTATGGGGCGAAGGACGTCATGTATAGTATCACAACAATGAAAAGTAGTAAACAAGCAACAACATCATCCATTGCATTAATAATATAATTATTATACAAGTGTGTTCTGTCAAATTTTGATAAACACTAAAGCATAAATCAAAATGAAAGATGAGTCTTCAACGAGCTCCATCTTCCCTAATCCTTGCACCGGTACCTGTCTAAGATGATCTGAGGATACAAGTAATTTTGAAAGCGAGTATCAGCTTTGAAGCTGGTGAGATCATAAGTATTTTAGTGTCTTAATTTGTATGTAAGAATTTGTAAGTAAATGAATTGTAAGTATTGTAAATGTATATGAACTGTAAGTATGAAAATATTTGTAAAACAACTGTAAACGTTTGAAAAACTCTAGAAATCCCCATGATTCCTACTATTATATAAGGGTGTCTTCTACCAAGACCTAACTGTTCTCAATGTAGTCTTCTACCTAGACTTAACTGTTCTAAATGTTTGTGTCATGTAAAAGTGTGTAATTTTCCCAAGTGTAACTATTATTAATAAAATATAGTTTTTACATTTATAGTTTAAGTGAAAAGATCACTAAATATGTGTACAGGGCAAATTAATGTAGTACTAAAACGTAGCGCTATAAGAACTACTGATGTACTAATTACCTTAACCCGGATTTATATTAAGGTATCATGTGATTAATTGTACCATACTATTGACTAGTAACAACGACATAAGAATGGTCGTAATAACGGAATGACGTTTGGCACCCGCAGACCTGCAGGTCCGGCTATATAGCTAGCAGCAAGGTGTAGGATAGTCAATCCAGTATAGATCTATACGCAAACTCACGCCCTCCCTTCAAGAGACTTTGGCTACAACTCGGGCCATGAAATTTAAGGCATGCTCCGATACATATCACAATAATTAACGTATTCATATATATATGTAATGTAATGAATTGTTCTAGCTGTAATGTACGTGCTCTCTACCTAGCAAGTATAGTAATGTACTCGTTCTAGTATCGTTGTATACGTTCTTCCTAGTATAGTTGTATATGCTCTTCTTTAGTATAGTTGTATATGTTCTTCTCTAGTATAGTTGTATATGTTCTCATAGTAGTAAGTATTGACTCATGAATGAACTGACTCATAGTATGATATTGTGTTCTAGTAATAGTTCTAGTATCTTCCTAAACTACCCATATGGTAGTTTACTAGTAATCTAACTGGTACGTATGGACATGGATGTATACCCTTGCTACCCAAGGGCATGGGATGAACTGGAAGGACCTTTTATGACTATATATGTACACATGATATATAACTAATATTTAAACGACCTTCGGACGAGTACCCGATATCCCACCAGACCACATCTCAAGCGCGAAAAGGAAATAGGGTGGATAGCCTTCCTAAGTCTTTTAAACATTTCTTATATAACTATACATATAGAGGCATGCAATTTATAATATAAAAGCATAAAATAAGATTTGTAAAACCTTTGAACATAAATATTTTCTAAGAAAAGATCGACTTGATGTCGATCTATAAAATGGTTTCGAAGACATGGGTTTGATAAAACAGTTTAGTATAAAGAACATTTGTTTGAAACACAATTGTAAATAAGTTTGAAATGTAATATACAGAATAAAATGTACAGTGTAATAAGGAGTTTTTAAACACATAAAGTGTTTATGAAAAACATTTGAAGGAAACTGTTTGGTAAAACGGCTAATGAGTAGCCAATCCCCCTCTGGCACGTATCACAATATTGTCCGCTTTGGGCCACTTGGCATGAGGACTTCCCAGGGGGTCACCCATCCTGGTACTACTCCCACTCGAGCACGCTTAACTGCAGAGTTCTTATGAGATCTGCTGCCCTCACGGCTTTAAAACGCGTTGTGATAGGGAAGGTATCCACACCCCTCTATAAGGAAATGTTTCGTTCTCCTTCCAAGCCGATGTGGGATCAGATCTAACCCACTTTCACCCCCCATTATAGGGTTCGACGTCCCCGTCGAACACATCGACCCGTGCCCTGGCTCTGATACCATTTGTAACATCCCCCTCTGGCACATATCACAATATTGTCCGCTTTGGGCCACTCGCCCAGGGGGTCACCCATCCTGGTACTACTCCCGCCCGAGCACGCTTAACTGCAGAGTTCTTATGGGATCTGCTGGGAAGGAGAACTAAGCATTCCTTATAAAGGGTGTGGATACCTTCCCTAACACAACGCGTTTTAAAGCCGTGAGGGTAGCAGATCCCATAAGAACTCTGCAGTTAAGCGTGCTCGGGCGGGAGTAGTACCAGGATGGGTGACCCCCTGGGAAGTCCTCGTGCCGAGTGGCCCAAAGCGGACAATATTGTGATACGTGCCAGAGGGGGATGTTACAAATGGTATCAGAGCCAGGGCACAGGTCGATGTGTTCGACGGGGACGTCAAACCCTATAATCGGGGGTGAAAGTGGGTTAGATCTGATCCCACATCGGCTTGGAAGGAGAACGAAACATTTCCTTATAAAGGGGTGGGGATACCTTCCCTATCACAACGCGTTTTAAAGCCGTGAGGGTAGCAGATCCCATAAGAACTCTGCAGTTAAGCGTGCTCGGGCGGGAGTAGTACCAGGATGGGTGACCCCCTGGGAAGTCCTCGTGCCGAGTGGCCCAAAGCGGACAATATTGTGATACGTGCCAGAGGGGGGTGTTACAAATGGTATCAGAGCTAGGGCACGGGTCGATGTGTTCGACGGGGACGTCGAACCCTATAATGGGGGGTGAAAGTGGGTTAGATCTGATCCCACATCGGCTGGGAAGGAGAATTAAGCATTCCTTATAAAGGGTGTGGATACATTCCCTAACACAACGCGTTTTAAAGCCGTGAGGGCAGCAGATCCCATAAGAACTCTGCAGTTAAGCGTGCTTGGGCGGGAGTAGTACCAGGATGGGTGACCCCTTGGGAAGTCCTCGTGCCGAGTGGCCCAAAGCGGACAATATTGTGATACGTGCCAGAGGGGGATGTTACATTACAAATCACGGGGGACAATCTAGGCTTGGTTTCGGGAGTTTACCGCCCAAGAACACCTTGGGGAGTAAACTCCTAAATCGAATGATTTAGCTATGTAATCTATGTTATGAACACATTTAAAACTTTCTAACACTACTAGAAAGAGTTACTCACAATTTGGGATAAAAACCCGAAGATCCGTGAGAGAGAATTTTGGCTTTTCTCTAATTGGAATTCAATTAATGAACCAATTTGGTTCAGAATTCTATTTATAGTCCTGAGATATTTTGGCAGAAATATTTTTATTCCAGAAACAAATTCTAATGTCCTGGAGTATTGGAATAACAGTGTTGCACAAAATCCTAGTGCATCCACTCTCCTAATATCTCCTTAAGTGTAAAATCCTGAAAACTGCCAACCTTATACTCGAAATCTGAGTTTTCACTGTAACCGTTCTACTTCTATTGGCTTCAAATGGTTTGTTCAGAATGGAAATTTCGGGTTGAAACAAAAAGTCAAGCCAATTAAGTCAATATAATAGAATTTGATGCATGAATTATGTCATGACCTTGAGATTTCGGTTTTAGGGACCCAAGATCATAGGATTTCGGTTATAGTGGGCCAATAACTCATGCCTAGGCTGAAATCTCCCACCTAGAACACCCTAGGTCGAAATCTCCCCCCATAGAACCCCCACTAAGGCCGAAAACACCTAAGGACCAAGCCACTAAGACCGAAATCAACATAGTGGAGGGATTAAGGCCGAAATCACCTAGAGTACAAAGTGATTTCGGTCTTGCCATGGCCGAAATCACCGTTTGAGTCTTCCAAAAGTGAATTCAGATTAGGGAAGGAAACAGATAAGAATAATTGACTTTGTGATAAGATACCCCATCAGTTTCCCATGCATTTCAATATCCATCATATACCCAAGCTATTAACCACCAGTTTACCAAGCAAATATCACTTCAACCTCTTTTTTTATTCATGGTAGTAAACAATCCAAGAACCCCATTTTTTTATTTCTCTTTGCGATCACTCCAAACTCTCTCAAAAAGAAAGCCAAGATCTTCCAAGTTCAAAAATCTCCAAGTTGGTCCTTAGAATTTTGGTAAGATTTTCTCATTAATCTAGTGTGTTCATACATTTTTATGTAAGTTTCATCCTATTTACACATATTATTATGTAGTAAAACCCTTAGGATAATCACATTTCCAAGGAAGTTCATCAATCCATTCAAGTATTTAGGCTTGGAAATCTTCACACCATCTTCTCAAACAACCCACAAAATCCACTCAAGGTGAGTTCATACCCCCAACATTTTCGAGATTTTCATGTTTTAGGGGGGGGGATACAAGTCAAAAATTGTTTATCGCACAAATACTTGCATGTTTCATCTTTATGTTAAAGTATAAGCCTTTATTTGCATAAGATGTGTTTACTACTAGTTTTGTACAAATATTTGTGTTGTATTAGTTTTCAAGTGTAAAACTAACAAAAACAAAACGATATCTATGTTATAAAAATCTTGAGAAAAGTTATGATTTACAAAACTATAGGATTTTGAAAGCTTTTTAACAAAAATATAGTTTTTCCAACAAAAAGGAGTGCATTCTATTTATTCCACTATTTTGTGGGTTTTAACCTAAAATTATAAGGTTTGATCTTACATATGAAACTAAACAACATGATTACTATGTATTTATATAAAGGATTATATAAATGTTCTAGACAACCAAACATGATAAACTATAATTGGTATAGTTTGGGAGTCACAAAACTACACTATCTTTTCAAAAGGGACAAATAAATATTTAAAGGTATAATTATTTCATTTACAAGAAAAATGGAATTTTCAGTTCACATAAATCGATTGATAATGGTTGTGAGACATTAGGATTCACCGTACCCACTAGAGTACACATACTAAGACCTGCATTATAACCAGAGTCTCTTGTAGGAAGAGCGTGACACTTGTGTATAGATCTATATTAGATTGTTGTAGTCTTAAAACCTTAAGACCAAAAATGTATAAGTATTGTTGTACTCGAAAGTAGTAATAAGTAGCTTCATTCGTATATAAAACCATTTGAATGCATGTTTCCATATCTATAAATTGTATTGTACTGAAAAATTGTGTAACGCAGTTTTATTTAAATAAAACTATTGGAGATATGTTGACCCGTAAATCAAATGTTTCTCGATACTCTATGTGAGTTATTATAACCATACTAATGCGACTAGTTTCCTGAATGACGCGCTTCGGACATCGGAACTGTTTAGGACATTTGTCACCCTAGACCCGCCGGTCTAACTGTAGCTAACATCTTAGGTGTCGGGTTGTTACAAAGAAAATATCGGATTTTCTGGAAGTATACATTATCATTTACAAGAAACAATTACAAAACCTTCTCATACAAAATGCTTATGAACTCACCAACTTAATTGTTAACATTTTTCAAAATCACGTGTATTCTCAGGAAACCAGTAAACAGGTAACCACAGAAGTTTTTGGTGGATGGGACGCAATCACATCTTATTATTTATTTTTGTCATATACTTTTGATACCATGTAAAGAATGCTTTTGTGAACAAAAATGTAAACTTATTTAATATTCAATGTAATGGTTGTGAGGTTTTGATCTCTATTATTCAATTGTTATGATATTGTATATGAAGTCATCTGCCCCCAGATGTTTCCGCCGTTCTGGTTTGGGGGTGTGACATTAACATGGTAAAATTCGAGTTTAGGACACTCACAGAGGTCTAGAAGAGTGCTAAGGTAAAGAATGGAAACTTGTTTGTTGGATCTTAGCTCAATAATTCTCCTTCTTCTTTCAAAAGCTTCCAAGAGCACCAAAAAGATCTTCAAAAATGGAGGGAAAAGATTAGGGTTTCTTCAAGGCTTGGGGATGTTGATGGAGGCTGAGGATGGGCAAACACTAACCTCCTCATTCCTTTAAATATGGAGCAAACTCGGAAAATTAGGGTTTTTACCATAAGGTTGCTGCCACGTCGTGTCCTCATGTTGCCACGCCATGGCGGCTAAAATGAAACACATGTTTAATCTTGACTTGTCACGTCATTGTGGTCCTTCACCACGTCGTGGTAGCCCTCAACATAAAATAAAATAGTTTCAAAGTGTCTCAAAATTCGGATGTTACATTTTCTGATAAGTACAAGACGTATTTTTGTAATCTGTCACTTTTTTTGATGAAAATGAATGTTTTCCATCCAACTTTGGGAGGAGTCCACTTTCCTCTGTATGGTGGAAGGTTTATTTCATTTAGGAATCCATTTCCCCCTCTAAATCCAACAAAACACATGAATTCGAGGGAATTTTAATCATTTTCCTTCGAATTACATTCATTTCCTGCCAACCAACGTGCCCTTATATTTTCGTTTACCTTTCAGATTTACCTAAATATTTATTTTTATAAGAAGTCACTGGTTGTTTTGTGGCATGACATTGATCTTGTTTGTTTTTAGGTTGACATTGAAAAAATAAACGAAATCACTTATTTTTTGCCCGAGTAAATGGTATATTTTCACGTTTTACCTTAGAAAAAGAGGCAACATCATTTATTTTTGTTTTATATGTATTAAACTCAAAAAGAAAAAGATAAATGTCATGTCACAAAACAACCAATAATTTCTTAGAAAAACCAAATATTTGGGTTAATGTAAAATGGTAATTAAAAATGCAACAGTTTTTCTAAATATAAACAAAATATAAGGTTTTTTTTTTTTTTAATATTAATACATAAATGATTGTGCATTTTGTCATTTTGATACTTTATTCAAAATAACACATAATTCTTGAATATCATAATATTGTAACCACCCTCCTTCTTAACTTATTCTTGGTTTCTTTCATAATAACCAATTGTTATTGTAAATTGATACCGTCCAAATTTTAATTGAAATTTTGAACAAATAACTATGTGGCTATGGAGTATGATTGCCTCAAGACCTGTAGGTTTACCCCCATACTGGGTAGCCTTAGCTGTTTAGGCGTGGGGAGGTGTTTACGTGTGGGGAGGCATGTAACCTCAGCCCAAGACGCGTGACTAGGGATGAAAGTGGGTCCAAACCCGGACCGGATGGACCCGGACCTGGAAAACCCAGAACCGGTTAACGAGATTTTATAGAACCAGAAACCGGACCGGTATATAGGAACCGGTTCCGATTCGGTTTCGGGTATGGTTCCGGGTAAAGTGGGTCTAGAACCGGAAAACCCGGAAACATCAAAGTGGGTAGGTTGGAACCGGATAAAGTGGGTTTAGAACCGGAAAACCCGAAAAAACCGGAATTTTTTGGTAATTACTTACTACTTAGTGGGTTAAAGTTTGAAAATTTTCATATTGATATCCCGACTTTGGGGGACTGTAACTTATTGAATACGAAACCACAATTAACAAAATTAGAGTATAAAATCATGTACAAACTCTAAAATACACTCTGGAAAAACCCGCATGTCAATCCGACTTCAAACGAATGAGATATGCTTGTGTTAATATTTTCACATAATACAAAGTACAAAAACAAATAGCTGAAAAGTTGAAAATTTTCAGTTTTGATATCCCAACTTCGGAGGACTGTAAATCATTGAATGTTAAACCAAAAATGACAAAATTATAGTGTAAACTCATGTATAAACTATAAACTAGAAGTTGGAAAAAAACACATGTCAATCCGACTTCAAACGAATTAGATATGCATGTTTTAAATCTTTCACCGAATACAAAAAAACTAAAAAACTAAAAACTTCCAGCTTTGATATCTCGATTTTTGAGGACTATAAGTCAATGAATATAAAACTAAAAGCGACAAATTTATAGTCTAGAATCATGTACAATATCAAAACTACATGTTGGAAAAAACCGTATGTCAATTGGAGTTGAAACGAATAAGATATGCATCTTGTAAACGTTTCATAAAAACCGGTTCCGGCCCTAAAAGTGGTTCCGGTTCTGATTTTTAGACCCGGTTTACCCGGACCCGATGGACCAAACCCGGATTACCCGGAACCTGAATAAAGCCAATTTTTAAACCCGGAACCGGACCCGATTCTATATATTTCGGTTCTAACGGTTCCGGTTCCGGTCCGGTTTTCCGGTTCTAAATCCCATCCCTACGCGTGACATTACCTCCATACCGGATAGCCTTAGTTGTTTAGGCCTAGAATATATTCATTTTTAAGCCCCCAAAAAAAATTCTATTTATGGATTTCAATATAATAGTAAATCGAACTATGAAATCAATATATATATATATATATATATATATATATATATATATATATATATATATATATATATACTAGGTGTGAAACCCGTGTATTACACAGGTTGATTTAAAAAAAAAAAGATTAAACATTAAAGTGTAAACATAAATTTTTTTTTTAATGAATAACTTTAAAATAAAGAAGATACATATTTATTGCAATTTAATTTCATATATATCATATTTAATACTTTACATATATAAGTATATGACTTTAATTTTAAAAATTAAAACAAACCAAAAATTGACAAGTGAATAATATTTATTTGAAAAATACCATAAAATGACAAGTATCAAAATTAATAAAAGATTGATATGTGGCAAAAAAAAACCTTCATTTATTAAGGAGGATATATATATATATATATATATATATATATATATATATATATATATATATATATATATATATATATATAATAAGATTATTATGATGTTATCAACAATACTTTATTTTCCTTCGCAATTTTCAATTTTATGCGTCAATCTATACCCTAACAATACCCTATAGGTAGATAATTCGCGGGATGTTACAATCGTTTTATGCATGTGTGTTAACAACCAAACACATACATACACCACCATATATAAAAAAAAACCTTAAACCTTAAATAACTCATATAGGATGCTATCTTAATATATATTTGTATAATATAATATTTTAAAGAGAAAATGACAAAAATAGCCAATTACACTAATTGCATTACAAAAATAGCCAAAAAAAAATCGAGATTACAAAAATAGCCACCCATTTCGCAGATGAGAAGGTCCCATCTGCGAAATGGGCTTCTCATCTGCGAAAGTACAACTACCTAAAGCACAGTTGTGCTTTAGGTACTTGTACTTTCGCAGATGAGAATTTTTTTTTTTTTTAATTTTTTCTGTATAAATAGGGGTAATTTCGCAGATGGAATAGGTCCATCTGCGAAATCCTCTGAGCCTATCTGCGAAATGATGCAATTTTTTTTTTTTTTTTTTAAGTTTGACTATGAAATGAATTGGTTTGACTACGAAATGGACTTTGCTATATAAAAACTTTTGTAGAAAAAATATCATTTTGGTTGTTATTTGTTTGTGAAATACTCTCTACAATTTGCTCAAAAAATGATTGAATATTTGGTTTGTCTTGTAACCGGTGGGAGATGGCAAGTTAATGGAACTATTCTGGAATACATATGTCCACAGGGAGGTATTTCTGAACTTGCTTTGATATTTTCTGAGTATATTAGTTATAGTGATTTTGTATCTTTGGTAAGAAGCAAAATTGGTTTGTTAGACAAATATAGAATTAGTCTTCGTTTCCACCATCCTGAATTAAATTATTATATAGCTATAGTTGAAGACGTGGATGTTAGAATGTTGATAAACGTAATCAAATGTAGTGGAGGAAGGGCTGTGAAAGTGTTTGTGGTGGTTGATGAAGTTGAGGAGGTTAATGGGGGCGGTGAAATTGGAAACCAAGTTGTTGGTAATTTATGCAGTTTTAAAGGGAGCAACGATCCGATAGGTACTTTCAATACTCCTAGTGTACCTCAGTTTCACAGTGTTGCTGAAAATGTTAATGTTAGTTATTCACCTATTCACTATGTGGATCCCGAGAATTACAAGTATGTTGGTGATGATGATGTTGGTACATATCTTAATCATGTGGGTGGTCGTTGTGATGATGTTGCCGAACAAGAAGTTAAATTTATGAATAGGCGTGTGGTAGATAAAACTAAAAAGAAAAAAAAAATTCAACTCAAAAAAATGAAAAAAATCATGTTACGGGCATTATGTTGATGTTGGTGATGTATGTTTAGATATAACCGAGCTACAAAGTAATTCCGATAGAGATGAGTTGGGTGATGAAGTTAAAGCTAAGTATCCCGATAACCTTTTTCACGGTATGCCCCCTGTACCAGCATGGCCAGTTGATAATAATGAAGATATCCCAACACAGATGGTAGACATTAATCTTCAAAAGATTCAATGTGAGAGTATATTTAGAAACAAAGAACTTTTAAAGCGGTGTATTGGTAAAAAAATGTCTTCGAGAAGGTTTCCAGACGAGGACAAGTAGATCCACCAAATCAAGGTATGAAGTTGTGTGTGTTTCGAAAAATTGTTCTTGGTTACTAAGAGCAAAAGCAATTAAAAATACTGATGGACTTTTCCAAGTGAATAAATTTGTTGATGTACACACATGTTCTTCAACATTGTTGCAACCTAATCATCGACAAGCAAACAAATATGTTTTGGGTGAATATGTTGCCGATGTTTTGGCTGAAGACTATAGTAGAGTTTATCGGGGAAAAGAAATTGTTAATGATATGAATGCTCAATTGAATATCAATATCTCATACCATCAGGCATGGCGTGCGAAACAATATGCATTGTTGTCGTTAAGGGGTACGAAAGAGGATTCTTTTACCAAACTTCCGGCGTATTGTCACAACTTGGCCAAACATAATCCGGGTACTGTCACACATATTAAAACAGATGCTGATGATCGGTTTGAGTTTTTGTACGTCGCACTCGGTTTCTCGGTTAGTATTATCATGTCCTAATTTTTTTTAATATTTATTTTGGTGTATTTGAATAGATATACAATGTATTGTAGGTACGAGCTTTTGTCAATTTTTGTAAGCCGACCCTAGTAGTAGATGGAGCTCACCTAAAGGGCGAGTTCAAAGGTACCATGCTACTTGCAGTTACTAAGGACGGACAAAATCAAATATTACCGGTTGCATATGGTATATGCAAAAATGAGTGTACTGATTCTTGGACATGGTTTTTTCAAAAACTACGTGATTGCATAGGAAATATGCAGGAGCTTACAATTATATCTGATAGGTCTCCATCTATAGCAACATCCGTTGCCAACATTTTTCCTCACGCTCATCATGGAATATGTGGTGTCCATTTGTATTTCAACATAGTATCTAGATTCGGCAAGAGTAAGACGGTTAAAGGAATTTTTTGGGAGGCGTGTAGGGCGTACACAGTTGATGCTTTTGATGCTGCCATGGATGTTATGAAAAAGACAAAAGAACCAGTATGGGAGTACTTAAAAAGTATAAATCCAGAAACCTGGTCAAGGGCACATTTTAAAGGGAACCGATACAATCTTATGTCGTCCAACAGTGCGGAGTCTATAAATGCATTATCTAGACACGCACGTAAGGTGCCAATACTTATGTTGATTGATTTTTTTCGTGCTACAATGCAACAATGGTGGTTTCAAAGACGTAACTTTGCAGGTATTACGTAAATTTGTAATATTAATGTTTTATTAGTTTCGATGTTATTGATTTTAACTTCTTCATTTTGGCTGTTTTTTTAGCGGAAGCAACAACAACACTTACCCCTTGGGCGGATGAAGTTGTAAAAGAAAACAAGAAAACTTTTACCAAATGGGATGTTCGCATGATCTCAAAGACGAAATGCGAGGTCAAAAAGGGGGCACAAAATGTGATTGTTGATTTTCAACATATGACATGTACATGTAAGCATTGGCAACTTGATGGGATACCTTGTGGTCATGTCATAAGATGTTTAACAGTGAACAATTACCAAGACTGCTCGAGGTTTGCATTAAATGCTTACCTTACCGAAACACTGAGGAAAACATATGAGGAATCAATAAACCCTCTGCCGAAGCCATCCGAATGGGAGATCCCCGATGATTTGATGATTGTTAAGCCACCTATAATGGATAAACGTCAGCCAGGCAGGCCAAGAAACACAGACCGCATTCCATCCCAAGGCGAGGGTCCAATTATAAAAGAGTGTTCTACATGTGGTCAACTAGGACACACGAGAAATAATTGTACTGGAAGGGCGTCTAGTAGCAGAGCAGGTCACATAATTTCTACTGCAGAAATGGCATATAATATTGGTGGTTCAGCGGGTTGCTCACAAACCCATAACGCTGATTTTGATATAAAACAACCTTGAAATTAAGAGTAATGACGAGTTGTTAGCTTATTACGTATTGTAATATTTTTATTAACTCTTACAAGACATTGCTATGCTTTCATATTTTAGTTAAGTTTGTTGATTATAACAATGAATGAAGCTTTTATATTATAAAATATAGTTTGCAGATTTATTTTAACAGTTACAAGATGTTATTTAAAAAAAACAACAAACGATCCTTTGGCAACCTAATCTGTTTCATGATAATATTACAACAACTTTATAACTAATTTTTAAACTCAGGGAACTGCAACGGGTACTTCTCTTTCTCCATTGTTATATAGTCATCCCTAATTCTCATTTTGTCTTCGAAACGATCCTTTTTTACCATAATGTGTATCAACTGCTCATCCTTCTCAACAAGCCGTTTTTCAGTCGTTTTGATTGCCTTCTTACTCTTTTTTATCCAATCTATATGCTCTTTGATTTTGTTTTTATTGAGGTCAATCCATTCTTCAGCTTGTTTGCATTCCGAACCTATATCATTAGCAAGTTGAGTGAGAAGTCAGGATGACTCTGTGTCCTCTTCTTGTTGTGCTTCAGCCTTCTTTAATTCTTCAAAATTTTCATGTGACATATATGACCCGGCTGAAGAGGGTGTAAAAAAAGGGTCTACCGAATCACAGTAGTAACAATCTACTTCGTTGCATGAGCAAATTTCGAATTTGTGTGAGGAACTCATAATAAAATCGATATTGTATTAAACTGGAGCAATAAGTGGTATTTATACATACTAGACAGTAATGAGAAGTCCAACTTTGAAATGACTAGACAGTAATGACAAGTCACTGTAGTAACCTGCACATCCTAGTGGGTCCCTTAAGTGACAAGAGATAAATGACAGTTTGACATGACAAAACACTGCATAAAGCTGAAATTCGTAGTCCAAATATAACCATTTCGTAGTCAAAGTATTATTTCATAGTCTATTTATTTATATAAATAGATGTTTAAGATCTATAAACCAAACACCCAAATCACCTAAACGAAACGAATTCCCATTATTAGAAATGTCGTCGAATGCAGCAAGTTCTTCGAATGAAGTACCTGGTTCCAATTCTGAAAGGCCATGGACGACAAACGAGGTTTTAGTTCTAACACGGTGTTGGCTAAGTGTTAAGGATGGTGAACCGTTACTTGCTCCCCCGCATTGCCTAATTGGTGATGAATGGAGTCGCATCACATCTTTGTTTAACCATGAGATGGGAGAAGGGCAATAAAGAGAAAAATCAGATGTTGTTACTAAGTGGACGGATGTAAAGGAGGAAGTGACATGGTTCAATCGAGCATGTAGTTATGCGAAACGTAACAATGTTCGTTGTCGTGACGAAGAAGAGTTCTTGGAAGTTGTTACAGAGTTTTACATCTTTGAGCATGAAGGCAGAGACTTCGAATATGAGGAAGTTTGGAAGGTTGTTAGAGATAAACAATATTTCAAGTAGACCGCTCTAATTTGTGTTAAGAATAAGCCATGGACTTGTGTTTTACGTTAATGCTTTGTTCGTATTATGTCGTTTTTTTCATGTAATTGTTGTGATGTTTTAATGGTTCATTGAATCTTGTTACTAATGTATTCTAATATATTTTGATAACTAATGCAATGGCCATTTATTAACTCAAGTTAATCATACGAGTTTCTCACATAATAAACTAAAATATATTAACTCAACTTAATCATACGAGTTTCTCACATACTAAACTAAAATATATTTTAAACATATGAAATACATACGAATTACATACGAAATACATGAAAATAACCTAGTACTCACATAATAAACTAAAATAGATTTTAAACAAACGAAATACATACGAAATACATAAGAAATACATGAAAATAACCTAGTACATGAAAATAACCTAGTACTCAAATAATAAACTAAAATAGATTTTAAACAAACGGGATATATTTCAAAATATTCCAAGGGGCTTCAAACTGGAATTCCAACCCGTTACTTAATGACTTGTATTCCTCCTTAGCAGCTTCCAAGATGACATCCTCAGTAGCATTTAAACAGGTGTCGTCAATTTTGGTATAAAGATCGTTGAATAATAGAACTTCGGTTTTCATTTCATACCATCTTGCTAAGATGTCTAGTTCGTCACGATCGTTTCTTGTAGCCATTCGGTTTTCAGCATTGAAAATATTTGTTAAACGGCTCCAAAACATTGGATCGTTCAACTTGCTTGTCTCGTACACATGAATATAAGCATGTGTAAGAACCAAGAACTCTTCATTGCTCCATGATATAGAAGTCATTTGGATTGAAACAAAGATGGTAGAATCTAAAAAACAATATTTGAACAACTATATTGGTTAATTTAATAACGTTTTGCATGTAACTTAGGGTCAATTTATAGTAGTTTCTACACAAAATCGCAGCCCAAACTTCTAATATGTCTGCAATTCATAGTCAAAATTAACTGACGAATGCAATTGTCACACCCCAAAACCAAGAACGGCGGAAACGTTCTGGGGCGGAGGACGTCATGTATAGTATCACAACACAGTAAATGTAAATAAGCAAACAACATCATCCATTGCATTAAATATATAATTTTAATACAAGTGTGTTCTGTACAGTTATAGACACCAAAAATAATGTATAACAAAACAATATGAGATGAGTCTTTAATGCACTCCATCTTCTCAAAAGCTGGCCTCGGTACCTGTCTACTGATGACCTGAGAATACAAGTTATTTTGAAAGAGTTTATCAGCATTAAGCTGGTGAGTTCATAAGTATTTTAGTGTCAATGTTTCTTGTAAAAACGTTTGAACCTGTCTCAATGTATAAGTTGTAAAAATGTAAGTAAATGTTTGAAAGTGTTTGTAAAAGTTTGAATCACTCAGAAAATCCTATATTTTCTATAAAAGTAACCTTCTACCAAGGCTAAACTGTTTTGTAAACTTGTCTGTTGTAAAAGTGTGTAATCACCCAAGTATCACTATCATTTGTTAAAAATATAGTTGTACACTAACGCTTAAGTGAGATTATCACTAAAATATGTAATGGGTAAATCATTGTAGTACTGTAGCTTTGTATAATAAGACTACTGCTGTACTAAATACTACTACCTTAAACCGGATTTATATTAAGGCATAATGTGATAAATTGCACCATGCTATCGACTGGTAACAACGACATAATGAATGGTCGTAATAAAAGAAATGACGTTTGGCACCCGCAGACCTGCAGGTCCGGCTGTAGCTAGCAGCAAGGTGTAGGATAGTCAATCCAGTATAGATCTATACGCAAACTCACGCTCTCCCTCCAAGAGAATTCTGGCTACAACTCGGGCCATGACATTTAAGGCATGCCCGATACAGTGGATCACAATTATTATGTATTTATGTATATGTATTGTTTCTCGTATATCTGTATATGTATTGTTTCTCGTATATCTGTATATGTATTGTTTCTCGTATATCTGTATATGTATTGTTTCTAGTATATCTGTATATGTATTGTTTCTAGTATATCTATATATGTATTGTTTCTAGTATATTTGTATATGTATTGTTTCTAGTATATCTGTATATGTATTGTCTTGCGTTACCCAGACGGTAACTAACTAATGAGGTACTGATGAGTATGAATACGGAAGTACTTTTATGTCTATATATGTATATATGATGTATAAGTAATATTGAAACGACCTTCGGATGGTCACCCGAAATCCCACCAGACCACATCTCAAGGCGCGAAAAGGAAATACGGCGGATGGCCTTCCTAAGTCCTTTAAACATTATTTATACATCTATACATATATGGGCATGCAATTGAATATATAAAACATAAGTAAGTTTTCATAAAACATTTGAAGCATAAATATTGTATCAAGAGGAGATCGACTTGATGTCGATCTATAAAACAATTTAAAGGCATAAGTAAAATAAAACAGTTCAAGTATAAGAAGCATTTGTTTAAATCACAGTCTATAAGTAAGTTTGGATAGTAAAACAGTTTTTAAAACATTTCAAAGTGAAGTAGTTTGAAAAACAGTTTGAACAGTGGTAAAAATCGTTGTTTTCCTAGTTATTAATCACATGTGATTAAATGCAATCACATGTGATTGAAGCAATAACTTATAAGTATTTGACTTGTATTCCCCCCCCATAAAGTGTTATAAAACATTTAAAATCAGTTCAAAGGTTGATTCAAGGGGTATGAACTCACTTGTGGTGAGTCGTTTGAATTGCAGTGTCGGCTACCGTGTTAGGTGACAAACGGAGACTGGTTTACATGCACGAGCCTAGTTATCATATAATAAGCATATATATAACTAATTAGACAAATAATAACTTAAATAAATAAGTTAAGACACATAGGAAACATTTAAACACTTTTATGAGTGTTTAGTCCAAATGGTTGCATCTAAGTTGCTACGGGACAAGGCAAAAGGATTTGAAACATCAAAGGGCCTTGTATAGGAGTTCACTACCCAACAAACCCCACACCTTGTAGTTTACGGCCGTAAACTCATAGGTTTATGGCCATGAACTCCTAAAAGGGTGGTTTTGGGTGTTTTGTGGTGCTATCTTGCTTCTAGAACACTCCTAGCTTTGTTGGAATAATACTTGAAGTAGTTTTAAGGCTCTAGAACACTCCATAAGGGAGTTTACGGCCTAAGGTCGTTCACCTTAGAGTTTACGGCCGTAAACTCTAGGAATTTAATTGATTTGAGGCACTTAAACATCAAGAATGGCATCCATGAATTTATCTAAGGCTAATGGGGACAAGAGGCACACTTTGGTGCCTTCACTTGGAGTTTACGGCCCAAGTCATGTTCCTTGGCCGTAAAATCCTTTCAAGGAGTGATTTCTATGTGTTCTACTCTCCATTCTAGTCCCAAAGGTGCAAGGTAAATTGTCTAAAGGCCTTAGGTGTGCTTGGAATGATTTTTGTCCCACAAAAAGGGGTTTACGGCCCAAGAAGGGTTCTTGGCCGTAAACTCCTACTAACTTGTGATTTTGATGAGCTTTTGGTGTTCTAAACAAGCACAAGTACTAGTAGTTAAAGTCCTTAAGCATTTGGGGAAGATTTGGGGCACTTTAAGCCCTTGAAAAGGGGTTTACGGCCCAAGGGAGTTCCTTGGCCGTAAACTCCTAGAACTTATGTTTCTTGGATGATTTCTAGGCTACAAAGATCATACTCTAACCCCTAAACAAGTTGTCTAACAAGGAATCGGGACTAGGAAGCATTTATGTTCCATTTTGGAGTTTACTCCCCAAGAACGTTCTTGGGCGGTAAACTCCCGGATCTTGTAATCTAAACATGTTTATTGTTGTTAATAAGCATTAAACAAGTATTGAAACACATATAGAAAAGTAGACTCACAATCTGGGATGAAAACCCGAAGATCCGTCAGAGAGAATATGGCTTTTCTCTATTTGGAATTGTAAATAATGAATTAATTTCATTCAGAAACTATTTATAGTCCTGTAATATTTTGGCAGAAAATGTTTTTATTCCTGGTGTTGGAATGTAACATGATGAAACTTGAAATGCCCAAGTTTCACAAAACCAGGAGTATCCACTCTCCTGATATCATCTAAAACATGAACCCTAATGTACACAAATTTGTTCGGAAAAGCTTGAAAATCACAGAAACTGAACTTGCTTCTATTGAATAGATGAGGTTCATACAATGGAAATTTCGGGTTGTCACATCATCCCCCTGTTAGAGGGAATTTCGTCCCGAAATTAAAATTTAAGCAAATAAAAGTTACAAACAATTAAGCGAAAAGATGAGGGTATTTCAACTTCATCTGGTCCTCGCGTTCCCAAGTGAATTCCGGTCCTCGCTTGGCGTTCCAGCGAACCTTCACGATAGGGATACGACTTTGTTTCGTCTGCTTGACCTCACGGTCCATGATCTCTACAGGTTCTTCCACGAAGTTGAGGCTCTCGTTGATCTTGATCTCGTCGAGTGGGATTACGAGAGTCTCATCAGACAGACACTTTTTCAAGTTAGATACGTGGAATGTAGAATGTACGTTACGCAGTGTGTCGGGTAGATCAAGTTTGTAAGCTACGGGGCCGACTCTGGCAAGAATCTCGAAAGGCCCTATGTACCTCGGATTTAGCTTCCCACGCTTGCCGAAGCGTATCAAGCCTTTCCAGGGTGAGACTTTGAGAAGGACTCGGTCTCCCACCTGAAACTCCAAAGGTTTTCTTCGTTTGTCGGCGTAGCTCTTCTGTCGGTCTCTAGAGGCTTTCAATCGTTCACGGATTTGAACGATTTTCTCTGTCGTTTCCCGAATGATTTCTGGACCAGTGAGAGTACTGTCGGAAGCTTGCCCTTTCGCTAGTTGGGTATCACCAACCTCAGCCCAGCACAGAGGGGATCTGCACTTGCGGCCGTAGAGAGCTTCGAATGGAGCAGCCTTGACGCTCGTGTGATAACTGTTATTATAGGAAAATTCGACAAGGGGTAAATGAGTATCCCATGCCTTCCCAAAATCAATCACATAGGCTCGCAACATGTCTTCCAATGTTTGGATGGTCCTCTCACTCTGTCCGTCGGTCTGTGGATGGTAGGCTGTGCTCATATCCAGCCTTGTTCCCAGGGAACGTTGTAGGGATTGCCAAAATCTTGAAGTGAACCTACTATCTCTATCGGAGATAATGGAAATAGGTACACCATGCAACCGTACAATTTCCCTAATGTATGTTCTTGTAAGTTTCTCCATCTTGTCGGTTTCTTTGATAGGTAGGAAGTGTGCAGACTTGGTCAATCTATCAACGACGACCCATATGGTGTCAAGTCCACCCGTCGTCTTGGGTAACTTGGTTATGAAATCCATAGTGATCCGCTCCCACTTCCACTCTGGGATCTCTGGTTGTTGCAGTAAACCAGAGGGCTTCTGGTACTCGACCTTAACCTTCGCGCAAGTAAGGCATTTACTCACAAAGGTAGCAATCTCTGCTTTCATATTAGGCCACCAGTATAGCTTTTTCAGATCCAGATACATCTTATCTGAACCTGGGTGGACGGAATACCGAGTGTTGTGCGCCTCGGTCATGACCAAGTCTCGAAAACCACCGTGCTTCGGTGTCCAGATCCGGTTCATGAAGTATAAAGCTCCGTCACCCTTGGCTTCGAAGTTCTTGTCCATTCCCCTAAGGGATTCACTCGACACATTTTTAGGTTTCATGGCCTCTAGTTGAGCCGCCTGAATTTGCTTAGTCAAGTGTGAATGGATGGTTATTGATAATGACTTGACTTTGCGACCAGAATATTCTTTTCGACTTAGGGCGTCTGCTACTACGTTGGCTTTACCTGGATGATAACGAATATCGCATTCGTAGTCACTGAGTAGCTCGACCCACCGTCGTTGTCTCATGTTGAGCTCCTTCTGGTCGAAAATGTGTTGTAAGCTCTTGTGGTCGGTAAAGATAGTGCTCTTCGTTCCATACAAGTAATGTCTCCAGATCTTCAGAGCAAACACTACTGCTCCTAGCTCAAGATCGTGGGTCGTGTAGTTAACCTCATGTGTCTTCAACTGTCTCGAGGCGTAGGCGATGACCTTACCTCGCTGCATCAGAACACATCCGAGTCCTTGATTGGATGCATCGCAATAGACAACGAAGTCTTCTATTCCTTCGGGAAGGGATAGTATTGGTGCGGTGCACAAGGCTCGTTTGAGAGTTTGGAACGCTATTTCTTGCTTCTCTTCCCAGTCAAAGGCCACACCTTTCTGGGTCAGGGTCGTAAGAGGCTTTGCTATTCGGGAGAATTTCTGAATGAACCTGCGGTAGTAGCCAGCGAGACCTAGAAATTGGCGAATTTCTGTAGGTGTCTTTGGTGTTGGCCAGTTCTCAATGGCTTTTATTTTGGAAGGGTCCACGTGGATTCCTTCTTCACTAACCACGTGTCCTAAGAATTCGACCCTTCGGATCCAAAATTCACATTTCGAGAACTTCGCATAAAGTTTCTCCTTTCGTAGTGTCTCTAGAACTTGTCGTAGATGATCACCATGCTCCTTCTTACTTCGGGAGTAGATCAGGATGTCATCAATGAAAACGATGACGAACTGATCTAAGTAAGGTCGGCATACTCTATTCATTAGATCCATGAAGACTGCGGGCGCATTGGTCAATCCGAATGGCATCACCACGAACTCGTAATGTCCGTAACGAGTTCGGAAGGCTGTCTTCGGCACGTCCTCCTCGAGCACTCGTAACTGATGATATCTGGATCTCAGATCAATCTTGGAAAAATAGTTCGCCCCTTGCAGTTGGTCGAATAGATCATCTATGCGTGGCAGAGGGTAACGATTTTTGATCGTCAACTTGTTGAGTTCTCTGTAGTCAATACACATACGGAATGATCCGTCTTTCTTCTTAACGAACAAGACCGGTGCTCCCCAAGGTGAGAAACTTGGTCTTATAAAGCCCTTGCTGAGCAGTTCGTTAAGTTGACCAGAGAGTTCTTGCATCTCGGCTGGTGCTAAACGGTAGGGCGACTTGGCTACTGGGGTAGCTCCTGGGACTAAGTCTATTCTGAACTCGACTTGTCGTTGCGGAGGTAACCCGGGTAGTTCTTCTGGGAAAATGTCGGGGAAGTCGTTCACTACTGGGTGGTTCTTTAGTTCTTTCGTTTCTAGGTTCGTGTCGACGACGTGAGCAAGAAATGCGTGGTATTCTTTGCGCAGATATTTCTGTGCTTGAATACTAGATATAATGCGAAGACTCGCACCCGGTTTGTCGCCGTAGACTATAAGAGTTTCGTTAGACGGGAGGTTTAGTCGGACTGCTTTCTCGTAGCACATGATGTCGGCGCGATGAAGACTTAACCAATCCATGCTGATAATAACGTCGAAACTTTTTATCGAGATCGGCATAAGGTCAATTGGGAATGAATGGTTATCTAAGGTTAGAAGACAACCTAAGTATATGCTATTAGTACTTTCAGTTTTCCCATTGGCCATTTCTACTGTGAATTGTTCATTAAGTGTGTGTGGTTGTTGCTTAAGCATGCGAGCAAATTTGTGGTTTACGAAGCTTCGCTCCGCTCCACTATCGAACAGAATGCATGCATAGGAGTTATCAAGGAGGAACGTACCAGTCACCACTGTCGGGTCAGCAACTGCTTCCCCGTGGCCTATTGCTAGTACCCTCCCTGCTCCTCCAGCATTCCTCGCCTTTGGGCAGTCCCTTTTAAAGTGGCCTGCTTCGCCACATCCATAGCAAGTTGGGCTCACGCCAGAGCCAGGAACTTGGGAGATCGGTTGTGCCGGGAACCTACAGAATCGGACGGTGTGTCCTTTCCTGTGGCAGTTAGTACACTGCATTTCACGGCAGGCGCCGTTGTGGTGGAAGTTGCATTTGTTACACTTCGGCAAACTTCCAGAATACTGCTTCCCCGGAGCAGTAACAGCAGTAGGGGCTACCGCAGCATGTACTGCTACGATTTGCTGTTTCTTTGAAGCACGCTGCTTCTTCTTCTCGTCCCAGAACTTCCGCTTGTTACCAGCGGGTTTAGAGGGTTCCGGGATGGCTAAGGTGGTTGTTGTTGCAGGGGTCTTGACTCCATGGTCAATAAGTCTTTGTGCCAATCGCTTGGCACTGTCGAAGGTAGCAGGGTTGGATGCTAAGACATTCCCCTGGTACGGAGGTACTAGCCCCCATACATACCGTTCAATCTTTTTCCCTTCAGTGGGAACCATGTTGGGGCATAGGGCCACCAGTTCGCTAAAGCGGGCAGTGTAAGCGATCACGTTGGTGCCCTTCATTGTCAAATTCCAGAGTTCATGTTCTAACTTCTGGACTTCGCCCCTAGGGCAGTACTCCTCAGTCATGAGGTCCTTCATCGTTGCCCAGCCCATGTCGTTAGCCACGACGAGAGTTAGGGCTTTGACATGGCCGTTCCACCACGTTAGGGCTTTATCCTCGAAGGTGCATGCGGCATATTTCACCTTGAATGCTGCAGGGCACGAACAGATTTCGAAGACTGATTCAGTCTTCTCGAACCATTGCAAGAGAGCAATGACTCCGCCGGTGCCATAGAAAGGCTTCGGCTTGCAGTTTGTAAAATCCTTGTAAGAGCACTCTCTCGAGCGCACAGGGATTTCAACTGGGATAGATTCAACAGGGGTTCCACCTCTGCTAGCATCCGATGAGTGATACTGAGCCATGGCAGTTGCCACTACTGCAACTACGGCAGCATTCAGGGCTGCAGTATCGATGACTGCAGGTGGTGGAGGCGGTGGAGGTACAGGATTATTCCTATTTCTGGGAGACTTGCGAGGAGGCATCCTTCAGCTATAAGTTTATAAAAACAAGAAGGATGATAAGAATCAATTTGTAAGCAATGTGAGAGTAACTCATGGACTAATTACCCATAGCCCAACAGTTGAATGAGTGTTAGAAATCACAATAAGAAATATCAATAGGAATACACAAGTGTACAAATTTTTCCCACAGATTAGGTAGATTTCAATAGAACGGGTATTACTGATGTAGTAAGTTCAAGGAAAATCGACCTAACAGTAGGTCTTACATCATACCATAAGGACAATACTGACAGTCCTAGATTCCTAATTAGAGTACTGAAAGTTAGGAATATTTTACAGACAAGTGCTACTTAGAGCATATAAGTTCAAGGCTATCCCTAATTCAAAAGACAGAGATGTACTAGACATCATCTAATGGCGATGGGAATTCCTCGGGCGATCCCTGAGGTCGGACACTTGGCGAAACACCTCTTGAAGGTGTCGGTCCTGAGCTCTCTGACGAGCTCTAAGTTCCATGACCTCAGCTCGGGAGGCAGCCAACTGTTGTTATAGAGTTTCGTTGGTTCTCCGGGTCCGTTCCATGTCCTCTTCGAGGCGGTGAATGCGGACTGTATTGACACCTGAATTGGCATCAATCTCCATGACCCGGTCGATGGCTGCTCGACCCTGCTCGACATTACGAGCTATTCTGCGGATGATTACCGGCAGAGCTCTATCAGCAGATCCACCATCGCTAACATTGTAGAAGGTTCGGTCCCCAAAGTATGGTAAGGGCTGACCCTGCTCATCACTCCAGCGATTCAGATTGTTTGCCCACATGGGTGTAGGACCTGGAAACGCTGGTCGAGGGTTGTTGTTCGGGGCTTGACCTACTAGCGGTAGGTTGTTGACTTCAGGCTCGGAGTCAGATCCATCTGAAAAACCTTCTGCGAGGTGATCATCCAAAGGGATTGGATGATCATCTTCGGGCTCTTCATCGATCCACCCGGCATTGCCTTCATTGGGAAAGTACGGGTCGCCATGATGAAATCCAGCCATTTAGATCTACGCGAGAAGAGAGGTATAAGAATATAGTATACGTGTAACTAATAGCACAAAATACTCCTATAGTATTTTAAGGTTAAGTTCTACTGATCTTCTTGTGGTATTGTTGGTAAGTTTTTAGACTTGTTAACATATCACAACCATTCTAGGGCATATGCTAATCACTCCTAGGACCAGCATAGTTGATCAGGCTATGCCATTCCCAGGACTGACCATACATCCCCGAGCTCACTTGTGATATTCAACAATCGTAATACTTTTGTTCTTGTCATTGTGACACTGATTTTAGTATGAATGCAGACTAGTATACTTAATTAAATATTTTATTATTTAAAGTATAGACTCTTGGTCAGAGTGTTTTAGTCCCTTTTGGGTTTATAGATTAGTATATCTTTTATGGGTTGATATACTTGATTCACTATAAACAATGCTCTGATACCAATCTGTCACACCCCAAAACCAAGAACGGCGGAAACGTTCTGGGGCGGAGGACGTCATGTATAGTATCACAACACAGTAAATGTAAATAAGCAAACAACATCATCCATTGCATTAAATATATAATTTTAATACAAGTGTGTTCTGTACAGTTATAGACACCAAAAATAATGTATAACAAAACAATATGAGATGAGTCTTGAATGCACTCCATCTTCTCAAAAGCTGGCCTCGGTACCTGTCTACTGATGACCTGAGAATACAAGTTATTTTGAAAGAGTTTATCAGCATTAAGCTGGTGAGTTCATAAGTATTTTAGTGTCAATGTTTCTTGTAAAAACGTTTGAACCTGTCTCAATGTATAAGTTGTAAAAATGTAAGTAAATGTTTGAAAGTGTTTGTAAAAGTTTGAATCACTCAGAAAATCCTATATTTTCTATAAAAGTAACCTTCTACCAAGGCTAAACTGTTTTGTAAACTTGTCTGTTGTAAAAGTGTGTAATCACCCAAGTATCACTATCATTTGTTAAAAATATAGTTGTACACTAACGCTTAAGTGAGATTATCACTAAAATATGTAATGGGTAAATCATTGTAGTACTGTAGCTTTGTATAATAAGACTACTGCTGTACTAAATACTACTACCTTAAACCGGATTTATATTAAGGCATAATGTGATAAATTGCACCATGCTATCGACTGGTAACAACGACATAATGAATGGTCGTAATAAAAGAAATGACGTTTGGCACCCGCAGACCTGCAGGTCCGGCTGTAGCTAGCAGCAAGGTGTAGGATAGTCAATCCAGTATAGATCTATACGCAAACTCACGCTCTCCCTCCAAGAGAATTCTGGCTACAACTCGGGCCATGACATTTAAGGCATGCCCGATACAGTGGATCACAATTATTATGTATTTATGTATATGTATTGTTTCTCGTATATCTGTATATGTATTGTTTCTCGTATATCTGTATATGTATTGTTTCTCGTATATCTGTATATGTATTGTTTCTAGTATATCTGTATATGTATTGTTTCTAGTATATCTATATATGTATTGTTTCTAGTATATCTGTATATGTATTGTTTCTAGTATATCTGTATATGTATTGTCTTGCGTTACCCAGACGGTAACTAACTAATGAGGTACTGATGAGTATGAATACGGAAGTACTTTTATGTCTATATATGTATATATGATGTATAAGTAATATTGAAACGACCTTCGGATGGTCACCCGAAATCCCACCAGACCACATCTCAAGGCGCGAAAAGGAAATACGGCGGATGGCCTTCCTAAGTCCTTTAAACATTATTTATACATCTATACATATATGGGCATGCAATTGAATATATAAAACATAAGTAAGTTTTCATAAAACATTTGAAGCATAAATATTGTATCAAGAGGAGATCGACTTGATGTCGATCTATAAAACAATTTAAAGGCATAAGTAAAATAAAACAGTTCAAGTATAAGAAGCATTTGTTTAAATCACAGTCTATAAGTAAGTTTGGATAGTAAAACAGTTTGTAAAACATTTCAAAGTGAAGTAGTTTGAAAAACAGTTTGAACAGTGGTAAAAATCGTTGTTTTCCTAGTTATTAATCACATGTGATTAAATGCAATCACATGTGATTGAAGCAATAACTTATAAGTATTTGACTTGTATTCCCCCCCATAAAGTGTTATAAAACATTTAAAATCAGTTCAAAGGTTGATTCAAGGGGTATGAACTCACTTGTGGTGAGTCGTTTGAATTGCAGTGTCGGCGACCGTGCTAGGTGACAAACGGAGACTGGTTTACATGCACGAGCCTAGTTATCATATAATAAGCATATATATAACTAATTAGACAAATAATAACTTAAATAAATAAGTTAAGACACATAGGAAACATTTAAACACTTTTATGAGTGTTTAGTCCAAATGGTTGCATCTAAGTTGCTACGGGACAAGGCAAAAGGATTTGAAACATCAAAGGGCCTTGTATAGGAGTTCACTACCCAACAAACCCCACACCTTGGAGTTTACGGCCGTAAACTCATAGGTTTATGGCCGTGAACTCCTAAAAGGGTGGTTTTGGGTGTTTTGTGGTGCTATCTTGCTTCTAGAACACTCCTAGCTTTGTTGGAATAATACTTGAAGTAGTTTTAAGGCTCTAGAACACTCCATAAGGGAGTTTACGGCCTAAGGTCCTTCACCTTAGAGTTTACGGCCGTAAACTCTAGGAATTTAATTGATTTGAGGCACTTAAACATCAAGAATGGCATCCATGAATTTATCTAAGGCTAATGGGGACAAGAGGCACACTTTAGTGCCTTCAATTGGAGTTTACGGCCCAAGTCATGTTCCTTGGCCGTAAACTCCTTTCAAGGAGTGATTTCTATGTGTTCTACTCTCCATTCTAGTCCCAAAGGTGCAAGGTAAATTGTCTAAAGGCCTTAGGTGTGCATGGAATGATTTTTGTCCCACAAAAAGGGGTTTACGGCCCAAGAAGGGTTCTTGGCTGTAAACTCCTACTAACTTGTGATTTTGATGAGCTTTTGGTGTTCTAAACAAGCACAAGTACTAGTAGTTAAAGTCCTTAAGCATTTGGGGAAGATTTGGGGCACTTTAAGCCCTTGAAAAGGGGTTTACGGCCCAAGGGAGTTCCTTGGCCGTAAACTCCTAGAACTTATGTTTCTTAGATGATTTCTAGGCTACAAAGATCATACTCTAACCCCTAAACAAGTTGTCTAACAAGGAATCGGGACTAGGAAGCATTTATGTTCCATTTTGGAGTTTACTCCCCAAGAACGTTCTTGGGCGGTAAACTCCCGGATCTTGTAATCTAAACATGTTTATTGTTGTTAATAAGCATTAAACAAGTATTGAAACACATATAGAAAAGTAGACTCACAATCTGGGATGAAAACCCGAAGATCCGTCAGAGAGAATATGGCTTTTCTCTATTTGGAATTGTAAATAATGAATTAATTTCATTCAGAAACTATTTATAGTCCTGGAATATTTTGGCAGAAAATATTTTTATTCCTGGTGTTGGACTGTAACATGATGAAACTTGAAATGCCCAAGTTTCACAAAACCAGGAGTATCCACTCTCCTGATATCATCTAAAACATGAACCCTAATGTACACAAATTTGTTCGGAAAAGCTTGAAAATCACAGAAACTGAACTTGCTTCTATTGAATAGATGAGGTTCATACAATGGAAATTTCGGGTTGTCACAGCAGTGTACTATACTTATAACACAACAGATCACTGTTCGAGTTGACAATTCATCCCCGGTTGAATGACAACACAATACATTGTTGTTTGAGTTGACAAGTCATTGCACCAGGAAAGTAAGGAGTCGTTATAAATAGATTTCAATATCCGTTGTAATTGTATTCTATTACTTCCCTCCTTGCAATTATGGACTCACCACGTATATGGAGGAACGCAGAGGAGGTCGCTTTGGTTCAAGCTTGGATTACAACTGTAGAGGTGGATTTTCCACCGGGTCCCCCACAAGTTCGTGCCAGATCATTTTGGTCTCGTGTCTGTCATTTGTTTCACCATTTAATGAACCGCACTCAATATCGAAGAAGAAGAGATGTCAAAGCAAAGTTTCTGGATATGAAAATGAAGGTGAAACAATTTCAACGTATTTATAACGAGTTGGATAACGAACATGCAAATACGGATGAAGACATTCTACGGCAGGTGGCTTTGGAACTATACCGCTTTCAATACGATGGTAGCGAGTTTACCCACTTAGATGCATGGAATGTTTTAAAGAATGTCCCTTATTTTTAATATGCATGTTGGTTAAGTTAATTGTTTTTCGTTATTTAAGTTGCTTGTTGTTGTATGTGTCTAGTCGTTACTATTTAATAAACGTCCATTTCTTTTAATGTATGTTGTTTCCTCAATAGCCAATATTTAGAAAGCAATAAAATAAAACTGGGGTACATAAATAACTAACACATAATACGACATAAAAAATAAACTGGGTACATGGATAACTAATACGTAACACAACAGTAAAATAAAAACGGAGTACATAAAAAACTAATACATAATACTACATAAAACATAAATGTGCTACATGAATAACTACTGCATTGAGGGAGGTAACAGGACCACCGTTTCATTTGGTATTTCCCAATGCTCATATGATGGTATACCATTCACCAACTCAGATCCGTATGCAACTCGATACACATGATTAGTGAACTTGTAATCAACCATTCTCTGAATGGACTCAGATGTACGGGTTCTTAGACATGCTATAGCGTGGCCACATGGTATACCGCTTTTTTGCCATTTACCACAACTACATACCCTTCGTTCAAGTTGTACGGTGCTGGTGGCAAAAGTGTCATTGACTTCAAATGTATCCCCATACAAACGTTTTGCATTACAATTATAAGACTTGTTGAGACTTTTTTGAACCTTACTCTCAACGTAAGGGGTCAACCCACCAGACAACCTCCCTGTAAAATTTGATATTTTAATAAAAATAGCAGCACAATAAAAAAACAAAATATAACAATCTCCCTTACCAGCCAGTTCGGCCCGTTCAACATACTTTGATTTTATCGACGTGGTGGTTAACTCAATTATCGTTGTTATAGGAAACTCACGTGAGGATATAATTTGCAAAATTTCAGGGACGTCAATCGATTTAACATTGTAACGTATTTTTGGGAAAAATGCTCTTGTCCATTTTGAAATCGGTATATCGTCAAGCCAGTAAATTGGACTCATAAGCAAGGTGCAGAAAGGTGGTTGCCTACATGTACTTTGCAACCTTTCCAAACACAAGTAAAAATCATCAACGCTATATGCATTGCATGACTTCCAAAACAACGATTCGACTTTCGTATTGTTATGTCCGACAGACTCACGTATCTTTCGAGCTATATCTTTAGGACAATATCCATGATAGGAATCCGGGTAGGCACTCTCAACACCAAACTCTATGTTATCACACAGGTTGCTTATGAAACCAACCTCTATGTCCTCACCTAAACAATCTCTTAACCTCATCATGAACCATCTCCATGATTCTTCACACTGTAAGGTTCCCAAACCAAGTGCTAAGAGTAGTGGTTCATGATTTCCATCTAAAGCCACTGCGAAGTACATTGTTGTCAGAAAGCTCCCAAAAAGGGGTAAATAACCCACATATATCAGCGGTATCATGCACCTAAGGAAGGTACAAATCTACATAAAAACAAACACATATTAGTGATAAGTAACAACTAATCGACATACATTACCATGAAATATTGTATAACTCAATAAAAGAAGTATGTTATACCACGCAACCTAAAGCCACAAAACATAATTGAAAGCGGTTGCTATCGGTTTTCTTAATGGCTGTGAAGGTATTAGGATTTGTTCTTTGAAGGTTATGCAAGAACATTGGTAGTTGAGAAAAGGTTCTTTCGCTGTAACTACTCATTTTCAGTACCGATGATTGTGCTCTATAATGATCACACAAATGCAATTATAAATAGAAAATATTGTATCTCTACTGATCAAAATTCATAGTTTAACCTTTTAAATTCATAGTTGAACATTTTGAATTCATAGTCAAACCAGTTCATTTCATAGTCAAATTTCACTGACCGACATGACAATACTACAGAATGTACTTGTCTGCATTTCATAGTTGAACTTTTTGAATTCATAGTCAAACTAGTTCATTTCATAGTCAAATTTCACTGACCGACATGACAATACTACAGAATGTACTTGTCTGCATTTCATAGTTGAACTTTTTGAATTCATAGTCAAACCAGTTCATTTCATAGTCAAATTTTACTGACCGACATGACAATACTACAGAATGTACTTGTCTGCATTTCATAGTTGAACTTTTTGAATTCATAGTCAAACCAGTTCATTTCATAGTCAAATTTCACTAACCGACATGACAATACTACAGAATGTACTTGTCTGCATTTCATAGTTGAACCTTTTGAATTCATAGTCAAACCAGTTCATTTCATAGTCAAAAAGAATTGTTGGTAATATGATTTATTCTATAAATGGGTGTCACTCATTATGAAAAAATTTAACTGAGAAAGTAACTCCGATTTAAAAGAACAAGAAGGCTAATGGCATACTGCAATTGCGGAGGAGAACGTATCGTTAGGATTTCTGGTACAGCTAAAAACCCAGGAAGATTGTTTTACGCTTGCCCATATTTGGTATCATGTTCTTACCGTCATTCAAATTTAAACCCTCGTGTTTACATCTCACAAATTTATTTTCTTACTGTGAATATTAAATTTAACAGGGACCAAAATGCGGGTTTATCAGTTGGGTTGATGAAGAGAAGGACCAATCTTCTATGGTAATAGCTAAAGTAGCTAACTCTAATAAGCTCTTTCAATCAGAAAATAAGAAGTTAAAGATAGCATTGGTTTGTAGTTGGGTGTTGTTTTTGGCAGTTCTTGTTTACAAGTTGTAAGGTTTTCAGTATTGTTTTTATGGTTTTGAAGTTGTTAGGTCAATAAATTGTTGTATTTGTAACGTTAAAACAAATGTTGTAGTCGTTCTTATGTTGTATGTATTGATAAGTAATTAGTAGGTCATTAAATTGTTGTAATTGTCGTAACGTTATATTTTTTGTCATCCGTTGAGTAAACTCTAAAAATAAACTAATAATCAAATCCAACATTAATTTGTATATACATTTATATAATCCAACTACATAGGAGCAAGACTAGACCCCCAAAAAAATTTTGCCATCCGGAGACGGAACTCTAAAGCTGCGTTCTTTGGGTCAATAAGAACACGTATTAGTTGACCTGAAACCAATTGCTCCATAAACATACAAAGAAAAACACCGCAATCTCCCAAATGACTACTTTGTTGGGGAACGTTTTCTTCATAAATGAATTGCATATTCAATGGAATTCTTGGAATGTTCCTCCGGGCCCAATACTTAATCTTGTCCAAATAATTTGCCACCCGACGTTCAAATTTGGAAAAGATTCCTTCGGATTGGAATTTTTCATAAGCACCTCTACCAAGACTGTCATAAATATGCACTTCCATTGACGCTAATCGTAGTTCCCCAAATAGCCAATGATTAGGGGATGAATGAATCGGCAATAAGACCTGTATAAGGATCAGAAAATAAAATTATGTTTATTTACATCACAATACAAAAACATCACAATACAAAAACATAACAAAAAAACGATATTATTTTCAATATAAACTATTAAGTTTACCGTATCAACATCCCACCAAGCAACCATGAAGTTGGGGTACGTAGCAATACCAGCCATAAACGCCCGCCAGTCTTGTCCTTCTTCCAAAGCATGAGAAACAAAAAAATTTGGAGGCATTATTGTATGTCGGTCGCTCTCAAACCGTCTCTCCATCAAAAGTCGGTACCAAATGGTTATATGCTGCACACATGATACTTTTGTTATTGACTAAAAAACAATTAACTTTTAAAAGAATTAATTAACGATTTATTTACCGCTGACTCCAACCATCCGTTGTGTGTATGCCCAAACAATGAGCTCCAAAAATCTCTATCTAACACGAAATTAAACAAACGATGCTGCACATCATATGAATGCAATACATAATTTTGGATGACATCCTCACCGCCTGCTACGTAAGGTTGCAGGCGCAACATGGAGAAGTCACGAGCAACACCAAAAACTGGAGGAGGAACGGGGCTTGTTGATTTCATATCAACCTTCTTTTTTGTTCTTCTTTTTTGCTTCGGTGTCGTGTGCAACTAAAAACAATATTCAAATGTTTAAATCTATATCTTTCTAGATAATTAACATAAACATAAAATCATCAGTTTATAAATAAAACGAATACCTCGGTGTAAGGAGGGCACAAATATTGTGATGGTTTTCGACTCCTCGGTTTATCGGGTGTAACTTCTTTGTCATCATCATCATCATGGAAAAAATCTACATTTTCCGTTATTATTAGTTCGTCTTCGTCCGGCACATCATCATCAAATTTGCTCCCTACATTGTCATTCTTCTCCTCCCACTCCTACATTAAAAATAATACTTTATACTTAATAACGAAATACACATAATTTAATAAGCAATAATATCTAAATAAACAAAATATTTATATTAATGTAACTATAATAACCTCTTTAACTTCACTATAATCGTTTACATCAAACACATCATCATCAAATTTGTTCCCCGCATACTGATTACTCTCCTCCAACACCTATATTAAAAATATAACTTTTTACTTAATAACGAAAGACACTTTATTAAAAAGTAATTATTAAAATCGTAAAGGTAACATCTATAACAACCTTGTCGTCTTGAGTATCACCAAAAACATTTTGAGTTGTATTGTTTTTATTCATCACTTCATCTTGCACAACCTATATTTTCAAATATAAAATATGAACACAGGTATTCATATATGTTAATAAAATTTAATAAATAATGTAGCGTGTAACTAACCTGTCCATCATAATTTCTTTGTGACACTGTTGTATCATCAAAAAAAATGTCGTTCCAAAATTGGTCATTATTCACTTCTTCAACAAAAACCTCTTTAGGTTGTCGGTTCATAAACACATGCTGCTCCAGTGCATGTAGCCGTTTCAATACCTCGTCTAGCTTGTGTTTCCCACTGCCCCGACCTCTACCATGAGAGCGACCACTGGACGACATACTAGACGAAGATTCGTCTTGTCTCCTAAAATGGTCCCGTACTGGGGATGGAACTGATTTCCCTTCACCATATACATACTCTTGAAATGACATATAATAAAAAGATGTCATCTCACCATCACCCGGTAACATGTTTTGTCTTGGTGGTAGCCCCTCCTAAAAAATAAACATATTAAAAATGCATATAAAAGTATAATAATCAACTTTATTAATAATAAATGAAATATTTTTAAACCTCCATCTTTGACCAAATCTTGTTCACGTCAACCCATTTCATTTTTTTTGTTCCACTCCATCTTTTCATCCGAGGCAATTCTTTATTTTTTCTCGATGCAAATCCACATGCACGAACAGCCGGAATCATTTCATATATCCATATCTACAATTTTTTAAAATTACAGTAATAAAAGTTAAAATTAAAATAAAAAACATAAAAATAAAACAATTTAATTATAAGAAAATTTTTATACCCTTATTGGAGCCGTAAATCCTGAGACGGAATACTTCAAAGTTTGACCACGCTCAGGAAGTGATAAATAATTATGTATCTTATTCCATTTATCTGCAAGGTCAACATAAGTAAAATCCCAGAGATAGCTACCTCAAGCGAAGCTAACAAAACAAAAAAACAAAATTGATTATTATATAAATTATAACTTTAATAAAATAGAACTTTTAACGTAAAGAAAATATACCTATTCCAAATATCCAAATTCTCAGCCAAATAAAACCAATCTTGTGGCACCCGATCGTTAACTTCTTTGCCCAAAAAACCTTCACACAAAATGTATATCAAACATACTCTAACTGCATCAAAGTCGTCAAGTGCTAGGAATGTTTGATTTAAAATTAACTTTTCAGGTCGCCGATTTTCACCGAACTATTAGTATGGTCCGGAAATAGTCGTTCACGCAGTAAACATCTTTTTTTACTGCTTATTAATTTTTCCGACCCTTTTCTCCCAATGTTTTTTGGATACTCCCCAAAATTGAAGCCGGTAATCAAACAAAACTCTTCCGGCCCATAAACCATTTTGGTATTGCCTACTCGAAAATATAAACGTTTTATTCCATCTGGAGATAAAACAGGGTCCGGCCGGATCTGATGAAGGAACATTTTATGAAACAATAAAGCGTCCCCTTGTAAACGAGGGATATCAATAAAATAGCCAAAGAAGGTATCTCTGAAAATAGCACGTCGGGCATCATCTAAAACTTCAAATACTTCCCATATGTTACCGCCAGAGCCTTTTAGGTTCGCAAAGGCTTTCGTGTTCATTAAACTAAAATGATGCTGCAAAAAAAACACAAAAACAAATTAGATAACTAAATTTTTTTTTTTAAATATATGATTACGAACTGCAAATACAATTTATTAATTACTAATATATATATTTCCGATAAAAAACAATAACATACACATATATAAACAATTTTCCAAGTTATACAACAAATATATTTACGATAGAAAACAATATCATACATAATTATATAAATAATTTATTAAACATATTTTCAACTTAAACGACAAATATATAACCGACAAATTTTCAACTTAAACGACAAATATATAAACAATTTTCCAAGTTATACAACAAATATATTTACGATAGAAAACAATATCATACATAATTATATAAATATTTTATTAAACATATTTAAAACTTAAACAAATTTTCAACTTAAACGACAAATATATAAAAAAAAATTTATCTTTCTAATTAAAACTAACATTTTATAACCATATAAACAAAAAAATTTAAAAATAAAACGACAACCAAACTAACAATTTTGCAAGTTATACGACAATAATACAACAAATTTTCAACTTACACGACAAATACAAACAATTTCTAACAATATATATACGACAAATTTTCAACTTATACGACAAACACAAACAATTTCTAACAATATATATACGACAAATTTTCAACTAATACAAATGTTATATTTATACGACAAATATATATACAAACGACTATTTTGGACTTTATATAAATGTTATATTTATACGACAAATATATATACAAACAATTTCTAACAATATATACAAATGTTATATTTATAAGAATATACAAGATTTCAGGTTATATAACAACTAAAAAAACAACAAAAATAACACAACAAATAATACAACAAATGATAAAATAAAGAGATTGTTGACATTAAAATAGTTAAAATCTAACCATATTTGCGGGATTGTTGACATAATCCTCCATTTTCTTCAAAAACTAGCAAAAATTCCGAGAGAAGCCCAAAGTTAGAGAGAGTTTTTGTGTAGAGAAGGGTGAAAAATGAAGAAAAAAAAACGTTTTTATAGTCAAAATAGAGGGCATTTCGCAGATGAGAAGCTCATTTCGCAGATGGGGCTTCTCATCTGCGAAAGTACAACTACCTAAAGCACAATTGTGCTTTAGGTACTTGTACTTTCGCAGATGAGAAGCCCATTTTGCAGATGGGACCTTCTCATCTGCGAAATGGGAGGCTATTTTTGTAATTTCGATTTTTTTTGGCTATTTTTGTAATGCAATTAGTGTAAATGACTATTTTTGTTATTTTCTCTATTTTAAAACAGCATTGTTATATATGAAAAAATTGTTATATATGAAAAAAAAATTATTAAATACGGTTCATCTCCCTTTTGTATACACCAAATTTGGCCCCTAACCATTAACCACAAACCTTGAAACTCAACAAGATGAAAAGAACATTCCAAATAATAAGAATCATTTACACGTTGCATATAGTCAAACCTTGATTTTATTTGTTTTTTCTTTCTTTTTATTAAAAAAAACCCTGACTCCTTGACACTTGGACTTGTAAGTTGCATCAAACTGGCAAAATCATCTCAAATCTCAAAGCCGGCCTTCATTCGTCAACAGCTAATCATCCAAACGACTCCGTCAATGTCACCATCTCAAATGTCTTCATCTCCATATCCTTCAATATTTCAGCCATCCCTCTTCACTTCCACCTCCTCTCTCAACCTCCGGCCACCATGGCCTCAAAAAAATGGCTGTTACTCGCGTTTTTCCTCTTCACAACTGTGTTATCTGACACCACCGACATCACCAACCTAATCGCGTTCAAGAACTCACTCGGAAACCCGAAACCGCTGTCCGACTGGAACCCGGATGTTGAACCGTGTAACCTGGATAAAGAGAACTGGACCGGAATTATCTGCGGGAAAAACGGGAGTGTATTAGGGTTACAGCTCGAGAACATGGGGTTAACAGGGACAATCAACATGGACATTTTGTCTGAAATACCAAGCATTCGAACCCTAAGTTTTGCAAACAACGGTTTTGGAGGATCCATGCCTGATGTGAGGAAAATTGGGCTGTTGAGGAGTATTTATTTATCGAACAACAACTTTTCGGGGGTGATTGGGAACGATTTGTTTGCTGGAATGAGTTCGATGAGGAAAATTGAAGTTCAGAGTAACAAATTTAGTGGTCGGATTCCTGAATCACTTACAGGGATGAGCATTCTTGTTGATTTGCAGATGCAAGATAATGAATTTGAAGGTGAGATACCGAATTTTGAACAGAAAAGGTTGAAGGTGAATTTTGCAAACAATAGACTTAATGGGCCGATACCACGTGGGCTCATGAACCAGAATGCAACCTCGTTTGCAGGTAAATGTCTTCTATTCGTTATCAAATGTTTTTTTTTTTTTAATTTTGTTTTAACGAAACTGCAATTACAAATTTACAATGATATATGATAAAAAGTGTATATAGAAATGAGTAAAATCTTTAAAAAAAATGACCTTAAAAGTAATTTCTTGGAAAGTGATGGTTATTTGTGGAAATTATAGGTTGATAAATATGATAGTATCGTAACAAAGTTAGTGTTGTTTGATATATTTGTTTTTATTGGGTCTGATTCATACTATTTGATCATATTTAGAAGTCTGATTTGCTCTTGACTCCTCTAAAATATCTCTTACTTTGTCAAATTCAAAACCGAGTGACAAATCTGAATCACTAGTAACTATCAAATATTTTTTGGATAAAATAATCAAGTCACGGTCGAATTAAAATGTACCTTTGTTTCTTTATCAAATAATCACTAGTAAATGTTATGTTTTCTTTATTCAAAGTGATAAAAAGTTGAAGGATTTTTTTATCTCAAACTTAACACCAACTATGAATAAAAGCTTGGAAAGTGCCATGCACGTTGCTCTCAGTTAGTGCGCGTCTAATTCGATTCTATCAATCATTTTTAAAATGGCATGATTATAATATGTCGATTTAATATTTAATATTATACTAAATGAAATATCATATTATTATACGTGCTTTCTATGTTCTTAATATCTTATATGTGGATTTAAAATTTAGTTGTAGGTTATAGAAAAATCATATTTAATGTTTTATTTGTTAGTTTCAACTTTTAACTATTTTACTTGGTGAATGTAGGCAACAATTTATGTGGTGAACCACTTACCAACCTTTGTAAAATCTCAAAGCACAAACACACTCTAAAAACCTTCATCGTCGCGATTGTCGCCATCATCATAGTTCTAACCATCATTGTCCTCTCTTTACTTATTATTCGATCCAAAACAAAACCAAAAAACAATTACAAATACCAACAAACAACAAAACTCAACAACAATCCATACAAATTCAACACAAATGAAATCCAAATGCACCACCATGAAGAAGATGAAGAAAAGAACCCTAAACGAAGCGAAAACGGCGGAAAACTTCAGTTTGTGAGGGGTGATAGAGAGCGGTTTGACTTACAAGACCTTTTACGGGCCTCAGCTGAGGTTTTGGGCGGTGGGAGCTTTGGATCGTCGTATAAGGCGTCATTGTTGGGTGGTCCGGCGGTGGTGGTTAAGAGGTTTAGGGAAATGAACAATGTGAAAAAAGAAGGATTTTATGATCATATGAGGAGGCTTGGAAACCTCTCTCACCCTAATTTGCTTCCCCTTGTGGCCTTTTATTACAAGAAAGATGAAAAGCTTTTGATCACGGATTTTGCAGAAAATGGTAGTTTGGCTAGTCATCTCCATGGTATGTTGCTTACCTTATTTATTACGTATCACATTACATAACATGTTGTGCTGCATCTTTTATGCATTAGAGTGAGACCAAAACTAATATCGATGGGATAAAAATTGCAATCTTTTATACTGCCAAAAAGTGACTCTGCTTGATCTTTCATTTGTGTCAAAGACCTAAATGCTAATTTTACCTCAGTCTCACCTTTTTTATAGTTTTTGTCCCATTGACATCAATATCTCGTGAAATGTCTTTTACTGTTGGTAGGTTTATATTAAAATTTGTCTTTGTTTTTGAAAATTATAGGTAAACGAAAGCCAAATGAGTCAGGGTTAGACTGGCCAACACGGTTAAACATAATCAAGGGTGTAGCTCAAGGGCTCGACTATCTCTACGAGGAGCTTCCTAACTTATCACTACCTCATGGCCACCTAAAATCATCCAATGTGCTTCTCAACAAAACCTTCAATCCCCTTCTAGCAGATTACGGTCTAACCCCGGTAGTCAACAAGCACCACGGTCAAGAGTTCATGGTGGCTTACAAGTCGCCAGAGTTCACCCACCATGACCGGACCACCACCAAGACAGACGTTTGGTGCCTCGGAATCCTTATTCTAGAGATGTTGACAGGGAAGTTTCCGGCGAACTATTTGAAACAAGGGAAAGGCGGGAGTTCGGATTTGGAGACATGGGTAAATTCGGTGGTTCGAGAAGAGTGGACGGGTGAAGTGTTTGATAAAGAAATGAAAGGGATGAAGAACTGTGAAGGGGAGATGTTGAAGCTTTTAAAGATTGGAATGTGTTGTTGTGAATGGAGTATTGATAAAAGGTGGGATTTGAAGGTGGCTGTTGAGAAGATTAGTGAGTTGAAGGAGAGAGGTAGTGATGAAGAGTATTCGTCTTATACAAGTGATGGAGATGCTTATTCTTCGAGAGCCATGACAGATGATGATTTCTCGTTCTCGGCTAACCTTAAACCAACCTAATTTGTTGATGATGACTTGTTTTTCTATATGATATCTTGTAATTTATAAAACAAATTTGTTACAATTTGTTTTGGTAACGGATATTGGGTTCTCTCGCACAAAGTTAGAGTGCATAAAGGGTTGAATGCTAGACATACTTTCATTGATTTGTTTATTACAACATTCCACTTTTATTTCTTCCTATTACAGCATCATACTTTGTAAAATTTATCCAACTGTAGCAAATGTCATGCTACTTCCATTTCTTCCTATTACAGCATTACAGTTTTGTTTAAAAAGGTAAAGCGTTAAATGCTAAAAATAGCAACGTACTTCTATTTATTTGTTTATTCTAGCATCCTGCTTGTATTTCTTGCTATTATATTTCAAAAATCCAAATACAACAAAAAAATAATAAATAAAAATAAAAATTCATTATTCGATGCTATAATTTAGTAGATTATTCAAAGTATAATATGCCCAAAATAAGAAAAATAGCTGAAACTATAATACTATAGTTGGGTACAATTTCAAAATACAATGTCTTAATGAGAAAAAAAATGAAAATACCCTGTGGTAACAGAAAGAAATGTGTGTCTCCTTTTTACTTAATGCAGAAAAAACGACTTAATAGATGAAGTCAGATTTATCACACTCGGTGTCATCTTTATCTCAGTTAACTAAAAGATAAAACAGTCTCCAGGAGGATAATGAACGCTGAATACAGAGCTAAATAAAGAACATAAACTGTTTCCTAGTAAATTTCATCATCAGGTATATCAGGATTCAAGAATCTGTCAGGATTTTTGCTAATTGCATCATAACTAAGGGTAGGTTTACTCGATCTGGAACAGGCATAAGGGGGATGATGCTATCTTCATCAATAACACCATCAATTATGCCATATTCCACTGATTCAGTTGGAGACAGATATCGATCCCTGTCAATATGTTTTTGAACTTGTTCAAAAGATCGACCAGTGGATTCTGCTATAAATCTGGTGATATTTTCCTTGTTAAGTTGTTATGCATCATTTCTCTGGCCTGGATTTCAACATCTATGGCTTGGCCACTAGCACCACCGAGTGGTTGGTGAATCATGATTCTTGTATTAGGCATAGCGAAGCGTTTACCTTTAGTTCCACCACCAAGGATTATAGTTGCTGTTGATGCCGATATGCCCAGTGCAATTGTTGAAACGTCAGCCCTAACAAGCTTCAAAACATCCTAGATTGCCATTGAATTGCTGGTGATGTAGTAACAGCAATTTTGCGTCAGAGAAACTAAACAGCAAATTGTGATGAAATAACAGCGAGAAAGTTCGATCATAATCAATCTCATATAAGATATTGATGAAGCAATTTACCTAAGAGAACCACCGGTGGAATTCACACAAAAAAAAAAAAAAAAAAAAAAAAAAAAAAAAAAAAAAAAAAAAAAAACTGATATCTTTAGTAGGATCCTTGAGCATCCAACAAAAGCAACTGACTAATGATGGCATAAGCAACGAAATTACGAAATCATCGATTGACTGCTGCCTAAGAACACAATCCTTTCCCTCAACAACATCCCCATCGCATCAGTTTCAGTGCCTCTCATCGCCGGCGAAGAAGCTGAGATTTTTAGTTTTCGCTCGAAATCCAATTTTAAGCTTCCTATTCCTATGGTAAGAGCAGAGGAAGCAATTGAGCATTTGATGCGGCGGCACTGAAGAGCGGAGGGAGAGGAATTGAGCTTGGGTGGTTTTGTTGGGATAAACTCATGAAGATTAGAGGAGGAATGATAATAAGATGAGGAGGCGGAGATAGAGATGAGCGCGAATGAGTGAGCTCTCGAAGAGGTGGCGGATAGTTTTAAATAATTTTGTTTAGTGTCCATTTTATCAAAATGAAATCTTTGGTGGCCAAATACAAGTGTATTATCTTATCTGGATTTAGACCTCCGGCCACTCCTTGTTCGACTCTTTGCTCTACACAGCGGCACAGCGTACATCAATGGCAGCGGCGGCTGCCTCCATGCTGAAAACAACCTTCTTCATCCTTAAACCCACATACAAAATTCCAATCTCCTCCTCTCTGTTTCAATCGCCTTTCATCCGATCGATACCCAACAAACGAACCCTACACTACAACAACCGACGGCATTACCAATTGACCCGCAAATTCTGCTCTTCACAATTAACCCAAGAGCAATCCCACACCAGTCGCTCCAACGTCATCGAAATACTTGAAGAAAGAGGCCTACTTGAAGCCATCACCGGCGATAACCTCCGTTCAATTTGCACAGATTCATCTCTTCGGGTCTACTGCGGCTTCGACCCTACCGCCGAAAGCCTCCACCTTGGTAACCTCATCGGAATCATCGTCTTGTCATGGTTCCTCCGATGCGGCCACTCCGCCGTCGCCCTCGTTGGAGGCGCCACCGGTCGGGTCGGTGATCCATCCGGTAAGTCCCTCGAACGCCCTGAACTCGATATCGCATCCCTAGAACGAAACATCGCGGGTATCTCCGATATAATCCTGAAAGTCCTCGGGCATATATCAACCGATAACAATTCAATCAAGGTTTTGAACAATTACGATTGGTGGAAAGACGTGAAATTGCTCGATTTCTTGAAAGACGTCGGGAGATTCGCTAGGGTTAACACAATGATGGCTAAAGAAAGTGTGAAAAGAAGATTAGAAGCCTCCGATCAAGGTCTAAGCTACACCGAATTCACTTACCAGCTCTTACAAGGCTACGACTTCGTTCACTTGTTCAAAACCGAAAACATCACAGTTCAAATCGGCGGATCAGATCAATGGGGAAACATCACTGCTGGAACTGAACTAATTCGAAAGCTTCATCAATCCGATTCTGCTTATGGTCTCACATTCCCTCTGTTACTAAAATCCGACGGCACAAAATTCGGGAAATCAGAAGACGGGGCAATCTGGCTTTCACCATCGATGCTATCACCTTACAAATTCTACCAGTATTTTTTCTCAATTCCTGATTCCGATGTTGTGAGATTCTTAAAGATTCTTACGTTTTTGAGCTTGGATGAGATCAAGGAGATTGAAATCGAGATGAAATCAACCGGGTATTTGCAGAATTCTGCACAGAAAAGGTTGGCTGAAGAGGTGACGAGATTTGTTCATGGGGAAGATGGATTACAGGAGGCGATTAAGGCTACTGAGGCTTTGAAACCAGGGTCTGAGACCCGATTGGATTGGAAGACGATTGAGGGGATTGCTGAAGATGTTCCTTGTTGTTCTTTGAGTTATGATGAGGTTTTGGATCTTGGTGTTGTTGATTTATCAGTTTCTACTGGATTGATTGAGAGTAAATCGGCTGCAAGGAGGCTGTTGAAGCAAGGTGGATTGTATTTGAATAACGGGAGAGTTGATAACGAAGGAAAGAAGATTAGTGTTGATGATATTGTGGATGGGAAAGTTCTGTTGTTGTCTGCTGGAAAGAAGAACAAGATGGTTGTAAGAATTGCATGAGGGTTATTGCACATATGTTTTTCTTTCCATTTTTGGTACTTTCTAGTTTCTACATTGGATTGACTAGAAAGATAAATTTTAGTTATTGTGCAATTCCCCTGGAGGAATTTTAAATCAACTTGAATGGTTTTTCGATTTTTCACATGAAAGATTATTTGCACCATGATGCCTTTTGTAAGCAACGACTCTCACTATTTAGTTACATATGTCTCGACCTAAAGAACTTTTATCCTATGGCTGCAAAAAAAAAAGGTGTTAAGATACGTAAAAGGCACTTGATTTTGGCATTATGTATACGAAGGCAAGTATTGTTGTGATAGCTTACACTAGTAGTGATAATGCGGGGTGTCTAGAGGACACGAAAAGCACTTCCAAGAAAGATCTCAAACGTATATATTTTATAACAATACAACTTTTACAATTAGATGAAATTGTCTAGCCCTAAAACTTTTGGCATCGGTAAATGGTTATGTGACCGGATTTGAGATTTTATACTTATAGTTTTATCATTAAATATATATGATTTCATGATCATATTCTAACATTGATATTAAAATATGAAGTTTGTAATGAAATTACAACTTATATCCTAATCTGTTATCTTATCCAAAAAAAACACCTAATTTCAAAAGTTGTTACCATATAGATCTTAACATTTTGTTCTCAAATTTACAAGTTGACATTACGTTGAGTGGTCAGCACAATCATTAAAACAAGAACCAAGAAGCAGCCTGGTCTCATAAGAATGGAGTAACATGAAAGAAAACAAAAATTTCTTCTCATCAAACATGATTACATGCATACTAAACACCATTAAGAATAGAAAAATAATTGAATACTTAAATAAATTTTATACACAAGTCCTTTGTGATTATGACTCGGGTAATGTTGATGTTGTTTTGTGCTTGCGATAAGGGGAAAAGAAGGTATAAACAACCCAAATATAAATAAAGAGGTTTAATGTTAAATACATTCACATTGTAAGGAATCCACACTGAGTTAGCAAATAGCAACAATAAGACCGGACGGAGTGGGGTGAAGGAAAGGTGAGGGAAGCTTCCCTCCCCTCTTGAACACCACTCTGTGGGTGAGGGAAAGCAATGTGGGAAAAGAGGTGGGGGGGGGGGGGGGGGGTGTGCCGCACTCTCTCTCCTCTTCTCATTGGCCAGATATATTTTTTTTATTATTTTTTTCTTTTTATCTTTTTTAATATTTATAAAATTATATACCTACTATAAAAATATAAAAAATATATCCAAATTCATGGTTTTTAATTCCCTACAAAATGAGTATAATATATGTATGAAATATATTAAAAAAAAAAAAAAAAAAAAAAAAAAAAAAAAAAAAAGTGAGGGAAGGGCTTCCCACCCATTCCTTGTCTTTTTGGTGAGGGAAAGAGGGGTATGGCCCACCAAAAGTGAGGAAAGAGTCCCTCCCACACCCTCCGGTCTAAGAAAGGAAGTAAAGAGCAAACTCATAGGAACATAGGTCACCCTAAAAGGGCCACAAGTACAAACAATATAGGCGAATACTATCAATAATACATGCAACAAACGTAGGCCTTGAAATCGGATCAAATACTAGCAATACATGCAACAAATGTTCGCCATGAAATTGGATCAAATACTAGCAGATACAGGCATACGGTAAAGACAAGACAAAGGTCAGACTTATATACAGCAAAACCGAAACAGCAGCCCCATAAAAGAAATACACGTACAAAACAATGTTGAACCAAAGAGCCACTCTTATGTATCGGCATCCTCCTATATGAAATCATGTCATCATAAAAGACCCAACTCCTTCAAGTCTAACATCACAAATACACAAACTATCCACAATAATCATCTCGACACTCTTAAGCACATGAGTCTCGTCTACTATAGACATGTCCGAACCCGTCATTTTGTGAATTGTGATTAATGTACGCAAAAATATTTCCCCAACATTATTTGATTTTCAATCTAACATGTGATGTTTAAAGTTGCCATTTTTTTTGTTTTATGTCCTTTTCTTTATTCTTTTTTTTTCCTTTCTTTAGTCTTTTTTTTTTCTTTTATAGAACAATGCAAGAAAATATATAGTTTGTGAATTAATTTTTGTATGTTTTTGTTAATTAATTTTGAATAATTTTAATTAGTGTGTATTTGTTTTAAAATTAAAAATTAAAAGGTTGAATGGGTTGAGAAATATAGGGTTATGATATGATATGGGTTGGAATGTTTGAAATAAAGATTAAAGAAAAAAATGATATGGCAAGTAGGTTGGTGGGAACGGCTCCCTCCTCTTTTATGAATCACAGACCCTATATACACCATGGTACCTTGCCTTGTAACCCGCAAGTTATATCATCAATAATCATTGCGAAGATATAAGGGTTTAGTGTCAAACCCTAATGGAGCCCTATTCCATCAGGTGTCACCAACTGCAATATGGACAGAAGTCATAGACCGACGATACATGTCACAAATAGCCTTAACAAAACACATTGAGAAACTTCTAACTATCAAAAGTCCTCTGGGTTGTCTCCCTTGGAACAAGTTTTGGTTTTTTTCTAGGTCAATAGGTCCTCATATCTTTCTCTAAACTTATACATAAGACCTCTAAGAATGTGTATTACCCCAGTAATGAACGTGCCAATTCCCTTTTGTTCATACAAATCGGTCTCTCAGGTTTCAATCAATTGAGTATGACCAATATGATTTGGTGATGAGGTAAAAGTAAAACCACATTGAACACACAGAAAATTCGTCATATATATCTTTTTTAATAGTTGATTAAAAAGGCAAAGCTTGTCATAATTAAGTTGGACCAATAAGTTGAAAGTTAACAGGTGCAGTTAAACTTATAAATACAGTTTAAAAAAAAAATGCTGATTCAAAAAGTTTGTTTAGAAGCATATACTATTTGTCTTTGGTAAAAAGCCAACAGAACTGAAGCCATGTGACAGCTACAAAAACTAAAACATAAGAATTCCAAACACATAATACCAAACGTCAACATATCAAACAAAACAATATCCAAAATTGGTTCAACATAAGTTTCCATGATAAATACCCAAAAACAGTGAGTCTCTCACTACTTCTTCTCTTCCTTCTCAGCTTCAGCTGCCCTCTTGAGCCTTGCACCCAAATGTCGTTTGTTTGTCCTCTCAACACGCAGCTTGGAATAAGCACTGAATGACTTCATCTCCTCAGTCACCTTCACAAACTCAGCAGCTGCCTTCTCCCTAACAATTGGCAGCACTGACCCTTGAACCTGTGTAGCACTTGCAAGCTCCTCTGGGGTAGAGTCACCAGCCTGAAACAAAATATTCATCTCTTAACTAGCTCTTGAAAATAAATTTCAACATTATTATAAAAAATACAAAATGAAATAGAATAAGATTTACCTTAATCTTCCTTGCACGTCTTGGGAAAATGACCAATTTAGCCTTGAATGTCTTGAGCCTCTGGACATTAGCTTGAAGACCCTCCAATGAACGGTTCCTGCGCCGATGGTCCACAGCAATGCCAATGGTTGGAGCAAGCTTCTTAGGAATACCAGCAGCCTGTTTACAACACACATTGTAAATTACACTTCACCCCCTCGGAAAACTCATATTTACACTTTTGAACTGAACCCCAAACTTATGTTGATAACATGTCTTCTTTACCTTAAGCTCTTCCAGAGAAAATCCTCTTCCCTCCCTAAGTTTCATGTTGTATTTCAGGGTTTGTCCATGAACCTGGGGACGAAGCTTTCCAGCTGGCCTTGGGAAATCTTTCACAGCCTTTGCTTGTCTAGCTGTAATCCATCGAAAAAAAATTAAAAACTTATTGACATATATGTAAGTTGATAATCATAATAGCAAACAACTGACCATTTCTTCTCCTTGTTTTGCGTGCAGGTTGGTTGAACCATGTCTTGACATAGTTCTGCCAATGCTTCTTGAAGTGACCATTTGGAATGACATTGTTATGCTTAACCATGGTTACTCTGGAAAAGACATCACATCTTGTTAATTGTAACGAATGAAAATAAACAAATAGATCATTATCTCTTCGGAGGAGATTAAGTAATGAGGTTCATGGTTTCAAATACCAAAAAGTAATACTTTGAATGTTATAGCAATTGATTTTGTTAATGAAACCAAAGCAAATCGGCCCTTTGTAGATACACCGAAAAAACAAAGAATTTGTAAGGAAAACAGCGCCTGTTGATTTGATTGTGAAGAAACAATAGAAGTTAAGAAAGCACAACAGCATTCGCAGGATAAATCCAGGCCAACGAATACATAACAAACAAGAACGTTCACACAATACGAGAAAACTACAACCGCGTAACATGATAATACACATTCATAAATAAATCTTCCAAAAATGAGATCTAAACCTTTAAAGTTCACACAGATTTAGCACAACAGCTACAGGCGTATACTCATCGATGAATACAATTTCACAAATAACCACAACTCGAATTACAATCTTTCACGAATTACATAGCGTAGCCATTGAAAATGTTCGATAAGCAACTGCTCAATCATACCTGAGTTAAAGGCGAGGCGGAGTGCTTCGTCTTCAGAGATGGCAACGCGGCGAATTTGAGAAAGAAGACGCGCAGAGACTATTAAAAGGATCAGAAGGGAAGTAAAACCCTAGACCTAAATAGGCTCCGAATTATTTATCTTGGGCCTCATGTTTTGCTTATCGATAAGCCCAATCTTAGGGTGTTTGGCTAAGCTTTTCAAAGGTAAAAGTTTTTTTAAGAAAAGTTGTAAAAATTTAGGATTCTTTAACTTTTTCAAAAAGTTCATTTTTTCTTATATATAAAAGTAGCTTTTACAAGATTACCAAACATTTTTTTGCTGTTTTATCTTTTCCTAAAAGCTAAAAGATGTTTTAAAAGATAAAACAAACACTCTCTTAGATTCATTAGATCATTGTCTCTTAAGTCCAAAAAGTAGGCCTGATATGGATTACAATCCCTATTTTAATAAATGAATAGTTTTAATCTCATTGTGACAAGTCCTCATTAATATTATGCCATGTGTCATATAAATATATTAGGCAACCATTTCAAAATTCAAATTTATATTTTTTAATTATATGTTAAATTTGAAGTTATAATAACATTAAAAATTTGATATATCTCTTAATTAATAATTTATTTAAAATCATTTATTTAAAACAATTGATTAATAATTATATATTTTTATTATGAACGTTTAATTAATTTTATAACCGTGGTTTCCACGGGTTATAAACTAGTCTACCCTAATAAATGAAAATGACTTTGCCACATGTCATTCTCTCATAAAATTAGTCACATGTAATTTTGTTATAAATTTGAGATATATATTTATTTTCCAATTGTCATTGATTCAATTTTCATTTTCAATCTATCATTAATTTAGTTTCTATAAATTAAACCTACCATAATTACTATTAATTTTAAATTTTAAATTTTAAATTCAATTTCAAATAAATTTACAGTTTAAACCTTTATGTTTAACATTTTGTTATAATTAACTCGTTTAGTACACTAAACATATAATTTTAATTAATTTATTTTTCGCATGTTTTTTTCACATAATTTTCACTTATTTCAATTTCAAATTCAAATAAATTTTATATTTAATCGTTCGTACTTAACATTTTGTTTTAATCAACTCGTATAATATACGGGTCTCACAACTAGTTATAATATTATAAGTGTTTAGTGTTTGGTAATTTGATTAAAGTTTAATAAACGATATAGTAGATTACATGAATCGCCCTGTCCATGTTTGGTCGAATATAATGTTTTGTCGTTATATTTTGTTTCATTTAGGATTAGTTAGTTTGAAATTTGCATATTTGTCTGCCTTTAAAAGACTATGATGACCTTATATATTTCTATTTTATTTGTTTATCATCTATAATTAAAAAACAAAATAGACCCCATCCCTTCACCCTTCCCCTAACTTCATCTTCTCTAGCTTTTTCGAACTTCATCACCGACAATATATGAATTTCAACAAAATCTTTCTCTCTTTATATCTCTTTCTTTTCCATCTATTTGCCATAAACTCATATATAACCCCATCCGGAGTGTGCCAAATGTCTTTTGTCGTCCCAAAACCTATAATTGGATCCATCTATAAATCAAGAAATACCAACATTAGAGTCTATGAAACACATACGAAAACCTAAAAACGTAGATCTGAAATCTGTATTTTTTTCTAGCATGTAAAAGATGAGAGAGTGAGAGAGAGAATGGGATATAAGACTCGTTCATTTTTTCCGGTAGAGATCTAAAGAGGTATATATCAAACATATGTTTTTTCCTTTTCCTTTAGAGATATAAACCTGTGGGTTTTTTTGTAGTGAAGGTTTATGTCTAACACCAATGGTCTAATAATGGTGAGTGTTTGACAGCGTGTTTCACTAATTTAGGGTTTTTAAGATAAAGTTTTATGTTGCATATATCATACAACATTAAAATATTAATATTCTCATGAATATAGACTTATTACTCCAAACAACAATAATCGACTATAAATGGATATTAAACATTTTATTTTTTAAATTATGTCAAACTAATGACAAATAATAGAAATTTAGACACTTGTGGTCCAAAAATTGCAATAAAATACATTCAAACAAAAGAATTTGTAAATATGAGTTGGACATGACGGTAACGTTTGGTGGATGAGATTGAACGTAACAGAACAAAACAAACCTCTTGGAAATGTTGTTTGGTAAACACAAAACATTGACAAGGTAGAACCTTGACCAAGTCTATTGGGACTAAATCACTAAATTTGGGTCCTACTAAAAACATGGAACACACTACGACAAAATATAAAATGACAAAAATACCCATAAGACTAGGTTTGTCAAATCGGGCCGTCGTGTCGTGTTTTTATCTGACACGACACGACACGACAGGGTTTTTTGTAACACGACACGACACGATGTCGTGTTTTTTTTTCACTAACACGAAAACGAACCAATTAAAAAACGACAACACGACACGACACGACAAAGATAATATTACATAACTATTATTTTATTTAATTAATATTTAATCATATATAACACGATAAAAACGACAAACACGAAAACACGACAAATACATGCTCAATCGTGTCAATTTCGTGTGGATTTGTAAACACGAACACGACACGACACGACATCGTGTTTTTTAAAGTTGACACGAACACGACACGAAAACGAATTCGAATTTTGATTTCGTCCCGATTTTGTTTCGTCCCTACATGAGACTTTTTCTTCATTGTCCCTTGTCCAGAATCACCTTCCTCGACGATACTCCAGTGACCCCCACCCCTCTCAAATGAAGACTCGCCTTCATCTCTACCAACCGTCCACCTTTATCTCTCCATCTTTTCTGCTCGTTCTATTGGTGAATGCATGATAAAAAAAATTAAAAAAAAAAAAAAAAAAAAAACTTGTGATATATTTCCTTTCGTCTATCAGTCAACTTCATATTCCTTCCTCTCAATCTTCTTTCCTTTCACTCTCCGTCTCAGTTGCTTCCTCGTATCCTGATACGAAGTTTTTTTTCGTGATTTGTTCCTCGTTGGTTTATGACGTGCACCCCGTAAAGCTTCCTTTATTTTATTCCTTTGGGTTTAATTTTCATTATTCAAGAAGAAAATAGCGAGAATTCAGGATAGATTTGACAATTCTTTTATGCACATGAATACGAAGAAAGTCATGGTTAAGTTATTTTGTTTATAATATATGATTTATAATAGTTAGAGTATGCTTAAAAAAGGTCTATACATATTTTAATAATATTGAGGGCAAGTAATTATACCATTTTGTTATTTTATTGTCCTACCAAATGTTTTATAAAATAATCTGTTTAGTCTAATCCAATTCAATGTTGTCTAGTTTTATTTAGTTTAATAGTGTCTCATTGCCAGAAGGTGCTGTAAAATCCAAATGTTAACATGTAATTAAAAAGAAATTCTTAAAATACACAAATTAAGAAAATCAACAAAATAATAAAATCAAAAAAACAAATCAAAAGAAAAAAAATGAACAAAGACAAACTTTAAAAGCCAAGAGTAATAGGTTTACTAACTTTAGAAACATATTTTACATTTTTTTACATGCTTATATGTTGGCACCTATAAAATGGTTTATAGTGAAAAAATGGTGAAAGTTATTATTTTTAAAAGAATAAACACTATCTTAGCATCTTATCATAAACAGAGAGCATGTCTACAATATCATTTGACAATAATAACTAACAAGTGTTACAATTATATTTCTATAGATTATACCATCGAGTAAGAATTTACACTTTTTTCAGCTTTTTTTCGAACTTCAAAAAGCTTTAATTATTGTTTTTCCATTACCATTTTCTTCATCTATTGTTTCATTTCATCTATGCGGCGTGATTTTTGGCTTTTGTTATATTTTTTTCTTTTCTATTGAAAATGAGCCTATTTTATTCGCACTCATGAAAACAATTCATAAACGTTAAATATTTCATGTAATTTTCATTATGAATATCTTGCAATTCTAGATTATATGTCGTGTTACGACAACAAATATATTAATCCTTATAAGCCGACTGTTTCCTTCTTATGCATCATTACAAAACTTCAATTATATGGTTATGTTCATTTACCCATTATTGATAATTTTAAAATTTTTATGTGCCTTAGCAAATGTCACTAAATAAAAACAACTTTGAAACCGGTTTATGTATTAAAACCTGAACAACTTGCAAAATGAGATAACATTCTCAATTGTAGTAAAGATTATAGACTTTAAACAAGTTATATGGATATAATCTTCAATATTTTGAGTATTTTCATTTAAATTGTATTTAGAACTCGTTTCAAGATTAATATAAAAAGTTAAAAGTTAAAAGTTGGTCATCACGAGTGATGTAACCACCTAAAGCACCAATCATTTTTCTTATCTCCACAATTTAGAGAGGATAATGTTCACGTGTTATAACAAAGTAAAAAGACTAGAGAATTTGGTCGTTAAGGCACGCTACCAGCTTCACGCACCTCTGTCGGACATCAACATAACACATTAAGGGGATGGTGTTCATTCGTTTCAGCGTTGATCACATCAACTTAATACCATATGCGATAAAAATACATGGTATAGCCTTAAAAGTGTATTGTTTTTGTTAGACCATCTGTAATACATACCACGAGGGTCGCTTTGCTATTCATTTTTTTGGGGTTTTAGTTCAAACCCCGATTTTTTTGGATTTGTGGTTATTTTGGTCATGTTTGTACGTAAATTTGGTCTTTCGTAAATTTAAATGACTATAATGCTCTTCTGATATATTTTTTATATTTTTTCTATTTAATTTAAATGAAAAAAAATATTTGGGCTCACATATCTCTCTCTCTCTCTCAAGCTAACCCGATAAAACATAGATTCAACACAATTTAGGAAAAAAAAAAGATGCAGGAAATCAAATCTATTTAAGCCATTATATAAAAATTAAGAAAGAGGAAGGGGCATATTAACCGGTGGAAGAATGAGAGATTTCTTATTCACGGACACATTCAGATTCATACATACATACATGGAAGTCTATTATCGCCCCTTCCCTTCTGATAAACTCATCGCCTCGTTTAGTTCATCAAGAGTAAACTAGAATGCGTCGATTTAAACTCATCACCTGGTTATAGGTTTTGGGCTCTTCGATTTTTGTTTCTACAATTTTTGTTATAGGTCCGGTTTCAATGATTTGTGTTTCATGTTTTGGTTTTGTTTGATTTGGTTTTGTTATGAAGATGACGAACTTGTTCAGGAATAACCGAGAGAAGCCCAAAAGCATATTCAAGATTAGAAGCCTCTACATCAGAAAGCTTAGCTGAGAAGCCATGAAATTGATTTTTGGTTTAATTTGAAATCGATTTTTGGTTTAATTGGAGGACTTGAAGGTATTACAAATATGGGATATATTTGATTCTTCTGTGAATTTGAATCATCATCTAATATTTTACAACAAATTGGAGAGAGGGGTGACCAAAGAGGGGAGGGTGGGGGAGATGTATTAGGTTTTAATGAACAAGATGAAGATCTGAATGGAGTTTTGATGAACATGATACTATCAAATATGCATTTGTATTTTTTTGCTCCCCATTCATGACTTGTTGCAGTAGCAGAGGGAAGAAAAATCTAACTCACTTCAAGTTTTGGAAAACCCAAAAAAATCCCAAGAAGGATTAATAACGAAGTAAAAAGAATCTAAAAAGTTTTTCCCCTCAAATCGATATCACAACAAGAACACTTCAAACAACCCATCATCTTATTTATCAATTTGAACCTAATTAACCTATTTCACCTTAAAAAAAAACATAAAGAACACTACCCCCGAAAATCACCGCTACCTTATGTTGTAATATTTATATCTAAACAACCTATTGAGTGTATAAGTACTTATTCTAGAAGAAAAAGGGTTATGGTGTTGATTTGAGGATGTATGAAGAATACGAAGAAGATGAAATTCTTCAAGAGAGAGAGAGAGAGAGAGAGAGAAAGAGAGAATGTGGGCCCTTTGTTATTTTTTTAATTGTTAAAATAACTAAATTAGTATTACATTTAAAAAGAAATGAAAGAAAAATGGAAAATAAATACCTTAAGGGTATTACAGTCATTTCACGATTCATAGGGACCAAAAACGCAATGAAACTAGCTCAAAAGAACCACGAATTCAAAAAAGTCGGGGTTTGGACTAAAACCCCAAAAGATACATACCATAGGGACCATTTTTGCAATTTTGTTTGTTTTTTTCTTTTCTATTAAAAATGAGCCTACTTTCTTCGCACTCATGAAAACAACCCATAAGCCCTAAAGATTTCATGTAATTTTCATTATGAGTATCTTGCAATTCTAGATTATATGTCTTGTTACGACAACAAATATATTAATGACAAAATTACAAGAATGGTCCCTGTGATATGTCAAAACTAGCAAGTTTGGTCCAAAATGGGTTTGGCTTGCAAGGATGGTCCAATAGTTTCGTTTTGTTGCGAGTTTAGTCCAAAATTTTTAAAACTTTTATAATGACGGATTTGCCCTTGGTATTTTTCCTTTTTTAGTTTTTTTGCTACAGAAATCAGAAAAGAAAAAGAAAAAAGAAAATCTCTCTCTCTCTCTCTCTCTCTCTCTCTCTCTTCATTGCCGCCCCACATCTTCATTGTCTTCTTCCTCTTAATGATATGTAGAAAAAAGAAACCCTAACTGTAAATGTAATCTCCATTGTCTCCCCCATTAATTTGTACCTCAACAAGATCAAATGGTTTTCAGACGAGCTTCTAAGTGTAAGAGTGGAGAACCTTAATTGTTGCTCCAGCTATGAAACAAGGGTTTGAAAATGGGGGTTTCGGATCCGCCGCCTCCGGAGAATCAACGAGCTTCGTCTTTACAGACCAAAACACAACGATGACGACCAAACCACCGGAAACTACTTTCATCGCATTGGTCTGTTACAGCCTCTCGACGCCATTACAGACCATAACGAGGCCACTACAGCAGAGGAAAGGCCACTGGAAACACCAACTGCCACCCCTCTTCACCACCATTTATAACCGTCCACACCGTCTCTCGAACCTCCTGGCTCCGTCAAATGACCCTCAGGTAAGCTTCAATCGAGTTTGAAGAAGGAAAGAAGGATACCCTATAGTTTTCACATGTTACCACCATTCTCGTTTACTGAAATCTTAGGGTTTTCAGAGGCCGCCGCTGCTAGAAACCTTAATTTCGATCTATATGTTGCTGCCTGAAACTTTTAGGGCTAGAGTCTCACTTCCAAAGCTTCGATCTGGTGTCGTTTATCTTTTTTCGACGATGGTGTTTGGGACTCCCATTTGGAGTGAATGTTGGGGGAGGGAGTGAGGGTGGTGGCATTCTCTAAACTGGGGAGAGAGAGAGAGAGAGAGAGAGAGAGAGAGAGAGATTTTCTTTTTATCTTTTTTCTTTTTTGATGTCTGTAATAATAAAATTAAAAAAGGGAAAATACTAAGGGCAAATCTGTCGTTATAAAAAGTTTTAAAATTTTTGGACTAAACTCGCAACAAAACGAAACTATTGGACCATCCTTGCGAACCAAATTTATTTTGGACCAAACATGCTAGTTTTGACATACCATAGGGACCATTCTTGCAATTTTGTCTATATTAATCCTTACGTGTTGTTTGGTTCGCTGGAATTCATTGGAATCAGAAGGAATTGAAAGTTAACCATTAAGCACTTATTAATTTAATTCTGAAGTCCATCTTCTCCAGAAGTGTTTCTAGCACTAAAACAAACATGAAAGTTGGCGCTTTATATACATACATGTCCAATGCATGTCTTGAACCCATATTAGGTCAAAATGAGAGTTTATGACCTAAATCTCATGCATGATTTCAAAATACAACCAAACTTCATATCCAAGCCACAAACTACACCAAATGACCTAAAGATTCATAAAGTTGCAAACTTGATGAAACCCCACCATTCTGAATAAGTAGAATAAGAAGTTTATGGGGCAAAGCTCAAGATCTAGCATCTTAATTGTGACATCTGGAAAATTTTGAGCTTAACAAAGTCTAAGAGGTATTGTGTGTAAGTGTACCCACAATGTAACCTTGATGCAATAAAATTTTGAAAGCCAAAAGAGCATTAATTTGTATAAGTATGTATGTATGTAGGTATATATGCACACTTTGAAGATCATGTTTGTGATAAACATCTAAAAGTGTCACACCCCAAAACCAAGAACGGCGGAAACGTTATGGGGCGAAGGACGTCATGTATAGTATCACAACAATGAAAAGTAGTAAACAAGCAACAACATCATCCATTGCATTAATAATATAATTATTATACAAGTGTGTTCTGTCAAATTTTGATAAACACTAAAGCATAAATCAAAATGAAAGATGAGTCTTCAACGAGCTCCATCTTCCCTAATCCTTGCACCGGTACCTGTCTAAGATGATCTGAGGATACAAGTAATTTTGAAAGCGAGTATCAGCTTTGAAGCTGGTGAGATCATAAGTATTTTAGTGTCTTAATTTGTATGTAAGAATTTGTAAGTAAATGAATTGTAAGTATTGTAAATGTATATGAACTGTAAGTATGAAAATATTTGTAAAACAACTGTAAACGTTTGAAAAACTCTAGAAATCCCCATGATTCCTACTATTATATAAGGGTGTCTTCTACCAAGACCTAACTGTTCTCAATGTAGTCTTCTACCTAGACTTAACTGTTCTAAATGTTTGTGTCATGTAAAAGTGTGTAATTTTCCCAAGTGTAACTATTATTAATAAAATATAGTTTTTACATTTATAGTTTAAGTGAAAAGATCACTAAATATGTGTACAGGGCAAATTAATGTAGTACTAAAACGTAGCGCTATAAGAACTACTGATGTACTAATTACCTTAACCCGGATTTATATTAAGGTATCATGTGATTAATTGTACCATACTATTGACTAGTAACAACGACATAAGAATGGTCGTAATAACGGAATGACGTTTGGCACCCGCAGACCTGCAGGTCCGGCTATATAGCTAGCAGCAAGGTGTAGGATAGTCAATCCAGTATAGATCTATACGCAAACTCACGCCCTCCCTTCAAGAGACTTTGGCTACAACTCGGGCCATGAAATTTAAGGCATGCTCCGATACATATCACAATAATTAACGTATTCATATATATATGTAATGTAATGAATTGTTCTAGCTGTAATGTACGTGCTCTCTACCTAGCAAGTATAGTAATGTACTCGTTCTAGTATCGTTGTATACGTTCTTCCTAGTATAGTTGTATATGCTCTTCTTTAGTATAGTTGTATATGTTCTTCTCTAGTATAGTTGTATATGTTCTCATAGTAGTAAGTATTGACTCATGAATGAACTGACTCATAGTATGATATTGTGTTCTAGTAATAGTTCTAGTATCTTCCTAAACTACCCATATGGTAGTTTACTAGTAATCTAACTGGTACGTATGGACATGGATGTATACCCTTGCTACCCAAGGGCATGGGATGAACTGGAAGGACCTTTTATGACTATATATGTACACATGATATATAACTAATATTTAAACGACCTTCGGACGAGTACCCGATATCCCACCAGACCACATCTCAAGCGCGAAAAGGAAATAGGGTGGATAGCCTTCCTAAGTCTTTTAAACATTTCTTATATAACTATACATATAGAGGCATGCAATTTATAATATAAAAGCATAAAATAAGATTTGTAAAACCTTTGAACATAAATATTTTCTAAGAAAAGATCGACTTGATGTCGATCTATAAAATGGTTTCGAAGACATGGGTTTGATAAAACAGTTTAGTATAAAGAACATTTGTTTGAAACACAATTGTAAATAAGTTTGAAATGTAATATACAGAATAAAATGTACAGTGTAATAAGGAGTTTTTAAACACATAAAGTGTTTATGAAAAACATTTGAAGGAAACTGTTTGGTAAAACGGCTAATGAGTAGCCAATCCCCCTCTGGCACGTATCACAATATTGTCCGCTTTGGGCCACTTGGCATGAGGACTTCCCAGGGGGTCACCCATCCTGGTACTACTCCCACTCGAGCACGCTTAACTGCAGAGTTCTTATGAGATCTGCTGCCCTCACGGCTTTAAAACGCGTTGTGATAGGGAAGGTATCCACACCCCTCTATAAGGAAATGTTTCGTTCTCCTTCCAAGCCGATGTGGGATCAGATCTAACCCACTTTCACCCCCCATTATAGGGTTCGACGTCCCCGTCGAACACATCGACCCGTGCCCTGGCTCTGATACCATTTGTAACATCCCCCTCTGGCACATATCACAATATTGTCCGCTTTGGGCCACTCGCCCAGGGGGTCACCCATCCTGGTACTACTCCCGCCCGAGCACGCTTAACTGCAGAGTTCTTATGGGATCTGCTGGGAAGGAGAACTAAGCATTCCTTATAAAGGGTGTGGATACCTTCCCTAACACAACGCGTTTTAAAGCCGTGAGGGTAGCAGATCCCATAAGAACTCTGCAGTTAAGCGTGCTCGGGCGGGAGTAGTACCAGGATGGGTGACCCCCTGGGAAGTCCTCGTGCCGAGTGGCCCAAAGCGGACAATATTGTGATACGTGCCAGAGGGGGATGTTACAAATGGTATCAGAGCCAGGGCACAGGTCGATGTGTTCGACGGGGACGTCAAACCCTATAATCGGGGGTGAAAGTGGGTTAGATCTGATCCCACATCGGCTTGGAAGGAGAACGAAACATTTCCTTATAAAGGGGTGGGGATACCTTCCCTATCACAACGCGTTTTAAAGCCGTGAGGGTAGCAGATCCCATAAGAACTCTGCAGTTAAGCGTGCTCGGGCGGGAGTAGTACCAGGATGGGTGACCCCCTGGGAAGTCCTCGTGCCGAGTGGCCCAAAGCGGACAATATTGTGATACGTGCCAGAGGGGGGTGTTACAAATGGTATCAGAGCTAGGGCACGGGTCGATGTGTTCGACGGGGACGTCGAACCCTATAATGGGGGGTGAAAGTGGGTTAGATCTGATCCCACATCGGCTGGGAAGGAGAATTAAGCATTCCTTATAAAGGGTGTGGATACATTCCCTAACACAACGCGTTTTAAAGCCGTGAGGGCAGCAGATCCCATAAGAACTCTGCAGTTAAGCGTGCTTGGGCGGGAGTAGTACCAGGATGGGTGACCCCTTGGGAAGTCCTCGTGCCGAGTGGCCCAAAGCGGACAATATTGTGATACGTGCCAGAGGGGGATGTTACATTACAAATCACGGGGGACAATCTAGGCTTGGTTTCGGGAGTTTACCGCCCAAGAACACCTTGGGGAGTAAACTCCTAAATCGAATGATTTAGCTATGTAATCTATGTTATGAACACATTTAAAACTTTCTAACACTACTAGAAAGAGTTACTCACAATTTGGGATAAAAACCCGAAGATCCGTGAGAGAGAATTTTGGCTTTTCTCTAATTGGAATTCAATTAATGAACCAATTTGGTTCAGAATTCTATTTATAGTCCTGAGATATTTTGGCAGAAATATTTTTATTCCAGAAACAAATTCTAATGTCCTGGAGTATTGGAATAACAGTGTTGCACAAAATCCTAGTGCATCCACTCTCCTAATATCTCCTTAAGTGTAAAATCCTGAAAACTGCCAACCTTATACTCGAAATCTGAGTTTTCACTGTAACCGTTCTACTTCTATTGGCTTCAAATGGTTTGTTCAGAATGGAAATTTCGGGTTGAAACAAAAAGTCAAGCCAATTAAGTCAATATAATAGAATTTGATGCATGAATTATGTCATGACCTTGAGATTTCGGTTTTAGGGACCCAAGATCATAGGATTTCGGTTATAGTGGGCCAATAACTCATGCCTAGGCTGAAATCTCCCACCTAGAACACCCTAGGTCGAAATCTCCCCCCATAGAACCCCCACTAAGGCCGAAAACACCTAAGGACCAAGCCACTAAGACCGAAATCAACATAGTGGAGGGATTAAGGCCGAAATCACCTAGAGTACAAAGTGATTTCGGTCTTGCCATGGCCGAAATCACCGTTTGAGTCTTCCAAAAGTGAATTCAGATTAGGGAAGGAAACAGATAAGAATAATTGACTTTGTGATAAGATACCCCATCAGTTTCCCATGCATTTCAATATCCATCATATACCCAAGCTATTAACCACCAGTTTACCAAGCAAATATCACTTCAACCTCTTTTTTTATTCATGGTAGTAAACAATCCAAGAACCCCATTTTTTTATTTCTCTTTGCGATCACTCCAAACTCTCTCAAAAAGAAAGCCAAGATCTTCCAAGTTCAAAAATCTCCAAGTTGGTCCTTAGAATTTTGGTAAGATTTTCTCATTAATCTAGTGTGTTCATACATTTTTATGTAAGTTTCATCCTATTTACACATATTATTATGTAGTAAAACCCTTAGGATAATCACATTTCCAAGGAAGTTCATCAATCCATTCAAGTATTTAGGCTTGGAAATCTTCACACCATCTTCTCAAACAACCCACAAAATCCACTCAAGGTGAGTTCATACCCCCAACATTTTCGAGATTTTCATGTTTTAGGGGGGGGGATACAAGTCAAAAATTGTTTATCGCACAAATACTTGCATGTTTCATCTTTATGTTAAAGTATAAGCCTTTATTTGCATAAGATGTGTTTACTACTAGTTTTGTACAAATATTTGTGTTGTATTAGTTTTCAAGTGTAAAACTAACAAAAACAAAACGATATCTATGTTATAAAAATCTTGAGAAAAGTTATGATTTACAAAACTATAGGATTTTGAAAGCTTTTTAACAAAAATATAGTTTTTCCAACAAAAAGGAGTGCATTCTATTTATTCCACTATTTTGTGGGTTTTAACCTAAAATTATAAGGTTTGATCTTACATATGAAACTAAACAACATGATTACTATGTATTTATATAAAGGATTATATAAATGTTCTAGACAACCAAACATGATAAACTATAATTGGTATAGTTTGGGAGTCACAAAACTACACTATCTTTTCAAAAGGGACAAATAAATATTTAAAGGTATAATTATTTCATTTACAAGAAAAATGGAATTTTCAGTTCACATAAATCGATTGATAATGGTTGTGAGACATTAGGATTCACCGTACCCACTAGAGTACACATACTAAGACCTGCATTATAACCAGAGTCTCTTGTAGGAAGAGCGTGACACTTGTGTATAGATCTATATTAGATTGTTGTAGTCTTAAAACCTTAAGACCAAAAATGTATAAGTATTGTTGTACTCGAAAGTAGTAATAAGTAGCTTCATTCGTATATAAAACCATTTGAATGCATGTTTCCATATCTATAAATTGTATTGTACTGAAAAATTGTGTAACGCAGTTTTATTTAAATAAAACTATTGGAGATATGTTGACCCGTAAATCAAATGTTTCTCGATACTCTATGTGAGTTATTATAACCATACTAATGCGACTAGTTTCCTGAATGACGCGCTTCGGACATCGGAACTGTTTAGGACATTTGTCACCCTAGACCCGCCGGTCTAACTGTAGCTAACATCTTAGGTGTCGGGTTGTTACAAAGAAAATATCGGATTTTCTGGAAGTATACATTATCATTTACAAGAAACAATTACAAAACCTTCTCATACAAAATGCTTATGAACTCACCAACTTAATTGTTAACATTTTTCAAAATCACGTGTATTCTCAGGAAACCAGTAAACAGGTAACCACAGAAGTTTTTGGTGGATGGGACGCAATCACATCTTATTATTTATTTTTGTCATATACTTTTGATACCATGTAAAGAATGCTTTTGTGAACAAAAATGTAAACTTATTTAATATTCAATGTAATGGTTGTGAGGTTTTGATCTCTATTATTCAATTGTTATGATATTGTATATGAAGTCATCTGCCCCCAGATGTTTCCGCCGTTCTGGTTTGGGGGTGTGACATTAACATGGTAAAATTCGAGTTTAGGACACTCACAGAGGTCTAGAAGAGTGCTAAGGTAAAGAATGGAAACTTGTTTGTTGGATCTTAGCTCAATAATTCTCCTTCTTCTTTCAAAAGCTTCCAAGAGCACCAAAAAGATCTTCAAAAATGGAGGGAAAAGATTAGGGTTTCTTCAAGGCTTGGGGATGTTGATGGAGGCTGAGGATGGGCAAACACTAACCTCCTCATTCCTTTAAATATGGAGCAAACTCGGAAAATTAGGGTTTTTACCATAAGGTTGCTGCCACGTCGTGTCCTCATGTTGCCACGCCATGGCGGCTAAAATGAAACACATGTTTAATCTTGACTTGTCACGTCATTGTGGTCCTTCACCACGTCGTGGTAGCCCTCAACATAAAATAAAATAGTTTCAAAGTGTCTCAAAATTCGGATGTTACATTTTCTGATAAGTACAAGACGTATTTTTGTAATCTGTCACTTTTTTTGATGAAAATGAATGTTTTCCATCCAACTTTGGGAGGAGTCCACTTTCCTCTGTATGGTGGAAGGTTTATTTCATTTAGGAATCCATTTCCCCCTCTAAATCCAACAAAACACATGAATTCGAGGGAATTTTAATCATTTTCCTTCGAATTACATTCATTTCCTGCCAACCAACGTGCCCTTATATTTTCGTTTACCTTTCAGATTTACCTAAATATTTATTTTTATAAGAAGTCACTGGTTGTTTTGTGGCATGACATTGATCTTGTTTGTTTTTAGGTTGACATTGAAAAAATAAACGAAATCACTTATTTTTTGCCCGAGTAAATGGTATATTTTCACGTTTTACCTTAGAAAAAGAGGCAACATCATTTATTTTTGTTTTATATGTATTAAACTCAAAAAGAAAAAGATAAATGTCATGTCACAAAACAACCAATAATTTCTTAGAAAAACCAAATATTTGGGTTAATGTAAAATGGTAATTAAAAATGCAACAGTTTTTCTAAATATAAACAAAATATAAGGTTTTTTTTTTTTTTAATATTAATACATAAATGATTGTGCATTTTGTCATTTTGATACTTTATTCAAAATAACACATAATTCTTGAATATCATAATATTGTAACCACCCTCCTTCTTAACTTATTCTTGGTTTCTTTCATAATAACCAATTGTTATTGTAAATTGATACCGTCCAAATTTTAATTGAAATTTTGAACAAATAACTATGTGGCTATGGAGTATGATTGCCTCAAGACCTGTAGGTTTACCCCCATACTGGGTAGCCTTAGCTGTTTAGGCGTGGGGAGGTGTTTACGTGTGGGGAGGCATGTAACCTCAGCCCAAGACGCGTGACTAGGGATGAAAGTGGGTCCAAACCCGGACCGGATGGACCCGGACCTGGAAAACCCAGAACCGGTTAACGAGATTTTATAGAACCAGAAACCGGACCGGTATATAGGAACCGGTTCCGATTCGGTTTCGGGTATGGTTCCGGGTAAAGTGGGTCTAGAACCGGAAAACCCGGAAACATCAAAGTGGGTAGGTTGGAACCGGATAAAGTGGGTTTAGAACCGGAAAACCCGAAAAAACCGGAATTTTTTGGTAATTACTTACTACTTAGTGGGTTAAAGTTTGAAAATTTTCATATTGATATCCCGACTTTGGGGGACTGTAACTTATTGAATACGAAACCACAATTAACAAAATTAGAGTATAAAATCATGTACAAACTCTAAAATACACTCTGGAAAAACCCGCATGTCAATCCGACTTCAAACGAATGAGATATGCTTGTGTTAATATTTTCACATAATACAAAGTACAAAAACAAATAGCTGAAAAGTTGAAAATTTTCAGTTTTGATATCCCAACTTCGGAGGACTGTAAATCATTGAATGTTAAACCAAAAATGACAAAATTATAGTGTAAACTCATGTATAAACTATAAACTAGAAGTTGGAAAAAAACACATGTCAATCCGACTTCAAACGAATTAGATATGCATGTTTTAAATCTTTCACCGAATACAAAAAAACTAAAAAACTAAAAACTTCCAGCTTTGATATCTCGATTTTTGAGGACTATAAGTCAATGAATATAAAACTAAAAGCGACAAATTTATAGTCTAGAATCATGTACAATATCAAAACTACATGTTGGAAAAAACCGTATGTCAATTGGAGTTGAAACGAATAAGATATGCATCTTGTAAACGTTTCATAAAAACCGGTTCCGGCCCTAAAAGTGGTTCCGGTTCTGATTTTTAGACCCGGTTTACCCGGACCCGATGGACCAAACCCGGATTACCCGGAACCTGAATAAAGCCAATTTTTAAACCCGGAACCGGACCCGATTCTATATATTTCGGTTCTAACGGTTCCGGTTCCGGTCCGGTTTTCCGGTTCTAAATCCCATCCCTACGCGTGACATTACCTCCATACCGGATAGCCTTAGTTGTTTAGGCCTAGAATATATTCATTTTTAAGCCCCCAAAAAAAATTCTATTTATGGATTTCAATATAATAGTAAATCGAACTATGAAATCAATATATATATATATATATATATATATATATATATATATATATATATATATATATATATACTAGGTGTGAAACCCGTGTATTACACAGGTTGATTTAAAAAAAAAAAGATTAAACATTAAAGTGTAAACATAAATTTTTTTTTTAATGAATAACTTTAAAATAAAGAAGATACATATTTATTGCAATTTAATTTCATATATATCATATTTAATACTTTACATATATAAGTATATGACTTTAATTTTAAAAATTAAAACAAACCAAAAATTGACAAGTGAATAATATTTATTTGAAAAATACCATAAAATGACAAGTATCAAAATTAATAAAAGATTGATATGTGGCAAAAAAAAACCTTCATTTATTAAGGAGGATATATATATATATATATATATATATATATATATATATATATATATATATATATATATATATATATATAATAAGATTATTATGATGTTATCAACAATACTTTATTTTCCTTCGCAATTTTCAATTTTATGCGTCAATCTATACCCTAACAATACCCTATAGGTAGATAATTCGCGGGATGTTACAATCGTTTTATGCATGTGTGTTAACAACCAAACACATACATACACCACCATATATAAAAAAAAACCTTAAACCTTAAATAACTCATATAGGATGCTATCTTAATATATATTTGTATAATATAATATTTTAAAGAGAAAATGACAAAAATAGCCAATTACACTAATTGCATTACAAAAATAGCCAAAAAAAAATCGAGATTACAAAAATAGCCACCCATTTCGCAGATGAGAAGGTCCCATCTGCGAAATGGGCTTCTCATCTGCGAAAGTACAACTACCTAAAGCACAGTTGTGCTTTAGGTACTTGTACTTTCGCAGATGAGAATTTTTTTTTTTTTTAATTTTTTCTGTATAAATAGGGGTAATTTCGCAGATGGAATAGGTCCATCTGCGAAATCCTCTGAGCCTATCTGCGAAATGATGCAATTTTTTTTTTTTTTTTTTAAGTTTGACTATGAAATGAATTGGTTTGACTACGAAATGGACTTTGCTATATAAAAACTTTTGTAGAAAAAATATCATTTTGGTTGTTATTTGTTTGTGAAATACTCTCTACAATTTGCTCAAAAAATGATTGAATATTTGGTTTGTCTTGTAACCGGTGGGAGATGGCAAGTTAATGGAACTATTCTGGAATACATATGTCCACAGGGAGGTATTTCTGAACTTGCTTTGATATTTTCTGAGTATATTAGTTATAGTGATTTTGTATCTTTGGTAAGAAGCAAAATTGGTTTGTTAGACAAATATAGAATTAGTCTTCGTTTCCACCATCCTGAATTAAATTATTATATAGCTATAGTTGAAGACGTGGATGTTAGAATGTTGATAAACGTAATCAAATGTAGTGGAGGAAGGGCTGTGAAAGTGTTTGTGGTGGTTGATGAAGTTGAGGAGGTTAATGGGGGCGGTGAAATTGGAAACCAAGTTGTTGGTAATTTATGCAGTTTTAAAGGGAGCAACGATCCGATAGGTACTTTCAATACTCCTAGTGTACCTCAGTTTCACAGTGTTGCTGAAAATGTTAATGTTAGTTATTCACCTATTCACTATGTGGATCCCGAGAATTACAAGTATGTTGGTGATGATGATGTTGGTACATATCTTAATCATGTGGGTGGTCGTTGTGATGATGTTGCCGAACAAGAAGTTAAATTTATGAATAGGCGTGTGGTAGATAAAACTAAAAAGAAAAAAAAAATTCAACTCAAAAAAATGAAAAAAATCATGTTACGGGCATTATGTTGATGTTGGTGATGTATGTTTAGATATAACCGAGCTACAAAGTAATTCCGATAGAGATGAGTTGGGTGATGAAGTTAAAGCTAAGTATCCCGATAACCTTTTTCACGGTATGCCCCCTGTACCAGCATGGCCAGTTGATAATAATGAAGATATCCCAACACAGATGGTAGACATTAATCTTCAAAAGATTCAATGTGAGAGTATATTTAGAAACAAAGAACTTTTAAAGCGGTGTATTGGTAAAAAAATGTCTTCGAGAAGGTTTCCAGACGAGGACAAGTAGATCCACCAAATCAAGGTATGAAGTTGTGTGTGTTTCGAAAAATTGTTCTTGGTTACTAAGAGCAAAAGCAATTAAAAATACTGATGGACTTTTCCAAGTGAATAAATTTGTTGATGTACACACATGTTCTTCAACATTGTTGCAACCTAATCATCGACAAGCAAACAAATATGTTTTGGGTGAATATGTTGCCGATGTTTTGGCTGAAGACTATAGTAGAGTTTATCGGGGAAAAGAAATTGTTAATGATATGAATGCTCAATTGAATATCAATATCTCATACCATCAGGCATGGCGTGCGAAACAATATGCATTGTTGTCGTTAAGGGGTACGAAAGAGGATTCTTTTACCAAACTTCCGGCGTATTGTCACAACTTGGCCAAACATAATCCGGGTACTGTCACACATATTAAAACAGATGCTGATGATCGGTTTGAGTTTTTGTACGTCGCACTCGGTTTCTCGGTTAGTATTATCATGTCCTAATTTTTTTTAATATTTATTTTGGTGTATTTGAATAGATATACAATGTATTGTAGGTACGAGCTTTTGTCAATTTTTGTAAGCCGACCCTAGTAGTAGATGGAGCTCACCTAAAGGGCGAGTTCAAAGGTACCATGCTACTTGCAGTTACTAAGGACGGACAAAATCAAATATTACCGGTTGCATATGGTATATGCAAAAATGAGTGTACTGATTCTTGGACATGGTTTTTTCAAAAACTACGTGATTGCATAGGAAATATGCAGGAGCTTACAATTATATCTGATAGGTCTCCATCTATAGCAACATCCGTTGCCAACATTTTTCCTCACGCTCATCATGGAATATGTGGTGTCCATTTGTATTTCAACATAGTATCTAGATTCGGCAAGAGTAAGACGGTTAAAGGAATTTTTTGGGAGGCGTGTAGGGCGTACACAGTTGATGCTTTTGATGCTGCCATGGATGTTATGAAAAAGACAAAAGAACCAGTATGGGAGTACTTAAAAAGTATAAATCCAGAAACCTGGTCAAGGGCACATTTTAAAGGGAACCGATACAATCTTATGTCGTCCAACAGTGCGGAGTCTATAAATGCATTATCTAGACACGCACGTAAGGTGCCAATACTTATGTTGATTGATTTTTTTCGTGCTACAATGCAACAATGGTGGTTTCAAAGACGTAACTTTGCAGGTATTACGTAAATTTGTAATATTAATGTTTTATTAGTTTCGATGTTATTGATTTTAACTTCTTCATTTTGGCTGTTTTTTTAGCGGAAGCAACAACAACACTTACCCCTTGGGCGGATGAAGTTGTAAAAGAAAACAAGAAAACTTTTACCAAATGGGATGTTCGCATGATCTCAAAGACGAAATGCGAGGTCAAAAAGGGGGCACAAAATGTGATTGTTGATTTTCAACATATGACATGTACATGTAAGCATTGGCAACTTGATGGGATACCTTGTGGTCATGTCATAAGATGTTTAACAGTGAACAATTACCAAGACTGCTCGAGGTTTGCATTAAATGCTTACCTTACCGAAACACTGAGGAAAACATATGAGGAATCAATAAACCCTCTGCCGAAGCCATCCGAATGGGAGATCCCCGATGATTTGATGATTGTTAAGCCACCTATAATGGATAAACGTCAGCCAGGCAGGCCAAGAAACACAGACCGCATTCCATCCCAAGGCGAGGGTCCAATTATAAAAGAGTGTTCTACATGTGGTCAACTAGGACACACGAGAAATAATTGTACTGGAAGGGCGTCTAGTAGCAGAGCAGGTCACATAATTTCTACTGCAGAAATGGCATATAATATTGGTGGTTCAGCGGGTTGCTCACAAACCCATAACGCTGATTTTGATATAAAACAACCTTGAAATTAAGAGTAATGACGAGTTGTTAGCTTATTACGTATTGTAATATTTTTATTAACTCTTACAAGACATTGCTATGCTTTCATATTTTAGTTAAGTTTGTTGATTATAACAATGAATGAAGCTTTTATATTATAAAATATAGTTTGCAGATTTATTTTAACAGTTACAAGATGTTATTTAAAAAAAACAACAAACGATCCTTTGGCAACCTAATCTGTTTCATGATAATATTACAACAACTTTATAACTAATTTTTAAACTCAGGGAACTGCAACGGGTACTTCTCTTTCTCCATTGTTATATAGTCATCCCTAATTCTCATTTTGTCTTCGAAACGATCCTTTTTTACCATAATGTGTATCAACTGCTCATCCTTCTCAACAAGCCGTTTTTCAGTCGTTTTGATTGCCTTCTTACTCTTTTTTATCCAATCTATATGCTCTTTGATTTTGTTTTTATTGAGGTCAATCCATTCTTCAGCTTGTTTGCATTCCGAACCTATATCATTAGCAAGTTGAGTGAGAAGTCAGGATGACTCTGTGTCCTCTTCTTGTTGTGCTTCAGCCTTCTTTAATTCTTCAAAATTTTCATGTGACATATATGACCCGGCTGAAGAGGGTGTAAAAAAAGGGTCTACCGAATCACAGTAGTAACAATCTACTTCGTTGCATGAGCAAATTTCGAATTTGTGTGAGGAACTCATAATAAAATCGATATTGTATTAAACTGGAGCAATAAGTGGTATTTATACATACTAGACAGTAATGAGAAGTCCAACTTTGAAATGACTAGACAGTAATGACAAGTCACTGTAGTAACCTGCACATCCTAGTGGGTCCCTTAAGTGACAAGAGATAAATGACAGTTTGACATGACAAAACACTGCATAAAGCTGAAATTCGTAGTCCAAATATAACCATTTCGTAGTCAAAGTATTATTTCATAGTCTATTTATTTATATAAATAGATGTTTAAGATCTATAAACCAAACACCCAAATCACCTAAACGAAACGAATTCCCATTATTAGAAATGTCGTCGAATGCAGCAAGTTCTTCGAATGAAGTACCTGGTTCCAATTCTGAAAGGCCATGGACGACAAACGAGGTTTTAGTTCTAACACGGTGTTGGCTAAGTGTTAAGGATGGTGAACCGTTACTTGCTCCCCCGCATTGCCTAATTGGTGATGAATGGAGTCGCATCACATCTTTGTTTAACCATGAGATGGGAGAAGGGCAATAAAGAGAAAAATCAGATGTTGTTACTAAGTGGACGGATGTAAAGGAGGAAGTGACATGGTTCAATCGAGCATGTAGTTATGCGAAACGTAACAATGTTCGTTGTCGTGACGAAGAAGAGTTCTTGGAAGTTGTTACAGAGTTTTACATCTTTGAGCATGAAGGCAGAGACTTCGAATATGAGGAAGTTTGGAAGGTTGTTAGAGATAAACAATATTTCAAGTAGACCGCTCTAATTTGTGTTAAGAATAAGCCATGGACTTGTGTTTTACGTTAATGCTTTGTTCGTATTATGTCGTTTTTTTCATGTAATTGTTGTGATGTTTTAATGGTTCATTGAATCTTGTTACTAATGTATTCTAATATATTTTGATAACTAATGCAATGGCCATTTATTAACTCAAGTTAATCATACGAGTTTCTCACATAATAAACTAAAATATATTAACTCAACTTAATCATACGAGTTTCTCACATACTAAACTAAAATATATTTTAAACATATGAAATACATACGAATTACATACGAAATACATGAAAATAACCTAGTACTCACATAATAAACTAAAATAGATTTTAAACAAACGAAATACATACGAAATACATAAGAAATACATGAAAATAACCTAGTACATGAAAATAACCTAGTACTCAAATAATAAACTAAAATAGATTTTAAACAAACGGGATATATTTCAAAATATTCCAAGGGGCTTCAAACTGGAATTCCAACCCGTTACTTAATGACTTGTATTCCTCCTTAGCAGCTTCCAAGATGACATCCTCAGTAGCATTTAAACAGGTGTCGTCAATTTTGGTATAAAGATCGTTGAATAATAGAACTTCGGTTTTCATTTCATACCATCTTGCTAAGATGTCTAGTTCGTCACGATCGTTTCTTGTAGCCATTCGGTTTTCAGCATTGAAAATATTTGTTAAACGGCTCCAAAACATTGGATCGTTCAACTTGCTTGTCTCGTACACATGAATATAAGCATGTGTAAGAACCAAGAACTCTTCATTGCTCCATGATATAGAAGTCATTTGGATTGAAACAAAGATGGTAGAATCTAAAAAACAATATTTGAACAACTATATTGGTTAATTTAATAACGTTTTGCATGTAACTTAGGGTCAATTTATAGTAGTTTCTACACAAAATCGCAGCCCAAACTTCTAATATGTCTGCAATTCATAGTCAAAATTAACTGACGAATGCAATTGTCACACCCCAAAACCAAGAACGGCGGAAACGTTCTGGGGCGGAGGACGTCATGTATAGTATCACAACACAGTAAATGTAAATAAGCAAACAACATCATCCATTGCATTAAATATATAATTTTAATACAAGTGTGTTCTGTACAGTTATAGACACCAAAAATAATGTATAACAAAACAATATGAGATGAGTCTTTAATGCACTCCATCTTCTCAAAAGCTGGCCTCGGTACCTGTCTACTGATGACCTGAGAATACAAGTTATTTTGAAAGAGTTTATCAGCATTAAGCTGGTGAGTTCATAAGTATTTTAGTGTCAATGTTTCTTGTAAAAACGTTTGAACCTGTCTCAATGTATAAGTTGTAAAAATGTAAGTAAATGTTTGAAAGTGTTTGTAAAAGTTTGAATCACTCAGAAAATCCTATATTTTCTATAAAAGTAACCTTCTACCAAGGCTAAACTGTTTTGTAAACTTGTCTGTTGTAAAAGTGTGTAATCACCCAAGTATCACTATCATTTGTTAAAAATATAGTTGTACACTAACGCTTAAGTGAGATTATCACTAAAATATGTAATGGGTAAATCATTGTAGTACTGTAGCTTTGTATAATAAGACTACTGCTGTACTAAATACTACTACCTTAAACCGGATTTATATTAAGGCATAATGTGATAAATTGCACCATGCTATCGACTGGTAACAACGACATAATGAATGGTCGTAATAAAAGAAATGACGTTTGGCACCCGCAGACCTGCAGGTCCGGCTGTAGCTAGCAGCAAGGTGTAGGATAGTCAATCCAGTATAGATCTATACGCAAACTCACGCTCTCCCTCCAAGAGAATTCTGGCTACAACTCGGGCCATGACATTTAAGGCATGCCCGATACAGTGGATCACAATTATTATGTATTTATGTATATGTATTGTTTCTCGTATATCTGTATATGTATTGTTTCTCGTATATCTGTATATGTATTGTTTCTCGTATATCTGTATATGTATTGTTTCTAGTATATCTGTATATGTATTGTTTCTAGTATATCTATATATGTATTGTTTCTAGTATATTTGTATATGTATTGTTTCTAGTATATCTGTATATGTATTGTCTTGCGTTACCCAGACGGTAACTAACTAATGAGGTACTGATGAGTATGAATACGGAAGTACTTTTATGTCTATATATGTATATATGATGTATAAGTAATATTGAAACGACCTTCGGATGGTCACCCGAAATCCCACCAGACCACATCTCAAGGCGCGAAAAGGAAATACGGCGGATGGCCTTCCTAAGTCCTTTAAACATTATTTATACATCTATACATATATGGGCATGCAATTGAATATATAAAACATAAGTAAGTTTTCATAAAACATTTGAAGCATAAATATTGTATCAAGAGGAGATCGACTTGATGTCGATCTATAAAACAATTTAAAGGCATAAGTAAAATAAAACAGTTCAAGTATAAGAAGCATTTGTTTAAATCACAGTCTATAAGTAAGTTTGGATAGTAAAACAGTTTTTAAAACATTTCAAAGTGAAGTAGTTTGAAAAACAGTTTGAACAGTGGTAAAAATCGTTGTTTTCCTAGTTATTAATCACATGTGATTAAATGCAATCACATGTGATTGAAGCAATAACTTATAAGTATTTGACTTGTATTCCCCCCCCATAAAGTGTTATAAAACATTTAAAATCAGTTCAAAGGTTGATTCAAGGGGTATGAACTCACTTGTGGTGAGTCGTTTGAATTGCAGTGTCGGCTACCGTGTTAGGTGACAAACGGAGACTGGTTTACATGCACGAGCCTAGTTATCATATAATAAGCATATATATAACTAATTAGACAAATAATAACTTAAATAAATAAGTTAAGACACATAGGAAACATTTAAACACTTTTATGAGTGTTTAGTCCAAATGGTTGCATCTAAGTTGCTACGGGACAAGGCAAAAGGATTTGAAACATCAAAGGGCCTTGTATAGGAGTTCACTACCCAACAAACCCCACACCTTGTAGTTTACGGCCGTAAACTCATAGGTTTATGGCCATGAACTCCTAAAAGGGTGGTTTTGGGTGTTTTGTGGTGCTATCTTGCTTCTAGAACACTCCTAGCTTTGTTGGAATAATACTTGAAGTAGTTTTAAGGCTCTAGAACACTCCATAAGGGAGTTTACGGCCTAAGGTCGTTCACCTTAGAGTTTACGGCCGTAAACTCTAGGAATTTAATTGATTTGAGGCACTTAAACATCAAGAATGGCATCCATGAATTTATCTAAGGCTAATGGGGACAAGAGGCACACTTTGGTGCCTTCACTTGGAGTTTACGGCCCAAGTCATGTTCCTTGGCCGTAAAATCCTTTCAAGGAGTGATTTCTATGTGTTCTACTCTCCATTCTAGTCCCAAAGGTGCAAGGTAAATTGTCTAAAGGCCTTAGGTGTGCTTGGAATGATTTTTGTCCCACAAAAAGGGGTTTACGGCCCAAGAAGGGTTCTTGGCCGTAAACTCCTACTAACTTGTGATTTTGATGAGCTTTTGGTGTTCTAAACAAGCACAAGTACTAGTAGTTAAAGTCCTTAAGCATTTGGGGAAGATTTGGGGCACTTTAAGCCCTTGAAAAGGGGTTTACGGCCCAAGGGAGTTCCTTGGCCGTAAACTCCTAGAACTTATGTTTCTTGGATGATTTCTAGGCTACAAAGATCATACTCTAACCCCTAAACAAGTTGTCTAACAAGGAATCGGGACTAGGAAGCATTTATGTTCCATTTTGGAGTTTACTCCCCAAGAACGTTCTTGGGCGGTAAACTCCCGGATCTTGTAATCTAAACATGTTTATTGTTGTTAATAAGCATTAAACAAGTATTGAAACACATATAGAAAAGTAGACTCACAATCTGGGATGAAAACCCGAAGATCCGTCAGAGAGAATATGGCTTTTCTCTATTTGGAATTGTAAATAATGAATTAATTTCATTCAGAAACTATTTATAGTCCTGTAATATTTTGGCAGAAAATGTTTTTATTCCTGGTGTTGGAATGTAACATGATGAAACTTGAAATGCCCAAGTTTCACAAAACCAGGAGTATCCACTCTCCTGATATCATCTAAAACATGAACCCTAATGTACACAAATTTGTTCGGAAAAGCTTGAAAATCACAGAAACTGAACTTGCTTCTATTGAATAGATGAGGTTCATACAATGGAAATTTCGGGTTGTCACATCATCCCCCTGTTAGAGGGAATTTCGTCCCGAAATTAAAATTTAAGCAAATAAAAGTTACAAACAATTAAGCGAAAAGATGAGGGTATTTCAACTTCATCTGGTCCTCGCGTTCCCAAGTGAATTCCGGTCCTCGCTTGGCGTTCCAGCGAACCTTCACGATAGGGATACGACTTTGTTTCGTCTGCTTGACCTCACGGTCCATGATCTCTACAGGTTCTTCCACGAAGTTGAGGCTCTCGTTGATCTTGATCTCGTCGAGTGGGATTACGAGAGTCTCATCAGACAGACACTTTTTCAAGTTAGATACGTGGAATGTAGAATGTACGTTACGCAGTGTGTCGGGTAGATCAAGTTTGTAAGCTACGGGGCCGACTCTGGCAAGAATCTCGAAAGGCCCTATGTACCTCGGATTTAGCTTCCCACGCTTGCCGAAGCGTATCAAGCCTTTCCAGGGTGAGACTTTGAGAAGGACTCGGTCTCCCACCTGAAACTCCAAAGGTTTTCTTCGTTTGTCGGCGTAGCTCTTCTGTCGGTCTCTAGAGGCTTTCAATCGTTCACGGATTTGAACGATTTTCTCTGTCGTTTCCCGAATGATTTCTGGACCAGTGAGAGTACTGTCGGAAGCTTGCCCTTTCGCTAGTTGGGTATCACCAACCTCAGCCCAGCACAGAGGGGATCTGCACTTGCGGCCGTAGAGAGCTTCGAATGGAGCAGCCTTGACGCTCGTGTGATAACTGTTATTATAGGAAAATTCGACAAGGGGTAAATGAGTATCCCATGCCTTCCCAAAATCAATCACATAGGCTCGCAACATGTCTTCCAATGTTTGGATGGTCCTCTCACTCTGTCCGTCGGTCTGTGGATGGTAGGCTGTGCTCATATCCAGCCTTGTTCCCAGGGAACGTTGTAGGGATTGCCAAAATCTTGAAGTGAACCTACTATCTCTATCGGAGATAATGGAAATAGGTACACCATGCAACCGTACAATTTCCCTAATGTATGTTCTTGTAAGTTTCTCCATCTTGTCGGTTTCTTTGATAGGTAGGAAGTGTGCAGACTTGGTCAATCTATCAACGACGACCCATATGGTGTCAAGTCCACCCGTCGTCTTGGGTAACTTGGTTATGAAATCCATAGTGATCCGCTCCCACTTCCACTCTGGGATCTCTGGTTGTTGCAGTAAACCAGAGGGCTTCTGGTACTCGACCTTAACCTTCGCGCAAGTAAGGCATTTACTCACAAAGGTAGCAATCTCTGCTTTCATATTAGGCCACCAGTATAGCTTTTTCAGATCCAGATACATCTTATCTGAACCTGGGTGGACGGAATACCGAGTGTTGTGCGCCTCGGTCATGACCAAGTCTCGAAAACCACCGTGCTTCGGTGTCCAGATCCGGTTCATGAAGTATAAAGCTCCGTCACCCTTGGCTTCGAAGTTCTTGTCCATTCCCCTAAGGGATTCACTCGACACATTTTTAGGTTTCATGGCCTCTAGTTGAGCCGCCTGAATTTGCTTAGTCAAGTGTGAATGGATGGTTATTGATAATGACTTGACTTTGCGACCAGAATATTCTTTTCGACTTAGGGCGTCTGCTACTACGTTGGCTTTACCTGGATGATAACGAATATCGCATTCGTAGTCACTGAGTAGCTCGACCCACCGTCGTTGTCTCATGTTGAGCTCCTTCTGGTCGAAAATGTGTTGTAAGCTCTTGTGGTCGGTAAAGATAGTGCTCTTCGTTCCATACAAGTAATGTCTCCAGATCTTCAGAGCAAACACTACTGCTCCTAGCTCAAGATCGTGGGTCGTGTAGTTAACCTCATGTGTCTTCAACTGTCTCGAGGCGTAGGCGATGACCTTACCTCGCTGCATCAGAACACATCCGAGTCCTTGATTGGATGCATCGCAATAGACAACGAAGTCTTCTATTCCTTCGGGAAGGGATAGTATTGGTGCGGTGCACAAGGCTCGTTTGAGAGTTTGGAACGCTATTTCTTGCTTCTCTTCCCAGTCAAAGGCCACACCTTTCTGGGTCAGGGTCGTAAGAGGCTTTGCTATTCGGGAGAATTTCTGAATGAACCTGCGGTAGTAGCCAGCGAGACCTAGAAATTGGCGAATTTCTGTAGGTGTCTTTGGTGTTGGCCAGTTCTCAATGGCTTTTATTTTGGAAGGGTCCACGTGGATTCCTTCTTCACTAACCACGTGTCCTAAGAATTCGACCCTTCGGATCCAAAATTCACATTTCGAGAACTTCGCATAAAGTTTCTCCTTTCGTAGTGTCTCTAGAACTTGTCGTAGATGATCACCATGCTCCTTCTTACTTCGGGAGTAGATCAGGATGTCATCAATGAAAACGATGACGAACTGATCTAAGTAAGGTCGGCATACTCTATTCATTAGATCCATGAAGACTGCGGGCGCATTGGTCAATCCGAATGGCATCACCACGAACTCGTAATGTCCGTAACGAGTTCGGAAGGCTGTCTTCGGCACGTCCTCCTCGAGCACTCGTAACTGATGATATCTGGATCTCAGATCAATCTTGGAAAAATAGTTCGCCCCTTGCAGTTGGTCGAATAGATCATCTATGCGTGGCAGAGGGTAACGATTTTTGATCGTCAACTTGTTGAGTTCTCTGTAGTCAATACACATACGGAATGATCCGTCTTTCTTCTTAACGAACAAGACCGGTGCTCCCCAAGGTGAGAAACTTGGTCTTATAAAGCCCTTGCTGAGCAGTTCGTTAAGTTGACCAGAGAGTTCTTGCATCTCGGCTGGTGCTAAACGGTAGGGCGACTTGGCTACTGGGGTAGCTCCTGGGACTAAGTCTATTCTGAACTCGACTTGTCGTTGCGGAGGTAACCCGGGTAGTTCTTCTGGGAAAATGTCGGGGAAGTCGTTCACTACTGGGTGGTTCTTTAGTTCTTTCGTTTCTAGGTTCGTGTCGACGACGTGAGCAAGAAATGCGTGGTATTCTTTGCGCAGATATTTCTGTGCTTGAATACTAGATATAATGCGAAGACTCGCACCCGGTTTGTCGCCGTAGACTATAAGAGTTTCGTTAGACGGGAGGTTTAGTCGGACTGCTTTCTCGTAGCACATGATGTCGGCGCGATGAAGACTTAACCAATCCATGCTGATAATAACGTCGAAACTTTTTATCGAGATCGGCATAAGGTCAATTGGGAATGAATGGTTATCTAAGGTTAGAAGACAACCTAAGTATATGCTATTAGTACTTTCAGTTTTCCCATTGGCCATTTCTACTGTGAATTGTTCATTAAGTGTGTGTGGTTGTTGCTTAAGCATGCGAGCAAATTTGTGGTTTACGAAGCTTCGCTCCGCTCCACTATCGAACAGAATGCATGCATAGGAGTTATCAAGGAGGAACGTACCAGTCACCACTGTCGGGTCAGCAACTGCTTCCCCGTGGCCTATTGCTAGTACCCTCCCTGCTCCTCCAGCATTCCTCGCCTTTGGGCAGTCCCTTTTAAAGTGGCCTGCTTCGCCACATCCATAGCAAGTTGGGCTCACGCCAGAGCCAGGAACTTGGGAGATCGGTTGTGCCGGGAACCTACAGAATCGGACGGTGTGTCCTTTCCTGTGGCAGTTAGTACACTGCATTTCACGGCAGGCGCCGTTGTGGTGGAAGTTGCATTTGTTACACTTCGGCAAACTTCCAGAATACTGCTTCCCCGGAGCAGTAACAGCAGTAGGGGCTACCGCAGCATGTACTGCTACGATTTGCTGTTTCTTTGAAGCACGCTGCTTCTTCTTCTCGTCCCAGAACTTCCGCTTGTTACCAGCGGGTTTAGAGGGTTCCGGGATGGCTAAGGTGGTTGTTGTTGCAGGGGTCTTGACTCCATGGTCAATAAGTCTTTGTGCCAATCGCTTGGCACTGTCGAAGGTAGCAGGGTTGGATGCTAAGACATTCCCCTGGTACGGAGGTACTAGCCCCCATACATACCGTTCAATCTTTTTCCCTTCAGTGGGAACCATGTTGGGGCATAGGGCCACCAGTTCGCTAAAGCGGGCAGTGTAAGCGATCACGTTGGTGCCCTTCATTGTCAAATTCCAGAGTTCATGTTCTAACTTCTGGACTTCGCCCCTAGGGCAGTACTCCTCAGTCATGAGGTCCTTCATCGTTGCCCAGCCCATGTCGTTAGCCACGACGAGAGTTAGGGCTTTGACATGGCCGTTCCACCACGTTAGGGCTTTATCCTCGAAGGTGCATGCGGCATATTTCACCTTGAATGCTGCAGGGCACGAACAGATTTCGAAGACTGATTCAGTCTTCTCGAACCATTGCAAGAGAGCAATGACTCCGCCGGTGCCATAGAAAGGCTTCGGCTTGCAGTTTGTAAAATCCTTGTAAGAGCACTCTCTCGAGCGCACAGGGATTTCAACTGGGATAGATTCAACAGGGGTTCCACCTCTGCTAGCATCCGATGAGTGATACTGAGCCATGGCAGTTGCCACTACTGCAACTACGGCAGCATTCAGGGCTGCAGTATCGATGACTGCAGGTGGTGGAGGCGGTGGAGGTACAGGATTATTCCTATTTCTGGGAGACTTGCGAGGAGGCATCCTTCAGCTATAAGTTTATAAAAACAAGAAGGATGATAAGAATCAATTTGTAAGCAATGTGAGAGTAACTCATGGACTAATTACCCATAGCCCAACAGTTGAATGAGTGTTAGAAATCACAATAAGAAATATCAATAGGAATACACAAGTGTACAAATTTTTCCCACAGATTAGGTAGATTTCAATAGAACGGGTATTACTGATGTAGTAAGTTCAAGGAAAATCGACCTAACAGTAGGTCTTACATCATACCATAAGGACAATACTGACAGTCCTAGATTCCTAATTAGAGTACTGAAAGTTAGGAATATTTTACAGACAAGTGCTACTTAGAGCATATAAGTTCAAGGCTATCCCTAATTCAAAAGACAGAGATGTACTAGACATCATCTAATGGCGATGGGAATTCCTCGGGCGATCCCTGAGGTCGGACACTTGGCGAAACACCTCTTGAAGGTGTCGGTCCTGAGCTCTCTGACGAGCTCTAAGTTCCATGACCTCAGCTCGGGAGGCAGCCAACTGTTGTTATAGAGTTTCGTTGGTTCTCCGGGTCCGTTCCATGTCCTCTTCGAGGCGGTGAATGCGGACTGTATTGACACCTGAATTGGCATCAATCTCCATGACCCGGTCGATGGCTGCTCGACCCTGCTCGACATTACGAGCTATTCTGCGGATGATTACCGGCAGAGCTCTATCAGCAGATCCACCATCGCTAACATTGTAGAAGGTTCGGTCCCCAAAGTATGGTAAGGGCTGACCCTGCTCATCACTCCAGCGATTCAGATTGTTTGCCCACATGGGTGTAGGACCTGGAAACGCTGGTCGAGGGTTGTTGTTCGGGGCTTGACCTACTAGCGGTAGGTTGTTGACTTCAGGCTCGGAGTCAGATCCATCTGAAAAACCTTCTGCGAGGTGATCATCCAAAGGGATTGGATGATCATCTTCGGGCTCTTCATCGATCCACCCGGCATTGCCTTCATTGGGAAAGTACGGGTCGCCATGATGAAATCCAGCCATTTAGATCTACGCGAGAAGAGAGGTATAAGAATATAGTATACGTGTAACTAATAGCACAAAATACTCCTATAGTATTTTAAGGTTAAGTTCTACTGATCTTCTTGTGGTATTGTTGGTAAGTTTTTAGACTTGTTAACATATCACAACCATTCTAGGGCATATGCTAATCACTCCTAGGACCAGCATAGTTGATCAGGCTATGCCATTCCCAGGACTGACCATACATCCCCGAGCTCACTTGTGATATTCAACAATCGTAATACTTTTGTTCTTGTCATTGTGACACTGATTTTAGTATGAATGCAGACTAGTATACTTAATTAAATATTTTATTATTTAAAGTATAGACTCTTGGTCAGAGTGTTTTAGTCCCTTTTGGGTTTATAGATTAGTATATCTTTTATGGGTTGATATACTTGATTCACTATAAACAATGCTCTGATACCAATCTGTCACACCCCAAAACCAAGAACGGCGGAAACGTTCTGGGGCGGAGGACGTCATGTATAGTATCACAACACAGTAAATGTAAATAAGCAAACAACATCATCCATTGCATTAAATATATAATTTTAATACAAGTGTGTTCTGTACAGTTATAGACACCAAAAATAATGTATAACAAAACAATATGAGATGAGTCTTGAATGCACTCCATCTTCTCAAAAGCTGGCCTCGGTACCTGTCTACTGATGACCTGAGAATACAAGTTATTTTGAAAGAGTTTATCAGCATTAAGCTGGTGAGTTCATAAGTATTTTAGTGTCAATGTTTCTTGTAAAAACGTTTGAACCTGTCTCAATGTATAAGTTGTAAAAATGTAAGTAAATGTTTGAAAGTGTTTGTAAAAGTTTGAATCACTCAGAAAATCCTATATTTTCTATAAAAGTAACCTTCTACCAAGGCTAAACTGTTTTGTAAACTTGTCTGTTGTAAAAGTGTGTAATCACCCAAGTATCACTATCATTTGTTAAAAATATAGTTGTACACTAACGCTTAAGTGAGATTATCACTAAAATATGTAATGGGTAAATCATTGTAGTACTGTAGCTTTGTATAATAAGACTACTGCTGTACTAAATACTACTACCTTAAACCGGATTTATATTAAGGCATAATGTGATAAATTGCACCATGCTATCGACTGGTAACAACGACATAATGAATGGTCGTAATAAAAGAAATGACGTTTGGCACCCGCAGACCTGCAGGTCCGGCTGTAGCTAGCAGCAAGGTGTAGGATAGTCAATCCAGTATAGATCTATACGCAAACTCACGCTCTCCCTCCAAGAGAATTCTGGCTACAACTCGGGCCATGACATTTAAGGCATGCCCGATACAGTGGATCACAATTATTATGTATTTATGTATATGTATTGTTTCTCGTATATCTGTATATGTATTGTTTCTCGTATATCTGTATATGTATTGTTTCTCGTATATCTGTATATGTATTGTTTCTAGTATATCTGTATATGTATTGTTTCTAGTATATCTATATATGTATTGTTTCTAGTATATCTGTATATGTATTGTTTCTAGTATATCTGTATATGTATTGTCTTGCGTTACCCAGACGGTAACTAACTAATGAGGTACTGATGAGTATGAATACGGAAGTACTTTTATGTCTATATATGTATATATGATGTATAAGTAATATTGAAACGACCTTCGGATGGTCACCCGAAATCCCACCAGACCACATCTCAAGGCGCGAAAAGGAAATACGGCGGATGGCCTTCCTAAGTCCTTTAAACATTATTTATACATCTATACATATATGGGCATGCAATTGAATATATAAAACATAAGTAAGTTTTCATAAAACATTTGAAGCATAAATATTGTATCAAGAGGAGATCGACTTGATGTCGATCTATAAAACAATTTAAAGGCATAAGTAAAATAAAACAGTTCAAGTATAAGAAGCATTTGTTTAAATCACAGTCTATAAGTAAGTTTGGATAGTAAAACAGTTTGTAAAACATTTCAAAGTGAAGTAGTTTGAAAAACAGTTTGAACAGTGGTAAAAATCGTTGTTTTCCTAGTTATTAATCACATGTGATTAAATGCAATCACATGTGATTGAAGCAATAACTTATAAGTATTTGACTTGTATTCCCCCCCATAAAGTGTTATAAAACATTTAAAATCAGTTCAAAGGTTGATTCAAGGGGTATGAACTCACTTGTGGTGAGTCGTTTGAATTGCAGTGTCGGCGACCGTGCTAGGTGACAAACGGAGACTGGTTTACATGCACGAGCCTAGTTATCATATAATAAGCATATATATAACTAATTAGACAAATAATAACTTAAATAAATAAGTTAAGACACATAGGAAACATTTAAACACTTTTATGAGTGTTTAGTCCAAATGGTTGCATCTAAGTTGCTACGGGACAAGGCAAAAGGATTTGAAACATCAAAGGGCCTTGTATAGGAGTTCACTACCCAACAAACCCCACACCTTGGAGTTTACGGCCGTAAACTCATAGGTTTATGGCCGTGAACTCCTAAAAGGGTGGTTTTGGGTGTTTTGTGGTGCTATCTTGCTTCTAGAACACTCCTAGCTTTGTTGGAATAATACTTGAAGTAGTTTTAAGGCTCTAGAACACTCCATAAGGGAGTTTACGGCCTAAGGTCCTTCACCTTAGAGTTTACGGCCGTAAACTCTAGGAATTTAATTGATTTGAGGCACTTAAACATCAAGAATGGCATCCATGAATTTATCTAAGGCTAATGGGGACAAGAGGCACACTTTAGTGCCTTCAATTGGAGTTTACGGCCCAAGTCATGTTCCTTGGCCGTAAACTCCTTTCAAGGAGTGATTTCTATGTGTTCTACTCTCCATTCTAGTCCCAAAGGTGCAAGGTAAATTGTCTAAAGGCCTTAGGTGTGCATGGAATGATTTTTGTCCCACAAAAAGGGGTTTACGGCCCAAGAAGGGTTCTTGGCTGTAAACTCCTACTAACTTGTGATTTTGATGAGCTTTTGGTGTTCTAAACAAGCACAAGTACTAGTAGTTAAAGTCCTTAAGCATTTGGGGAAGATTTGGGGCACTTTAAGCCCTTGAAAAGGGGTTTACGGCCCAAGGGAGTTCCTTGGCCGTAAACTCCTAGAACTTATGTTTCTTAGATGATTTCTAGGCTACAAAGATCATACTCTAACCCCTAAACAAGTTGTCTAACAAGGAATCGGGACTAGGAAGCATTTATGTTCCATTTTGGAGTTTACTCCCCAAGAACGTTCTTGGGCGGTAAACTCCCGGATCTTGTAATCTAAACATGTTTATTGTTGTTAATAAGCATTAAACAAGTATTGAAACACATATAGAAAAGTAGACTCACAATCTGGGATGAAAACCCGAAGATCCGTCAGAGAGAATATGGCTTTTCTCTATTTGGAATTGTAAATAATGAATTAATTTCATTCAGAAACTATTTATAGTCCTGGAATATTTTGGCAGAAAATATTTTTATTCCTGGTGTTGGACTGTAACATGATGAAACTTGAAATGCCCAAGTTTCACAAAACCAGGAGTATCCACTCTCCTGATATCATCTAAAACATGAACCCTAATGTACACAAATTTGTTCGGAAAAGCTTGAAAATCACAGAAACTGAACTTGCTTCTATTGAATAGATGAGGTTCATACAATGGAAATTTCGGGTTGTCACAGCAGTGTACTATACTTATAACACAACAGATCACTGTTCGAGTTGACAATTCATCCCCGGTTGAATGACAACACAATACATTGTTGTTTGAGTTGACAAGTCATTGCACCAGGAAAGTAAGGAGTCGTTATAAATAGATTTCAATATCCGTTGTAATTGTATTCTATTACTTCCCTCCTTGCAATTATGGACTCACCACGTATATGGAGGAACGCAGAGGAGGTCGCTTTGGTTCAAGCTTGGATTACAACTGTAGAGGTGGATTTTCCACCGGGTCCCCCACAAGTTCGTGCCAGATCATTTTGGTCTCGTGTCTGTCATTTGTTTCACCATTTAATGAACCGCACTCAATATCGAAGAAGAAGAGATGTCAAAGCAAAGTTTCTGGATATGAAAATGAAGGTGAAACAATTTCAACGTATTTATAACGAGTTGGATAACGAACATGCAAATACGGATGAAGACATTCTACGGCAGGTGGCTTTGGAACTATACCGCTTTCAATACGATGGTAGCGAGTTTACCCACTTAGATGCATGGAATGTTTTAAAGAATGTCCCTTATTTTTAATATGCATGTTGGTTAAGTTAATTGTTTTTCGTTATTTAAGTTGCTTGTTGTTGTATGTGTCTAGTCGTTACTATTTAATAAACGTCCATTTCTTTTAATGTATGTTGTTTCCTCAATAGCCAATATTTAGAAAGCAATAAAATAAAACTGGGGTACATAAATAACTAACACATAATACGACATAAAAAATAAACTGGGTACATGGATAACTAATACGTAACACAACAGTAAAATAAAAACGGAGTACATAAAAAACTAATACATAATACTACATAAAACATAAATGTGCTACATGAATAACTACTGCATTGAGGGAGGTAACAGGACCACCGTTTCATTTGGTATTTCCCAATGCTCATATGATGGTATACCATTCACCAACTCAGATCCGTATGCAACTCGATACACATGATTAGTGAACTTGTAATCAACCATTCTCTGAATGGACTCAGATGTACGGGTTCTTAGACATGCTATAGCGTGGCCACATGGTATACCGCTTTTTTGCCATTTACCACAACTACATACCCTTCGTTCAAGTTGTACGGTGCTGGTGGCAAAAGTGTCATTGACTTCAAATGTATCCCCATACAAACGTTTTGCATTACAATTATAAGACTTGTTGAGACTTTTTTGAACCTTACTCTCAACGTAAGGGGTCAACCCACCAGACAACCTCCCTGTAAAATTTGATATTTTAATAAAAATAGCAGCACAATAAAAAAACAAAATATAACAATCTCCCTTACCAGCCAGTTCGGCCCGTTCAACATACTTTGATTTTATCGACGTGGTGGTTAACTCAATTATCGTTGTTATAGGAAACTCACGTGAGGATATAATTTGCAAAATTTCAGGGACGTCAATCGATTTAACATTGTAACGTATTTTTGGGAAAAATGCTCTTGTCCATTTTGAAATCGGTATATCGTCAAGCCAGTAAATTGGACTCATAAGCAAGGTGCAGAAAGGTGGTTGCCTACATGTACTTTGCAACCTTTCCAAACACAAGTAAAAATCATCAACGCTATATGCATTGCATGACTTCCAAAACAACGATTCGACTTTCGTATTGTTATGTCCGACAGACTCACGTATCTTTCGAGCTATATCTTTAGGACAATATCCATGATAGGAATCCGGGTAGGCACTCTCAACACCAAACTCTATGTTATCACACAGGTTGCTTATGAAACCAACCTCTATGTCCTCACCTAAACAATCTCTTAACCTCATCATGAACCATCTCCATGATTCTTCACACTGTAAGGTTCCCAAACCAAGTGCTAAGAGTAGTGGTTCATGATTTCCATCTAAAGCCACTGCGAAGTACATTGTTGTCAGAAAGCTCCCAAAAAGGGGTAAATAACCCACATATATCAGCGGTATCATGCACCTAAGGAAGGTACAAATCTACATAAAAACAAACACATATTAGTGATAAGTAACAACTAATCGACATACATTACCATGAAATATTGTATAACTCAATAAAAGAAGTATGTTATACCACGCAACCTAAAGCCACAAAACATAATTGAAAGCGGTTGCTATCGGTTTTCTTAATGGCTGTGAAGGTATTAGGATTTGTTCTTTGAAGGTTATGCAAGAACATTGGTAGTTGAGAAAAGGTTCTTTCGCTGTAACTACTCATTTTCAGTACCGATGATTGTGCTCTATAATGATCACACAAATGCAATTATAAATAGAAAATATTGTATCTCTACTGATCAAAATTCATAGTTTAACCTTTTAAATTCATAGTTGAACATTTTGAATTCATAGTCAAACCAGTTCATTTCATAGTCAAATTTCACTGACCGACATGACAATACTACAGAATGTACTTGTCTGCATTTCATAGTTGAACTTTTTGAATTCATAGTCAAACTAGTTCATTTCATAGTCAAATTTCACTGACCGACATGACAATACTACAGAATGTACTTGTCTGCATTTCATAGTTGAACTTTTTGAATTCATAGTCAAACCAGTTCATTTCATAGTCAAATTTTACTGACCGACATGACAATACTACAGAATGTACTTGTCTGCATTTCATAGTTGAACTTTTTGAATTCATAGTCAAACCAGTTCATTTCATAGTCAAATTTCACTAACCGACATGACAATACTACAGAATGTACTTGTCTGCATTTCATAGTTGAACCTTTTGAATTCATAGTCAAACCAGTTCATTTCATAGTCAAAAAGAATTGTTGGTAATATGATTTATTCTATAAATGGGTGTCACTCATTATGAAAAAATTTAACTGAGAAAGTAACTCCGATTTAAAAGAACAAGAAGGCTAATGGCATACTGCAATTGCGGAGGAGAACGTATCGTTAGGATTTCTGGTACAGCTAAAAACCCAGGAAGATTGTTTTACGCTTGCCCATATTTGGTATCATGTTCTTACCGTCATTCAAATTTAAACCCTCGTGTTTACATCTCACAAATTTATTTTCTTACTGTGAATATTAAATTTAACAGGGACCAAAATGCGGGTTTATCAGTTGGGTTGATGAAGAGAAGGACCAATCTTCTATGGTAATAGCTAAAGTAGCTAACTCTAATAAGCTCTTTCAATCAGAAAATAAGAAGTTAAAGATAGCATTGGTTTGTAGTTGGGTGTTGTTTTTGGCAGTTCTTGTTTACAAGTTGTAAGGTTTTCAGTATTGTTTTTATGGTTTTGAAGTTGTTAGGTCAATAAATTGTTGTATTTGTAACGTTAAAACAAATGTTGTAGTCGTTCTTATGTTGTATGTATTGATAAGTAATTAGTAGGTCATTAAATTGTTGTAATTGTCGTAACGTTATATTTTTTGTCATCCGTTGAGTAAACTCTAAAAATAAACTAATAATCAAATCCAACATTAATTTGTATATACATTTATATAATCCAACTACATAGGAGCAAGACTAGACCCCCAAAAAAATTTTGCCATCCGGAGACGGAACTCTAAAGCTGCGTTCTTTGGGTCAATAAGAACACGTATTAGTTGACCTGAAACCAATTGCTCCATAAACATACAAAGAAAAACACCGCAATCTCCCAAATGACTACTTTGTTGGGGAACGTTTTCTTCATAAATGAATTGCATATTCAATGGAATTCTTGGAATGTTCCTCCGGGCCCAATACTTAATCTTGTCCAAATAATTTGCCACCCGACGTTCAAATTTGGAAAAGATTCCTTCGGATTGGAATTTTTCATAAGCACCTCTACCAAGACTGTCATAAATATGCACTTCCATTGACGCTAATCGTAGTTCCCCAAATAGCCAATGATTAGGGGATGAATGAATCGGCAATAAGACCTGTATAAGGATCAGAAAATAAAATTATGTTTATTTACATCACAATACAAAAACATCACAATACAAAAACATAACAAAAAAACGATATTATTTTCAATATAAACTATTAAGTTTACCGTATCAACATCCCACCAAGCAACCATGAAGTTGGGGTACGTAGCAATACCAGCCATAAACGCCCGCCAGTCTTGTCCTTCTTCCAAAGCATGAGAAACAAAAAAATTTGGAGGCATTATTGTATGTCGGTCGCTCTCAAACCGTCTCTCCATCAAAAGTCGGTACCAAATGGTTATATGCTGCACACATGATACTTTTGTTATTGACTAAAAAACAATTAACTTTTAAAAGAATTAATTAACGATTTATTTACCGCTGACTCCAACCATCCGTTGTGTGTATGCCCAAACAATGAGCTCCAAAAATCTCTATCTAACACGAAATTAAACAAACGATGCTGCACATCATATGAATGCAATACATAATTTTGGATGACATCCTCACCGCCTGCTACGTAAGGTTGCAGGCGCAACATGGAGAAGTCACGAGCAACACCAAAAACTGGAGGAGGAACGGGGCTTGTTGATTTCATATCAACCTTCTTTTTTGTTCTTCTTTTTTGCTTCGGTGTCGTGTGCAACTAAAAACAATATTCAAATGTTTAAATCTATATCTTTCTAGATAATTAACATAAACATAAAATCATCAGTTTATAAATAAAACGAATACCTCGGTGTAAGGAGGGCACAAATATTGTGATGGTTTTCGACTCCTCGGTTTATCGGGTGTAACTTCTTTGTCATCATCATCATCATGGAAAAAATCTACATTTTCCGTTATTATTAGTTCGTCTTCGTCCGGCACATCATCATCAAATTTGCTCCCTACATTGTCATTCTTCTCCTCCCACTCCTACATTAAAAATAATACTTTATACTTAATAACGAAATACACATAATTTAATAAGCAATAATATCTAAATAAACAAAATATTTATATTAATGTAACTATAATAACCTCTTTAACTTCACTATAATCGTTTACATCAAACACATCATCATCAAATTTGTTCCCCGCATACTGATTACTCTCCTCCAACACCTATATTAAAAATATAACTTTTTACTTAATAACGAAAGACACTTTATTAAAAAGTAATTATTAAAATCGTAAAGGTAACATCTATAACAACCTTGTCGTCTTGAGTATCACCAAAAACATTTTGAGTTGTATTGTTTTTATTCATCACTTCATCTTGCACAACCTATATTTTCAAATATAAAATATGAACACAGGTATTCATATATGTTAATAAAATTTAATAAATAATGTAGCGTGTAACTAACCTGTCCATCATAATTTCTTTGTGACACTGTTGTATCATCAAAAAAAATGTCGTTCCAAAATTGGTCATTATTCACTTCTTCAACAAAAACCTCTTTAGGTTGTCGGTTCATAAACACATGCTGCTCCAGTGCATGTAGCCGTTTCAATACCTCGTCTAGCTTGTGTTTCCCACTGCCCCGACCTCTACCATGAGAGCGACCACTGGACGACATACTAGACGAAGATTCGTCTTGTCTCCTAAAATGGTCCCGTACTGGGGATGGAACTGATTTCCCTTCACCATATACATACTCTTGAAATGACATATAATAAAAAGATGTCATCTCACCATCACCCGGTAACATGTTTTGTCTTGGTGGTAGCCCCTCCTAAAAAATAAACATATTAAAAATGCATATAAAAGTATAATAATCAACTTTATTAATAATAAATGAAATATTTTTAAACCTCCATCTTTGACCAAATCTTGTTCACGTCAACCCATTTCATTTTTTTTGTTCCACTCCATCTTTTCATCCGAGGCAATTCTTTATTTTTTCTCGATGCAAATCCACATGCACGAACAGCCGGAATCATTTCATATATCCATATCTACAATTTTTTAAAATTACAGTAATAAAAGTTAAAATTAAAATAAAAAACATAAAAATAAAACAATTTAATTATAAGAAAATTTTTATACCCTTATTGGAGCCGTAAATCCTGAGACGGAATACTTCAAAGTTTGACCACGCTCAGGAAGTGATAAATAATTATGTATCTTATTCCATTTATCTGCAAGGTCAACATAAGTAAAATCCCAGAGATAGCTACCTCAAGCGAAGCTAACAAAACAAAAAAACAAAATTGATTATTATATAAATTATAACTTTAATAAAATAGAACTTTTAACGTAAAGAAAATATACCTATTCCAAATATCCAAATTCTCAGCCAAATAAAACCAATCTTGTGGCACCCGATCGTTAACTTCTTTGCCCAAAAAACCTTCACACAAAATGTATATCAAACATACTCTAACTGCATCAAAGTCGTCAAGTGCTAGGAATGTTTGATTTAAAATTAACTTTTCAGGTCGCCGATTTTCACCGAACTATTAGTATGGTCCGGAAATAGTCGTTCACGCAGTAAACATCTTTTTTTACTGCTTATTAATTTTTCCGACCCTTTTCTCCCAATGTTTTTTGGATACTCCCCAAAATTGAAGCCGGTAATCAAACAAAACTCTTCCGGCCCATAAACCATTTTGGTATTGCCTACTCGAAAATATAAACGTTTTATTCCATCTGGAGATAAAACAGGGTCCGGCCGGATCTGATGAAGGAACATTTTATGAAACAATAAAGCGTCCCCTTGTAAACGAGGGATATCAATAAAATAGCCAAAGAAGGTATCTCTGAAAATAGCACGTCGGGCATCATCTAAAACTTCAAATACTTCCCATATGTTACCGCCAGAGCCTTTTAGGTTCGCAAAGGCTTTCGTGTTCATTAAACTAAAATGATGCTGCAAAAAAAACACAAAAACAAATTAGATAACTAAATTTTTTTTTTTAAATATATGATTACGAACTGCAAATACAATTTATTAATTACTAATATATATATTTCCGATAAAAAACAATAACATACACATATATAAACAATTTTCCAAGTTATACAACAAATATATTTACGATAGAAAACAATATCATACATAATTATATAAATAATTTATTAAACATATTTTCAACTTAAACGACAAATATATAACCGACAAATTTTCAACTTAAACGACAAATATATAAACAATTTTCCAAGTTATACAACAAATATATTTACGATAGAAAACAATATCATACATAATTATATAAATATTTTATTAAACATATTTAAAACTTAAACAAATTTTCAACTTAAACGACAAATATATAAAAAAAAATTTATCTTTCTAATTAAAACTAACATTTTATAACCATATAAACAAAAAAATTTAAAAATAAAACGACAACCAAACTAACAATTTTGCAAGTTATACGACAATAATACAACAAATTTTCAACTTACACGACAAATACAAACAATTTCTAACAATATATATACGACAAATTTTCAACTTATACGACAAACACAAACAATTTCTAACAATATATATACGACAAATTTTCAACTAATACAAATGTTATATTTATACGACAAATATATATACAAACGACTATTTTGGACTTTATATAAATGTTATATTTATACGACAAATATATATACAAACAATTTCTAACAATATATACAAATGTTATATTTATAAGAATATACAAGATTTCAGGTTATATAACAACTAAAAAAACAACAAAAATAACACAACAAATAATACAACAAATGATAAAATAAAGAGATTGTTGACATTAAAATAGTTAAAATCTAACCATATTTGCGGGATTGTTGACATAATCCTCCATTTTCTTCAAAAACTAGCAAAAATTCCGAGAGAAGCCCAAAGTTAGAGAGAGTTTTTGTGTAGAGAAGGGTGAAAAATGAAGAAAAAAAAACGTTTTTATAGTCAAAATAGAGGGCATTTCGCAGATGAGAAGCTCATTTCGCAGATGGGGCTTCTCATCTGCGAAATGGGAGGCTATTTTTGTAATTTCGATTTTTTTTGGCTATTTTTGTAATGCAATTAGTGTAAATGACTATTTTTGTTATTTTCTCTATTTTAAAACAGCATTGTTATATATGAAAAAATTGTTATATATGAAAAAAAAATTATTAAATACGGTTCATCTCCCTTTTGTATACACCAAATTTGGCCCCTAACCATTAACCACAAACCTTGAAACTCAACAAGATGAAAAGAACATTCCAAATAATAAGAATCATTTACACGTTGCATATAGTCAAACCTTGATTTTATTTGTTTTTTCTTTCTTTTTATTAAAAAAAACCCTGACTCCTTGACACTTGGACTTGTAAGTTGCATCAAACTGGCAAAATCATCTCAAATCTCAAAGCCGGCCTTCATTCGTCAACAGCTAATCATCCAAACGACTCCGTCAATGTCACCATCTCAAATGTCTTCATCTCCATATCCTTCAATATTTCAGCCATCCCTCTTCACTTCCACCTCCTCTCTCAACCTCCGGCCACCATGGCCTCAAAAAAATGGCTGTTACTCGCGTTTTTCCTCTTCACAACTGTGTTATCTGACACCACCGACATCACCAACCTAATCGCGTTCAAGAACTCACTCGGAAACCCGAAACCGCTGTCCGACTGGAACCCGGATGTTGAACCGTGTAACCTGGATAAAGAGAACTGGACCGGAATTATCTGCGGGAAAAACGGGAGTGTATTAGGGTTACAGCTCGAGAACATGGGGTTAACAGGGACAATCAACATGGACATTTTGTCTGAAATACCAAGCATTCGAACCCTAAGTTTTGCAAACAACGGTTTTGGAGGATCCATGCCTGATGTGAGGAAAATTGGGCTGTTGAGGAGTATTTATTTATCGAACAACAACTTTTCGGGGGTGATTGGGAACGATTTGTTTGCTGGAATGAGTTCGATGAGGAAAATTGAAGTTCAGAGTAACAAATTTAGTGGTCGGATTCCTGAATCACTTACAGGGATGAGCATTCTTGTTGATTTGCAGATGCAAGATAATGAATTTGAAGGTGAGATACCGAATTTTGAACAGAAAAGGTTGAAGGTGAATTTTGCAAACAATAGACTTAATGGGCCGATACCACGTGGGCTCATGAACCAGAATGCAACCTCGTTTGCAGGTAAATGTCTTCTATTCGTTATCAAATGTTTTTTTTTTTTTAATTTTGTTTTAACGAAACTGCAATTACAAATTTACAATGATATATGATAAAAAGTGTATATAGAAATGAGTAAAATCTTTAAAAAAAATGACCTTAAAAGTAATTTCTTGGAAAGTGATGGTTATTTGTGGAAATTATAGGTTGATAAATATGATAGTATCGTAACAAAGTTAGTGTTGTTTGATATATTTGTTTTTATTGGGTCTGATTCATACTATTTGATCATATTTAGAAGTCTGATTTGCTCTTGACTCCTCTAAAATATCTCTTACTTTGTCAAATTCAAAACCGAGTGACAAATCTGAATCACTAGTAACTATCAAATATTTTTTGGATAAAATAATCAAGTCACGGTCGAATTAAAATGTACCTTTGTTTCTTTATCAAATAATCACTAGTAAATGTTATGTTTTCTTTATTCAAAGTGATAAAAAGTTGAAGGATTTTTTTATCTCAAACTTAACACCAACTATGAATAAAAGCTTGGAAAGTGCCATGCACGTTGCTCTCAGTTAGTGCGCGTCTAATTCGATTCTATCAATCATTTTTAAAATGGCATGATTATAATATGTCGATTTAATATTTAATATTATACTAAATGAAATATCATATTATTATACGTGCTTTCTATGTTCTTAATATCTTATATGTGGATTTAAAATTTAGTTGTAGGTTATAGAAAAATCATATTTAATGTTTTATTTGTTAGTTTCAACTTTTAACTATTTTACTTGGTGAATGTAGGCAACAATTTATGTGGTGAACCACTTACCAACCTTTGTAAAATCTCAAAGCACAAACACACTCTAAAAACCTTCATCGTCGCGATTGTCGCCATCATCATAGTTCTAACCATCATTGTCCTCTCTTTACTTATTATTCGATCCAAAACAAAACCAAAAAACAATTACAAATACCAACAAACAACAAAACTCAACAACAATCCATACAAATTCAACACAAATGAAATCCAAATGCACCACCATGAAGAAGATGAAGAAAAGAACCCTAAACGAAGCGAAAACGGCGGAAAACTTCAGTTTGTGAGGGGTGATAGAGAGCGGTTTGACTTACAAGACCTTTTACGGGCCTCAGCTGAGGTTTTGGGCGGTGGGAGCTTTGGATCGTCGTATAAGGCGTCATTGTTGGGTGGTCCGGCGGTGGTGGTTAAGAGGTTTAGGGAAATGAACAATGTGAAAAAAGAAGGATTTTATGATCATATGAGGAGGCTTGGAAACCTCTCTCACCCTAATTTGCTTCCCCTTGTGGCCTTTTATTACAAGAAAGATGAAAAGCTTTTGATCACGGATTTTGCAGAAAATGGTAGTTTGGCTAGTCATCTCCATGGTATGTTGCTTACCTTATTTATTACGTATCACATTACATAACATGTTGTGCTGCATCTTTTATGCATTAGAGTGAGACCAAAACTAATATCGATGGGATAAAAATTGCAATCTTTTATACTGCCAAAAAGTGACTCTGCTTGATCTTTCATTTGTGTCAAAGACCTAAATGCTAATTTTACCTCAGTCTCACCTTTTTTATAGTTTTTGTCCCATTGACATCAATATCTCGTGAAATGTCTTTTACTGTTGGTAGGTTTATATTAAAATTTGTCTTTGTTTTTGAAAATTATAGGTAAACGAAAGCCAAATGAGTCAGGGTTAGACTGGCCAACACGGTTAAACATAATCAAGGGTGTAGCTCAAGGGCTCGACTATCTCTACGAGGAGCTTCCTAACTTATCACTACCTCATGGCCACCTAAAATCATCCAATGTGCTTCTCAACAAAACCTTCAATCCCCTTCTAGCAGATTACGGTCTAACCCCGGTAGTCAACAAGCACCACGGTCAAGAGTTCATGGTGGCTTACAAGTCGCCAGAGTTCACCCACCATGACCGGACCACCACCAAGACAGACGTTTGGTGCCTCGGAATCCTTATTCTAGAGATGTTGACAGGGAAGTTTCCGGCGAACTATTTGAAACAAGGGAAAGGCGGGAGTTCGGATTTGGAGACATGGGTAAATTCGGTGGTTCGAGAAGAGTGGACGGGTGAAGTGTTTGATAAAGAAATGAAAGGGATGAAGAACTGTGAAGGGGAGATGTTGAAGCTTTTAAAGATTGGAATGTGTTGTTGTGAATGGAGTATTGATAAAAGGTGGGATTTGAAGGTGGCTGTTGAGAAGATTAGTGAGTTGAAGGAGAGAGGTAGTGATGAAGAGTATTCGTCTTATACAAGTGATGGAGATGCTTATTCTTCGAGAGCCATGACAGATGATGATTTCTCGTTCTCGGCTAACCTTAAACCAACCTAATTTGTTGATGATGACTTGTTTTTCTATATGATATCTTGTAATTTATAAAACAAATTTGTTACAATTTGTTTTGGTAACGGATATTGGGTTCTCTCGCACAAAGTTAGAGTGCATAAAGGGTTGAATGCTAGACATACTTTCATTGATTTGTTTATTACAACATTCCACTTTTATTTCTTCCTATTACAGCATCATACTTTGTAAAATTTATCCAACTGTAGCAAATGTCATGCTACTTCCATTTCTTCCTATTACAGCATTACAGTTTTGTTTAAAAAGGTAAAGCGTTAAATGCTAAAAATAGCAACGTACTTCTATTTATTTGTTTATTCTAGCATCCTGCTTGTATTTCTTGCTATTATATTTCAAAAATCCAAATACAACAAAAAAATAATAAATAAAAATAAAAATTCATTATTCGATGCTATAATTTAGTAGATTATTCAAAGTATAATATGCCCAAAATAAGAAAAATAGCTGAAACTATAATACTATAGTTGGGTACAATTTCAAAATACAATGTCTTAATGAGAAAAAAAATGAAAATACCCTGTGGTAACAGAAAGAAATGTGTGTCTCCTTTTTACTTAATGCAGAAAAAACGACTTAATAGATGAAGTCAGATTTATCACACTCGGTGTCATCTTTATCTCAGTTAACTAAAAGATAAAACAGTCTCCAGGAGGATAATGAACGCTGAATACAGAGCTAAATAAAGAACATAAACTGTTTCCTAGTAAATTTCATCATCAGGTATATCAGGATTCAAGAATCTGTCAGGATTTTTGCTAATTGCATCATAACTAAGGGTAGGTTTACTCGATCTGGAACAGGCATAAGGGGGATGATGCTATCTTCATCAATAACACCATCAATTATGCCATATTCCACTGATTCAGTTGGAGACAGATATCGATCCCTGTCAATATGTTTTTGAACTTGTTCAAAAGATCGACCAGTGGATTCTGCTATAAATCTGGTGATATTTTCCTTGTTAAGTTGTTATGCATCATTTCTCTGGCCTGGATTTCAACATCTATGGCTTGGCCACTAGCACCACCGAGTGGTTGGTGAATCATGATTCTTGTATTAGGCATAGCGAAGCGTTTACCTTTAGTTCCACCACCAAGGATTATAGTTGCTGTTGATGCCGATATGCCCAGTGCAATTGTTGAAACGTCAGCCCTAACAAGCTTCAAAACATCCTAGATTGCCATTGAATTGCTGGTGATGTAGTAACAGCAATTTTGCGTCAGAGAAACTAAACAGCAAATTGTGATGAAATAACAGCGAGAAAGTTCGATCATAATCAATCTCATATAAGATATTGATGAAGCAATTTACCTAAGAGAACCACCGGTGGAATTCACACAAAAAAAAAAAAAAAAAAAAAAAAAAAAAAAAAAAAAAAAAAAAAAAACTGATATCTTTAGTAGGATCCTTGAGCATCCAACAAAAGCAACTGACTAATGATGGCATAAGCAACGAAATTACGAAATCATCGATTGACTGCTGCCTAAGAACACAATCCTTTCCCTCAACAACATCCCCATCGCATCAGTTTCAGTGCCTCTCATCGCCGGCGAAGAAGCTGAGATTTTTAGTTTTCGCTCGAAATCCAATTTTAAGCTTCCTATTCCTATGGTAAGAGCAGAGGAAGCAATTGAGCATTTGATGCGGCGGCACTGAAGAGCGGAGGGAGAGGAATTGAGCTTGGGTGGTTTTGTTGGGATAAACTCATGAAGATTAGAGGAGGAATGATAATAAGATGAGGAGGCGGAGATAGAGATGAGCGCGAATGAGTGAGCTCTCGAAGAGGTGGCGGATAGTTTTAAATAATTTTGTTTAGTGTCCATTTTATCAAAATGAAATCTTTGGTGGCCAAATACAAGTGTATTATCTTATCTGGATTTAGACCTCCGGCCACTCCTTGTTCGACTCTTTGCTCTACACAGCGGCACAGCGTACATCAATGGCAGCGGCGGCTGCCTCCATGCTGAAAACAACCTTCTTCATCCTTAAACCCACATACAAAATTCCAATCTCCTCCTCTCTGTTTCAATCGCCTTTCATCCGATCGATACCCAACAAACGAACCCTACACTACAACAACCGACGGCATTACCAATTGACCCGCAAATTCTGCTCTTCACAATTAACCCAAGAGCAATCCCACACCAGTCGCTCCAACGTCATCGAAATACTTGAAGAAAGAGGCCTACTTGAAGCCATCACCGGCGATAACCTCCGTTCAATTTGCACAGATTCATCTCTTCGGGTCTACTGCGGCTTCGACCCTACCGCCGAAAGCCTCCACCTTGGTAACCTCATCGGAATCATCGTCTTGTCATGGTTCCTCCGATGCGGCCACTCCGCCGTCGCCCTCGTTGGAGGCGCCACCGGTCGGGTCGGTGATCCATCCGGTAAGTCCCTCGAACGCCCTGAACTCGATATCGCATCCCTAGAACGAAACATCGCGGGTATCTCCGATATAATCCTGAAAGTCCTCGGGCATATATCAACCGATAACAATTCAATCAAGGTTTTGAACAATTACGATTGGTGGAAAGACGTGAAATTGCTCGATTTCTTGAAAGACGTCGGGAGATTCGCTAGGGTTAACACAATGATGGCTAAAGAAAGTGTGAAAAGAAGATTAGAAGCCTCCGATCAAGGTCTAAGCTACACCGAATTCACTTACCAGCTCTTACAAGGCTACGACTTCGTTCACTTGTTCAAAACCGAAAACATCACAGTTCAAATCGGCGGATCAGATCAATGGGGAAACATCACTGCTGGAACTGAACTAATTCGAAAGCTTCATCAATCCGATTCTGCTTATGGTCTCACATTCCCTCTGTTACTAAAATCCGACGGCACAAAATTCGGGAAATCAGAAGACGGGGCAATCTGGCTTTCACCATCGATGCTATCACCTTACAAATTCTACCAGTATTTTTTCTCAATTCCTGATTCCGATGTTGTGAGATTCTTAAAGATTCTTACGTTTTTGAGCTTGGATGAGATCAAGGAGATTGAAATCGAGATGAAATCAACCGGGTATTTGCAGAATTCTGCACAGAAAAGGTTGGCTGAAGAGGTGACGAGATTTGTTCATGGGGAAGATGGATTACAGGAGGCGATTAAGGCTACTGAGGCTTTGAAACCAGGGTCTGAGACCCGATTGGATTGGAAGACGATTGAGGGGATTGCTGAAGATGTTCCTTGTTGTTCTTTGAGTTATGATGAGGTTTTGGATCTTGGTGTTGTTGATTTATCAGTTTCTACTGGATTGATTGAGAGTAAATCGGCTGCAAGGAGGCTGTTGAAGCAAGGTGGATTGTATTTGAATAACGGGAGAGTTGATAACGAAGGAAAGAAGATTAGTGTTGATGATATTGTGGATGGGAAAGTTCTGTTGTTGTCTGCTGGAAAGAAGAACAAGATGGTTGTAAGAATTGCATGAGGGTTATTGCACATATGTTTTTCTTTCCATTTTTGGTACTTTCTAGTTTCTACATTGGATTGACTAGAAAGATAAATTTTAGTTATTGTGCAATTCCCCTGGAGGAATTTTAAATCAACTTGAATGGTTTTTCGATTTTTCACATGAAAGATTATTTGCACCATGATGCCTTTTGTAAGCAACGACTCTCACTATTTAGTTACATATGTCTCGACCTAAAGAACTTTTATCCTATGGCTGCAAAAAAAAAAGGTGTTAAGATACGTAAAAGGCACTTGATTTTGGCATTATGTATACGAAGGCAAGTATTGTTGTGATAGCTTACACTAGTAGTGATAATGCGGGGTGTCTAGAGGACACGAAAAGCACTTCCAAGAAAGATCTCAAACGTATATATTTTATAACAATACAACTTTTACAATTAGATGAAATTGTCTAGCCCTAAAACTTTTGGCATCGGTAAATGGTTATGTGACCGGATTTGAGATTTTATACTTATAGTTTTATCATTAAATATATATGATTTCATGATCATATTCTAACATTGATATTAAAATATGAAGTTTGTAATGAAATTACAACTTATATCCTAATCTGTTATCTTATCCAAAAAAAACACCTAATTTCAAAAGTTGTTACCATATAGATCTTAACATTTTGTTCTCAAATTTACAAGTTGACATTACGTTGAGTGGTCAGCACAATCATTAAAACAAGAACCAAGAAGCAGCCTGGTCTCATAAGAATGGAGTAACATGAAAGAAAACAAAAATTTCTTCTCATCAAACATGATTACATGCATACTAAACACCATTAAGAATAGAAAAATAATTGAATACTTAAATAAATTTTATACACAAGTCCTTTGTGATTATGACTCGGGTAATGTTGATGTTGTTTTGTGCTTGCGATAAGGGGAAAAGAAGGTATAAACAACCCAAATATAAATAAAGAGGTTTAATGTTAAATACATTCACATTGTAAGGAATCCACACTGAGTTAGCAAATAGCAACAATAAGACCGGACGGAGTGGGGTGAAGGAAAGGTGAGGGAAGCTTCCCTCCCCTCTTGAACACCACTCTGTGGGTGAGGGAAAGCAATGTGGGAAAAGAGGTGGGGGGGGGGGGGGGGGGTGTGCCGCACTCTCTCTCCTCTTCTCATTGGCCAGATATATTTTTTTTATTATTTTTTTCTTTTTATCTTTTTTAATATTTATAAAATTATATACCTACTATAAAAATATAAAAAATATATCCAAATTCATGGTTTTTAATTCCCTACAAAATGAGTATAATATATGTATGAAATATATTAAAAAAAAAAAAAAAAAAAAAAAAAAAAAAAAAAAAAGTGAGGGAAGGGCTTCCCACCCATTCCTTGTCTTTTTGGTGAGGGAAAGAGGGGTATGGCCCACCAAAAGTGAGGAAAGAGTCCCTCCCACACCCTCCGGTCTAAGAAAGGAAGTAAAGAGCAAACTCATAGGAACATAGGTCACCCTAAAAGGGCCACAAGTACAAACAATATAGGCGAATACTATCAATAATACATGCAACAAACGTAGGCCTTGAAATCGGATCAAATACTAGCAATACATGCAACAAATGTTCGCCATGAAATTGGATCAAATACTAGCAGATACAGGCATACGGTAAAGACAAGACAAAGGTCAGACTTATATACAGCAAAACCGAAACAGCAGCCCCATAAAAGAAATACACGTACAAAACAATGTTGAACCAAAGAGCCACTCTTATGTATCGGCATCCTCCTATATGAAATCATGTCATCATAAAAGACCCAACTCCTTCAAGTCTAACATCACAAATACACAAACTATCCACAATAATCATCTCGACACTCTTAAGCACATGAGTCTCGTCTACTATAGACATGTCCGAACCCGTCATTTTGTGAATTGTGATTAATGTACGCAAAAATATTTCCCCAACATTATTTGATTTTCAATCTAACATGTGATGTTTAAAGTTGCCATTTTTTTTGTTTTATGTCCTTTTCTTTATTCTTTTTTTTTCCTTTCTTTAGTCTTTTTTTTTTCTTTTATAGAACAATGCAAGAAAATATATAGTTTGTGAATTAATTTTTGTATGTTTTTGTTAATTAATTTTGAATAATTTTAATTAGTGTGTATTTGTTTTAAAATTAAAAATTAAAAGGTTGAATGGGTTGAGAAATATAGGGTTATGATATGATATGGGTTGGAATGTTTGAAATAAAGATTAAAGAAAAAAATGATATGGCAAGTAGGTTGGTGGGAACGGCTCCCTCCTCTTTTATGAATCACAGACCCTATATACACCATGGTACCTTGCCTTGTAACCCGCAAGTTATATCATCAATAATCATTGCGAAGATATAAGGGTTTAGTGTCAAACCCTAATGGAGCCCTATTCCATCAGGTGTCACCAACTGCAATATGGACAGAAGTCATAGACCGACGATACATGTCACAAATAGCCTTAACAAAACACATTGAGAAACTTCTAACTATCAAAAGTCCTCTGGGTTGTCTCCCTTGGAACAAGTTTTGGTTTTTTTCTAGGTCAATAGGTCCTCATATCTTTCTCTAAACTTATACATAAGACCTCTAAGAATGTGTATTACCCCAGTAATGAACGTGCCAATTCCCTTTTGTTCATACAAATCGGTCTCTCAGGTTTCAATCAATTGAGTATGACCAATATGATTTGGTGATGAGGTAAAAGTAAAACCACATTGAACACACAGAAAATTCGTCATATATATCTTTTTTAATAGTTGATTAAAAAGGCAAAGCTTGTCATAATTAAGTTGGACCAATAAGTTGAAAGTTAACAGGTGCAGTTAAACTTATAAATACAGTTTAAAAAAAAAATGCTGATTCAAAAAGTTTGTTTAGAAGCATATACTATTTGTCTTTGGTAAAAAGCCAACAGAACTGAAGCCATGTGACAGCTACAAAAACTAAAACATAAGAATTCCAAACACATAATACCAAACGTCAACATATCAAACAAAACAATATCCAAAATTGGTTCAACATAAGTTTCCATGATAAATACCCAAAAACAGTGAGTCTCTCACTACTTCTTCTCTTCCTTCTCAGCTTCAGCTGCCCTCTTGAGCCTTGCACCCAAATGTCGTTTGTTTGTCCTCTCAACACGCAGCTTGGAATAAGCACTGAATGACTTCATCTCCTCAGTCACCTTCACAAACTCAGCAGCTGCCTTCTCCCTAACAATTGGCAGCACTGACCCTTGAACCTGTGTAGCACTTGCAAGCTCCTCTGGGGTAGAGTCACCAGCCTGAAACAAAATATTCATCTCTTAACTAGCTCTTGAAAATAAATTTCAACATTATTATAAAAAATACAAAATGAAATAGAATAAGATTTACCTTAATCTTCCTTGCACGTCTTGGGAAAATGACCAATTTAGCCTTGAATGTCTTGAGCCTCTGGACATTAGCTTGAAGACCCTCCAATGAACGGTTCCTGCGCCGATGGTCCACAGCAATGCCAATGGTTGGAGCAAGCTTCTTAGGAATACCAGCAGCCTGTTTACAACACACATTGTAAATTACACTTCACCCCCTCGGAAAACTCATATTTACACTTTTGAACTGAACCCCAAACTTATGTTGATAACATGTCTTCTTTACCTTAAGCTCTTCCAGAGAAAATCCTCTTCCCTCCCTAAGTTTCATGTTGTATTTCAGGGTTTGTCCATGAACCTGGGGACGAAGCTTTCCAGCTGGCCTTGGGAAATCTTTCACAGCCTTTGCTTGTCTAGCTGTAATCCATCGAAAAAAAATTAAAAACTTATTGACATATATGTAAGTTGATAATCATAATAGCAAACAACTGACCATTTCTTCTCCTTGTTTTGCGTGCAGGTTGGTTGAACCATGTCTTGACATAGTTCTGCCAATGCTTCTTGAAGTGACCATTTGGAATGACATTGTTATGCTTAACCATGGTTACTCTGGAAAAGACATCACATCTTGTTAATTGTAACGAATGAAAATAAACAAATAGATCATTATCTCTTCGGAGGAGATTAAGTAATGAGGTTCATGGTTTCAAATACCAAAAAGTAATACTTTGAATGTTATAGCAATTGATTTTGTTAATGAAACCAAAGCAAATCGGCCCTTTGTAGATACACCGAAAAAACAAAGAATTTGTAAGGAAAACAGCGCCTGTTGATTTGATTGTGAAGAAACAATAGAAGTTAAGAAAGCACAACAGCATTCGCAGGATAAATCCAGGCCAACGAATACATAACAAACAAGAACGTTCACACAATACGAGAAAACTACAACCGCGTAACATGATAATACACATTCATAAATAAATCTTCCAAAAATGAGATCTAAACCTTTAAAGTTCACACAGATTTAGCACAACAGCTACAGGCGTATACTCATCGATGAATACAATTTCACAAATAACCACAACTCGAATTACAATCTTTCACGAATTACATAGCGTAGCCATTGAAAATGTTCGATAAGCAACTGCTCAATCATACCTGAGTTAAAGGCGAGGCGGAGTGCTTCGTCTTCAGAGATGGCAACGCGGCGAATTTGAGAAAGAAGACGCGCAGAGACTATTAAAAGGATCAGAAGAGAAGTAAAACCCTAGACCTAAATGAGCTCCGAATTATTTATCTTGGGCCTCATGTTTTGCTTTTGGAGAAGCCCAACCTTAGATTCATTAGATCATTGTCTCTAAAGTCCAAAAAGTAGGCCTGATATGGATTACAATTATAATATTATAAGTGTTTAGTGTTAGGTAATTTGATTAAAGTTTAATAAACAATAGAATAAATTACATGAATCGCCCGTCCATGTTTGGTCGAATAAAATGTTTTGTCTTTATATTTTGTTTCATTTGGATTAGTTAGTTTGAAATTTGCATATCCATCGACTTAAAAAGACTATGATGACCTTATATATTTCTATTTTATTTGTTTATCATTTATAATTAAAAAATAAAGAGACCCCACCCCTTCACCCTTCTCTTAACTTCATCTTCTCTAGCTTTTTTTAACTTCATCATGGACAATATATGAATTTCAACAAAATCTTTCTCTCTTTTTGTCTCTTTCTCTTCCATTTATTCATCATAAACTCATATATAACCCCATCCAGAGTGTGCCAAATGTCTTTTGTCGTCCCAAAACCTACAATTGGATCCATCTATAAATCAAGAAATACCAACATTATGACCTATGAAACACATACAAAAACTTAAAAACGTAGATCTGAAACCTACATTTTTTTCTAACACGTAAAAGATGAGAGAGAGAGAGAGAGATAAAGAGAGAGAGAGAGAGAGAATGGCAGATAAGACACGTTCATTTTTTTCGGTGGAGATCTAAAGAGGTATATATCAAACCTATGTTTTTTCTTTTCCTGTAGAGATCTAAACCTGTGAGTTTTTTTTGTAGTGAAGGTTTATGTCTAACACCAATAGTTTAATAATGGTGAGTGTTTGCCAAAGTGTTTCACTAATTTAGGGTTTTGAAGATAAACTATAATGTTGCATATATCATACAACATCAAAATACTAATATTCTCAGGAATATAGACCCGCACAACAATAATCAACTATAAAGGGATATTAAACATTTTAATTTTTTTAAATTATGTCAATCTGATGACAATTAATAAACTTTTAGACACTTGTGGTCTAAAAATTACAATAAAATACATTCAAACAATAGAATTGGTAAATATGAGCTGGACATGATGGTAACGTTTGGTGGATGAGATTGAACATGACAGAACAAAACAAGCCTATTTGAAGTGGTGTTTGGTAAACACAAAACATTGACAAGGTAGAACTTTGACCAAGTCTATTGGGACTAAATCACAAAATTTTAGTCCTGCTAAAAACATGGAGCACACCATGACAAAATATATAATGACAAAAATCCCCATGAGACTCTCTTCTTCACCGTCCTTTGTCCATAATCACCTTCCTCAACGATACTTCAGTGACCCCAAACCTCTTAAACGAAGGCCCGCCTTCATCTATACCAGCCGTCCACCTTTATCTCTCCATCTTTTCTGCTCGTTCTGTTGGTGAATATATGATAAAAAACTTGTGATATATTTCCTTTTGTCTATCAATCAACTTCATATTCCTTTCTTTCAATCTTCTTTCCTTTCATTCTACGTCTCAGTTGCTTCCTTTCATTCTCTGTCTCATGTTCCTCGTTGGTTTATGACGTGCACCTCGTTAAGCTTCCTTTATTTTCTTCCTCTGGGTTTAATTTTCATAATTCAAGAAGAAAATAGTGAGAATTCAGGATAGATTTGACAATTCTTTTATGCACATGAATATGAAGAAAGTACTAACAGCATAAAGTGCCAGATGAATCCATCAATTCCATTGTGTATTTGGTTATATATATATATATATATATATATATATATATATATATATATATATATATATATATATATATGTATGTATAATAGAACCAATTTAAATCATATAACTCTAACCCTATATATAGAGTTAGGTACAAATGTTTTCACTATCTACTGTGTGCATGTATTATTGATTCAGGACCAATCATTTTAGTTATTTTAAGAAAGTAATTAATGCATATTAAATGTTGAAGATGTAATTAATACCCATTATATCTTCAACATGTAATATGCATTAATTACTTTCTTAAAATAACTAAAATTACTGGTACAAAATCAATCATACATACACACAATAGATAGTGAAAACAAAATAACCTAACCCTATATATAGAGAGAGTCAGGTTCAAATGTTTTCACTATCTACCGTGTGCATGTATGATTGATTATGGATCAATCATTTTACTTATTTTAAGAAAAGTAATTAATGCATATTAAATGCTGAAAATGTAATTAATACCCATTATATCTTCAACATGTAATATGCATTAATTACTTTCTTAAAATAACCCAAATGATTGGTACAAAATCAATGAATAGCAGCTAGATAAAAATCGATGATGCATTATTCATGGTCTCACCATATAGATCATCCTCTCCTGTATCTCCATCATCCCATTGATCAAAACCATCTCATTCGATCATCTCCATACATATCCATCTATGTTTCCCTCCCACGTAGCCACCACCGATTGTGTTTTTGAAGGAGTTGGATACAATCGACCTAGCAGAAGACCAGGTAGCGAATAATCGATATTACATGAATCAGTAATTGTTTTGATTTTAGGGTTTTATTAAAGGATTAATTTTGGGGATCAACTCATACCAATAAGTTTCCATTCTCTAAGGGTTTTGTCTTTGAACAAATCAGCAACATCCAACGAAATGGATTTTATGATGCTTTAGTATGGCTATATAATAATAAAGGTACATGACTCTTAACGATATTATTTCTTCATTATCGACAAAGGCATATAACAAATCAATTATTAAAGAATGATTTTTGAAGTCTTCGCTATGGAAGAAAAATCCACAATACATAACATTTGACTAAGTTATATCATTCATATTCATGTTCTTGTTTAGTTATCCACATAAATTGTTTCAACACATGTTTTTATTGTCTAGTTAACTTGATAGGGTCATTTGTATTTTTATAACTACAATTCCATGAACATGATTACAAAAGTTGTTGCAACGTGAAGCTAGTGCAAATTTCATTAACATATCGATGTCAAGCATAAACTACAAGGTACAATTTATTAGTTTATGTTATTAGTTTTTATTAGTAGGACATAAGCAAATAACTGAAATGTATTCGCTTTTATTTATTTGTAGTGGTTTGGTGAATGAGAGAATTATGTTAATGCAGTTCTCTAGCCTTGCTAGTAAAATCGCACCAGACAACCAGAAAACGCATCTAATTTATGCTTTTTTCCATTTTAAATGTACGTTTATGAACTTATATTCATTTGTGAACAAATTAATTTGTGTACATATGTTCATTTATAAACATATTTGTTGTCGTGTAATTCATTGAGAATTGTATGTAGAATTTTTATTGTTTATAAGGGATATTGATGATTTTTTTCTTAACGAAATGTATATTTTCAAGTTGGAATATTTGATTATTAGTTTTAATGGTTTACATCATTGTTGTCAAAATCGCGATCCTGATCCTACGATCCTAAGTATGAAAAACGATCCGGATCATAAAATGATTGTATTTAGGTTATGATCGTAAGATCGTAAGTAGGATCGTAGGATCGAGATCCGATCCGATCTTACCTTCCTTTGATTTTTTTTTTGCAAATGATTTTTTTTACCATTTTATGTCTTTTACCCTTTACCAATCTATCATTTTTTATTATGACTTATGACTAATATTTTGAAGTTTTTATAACTTTTGAACGAAAAATAAATGTTTGAAATATTTTTTATGATTAAATATTATAAATTAAAATTATATTCTATTTTGTGGGATTTTAGGATCTCGATCCCGATCTTGCAAACTCAAAAACGATCGTTTTTATAACTTTTGAACGAAAAATAAATGTTTGAAATATTTTTCATGATTAAATATTATAAATTAAAATTATATTCTATTTTGTGGGATCTTAGGATCTCGATCCTGATCTTACGATCCCGATCTTGCAAACTCAAAAACGATCTTAGGTAGGATCCGATCTTGACAACCTTGGTTTACATTCATATATATTCATTTCTAACCATGTGATGTTTATCCATGAACATATGTTCAATTATGATCATTTCATATTTTATCATAACATCAATACATGTTTAATTTCGAACCATTAATACATGTTTATTTTTGAACAATAATGAATTTTCATATATTATTGATTCTTGATTTTTTTTCTTATGGACATTCTAGACACATGTTCGTTTATGAACATATGTTCATAACATACGTTCGTTTATAGATATTTACTTATATTTGTTATTAGTAATTCAAACAAATGCTATAATTTAGAAATATCATTAATAAACTACTATTTTAAAAAATGTTATTTTACTTTCATACCATTTTGATCATAAATTGATCTAATGGTTAAAAAATTAATTATATGGTTTTATGAATAAATTTTGTTCTATGTTGATAAATTCATTATAATGTTCATAAACTTCAATCTTAAGTTGATTTACTTTCAAGATATTCGAAATTTTCGTATAATCTTTCTCTTACATCACATCATTTTGCCGAACACTTATTAGGCTATATATATTGTAGATGAAAATGAAAATTATGTAAGAGAAAGATAAATGTGTAATTTATAAAAATCTTGGAAGTAAATCAAGTTAGAAGTTAAATTATAAGAACATTAGACAATTAGAATGTATTATATGATACAAAACAACGTATTATGGTGAGTTTGGGTACCTAAGCTTATATACCCTTAAGGGTATATTCACTTTTCCCATATATATATATATATATATATATATATATATATATATATATATATATATATATATTATGTTCCCTTAGGAACAATAAAGTTCTTAAGGGTTTGACATAAGTGATCCTTCTTTTTTACTTGTTTTCACACTTTTTGTTATTTTTAGGAACCTTTTAATATTCAAAGTTTGGCTACAAAGTTTTAAGAAATTGACAACGTTAATCCATTTTCTAAAAACTTGTTAATTCTAACCCTTTGTAGTAAACTTGTCTTTTTTTTTTGTTAACTTTGCCCCTTCTTTTTTACCCATTTTGACATTTTTGCTCATTGGAATAAAAAAATTTCATTTTATAGAAACCTTTTAATATTCAAAGTTTTGCTACAAATCTTTAAGAAATTAACGACTTTGATCCATTTTCTAAAAACTTGCTAAATCCAACAACCCCTTTAATTTTTTAACTATTTTAACAGTTTTGATTTTGACACTTTTGGTCATTGGAATAAAAAAATTTACATTTTTTAGGAACCTTTTAATATTCAAATTTTGGATACAAAACTTTCAGGAATTCACAACTTTGGTCCATTTTCTAAAAACTTGCTAATTCAAACTCATTTAATTCTTTAGCCATTTTGATACTTTTGCTCATTACAATCAAAACCTTTACATTTTTTCATAAAAGACACAAAACGGCCCGAGACGAGCCCAGGTTTTTCCGCTAGTTTATAATAATTAGAGTATGCTTAAAAAAGGTCTATACATATTTTAATAATATTGAGGGCAATTTGGTAATTATACCATTTCGTTATTTCCTTGTCCTACCAAATGTTTTATAAATAATCTGTTTAGTCTAATCCAATTCAATGTTGTCTGGTTTTATCTAGTTCAATAGTGTCTCATTGCTAGAAGATGCTGTAAAAGCCTAATGTTAGCATGTAATTGAAAATAAATTCTTAAAATACACAAATTAAAAAAATCAAGAAAATAATAAACAAAATAATAAAATAAAAAAAAAAACCCAAATCAGAAGAAAAAAAATTGAACAGAGACAAACTTTAAAACCCAAGAGTAATAGTTTTACTAACTTTAGAAACATATTTTACATTTTTTATGTTTATATGTTGGCACCTATAAAATGGTGAAAGTTATTATTTTTAAAAGAATAAACACTATCTTAGCATCTTATCATAAACACCGAGCATGTCTACAATATCATTTGACAATAATAACGAGTGTTGCAATTATATTTCTATAGAGGGATGAGCATATGGACCGGGGAACCGGCCGGAGCTGGTACCGGAACCGGAACCGGCACCGGAACCGGAACCCGATGGAACCGGTCGGGCCGGGACCGAGACGTTATTTTTGTGGATTTTTGGAACCGGGAACCGGTAGGAACCGGAACCGATTTAACCGGAACCGGTAGAACCGGCAAAAACCGGAACCGTATGATGCTATTTTCCAAGGAGCGGTTCCAACATTTGAAGACACGACAAGAACCGGTAGAACCGGGAACCGGTAGAACCGCCGGGCCGGTTCGGTTCTTGATTTTGGCCGAAGCCGGTTCCCCGGTCCGGTCCGGTTCGGGCCGGTTCTGGCCGGTTCGGTCCTTTTGCTCATCCCTAGATTGTACCATCAAAAAGGCTTTAATTATTGTTTTTCTATTACCGTTTTCTTCATCTGTTGTTTCATTTCATCTACGCGGTTGATTTTTGGCTTTTGTTATATTTTTTTTCGTTTCTATTGAAGACGAGCCTATTTTCTTCGCACTCATGAAAACAACCCATAAGCATTAAAGATTTCATGTAATTTTCATTATGAGTATCTTGCAATTCTAGATTATATGTCGAGTTACGACAACAAATATATTAATCTTATAAGCCGATTGTTTCCTTCTTATGCATCATTACAAAACTTCGATAACATCATTACAAAACTTCAATTATATGGTTATGTTCATTTACCCATTATTCATATTTTTAAAATGTTTATGTGCCTTATCAAATGTCACTAAATAAAAACAACTTTGGAACCGGTTTATGTATTAAAACCTAAACAACTTGCAAAATGAGAGAACATTCCCAATTGTAGTAAAGATTATAGACTTTAAACAACTTATATGGATATTATCTTCAATATTTGAAGTATTTTCATTTAAACCATTAGTGTATTTAGAACTCGTTTCAAGGTTAATATAAAAAGTTAAAAGTTAAAAGTTGGCCACCACGAGTGATATAACCACCTAAAGCACCAATCATCTTTCTTATCTCCACAATTTAGAGGGGATAATGTTCACAAGTTATAACAAAGTAAAAAAATAGAAAATTTGGTCGTTAAGGCACGCTACCAGCTTCACGAGCCTCTGTTGGACATCAACATAACATATTCAGGGGATGGTGTTCATTCGTCACAATGTTGATCACATCAACTTAACACCATGCACGATAAAAATACATGATATAGCCTTAAAAGTGTATTGTTTTTGCAAGACCATTTGTAAAACATACAACGAGGGTATTCGTGGTTGATGTGACCATAAACCACGATCACGAACGCCATCCCGATATTCTGTGGTGGCTCGTGGTCATGATGAATTGTTGTTTGTTCAACGATCCACAACGTCCGATCAGAAGCTTGATTCGAAATTCACCCGCTTTAACTTCTTTGACTAGCCATTTAACGGATCTTTTATATATATTAAAAAATAAACATGTATCTTTATAAATACCACAATACACAATCTAATTCTTACATCATTTTTTTCTGTCTCTATTTACATGCACAACTTTATTTATGGTTTAAAAAGACATGGATTTCGGTCAAAATACCGCGCCAAAAGAAAAAAAATTATAAATATAGATCTTACATCTCGTTCCCGAGTTTATCAAAAAAAAAGAAAAGAAGAGAAAAGAAAGTCACGAGAGAAAAGAAGAGAAAGAAAAGAAAAACAAAATTTTCATTTGTGTTCCCGAATTTGAGAGAAGTGGAAGGAAAATTAATCATTTTCTTCTTTCCTTCCAAATCCTCCCAAATCGGAAGGAAAGGTAAGAGGGAAAGTAATCCTTCAATTTCTCTACACTTCCTTCCACTTTCTTCCTTTAATGAAACTCGGAAACACCAATTTTTTTCATATTCTTCTCATTTCCGCCCATTTCCTTTTCTTTCTCTCGTTAAATTGAACTCTGGAACAGGGTGCTAATCAAAATACCCCACTAAGGCACTAAAAGAAAAAGAAAATTGTAATGGAAATGTTGGTTTTTTGGTAGAAAAGAAAAAGAGAAATGTAAATGCACTAAATTTGTGTAAACAAAAATATCGGATGCGGATCCAAAAGCGGGTCGGAGCGAATCCCTTTAAAACGGACAGATGCTCGTACACAAAGCCCTAAATACGATTCGAATTAGAACATTTTGTTGATTTTTGTTTACAAACTCAAAATCAAAATCAAGATCAAAGATGGGGAAGTCGACGCAAGATCTTCACGCTGCAGCTCGATCAGGTGACATCGTTGCCGTACAGACGATCATCACCTCTAATCCGTTGTCTGTCAACTCCAGGGATAGACACTCCAGAACACCGTATCCTCATATCTACCCTTCTGTTTCATGTTTATTACGATTAACAACTTCATTTTGATGCTACGTCTAGGTTTTCTTTTCAAATTTAATGTTAATGTTATTCTGTCTGAACAGTATACTCATAAAATTGGTGAAAGTTATACGAGTTTTCCCTAAAAAGATTGAATTTTCTCAACTTGTTTGGGAATCGGTATGTTTTAAGCACAATTCCGTAAAAAGTTTGTGAATTTCCCGTTTAATTGAACTGTGGATTGATCATAGCTCTCCCATGGTTAATCCACTCTGTCTATACCAACAATGAAACATCATATATCTATTATATTCTTCTTATTGGACCTGCTATTGCAAATTGCTACAGAATTAGGGCTCGAATCACTTCATATGATGGGATCCCTTTCATCCATTCATGTTTGAAAATTCAATCTCTTGATAAAACATTTGTGGTGTCATATGGCAACAATTATGGCTTGTTTATTTCTCCTTGATTCAAAATTACTGAACCCTAGACTACATTTAGCAGCATGGGCAGGTCAGACACAGGTGGTGAACATCCTTTGCAAGAACAAGGCAGACATTGGTGCATCTGCCATGGATGACATGGGTGCAATTCACTTTGCTTCTCAAAAAGGTCATTTAGAGGTGGTAAAGACACTTGTATCATCTGGAGTTACCATCAAATCTACAAATCGCAAGGGCATGACTCCACTTCACTATGCTGTTCAAGGATCTTACATTGATCTCATCAAGTACTTGGTTAAAAAAGGTGCAAATATAAGTATAAAAAACAAAGCTGGGAAGAGTGCTCTAGATCTTGCAAGTAATGAAGAGATCCTTTCATTGTTAAGTTCTCCAACCGAATCAAAAGAAACTGATAAGAATGACACTGACTCAAAGACTGAAGATCAAGAAAGTCAACCGAAAACAGAGAGTTGTGAAAAGGAAGATGATGGAAAACAGAAAGATGAATCAGTGAAGAGAAAGGTTCAGGATGATGTTGGCAATGAGGTGATTAATGTAGGGATTAAGAAGACAAAAGTTTCTCTTAATCATCTTATAACATCAGATGACACACAAGAAGAGGAGGATTAGAATTGTTTATACATAACATGAGAAATATGGTTACAAGTGTAGAAGTTGAATTGATGTTTTAGCTTTTGTGTAGACTATATACATAATATGAGTAAGTAAGACCCTAATGTATCTGATTTGAGAAACTGTAGTTCCCTTTTGGCTTTAGTTTTTTCTTAATGTGTTTCTGATGCACTAGTGTTTTTGTTACAACTCTCTTGTCATGAAAACAATGTAAACTAAACATGTAGAGAGTGAATGTTTGAATGATTATCATGAAATCATGGACAAACTATCTATAAAGACAAGGAGCCTATATTTTTAAAAGATAGTAAGAGTATAATGCTACTTATAACCAACTAAGGGATCGTTTGATAGTCACTGATTGAGTCAGAAGTCTGACTGGGTTTCAAGCTGACTGGGTCTGAAGCTGACTGGAACCATATTGTTTGATTATATATCTGACTGGCTATCCTGAATGATAAAAATAACCATTTTAACCTTATATTTAGAACACATTATTTTATCTCATTAATTTTCATAATTCTATTTTTTTATTCATCATTTAGCTTTTAGCAATTAATTATTATAGTTAGCCCTTACTTATCATTTATTTATTAGTAATAAATAAAAAAATAAAAAAAATAAAATAAAAAAAACTTATTGATACTATGGATGGCACTTATCCTTTGTTTATTAATAATAAATTATAAATTATAAAACAAAAGAAAAATAAATGTTAACTTTATCCCATATATCATCCCACCTAAGGTATCTCCCTATTTCCATGTTTTCTCATATATCGAACCCTAAACCATATTTTCTCATCTGCCGACATAATATTCCTCCATCTCCTACCCCTACTCCCTCGTGGTGTGCATATCAGCGATTCAAACAAATACCAAATTTGAAGTTGAGTTCCAACCTTAAGGTTTGATTTCTGATGAAGATCAAACATTTTTATTTCGAAATTTGGGGAGTTTTGGTGTGTATTTTTTTCGACGGCATCGACATGAGTCTAGGATCTCAAGACAGTAGTATGAAGTTCTTTGATTTTAGATATGTCAACATTTTTTTTAACGAAAGTAAACTCTCAGCAATTGTATTTTTTTTTTTCTTTTAGATAGGTCTCCGGTCTTCACAATGTTTCCAGAAATTCTGTGTTTCTTGTGATGCAAGAAACTTCATTTGGATATTGATTTTTATGGGCAGTGTCGATCGGTAAAATGCGAGGCAAATAATGTTGTTTTCTTCAATCACCCAATCACCTATCTTTTTTTGGGGGACCGAGTCAGTCATTTTTTTGGCCCGAGTCAGAAGTGTGCGTTGGGTCAGATACAAATCAAACGCTCCGACCGGACCTAGTCAGACAAAAACTTCTGACCGGACCCGGTCAACACCAAATCAAACAACCCCTAACTATTTTGAACGTACCCACAAAGTCACTTTGTTGCATTAATGTGTGTGAATGGTTACCTTTAAAGACATTAAAATGCAAAACGTGATTTTTTTGGGCACATTCAAAACAGTAGGCTGTATAAGACATCCTTTTATTCTTGGCGTTATAAGCTGCAAAAACATGTAATAGTAAGTAGTAAGGCCCCTTTCTCTTTTACTTTTAGTGTAGTGGGAATGACAAAATAATAATTATTCCCGAGTTGATAGTTAGGTTAGAAGGAGTGGTGTCACATTCGATGTACCGCCACCTCACTTTTTGTTTGCCACATCACTGTCACATATAAGTTATGCCGCACAGGCCCACACCATCTTCAACGTGCCATTTAGGTGGGATGGGTAAACCTATCAATTTTTTAATGTATTTTAAAATTTTATTTATTTATTAAATTTAAACTATGTTTTATTAATTGAATGGAAAATTACACCACTTAAAGCATGACTTAAACATAGGAAAAACTATAATGAAATACTTAAAACATAACTTAAAGCCTACATCTTTTGGAGATTATATTTCCTCATAATTTTTGCATTCACCTTCTCCACAATTTGATGTACATCCTTGGGCAAGTAAGAAACATATTTCATTAAGAGTTTATAGTTAGGAGTCTTTTTTTTCTCGTGCAATCTTCAATAGTTTTTCGATATTTGTATTTAACTCGTCGAGTTGCGATTTCATATCATCACTTCGACTTGAACCACCTTTGACACCTTTTTGCTTGATATCTTCCCATACGATGGCTAGGCATTAGAACCTCAATTGGATTGTTTAGGTTGAGGTCATGCCAACACGACCATCAAATGATTGGTTGTTTCGGAGGTTTTGGTTCTTTTAGACCCACCTGTAGTGAACTATTCTGATGTATTTATTTGAAGCTATTTTTCCGAATCCTTCAGAACATTTTAAAACTCGCCATGTTTGAAAATACCTATCTTCTATTTAAGGTAAGTTCCAGAATTTTGGTTATGATGATTGCATCATTTGCACCGCTTACCTATTGTCACTTCATGGTCATAAACATACCATTGAAATACATTACATTTTTGTTGATGTTCCTCCGCTTCGAGTTTATTTAATGTTTTGTTTGGTAGTTGTCTTTTTTCATTTGGGCAAAGAAATGTTTCCATATATTTTTTATACAAAGTCGACCAACTTTGATCATTGCTACCGTCAGATTTTCCTAAATGTCAAGCCATGATTGTGCCAACATCCATTCTTCTTATGGGGTCCATGCTAAATTTGGGAACTTCCCTTATGTGTCCGCGTCAAGTTGTGTTTCGTGTACACCATTGGAATTGGTTGAGGAATCAATTTGGGTTGCGGTTGAGGCTGTGATTAGGATTATGTTTCTTGAATTTTCTCATATGGATTAAAATCGGATTGAAATTGGAATTGGAACTCGGATCGGGATTAGGATTGGGATTGGTGCACATGGATTATAATATGGAATAAATTAACATAATGAAACATTGTTGGTGAATAGATTGACCGATCTATTTGAGGTCGGTACCACAAGGGTGATGAAGGGTTTTGATATTTCTTCTTGTTTCTTCTTGGAGTTTTTTGGTTGCTTGGAGAAGACATTTTGAAGATTGGGTATGAAGAGTTTCAGAGAAGTAATTAGAATTATGATGTAACGTCCCAGTTTCAAATCATTTTTTTTATTTTTAATTAAGGATAAAATATTGTTTCCTAAAAACCAAATCAAGAAAACATAAGTATCCAATACAATCATCCTAAAACATCAGAGTATCAAAACATGCGGAATCGCAGAAACTGGAGATGGATGTGTACAATCAAGCATTCACCTTCTCGCGAACATCTAAAGTAACTGAAACACAGTAAACTAAAATTTGTAAGCACGAAACTTAGTGAGTTCCCCCAAATACCACACATAACATATATTACAACATGTAGCTATATATCGGGTCTGTAATAACCCCGAGTCCCTATCAACCCCGAGTCCATATTGACTCCGAGCCCATATCGACTCTATCGGGTCTATATCAACCCCGAGTCCGTAATGACTCCAAGCCCATATTGGCTCCATGCATACAACATACAAGCATATCAGCAAGAGTCACAAAGACAACACACACAATTGACACCTAGCGTTCTATAGTATAGTGAGAAGACTCATCTCGCAGGTAGCAACTAAAACACAACAACTCTCACACAATGAAGACTGGTACTACAAACCATCTAACAACAATAAAGAAATACCCACTAAATCCACCCCCTAAAACCTCTAAATTGACCAAAAGTAATCTATGGTCAAAAGTCAATGCTAAAGTCAACCTCAGTTGATTGTTACGTCATGACCATTCATGAGTCACGTCGTGACAGATTTAGGACAAAATAGTTGAGGAAACATCTCTTGTCATGACATGACACATAGCCTGTCACGTCGTGAGACCTGATCTGAACAACTTAGAGCATTAAGCTCTTAATCCCTTAAGCCAACCCTTCAAACCTTCCAGAAGATTTTCCCCAACCCAAAGGTACATAAAAATCACAGCTTTTTAGTCATGCATGTCCAATGCATGACTTGGACACTAACTATGTCAATAAAGAGAAAATGAAGCCAAAACTCATGCTTGGAGTCCAAACCACTACCAATCCTCATATAAAAAGACTTATGTTAATTAAAGGGCCTCAATGTCCATATTGCTAACTTTATGGATCCCATGCATGTTACCCAATTTAATCATGAAGAAAAGTGACTAAAACCTAGATATAACATGCTTAAGTGAGAAATGTAAGAGATTTAGGACTTACAAAGGTCAAAAAACGATACAAAGTGGTGAGGAAGAGACTTGATTGCAAAGATAATGCACCAAAGAGCTATAAACCACCGAAAGAGTTCTTCGAGGTCATAATGGAGGCTAACTTCAATTTGGATAGGAGGGATGTGATAGAGGTTGAGTGTGTGCAAACCATATCCCCTCAATTCCCTTAAATAAAGCGCAAAACACAGAATTAGGGTTAACCCATCGTCACGTCGTAACCACCTATACGCACATCGTGACCCACAAGGATGGACAAGAGTTTCTGAATCGATGTTCACGTCGTAAGGCTTCCTTCTTCACGTCGTGACCATTTATTAATTATGGTTTACATTTTTTACTTGAATCAAAAGCATAAAAAGATCGAATACCTGAAACAAGTGTTATGTAGGAAGGTTAGAGTGTGGTAATACGTGAAGGTTGATGTTAGTATTAAAACTAGTTAAAAAAAAGTTAAACTTTTTATTTTTAATTAAAAAAAATCTATTTCTTTCTCCTATCAAGGCCATGTCGAGAAGCTTAGTTTTTGCAACATGGTGATGTGGTGTTTGTCCATAAAGTTGCTAACTTTATGGATCCCATGCATGTTACCCAACCTAATCATGAAGAAAATGACTAAAACCTAGATATAACATGCTTAAGTGAGAAATGCAAGAGATTTAGGACTTACAAAGGTCAAAAAAACAATACAATGTGGTGAGGAAGAGACTTGATTGCCAAGATAATGCACCAAGGAGCTATAAACCACCAAAAAGAGTTCTTCAAGGTCATAATGGAGGCTAACTTCAATTTGGATAGGAGGGAGGTGATAGAGGTTGAGGGTGTGCAAACCATACCCCCTCAATTCCCTTAAATAAAGCGCAAAACACGGAATTAAGATTAACCCATCGTCACATCGTAATCACCTATACGCACATCGTGACCCACAAGGATGGACAAGAGTTTCTGAATCGATGGTCACGTCGTAAGGCTTCCTTCTTCACGTCGTGACCATTTATTAATTATGGTATTACATTTTTTACTTGAATCAAAAGCATAAAAAGATCGAATACTTGAAACAAGTGTTATGTAGGAAGGTTAAAGTGTGATAATGCGTGAAGGTTGATGTTAGTATTAAAACTGGTTAGAAAAATGGTTAAATTTTTTATTTTTAATTAAAAAAAAATCTCTTTCTTTCTCCTATCCAAGTCCATGTCGAGAAGCTTAGTTTTTGCAACATGATGAGGTGGTGTTTGTCGAAGACACTTCAACAATGTTGAAGCTTGCCAAGGGCTACTCCCTTTAGCGATACAAATTTCAATACACACTTTATAAGAAGATATAAAATGGAATATTTGAAATCAATGTCTTTTTAAATAATTAAAAATGGTAGAACGCATCCTAACTATTTTAAAAGTCACCATCATATAGAAACTCATAAAAAAACATCTGAGTAACAAAATTTGTTATTATTATTGTGATTACTAACAAAATTTAATCTGTGACGAAAGAAAAACTTTTTAAAATCAAAGTGTAGTGGCCATAAATGAAGAAAGCCAAGTAATAGATGAAGGTAGATTCCTAGATGTTAGTTGGAGATTAATACTCATAAAATACTATAAAAAAATAAAAAGAAAAACTTTTTAAAACTGATTTGTAATGGTCATAAATGAAGAATGCCAAGTGATAGGTGGAAGTAGATTACTAGATGTTAATTAGAGATTAGGGTGGATTGCGGAGGAGTCCATCTCTCCCAACTCATTCAATTCACTTGTCACATTAACTTCATATAAGCCTTTCTCTCTCTCACTCATTTTTTCTAACCAACAACATATGAAAATTCATCTTTCCCAAACCATTCAACCTATTCAATTAAAAACATACAAAACTATTTTCGTATAAGTCCTTGAGCAAGAAGTATAACTAAAGCTAGATAGACAATAGACAAAGAGATTAAAGAAAAATAGAGCTTTGTGGGTTTAACAACTCGTTTGTGTGCCTTTATCTAGTTCTGTCTGCTCCTCGAAATCGTGTCATCGGCGATACCGCTAACCCACTCCCTTCATCTGCTAACGACTCCCTCTACCCTTAAGTTTGTTTTTGAGTTTTTTCAATTTATACTGTATAAGTTTTAATTTTGTAAAATTTTAAATTTTATACCACAAAAGACTCTTGAATTTTATGTAAAAATAATATTTTATAATTTTAAAAGTTTAAATAAAAACCAAAAATATAATTAACATGCTATACCAAGCTTAATAAAAATGAAAAATTCTACAAAAGTCATTAAATTTTTACATAAATTCGATTTTAGTACTGTGTATTTTATCTCAAATTGGACATCCTGTTTACAAATTTTTTACAATTGTGACCACTTAGCCAATCAATACACCTGGTTGCCAGTTGACATGGCATATTGACGTATCACTTTTTATAACGTGACATTATATGGTGATATTCTATTCCGGGTGTCAAATATGATTTTTTTTTTTTTTTAATTTAGTGATTTTTGGGATTTTTCCAAAATATAGTGATTATTTTTTAAAAGAATATAAGATAACAAATGTATAAGCCAATGCATTGAGATACGTAGTAGTGATGCGCATGATCATGGATCGACACCAATAATGAAATGATTGATGCCAGTTTTTTTTGGGGGCACTTTGTGGGACCGAAATCGAACCCATATGCGAGATTTCAGGAGTTGTCCTGGACCGATTCATGTTCAAGTAAATTGGTATATGCTATATGCATCATTTATAACCGATTAAACAACCCTATTGTTTTAAATCACATAGTACAAACATCTAACCAATATTTTAGTTCGCCTATGTTACGTACAAATATTTTGTGGATATGTTAGCATTATTAGGGCCAACTCGCATATGTTACGTACAAATCTTCCATCGATATGTTTTTTTAGCTATTAGAATATAATATCATCAAATAGTGATATAAAATAGTGATATATTATCATGTCATGTCAGAATGTTACGTCAGCTAACAATCATTTCATTGATCGATTAGATGTACAAAATTATAATAAATTGATATACAAAATATTCAAACAACGAAAAGAAATATCAAACTAAATTTCTATGAAAAATTAATAATTTTTATAGAATTTGCTTTAAATACAAATTGTTATTTTTCTTCAAGTAAACGCAAAAGTGTAAAACTAGGACAAAAACATGAATTGCAGTTGTATGACCCACAGGGGACACATTTATTCTCACGTGTAAGTACGTGATTGGATCCTACGTGTAAGTATATTATTGGATCTTACAACCCCGATGACGACGATGAAGGAAAGTAGAGATCGCGGATTCCTTTTACAAATCGCAACCGTCAACTCGAAGACAGCGAAAGAAGGGCAGAGAGCATCAGCCATGGCAGCTCGCAAGAGAGGAGCTTCAAAACAACCACCGCCACCCACCGAATCACATCCCAAAACCTCGGAATCCGCCGCTACTTCTACAGACCCACAGATCACCCCTTCAAAACCAAGCAAAATCATCTTCTTCTCTTCGATTTTCTTCCTTCCTTACCTTTACCTGATATTTTATCACTATAGAATCGAAACAGAGCTGAAGAAATCGATCCTTATCAATGCATCACTCAGCTTCGCCGGGTTCTTTATAACCCTAATGATGATCCCAGTGGCTTCCAGATATGTTCTCAAACGTAATTTATTTGGTTACGACATTAACAAGAAGGGTACGCCTCAAGGTCTGGTCAAAGTGTAAGTTCTTTCTCGAGTATGGTATCCACTTCCTCGTCTATCGATCAAATTTGTGTAATTTGATGAACAATTGAGCAATTTAGTATGCAAGAAGAATCCTTTATAATTCAATTGCATTAGTTCGACTTGAAATTCAGTGCACTCTTAGTCTACATTATTCTGGTCAACTTCCGTGTTGATACTACTACCTTTCTTTCAGGCCTGAATCCCTTGGTATTGCTGTGGGCATCGTTTTCTTGGTGGTGGCGATATTATTTCAGTATTTCAATTTCACATCAGATTCAAATGTATGTTTGATTCTTCACAATTTGACACTTTTCTTTATTCTAGTCCATAATTAATTGGTTAATCCATACACTTGCAGTGGCTTGTTGAGTATAACGCAGCTTTAGCATCTATCTGCTTCATGATTTTGCTTGGGTTTGTGGATGATGTTCTTGATATTCCTTGGAGAGTGTGAGTTTTCTACTTGGTAGATCTCATTTCTTGTTTATTTTGTTACATCTCTAATTGGTTTAAATTTGCTTGTGAAGGCAGGAAACTACTATTACCATCAATTGCTGCTCTCCCTTTGCTGATGGCCTATGCTGGACATACAACCATCATGATACCAAAACCCCTTGTCCAATATATTGGAACAGAAATCTTGGATCTAGGTAAACACTTTTAAATAATTTCCTTATTTAACAGAAATCATGGATCTAGGTAAACACTTTTAAATAATTTCCTTATTTAACAGAAATCATGATACCATAATTTCCTTATTACATCAGTCCAATGCACGCCAAACACAGTACAACCTGTTCTGTCATATCCTGCTGATTAAGACCTTTCACTGTTTCTGATGTTTTGATAATTTGAATTTGTTTGTTCCTATTTATTTTTTAAACTTGGGTACTGAACAGGATGGATCTATAAGCTATATATGGGACTTTTGGCTGTCTTTTGTACAAACTCAATCAACATCCATGCTGGTATAAATGGTCTTGAAGTTGGACAGACTGTTGTTATAGCATTTGCTGTAAGCCTTCAGATCTTAAAGAAAACACCAGACATAGATAAATAATATAATAAATCTGATTTATAATCATGTAATGCAGATTTTAATCCACAATATTATGCAAATCGGAGCATCTTCCAATCCTGAAACCAAACAGGCCCATGCATTCTCCATATACCTTGTTCAACCTTTGCTTGCAACTTCACTGGCATTGCTTTCTTACAACTGGTACTGATATTGTTAATTTTGTTTTTGATTTTTAATTTGATTAGTTTAAATTTAATTATTCTACTTCTCACCCTTCATTTATTTTAGGTATCCATCTTCTGTTTTTGTTGGTGACACCTATACATACTTTGCTGGAATGACAATGGCAGTTGTTGGCATTTTAGGCCATTATAGGTGCGTGATATTCTAAAAATATATTTAATAAATAGCAATGTACTTTCATTTACTTTTCAGTCTTTTTAATAAAGGCATTGTACTTTGAAATATCTACCCAATTGTAATATGCTATTTTTTTTTTAAATTTCTTTCTTATTGAAACATTATACTTTATAAAAACCTATGTAAAGTATAACATTGTATGTAATAAGAAGAAATACGTTGCTGTTTCTTAACAAAGCAGCGATATTTTTCTACTTTTTTTGTGACGAATTTTTCTTAAATAAATAACATGTGTTTCTGCATTTTCTTTGACAGTGAAACACTCCTAATATTCTTCCTTCCTCAAATTATAAACTTTCTGTTATCACTTCCTCAGGTTCGATCTCTTTCTCTCTATTTTTTTTAAAAGTTTTTATTCCAGAATAATGTTAAGAGTTAGTAATAAGGATGCTCCATTTTTGACAGCTGGCAGGCATTATCCCTTGTCCACGTCATCGTCTGCCAAGGTAAAGCTAGGTTTTTTTTTTTTTAAATTTAATTAATATTTTTATATTGATCTAGTGTTTTTGAGTTTGATATGTACTTATATTTCATTATTACCAGATTTGACCCTGGGACAGGATTGCTGACTGGGACAAAAGATGGGACACTTGTGAATGTGTCATTGAGAATATTTGGCAGGAGATCTGAAAAGTCACTATGCATCCTCCTACTTATTCTCCAGGTAAATTCTATTTATTTTATGAAACATTGTTGCATAAATAAATGAATAAATCCTAAAATGATGAAGTAAATTGGATTTGGTTTTGACAGGGTGTGGGTTGTTGCTTCTGTTTTTTTCTGAGGTGGATCCTTACTGGTTGGTATAAATGATGCTTTTAGCAACTTAGAATATGACTTTTTTTTTTTTTTTTGAAAAAGAGGTGTTGTATCATTTTGATAGTTATTTTATACTATTAGATTTGGTATTTTGCTACATTCATAGGGAATCCCCAAACAGTGCTTGATCAAATTCAAAATTTCAAACAAAATGTGTTCTTAATCTCATGCTTGTAACCTTTTGCCCTAATCTTGTGTCTTTGGTAATTATGTTCTTGTAAAGTGATTTTCTTTTTTTATGTTCGCTGTTTGATCTTTGATCTTTTATTTTATTATAGAAACTTGGAATTGAATATTTTCATTAGTAACCACAATTTTACTTCCATATTACTAAAAACGTCACAAAGTATTCAACTTAGACTATGTTTGAAACGTTATAACTAGTTTATTTTTTGAGTTTTTTTAGATTGTAATCAAACAAAAAAACTTGTAAACTAGTTTTTTTTCGAAGTCTATCTAGACTAGCGTTTCAATAAGCTTTCGAAGCCTTCTTAAAATTCTCCCAAATATATGTTTTATTAATTAAAAAAATCATTCTTCTACATGTCTTTTTCATGTCATTTTGCATTTCACAGTATCTTATCAACTAGATTTTTATGTGACAGTAACATAATCTTATTTTAACTTATTACTCACTAGCAATGCTAGTTTGTGAACACTCTGATGTCATTGTAAGTGATGAATGTTATGATTTGTATTGGATTGTAGCTTCAAGAAGAAATTAATCAAGAAAGAAATAAGCCAATAAAAAAACTTCATATCCATTGAAGAAACATAAGTTACAACGCAATACGAAATTAGGGCAATTAAAAAAAATGAACAAGTAAAGAGTATGAGAAAATTGCAAATTTAGCCAAAAATGTTAATTATTTTGTGGAACGGAAAGGAAATGGCAGATGACCTTAGTCCATCTACGATTTTAAGGGGGAAATGAGGTTTTTATACAACGGAAAACAAAACCATCTGCGAATGTACAGGTGGCTAAAGCATGTCTGTGCTTTAACCACTTGTACTTTCACAGATGACTCCATCTGCGATTTTGGTGGCTAAAAATGTAATTTTGATTTTTTTTTGCTATTTTCCACAATGTAATTAATATTTTTGATTAAATTTCCAATTTTCTCCAAGAGTATATCCACCTAAGGGAGGAGGGTATCATGGAAAATTTTGTGGGAGGTACCGGCGGTACCTCCAATGTATGAAACCTTCTTGAGCGGGTTGACACTTTTAGGTTGAGTGAGTTACATATGCGGCTTCACTAACCTGTATATATCATTTCAACTCATGCACTAATCACTTGTACATTATGCATAAAAACTTGTACCAAATCAATTTTGTATGTTATTTAATTAGTTTTTAAATTATTTTGTATATTTTTAATATTATGCAAATTAATTTTGTATAATTTTTATTAGTTTGTGTTTATTTTAAAATAAAAAATTAAGTGGGTTGAGAAAGATAGGATTTCCATGTATGGTGGGTTGAGAAAGATGGAAGAGAGAGGAGAGAGAAATGCTGATGTGGCGCTGATGTGACAGTGGGTTGAATGGGTTAACAACTTTAATGCAAATATTTTGTATTAAAAGATGTATGAACCGAATAAGGGTAATTGTATGAACCGAAAACCGAACCAAATAAGCAATACGGGTTCAGTTCGGTTCGGTTCGGTTCCAATCCGAATAACCCAAATAACATGTAGAAGATGATTAAGGAGCCAAATAACCAGAATAAACCGAATAACATTTACAAATAACATTTACAATGTGATTATAAATACTGTATTTTGTATGACTTGAATGGAGTTTGATCATAGTAGAAACTAGAAAACAACGATGATGAGACGATTAGTTTTTCCAGAAGCAAGGGTCGACTTTTTTTTCTTATCGTGAATAGACTTTGAGGTCTGAACTTTGAACCGGTGATGATCGATCAATGAGTCCAGGTTATCGTAAGTCGCAAGGGCAGTAGCCGCAACTGTCGATCAAAGAGTAATGTCGCAAGGATGAGAAAAACCTCAATCGATCAAAGAAGTAATGTCATTGACTCGTCGATTTGGTGTAATATGGATGATCGAATTCGATTGCGTTGATTTTTTTGGTGTATTACGTGGGTTTTGTTGGGTAACGATCGATAGAAAAGAAGATCGAATAAGCAATCATGTTAGAAAAAAAAATGTGACTTTTCATATTCGGTTCGGTCCTTTTGGATCTAATAAACCCTTTAATCGGGTAACCCGAACCGAATAACCCGAAAACCGAATAAGCCTTATATAGATACCCGAAAACCGAATCGAATTGCTTATTTGAGTCTAATTCGGTTCGGTCCGATTCGGTTTTCGGTTCGGTTCGGGTTTTCGGGCCAAATTCTCATCCCTACCGTCTAACATGTGTGTGTCCAAAATGTAAATTTATGGTCTATTTGGTATAATAAAATAGAATCATTAAGAAACATAATGACCCAATGAATCAGGTAATATAATTAATTATTACATTCCATTGTCACTTTTGATTGATTCGAAAAAATGGTATGAATGACTACATATAAATAGAAAAAAAGTAAATAAAATTAAACTGATAAACAAACAAGAAAAAATATTGCTTTATAAATAATAATATTCAATTAAGTAAAGTTATATAGATAATTAGATTGCTAAGCATATTTTATTTTGTTTTATATTTTATATGTATTCTATATAGTTAAAAAATTATTTGTCGTCAAAAATTTATTTACATAATAAATAAACAATAAATACTATGAATCTTTAAATAAATCTTAGTAAGTCATTTTTCAACAAAAAAAAATGAAAAATTTAATTAAAAAAGATTATTATTAATGTTTATAACTAAAAGGCCACATCAGAAATTGATGGATATATGGTTTTCAATCACAGGTTGAAAAAATATCTAGATATAACAGTAGAGTAGTGGATATGTGTCTATGTCATTCTAAAAAATTATTACTGATTTTTTATAAATAAAAATGATTTATAATTATATTATATCATTTTCAAAAGTAATAAGAAAAAAATAGTTTCCCCCAATTCAATAAAGATCAGCCTAAAAGAAAAAGAAATTGTATACAGCTCTCGTTCAATTGTCATGTTTGATTGAATAAAATGAAAATCATTCAAACCTGTATTTATATATGTTGTATGTTATTACTAAATAAAGTTAAGTTAATAAATAACTACAAAAATGCTATTCTATAAACATACATTTTAATTAAACAAAGATAAATCGTTAAATAATATATAAGCATATTTCGTCTTATTCAAAAAATTTTATAATATGTTTTGAAAGTAATTAAAAAAATCTGTGAAATTAAAAAGGTTACAAAATAAACTTTCTTCTTATGTTTTATATAATGATAATAGAATATTTAATTAAATTTAGTTTTAAAAAAAATAAACATTACTAGATAGCATTAAAAGAAATATTAAAATAAAAGAAATTACTTTGAAAATTTTAAAATTTATAGTTGATTATAGGAATAAAAATAATTTATCTTTATAATTATATAGTATATATCATTCCATTTCCTTAAAGAATGAAACAAAAAACACCCCAAATGAAAATCAACCTGAGTAAAAGAATGCTCTTACTTTTATTTTTCGTAACAACCAACCACGATTTTTTTTTCATTTTCACTTTAACGGTTCATTTTATTTTTTTATAGGTTATAACCTGTATAATATTATACGGTTGATAGAGTAAAATAACATAGATAATAATTATAACAAAATAAGTGTAATATGATATTACTTATAACTCATTATCAAATATTTTGAATTTCAAAATCTCTATTAATAATGCTAATTTTAAGGGACTTAGAATAAATTTTAAATTTAAATGTAAAATCCTAAAAAATGACATATGTCATTTTTAAAGAATAAGAGAAAAGAAATTAAAAATTATAAAACATGATAAGTAACGAGTTTAAGATTTTTTTATTAAAAGCAAGGTTGTAGAACTCGTTACTCGGTACCTGCTCGGCCGACTACCGAGTAGCGAGTACTCGGGAGTACTCGGATTTGTTAATTCATGTAGTAATATTTTTAGAGAAATTATATATGTCAAAATCATAAGTTAAAATCATAAGTTGATTGAAATATATAACAAAATTAGATACATGTGAATACACAAAAACTAAAAAAACAAATAATGATCTCAGTTCGTGAATAATTATTGAAAATTTAAGATATATATATGTACTAATAATCACATGTATGTATTTTAAATAATAAATTATTAAGTATATTATACGTATTAATCACCGAGTTGACCGAGTTTTTCAACACTGCTCAGTTCAGTAAGGGGTTGATCGGGGAGTACTCGGGATTCTGCAACTCGCCTCGGCAAGGGGCCGAGTAGCGAGTACTCGGAGGAGTAATCAGCCAATTCGGAGAGTTTTACAATACTGATTAAAAGAGGGAAATTCAATTGCTGCAAACCACACAATACCTAATTGTGAACATGGTCATCAAGGCATGCAAAATGCAAATCAGTTACAAAGTGAGATTATATATATATATATATATATATATATATATATATATATATATATATATATATATATATATATATATATATATATATATATATATATATATATTACTTGAATAATTCAATTATTTTTTGTAGTTCTATAAATTATAAATTCTTTGAAAATATATGTATCATAAGTATGCTGCCATGACACTTCCTATTTTGAAAAAAATATATAATTAGGCTGATGTTAAAAATATATATAAAGAAAGACAAATTTAGTATATTTATATAATTAGATAAAAAAGACAAATTAACCTAAAAAAAATTACTTTGTGAAAAATATATAAAAAAAATTACAGATATAATCATGAAAATCGCAAATTGAACATTCCATTTGCGAACGTACAAGTCGTTAAAGCACAACTGTGTTTTATCGACTTATACTTTCGTAGGTGTTTTTTTTATTTTCTTTTGATTTTTTATGTATAAATACCCCATCTCTGACTAAAATCACAGATGAACTCATCCCACCTGCGATTTCGTTTTTTTAGTTTTTATTTTTATTTTGACTACGAAATTGATAGGGTTTGACTACAAAACAACCTTATTATATATAAAGTTTTGCAGAAAATTAACACTTTAGTTGTTATTTCTTTGAAAATTTTGTTTAAACCTTTTTAATAAAATGATTTCTCCAATAAAAAATTTGAAAAATTAAATCGTCCATAGTGCCTCCAGAGAAAGAGTTCTCCAACAAAAAGTTTAAAAAATGAAAGAAAAAAAAATTACCTTTTTATAGGGAAAATCATAGATGGACGCAAAATCACAGATGAACTGCGAACGTACAAGTCGATAAAACACGGATGTGTTTTAGCGACTTCTACGTTTGCAGACGGACAAGTAAAATCACAGATGGACTGAGTGCATCTGCGATTTTGGTGACTATTTTTATTATTTGAGATTTTTTTAGCTATTTTCCACAAAGTAATTAAGGGATTGAGCTATTTTTGTAATTTTCTATAATTGTTATCCAAAAATATTATTCAAATAGTCAGTAGTATGTGATATTTACTGTGTTGCATTTTCGTTTATGGACTGTGTTTCATCTTGACCCAAGCTCATGAACCCATAGTATTTAAGGTTTGAACATAATTATCCTCACCATTTTAGACAAGGAAGATTATAAAAGTGTTTAATATATAACCTTATGAATTGGATAATTATACAATCTTACTTAAAAGTGATAAATGACATATAATATTCAACTTTTTTTTTTTTGTTTATATCACAAGTTTAACTTTAAAATTACACTATAATTAACGAAATCTTAGGCTTGACGGTATGTGTGCGGTCCGAGACCGCACTTCGTGCCACATGGACACGAAACACCGCCCCCAGACCGCGGTCTGGTGCGGTCTCGGCCGCAGTGCGGCTTAGGAGTACCGTGCAATTTAATTGGTCCTTGATCTTTGACTGGTTTTGACCGTTAAATGGTATTTTATTTTATTTTATTTATTTTTTTTAACTTTACTATATATATATATATATATATATATATATATATATATATATATATATATATATATATATTACCAATCTACACAATATTTTTACACAACATTTTATCATATCTCTACTCATTTTCTCTATTTTTATTTGAAAAATGTCATCTTCCAAACGACCTAGCAAAGAAAAAACACCTGTCAGAAACACCAACACCCTAATATTATGTTTTTAAAATTATGTTTTTTTTATTAAAAAATAAATTTTATTAAATTAAATAGTTAATAAAAAAACAAAAAATAAAAAAGAAAAAAAAAATAAAACTAAAACTGTGGCACCACACCCGACTAAAACTGTGGCACCTCATGCAAGAAACCATACTTAAGTGGTAAAAGGTGACGTGGGCGAGGAACCTTAGAGCATGAAGGAAGGTTTGACCACAAACCTTTGATCCACCATCGTCTACGAACTACGAAGTGTGTTTTCTGGCGTCTACGCCGTCTTCCCCACCAAAAGACCACAAAAAATTCTTCTAGGATCCTCCATTAATGAACTCAAAGCTCGAAAACCTTTGGGAAGAAGTGAGGGAATTAAGCTTAGGAACCACTCCCCAGATCGATCGCCTCCATACCCCACCAACCCCACTCCAATTCCTCCGCCATTACCTGTCTCAAAACAAACCCTTCATTCTCTCTGCCTCCGCCGCCACCACCCTCCAATGGCCCGCCACCACTCTCTGGACCTCAACATCCTACCTCCTCAACACTCTCTCTTCTTCCACCGTCTCCCTCCACCTAACCCCCACCGGCCAAGCCGACTCCCTCACCCCACACCCCTCTAATCCTGACTCTCTCTGCTTTGCCTCCGCCCACGTCCAAAGCACATCATTCTCCGACGCCATCGATGCCATCAAAGCTTCACGTAAGAACGATTCAAGTAAAGGATTCGTTGCGTATGCGCAGCAGCAGAACGATTGTTTTAGGGAGGAGTATGGTGCGTTGGCTAGAGACTGTGATTCACATATTCCATGGGCGACTGAAGCAATAGGAGGATTGCCGGAGGCTGTTAATTTGTGGATTGGGAATGATTTGTCTGAAACTTCGTTTCATAAGGATCATTATGAGAATCTGTATGCTGTTGTAACCGGAGAGAAGCACTTTCTGCTTCTTCCACCTACTGATGTTCATAGAATGTATATTCGTGAATACCCTGCTGCTCAATACACATACTCTGAGGTACAATTTCACCCTTTTCTATGTTCGCATTCATCTCTTTGGGTTCTTGGATCTCTGTTATGTCATTCATATCCAGAAAACATGAAAAAAATAAAAAGTAATGTTCTAACATATCAACCAATTATACTGTTAGGATTCTTGAAATGGCTATAATCACTTTATAAAATTGGTTACACTTGAAGACATGACTAAATTTTTTTGATGATGTGGACTAGAATAGGTGTATTATAGTAATATCAGTAATCTTAATGTTGTTTGTATTGAAAATTGCTTTTTAGTGATATTGCCCTTAAATTTCTCAATAATGGATTCCAAACACATTACAATATGTTATTGTTATGTATGGGTGTTTTAGTCATTTTGGTTGTTTTGTTGATGTATTAAGTATTAACAGGAAAGTGAGGAATTTGAATTGAAATTGGAGAATCCAGAGAGATATGTCCCTTGGTGTAGTGTAAATCCTTACCCATTGCCCAAAGACAAGGAAAAAGAAATTTCTAAATTTCCATTTTACTATAATGGACCCAAACCATTTGAAGTCACTCTTAAGGCGGGTGAAATACTTTACTTGTAAGCATTTCTTATCTTTTTTTTTTTAAAATAATAATAATCCCACATGTATGTGCCTGTGTAAAGTTTAAATCTTGATACAAATCAATTGAATTCATTTCTTATCTTCTTTCTATTTTGGGTTGTCTTGAAAAAACTGCAACCGTCTTCTTTCCTTCTCGGAAAAATCCGTTTGCAAATTTACAAACGGATATTTCCAAAAAGGAAAGAAGACATTGGGTAAAGCTTATAGTAATATTATCCAAATACAAAAACAACTTTTGTTTCTTGCATTTGGACGATTTTTGAATATTTGTGATTCTTGAATTTGATTGTTATGTAGGCCGAGTATGTGGTTTCATCATGTTAGACAGACACCTGATAATCGAGGACTCACCATTGCAGTAAATTATTGTAAATTTACTTCACAAACTCTCCAAAATTATCATTATTTTATTGCGTAATAATTTAATTTAATCACGAAATATTTCTTTTCTTTTGGCAGGGTATGATATGCAGTTTGATATAAAATACGCCTACTTCAACTTCTTGCAATCACTTTCGTTTTGTAAACCACGTTTAAATGATGGTGATTCTTTCATAAATGAAAACTTATCCAATGGTGACAAAAACCATAAGGAGGAGTGAACTTCTTTGTTAAAAGTGTTATTTATCACTTGTGTTTATATATTATTCTTAGGTTGACTTGATTTTAGTTTTCATTTTATAGGGTTAATGACCTAGAAAGGTAACGAACTTTGGTCTTTGTCCACATTTAGGTAACCATGTTTTTTTTGTTAACATTTGACCATTGAACTTGTTTGACCTGTTCAAAATAGGTAATATGACCGGTAATTAGCGGTAACATTACCCTATTATGAACAGGTAAAACAAAGTTCCTTTCCTATTTTGGTAATATTGGGGTCTTTATGTTAAGTACAAGTTGTCATAAGATCCATTGATGTGAAATGAAATTGGGTTGTCCGGTCTCGTGTATGAGGAGATGGTTAAGTCTTGGGCCAACCTAGTTTAGGCCCAACTAGTTAGGGGTTAGGTTGTATACGATTAAGGGGCTATGTTGTATGTGTTTTAAAGACCGAGCAACACAGCGTAGCCCATGACTAACCGGGACTAAATTGGGTTAGACCAAGCCTAACCTAATTGTTCATTGACTGTCGGAGCCTGATCCCATGGCACACATTCCCTAAGACGGTTCTTGTCCAGTATTACCAAAACGGGTAAGAAATTTTGGTTTTTGTCCGTATTTAGGTAACCATGTTTTTTTTGTACACATTTGACCAATAAACTTGTCTGACCTGTTCATAATAGGGTAATATTACCGTAGTTACCGGTTATATTACCTTATTTTGAACAGATCAAACAAGTTTAATGGTCAAACGTGAACGAAAAAAACATGGTTACTTGCATATGAACAAAGACAAAAGTTCGTTACCTTTCTAGGTCATTATCCCCATTTTATATTGCAAAAGTTATGGCATTTGTTATATGTTTATTGGTTTTTTGTTCCGAGATTTACAATGAAAGTTTGGTTTTATTATTTTAGATGATGATTATTTTACAAGGATGTTTTTTTACAGGATTTGTATAAATGAACCTCAACCAAAGTTTAGTAACCAATTAATTTGATAACTCATTTAGCACTTTTACGACATCTGAAAGAATTTTGATGGTGTTATCTATAGCTTAGTTTAAAATGTTTGTGGCATCATTTGGCAAAAAAAAAAAAAAAGTTTGGGAAAGCCCAACAAACTTTTATATATGGTTTTAGATGGTTCTTAGGCTATCAGGAGTGGGAGGCTGAAGACGCGTGGGAGCTGACGTGTCAGCTCCCTTCACGCGTGAACACCGCCCCACCTTTTGGTGGGGGTCTTGTTCCGTGGACGTGAAGATGGATGAAGACGCTTGATTTGATTGGGCTATTACTTTTTGACCGTTGCTTTATTACCGTTTGTAAAAAAAAAATTAATTAATTAATTATTACTACCAACTCTCTATATATATCACATATATATTACCATTCAAACACACACAACATTTTGAACACAAAGAAACACTCTCATTCAAAAAATACACTTTCTTCCATGGATCCAAACCAAAATAACCCACCCACCCCAAACACCCCAAATACTCCAAATGATCCTTTAGCAAACATTGGCTATATGCAATTGTTATCATCCCCCGTTCAACAACAACCTTTATTTACCAATCTTTCATACCACCCACACTACTACCAAAACCAACCACAACCACAATTTGTTCAAACCCAATTTCAACCCTTTCAACAACAACCTCCTCCGCGTTTTCAGCCCCAAACTTTCCAACAGCCACAACCAAGTTCACAACCCTCTCAAGTTCCATTATCGCAATCTCAACCCGTAAACCTCGACGATGAAGACGACGACGAACGGGTTCAAGAAACACAACCAAGTCGTAAAAGGCAAAAAAAATCCAAAGATTCAACAAAGAAGAAAAACACCCAATGGACCGAGGAGGAGGAGGCGACTTTAGCTAAAGCTTGGATTGCCATATCACAAGACGGGGATGTCGCCAACGCGCAATCGGGACATAGCTTTTGGAATCGTATTTTAGACCACTTCCACGCGTTATTGGGAAGGCAAACGAGCCAGACATATAATTCAGTCAATGCTAAATGGCGCGATCTTAGAGCAACGCGTATCAAATTTAACGGCGTGTTTGACAATTTAAAAAATATGCATCGAAGTGGTAGCAATGATTTCAACATTTTGTCAACGGCGTTGCACCAATACAAAATTACCAACAATGGTAAACCTTTTGGCAACCAAAAAGCGTAGGAAGTTTGTCGCAATGGCCCAAAATGGGTCCTTTATCCGGAAAAAGGCGCATTCGGGATCTACCACCGGTTCCAATAAAAGACCGAGAACGTCCGAGTCGGAGATCAGTGCTAACCTCGACCTCAATGATGAGTTCGACGCCACCGAGGGTGAGGGTCCATCGGACGTCCATCTTCGTCGACCACCGGGGAGGGACAAAGCGAGAAAGGGGGCTTCGTCTAGCGGAAAATCAACCAACGAGGATGTGTTAGCGGAGAAAATCGAAAAAACTCTAAATTTTTTAGAAAAAAAATTTGAGTCAACGGAGGAGCAACGCCGGCGACAATTGGCACTCACCAATCTTCAAATCGTGAACACAGTGCCGCAACCCAATCTCGACCCGGAAAATTTAAGGGTCTTTATGCAAATTCAACAAGAAGTTCTCGACCAATATCGCAACTAGATTTGATGTTTTTTAATAATTTAGGTTTAATTTTCTAAGTATGGATTATGTTTTTTTAGTATTTTAGTTTTAATTTTCTGTGTTTTAAATTATGTAATATGGTTTAATTTAATATAAAATATGTTATTTATAAAATGTTATTTATAAAATATGTTATTTATTTAATATTTTATTTATTTAACAAAATGGTAAAAATAATAAAAAAATAATATAAAAGTGAATGTTGTTAGTGGTGACCATTTCCATAGTGGAGTGGGTTGGTGGTGAAGGTGATGTGGCGCATAGGTGGCGCCACTTTTCCGGTGAGTTTGTAGTGACCACTCCATATAGCCTTATTATGGGTCACTAAAATCAAAAAATCTGTCATTTAAACTTTCGTGCAAAGAATGGTCACCGGTTAAAGCGATGAGATGTACTTTGACTTTCAAAAGTCCACAACGCCCTTATCCATCACGTGTTATGTGTACGCCATCATATGAGGCCTTAAACACTAAACCATTTTGTATGGAAATAGAAAAGTTTATTGTTTTACTCTTCTTTTCTTTTTTATTTTAACCGGCAAAAATATATTTTATTCATAACTTTACCTCACCAGCAAGAAGCTAGTAAGGTGAAATTTTTTTACATTGATTTAGATACAAAGGAGAGGGTTTATATTCCACAATCTTCATTCTATCTTAACCCTATCTCCACGATGTTTTACCCAGACAAAATAGTATATATTATTATCGCCGGTTGATATTCAATTTTGTTAAAAATTCTTTCATTTCTAGCCCTCTATAAACACCAAAAAAGCACCACACAAGATCGTAATTAATGTTTTTTCTTTTGGGACAGTTCCCCCATTTGGAGGCGAAGTCAATGATGTTAGTGACCGTGTGGAACCCTGTCACTTGAACGTTACACCATTTAAGAATTGAGTGTAATATACCTTTTGCTAGTGAACACGAGACTAGGATATGATCGCCTGTCTCTTGACAAACTCCACACAGGGTCGAGGTCATTTCAATACCCCTATTCCGGAGAGCTCCAGCCGATGCTATCTTGTTCTTCTTAGCCCGCCATATAAAACCCAAAACTTTCAGTGGAATCATTTTTAACCATCGGAAAAATCCGTCGCAAACAGGGAAGGTTGCCCTTTCAATTCTTTCATGAAGGAGAGCCACACAAAATTCCTCGTCCACGACAAATGGAGATACCCACCCCAAGCTTGATTCTCCTGGTTTCATTACCTCCTCGAATGGAATGTTAATTCTGTTCAAAATGGCTTTGCATTTGACAATACTCCTCCAGACGCCACTCCATCGACTCTTTAGATTTGTACAAAATTGTTCTTCATTCAAGTTGTGGAGCCCCCTGATGATCTTAACCCATAGGGAGTTGGGTTCATTTTTCAAATGCCACAACCATTTGGTAAGTAATGCAAGGTTCAACGAATGGATTGATCCCAAACCAAGACCTCCCACCTTCTTTGGAGCCATAATCTTCTCCTACACAACCCAATTTATATTTTTATTACAGTTTGGACCTCCCCAGATAAATTGTCTTCGAATTTTTTCTAGCGAGTTTATATCACCAATTGGGGCATTAAAAATGAACATATAGTATGTGGAGATGCTTCCAAATACTGCTTTTGCGAGTGTGACTCGTCCACCAAAACTGAGTGTTTTTGCAGTCCAAATCGATAACTTACCTTTAAGTTTTTCCATAATTGGACTCCATGAGGCCATACAGTTCATATTCAACCCAATTGGGACCCCAAGGTCAGTGAATGGGAGTGATGTAGGTTCGTATCCTAACGGACTTGCCCAATTGACCGCTTCTTGATCTGAAATTCCAATACCATAAACTTTGGATTTATTGAAGTTGACCCTCAGGCCGGAAGATACATAGAAACATCTAAGGATCCTCACCATGTTATTAACATTCTTTTTCGACCACTCCCCAAAGAAGAATGCATCATCTGCATATAGGAGGTGGGACACACACATACTAGAATCTGGAATGCAAATCCTATCAAATACACCTTTTAAAACTGTTGACTTCATTGTGATATTTAACTCCTCCATTGCAATTATGAACAGGAAAGGGGATAACGGATCCCCTTGCCTTACCCCCTTTGACATTTCGAACTCCTTAGTGGGGCTACCATTGATGATAATCGAAGCTCTAGCTGACTCCAAATAACCCTTGATCCATGATCGCCATTTTGATCCAAAATTCATTTGGATCATAATAGAATCCAGGTGCCCCCAATTAATAGAGTCAAATGCCTTGTTGAAATCTGCTTTAAACAATAGAATTTCCTTCCTGTTACTCTTGGCCCACGAACAAATCTCATTCACAATGAGTGATCCTTCCAAAATATTCCATCCCTCCACAAAGGCAGACTGGACATCGTCAATTACACTCCCGATTACATTTTTAACCCTTAGTGCTAGGATCTTGGTGATGATTTTATATAATGAACCAATCAAACTAATTGGCCGATAGTCAACAAGGCATAGGGGTCTTTAATCTTCGTAGCCAGGGTAATAAAGGAGGCGTTACAACTCCTTGAAAACTTTCCACTGCATTCAAAGTACTTGACATATTCAAAGATATCATTTTTTATCGTCTCCCAATTTTTTTGAAGAATTTAAGGGTAAACCCATTAGGCCCCGAAGCCTTTTCACTACCACATGCCCATACAACTTGTTTAACTTCCATAAACGAGATAAGGGCTTTGTCTTATAATTTCTTAATTCGAGTACAAGGCATGGATCAAACCAACCTTCTAGTACTCGTAACTTGCTTCTATATCTAGATTGAATTACTCCTAATACTTAGAATTTGTTTCTCAATCAAGATTGAATCACCGACTACTCTCACCAAGTATCATTGAGATTGAACATATTAATACACTTGAGCATAACCAAGCATTTCCTTAGTTTTATTTAGGTCAGAAGGAACGGTAACACCCTTATGAGGAGTTGGGTCGCCAAAAAGGTCGTCAAGCTCGCTAGCACCCGCCACACACCGCACCTAGCTTGCACTGAGTAGCCTTACCATGCAAACTTGTCATGGCTGTAACGAGAGGAGAGAGGAGAGACAAAGTTGAAAGATGAGTTGTGATTGACTGTTTCTATTTTGTTTTGTTTTTGGTTTTTTTCAAAATAAAACCTTTTAAAATGACACATTACCACTCTCCAACTACAAGGCATACATCCTAAGCTTATGCGGCTTAAAAAAAAACTAAAAAACCTATGTGACAATGTGCTAAGAGTGTTACTATTACCTCCAACCTTAGTACATTGTCATGCCAACTTAACATATTGTCACGTAATCTTTTGTATTACCATCTCAATAACATGTTCTCTTTGGCATTTCTTGGGGAGTGGTAGCACGATCAATTTATTTTTGTATTTTTTTTCATACTTAAACAAATTATGTTTTTATGAAACACAAACATTTCATATTAAATAAAAAAGTTATAAAATGACTTCAAAACATGCCAAAATATCTTGGAGATAAAAATGCATTAAAAATATTATGGGTGTAAAATGACGGGTCATTATTGTAAATAAAAAAGTGATAATTATAAGTATTTAGAGTTTGTAGTTAGTTTAGTTAGTTGAGCATGTAAAATGATTTGTTAGATAAAGGCGAAGGACCATTGTGGTAAATAGGAGGATAAACCGGGTTAATAGCTGTGAGGGACCAAAACTGTAAATATGAATCAATTACATCTCTTCTCTTCTCTCATCTCGTTTGCCAACTAGTGAGTAGTGAGCATGTCTTCGCCAAGGGGCGGTGTATAGCACCAATAACACTAGCCACTAGGCGTGAAATTGGTACGATACCAATTATTTTTTTCCCTAAATTTTTTTACCGTACCAACTATAGTTTGTATAAAAAATTTGCTACCAGTACCGTACCAAGTATACTTGGTACCAATATGTTTAGGTACTAACAAATTTGGTTGATATTGTTGGTGATTTGTTTTACTAATTGTATTTAAGTGTAATGGGTTGACTTATCGACCAAAATCAATCTTGATGAATATTAAATAAGTAAGGAAGGTGCAAAGTGCACACTTGTTTAATTTATTCAAGATTTAAAGTAGACTGTCATTTAGAGGTGAATCTTCTGAACGAACGGGGATCCGGGGGCAACGCCCCTGGGAGTGGTGTAACATCCCGAGATTCAGGTACTTCTAAATTCATCCCTATAGTTTTATCATATGAAATTTTAGTCCCTAAGTCCATGAGAATGAGCCTTGAAGCCTTATGGCAATTTGGTAATTTGAGTTGGATCAGTACGCTGAGCGTACACGAGGGTACACTGAGCGTACACTTGTGTATGCAGGGCGTACTATTTTTAGGAGAAAACCCTAATTTTTAGGGTTTGGGTGGTATATAAGCATCATTATGGATCATTTCACCCCACCTTTCCAGCCTCCATACCCTTTGAGTCGTCTTTGTCAAACCCTAACTGTAACATACATATTTTGAAATCGTGTTTTATAATGAATAATATTGTGAAATACTATGTGAATTTGAGTATTGAATTCTAACATATAGTTTTTACTATAAATGAAGTAAAACTATGTTTAGAATCACTCATAAAATATTGGGAGTCTTATTAGATTCCAGTTAAAAGTCAAATAGTGAAATTTAGCGAAAATATAAAAATTTGAAATAAGTAAAATTTTATTATTTAAATTTGTAGATAATTTCGTTAGAAACTTGTAGGCGAAAACCTCGTCGAAATCCGAGTTATAACGAAGAAGTTATGACCAATCGAAGATCCGCGACAAAACCGGCATGACACCGAATGACGTAAAAAGTGATTTTTTGATAAACTACTTTTGCCTTAGCGATCTAAATGAAATTCGTAGTAGTCGTTAAAGTAAGAAGTTCGATAAAAAGAACGCCAAAATCTAACTTCGTATGAGGAGTTACCATGGATACCTCCAGAGAGGCAGGTCGAGTTTCGGATTGACCTGGTGCCAGGTGTGGCCCCTATCGCTAAGGCTCTGTACTGATTGGCGCCACCCGAGATGCGCAAGCTGTCATCACAGTTGTAGGAACTGCAAGGCAAGTTGTTCATTCGTCCGAGCAGTTCTCCATGGGGAGCACTAATCCTCTTCGTCAGGAAGAAGGACGGTTCGCACCGGATGTGCATTGATTATAGGGAGTTGAACAAGTTGATGGTGAAGAACCGTTATCCACTCCCGAGGATAAATGATCTCTTTGATCAGTTGTAGGGCGCATCTTGGTTTTCCAAGATAGACTTGAGGTCGAGATATCATCAGGTTCGGGTCAAAGAGGAGGACGTGGACAATACTGCATTTCAGACTCGATATGGACATTACGAATTCGTGGTGATGCCGTTTGGACTCACCAATGCGCCAACAGTATTTATGGACCTGATGAACCAGGTTTGCAGACTGATGATTGATCGCATGGTCATCGTGTTTATAGATGATATCTTGGTGTATTCCAAGACCCAAGAGCAGCACGGGGAGCACCTCAGAGAGTTATTGGGAGTTCTGAGATGGGAACGGCTGTATGCCAAGTTTCTCGAAGTGTGAGTTTTGGTTCTGAGGTCCAGTTCCTCGGATATCTCGTTAACTAGGTGGGGATTTTGGTTGACCAGACGAAAATCAAGGCAATCATGTAGTGGGAGGTGCTGAGATCTCCCTCAGATATCCAGAGTTTTCTGGGATTGGCAGGGTACTGCCGAAGATTTATACGGGATTTCTCCAAGATTACAGTACCCCTCACTCGTCTAACGAGGAAGGGGGTGGATTTTCAGTGGGGCCCAGAGCAGCAGAGGGCGTTTGAGACCCTTGGGCAGTGTTTGTGCGAGGCTCCAATTTTGACTCTCCCAGAGGGAGTTGAGTATTTTGTGGTGTTCTATGTTGCATCCGTCACAGGTTTGGGGGCGTTCCTCATGCAGAGAGGACGGGTCATAGCCTACGCATCGCGACAACTAAAGCCGCATGAGACGAGATACCATACGCATGATCTGGAGTTGGGAGCGGTGGTATTTGCTTTCAAGATTCGAAGGCATTACCTCTATGGGGTCTGATGTACCATATACATGGATCACAACAGTCTGAGACACATCATGGATAAACCAAACCTGAACATGAGACAACGGAGGTGGCTGGATGTAGTCAAGGACTACGACTGTGAGATTATTTACCACCCCGGTAAAGCGAATGTAGTGGCGGACGCTCTGAGCCGCAAGACAGCTGGGTCGTCCACCCCAACGATATGTATGAGGATAGCGGTAGATTCTCTGCTTGTGAGTTTGACCAGAGATGCTCAGGTTGAGGGCATGCGACTAGAGAACTGGAAGCTGCAGAGGATCAAGGGTGAGAACACCCAATTTGTACAGGATAGTCGGGGATTATTGACCCGATGCGGTCGTGTATGGGTTCCGATGTCTGTAGAGATGGAAAAAAAAAACCCGTACCCGATGGGTACCTGAAACCCTAACTCGAGTTGACCGGGTAAATCCCCGACTTGACCGAGGATGGGGACGGGGATGGGTATTACCCGAATATAAAAAGCAGGGATGGGGATGGGGATGGGGATGGTTCTTCCTGTCGGGTACCCATACCCGTATCCGAAATCGACCCTGATGGGTACCCAATATATATATATATATATATATATATATATATATATATATATATATATATATATATATAGTATTACTTATGTTTTTATTTTTAATAACGCATAAGCAAATTTTCAGTAGACAAAGTAAGGTTTTTTAACAATCAAACATATGTTTTGGGAAGAATTTTTTTGTCTTTTTTTTTTTTTTTTTGCAAAAGATGATTTTATTTGTAACCTTGAATGTTATTGTTTGTGTTTGAAGATATTCAGTGATTATAGTGTTTTATTAGTTATGTTAGTTTTTTTGTTGGTTAATATATAATTATGAGTTATTTTTCATAAAAGTTCAAAGCTTTGTAACCGGGAAAAATCCCCAATTACCCATTGGGGATGGGGATGGGGATAGATTTTTAATCCCTGATGGGGATGGGGTCGAGTACGGGGATGGGGATGGGGATTTATGTATGGGGATGGGGAGCACGAAACCCAGTATACCTATACCCATTTTCATCCCTAGATGTCTGGTGGGGTCAGACAGACAGTTATGGAGGAGGCTCATAAGTCTCACTTCTCTATTTACCCGGGGGCCACCAAGATGTACCGAGACTTGAGTTTGAGTTACCGGTGGCCGTACATGAAGCGAGAAGTCACTTGGTATGTTGAGAGGTTCTTGACCTATAGGATGATCAAGGCCGAACATCATAGGCTGCATGGCACGCTGTATCCCCTGGAGATTCCTATGTGGAAATGGGAACAGATCAAGATGGACTTCATTACCAAGTTGTCGAGGATGGCGAAGGGGTTTGATGCTATATGGTTCATTATGGATCGATTGACCAAGATCGCCAATTTCTTGACTATACAGGAGAGCTCATCGACCGATAAGTTGGCCGTCTTGTATGTCCGCGAGATTGTCGCTCACCACGGGGTTCCGGTCTCCATTGTTTCCGACCGAGATGTTAGATTTACCTCCCGTTTGTTGCAGAAGTTCCACAAGGAATTGGGCACGCGACTGCATTTTAGCACAACATATCATCCGCAGACCGACGGTCGGAGCGAGCGAACCATTTAGACCCTCGAGGATATGTTGAGGGTGTGTGTCATTGACTTCGGTGGGAGCTGGGATTCCCACCTACCCCTCGCAGAGTTCACCTACAACAACAACTATCATTCCAGTATTGGCACCCCGCCTTTCGAGTTGTTGTATGGGCGGAGATGCCGCACCCCGTTTTATTGGGGTGAGGTTGGACACAGGGTGATGGGACGGACGGAGGTAGTCTTGCAGATTACCGAGAAGATTTTACAGATTAGACAGTGACTGCATACCACTTAGAGTCGGCAGAAGAGTTACGCCGACAAACGTCGATCTGAGTTGGAGTTCTAGGTGGGGGCATGGTATTATTGAAGGTTTCACCCTGGAAGGGTGTGATTCATTTCAGAAAGAGGGGAAAGTTGGGTCCCCGATACATTGGGCCGTTCAGGATTATTGCCAGGGTTCGCAAGGTGGCATACATGCTAGAGCTACTGGAGGAGCTTAGTCGGATCCACAACACTTTCCACGTTTCATAATTTCGAAAGTGTATTATGGATCAGGAGGCAGTGGTATTGTTGGATGATATTTTGGTCGATGAGCGCCTAGATTACGTGGAGAGGCCAGTGGCCATACTAGAGAGGAAGATAAAGGTTCTACGGAACAAGGAAATACCTTTGGTAAAGGTATAGTGGGAGCATCGAAGGGGATCCGAGTGGACGTGGGAGCTTGAGTCCGAGATGCGGGAGCATTACCCGGATCTATTTACCGCATCAGACGTCGAGGACGAAGTCTTGGCCAAGTGGGGGAGAATTGTAACATCCCGAGATTTTTGCAGGTATTTCTGAACCCTCCTCTTTTAGTACCTTGTCATTTATAGTCCTTAGGGTTGGAAGTGTAGAGCCAAGATTAGTTTAAGGGCCAAAGCTGCAACCTTGGGCTAAGAAGGAGTACGTTGCGCGTACATAAGAGTACGCTAAGCGTACTAAGGTCTGCCTTAGTACGCTAGGCGTAAACTTGTATATGCTGGGCGTACTAAAGTCTAGATGAAACCCTAATATTTAGGGTTTGGGGGCTATATAAGCAACATTATAAGCACCTACCCTTCCCTTACCCCAACCTCCACTGCTTAGAGTCATTTTCCCTAAACCCTAGCCATTTTCTCGAGTGATTGAGTTTATTGAGTGTTTCTTTAGTGTTTTAAGAACAAGGAGTTGCATTAAGGAGTTGGAGAAGAAGATCAAGCTTGTAGATCTGAGGTTGGGTTGTGCCCTAGAACCTCCAGAAGGTAAAAAGCTTCAAACTTTATGCATATATGTATAGATCTTGCCATTTTGCTTTAAAGAACCATTTCTTGTCCCCAAAAGTCCAAAGATGGTGCATGGTGTGATTTGGACGAAAAGAACTATCCTTCTAGACTCTTGAAGGGGCCTTGAGTGATGAAAATGAGGTCCCAGCTGTTGAATGTGTCCCATGCATGGAGTAAGAAGGTCTTAATGGATTAAGACCAAGTATTAAGAGCTTTCTAGACGTCCAAAGTGATAAAGTTCCTGACTTTATGGGTCCTAGGCACATTAGTTCTCTAGATCTAAAGTTTAGGCTTAAGTGCTTAAGCCATTAATGTAACGCCCGTAGATCCGGGCTAGTCAAATTAGAAGCAATAGGGGTCGAAAACGACTTTTCGACAAAAGATTATTTAGAATAAATAATCTTAACCAAGTTGTAGAGTATGTCACAAGGTTTCCGTACATATAAAGAACGCCAAAATCCGAGTTATAACGAAGAAGTTATGACCCGTCGAAGTTTCGCGTCGGAACCGGCACGGCACCGGGAAGCGTAAGTAGTGAATTTACGATAGAGCGAGATTTAGCCTTAGCGCTCTAAAAGAAAGTCGTAGAATATGTTAAACTAAGAACATCGATAAAAAAGAACACCCAAATCTGACTTCGTATGAAGAAGTTATGATTTTTCGAAGTTTCGGACTAGCAGTGTACAGCCCGAAATTCGAATATTAGATCGAGCGGTTTTTAGCCGACACGACCTGAACGAGAATCGAAGATATCGTTAAGAGTAGCGTAACGAGAAAAAGATTGGCGAAAACGGATGTCGGATGAAGAAGTTATGAGGATTTAACGGACCAATCCTATCCCGGCCTGTTAATAATATAAAATTTAAAATCGAGCCAAAATTAGCCGATGGAGTCTAAACGAAAGTTGTAGAATACGTTCCTACCTTCGCGTGGATATAAAGAACGTTGAAAACGGAGCTCATATTCGAAAGTTATGATTTTTAGAAGTCGAGAAGGATATTTGCGAAACTGAGATGACGTGGCAACATCCGGACCCTCCATCGCTGAACAGACCTCGCTTCGGATCATGCCACGAAGCCTTCGCATTACACCCCGCGTACCTTCGGTCTTATCCGGGTCCTGTCCGAGTGCGAGCCAGCTGGATCCTGCGTGTCTGCCTTATCCGAGAGTACACGCCGCGTAGCCAAGGATTACGCCCAGCGTAGTCCGAGGCCTCGCAGCTATAAAGGGGGGGGGGGGGGGGGCGACGGTCTCCGGATTTTTCACACTTTTTCACACCATTTCCTTTCTCTATCTAAAATACTTTCTCTCTCTAGCTCCCAAACCACCCCTAAGGCCTAGATAAAATCCCTAGCTCCCGAGGGAAACCCCGAGGCTCCCGAAGTCCCGAGAAAAAGGAGTTTTTCGGTTTCGAAACGCTGCTCCAATTAAGTTCCGGTTTTCGATAAAATTTGTTGTAAGTATGCTACGCTTACATAATTTTTAATATAGCTTTAAAATAATTATAGGAATGTTATTGGGTCCTTAAAAAAATTATTTGGGCTATTATTATGAGTTATATTGAGCGTTATTAACGCTTAATAATAGTCAGACTAATTAATTTGTCGCGGTTATCGTTAGACTAAACCCTAGTGGTATTGGTACTAGGTTTTATCGAAGGAATATCGTTTTGAGAGTATCGAAGCGCTATCCGAGTGCTGAGTCACCACCTACTCAGGTGAGTGCATAGTCTCTTTCATCTTACACATAGATATTAAGTATTTTATATAAACTACGTGCTATGTGTGCATATTATCTGAATACTTGCTGTCTATGCTGGATGAACGTTTTATACATGTTTTAAAGGATTTAAACTGTATACGTATTTTATATATACGAATATGTTGGGTATGAGATGGGTAGATGAATGATGAGAGATAGAAGATGACGTGAGTATACGTTGGCAGCTATAGACTTATTGCCTATGGGACGAACACCAGTAGCTATGGACTTAGTACCTGTTAGACGTTGGTAGCTATGGATTTAGTACCTGTTAGAAATTGGTAGCTATGGACTTAATACCTGTTGAACACTGGTAGCTATGGATTTAGTACCCGATGAGTAGGATATAGCAGCTATGGAATTAGTGCTTTACGAACGAACATCGACAGCTATAGATTTAGTGCTAGTCCTATAACCCTGGAAGTAAGGGACTTTGGAATAAACAAATGCAGGATAGACGACTCTTAGGTTAAATCCTTAAGAGTAAAGAAGATAACGGGGATGGGTAATGGGGTTAATTGTTTGATGATTGAACATAACAATTATATTATTGTGGGTTGAAAACCCTATGTACTCACCAGGTTTCCCAACCTGACCCACTCAGTTTATGTATATCACAGGTGACGAAGTGAAGTGACATTACACTGAGAGATTTAAAGAGATATAGATCACTAGTGTAAATCATTGTAAGATATGTTTATGCTTATGTTACGGTATTAACGATTACATCCCAAACGTTTTAAAATGAAATAAATACATTTCCTCGAAAATGTTTTAATAACGTATTTACCATGTTTTTTTTTCTGGGAAAAAATTCCGCAACCTTTTTATAAAATGAAGTACTCTGATTTTTATAAAGAATAAACGAAAATCGGTCTTTTCAGGCCGTGATTTTGGGGATGTCACAATTAAAAACTTAATAAGATTTTGGAAAACCACTATGTATGCCCAACGTAAATCTAGTACGCCCAGCGTACTGGGTCAACCACTTCGATGGCGGTCAACATATGAACAAGTACGCCCCGCGTACCAAAGGAGTACGCCCCGCGTACGTCCTCTGTTGGGCCTTTGAATTTTGGGCTTTGAGTTTTGGACTGTTTATGGAGTAATTCGGTTTGGGCCTTTTTTGGACTCTATGAATATAATGTTTTGGGCCAAATTTTGATAATGGATCTTAGGATTAGGCCCAATTAAGGAGTTGGGCCCAATTTGTTAAATTGGGCCATTAATTGGATTTACATAAGGACTTTCTAGATTTTTGGATTTGGCATTGGGCCTTGCCCCAATAGAGAGAAAGGACATGATGAATTGTGTGGAATGTAGTCAATATTGTTATTTTGTATTGACTTAGTATCTATCGTGTTATAGTTCGGGATTTCCGGTGAGATAACAATCAGGGATTTTCAGTACTTCGACACTACTTGCGAGGTGAGTCATCCTCAATATACTCAAGGGTCTAAGGCACCAAGGTCGGCCCTTTTGGATTGTTATCCTGATATGCTATGCTAGTATGATCTGTTAGATTGGTATCTTGGTAGATAGGATGGTAAATGCTACTATGATCTGTTAGATCGGTATCCTGGTATATAGGATGGTTAATGCTATTATGATCTGTTAGATCAGTATCCTAGTAGGTAGGATGTTATTATGTTGCTATGATCAGTTAAATCGGTTTATCCGACTGTAGACTGTTATGTGATTATTTGTTATATGTGCACATGTTTGTTTGGCGGTTGAGGCTTATCTGCTTTGTGTGAAAGCCAATAGACCTGGGCATTCCAACCTGTTCATTGTGGGCCATGAGTATTCCATCCCGAGGGTGATTGGACTCATAGTATGTGGGCATTCCAACCTGTTGGTTGTGGGCCGATGTATTCGATCCCGAGGATGATTGGACTCATAGTATCCTAGCATTCCAACCCGATGGTCGACTGTACCCATAATATGATGTTTATGATTATATGTATATTATTGTGTGTATGGGTATTTTGGGGAACTCGCTAAGCTTTCGGGCTTACCGTTTCAGTTTATAGTTTCAGGTACATCAGGGGACTGCGGCAAGGCAATGGCGTGATCGTACCTCTCCTCACTTTTTATGACTTTGTTTCTAGGAGACTCTGATATAGATTATTTTGAAAACAAATTTGTAATAACTGTTGGTTTTTAAACATTTGAAAAAGTTGAAATTTGGCATGATTTTTATGGGTGTTACAATTATAAAAATCATTGATTCTTGACATGAGTTCTTAACATTTTTGTGTTTCTTGTTTGTATGATGTTCTGTGTAAAATGTGACTTGAGCATTTGGAATCAAAGTTTCAACATTTGGGATCACACTCGAGCTGCCAGACATAAGGTGAAGCGTTCTGTTTAAACAGGGTCGGCCCTAGGTAAGTTTAAGAGGTGCGCATGAACAGGGCCCATCCTCCAACAGGGGCCCAATTTTTTTAGCCTTTTTACATATGTGCGTTAGGGGTCCAATTTCTCGCCGGAAATAATAAAAACGAAGAGGGTATTTTATTCTATCGATGCAGGAGGGCGCGCGAATTGAAATGCTTGGAAGAACAAAGCGTCAATACGCAAGACTCTACAATCAATATGTAGAAAATGAGGAGTCAGTTGTAGTTGATATTCTTCTGAAGACATGCGATTTCTGAATATATACTCTTCAACCGGTATAAAGAGTGAAGATAGGAAAGAGTTGGACATATTAGCCTTCAGATGTATGCTTTTCGATTTGATTAACCTTATCTGATATCTTGATTTCTAATTTGTTGGACTTGTGCATATTTTACTATTCTAGTTATTACATTTCTTTTTTTTTCATTAATTTCTAATTAATCTAACTCTGAATTTGTACATCGAGGTATACGATGTAGACATATTTTTTTATGTTTTGTTTTCTTATTTTTTTTACAGTTCTATAGGTATGTCTTTTAACTTAGTTTTTTTGTGTGTTTGTATCTGGTAGTTTACTTCTTTATCCGAGTTCTTATTTTTCTGGAGGGCGTGAGCATCATTTTCGTTTCGATTCAAGAGGTATAATTTTCTTGCAACAATGCTATTTAAAAAATATATATGATTTAAGATTCATTATTCCATTTTTTTTCCATATTACTTGCATTTTTAAAATCCAAACATAAACAATAAGTTTGGTTTATTGGTAATGTTGTATCCCCGACAACAACCATTGGGGGTTCTAAATTGAAAATGAAGAAAAAACAAAGAAATGGCTAATACTAAAAGATGGATCTTTAATATTTTGTCAGAAATCAAATTGATGATCAAATTGATGATAGGGAAGAATGTTATACTAATGGAAATGATATAATTATTGAGTTACAAATTTTGTAGAAAATGTTGTCGGATAAAGCAAATGAAGTTGCAAGTCTTTGGACAAATATCCAAATAATGGAGTTTGCAAGAACAATGGATACGTTTCCTATTGTGATGGTTGCATATAAAATTTTGTCGACGGTACCGGTTACGGTTGTTTCTGGGTAAAGAAGTTTGTCAAAGTTGAAGCTCTTAATAACATATCTTTGAAGTACTATGACTCAATAAATAATGAATGGATTATCAATTTCAAAGAAATTTTAAGTTGATTTTTACAAAATCTTGATTATTGTAAAATAAAAGATGTATTTGTTTCAAGAAAATGCATAAAGCTATTGTTGTGATTTTTGTAGTTTTTGGTTCGTATTAGTATTGATTTGTTTAGCCGTAAAATTTACTGTATTTTTCCTCTATAAAAGTTTTTATGTATAGTACAAACATAAGGGCATAAAAGTTATATCTCGTCATGGGCATTCGAGACGTGATATTATGAGATAAGATAAAAAAAATTACAATTTTATTGTTTATATTTTTAGAATTTACCAGGTCTTTTTGTAACACCGTAAATTTTCGAATAAAGTTTTCATTTAAAATCATAATATTCTCATAACACATTTCACAAAAATCTCATTTATTTAATCTACAAATCGTGACTCCATAATTATTTGATTAAAACCCAGAATCCCCGAAACATAACTCTATCACTGGTGGGTACAATCAAGTCGGTGCCTTCCCGTGATCTTAAGAAAACCTTAAACACATAACACACAACACAATAAGCATGAAGCTTAGACATCACGACCTACAGGCAACACCGGCGAGACCTGGGAAAATTCCTGGGGTTTTTTATTCCTTAGTAGCTTTGACAACATTCGTCTCTGTGTGAGCCCTCATCTCATGCTCCTACTACCTCTAGCTACTCGAGGCTATAACTCTGTAAGACCCTCCGGTCTATATGTCTCAGTGGGACCCTCCAGTCCCACTGCTCGTTGGACACTCTGGTTCGGTCTGTAAAGTTTCGCATAGCATAAATCACAAAGACATAATGCAGAGCATGATTCACAAAACATATGGAAGGATAACATAATACTTAATGTAAGCACATAAGACCCTCTGGTCACACATAAGTACCACTCTAGTTAAAGTATAGTGAAAAGACTCACCTTCCAAGCAAGCAAGCAATTAACCTCGCACCCAAATCTCGAACTAGCCTCCGCCTATCACAAAGGATGAATATCTCTAATTAATACTCTTTTTCACGACTCTAATAACCGAAGGCTATTCTTTCTCTCTCTAACTCTCGAAGTGAATAAAATACCGTTTTACCCCTCCATTGTCTTCATTACTTATGTTTGACCAAACCCTACAGTCAACAGAAATCAACTCGAGTTAACAGTTCTTGTTTGACTCGACTCGCCGAGTTCACCCATGTGACACGTCGAGTCCACTCATTTCCTCAGAAGCCTCATGAAACCAACTCAATACGTCAAGTTGACCAGTCAACTCGCCGAGTTACATTATGCTCAGATTCATCGGAATAAACCCTAACCGACTCGTCGAGTCGACTCATCCACTCGCCGAGTCCCTTAAGTCAAAATTCTCAATCAAACGTTTCAATGCAGAAATGTTACTCCATACTCTTGATCTGACCTCCTAAAGCTCGAATATCACGTAAAGCTTGCAACTTTACGTTCATGCATGGCATATGGGCTCAATAATGCCAATACAAGCTCTTAAAAAATTCTTGGTGCTTAAAAGATTGCCTCAAGCTACATAAAGCTTGGGTCTTTAGGCTCAAAAGACCTCTTACAGTCCAGATCTGAGGTTTCAACCTCATGATATGCTCAAGGGACTCAATAACTCAAGGTGGATGGGAGAAAACCCTAAAAATTTCCCCTAAACCAAGATCTACACCAAGAATGGTCAAGTTATTATCTTTTACCTCCAACATAAGCTAACCACTGAGGAATCTCTGGATCTAAACATCTCTCTCTGGTCCAAGCCAAGATGCTCTCCAAATCTTCTCCCAAAGTTGCACAAGAACACCCAAATTAGTCTCTTTCTCTCTCAAAATAGATGGAACCGATCTATGTTTCTCACAGGGATCTCTGGAGCTAAGGGAGGCGTAGATGAGGGCTTAAGGCCCTTTAAATAGGACACAAACCCATAAAGTTAGGGTTTCACTGCCCAACACTTACTCGGCGAGTCGGCTCCCTGACTCGTTGAGTCCATTCATTAAATCCACACGAATAACTCGACTCTACTCGAGGAGTTGGACTCACAACTCGTCGAGTTGCTCCATAAATCTCAGAATTACTCACACAATAATATACCTGAAAAATCTGGATGTTACAATTCTCTCCCACTTGAATTAGATTTCGCCCACGAAATCGCTCCTTAACAACACATAGATCGAACCCAATAAACCGAAAGCACCAACGAAAGGATCTCATACCACACGACTATCTTCCTCCATGAACACCTGAATCCAAACAAGAACTCCCAAACCCAGAAAAAGTTGGACATACCCTTCTGCCGCTATGATACCCCTTCCGACTCTCTAGAATCTGGAAACTCTAGCGGACTGTCTCACTGCCATACCGCCCTCTCAAGATATCACCATGTTATTCGATCATCGAATAACAGACCCTGATAACTCACTGTGACATCCCCATTTTCACAGCCATAAAAGACCGATTTGTTTATGCTTTGCTTTATAAAATCAGAGTAATCTTTTAAAGAAAACAGTTGCGGAATTTGTTCCCAAAACAAAATATGATAAAAATTATCAAAGCATTTCTTTAAAGAAATGTATTTTCATTATATAACAAAATCTTGGGATGTCATGTTCAATACAAACCAAAAGCATAAACAGAACAAAATAGACCTTACAACAATTATTCATAACTACTGGCCTATAATCCAAAATCTCTCGTCAAGTCCACCAACTTATACTCTTGTGCCATTACCTGTAATGCAAAGAAAACTGAGTGGGTCAGGCTTGGGAGCCTGGTGAGCATATAGGGTTTTCAACCCACAATAATATAATTATTATATTTAATTATCAAACAATCAATTCAATTACCCACCCCCATTATCTCTATTTATTTCTTAAAGATTTATCCTAAGAACCGATTACCCTTCTCCCATTCATTCCTAAGGATTGCCCTAAGGAACTGGCACAAAGTCTAGTGCTGCCAAGGTTCTTAGATTACCTCTGGTGAACCCGCAATTCACAATAATTAATGAACACCTAGTTCAAGAACACCCTATGAACACTTAGTTCCAACATTACCCAATGAACACCTAGTTCACAAACACTTAATGAACACTTAGTTCAATTATCCCTGATGAACACTAAGTTTAAATATCTAATGAACACTTAGTTCGAATATCCCTGGTGAACCCAATCACCTAAGGAACACAAAGAATGAAAGCACTTAGTTCAAAAAACGTGATAATAAAGTATATCTCGATCATGCGGAACCACTAATGTTATAAACACATAAATTATATTTTTAAAACAATATATCCCATCCCGTCGATCCCCACATACTGACCCTATACTATGATCTTACGAGATCTAGCCTAAGGAATCGATATGAACAACAAACTGACGAAGCTGCTTCGGAAATTCCCTGGCAGCAAACGAGGATCAATAAAGATATCAATTGAGGGGAATGAAATAAGTTTCACCACGAACCTTCGTTCGTAAAAGAAAGAACCACAAGACAATTAAGTTAGGGGTAGTTATCTAGATAACAGTGCCTAGGTGTGGTCCGACTATCATGAGGTATTATACCCCCAGACTCTACCTATCCCAGCATCGAACTTTGCCTAGCAGTGGCCTGAATACATGAGGTATTTCACCCCCAGACGCACCCTATCCAAAAATATAACACCATACATACCTATAAGTGGTCTATTACCGACACACTTTATTAGGCAGTCTACGAAGTTCCCTTAATTACTTCGTGAAAGAAAACACTGACATATGAAGCTCGGTCGATCACTTCATAAAAGAAACGCTGAATCCAAAGCTCTCTCAAAATAAAAGTATGGGGAAATGCTACTAGAGTACTCCCATATGCTCTTGTAGCCGACACACAAAATTGTCAAAAAGACTTTGTACATGATAGTACTTCTGGCACATTATAGTACTCCGGTATGCGAAAGAATTGTACCCGAGAACATAATAGTACCCTGGCACAAGCAGCACCCAAGACACAGAGCTTTGAAAAATACTTCGTACATAAAATGTACTTCTGTACGTAGGACGTACTCCACCGATCATCAATCTCACCCACACGTACTCTTAATAAGAGACTACCCAAATTCCAATCTTAATTGAACTAAACATCCTATTTAAGTCTTAACCCATCACTAGGCAAACCTACAATGTTTATAATCAATTTTTGATACTATCTCCGTTTAGGAAACGCTAACTAGTGAATACTTAACACAAGGTTTTAAGTAATAGTATCATATATACACATCTTAACACATATTGAACCATATCTGATTCGCCCGTTGTATATTATCAAATATATCTAACACGTATTTCGGACAATGACAAATACTTCACATACATATGTATATTTCATATTATAATCAATACTTTTATTTAAAATCACGTTCCTAAAAGGGACTATACACATGATACTTTATCGAATGAATACGTAGTTCTAAAATACATAATCCGTACTCTCGGATCTTAAATTTTCCTCATTACCTAATCCATGTTCCCGGATCTAAAACTAACCTCTTGATCTGATCCATACTCTCGGATCTAAAACTAACCTCCTGATCTGATCCATACATCCAGATCTAAAACTAACCTCCTGATCTGATCCATACATCCAGATCTGAAACAAGTTTATCTCTTTATCCTTTTATCTCATGGTCCAACCCATCTTTTATCACCTACCAACAACCTCATCTGCTCATGTTCTACCCAACATATTTTTGGATACAAAATACATATATAGTTTAACTCATTAAAACTTATATAATTCATCCATTCCACAATCATCTCAAATAAACAACAATATATTATACACATAGCACGTATTTCATAGCAAATACTTAATATTTATGTGTTAGATGAAAGTGACCACACACTCACTTGATTAGAAGATGATCGGACAACACTACGACTTGTAGAAGTAGTTTTCTTCGGTAGATCTGGAAGATCTTCACAAAAAATTGGCTTTTCGTGGGCAGAGATTCAGCTCGGGAATCTCACTTCTCGGGATCTTCGGGGCTTCGGGACTTGCTTCGGGGCTCGAGAATGATATTGGGGCTTCGGGATATTTCTTGCATGAAAAACGATGCAAAAACGCGAGAGAAAGGGAAGAAATGAGCAAAGAACTCGGCTGCCCTCGACTTCCTTTTATAGGGGGCTGAAACAACGAATTACGTTGGGCGTAATTCTATGTTAAGTTGGGCGTAACCCGAATAAGTCCGGTGACTCCCCCCCCCTGGATAATATCGGATTTTATAATTAAATTAAATACTTTAATTATTTAATAAACTTCAAAAATTCATATCTTCCTCATACGAACTCCGTTTTCGACGTTCTTTATATCACGCGTAGGTGAGACTACGCTCTACAACTTTCGTTTAGACTCCGTTGGCTAATTTTGAATTTATTTTTATTATATTATTTTAGTAGGACGAGACAGGAAAACTTCGTTATAAATTCATAACTTCTTCATCCGACGTCCGTTTTCGCCTATATTTTTATTGTTTCACTGCAATTAACGAGATCTTCGATTCTCGTTTAGATTGTTTCGGCTAAAAACCGCTCGGTCTCAAATCGAGTATTCGGGTTGCATTCTGCTAAATCGAAAATTCGGAAAATAATAACTTCCTCATACAAAGTCATATTTGGACATTCTTTTTATGCACGCTATCGGTTTAATGAACTCTACGACTTTTGTTTAGATCACTAAGGCTAAATATTGCTCCAACATAAATTCACTTTTTACGTCATTCAGCGTCGTGTCGGTTCTGTCGCGAAACTTTGACAGGTCATAACTTCTTCGTTATAACTCGGATTTCGGCGTTCTATATATGCACGGAAACCTTGTAACATATATATAACTAGTTAAGATTATTCATTCTAAATAATCTTTCATCAAAAATTCATTTTTGACGCCTATCGTCTCTAAATTGACTAGCCCGGATATATGGGCGTTACACTCACTGCCCCTCTGATTCTCTTGTTGCGACTGATAGAACAAGTCAATGCCCAAAATTGGCTACTGATCACTGATACCAGACATATTAAACAATCCTGATCATAAAACAAGGAATGAAAGGATAACATCACACCAGGGACCCATCCATTGTACTGCAATCAAAATCCATCTGAACAATGAACTCTCAATACCTTGTCCTCAGACACAAGAAAAAGATCATGCTTGCTCAGAAGTATCCTCTGACACCTAACAATCATAAACCTCAGCTCCCTTATCAAATATCCCTTTCAACACTGGGACCAGGTCATCTCCCGATCCAACAGTTGAACCTCCAATGGTTACCCATTGCATACCCCAAAACGTCTCACTGACTTCCTTCTCCCACTAACTATTTCGGCCCAGCGTGACACACAAGTCACGAAGTTCGCTTTACCACAAGCGAATACTACAACCCCAACTGAAATCATCTCACCCTCGACCTATATCGTCTACTACTCATTAGCTCCATACGTCTCACGGTCCTTCCCATACAAACGAACTGGCCCATACATGTTTAAGACATCAGATGACACACAATACCCCTCTAAAGGAACCGAACTCTAAGTCCAAAATCTCATTTCACGTTCACAATACACCACTAGTGCCAACTAAAACTCGAGAGTCTCATTCAACCACAGAATCTGGAACCACTCATTTCCAATCTGGTACTGAACTCATGACCCAAGATTCGTGAATTTATGCACACCCCATATCTCCAATCCCTTCCAATTACGATGATCCCTTCTCAACCCTGGATATAACAATTCTCGGCTGATACGGAGACCCCAATTTCGCTCCTGGTACGGAAACCAAGTTCCCACAGACTCAAATGATAAGGCTACCCAAGCCTAGGAACTCCTCTGTGTCATGCTCTGACTAGTGAATACTACGGCTCCTTGTAGATTCACAACGCTTCTCCCTCTTATTCGCCGTCAACTGAAAACTACGATTCCCCGCAGTCCCACAATACTCTCCTGTTGATCAGCGAAAACTACGACTTGATGTAGTTTCATAATTCTCTCCCTCTGTCCAATGAAAGCTATGGCTCCCCGCAGTTTCATAACACTTTCTCACTGCTTGGTGAATACTACGGCTCCCCGCAGTATCACCACACCCTCCTGCTGACTGGTGGATACTACGGCTCCCCGCAGTATCACTACATTCTCTGGCACGAACTCATGGATGCTATAGCTCCCCGTAGTCTTACAACACTTTCTCTTACCACCCTACAATCTCGTCTTCAATTCGACGATACACTATGTTCACTAACTCATGCTCCACGACTCATCATAGATAGGTGCACACACCCATCTAAAAATAAGCGTCTCTACTCCTGACGGCAACGCCATAACAATACCCCTTCCCCCATTTTTTCGTTGCAATTCACATTCTTAAATAATCTCGCATGACGCCAGTTAGCCGAAAGGCTCCCACTGGAACCATAGATACTTGATACACCACTTTCCATCTCTTAACTTAAGACTCAAAATAATCTGAAATTTAGGACATCATACACGGATACCTCGGTACACCATCACAGAATCTCACGATGTCTTACCTCAACCACCAATCTCATACTCACGACATCATTCTCAGATACCTCATTGCCCCCTCAGAATCTCACAACTGATCTTCCTCTCGCACCACTTGTAACCTCATAATATTCCATCTCTCAATCTGAAACACAGAGGCATCGCCAATGACTCAGAACACGTTGACGAAAATCTGAAGCTCCACCCTATACTGATCGCTACCCATACTAAACTACTCATACCGGCTCTATTGGTTGGCAAATAAACAGATGTCCCTCCTGGAGTATAGATCACAATCTATACCTATACCTGCAATCTCTGTCACTGCACCCGGAATTCAACGACCCAACCGCACTCGAACTCAACATTTGAAAACCCAAAAAATCCCTAGCCACAATAAATTCCGTGACCAACAGCCACCTGCCGTGGATTCACTCATCCTTTCTTAAACACATACTCATACATCTTCCCATCTGTCACCTAGCCTCATCCACCAATAACCCAGGTCTCATGTGTCCCCATAGATCTCCATAACCATTTCTCTAACCACACTTGAACGGATTGCTGATCCCCTCAAAATAATACCTAATTCTCCCCCACTCAGGGTTCGAACCATCACAAATTGGCATACCAACAATCTACTCCATAGACTGTTTCACCAGATGCATCATACTTGACTCTTGGAACGTACCACACAATCATTCAATGATCTTCCCGATGGAAATCAAGAAAATCTGAATATCCTGTAACCCAAACAAAAATCTCAGAATCCACCCTACGTGACTGCCTCTAGTCATCTCGAAGCCTCAGACCGACACACCGCCGGATACCCCAACTGATCCAAATTAGTCCTGACTCTCAGTCTGGAAATAATGCACCATCACACACCTCTTCCCTGATTCCTCGACCATCCTCCCATCGCGGGAGTCATAAACAAGCAAGGGACCTCACTCTTACAGTCAATACACAACGTTGACAACGAGGGTCACCGCCCTGATATACTCCTCTTAATCACTTGAAACTGTTGCTAGAAGCATGCCTCCCTCAATAAGGCACCTCCTTGATCTCTTCCATCTTAGTCCCACTAATGACTTTTTCATGGTATTAGAAATACCTCGCAACAAACATAATGCCCAAATACTCCAGTGAAAAGGTCGCAACCAATGCTACCCCACAGGGTTTACCTCCAAGATCAGAAACTAAAAGCCTAATATCACTTCTACTTCTCACAAGAATGAAAAATAACGCAACTCTAGTCATAGAAAGTGATATCCCCACTATCGGCCGATTGCTCAACTTAGACCTCAACTCTCCATAAGGCACCATCTCTACTCATCCCCGAGTCTTGCGACTCCAATTGGCATCTCACTAGTAAAATCTCCCGAAAGCTAACTCAATTTCCCTTCCAAGGTACGCTCTATTGAGACTCGCTCAACATGGCCCTCAAGGCCCACACTCTATAACATCTTATCCCAGTCTAATCAATCACAACTGGATAACTGGTAAAACCGAAGCACTAACCACCACAAATCATGATACTCAAACCATGTGATCATCTCTCGACCTACCACGAATCATGGTACCAGAACCATGTTATTTCCTCTCAATCTGCTACGAATCATGGTACCCGAACCATGTTATCTCCTCTCAATCTGCTACAAATCATGGTACCTGAACCATGTTATCTCCTCTCAATCTGCTACTTAGAACCTATGGAATTCTCCTTGTTTCAAGTATGGGTCCTCTGCTTTCAGTAGTACATGACCATACTACCAGCCATATCTACCCATACTTTCCACATGGATCGTTCCAGATTTCCTAAGTAGCTGCTCAACTTTCTCGATCACCAATCTCGTTACACATGCTTGCCCTCCAATGCATACTCTTCCCCAACATCGTACCCATAAGACTCAAATTACTCACTAGGCTCCCCTAGGTTCTCACACTTCTCTGCCATCATCTGCTGAAGAACTCTTTATAATTCCAGCCATCTACCTCTTGAATATCTTCATACTCACTCGGTAGCTCACTCCCATTATCAAGAGTTCCACAAAGCACAAAGCAAGCAACATTCGAGCATCGAATAACCTCCACTGATACCAACACACCACTCGAGCACACAACCCCACTTGATCTACTCATGACTCAAAGGCATCACTGAACTCAGGCTGTTTCACCTCTCATGGTATATAATTACTCTTCTTAATAGACTCCTCAAATGCTCATCTAGGTATCTCTCCTAGATTATCCCTCGACTAAGAACTCCCTTACTAAATGATTCCTGCTAGATACTCTTACTCAACACATACTCAGGGCACATAACGGATAGCAACAATCCCTAAGCTAAGGCATCACAAATCAGGCATCTCTAGCCCTGAACATGAATTACCTAGCCTATACTCTAGCATGCATAATGATATCTCATAACATCTCATCAATATTTCATAAAGTCAACAATTTTTTTTGTATTTTGGGAAATCACCGTTCGGGCTCTGGCTGATCGTACACATTGCTCCTTCTCGTGACTCCATAATTGTTTGATTAAAACCCAAAATCCCCCAAACATAACTCTATCATTGGTGTGTATAACCAAGCTGGTGCATTCCCGTGATCATAAGAAAACCTGACACACGTAACACACAACACGGTAAGCATGAAGCTTAGTGAGTTCCCCAAAATACCACATACACATATTAGCCACTCGAGGCTATACCTCTGTAAGACCCTCCGGTCTATATATCTCAGTGGGACACTCCAGTCTCATGGCTCGTTGGACCCTCTGGTCCGGTCTGTAAAGCTCCGCATAACATAAATCACAAAGACATAATGCACAACATGATTCACAAAAGCATAAGGCAGGATAACATAATACTCAATGTAAGCACATATGATCCTCCAATCACACATAAGTACCACTCCAGGTAAAGTATAGTGAAAAGACTCACCTTGCAAGCAAGCAATTAACCTCGCACCTAAATCTCGAACTAGCATCCGCCTATCACAAAGGATGAATATCTCTAATTAATACTCTTTTTCACGACTCTAATAACCAAAGGCTATTATTTCTCTCTCTAACTCTCGAAGTGGATAAAAGACCATTTTACCCCTCCATTGTCTTCATTACTTATGTTTGGCCAAACCCTACAGTCAACAAAAATCAACTCGAGTCAACAGTCCTTGTTTGACCCGACTCGCCGAGTCCACTCGTTTCCTCAAAAGCCTCATGAAAAAAACTCAACTCACCGAGTTACAGCATGCTCAGATTCATCGGAATAAACCCTAACCGACTCGTCAAGTCGGCTCATCGACTCGCCAAGTCCCTTAAGTCAAAATTCTCACTCAGATGTTTCAAGGCAGAAATGTTACTCCATACTCTAGATCTGGCCTCCTAAAGCTCGAATATCACGTAAAGCTTGCAACTTTTCGTTCATGCATGGCATATGGGCTCAATAATGCCAATACAAGCTCTTAAAAAAAATTTGGTGCTTAAAAGATTGCATCAAGCTACATAAAGCTTGGGTCTTTAGGCTCAAAAGACCTCCTACAGTCCAAATATAAGGTTTCAACCTCAGGATATGCTCAAGGGACTCAATAACTCAAGGTGGATGGGAGAAAACCCTAAAAATTTCCCCCAAACCAAGATCTACACCAAGAATGATCAAGTTAGCATCTTTTACCTCCAGCATAGGCTAACCACTGAAGAATCTCTGGATCCAAACATCCCTCTCTGGTCCAAGCCAAGATGCTCTCCAAATCTTCTCCCAAAGTTGCACAAGAACACGCAAATTAGTCTCTTTCTCTCTCAAAATGGATGGAACCGATCTAGTATTTCTCACAGGGGTCTCTGGAGATAAGGGATCTCTGGAGATAAGTGAGGCGCAAATGAGGGCTTAAGGCCCTTTAAATAGGACACAAACCCAGAAAATTAGGGTTTCACTGCCCAGCACCTACTCAGCGAGTCGGCTCCCTAACTCGTCGAGTCCATTCATTAAACCCACATGGATAACTCGATTCTACTCGACGAGTTGGACTCACAACTCGTCGAGTTGCTCCATAAATCTCAGAATTACTCACACAATAATATACCTGAAAAATCCGGATGTTATACTTTTATTATTAAATTACACAAGGCCTGCAAATTCTTGGGGTCGGCCTGTGTTTAAAGGTGCTCCTACTTATACAAAGGTCCACCTAGTTGTGTAAATGTGTTATTTTGGTGTAAATATGATCTCTTGGAGTAAATGTGTTATTGAGAAGGTGCTTCTAACATGGTGATGGTGTCCGAGGTGCGGTGGCCATGCACATATCTCAATGATGAAGGTTCTAGAAGTAGCTGCATGATGACATGTGATTGGTTGATATCTTTATCGGCCTATAGGCTAACGGGGTTGAACCATTATAGTTTTAGGTCTGATCCATAGTCTATAAATAGAAATATATGCTAGTCATTTATTTGTATCTTGAATTCTAGTGAGTAGACCGAATTTCTGTTGAATTATATTTGTAATCTCTGTTTGAGAACTCTTGAATAATAATACTCCTTACTTTCGGACGGAAGTCACATTGACTAAACCAAATAAATATTATGTATTTTTGTATATGTGTATGATTTCAAGAATTATCCTCTTCATAATATTATGTTTGATGTGTGTTTCATAAAATCTTCAATTTATCGTAATAACTAAAAAATGACAAAGCTTGTCGTATAATATAATAATATAATGTTACTTAATTCAGTCCAATCAAATATAATCTGATCATATGTTTATCCTGTAATAGTTTTCACGACATTGACACTATATTACGTGGTTGGCGAACATTGTTTGTAGACAAAATTTCATTAATGGTCCTTGTGATTTTAAAAAATTAAAGATTTTAGGTTTTTTTTCGGACATATATGGTGATTATGGTTTTAATTCCTTATAAATTAAGTCTCTTACCCATTTAGAATAACTTTTATACTCTTATTTTTTATTTTTTATTTATTGTATTTTCCTTATTTTTTATTCATATTTTTTTAATTCTAGTATTTTTTTTACGATTAAATCAAAGAGGGTCCCACACTCCTTTATACCCCAAGCCTGCTTTTTCATTGGAGATCCCAAATATCCAAATATTGTAAATATCTTAATACTGTTGGAGTTAGATTTGTGTTTGTCATTGTCGGATTGTTGGAAATGGAAGGTAGTCGCTACTGATTTCTATATCCTATTTCAAAATATAAAGAACATGTATTTAGTCTTCATTATATTTAAATGTAATTAATGAAACAAATCATCAAACATCTTCAAGACATAATTAATGATTACAATCTTATAATCATTAATTAATGTACTTTATTTTTAATTATGATAATATTATACATAATTAATATTTATTACATGATCTTTCTATTCTAAAATGTCATATTATTAGAACTTCTAATTAAAAACTAAATATAATCTATCATGTTACTTGTCAACCAATTAATTTAAAATTTTAAAATTTTCACTCTAATTATATTAAATTAATAATTGATTCTTCATTTTAAATTTTAAATTTTAAAATTTTTCATTCTAATTATATTAAATTAATAACATTAAGTTAAAAAATAAAATAAAATTAATACAGATTATAAAGTGATATAACTTCACATATTTATTTAAATCAATAATTATAATTTTATATAACTAAAAGAAATATCTCTTAAGTAATAATTTATTTAAAATAATTGATTAGTAATTTTGATTTTTTAATATGAAAGTTTAATTAATTTTATAACCATGGTTCTTACGAGTTATAAATTAGTATAATTTATAATTAATATTTTAATTAATGATTCTTATATATGTCATTAAGACACGTATTAGAAAATCCCTTAAACAAATCACAGAGAAAAGAAAACCGAATTGTTGGAATTGGGATTTAATTCCAGCAGAGAAAAGGACCCCAATCATGGTAAAATAGTAATAGCAGACCAAGTTTATAAGAAAACAAAACCATAAGGATCAATCATGTAAAAATTTAAATTGAGGAATCACATAAAAAATGCTTAAAGACTGAATCTGTGATTTTTTATAACACCATGGACATTTATGTAATTTAGTCATGTTTATATAGGTGGTCGGTAATAAAGATTGATTGGTCTAATTTGTGACAAAGAAGGTGGTCCATAACACAAGTAAAATATCAAATATTGTGGCCATAATTTTCACGTGAATTTGCGGAATAAAAGTTTCTTCAAACAATTGAATGTTTTTAAACTTATATAATTTATGACACTATTGTCTTTTGGAATAAATTCTTTTGTTTTTATTAATATAAATTTATTGTTTGAATAGATAATATCCTATTTCTTTCTTCATAACGTATATCCCCACGTTGTAAATATCATTTTTATCTTACATGATGAATTATTGCGATATACAAATAGTGATATCTTAAATATACGGTTGAGGACTAGTACAACTAGGGCCAGGTAGTTTCGATAAACTGATAACTATGTTTATGCATGTAAGTGTATGAATTATGATTGAAGTAAATAAAATAGACAATACCTAAGGGCGAATAACCTGTGTCGGTAACCAAGATGTTAATCAATCTTGTAAAAAAAATGCATCGTATACAGTAGTCATTGAAATGACAATACGAATTTATCAGTGGTTGAGAAATGGCTTGTCAATGATATATATTGTCCCCCATGAAATTATAATTGGCATGTGATTCGTTATTTTTAGTGGCATCCAATTTTACCAAATGTCTAAATTTCTAAAATCCGCAGTGAATATTTACCCTTGTAACTTGTAAGCATGGTAGGACCTAGGGTGACAAGTGCTTATACATTTAAAAAAGGATAATGACTTAGGAGGGTAATAAGGTTTTTAATTTGTCCGTATTAGGTCACTAAGGTTTTTTTTGTGCGTATTAGACCAATATGGTTGTTATTACCGTTTAGAAATAGTCCTTTTACCGGTTTTAACCGGTAAAATGACTATTTCTAAACGGTAATAACAATCATATTGGTCTAATTAGCACAAAAAAAACCTTAGTGACCTAATACGGACAAACTGAAAACCTTATTACCCTCCTAAGTCATTATCCCTTTAAAAAATTCGGCTTGATGTTAATTTCATGAATAAATAGAAAATAGAAAAAATTAAAATTAAAATAATAGTAATAATAATAATCAACTATTTTGTTTTATAAAAATGTCAGAAAAAGTTACTAATGTTAATATGTTTTCTTTAATTTACTAATTATACATTAATAACATTAAATATATATATATATATATATATATATATATATATATATATATATATATATATATATATATATATATATATATATATATATATATATATATATATATATATATATATTACTTTAAATTCATAAATATTTAAGAAAAAAAAATTGTACACCGCCTCAATACAAAAATCTCAAAAATGATTAAACCGAAAAAAGTAACAATGTACTTTGGATTTGGATTGATAGTATCAAAATCAATTAAAATATTGACCGGAGAAGGAACTGTGAATATGAGAGTTTTTAACCAAAATGGGGTTATTGAAAAAAATATTTACTAATTTAGTGTACTTTGAAAAATATTTACCAAAATAGTGTTTTTCTTCATTTTTTTTATTTTTCAATATTCCTTATTGTTTTTCTATTTATTTAAACTATTTACCAATTTAGTATACTTTGAAAAATATTTACCAAAATAGTGTTTTTCTTATTTTTTTTTTATTTTTCAATATTTCTTATTGTATAAAACCGTTTGTTATTAGATATGGATAATTAAGAAGTTGGTTGAATTATGTATTTTAGTGTTATTTAGTATTAAGATAATTACGAAGACCTTGTCATTGAATTTGGTGATTAATGATGATTACAATGATATAATTAGTTCGAAATTAGACGATATTTAGATTAACAGGTTTAATTGTAAACATCATACAATTTATTAGTTTTATGTGAAAGTATGTATGAAAAACACATTTCATAATGATATAAACAAAAAAATATTATAATGATATATATATATATATATATATATATATATATATATATATATATATATATATATATATATATATATATATATATATATATATATATATATATATTTTGTAACGCATATGGAACGTCTCATTTTCACAAACAAAATTTTCATTTTAGTTAAGGTAAAATATCATTTCATAAAAACCCAAGTTGGAAAATCTCATTTGTTCTAAAATACAATTGTTTGAAAATCAGAGTAATATGATAAATGTGAAATATCTAATGATGTTGTTGAGTGTGTACAGTCATTTCTTCAGCTTCCCACGATCATCAATGGTACCTGAAAACATTTAATCCGCAATTATAAGCCAAAGTTCAATGAGTTCCCCCAAACTATCACATACAACCCAATATAATAAACAACCATGTGCTATCAACAACTTTGATAACTATTAGCAGTCCCGGGGACTACCAATAGTCCAAGGGGATCCCATCAGTTGTAACGCCCGTAGATCAGGGCTAGTCAATTTAGAAACGTTAAGCGTCAAAAATGACTTTTTGATGGAAGATTATTTTGAAAGAATAATCTTAACTAGGTTGGAGTATATGTTATAAGGATTCCGTACATATAAAGAACGTCAAAATCTGACTTAGTATGAGGAAGTTATGATTTTTCTAAGTTCAACTTAGCGGTATGCAGCCCGAAATACTCGATTTGAGATCGAGCAGTTTTTAGCCGAAGCAATCTAAACGAGAATCGAAGATCTCGTTGTTGGTATCTAAGCGATAAAAATTTAGGCGAGAACGGACGTCAAACGAAGAAGTTATGAATTTATAACGAAATTTTCTGTCCCGGCCTATTAAAATTAAATAATAAAAATAAAGTTAAAATTAGCCGACGGAGTCTAAACGAAAGTTGTAGAGCGTAGTCTCACCTTCGCGTGGATATAAAGAACGTCGAAAACAAAGTTCGTATGAAGAAGATATGAATTTTCGAAGTTTATTAAATAATTAATAATTAATTTTAATTATTAAATCCCGGCATTATCCGAAGACGAGTCATCGGACTCATCCGAAGTACGCCCCGCGTACACCGAGGCATGACGACATTTGCACTCGAATTCTTCGGATACGTAAGCAATGACGATTTCGGAGCCTTACGCCCCGCGTACTCCGAGGCTCCAGCCTCCTATAAATAGGATGCGAGGGTTCCGGGCTTATTTGCTCATTTCTCCTCGTTTTTGTGCCGAAGCTCTGCGTGTATACCCCCGAAGCCATCCCGACACCCCGGATCTCATATCCAAGTTAAGAAGGAAGTTTTACGCTCCCGAGATCCCGTGAAGTGCGATTCCCGAGCCGAAGCCCTGCCCGCGAGAAGTTCGATTTTTGTGGAGATCTTCCAGATCTACCGAAGAATACTATTTCTGCAAGTCGTAGTGCTGTCCGATCATCTTCTGATCATGTGAGTGTATACTACCTTTCATAAACACGATAATAATACAAGTATGGTTCGAGTGTATTAAGTATATTGTTGTTTATAGGTGTGAGTGTGTGGTTACTTTCTTCTAACGCATAATTATGAAGTATTTTATACGAAATACGTGTTATGTGTATAATTTTATTGTTATGTGTGTGAATGTATATTCACTTTCTTCTATCTCATAAATCGGATTTATTCTCTATGAAATACGTGTTATGTGGGTGTGCCTCATTTGTTATGTGGAATAGGTATTGAATGAGAATGTTATACAGGTTTTAAACTATGTATAAAAATATATATTTTTATCTACTAATTTGTTGGGTAGAACATGGGTAGATAGTTGATGTGTGATAAACAGATGAGAGGCCCCAATGTTGTTGTTGTTGATCTAGTTATTCAACGAGTATGGATTAGACCAAGAGGTTAATTTTAGATCCGGGAGTATGGATCAGGTAAAGAGATAAAAACTTGTTATTAGTCCGGGAGTATGGATTAAGACTAAGTTAATTGTCCTTAGTCTGGGAGTATGGATTGGGCACAGTTATTGATCCGGGAGTATGGATTGGGTACAATTATTGATCCGGGAGTATGGATTAGATCAGGAGGTCAGTTTTAGATCCGTGAGTATGGATCAGGTAGTTGTAGATCCGTGAGTATGGATCGGGTGAAGAGGATAGTTTTAGATCCATGAGTAGGGATCAGGTAAAGAGGAAAATATTAGATACGAGAGTTTAGATCGTGTCATTGTGAGGATCAATGGGGTGGGATAAGAGTTGCCTTTATATGGTGAAATTGTGCAAGTTTGAATGTTCTATATTTATAAATATATCATATAACATTGTGGGATGAAAACCCTATATGCTCACCAGGCTCCCAAGCCTGACCCACTCAGTTTTCTTTGTATCACAGGTATTAATACGAAGACATATTTCACAGAGAGATTTAAAGGAGATATATATCAATTGTGTAATTAAATGTAAGTTCTGTTTATGCTTATATGTCTGTATCGGAACATGACATCCCGATGTTTTATTATTAAATGAAAAATACATTCCCTTTGTGAAATGTTTTGATAAGTTATTATCATGTCTTGTTTTGGGAACAAATTCCGCAACTGTTATCTTTAAAAGATTACTCTGATTTTATAAAACAAAGCATAAACAAAATCGGTTTTTTCTGGTCGAGAAATTGGGGATGTCACATCAGTCCTGTGGGTTATCAGCAATCATATGTGCTATTAGAAACCCTGCAAACTATTAGAAGTATTGGATTTATCAGCAACTCAAATATATCTATAACAAAAATCAGAAAATAAGACCATGCCGGTCTAGCATGTGTACACTATGATATAAGAAATATAATAAGAAGACTCACTGCCGCATACAAAATCTAAAACACACACTACGCCATAACTGGGAGAGCACCGATGAATGCATAACTATATATATATATATATATATATATATATATATATATATATATATATATATATATATATTCAGAGGTGAGATAGATAATCGAACATGTGATCCCACTCTAAAGCCATAACCAAACAAGGAACGGGTAAGAAAGCCTAGATTAAGAGTTCTCATGCTATCCTACATTACTATATATAACCCACATGGCACTCCACTAGACGATCACCAACCTCTCGGTACTCTAAGCAGCATATCACTACTCATATATCCTGTAACGCCTGTGTTTCTGGGCTTGTCATTAATGCTGATATAATAGTCTAGGTTAACCTTTGAAACCCATTTTGAAATAATACAAGTGTATTATTTGAGTATTATGTGTTTTGTGCTTAACTGTGACTTAAATAAATTAATGATAAAAATAAGCATCAAAATGAAATGTTAGATAAAGCTGGTATCTATGGATAATGTTGTAGTAGTTGAGACGAGGTTTCCGAATATATAAAGAATGCCGAAATGTGAGTTATAACGAAGAAGTTTTGACTTGTCGAAGTTTCTCGACAGAACCGGCACGACACGGAATGACGTAAAATACGAATTTAAGATAGAGCGATATCTAGCCTTAGTCGTCTAAAAGAAAGTCATAGAATACATTAAACTGAGAGCGTTCATAAAAAGAACACCCAAATCTGACTTTGTATGACGAAGTTATGATTTTTCCGAAGTTTCGACTTAGCAGTATGCAGCCCGAATCCTCGATTTGAGATCGAGTGATTTTTAGCCGAAACAATCTAAACGAGAAGCGAAGATCTCGTTAATAGTAGTGAAATGATCAAAAGATAGGCGAAACAGACGTCAGATGAAGAAGTTATGAATTTATAACATAGTTTTTCTGTCCCGGCCTACTAAAAATAATATAAAAGTAATATATTTATAATATATTAAAAATAAATCAAAATTAGCCAACAGAGTCTAAACGATAGTTGTAGAGCGTATTCTCACCTTCGTGTCGATATAAAGAACGTCGAAAACGGAGTTCGTATGCGAAAATTATGAATTTCTGAAGTTCGGGGTGCGAAACCCCAAAACTCTCAACCACCACGACGTGGTAAAAGTGTCACGACGTGGCAGGAGCTCTGGAGTCTGTCAGACCCACTTGCAATGACGCATGCAGTGACGACCCAGCCACCACGACGTGGTAAACCGTACCACAACGTGGCAAAGGCAAAATTTGCCCTATTAATAGATTTGAAGGGCCAGCCGAGTTTGGTTGCTTAAATTCTCTCATCTCAATCATATTACCTTGATTTACGTGCAAAGAAGTACCCCCGAAGCCCCGGTATCATCCCGAGACCTGAAGCAAGTCCCGAAGCTCGAAGATCTCGTGAATTTAAAAACAAATTTTTATCTATATTTTTGGGACGTTACAAATTGGTATCAGGGCCTTGGTTTGAGGGATTCGGCATACTCTCAGGTGTGTCTGGACTCAAATCGAGGGTTTGGCAGATTTTACATAAAAATAAACATTTTAAACAAAGGATTTTAATAAAAGAAAAAGGGGTGCGATGCGTGCAATCAGCCGAGCTCAAGTAAGTATTCCCAAAATACCCATACATGTTATATGTTTTATGCTATGATATGAGAATTTCATGCTAGATTAGGGGCTAAATATCTACTCAGAAGTGCATGATATAATGTTAGGAGAGATGCCTTTATGTGCCTATTTGTATGAGCTTATAGATTCGCATGCTAGTATCAGATCAGTTACTTGTTAGGATGGCCTATATAGGTTATGTTCTGGGTTGAATTACTTGATGCTCGAATGTTGCATGCTTTTTGATTTAGGAAATTTTGTTGGTACTAACTAACTAGTGGATGAATGTGTTGGATTACATATTATCGTGATTGGAAAATTTTAGAAGGGTAGGTTTAACTCTATTGCGCAACTCTTGTTTGAGTCAACCCGTTGTAGTTTGGGACCTGTCATTCGAAGAATTATCTAGTACTGATAGTATGTAACTGTGTTCATGTAGTAGTTAGGTGGTATTAGTGGAAGTTCCTTCTACAGCTGATAGCAGAGAGAGGTGAGGAAGGGAGTCCTAGGAAATCCCTGATAGATGCTTTGGTGTGTAGGACACCTTATAGTATGAGGAATGTACTAGTTGGGAAGAGCAACTTGGAGGAGTCGGGGTAGTACTTGAGGAGGTTATAAATAGGTGTGGAATTTAATATTGGGCCCGTACTACTGGAAGCATAGGATTCATACCCGAGACCAGGAAGACCACGATGAAACCAGGGAACTCGAGAGTCTGAACCTTTTTCTGTATTTGCTAATTGTTTGTGTGGTTATGTTTCAATATGTGGTGACACGTCATGGAGCAGGGGGGTCAGGATCAGGATCTGGTGCGGGAACGAGCATCGAACCGACGCAAGTTCATTGCATCTGAGGTTACTAGAGGCATCCTTGATGTGACCCCGGTGATGTCCAAATCGATCAAGGAGGGTATCATCGATCTGATGGAGGATCTCCTTCGGATCTTCATGGCCGATCTAAACGCTAGCCAGTTTGGGGCTCGCACTCTCTCCTTCAAGGATTTCAGGGGATGTGGGGCACTAGATTTATTTAGGGTGAAGGCCCCCATCACAGCCAGGCGTTGGATAGCTGGCATTAAATGTGCCCAGATGACGAGCTTCTGCCCCGAGGGGTCGAATGTGAGGTTCGCTGCAAGACGTCATAGGGAGCGAGCCCAAAATTAATGGGAGGAGGTTGCCTATACTTTAGGAGCCCAACCAATGAGGCCATGATCTAGCCAGATTTTGTGACCCAGTTTCGAGCAGAGTTTGCACCAGTTGTTGAGGTGCAACAGTTGGCTAGGGAGTTTCTAGACATGAGGCAGACGACTGAGACTGTGGCGGAGATCACCGCCAAGTTCAAAGAGAGATCTTTGTTGGTACCCCAATATGCAGTAGATGAGGGGATGAGGAAGATCCAATATCATGATATGTTGAGATTTGACATTAGGGAGCTCGTTAGTTTTTCTGCCTACCCGACACTCGATGACATGATATCTAGGGCGCGGGAACGAGAGATTGATTTGGAGCACATAGGGAAGAGGAAGGCAGAGCATGGCAGACGGTTGGGGTTTCAGAGAAGAAAATCAATGTTTCAAATATAGGTTAAAGGTCGGTAGGGTCGAAGCCGTTGTGGCAAATGTGACAGGTCGCATAATGGGTTTTGTAGAGCGGGTGGTTCGAGTTGCAACAAGTGCGGCAAGCCATGGCACTTTAGCAAGGATTGCACTATTGCTATCATCACCACCCATACATCAGACTTGGTTTGCTTTCATTGCAATCAGAGGGGCAACAAGAAGGCCAACTGCCCGAGTTTAGCATCAGGAGGACCAATAGTAGCACCTTGAATTAAAAAGCAAAGTCATTTTTGGGTTGCCCTCAAAGCTAGTAATTGGCAGAATGACTTTTTGGAGAGAGAGGTTGATTTATTGATTTATTATAAGATTAATAAATAGCAATAAATAAATTTATTAATATATTAATTAGAAATAATATTATTTAACTAATAATTAATTAGAAATTAATTAGAATTAATTTTGGCATTAATTAGATTAATTAAAAGTGCAATGACCTAAGCTATAATTGTTCAGTAGTTGAATAAGAGAAGGATTCTAGATCCTTCCTAGGGTTGGCGAAAATAGGGAGCATCCTTAGGATTTCTAGATTAATCGTTAATGATAATTAGGAATGTGGAAAATTACCTAATTTAAAATAATATTATTATATTCAAAGTAGGGTTTCTAGGGTTTTCTTGTTCAACTATAAAATAAGCCAAAGAACTACAATTTTCGGTCACTCCTTTCATAAGAAGAAAAGCTGAAAATCCATCCTCCCCCCTCTCTCCTCTTAAGTCTTCTATTGCTAGGGTTTTGGTACAAACCAATAGAGGAACGAGATTTCTAGTGCTTGCTTTCTGAAGCTAGTTAAGGAATGAATTGTTTGATTATTTACTACAATAATCAAAAGGTACGTAAACCCTAAAACCTTTGTAATTTCGGTTATAGTAAGGCCTCGTTAGGTTTCTTGATGTTTAATTGTTTGTTGCTATCAATAGAGAAAACTTAGATCCAATAGGTTGCATATGAACTTACGGGTTAAGTTTTTCCGCCACACATATATATATATATATATATATATATATATATATATATATATATATATATATATATATATATATATTGTAACCTATAAAACCTATCAATAAATGAGCCCATTCTAACATGCAAATAGGCCCATCCCAACATACATATAAATAGGCCCAACCCAACATGCAAATGGGCTCAACCCAACATACATACAAATGCAAGAGTAAAAAAAACTAGCATCTTACACACTATAATGAGAAAACTCACCTCCATCCTAAATACAAGATAAATCACATACTCAAGCCAACGATATCAAGTCTCATCTTGCTAAACATATACATAATAAAACCCTAATTAAAAAGCAAGGTAATTACTAACTCACAAAAGGCCTAGGCTCACAATTAAACCTCCTTCGGGCAAAAGTCAAACTGGTCAAAAAGTCATTGGTCAACCCTCAGTAGACTTACGCTCGGCATAGCACACTAATCTAGGCTCAACGTAGAGATACGCTTAACGTACAGAAAGCTACGTTCAGCGTAGAGCTACGCTTAGTGTACAAAATGTTACGCTCAATGTAGACCCCCTGTTTCCCAAAAACTTCTATTCAACTCTTAATACAGCAAGCCAAGCTCATAAGGACTAACTGTTGGTATAAAAGAAAGTCTTAAGAGATGAGTTTGTATGTATGCTTCTATTATTTTATGTTCATCTTTTGTACTAAGTGTTGGTATAAAAAGAAAAGCTTAAGAGATGAATTTTGGCTAGTTGTTTACTCACTTATTTCTCCATAAAATGGCATGCATTTTTCAGAATTGGTATGTTCTCCCTCTCTTCTTCTTTCTTCCATTTTGGTGCTAGAAATGAAGGCTTTAAAGTTGCTTCTCTTTAAGCACTTATTTGGTATAAGTCTTAAAGCTTTTTATACAAGTGTTTACTAGCATATTTTGGTGGTTTAAAGCTTACTTGGTGGATACATTTTAAAGAACTTCTACTTGGAGTTTTAAAGTTATTTTCATCAACTTTCTAATTGCCAAAAGGAACCAAAGTCATCAAAGGTTATTATACTTTCTTCTTCTTTGGTTATGGTTAATCTTTCTAAGTTCTTGCAAAATGATCTTTGGTGGGTATTAAATGGTTTTAGTTTATTCAAACACAATTGCTTTCATTGTTAATTATGTCAAATTTTTAGACTAAAATTGGATTGTTTTTAAATAAAAACCCAACAATGCAATCTCATCATTTGAACCCTTGACTAGGTAACGTTGGAAATCATTACCAAATGATTTAGCTTTTCTTTGTTTTTTGCTTCTTCTAAGCCCGGATGATTTATTTGAATCAGGTATAACTTCCTTAGTAGTTCCATTGGAACTTGGAACCATATCCTTTGGTCTAGGTATGGATGAAAACCGATTTTCATCAAATATTGCATATCTTGATTCTATAACAGTGTTAATTGAAATAGAAGAACTAGGTTCTATAACATAAAACCTATAAGCCTTAGAATGCTCAACATATCCGATGAAGACACAACCAATACATCTTTCACCCAAAGTCTTCATCTTTGGTTCACTCAGTTTTACAACTACCCGACAACCCCAAACTTTAAGATATCCTAAGTTTGGTTTTATTTTTTTACCAAAGTTCAAAGGGAGTTATCTTTTTCTTTTTGTTTGGAACTCTATTTAGAAGAAAACAAGTTGTTATCATAACTTCTCCTAATAATCCATCACTCTAACTTGAATTTGACAACATAGAATTCACCATTTCCTTTAGAACCCTATTTTTCCTTTCAGAAATCCCATTTTGTTGAGGAGTATATGGAATCGTTATTTCATGTATAATTCCAACATATTGGAAATAACCAAGATCATAGTACTTACCACCTCGATCAGTACGATGTCTTTTGATTAAATCATTTTGTTGCAATTCAACTTCTTTTTTAAAAAATTTAAATTTATCAAGGGCTTCACCCTTTCTACCCCGATCCTCAAAAAGGAGTTGCCCCTTGACCTCGTCCCTTGACCGGTCAACGAGGTCACCTTGGACCTCACCAGGGTCGCTGCCCCTTGGAACCCCGTACCCAGAGGCGCTACCCGCGGACCCCTGTATTTCTGAGTTTATATTTATCACTCCTAATGTGCACTCCACGCCACCAAAATATGTTGATAACACTAAAATCACCAACAAATCTTAACTTTTGCAAATTGACAACTTTGGTCCTTATAACATAACATTTTCAATTTGACTCTATTAAGCTTATAATTTATGCCTATCATTTTTACCATATTCTTGTTTATAACTTTTATTTATGTATTTGTATATTATTATTATTTTATAAAAAAATGTATTTCATTGAAAATGACGATAACTGAGTCTCATTTTTATGATTGTTATAATATGTATGGTTAAGACAAATATATATATATATATATATATATATATATATATATATATATATATATATATATATATATATATATATAGAGAGAGAGAGAGAGAGAGAGAGAGAGAGAGAGAGAATTTAATCGCCATCAACCATATATTCAAATTTATATCGTGTATTAAATAATAAAAGTTTATGATAGAAAATGATACTAATAATCTTGAAAAATTATAAAGATAAAGTATATTATGGTTATTGTTAATGAGTTATGGTGACATGCCACCCCGTAAAATAAAAACCTTGAAAAATATTAAATAAAAAAATAACAACATACTTTTGGATCGATAATATGGAAGTTGAATATTTATTCGTGACAAATGACATGAGATTCTTCTATTATTTTATGTAAGTCGCTTAGTATTTTATACGAATAAATAAAAACTTTGTGGAATTATGTATTTTGATGATATTTCGTATTAAGATAGATTATAAACAAATTATCGTTGAATTCGGTGATTTATACAATGGTGTAATTAGTTCTGAAATCAGATGATACTTAGAGTATTGAGATTCAATGAAAATGACATACAATTTTAAATTCATGTGGATACGAAGGTTTGTAAAACTTTTATATTTTAATAGTTTGAAATTCTAAAAATATAATTTATAACAATATGAAAACGTATTTTATAATGACATATAAAAACACAAATTTTGAAACTAAAAATATGTCATTTGTGATATATGTCAGATCGAGACAAATTTATATCATTGTTTAGATAAAAAAAGATTAAGGCTTTATTTTCTTCCTTAGATTGCTTCATTGGGAGGCAACTATGATATAAAGATTCTACTTCTTGTATTTGGCTTTTGATCATCCCATAAAGGTTAAACATACAAACCCTTTATAACTTTGTTTTTGTTGCTTGAATTTTATGAACATAGATCCAATAGCTAGATCACGATGATTTGTAATATTGCTTATGTTTTTGTGTTTGTTTTGTATTTTTGTCGAATAAATATTATATGATCCAAAAAATCCATTTTCTTAACATAAATACTCCTATGTAGTGAACATCGATGGTAGAAAAAAAATACTTAATTCTTCTGCTTTAAACAACAAACTTTGAGTTTGTTTTGATTGGATTGTGTTGGAGAAAAAAGAACCCTAACTTGCACTCTTGGGCATAATTGCTAATATATGGTAAAAAAAACCTAATGGTATATTTTTAATTACCCACTTAAAAGATCATTACACGATTAAGTCCTAAGCCATTTTTAGTCCTACAATATGCTAAATTTAAAAGATCATGCTCCACAAACCGTTTACATGTACAAAAGTTGTGGTGTTATATATTTCACATGGGGTGCTTAGAGGGGGGGCAAAGTGAGCAGCTGTACAGGGCCCAATTTTTTTTATTATATATTTTTATTTAAAAATATAAAATTATAATAAAGATAAGGGCCATTTTTTTCTTGTTCGTCCTGGGCCTTTAAGAATATTTCATTTTTCAGGACCGGCCCTGATATTTCATTCTACTTTATAATTTCTCTAAAACAAATATAATAATTTTCATTATTAGATGCAATGGTAATGTTTGTTCTATTTTTACTATTGATGCAATGCTAAAGTCTGTCCTAAAACGAAAGGTGTATTTGTAAGTGATATTTTTACTTAATAAATTATTCATCCATTTGAAAATGCATATTTTACATACTTGTACAATAACTATAATGTGTTGTATATCATGTGGATAAATCAATTTATTAAGGAAAATATTAATTCTTTCTTGTTTATATATCATCAAAGAAAGAAAACCTATAAAATCCCAAAAAAAGTATTACTACGTATTTTTATTTTAAGTTGTAATAAAAACAAGATAACGGTATTATCTTTATAGATGCAAGTTTTGGAATACAGCTCAAGTAACTGTGGATTTTTTTACACATGTCAGTCATATTTTTCACAACTATTTAGAATAAATATCATGTAATAAAAACAATATCGATGAGAAAATGCTATTTGTTGTATTTCGTATGGATATAAGAAATTATTGAAGAATAATATCTAAACACGGTAAAATGATTGGTCTTTTTCAGTATGTTTATAAAAAGCATGGATCCTCACTCAGATATGTGGAAGGCAATCAAGGCATTGAGTAATCAGACCACACAATGGATTCTCTTTCCTCGTCTTTCCTTCCAACATTTTCACCACCAAATTCCACCGCCTCTCATCCATCGCCGCCACCACCACCGCCGCGGCCGTCTACTTTTCGTGTCTTTTCCGTCAGAATCGAGGAGAAACCACAAACCGTCACAACCAGGTCCACCACCAAAAGGTCTAATAACCAAGAACGACCCACACCTCCATCGGTGAATATCGAGAAAAAACCGGTGGCAGATCAATCACTACCAGCGACGATCTTCAATGCATTTGACGACATCATAAACAAGTTCATAGATCCGCCGAGTAGGGTTTCGGTTGATCCGAGACATGTACTGTCGGATAATTTCTCTCCGGTGGACGAACTCCCTCCTACTGATTGTGAAGTCATTCAGGGTACACTTCCGAGTTGCCTTGATGGAGCCTACTTTCGTAATGGCCCTAATCCGCAGTATCTACCACGCGGTCCCTACCATTTATTCGACGGCGACGGAATGCTTCACGCCATTCGTATCTCCAAAGGAAAAGCCACTTTGTGTAGTCGATTCGTGAAGACCTACAAGTATAACATAGAGAAAGACGCCGGATTCCCCATTATCCCAAATGTGTTTTCAGGGTTTAATGGAATTGCTGCGTCTGCAGCTCGGATGGCTGTTACAGCAGGCCGGTTTTTCGCCGGACAGTTTGATCCGACGAAAGGTATTGGTTCGGCGAACACCAGCTTGGCGTTTTTTGGGAATAAGCTTTATGCGTTAGGCGAGTCTGATCTCCCTTATGCCCTAAAACTTGCGCCAAATGGTGACATAATCACACTCGGACGCCATGACTTTGATGGAAAGCTTTTCATGAGCATGACTGCTCACCCAAAAGTCGATCCAGTGACTAAAGAAGCTTTTGCTTTTCGCTATGGCCCAATGCCACCTTTCCTAACATTTTTCCGATTCAACGAAAACGGAGAAAAACAAGCCGATGTCCCGATCTTCTCAATGACAAATCCTTCGTTTCTCCACGATTTCGCCCTCACTAAAAACTACGCCATTTTTCCCGAGATCCAGATCGGAATGAGCCCGATGGAGATGATCGGCGGCGGGTCCCCAGTGAGTACTGACCCCGGGAAGGTGCCAAGGCTTGGGGTGATCCCTAGGTACGCCAAGGACGAGTCGGAGATGAAGTGGTTCGAGGTTCTGGGGTTTAATATCATACATGCTATCAATGCATGGGAGGAGGACGACGGTGATACGGTGGTGATGGTGGCGCCGAACATCTTATCAGTGGAGCATACTTTGGAGAGGATGGATTTGATCCATGCCTCGGTGGAGAAAGTGAGGATCAATCTGAAAACCGGAATGGTGTCAAGGCACCCGCTTTCAACCCGGAATCTAGACTTTGGTGTCATCAATCCGGGTTTTGTTGGGTTGAAAAACAGGTTTGTTTCTAAGTTTATGAAAATAGATATAAATGTTCAACATCAACGTATCAAATTTATTAACCTATTTTTGATAAATCTGTCATTTTTTAACATGTGCTTTATTAAATATAAGTAATATTACTTGTTATCATAATTAAATAATTAAATATGATTTTGAGAATACTTAAATAAAAAATACATAAGATGTTTTAATTATGAAAAATCATATTTAATTATCATAATATTCTTTATAATTAATATTTTCTAATTCTTAATATATGTTTTTAAGATTATTATTACAAAATTCTTAAATCTTTTGGTCAAACATATTGCTACTTAGATTTTCATGTATACCTCATATTTACTCATTTATAGACCACAAACGTGAGCATCACACATCAATGACATGATGATGAAATACATAAAGATACTGACATGATGTTGAAATACATAAAGATAATAAATATAATGTTATTGGGTTTTCTGAAAATTAATGATATTTTTGTATTTTAAAATAAATCGTTAGGAGTAAATTATTTTCAAATTACTTTATTTCATATTTATATTTGAAAAAATGGTATACGGATGATACCGTATAAAATGAAATATTTTCACTGTATTTATTTTTAACGAGTATATTTACTTTTCGTGAAATATAAAATCGAATATACAAGCATCAACCATACATATTTTATTAGAATAGTTGAAAACAGTGAAGTTGGAGTTGTGTGCGGTGCGGTTTAGAAAGGTTTAAAGTCAAAATTGCAAACCGCACCGCAATTGCAATTTAGGATTTTTGGAAACCGCAAACCGCACCACAAAAGATTTAAACCGCATAATGTGGTGTGGTGTTATTCGGTACGGTGCAGCCAGTTTTGATGTCAGTTGATTATTAACAAAAAAAAAAGTTTTATGCATTAGACTAGGTCTTAACTAGTCTACTTATTTTTCTTAAGATCTTAAATATAAATTATTTCTACTAGTAAAAAGTAGCTACAAATGTTGTCTAAAACAACATCAATCGATCAAAAAATCGATTGATAATTCTATAACAACTAACATCAACCATCAATAGTAAAAAAACAAACAAAATAACAGTTTGAACATAACTAGAAGTTGTCTAAAACAAGAAGTCATCCAAAAAAACAGTAATCGATCAAATAGCCATTTAGATTTTTGCCTAATTGGATGGAATATAAGCATAGCATATGCCTTATGGTCTAAGTTTCGATGTAATTATCTAAGACATTAAGGCAATATGTTTTAATTTCCAAACATATTTATTGTTTACATATGTGTGTTTTATACAACTCTTGGACTTAGGGGTGCAAACGAGCCAAGCTACTCGCGAGCTACTCGAGATCGGATCGTTAAAAGCTCGACTCGAAACCGATTTTAAACGAGCCCGAGCCGAGCTCGAGCTTAATATTAGGCTTGTTTATTAAACGAGCTCGAGCTCAAGCCTATGTCACAAAGCTTGATTAGGCTCGCGAGCCTAAACGAGCCTTTATATAATATTATTTATTACTATTTATATATATATATATTAAAATAAAAACATATTAGGGGAATTATGAATTTCGGGTATTAGTAAACGAGCTTTTTAACGAGCTCGAGCCGAGCTTAAGCTTATTTAGGCACGCCTGATAAAAACGAGTCGAGCCCGAGCCCAAGCCGAGCTTGTATAACTCTTTACGAGCTCGAGCCGAGCTCAGTAAAAGAAAGCTCGAATCGAGCCGAGCTCGAGCTCGAGCCTCATATAACTTAAACGAGTCCGAGCCGAGCCTGGTCAGGCTCTGGCTCGGCTCGGCTCGTTTGCACCCCTACTTGATATATATATATAAGCTTAGTTACCTAAATTCACCATAATACGTAGTTTTGTTTGATATATTCATTATAATGTTTTTAAACATCAATCTCTATCTTGATTTACTTTTAAGATTTTTTAAAATTTCACTATATATATATATATATATATATATATATATATATATATATATATATATATATATATATATATATAAAAGAAACTCTTAAAGATATATATAAGCTTAGGTACCTAAATTCACCATAATACATAGTTTTGTTTGATATATTCATTATAATGTTCTTAAATTTCAATCTCTACATTGATTTACTTTTAAGATTTTTAAAATTTTACTATTATCTTATTCTTACTTCACATCTTTTTGCCGAACACCTATATATATATATATATATATATATATATATATATATATATATATATATATATATCATGTGGTGCAGTGCCTTTTGAACCGCAGTTTATAACTAAAAACTGCAAACCGCACCGTATGTTGCGGTTTATAAAAACTATAAACCGCAAACCGCACTGTGAAAGTCAAAAACCGCCTTATGTGGTGCGGTGTGGGCGGTTTGTGCAGTTTTTTGCAAACCCCTATGTGAATTGTCTAGTTGACATAATGAATTAAATTCAATCATAGTAAAATGTTACTCGTTAAATGAATAAGGAATTCAACTATCATTACGGTATTCGATGTGAAAAATGAAATTTTAAAGAGAAAATGACAAAAATAGCCATTTACACTAATTGCATTACAAAAATAGCCAAAAAAAAATCAAAATTACAAAAATAGCCTACGATTTCGCAGATGGAGATGCCCCATCTGCGAAATGAGCATCTCATCTGCGAATGTACAAGCACCTAAAGCACAGCTGTGCTTTAGGTGCTTGTACATTCGCAGGTGCTTTTAATTTTTTTCTGTATATATAGGGTTAATTTCGCAGATGGAATAGGTCCATCTGCGATTTACTCTCATTCTATCTGCGAAATTGTGGTTCTTTTTGTATTTTTTTTTTAGTTTGACTATGAAATGAATTGGTTTGACTACGAAATCATATTTTAGTTAAGTTTGTTGATTATAACAATGAATGAAGCCTTTATATTATAAAATATAGTTTGCAGATTTTTGTTAACAGTTACAGCATGTTATTTAAAAAAACAACAAACGATCCTTGTAAACGAGGGACATTTAGTATGGTAGTCAAACCAATTCATTTCATAGTCAAACTAAAAAAAATACAAAAAAAAACCACAATTTCGCAGATAGAATGAGAGTAAATCGCAGATGGACCTATTCCATCTGCGAAATTACCCCTATATATACAGAAAAAAATTAAAAAAAAAATTTAAAAGCACCTGCGAATGTACAAGCACCTAAAGCACAGTTGTGCTTTAGGTGCTTGTACATTCGCAGATGAGATGCTCATTTCGCAGATGGGGCATCTTCATCTGCGAAATCGTAGGCTAATTTTGTAATTTTGATTTTTTTTTGGCTATTTTTGTAATCTCATTAGTGTAAATGGCTATTTTTGTCATTTTCTCAATTTTAAATAATATATTGTGATTAATAAATAAATTGTTTTTTTCTTAATGTTTCATTTAACTTTTGTGGAGTTAAATGAAAAAACTGTGAAGTTGTTTGAAAAGTTGAATGATAATATAATAATCCATTACATTTTATATAATTCATTGTATTATGGGCACCTAATGATTATAAGTTTTCATTTTTACAAACATAGAACTTATAAAATAAAATATAATGCCTTAAAGCGTTATTTTAAGTTTATGAAAATAGATATTAATGTCCAACAAATCAATTTTATTAACCTATTTTTGATAAATCTTTTAGTTAAACATATTTCTATTTCGATTTTCATGTATAACTCATATCGGCTTCATATTTTACTCATTTATAGACCACAAACGTGAGCATCAAATATCAATGACATGATGATGAAATACATGAAGATACTGACATGATGCTGAAATACATAAAGATAATGTTGTTGGGTTTTTGAAAATAAATGATATTTTTGTATTTTTTTTTTTTAAATCGTCAGGAGTAAATTATTTTTAAATTAGTTTATTTCATATTTATATTAAAAAAAAAAATAGTATATGAAAAATATCAGAACTGAAATCGTACAAAATGAAATATTTTCAGTTTATTTATTTTTAATAAGTATATTTACTTTTTGTGAAAGATAAAATCGAATATACAAGCATCAACAATACAAATTTTTTTAGAATAGTTGAAAAAGATGAAGTATCTAGTTGACATAATAAATTAAGTTCAATCATAGTAAAATGTTACTTCCGCATTAAATGAAAAGGATTCAATGGTCATTACATTATTAGATGTGAAAATTGAAATTTCACTAATATATTGTGATTAACAAATAAATTGTTTTTTTTAATGTTTCATTATTTTTATAGAGTTCAATGAAAAAAATTGTGAAGTTGTATGAAAAGTTGAATTAGGCTTTATAAAATTCATTGTATTATGGACACTCTAATGATTATAAGTGTTCGTATTCACAAACATAGAACTTATAAAATCAACTATAATGTCTTAAAGCATTATTTTAACAACTACTTCAGGTATGTGTATTGTGGAGTTGGAGACCCGATGCCAAAGATCTCAGGGGTTGTCAAGCTAGATGTGTCATTGGCAGAAGTTGATAGACGAGAATGCATAGTGGGTAGTCGAATGTTTGGGCCTGGATGTTATGGCGGTGAGCCATTCTTTGTGGCTAGGGAACCTGATAACCCTAATGCTGACGAGGATGATGGGTACATAATTTCCTATGTTCATGATGAAAACACCGGTGAGTCGAGGTTCTTGGCGATGGATGCCAAGACACCGACGCTTGAGATCGTTGCTACTGTGAAGCTACCCCGACGTGTGCCGTATGGTTTTCATGGTCTATTTGTTAGGGAAAGTGACATTAATAGGATGTGAAAATGAATGGTTCATTTTCATTGTTGAAGATAAATGTGTTATATATTTTAGCATTTATATGTATATAAAATAGGAAAATATAATATAGTATGATTTGATACGATACAAAAAAACATTGCATATACTTTTCATGTAAAATATGTTCTAAGTGCATACTTCAATAAAGAGAAAAATTATAAGTGAAACATCAGTTTTAAGTATGTGAATTTTTATGTGTAATGTTGTAATTTATCCCATATTTGTTTTGTAACATGTTTAATAGGAACGTTTAGATAAACATTTAGAGTTTGTTTAATAAAATGTATGAAACTTTAATTTGGTGATATATGTAAAGAGGAGTTTTTGGACCATACGTAAAAGGTTCCATAAATAAGAATCGCATACAAACTATGAGATTTTTGTAACACCCATAAAAATCATGTCAAATTTAAATTTTTAAAAACATTTCAAAACCATTAAATATTATAAAACTTGTTTTCAAAATAGTATAATATCATAGTATCCCGGAAACAAAATCATAAATATGAGGAGCTGTACGATCACGCATTTGCCTTCTCACGATCATTTGTACCTGAAACAAAAACTGAAATTGTAAGCCTAAAGCTTATTGAGTTCCCCTAAAATACTGATACATTGCAAATAAAACATATACAAATAACATCATGTATTGGGTCCACAACTTTACAGACTGGATTACCCCTGGGCCCACAGTGTGAGTCTGGATTGCCTTTTGGGCCCACAGCTCACATCTGGATTGCCTACAAGCCCACAGTATGAGTCTGGTATGCCCCCCCAACTCGTATCTGGAATGCTCCTGAGCCTACAGTACGAGTCTGGTATGCCCTACCCGGCCCTAAGCGCGTATCTGGAATGCTCCCGAGTCCTCAGTATGAGTCTAGCATGCCCCGCCCGACCCTCATCTCAACTAGTCAACCCTTGGTCAAAGTCCAAGTCAATGGTCAAGGTCAACAGTCCATGTTGACCGGACTCGTCGAGTGCAGTTCACCGACTCGTCGAGTCCTTCCTGAAGTCGAGAAGTCGTGAAATCCCCAGTTGACTCTTCGAGTTTCCCTGAAACTCGTCGAGTTCGTGCATGTCCAAATGTCAGGAAAACCCTAATTGACTCGCCGAGTCATCCTACTGACTCACTGAGTCCATGCAGAAATCTTTGCACGACAATCTTCATCGGACTCATCGAGTTGGACTTGCAACTCGTCGAGTCCCTTCAGTCCTTTCTCCATTCAGATGCTTTTTAAGCCACTCCAAAGCTCCATACTTCATATCAAGCTTCCCAAGGCATGTTTATCACGTAAAGTTGCAAACTTTACGTGCATGCAAGGCTCTAAAGGCTTAAAATGTCAAATCCAAGCTTATAATGGGGTTTAACTCAAAAAGGAAGGTTCATACTTGCTAAAGCTGGAGACTTTATAGCTATAGAGACCAAGATAAGCTCAAATCTGAAGTTGCAATTTCAGATCCAAGCTCACACTCGAACATGGTTAAGATATATACTAGAAAAGCCCTAATCTTAAACATAAAGAGATCTAGAAAGAGGTAAGGTCAAGGTAACGACTTGTTACCTTCAAACTGATGCCAATAAGCAGAAGAGTCAGATCCACTAGCTCCTCTTACACTACTCCTCTTATACTTCAAGTCTTCTTCTTGAAAATCACCTTCCAAGCTTGAAAATCACACAAGAATGGAGTGCACACACGAATTAGGGTTTCTGGACTCACAAGGGGATGTAAGGAGAGGCTAAGGGGGCAGCGGATCATTTAAATAGGGTGCAAAACCCCGGAAATTAGGGTTTCATCCTTCACCTCTAACTCATCGAGTCGTGTCCCTCGACCCGTCGAGTTCGTCACTTAAACACGTGGCTAAAAACATTCCTACTCGATGAGTCAGGGCATCCAACTCATCGAGTAGACCTTTCAATATGAAAAATAAAGCTGTAAAATTAATACCTGAGAGTCGGGGCGTTACAATTCTCTTCCAATTGAACTAGACTTCGTCCTCGAAGTCTGCTACGGTGAACATCTCCGGATAGTGCTCCTGCATCTCAGCCTCCGGCTCCCATGTCCAGTCAGACCCTCTTCGGTTCTCTTATTGTACCTTTACCAAAGGTATCTCCTTGATCCGTATAACCTTCATCTTCCTCTCCAAAATGGCCACGAGCATCTCCACATAATTCAGGCGCTCATCGACCTGAATGTCATCCAATGATAGTACTACCTACTCGTCCAGGATGCATTTTCGCAATTGCGAAATGTGAAAAGTGTTGTGGATCTGACTGAGCTCCTCAAGAAGATCTAGTCTGTAAGCAACCTTGCCAACACTGGCAATGATCTGAATGGCCCAATGTATCGGGGGCCCAATTTCCCCCTCTTCCTTAAGCGAATCACACCCTTCCATGGCAAGACGTTCAGGAGTATCGTTTCGCCAACCTGGAACTCTAACTCTGATCAGCGTTGGTCAGCGTAGCTCTTCTGTCTACTATGTGCAGTCTGCAAACGCTGTCTAATCTGCTGAATCTTCTCAGTAGTTTGTAAAATTAACTCTGTCCGCCCCATCACTCTGTGACCAACCTCACCCCAACAGACCGGGGTGCGGCATCTCCGCTCGTACAACAGCTCAAAAGTTGGGGCACCAATACTGGAATCATAGTTGTTGTTGTATGCGAACTCTGTAAGGGGCATGTGGGAATCCCATATCCTACCGAAGTCGATGACACAATCCCTCAACATGTCCTCGAGGGTCTGTATAGTCCGCTCGCTCTGGCCGTCGGTCTACGGCTGATATGTTGTGCTAAAATGCAACCTCGTGCCCAACTCCTCGTGGAACTTCTGCCAGAAGCGGGAGGTGAATCTAACATCTCGATCGGAAACAATGGAGACTGGAACTCTGTGGCGAGCAACGATCTCGTGGACATACATGTCGGCCAGCTTCTCGTCCGACGAACTCTCCCGTATGACCAGGAAATGGGCACTCTTGGTCAACCGATCCACGATGACCCATATAACATCAAATCCCTTCGCCATCCTTGGCAACTTGGTAATGAAGTCCATCATGATCTATTCCCATTTCCACATGAGAATCTCTAGAGGTTGCAACTTGCCATGCAACCTCTGATGCTCGGCTTTGACCATCCTGCAGGTCAAGCACCTCTCGACGTACCAAGCGATTTCTCGCTTCATGCACGACCACTAGTAGCTCAAACTCAAATCCCGGTACATCTTAGTGGCTCTCGGGTGAATAGAGAAATGAGACTTATGAGCCTCCTCCATGACCTTCTGCCTGAACCCACCAGTCATCGGAACCCATACCAGGCCGCATCGGGTCAACAATCCCCGACTATCCTACACAAATCGGGTGCTCTCACCCATAATCCTCTCTAGTTTCTAGTTCTCTGGTCGTATACCCTCAGCCTGAGCATCTCTAATCAAATTCATGAGTGGAGAATCCACCGATATCCTCATACATGTCATTGGTATGGAAGACCCAGCTGACTTGCGACTCAGAGCTTCTTGCACCACATTCGCTTTACCTGGGTGGTAAAGGATCTCACAGTCGTAGTCCTTGACTGCATTTAGCCACCTGTGCTGTCTCATATTCAGATTTGGCTGATCCATGATGTGTCTCGGGCTCTTGTGATATATGGTACAACGGACCCCATAGAGGCGATGTCTCCAAATATTGAGAGTGAATACCATCGCTCCCAATCCATATCATGAGTATGGTATCTCGTCTCATGCGGCTTCAGCTGCCACGATGTGTAGGCTATCACCCGTCCTCTCTACTTGAGGACATCCCCCAATCCCGTGATGGATGCATCACAGAACACTACAAAATCCTCAACTCCCTCCAGGAGAGTCAAGACTGGAGCCTCGCATAGTCGTTGTCGAAGGGTCTCAAATACCCTCTACTGCTCGGGGCCCCACCAGAAATCCACCCCCTTCCTCGTCAGGTGAGTGGGGGGGGGGGGGGTACTCAATCTTGGAGAAATCCTGTGTGAATCTCCAGTATTACCCTGCCAATCCCAAAAAAACTCCTGATATCCGAAGGATATTTCAGAACCTCCTACTGCATAACCGCCTCGATTTTGTCCTGATCGACCAAAATCCCCTCCTGGTTAATGAGGTGTCTGAGGAACTGAACCGCTCGTAACCAAAACTCACACTTTGAGAACTTGGCATAAAGACGTTCCTACCTCAGAACTCCCAATAACTCCCGAAGGTGATCCTCATGCTGCTCTCGGGTCTTGGAATACACCAAGATATCGTCTATAAACACGATGGCCGAGTGATCGAGCATCGGTCTACAAACCCAATTCATCAAGTCCATGAATACTATCCGGGCATTGGTGAGCCCAAACGGCATCACCACGAACTCATAGTGTCCATAACGAGTTTGAAATGCGGTCTTCTCCACGTCCTCTTCCCTAACCCTGACCTGATGGTATCCAGACCTCAGGTTTATCTTGGAAAAGCAAGATGCTCCCAACAACTGATCAAAGAGATCATCTATCCTTGGGAGTGGATAATGGTTTTTCACCGTCAGCTTGTTCAACTCCTAGTAATCAATGCACATCCAGTGTAAACCATCCTTCTTCCTGATGAAGAGGATCGATGCTCCCCATAGGGAACTGCTCGGACGAATAAACTGCTTTCCCAACAGTTCCAGCAGCTGTGATGACAGCTCCTGCATCTCTGGTAGCGCCAATCGGTACGGCGCCTTGGTGATAAGGGCGGCACCTGGCACCAGGTCGAACTGAAACTCGACTTGTCTATCCAGAGGTATCCCTGGTAACTCCTCCAGGAACACGTCCACAAACTCCCTGGCCACTAGAAACTCTGCAACTGAAATCGTATCTCTGACTCGCGTATTCACCACATACGTTAGATAACTCGCACACTTGTGCTGAATATACTGTCTAGCCCTGGCGGCTAAACAAAACCCTGATCCCACTCTGGTACCCTCACCATATACAATCAACTATCCCCCACTTGGGGTTCGAACCACTACCCGCTAACCCTCGCAGTCGATCATGGCACTGAATCGACTAAGTCAGTTCATCCCCACAATCACACACCCCCCCATAGGGATCGGAATCAAGTCGATCGGAAAAGATACCCCGAAGATCTATAACTCACATCTCTAGTAGACCAAATAAGTGGAAACTCCGTGTTCGTTAGCGATAGAGACTCGCAACGGACACTCTAGTTCTCCTACTGGCATATTGAACTCCATACTAAACATCTGAGATACAAAAGACCGACTCACCCCCGAGTCAAATAAAACTAATGCAGGTAAGGAGTTCACTAAAAACGTACCTAATCACATGTATAAACAGATAAGCATAAAACATATATAATCAGTAAGATAAGGGATAGAAACATACCAGCAACCACATTTGGTGCTGCCCTGGCCTCCTCTGCCGTAAGTTGGAAGGCGCGTCCTTGAGCCTTTGGGGGCTCTGCTCTACCTAGCCTCTCGTCCATAATCCTCAGTGTAGCTAGTGCGGGAGCCTGCACCGACTTGGTGGCAAGTAATGGATAGTTGGCCTTCAAGTGGCCAACCTGATCACGGTGATAACATAACCTCATACTCGGAACTGAGGCGGGTTGGTGACAATCCTTCGCATAATGTCCCTCCTTGCCACACCTGTGACATCCCCATATTCACGGATAGAAAATACCGCTAAGGAATAGGTACAAAGTCCATCGTTGTCAGTGACACAGCTGTCAAGCACAGCTGCTAGTTCTATCACTTAGGCGCAGCTGCCAGAATTATGACATTTTCTATGAGGCGCAGCTGCCGGTATTGTCCTTCGGGCACAGCTGCTAAGGTTATTTCGCTTATTGACAGTTTCATTTTCGAGAGTCCATTCGCAATACATGTCAATGGGTTTTTAGAGTACATCGGCGAACACATCGTTCACAACACCTACAGGTTGCGAGCCTGCTAGTGTTCCACTGGACTGTCTAGAATAGTCCGTGGTTGTCATCCATACTCTTCTAGATGACGCGGCCAACATTTGGGAACAAGGCTTCTCACATCTTCCACATCTCATCCTTATCTCATGGTCTATATCACCTCTCAACTCATCATCCAACTCATATTTCATCTACCCATGTTTTACCCAACATATTATGTAGATATAAATATATATATATATATATATATATATATATATATATACAGTTTAAATCATATAAAACTTGTATAAAATCATTCATCCAGCATAGATAGCAAATATACATATAATATGCATACATAGCATGTATTTTATATAAAATACTTCATATCTATGTGTAAGATGAAAGGGACCATGAACTAACTTGAAAAAGTGGTGACTCGGCACTCGAACAACGCTTTATTACACTAAAGACAATTTTCCTTTGACAAAACCCAGTATCATTACCACTAGAGTTTAGTTTAATATTCACTGAGACTAACTAATTAATACTCTTGCTATTATTATTGTTATATAATCACGAAACAATATTTCTCAACCACTATATACAGACAGGGGCCAGACATAAAACACCGGAGGGCAGGACCATTTTGGCATATAGCACTTATGAAATCCAACAACCCTATGCGGCCCTTTAAACCAGATTCCCCGTACCGTGAGTGGTTAAAAAGATATTATAACGACACTTATATAACTCATAATAATAGCCCAAATACTTATTATAAGGTCCTAATAACACTACTATATTAAAACATAAGTTATACTAAAGATAGGTTAGGCGTAGCTCACTTACAGCGGGGGTTTCTAAAAACCGGGCTCCGATGGAGCAGCGTTCCCGAGCCGAAAGACTCTTTTTCTTGGAGTCGTCGGGAACTCTGGGGCTTCCGCCTCATGCTAGGGAGGTTCCCTAGGCATTTCGGGGGGTTTCGAGGGGTTTTGGGGCTAATTATCAACCTATTTTAAATTTAACAGTACGAGGAGATTATATTGTTAAATGTCCGTGTAAAATTGATAACTTCTACATACGGACTCCGTATTCGTCTGTCTTTTTACCGTTGAGTTCCTATTAATGAGATATTCAACTCTCATTTAGGTCGCGTAGGCCAAAAACCGCTCGAACTAAAATTTGAGTTTCGGGTCGTGCACTGCTATACCAAATCTTAGAAAATTCATAACTTCCTCATACGAAGTCAGATTTGGGCGTTCTTTTTTTTGTATGTTCTCGGTTTAACATATACTACAACTTTTGTTAGATTTCTAAGGCTAAAAAGTCCTCCATCATAAATTCACTATTTACGTCTCCCGATGTCGTGCCGGTTTTGCCGAAAAACTTCGACGTGCCATAACTTATTCGTTATAACTTGGATTTCAGCGTTTTTTATATGTACAGAAACCTTTAGACATATTCTACAACTTGTTTAAGATTATTTATTCTAAATAATCTTTTATCAAAAATTCATTTTCGGCCCCTATTATCTCTAAATTGACTAGCCCGGATCTACGGGCGTTACAATTATCTCCCCCTTAGGATGATTACGTCCCGAAATCATCAATGAAACAGGGCTCACATGATGAATCCATACGTTATCTCTTCATCGTAAGTAATAACCGTAACTTTGATGTTTCTTCGAACGAGTATCTAACTCTAAGACTTCCTAGCTGTAGGCGGTGCTTGCTCTTGGACCCGCTCTTTATCTCATGTTAGACTTCCAATCATGATCTTCATGTCACGATCTCGATATTTAGTGGAGACTCCTTCTTTATCAAACTTGAGATAAGTTTCTTCCTTCGATTATCATAATAGACCGATGGGTAATGTTCTAATGACCTCTCATCGTATGATGCATTGCTTGGACTCATGTCTTTTAGAGTCAAATTCCAGAACAGATTATACCTTCCTTCATGTTCTAATCACATCTTAAAATGTAGCATTTCTAGCTACAAGCAATCGCCGTGATACCTCTACTAATCGCTTTGATTAATTCTTCCGACTTAAGTCAGGTGCTACATCGAACTTGGTTCTCAGAACCACGTAACATACTTGTCGTAGTCGGACTCAATTTGGTATAACCACTAGGGTCGGAATAACAACAATCTTCTTAGTGTTTACCGAAACAATGGTAACGACATACTTGAATAAAATGAAATCAATTACTAGCTCCTTGGTAACTAATGTGACCTTGAATTGGCTCGGTTGATGGTGTTCACTTGGATCCTCGGCTGCCTCTGCAAGATCACAAATAAGGAAAGTCGTCAGCCGCTTTCCGGGAGGAGCTCCCAGAAGAACGCTCCGACGGTCAATTTAGAGGGTATTTAGGGTTTATGGGTATATGCTCTTTAGAGAGTGAAGAGAGCTTACCTCGTGGGTCTGAGAGCGTATCCTTTTATACCTAGCGCCTTTGCCTGATCTGTACCATACAATATCGCTTTTTGGGGAGACAAGATCAGGGGCGCTGATTGGAGGGTCATGCGCCTTCAACCGTTAGGGCGCTCTCATTGGCTCTGACGGTAATGGCCTGATTCTTCGGTTTGCCCCCTGACCATATCTTTTGTCTTGGAGCTGGGAGCGTCCCTTGGTGGACGCGAGCCTTCCGCCTGTGAATTCCGCTCCCAGGAGCGCCAGCGGGCGCTAAGCCTGTTGGGCTGAGCCTGGTTGGCGTGCCCAACTCCTGGGCTAGACGCGATTCTGCCGTGTTACCCTAGGCACGTCATGAAGTCCCCCAGTCCAGTAGGTGTAGCATTGCAGCGCTAGTTACGACGTTTTGGACATAGCTAGCTTACGCGTGTTGGTTTTTCTTTACTTGTCGTTCCGTCTTTAATGGCGACGTGACTTCACATGGTGACTGGCAATTACGTCATTGTGTCAGCCATTTAAATGTCCCGCCTCTTCATCACTTCTTTATAGGGGCATTTACATGGTTTCTCTTTATCTTTTCTTCCTTCTCTCTTCGTCTTCCTCTTTTTGGGTTTATCTTCTTCTTTCTTTCTTTCTCATGGCAAATCTTACCATTATCCTCCCTTCCTCCACTGAGTATCGTCAACTAGAGATCACATATGGCATATCTTCCCTGGAAGGTGTAGAGTTTCCTTCACCCAGCTCCAGTATCTCATCCCCTCCCTCTGACAAGATTGGGGTTTATTTGAAAACCCTAGATGCTGGCATCCATTTTCCTCTGACAGATTTTCAAGAAGAGGTCTTCCAGAAAGACGGTTGCAGTCTTCAAATGCTGACTCCCAATGCAGTCAACAAAGTGGTTGCATTTGAAATGATCTGCAGAGCCAACGGGTATCTTCCGGGCTACTTCGTTTTCAAGTTTTTCTTCCGATTCTGCGTCACTGGAGACAAGTCCACCTTTTCGGTCCGACGAGGGGGGGCATGCACTGGTTCCCGACGGGCGGACCACTAAAAACTGGCAGGATAAATGGTTGTGGGTGAACCAGGAGTTGGTCGGAAGCGGTCGGTACCGTGCGAATGCTTTTGCCGATACCATCCCCAAACTCTTCCCTCACAACCAAGGTGTCGCTGATTACCTGAAGAGTGTACAAGTATCCCCTGAAGATTACTCTGAGGCTCTGCTTTCTGGTGTGGGGATAAGCCCTTCTTGGAGGCATCGTGGCAAAATGGCGGTGTTTTTATCCGTCGTTGACGGTCAGTGTTGCACCCCTCTTTTTTCCTTCTTCCCTTTATTACTTCTATATGATTGATATTCCTTGTTCTGACATCCTTAGGTGTTGAATCTTCCCTGTCCATGGATGTGATGTTACGGAAGCGTTATCGGGGCAAGTTGGAGTATCGCAAGGTGGATCTAGTTGATCGGCTTCCTCCACCTCGCCGGATGGATCAATTTGCCTTAACTGCTTCCCCTTCCATCTCCCCTACAGGCTCGTCAGCATCGGAGGAGAATCCTTTACACGCTCGTCCCATCTTTGTTGTCATGCCCCTGGGTAGCACTCGCTCCTCCTCCACGGAAGGTAGCGAAGACAACAAAGAAGGGATTATCACTAATGTCCAGTGGATGCATGCGAAGAGAAAAGCTGTCTTAGCCACGGGTGAGCCGGTTACCAGCACGCCTACTATGACATCCCCAATTTCACGGCCAGAAAAGACCGATTTGTTTATGCTTTGTTTTAAAAATCAGAAGTAATCTTTTAAAGAAAACAGTTGCGGAATGTGTTCCCAAAACAAAATATGATAAGAATTTATCAAATCATTTCTTTAAAGAAATGTATTTTCATTAAATAACAAAATCTCGGGATGTCATGTTCTAATACAGACCAAAAGCATAAACAATATAAAATAGACCTTACAACAATTATTTATAACTACTGATCTATAATCCAAAATCTCTTGTCAAGTCCACCAACTTATACTCTTGTGCCATTACCTGTAATGCAAAGAAAACTGAGTGGGTCAGGCTTGGGAGCCTGGTGAGTATATAGGGTTTTCAACCCACAATAATATAATTATTATATTTAATCATCAAACAATCAACCCAATTACCCATCCCCATTATCTTCCTTGCTCTTAAGGGTCTACCCTAATAATCATCTATTCGTTCACTCTGTATTAGGCACTAAAACAATAGCTGCCCGGATTCTTTATTAGGCACTAAGACAATAGCTACCAGGGTTCTTTATTTGGCACTAAGACAATAGCTGCCAGGATTCTTTATTTGGCACTAAGACAATAGCTACCAGGGTTCTTTATTTGGCAGTAAGACAATAGCTGCCAGGGTTCTTTATTTGGAACTAAGACAATAGCTGCCAGGATTCTTTATTTGGCACTAAGACAATAGCTGCCAGGGTTCTTTATTTGGCACTAAGACAATAGCTGTCAGGATTCTTTATTCCGCACTAAGACAATAGCTGCCAGGGTTCTTTATTTGGCACTAAGACAATAGCTGCCAGGGTTCTTTATTTGGCACTAAGACAATAGCTGCGAGGATTCTTTATTTGGCACTAAGACAATAGCTGTCGGGGTTCTTTATTTGGCACTAAGACAATAGCTGCCATGGTTCTTTATCTGGCACTAATTCCATAGCTGCTATGGTTCATTCATCGGGTACTAAATCCATAACCACCAAGGTTCATCTATATAGTACTAAATCTATAGGTACCGATGTTTATCTTTACAGTACTAAATCCATAGCTACCGAGGTTTATCTTTAGTCTCATCCTTCATCACACACTAACTATTTCGTCTACCCATGTTCTACCCAACTTAATTGTAGATATAAAATACATATACAGTTTAACTCATTTAAAACCTATATAAAACATCCATTCCACACTCATCTCAAATAAACAACAATATATAAACACATAACACGTATTTCATAACAAATACTTCATATTTATGTGTTAGAAGAAAGTGACTACACACTCACACAAAACATATACTTAATACATTCAAATAATACTTGTATTGAAATCGTGTTATGAAAGGAACTATACACTCACTTGATCAGAAGATGATCGGACAACACTACGGCTTGTAAAAGTAGTATTCTTCGGTAGATATGGAAGATCTTCACACACCGGGCTTCTCGCAGGCAGAGCTTCGGCTTGGAAGCTCTTTTCTTCTAGGGATCTTCGGGCTTCGGGACTTGCTTCGGGTCTCGGGATGATATCGGGGCTTTGGGGGGTTAAAATAGGGATTAGAGAGAGTATCAGGAGTAAGAGAGATGAGAAGGAGCAACCAAAATCGGCTGACCCTCGATTTCTATTTATAGGGTGAATTTTCTGGGTTCACCTCGTGAGTTTCTAATATTCACCTCGTGAGCTACATATGCTCACCTCGTGAGCTCGATACATCATTACGTTCGTCATGGCCACTTGACCTGAAAGACGTCCATCATCTATTCACCTCATGAGCCAGTAATGCTCACCTCGTGAACTACATATGTTCACCTCGTGAGTTCTGACAGTTTTGGGGTTTCGCGCCCCGAACTTTAGAAATTCATAACTTTCGCATACGAACTCCATTTTCGACGTTCTTTATATCCACGCGTAGGTAAAAACAAGATCTGCAACTTTCATTTAGACTTCGTCGGCTAATTTTGACTTTAATTTTAATATATTATTAATATATTATTTTTAGTAGGCCCGGACAGGAAAACTCCATTCGAAATTCATAACTCCATTCGAAATTCATAACTCCTTCATCTGAACTCCGTTTTCGTCTGTCTTTTTATCGTTGGAATACTATAGATGAGATATTCAATTCTCATTTAGAAAGTTTTGGCTAAATATCGCTCGATCTCATATTCGAACTTCGGGTTGTACACTACTAATTCGAAACTTTGAAAAATCATAACTTCCTCATACGAAGTCAGATTTGGGAGTTCTTTTCATGCACGCTCTCGGTTTAATGTATTCTACGACTTTCATTTAGATTGCTAAGGCCAAATATCACTCTAACGTAAATTCACTATTTACGTCGTGTTGTGTCGTGTCGGTTCTGTCGCAAAACTTCGACAGGTCATAACTTCTTCGTTATAACTCGGATTTCAACGTTCTTTATATGTACGAAATCCTTGTAACATATAATAAAACTTAGTTATGATTGTTCGTTCTAAATAATATTCTATCAAAAAGTCATTTTTGATGCTTAACGTCTCTAAATTGACTAGCCCGGATCTACGGGCGTTACACCTACTACTACCAAGAGAATTCAGACCAGGCGCAGCTTCTCTCGTCTGTTGAGTTCTATGACTTCCACACCAACCGGTGTGGTTGTGATCCCTAATGACGACGTGAAACAGTCCGAAGGGATCGACAGGGTGACTGAACAGCCCATTGCTTCAACCTTCTCCTATATTCCTGTTCCAGGTGTTCCATTTGTTCCCTCGAAGTTCTCCCCGGTTAAAGGTTCTAGCGGCCCTGGTCAAGTTCCAGTTTCTTTAAGTGGTGTTTCTGGAGACAGTTCTACTGGGTCTTCTGTTTTCGTTCCTTCCTGGGATCTCCGCAATGATTCCCGACTCTCTGTACGTGTCAATGCCTTGGAATTTTCCCGCCATGCTTTTCCTCCAGCTGCAGTTGGCGATATGGAGGCTATGAGTAATCCTGCCCTTGCTCATAACATGGCTTATGCTGCCGCACAGGCCACGTTTTACCTTGTCGCAGGTTCCCGACGTGTCCATGCCCTTGGCGAAATGGATGCCATACATGCCACATGCGAGTCACGCGTGACAGGTTTGGAGCGTCGCCTTGGCGAGCTTGGCAAGGACCTCCATTTGTCTGAGCAAAAGTGCGAATTGCTGGCTTCTGAGAAGACCGTCCTTGACGAAACTAGGGCCGCTTTGGAGGTTAAGATCGACTCCCTTACTCAAGTGAATGAAGGTTTGATGATCCAGGTGGAAAGTCTTGAGCGTGATGCCGCTGATTGCGATAAGCTTATTTCTTCGCTGCAATCGGATGTGGACGCTTCTCGTTGGGACTTGGATTGGCTGGTGCACGTTGGTTTTGTTCACATTGTTGATAAATTGATTGAGCATCCAAACTTTACTAATTCAATAAGTCTCATCTGACATGCTGCTTTTGTGGCCGGGGTTGAGTCTGTTCAAAATACTTTTGTCGGTGCTGGTGGTGGGGATGTTGGTGATCGTAGTGTTGGAGCGAATGTTGGTGATGGTAACGAAAGTGAAGTGGCTGTTGTGGGAAGTGAAGTTGCAGGTGATGGGAATGATGTTGTTGAGGATGCTCCGACATCATGTGCTAGCCCTCCTGGGGCGTGAAAATTTTCTTTGCTTGTTTTTGGTTTCCGTCTTTCATATTCCTTTTGGTGGCCATATGATGCCTTTGGTTTGTATATAATGCATGAACTTTTAAAAAATATTTACTATCTTAGGTATGTAACCATGTCCTCTAAGCATTACTTGTTTGTTGCTTGCTTTGTTTGTTGTTTTGTTTTTGCTCTCTTTTTTTTGTAAAAAAAAAACACAGCGCTCTGATGCGCTAGGCGTTTTGCTTCGCCCATGTTATTGTCGACGCACTAAGTATCGGTATTGGGTGCTCTTAGTACCCAACGATCGAGCTTTACATGCAAATTTTCAATCATTAAGAATTAGTACACTAAGTATTAAAGATTAGCATTTGGATCATCCCATTACATTGACCGCAGACTTTAAATACACTAAGTATGAGACTCGTGTCACTAAGCATGGACTTATGTACACTAAGTACTCAGGATGTGCTACACTAAGCAACACATCGATCGACTAGGGTTACATCTCTTTATTTTCAAAAGAAATACTTCTTCAAGTTTCTGGCGTTCCACGTTCTTGGAATCTGCCTTCTTTCCATCGTTTCCAAAACATATGCACCATTCCGATTTGCTTCTGTGACTCTGTAAGGGCCTTCCCATGTTGGACCCAATTTTCCTTGGGGTTGGGCTCGACTTTCTTCATTTTTCCTTAGAACATACTCCCCTACTCTGAATGCTTTCTCTTTTACCCTTTGGTTATAGTACCTTTCTATTGCATGCTTGTATGCAGCTTGGCGCATTTCTGATTTTTCGCGCTTTTCTTATAGGATATCCAGGTTTATCCTCAGGTATTCTACGTTGCTTTCTTCATCCATGCTAGCCACCCTTAGTGTACCCACCATTATCTCCATAGGAAGCATAGCCTCCATCCCATATGTCAAGCTAAACGGGGTCTCTTGCGTGCTCGTTCGCGGTGTGGTCCTGTATGACCATAGCACTGTCAGTATCTCCTCCGCCCAGTTCCCTTTTTCCTTGGCCAACCTCTTCTTGATCCCATTCACGATAGTTCGATTAGACACCTCCGTCTGTCCGTTCGCTTGTGGGTGTGCTACTGATGTGAACCGTTGATCTATCCCTTTGGTGGCGCACCACTCCCTGAATGGGTTCTCAGCAAACTGTAGGCCGTTGTCGCTGACGAGCACTTTAGGCATCCCAAACCTTGTCATAATATTCTTCCATACAAACTTTATCATGTGTATCCCTGATATGCACGCTAACGGCTCTGCTTCGATCCATTTTGTGAAATAATCTACAACCACCACCATGTATTTCAGCCTCCCTGGTGCTTCCGGGAATGGGCCCACTATGTCTATGCCCCGTTGATAAAACGGCCACGGGCTAGATATGTTGTGCAATGGTACCGGGGGGTTTGCTTGGACTAGGGCGTAAGACTGGAATTCCCCACATTTCCTGGCCATCTCTAACGCATCTTGCTGTATTATGGGCCAGTATACACCCATTTGCAGTACTTTGCTTGTTAAGGCCCGTGCTCCCTTGTGTGCACCCACCAGGCCTGCGTGTGCTTCCTGTAGCATTTCTCTCCCTTTGGCTTGGTCTATAGACTTCATCCATGGCGTTGTGAACCCTTTCCTATATAATTCTCCATTTATCAATGCGTATGAGGGCGCTTTTATACGTATCTTCCTGGCCTCGCCGTGATCGTCCAATAACACCCCCTTTGTAGGTATTCCCCGAATGGTGCCATCCACGTGGGCCCGGTGGTCGTTAGGGCATTCACCTGCTGCTCGTCTATACTTCTTTCTCGAAGTACCTCTACCAAGACTTTCTTCGATAGGTGGTCGAAGCACGTAGATGCCAATTTGCTTAAGGCATCCGCCCTCTTATTTTCGCTTCTAGGTATCTGTTTGATTGTGAACTGCCTGAACAGTTTGACCAGTTGTTTCATCATCTTCACATACCTTCCCATTCTCTGATCTCTCACCTCGAAACTTCCATTGACCTGGTTCGCTGCTAGCCTTGAGTCGGTCAGGTCCATTACAGCCTTCGCACCCATTTGCTTGGCTAGGCGCAATCCTGCAAGCAGAGCTTCGTACTCTGCTTCGTTGTTTAACGCATGAAAATCAAAATGGAGGGCGTAAGTCACTTCTTCCCCTTCTGGGTTGGTCAGGATTAGCCCCTCTCCTGAGCCTTCCCTACTGGATGCTCCGTTCGTATATAGTGTCCACGAATTACTGTCGGCCGGGGCTCCTTCAACTGCCCACACTTTTTCCTTAACCGAGCCCCCTCGTCTGGAATTTCTAGCAGGAAATCGGCCAACGCTTGTCCCTTAATACTTTTCCTTGGGCGGTAACTTATGTCATGTTCTCCCAATTCAATTGCCCATTTCGCCAACCGGCCCGACGTCTCTGGCTTAAGCAGTATTTGTTTGATGGGGCAGTTTGTTAGCACCTCGATCTTATGTACTTGAAAATATCACCTCAGTCGCCATGCCGCGTAGATGAGTGCCAAGACTAACTTTTCCAGGGTGGGGTAGTTGAGTTCTGGCCCTTGTAGTGCCCTGCTTATAAGGTACACCGGTCTCTGTTCTCCTTCCCTTCTACAGTCAATACTGAGGATATCGCTACGTTTGAGGTCGAAAGATACATTTGCAACGTCTCTCCCGGGACGGGACTGGCCAGCATGGGTAACTTGTGTAATGCTTCCTTGATTTTCTGGATCGCTACTTCTGCTTCGTTCATCCACTAGAAGTTGCTCTTCTCGATGCAACCTTTCAGCGTGTGGAACAACGGCATGGCCTTGTCAGCTGATTTCGAGATGAACCTGCTCAGAGCTGTAAGCTTCCCATTTAGGCCCTGCGCGTCTCTGAGGGTGCATGGGGCTGGCGTTTCGATGAACTCGTCCACCTTGGTCGGGCCGGGCTGGATACCCTGCCTGGTGACATAATACCCCAAGAACTGCCCTTCTTCCACCCCAAACGTGCATTTGGATGGGTTCAGCTTCATCTTCACCCTCTTTAGGGTTTGAAAGGTCTCCTCGATGTCTTGCAACATTTTGTCTTCGTGTGAACTCTTGATAACCATGTCGTCTACGTACACCTCAATGTTTCTCCCAATTTGTTTGGCGAAGATTGAGTCGGCCAGGCGCTGATACGTAGCCCCTGTATTCTTTAGACCGAAAGGCATCTTGGTGTAACAGAAAGTGCCATGATTCGTGTAAAAAGTCGTTTTTTCCTCGTCTTCTTTGCTCATCAAGATCTGATGGTACCCTTTATATGCATCTAAAAAACACTTTAGCTTAAATCCTTGCAATGACTCCACCTTCTGGTCAATTTTCGGGAGGGGGTAATAGTATTTAGGGCATACTTTGTTTAAGTCGGAAAAGTCTATGCACATGCGCCATGACCCATCTTGCTTGTGGACCATAACTGGATTGGCTATCCATGTTGGGAATATTGTTTCCCTTACTATTCCAGCTTCTGCTAATTTGGCCACCTCTGCGTTGATTGCCTTATTACGGTCCCCACCTTGGACCCTTTTATTCTGCTTAACCTCCTTTGCTCGTGGTTTAATTACGAGTTCGTGCTCAATGATTTTCCTTTCTACCCCCACCATGTCCGTATGGGTCCATGCAAACACGTGCTTATACCGCTTGAGCAAATCGACCATCGCTCTTCTTACGTGACTTGGGAGATTGCGTCCAATACTAACTAGTTGGTCAGGGTGTCTCTCATTGATCACTTCCTTTCCTTTCGCAGGGTTATGTCTTGGCCTCTTGGCCTCTTTATTTATCTCTGTTGGTTTCATGACTTTGAAGCATTGCAACTCTTTAGGTGGAGTGGCCAGTACTGTAGTTGCACCCATTGGAGTGTCAAACTTCATGACCCCATGCATGGTTGATGGGACCGCCCCTAGCTTTAAGAGAGCTATTCTCCCCAGAATGATGTTGTGCTCCGCCGAATGTCGGATGACCACAAAATCAATCAGGACAGTTTTCTTTCGCTGCCTATCGTGGCTAGTTATGGTCAAAGGAAGGTGAATTGTGCCTAGCGGCTATAGGCTATGGCCGGTGAATCCGACCAGCCTCCCCGTCGTAGGCCGTAGGTTGTCTTTGGCGGTCTGGGAGAAGTCTGAAATAGTGCTCATAGATGATATCCGCCAAACTTCCCGTGTCAACGTAGACCCTGTGGATAGTTACATCACTGATGGAGGCTTGGATTACTAGTGGGTTATTGCCCCTCCATCCTTCTGGGAGGGGGTCTTGTACAGAGAATGTGAGTGTACGTACCGAGTGCCTGATAGTCCCTTGTTCCCTTTTGTCGCTCTTCCTTGCTTCTCTTGCTCCGTATCATGAATATCTCCTTAGGCTGGAGCCCCTCGCGAGGCATATTTTTAGCGTTTTCGGTGTCAAATTTGGCACGCAAGCTTCGCGCTATTTCCACCAAGTCCTCTTTGAGTTGTTTCTCGTCCATTTCTTTTTTTAATACTGAACAGTTAGTTGTCTCATGCGTCTTACTTTTGTGGTAGTCACAGTACCAGTTCTTGGGTGATTTGGCTGGCTGTTGTTTCTCCGACACTATGTACACCTCCAGGAGACAACCACGTCTGTCATCCTTGACAAACGGTCGGAACCGCACCTGCGGTCTTCTTGCTTGGCCGTAGTGCCTACTTCCCCCTCGGAAATCCATGTGACCTGGGTTGTGGTGCTAAAGGCTTCTTTCCCATGAGTTTTTGTGATAAAGGGCCTACTTCCCCCTCGGAAATCCTCCTGCCTCAGATATCGCTCCACCCTTTCTTTCAATTTGGCCCATGTTAGAGGCTTCTTTCCCATGAGTTTTTGTGATAAAGGGCCTGGTAAAAGTCCCCACGTAAAGGCGCCAGCTATGAGCCCTTCATCATGCCTCGATACGTCTAGCGTAGTGTTTATGAACCTTGTGAAGCATTCTCGTACAGTTTCACCCTCCTTTTGCTTACATCTTATGATTGAATGAGAGTCTCCCTTGTACTTGCGTGATTGCATAAATTTGGTGAGGAAAAGGTACTTAAGTTGGGCAAAATTGGAGATGCTGCCCGGTCGCAGCGTCTTGAACCATGTGTCGGTGTTGCCATCAAGGGTTGTTGGGAAATACGTGCACCAAAACCTCTCGTCAAGCTTCAACAATGTCATCGTCCATTCATATGTGTCGATGTGGCTATTCGGGTCAGTGGTTCCGTTATATGTCTTGAGCGTCGGTAGCTTGGCTGCGTTTGGTATTTCATAATCCAACAATTCTTTGACAAACGGAGATGTCATGCTATGGGAAAGGCAATCTTGTCCTGGGACGGTTGACGCTCCCTGTTGTTGGTATTGGCGGTTCAATCCATATGGTGGCGACGTGTGATAGCCAGGTCTTGGTCCGTAAAAGGGATACAGCTAGAATGGTAGTTGGAGGGAATAACTGGAGGAGAAAGGGTGTATAGGGGTCATAGGGCTGAACGTTGTTGTCTGCTGCAGGCTATTGTTGGTGGTGATGGTTGGCCTGGTCCATGTGCCGACCATTGAATAGACAGGTGGCGTATGAGATATCATGGTTTGCGCCAGTGGCGGGAATGAAAGCATTGAACTTTGTCCGCCCGTCAGCTGGTATGGTGGCGACGCTATAAACGACAGTGGGATGTTGAAAACGCGGCCTAGCGGAAGCATTGTTGAGTGAACCGGTTGTGTTTGTTGCATTGGCGGCACAAAGAACGGTGGCATCTGAAGGGACGTAGTTGGAAGTGGCCCCACCGGGGTTGTTCTTGGCTAGTAAATTAGCGGTTGTGGGGAACCTTCAGTGGTTACTGTAGAACTTCCTTCGCCTAGAGCGGCCTTGCTGACCGCTGTAGATGGTGGTGTTTCGTCCAACGCTGCCATGGGACATATGGGACCGGTCTGCCGTCCCTTGCTACCGTTGGACGTCATTAACCTTTCGCTTTTGTGGTTTTAGTTTGTGTTCTTAGTCTCACAAACGGACGGCGCCAAATGATGTGACCTTGAATTGGCTCGGTTGATGGTGTTCACTTGGATCCTCGGATGCCTCTGCAATATCACAAAGAAGGAAAGTCGTCAGCCGCTTTCCGGAAGGAGCTCCCGGAAGAACGCTTCGACGGTCAAGTTAGAGGGTATTTAGGGTCTATGGGTATCTGCTCTTTAGAGAGTAAACAAAGCTTACCTCGTGGGTCTGAGAGCGTATCCTTTTATACCTAACGCCCTTGCCTGATCCGTACCAGACAAGATCGCTTTTTGGGGAGACAAGATCAGGGGCGCTGATTGTAGGGTCATACGCCTTCAACCATTAGGGCGCTCTCATTAGCTCTGACGGTAATGGCCTGATTCTTCTGTTTGTCCTCTGACCGTATCTTTTGTCTTGGAGATGGGAGCGTCCCTTGGCGGGCGCGAGCCTTACGCCTGTGCAATCCGCTCCCGGGAGCGCCAACGGGCGCTAAGCCTGCTGGGCTGAGCCTGATTGGCGTGCCCAGCTCCTGGGCTAGACGCGATTCCGCCGTGCTGCCCTAGGCACGTCATCAGTAACCTCGTGACTTTCCTTAATCCAAGTGCGAGTCCTGTGCTTCCGGTAGTATAGGCCTCTACTACCTTTCACACCTACTCGTACTCGTCCCAAGTATTGTCTCGCAGTTCTCCAAGTCATTATCACATAAATAATTTTAACACATACAAATGTGACCAAACAGTCATAATTTTCCCTAAACTCTACTATGACTTCTTCCATGCATATCTTCAATTATCAATTATGCTTCACTCGGCTGGCGATGGAAACGTCAGACGATGGGATAACTTCATGGATTTATACCAAAAATATTTCTTTCTGCTAATCGAACATGTACTTCTCCCGTACTAGACGCATTATTTATTAGACGCATTCTAAAGGCAAGATATCACTCTTACGATATCTTCCGATAGGTATCATTGATTATCGTAAGCCTTCTCATTTCCTACATTTACTCGATTCACTACGAGTCTTCACTATGATGTTATGCACACCAAAGCAGGCGTTTGGTGTATCGAGACGAGAATATAAATAGAGGAAGATTTAGACGTGTATTCCTCCTTATTACTCCGAAAAATTACATGCCAGTTCTAACACTGTAATTAAACGTTTAGAAATCTGAACACATAAAATTTCCAGATCTGGGCGATAACAGACCATAGATCCGATCAAACAATAGCATTATAAATCATTTAGCACATAAAAGCATGTCAGACATTTTTCCTTAAATAAGCTAACGTTTGTGCCTATTCAGGTGTATTACTTTAATTTATTAGACACACTCCTCACGATCATCGCTTAGCAATATAAGTTTAACTCTAGAAATAAATCCTTATTCCTAGTTCGCTTAAACTAATGCTCTGATACCAGCTGTGACATCCCCATTTTCATGGCTAGAAAAAGACCGATTTTGTTTATGCTTTATAAAAATTAGAGTACCTCTTTTAATAAAAATGTTGCAAAATTTGTTCCCAGTAAAACATGATAAATACATTATCAAGACATTTCCGAAGATAAGTATTTTTATTCATTTTAAAACATTTGGGATGTCATTGTCAATACAGAAACGTAAGCATAAACAAAACTTACATTCATTATCAATAGTGATTTATATCTCCTTAATCTCTCAGTGTAATGTGACTTCATATCAACACCTGTGATATAAATAAACTGAGTGGGTCAGGTTGGGAAACCTAGTGAGTACATAGGGTTTTCAACCCACAATAATATAATTATCATGTTTAATCTTCAAGCAATTAATCAATTACCCATCCTCGTTATCTTATTTACTCTTAAGGATCTACCCTAAGAATCAGCTATTCCTCATTCATCCATTCATAAGAATTATCCTAAGGAAAAGGTACGAAGTCCATCGTTGTCAATGACATAGTTGTCAAGCACAGCTGCTAGTTCTATCACTTAGGCGCAGCTGCCAGAATTAGGACATTTTCTATGAGGCGCGGCTGCTGGTATTATCCATCGGGCACAGCTGCTAAGGTTATTTTATTTATTGACAATATCGTTTTCGAGAATCCATTCACAATACATGTCAGTGGGTTTTTAGAGTACACCGGTGAACACATCTTTCATAACACCTACAGGTTGCGAGCCTGCTAGTGTTCCACTAGATTGTCTAGAATAGTCTGTGGTTGTCATCCATACTCTTCTAGATGACAGGGCCAGCATTTGGGAACAAGGCTTCTCACATCGTCCACCTCTCACCCTTATCTCATGGTCTATATCACCTCTCAACTCATCATCCAACTCATATTTCATCTTCCCATGTTTTACCCAACATATTATGTAGATATAAATACATATACAATTTAAATCATATAAAACTTGTATAAAATCGTTCATCCAGCATAGATAGCAAATATACATATAATATGCACACATAACATGTATTTTATATAAAATACTTCATATCTATGTGTAAGATGAAAGGGACCTGACTCGGCACTCGGACATCGGTTTGTTACACTAAAGACAAATTTCCTTTGACAGAACCCAGTATCATTACCACTAGAGTTTAGTCTAATATTCACTGATACTAATTAATTAATACTCTTGCTATTATTACTGTTATATAAGCATGAAACAATATTTCTCAAGCACTATATACAGACAGGGGCCAGACATAAAACACCGGAGGGCAAGACCATTTTGGCATATAGCACTTCTAAAATCCAACAACCCTATGCGGCCCTTTAAACCAGATTCCCCATACCATGAGTGGTTAAAAAGATACTATAACGACACTTATATAACTCATAACAATATCCTAAATACTTATTATAAGGTCCTAATATCACTACTATATTAAAACATAAGCTATACTAAAGATAGGTTAGGCGTAACTCACTTATAATGGGTTTTTCTCAAAATCGGGCTCCGCTGGAGCTGAAAGAATTTTTTTCTTAGAGCCGTCGGGCACTCCAGGGCTTCCGCCTCGTGTTAGGGAGGTTCCTTAGGCTTTTCGGGGGAAGGGGGGTTTCGGGGCTAGAGAGAAGTTCTAGAGAGAGGGAAGTGATGGGAGGTGTGAGGAATGAAGAGGGCTTCACCTCTTATTTATAGGGGCTGGAGGTTCACACACGTCGTGAGTTTTATGATGCTCACGTCGTGATCCAGCTGGAGACACCCACGCACAGCCTGGTGTTGACACGTGGCATTGCACACAGGGTGGAAATCAACCGATTTTCAAAAATTCACAACTTTCGCATACGAGCTCCGTTTTCGACATTCTTTATATCCACGCATAGGTAAAAACAAGATCTACAACTCTAATTTAGACTCCGTCGGCTAATTATCAACTGATCTTAAATTTAACAGTACGAGGAGATTATATTGTTAAATGTTCGCGTAAAATTCATAACTTCTACATGCGGACTCCGTATTCGTCTGTCTTTTTACCATTGAGTTCCTGTTAATGAGATCTTCAACTCTCATTTAGGTCACGTAGGCCAAAAACCGCTCGAACTAAAATTCGAGTTTCGGGTCGTGCACTGCTATACCAAATCTTAGAAAATTCATAACTTTCTCATACGAAGTCAGATTTGGGCGTTCTTTTTTTGTATGTTATCGGTTTAACATATACTACAACTTTTGTTTAGATTTCTAAGGCTAAAAAATCTTTCATTGTAAATTCACTATTTACGTCTCCCGATGCCGTAACGGTTTTGCCGAAAAACTTCGACGTGCCATAACTTCTTCGTTATAACTCGGATTTCGGCGTTATTTATATGCACGAAACCCTTGAGACATATTATACAACTTGTTTAATATTATTTATTCTAAATAATATTTTGTCAAAAAGTCATTTTTGACCCCTATTATATCTAAATTGAGTAGCCCGGATCTACGGGCGTTATACTACCAGCTCGACAAACCCCATTATGACCCTTGCCGCACTTTCCACAAGTGCTGCTCTGCTGACCCCCCGACACTAGAATTAGCGTTCTTACACCGCTTTGGTGCTGACTGTGACTGTATCGGGGCCTGCCGCTGCTCCCTCAAGTGTAGCTCAATCTCCATCTCACGCTGCCTAGCGGCCTCCTGCAACTCTAGTAGAGTATCACATCGTTGGGTACACACAAACTGACGAATGTTAGTCTTAAGCATGCTCAGATAACGTGTCATCTGAGCCTGATCGGAAGCAAAATCTGGGCAAAACATCACCCTCTCTGTGAACATGCGGGTGATCTCCGTCACCGACTCCCCATCTTGTCTCAATCCCTAAAACTCCTGAGCCAATCGTTCTTGCTCAAACCGTGGAATTTAATGAACGCATAACATATCCCTAAAATTCTCCCAAGTAACAACAACTCTTTGATCATCAGTGTATGACCCAGTCGTCAATCTCCAACAGTCCTTGGCCCCGAACCTCAGCAGGTTCATGGCACACCTGACCTTCTGGCATGTAGGACACGAGCATGTAAAGAAACACCCCGTCCACATCAGAAACCCACCTCGTGGATTTGATGGGGTCCTGAGTCCCATCAAAATTAGGGGCTTCATGTTATCGAAGCCCCTATACTGAAAAGCTCGATTGGCTCCTCCCCCTGTCGCCGATGCAGCTGCGGCGGCAATTGTCTCTGCAAGGGCTGCATAACGCTCATCGAAATACTCGACCATTTCAGTCTTAATAGACCCAAACATCTTTGGCAGTTGTGGACGGAACAAAGTGGCAACATCATCGTGCAGGATCTCTAGAATCCTGAATTATAGCTCATCTGCCCCTATCTGTACCACAACCTCGGGTGCTACCGGCCCCTCCTGACCGCCATCTCCTGATCTTGATCCGGATCCAACCACAAAGCGTCTCGTAACTACCATTCTAAAAATATACCAGGAATATATCAGATAATCTGCATAATAACAGGGAACCAACTCCCAACTAAACCCTAGGGGTTATGAATTCCTTGTTATGTGCATGGGTCATGTGCTTTCAGTAGTACGGGCCCTACTACCTTCCACACCTACCCATATTTGTCTCAAGTATCATACAACACCCTAACAATATACATATGCATGGAGGTCGCTCATTCCTCACTCCTAGAGGAAATCTAACTATCCCATAACTGTCCTACCGGCTTCATACAACCCACCCATGAAACTTCCACCAACCCTGCTACACTCGTGTATGCTAGCCATACATAACGTTGGACCCTATAGACTTTCAAATACCTGATCCTAACCTAATCCCTTCATCAAACAATAACAGGAAATAAGGCCAAACCAAACATTCTTAGTTTATAAGATCTTAATTACGTACAGTCGTGATGCATACACAAGCAACCACAATAATGATGTCAATTTCATATAAGAAAACCCTAGGCTATCAGGCATCATGTAATCAGGCAATTCTATCATGCAATTCATGAAGATCCCTAGCCTAGTACTAGCATGCAATTCTAACATATCACAATATCAAATAACCGTATGGTATTTTGGGGTCTACTTACTGCCTCCGACTAATCGTACACCCTGCATCCTCCTTTGATATTTTGAAAGCCTTTTTGTCACACCCCCAAACCGGGACGACGGAAACGTTCGAGGGCAGAGGACATCATTTGCAGTATCACAACAATTGTATAATAATAATCAAAGCAACAACAACCATTATAGTAATATAAAGTTTACATTGTGCTCAAAACATTACTTTAAAACTATAACAAAAGACAAGACGTAAAGCTCCGTCTTCGCAACACCTGAGAAGGGTACCTGTCTACTAATGTTCCTGAGAATACAAGTGGTTTGAAATAGTGTCAACATTAAAGTTGGTGAGTTCATAAATATTTTGTTATAAAAAGTATACTCTTTGTTCTTTGGAAAAGTTCGCCTGTTCCTCCAGAAAATCCTATATTTTCTTAGTAAGTAAAGATAAGTAATATGATCATACCAACTCCTTCTAAAATTACTTAATGAATACAAGTTATATATAGTCTAGATCGAATGGACAGTTGAATGTGTGGATCTGCCATAATTCCACAACCAAACAAGGAACAGGAAGAAACACAGAAATCACACATTCCACTGCCTATCGGATCTTCATTATATATAGCCCTAATGTACTCACTAGGTAATTATAGAGTTAACAATAATGATCTGTTTAGAAGAGATGAATATGATCCTTCCATGATTACTTAGTTTATACTAGTTGTATATAAACTAATATCGAATGGACAGTCGAATGTGTGGATCTGTCCTAAGTCCACAACCAAACAAGGAACATGAAGTAAGGCGGAAATCACACATTCCACTACCTATCGGATATTATTTATATAAAACCCCGATGTATAAACTAAGGAACCATTGAATTAACAATTAAGGGTCCTTTATCTTATACTATTTTGTAAATAATTGTTGAACCTTTTGTAATTATGTTTGCTTGTAAAAATAACATTGTTTACCACGGAAAATCTTATATTTTCCATAAAACCGATTTGTAGTTTTGAACTTTATAGAGACCAAAAAGTACAAGTATTATTGTCATACTTAATTTAATGACACGTAGTTTTATTCATAAGTAAAACTAACTGAAGACGTGTTTGCACTGTAAACTAGATATGAAGTTAATACCCTCTTATGATTACTTAGTACCTATGAATTATAAAAAATTGAGATCGGATAGACAATCGATTGGGTGAATCTGCCCTAAGCCCACAACCAAACAAGGAACAGGAAATAAGGCAGAAATCACACACTCCATTGTCTACCGGACATAAATTTTATATAACCTTGATGTAAGTACTAAGTAATCACAATGTTATTTTCCATTTAGACTGTGTAAAAGTATATATTTACGTAAACAATTAGTTAATACTTATTGTGAATATTCATTATAACCATACTAATATGACTAGTGGCCTACACGACGTTCTTCAAGCGTTGTAAAATTAATAACATTTGTCACCTCAGGCTTGCCGACCTAGCTGTAGCAGGTAGCTCAGGTGCGGGATTGTCAGTCCCGTATATATTTATACACAAACTCATGCTCTCCCTACAGGAGACTCTGGTTATAATTAGGATTTTAACGGGTACCATATCTGGTACATCAAGCGGTTCACAATCCTGTATTAACTAGTTTACATAAAGTGAAAAACCTTTTAGTAAATAACATGTAGCTTTGTAAAATAATTACTTTGTTCCATAAACTATACCCATTATAGTTTATAAGTTTATTTCCATGTTTTAACAAATTTCATGTTTAAATATATATTAATGGTAAGAAAACATAATAAGTAAATTGTATTTTTAAACACAAGATTTCTTGTGTTTGACTTGTATTCCCCCCCCCCCCCCCCCCCAAAAAAAAAAACATTGAAAAAGTTTGGAAAAATATGGGGGTATGAACTCACATTATGTGCGTGTTCTTGCTTAGATACAAATTGGTTGCGAATAATCTTCGGGGTAGAATACGTGATTATATCTGTATCCTAATAATTTTTACACACGATGTTGTATTTAAATCAAATAAGAATAATTTAAATACTAAGTTAAAGTGTCAAAATGTCACACCCCCGAACCAGACGGCGGAAACGTCCGGGGGCTGTCGTGACTCAATTGAATACCATAACATTGAATATATATGAAACAAAACAACATTCGTCACCATTCATCAACATAGTACAACCAGTAGTGTTTACATATCATACATTGTTTAAACATTACATTCCCCAAAAATTAATGTTGTTTGGTTCATTCAAAAATAAACTGCAACCGTCACTGAGTATGATTTCCCTTGATTCACTGGTTCCCTGAGAATACAAGTATTTTGAAAAACGTCAACATATGAAATGTTGGTGAGTTCATAAGTAGTGTTTGAAATCGAATGTTTATATTTCTTGAAAAACCACCAGAAAATCCGATATTTTCTGAAAAGAAAAGCTTTCGAAAACGTTTGTGAAGATCCATAGGTATGCTTGTTTGTTTCTATACAAAAAAAAATGTTCATTTAAGATGTATGCGTTTCAAATCTGTATGTGATAAAAACCCTAGGGAAACCCGATGTTCCCCTAGCTCTTTTGGAATCCATTAAGTTGCGTTGAAAACATTATGAAAATAGCAGTATCGGTCCCAAGCGACGTTGGAAGGTTCTCGAGCATTGATTATTTACTACAAACCCGCATTACACAAACGCCCAGTTTATAGTTATACTAACGAACCCGAAGGCGTCGTCCGTACTAATCACGTTATCCAATCGCCCGGACTATGTGTAGTCCCACATCCGAAGAGAAAGAGGTCACGAAGACCCCGGTAACTCCATTAACCGGCTGGGGAAAATATGCGTGCGAGGGGTCCCCGACCCGCCTCGTAAAATGTGTAGACTTTTCTAGCAATACCATGGACCCTTGGGGACCAGTGGTACAAGCCATTGAAAGTCACCCTACGTTGTGCCAAGTCGGTGAAACTCAACACTTCGTAGAAAAAAAAATGTCTTCGGGCCTTAAGATCAGGTCATTGGGCTAGCTAGGCCCAACAAACAAGATTTTACACTTTTGGGGCCCGAAGATGGTGCGTAGACGTCTGTGCACACTCGTATGTATATGTATTACCAATCGTTATTTGTATGTATCAAAGAGTTAGTAGTTGTAGATTTCCATTGGTTCGAGACCGAGCCAATTCGTTTAACAACGACTTTTGGTATTGTAATGAGTTGTATTTCGTTGATAGTCGAGGTGTCATTATTTGATCAAATTGTACACATTGAATCAGCCTTGAAATATTTCTGTTTTCAGCCTCTCATTATTTGTAAAATTTACATTTTCAACCCTTTTATTTAAATATTTCCCGGTTTGGTCCTTAAACTATTTTTCTTGACATTTTAACACCAAAAATTATTGAAATTAATATTTTCCAGCATATTTTTCAAAGAAAACAGTTTAAGTCCCTGAAAATGCAGTTTTTCTTGGTTTTAGCCCATCTTTTCGCAATTTTGACAATTTTGGCCCAAAATGGAAAATTTTTGCAACTTTGGTCCTTTTTAAATTTAAAAAGCATTTTAAACCTTTGAAAAGGATTTGGAACACTTATAGTCCACTGTTTTACAGAAAGTTACAGTTTTGGCCCTCCAAAACAGAAAAATTCGCATAATGGGCCTTATTGGGCCGAAATTTTCATTTTTAGCCCAATAAGCTTGAAATTTATGTTTTTAATCCCCCAAATGAGTATATTTCCAGAAATTTATTTATAGAAACTGTTTTGGCACACTTCATCCATCAGAATCTGTGAAATGTCAACTTGGGCCCTTATTTTTGCATTTTTCACATTTTAGGCCCAAAATTTGTGTTTTTAACCCAAAGAAAATTATCACTAACCCACTTAGCCATTTTTCTTGAAGCTCTTTGGGTTTAGAAATATATTTGAAGCTAAAATCATTTAACACAAGATATATCTCGGTTTTGATGAGTTTTAAGGCTAGATCCAACATAAAAACACATAAAAGCATACATATAAGCATGGAAATCATACAAGGCATACAAATACATATAGATCTACACTTTCACTTGTATTCCCCCCCACAAAAACTCATAAAAACAGAAAATAGGGGTATGAATCTCACCTTGGGTGGGTAGTTTCGGTTCTTGAAGAAAAATTGGAAGAAATGAAGTGATTTTTGGCCCTTGCACTCCTTGATGAACTTTTCGAGATTATGGGGTTTCTAGAGTGCAAGATCACGGTTTTTACATGGATTAGGAAGAGATTTTTGATAATTAAGGAATACAAGTCATAGATCCAAGTAAAACCTTACCTTAGATGATGATTTTTGAGGAAGAACTTCCTTGGATGCTTCCTATTTTTCGAGATCTTGGATGGAGAAGAGGAAGAAGTCTTGAGTGAATTTTAGAGAGAGTTTGTGAGTGTTTTGTGTGTGTGTGTGTAAGCTCTCGGCCAAACAAGAAGAAAGAGAAGAGAAGAGGTTGAGTTGACATTCCTTGATACATGTTGGTCCATGCATGGAGATATGTGGGATATTAGTGAGGTGGCAAGTGTTAAGTCAACTCCTTTCTCATGGGCTTGATTTGGGCCGAAAATGTTGGAGGAAAGAAAGGGTTTTTGGGCTTTTTGCTCCTAAGCCCAATATTAGTGTTAATTAGGGTGTGTTTTAAGCTTAAGAGAATGTAGTAGGATTTTTATGTTTTTCTTGAACTAGTTTTAGGTTTCTCATGTACCAAAGCTCTTAATCCATTTCATTCTAGGCCCAACATGACCTAAAATGTTAAAATAAATAAGTGTGGGTCCAATTAGAGTCCAATTAGGGTCCTAAGCCCATGATAGTCTAATTGGAAGCTTATTGGTTCATTTGGATCCAATAAGGAAGTCTTAGTCCAAAATGGACTTAACCAAAACTTCTAGGGTCTCCAATTGTTTGATGACTATCTATAGTACTTGTATCTTGTATTTGATTAAAGTTTTTGATTCACATTAACTTGAATGTATAGATTACATAGCTTAAAATTCACAGTCGTGACACAAAATCAGAGTTATAACAAAGAAGTTATGGCCATTTTAAGTTAGAGGGATTTGGGCCGAACTAGGTACGCGGGGTGTACGAGATATGTACGCATGGCGTACTTGGGTGTTATGGATGTGGGTGCATATGGGAACACCCATGCGTTCCCCAAGGGAACACACTGCATTCGTCTGGGCAGACTAAACCCTATTTTTCGGGTCTTGAACCCTATTTAAACACCTTAACTCACCTCTAACCCTTATTTCCTTCAGCCTCAATCCTATCCAACCCTAAGAACGAAAACCTAAGCCTCTTGCATGCATTTTGAGCTTACCTTGAGCATTTTGGCGTTATTTGGGTGATTTTGAAGAAGGAGGTGTTTAGAAAAGAAGCAAGGGATTGAAGAGTGCTTGTAGATCCAGAGGTTTTACATCATTTATAGCCTATTGAAGGTATAAAGTTCCTATCTTGGTGCTTCTACATCATAACTCTAGGTTCTTATGGATATTGTCCCTTTTTGGTCCCATAGTTGAGATCTTGTAGTTGTGATAATTGTTGAGGCTTTGAGTTTCTCCTCTTGGCGTTTTTGAGGGTGCAGATTCATAAAGTTTGCATCTTTAGAATTATGTAAGCCCCATACATGAGATTAAGCCCTCTTATGAGAGTTGAATGATATATTGTGAAATTGGAACCTTTTGGGGGCATGCAAAGTCACAAAGTCGGCGACTTTATGGTTCTACATGCTCTTTAGGATTCATATCCATGTTTTGGTCGAGTGGCTTTAAGCATTAAGTGCTTAATAAGCCTTTTTGGAATCAGCATGCGAACGCGCCGCATAAGGTCGAGGAACACCCTGCGTTCTGATTTGGGTCTGCGATCTGAGCTGGTGGCGAACACCCAACGCTCCACCAGGGAACACCGTGCGTTCGGGGCATCAGGGGGGCTTCAGACCTTTTTGCCTTGGACTTGGTTTTGGGGTTTAGGCTTTCTGTTTTGGGCCATTTTCTTGGACTTTACTACTATGGGCCTTAGTGGATCATCATTTTAGGCTTTATCGGATTATATCTTATTTTGGGTCTAGGGTAAGGCCCATTAGAGGGGTTGGGCCCAATTTAGAAAATTAGGCCATTAGTGGGCTTGGGAAGTTTACCTAGCTTTGGGCCTTTCATGTTATGGTTTTGGGCTTTATGCATGGACCAAATTAGATCAGGGGTAAAATGGTCATTTTACCCTAAGAAGGATTATTGGGTTTTGACTAAGTGTTATTTTGTACTGATAGCTTGGGGAGTCGACGGAGCAGCCGTTAGAGATTTCTTACTATGAGATTCAACATTTAGGTGAGTTACCTTCTTGTATGAGTGGGTTGAAGGCACCAATGTCGACCCACTAGTAGTTGTTTATGGTAGAGATGATTGTCTTTGTGATAATTGTCTGGTATGCCACTACCCAAGGTTGCAGAAAACGCTAGACGTTAGCTAGGCGGTGGACTGGGGTCTAGGGATTAATCGGTTAGACGGAGATTAATCGAGGGATTAATCGGGGACCATTAATTATTAAAAAAATAATTCAAATTTTATAAATCTAACTTTAATACCAAGAATATAAGTAAATAAGCATAAAATTTCAATAATAACTTAATAAGTTTACCAAGCACAACCGTTTATCATCAAAAATAAGCATAATCAGTTTAGAATGAGACTGTAAAAATTATTAGGATACAGATATAATGGTATACCAAATATCAAGCTCTCTCCATAATAATGGTATACCAAATAATTCAACACAAATCCTCCAAACAATCTAGTAATAACTAATAATGTATGCTATCCATACCAAATCTATGTTTCTATATGAAGGTTTTTTTTCACAAGCAGATAGAAAAATAAAGCTGTGAAATATTAAACCACGTGTTTAATCCATCTCCACCCCTCCCACCCCTACTGTTTATTAAGGACCAAATGGTAATTTGCTCCCTCTACACGACATATTTGGATACGGGTACATGACAACCTACAAAAATTCATTACAAAAGTGAGAACAAAAGGAAATATTACAGAATGAATGAATGAAAATGTAACTACTCACTTTTGCAGACAACCACTGGAATCTTTGATTGATTAGCCGAGTTGAAGATATTAGTTTCGAACTATGAAGGAATTAGTGACTTTGTCCAAAATCATGCCATTTTAGGAAATCCTAACCTCATTGAAATAGAATTAAATCTTGATTTCCATGAATTTGTAACTGTTTGGAACTATGAAGGACCTGCTTGATCTTAATCAGGAAGAGATGATTGACTACTTGAGTTTCTGTAGGAAGACCAAATGATTCAGTCAAGAAATACAATTTGATTCCCAAAGTTGAAAAAAAAATATGGGTTTTCATTCCTTTCGTAATAATAACTGTTATGTAAACAAATATGGGTTTTCAATGTGAAGCAACAGGTTCGACTATATGGTTCGACTATATACTTCATCACCAGTTCATCACAAATCGGTTAATTAACAACTTAAATCGACGACAATAGACTAAATCGGAATTTGACATCACAAATCAGTTGATTAACAACATAATTTAACTAAATCGACGACAACTAACCTGTGTAGATAAGGCAGAGTTCACAGATTTCGGCGATGGCGAGGGTGAAGTTCACAAATTCCGATGATGGCGAGGGCGAGTCCTTCGGTTCTTCACAAATCAGTTGAGGACGAGTCCTTTAGTTCTTCACGATATTAATAGAGGTTAATCAGTAAAGTCGAAGTTTGAAGAACTAACCGTGTAGATGATAAAGACCGATGTTGCTATCAGAAGAAAAATGAGGCTCTAACAGCGACGAAGGCGGAGGAGAAACGGAAGGGTGCGCTCGGATTTCACGGATTCCAGCTTCAAGAGGTGATGGCGAGGATGAGGGTGAGCTTCAAGCTCTCTGATTTCGGTTTTGAGTCGAGAGAAAAAGTGAGAAATCACAGAAAACGTTTTCACAGGGGACGATAGAATGAGAAGTGAGAACGAACCCTAGCAAAACTTTTCAATTTTGACAATTTTGCCCCTAATTTTTTTTGAAAATACGTTGACCAAAGTTGACCAATTAAACCGCCTAGACCGATTAGCACCGATTAGACCCGATTAGCTCCGAGTTTGACCGGCGTTGACCAGCCCCGATTACCTTGAGCGATTACACATAAACGTAGTCGGTTGCAGTCCGCCTAGCGCCTAGGCGCCGATTAATCGGCCGCCTAGGCCGATTTTTACAACATTGCCACTACCTGTTATCATTTATGTGCTTATTGCTATGTTATTATTGATGGGTTTTGGTCATAAGACATCCTATGTGCTCATACAAACCCTAATGCTTGGATCTAGGTTTTTGTATTATACATGCAAGTTATCCAAGACTATAAACCCTAATTCTAGCATACAAGTAATCATACTAATATAAGAATGAGTTTAATATATTACCTTGATTGTTATGTAGTAATAACAATCCCAAATCTCCTTGTATTTGACTTTGGAAGGCTTAGAGTCACAAGTGTCACTCCTCTAATGGTTCACAAACACCATAAGCAAGAGGATGAAGAGGAGAGAGGATGGAGGCTACCAAAACCGTGTGAAAACCCTAGCAAGAAGCTTAGCCACGTTTTTGGTCCTTAAGGGATCTATATATAGTGAGGCAATTAGGGTTATCTAACAAGGAAACCCTAATTTAGTTGCTTAAGCCCTAAGCAACCCATGGAACCCTTTCCATAAGGCCTAGGACGATTTCATATGGGCTTCCCCCATAGAATTCGTCCACCTTATGATATAAGGCAATCCATGGCCCAAATTGCAGTTATCTTATAATTACAATTCCAGTCCCTTAAGTTTAATTAATCTCTTTTAGTCACAAAACTAATTACCAATTAATTATTGACTAATATTAATTAAACAATATGATTTCTCCTTTAATATATTATTCCCATAATATATTAATAAATCATATTTAATCCTTTCTCTCCATAATTCATCCTATCAAGTTGCTTTGGTGAAGGCAACCCAAAAGGACCATGCACCATCGGGTCAAGTACATACCAAAATAGTTATGGACTTAGACACTAATCCAACAGTCTCCCACTTGGATAAGTCTAATAACTATTATGCGTATGACTTCAGATCCTGATCTGCAATCGTAGTTTTCCAAAGCCGCTGTCAACTCTGATCCTATCAGATATGCGTGTCCTTTAGATAAGGGATCATATATTCCTCCATTCTAGATATCATATGAGATATGATTTCAAATCATTCTCTTTGTACTATATCTCGATTCCCGATTTATGACGACTGACTAATTGAACAAATCAAATTAGCCCTATCCCGGCCGAGCATTTACGTTTGTCATCACTAAATCATCGAGGGGCCCAAAGATATCACTTTTATCCTACCTTGGATAAAAGGAACGGATAAACTTTGATACAATGCTTGCTTGCACTCACTCACCGAATCACACACAACAATATGTTTTATAATACCAAGTTACTAGTACGTTTACATATTATCAATGTGCAGCCGATTCGCAAGATACAACTCACACATCTCGGTTTCAAGAATATAAGATGTTATCGTCTCACTAATCACTCATTATACAATTCATGGAGCGATCCAAGTGAGCGTGGGTTTAATCCAATGCTCAAATCATATTCGTAAGCACTCATGAACGTTGCAACAAACATTTGCTTATGTATAATACTCCTCTAGACAATCCACACACCAATTCACGATAGTCTTCATTCATATCTACTTCCAACATATGAACGACGGTGGCCCGTTTGAATAATTCGATTATTCTTAGTAAACTCAATTATTATGGAGGTCAAAACATGCAAATGTGAAACACAAGAATAATACTAATCACATATGGCCTCAAACCTTTGAGTATAAATAAAACTCCTTTTATTTATCACCATATCAATTACTCATTATTTGTCGTTTCGGGTAATCAACTTCTTACTTGAATTATTACACTTGTCCCATGCTCCTAGCATGCACACAATGTTTACCTATGGTTCTTATTTTGTGAAATAGACCAAATTGAACACATTTCCAATCATTCTCATTTCACAACTCCAAATCCTTTTTCATAAGTGTGACAATATCAAATTCTTGTTACTTATAAAATATGCTAGATTCTAACATTCTTTGCAATGATCCTTTTGTAATGTCACTGCACCAAAGTCACAAAGACTATTGCCAATGATATTACAAAGTCCTCTATCGGACATTGTTACAAGAAAATTCCTTAGATATGATGTCTCTCACTCAAAGTACATTCCTTTGAACATCCTTTTGCATAAAAGTTTATAATCTAGACATAGATTTTCAATATTCAATTCCCAATATGGACAAGCTTCCATATTTTCCATATGACAACTCATTCTTAATAGAATCTTATCTATTCGTAATGATGTCGATATGGTCCATCCAATATGGAAACATTTCCATATTTTCCATATGACAACTTATTCTTAATATAATCTTTTCTATTCATAATAATGTCGATATGGTCCATCCAATATCATGCTTCCAACTACTCACAAGCGACCAATCTTCGTCGAACTTTGGATTGTCCTTTGATAGTTGTTTAATTATTTTAGTCAAAACCGATTCTAGTCCCTTTTTCCTCTAAATGCGCTAGACATTTGGAAAATTTTAGAATGGTCAAACATTAAAGCATTTGCAATCGATCCTATACCCGAAGCGTATAGGACACGACGCATAATGTTTTATTTGCTATGTTCTCAAAATTCGAATTGTGAAGAGGAATGCCGTAATCATAATCGAAATTTTAAGAACACACTATGTACCCTTGACTAAATTTATTAACATTTCTCAACCTAATCCTTTAGATTTGAAATGAAGCCTAATATTCTCTCCCTTAATTATAGCAAAACAACTTTACAACCCTTACGACTTTGCAAGGTATAACTCTTGTTTTCTATAATTAATATTGCCAACTTGCAATACGTGCCTTAATAATCATACAATCATAACTTTTATGCTCCCACTATCATGATGATTATTATAAAACATAACACTTATGCTCCCACTAGCTTTGACATGTATTCAGAAACCAGCTTAACTTCTAGAAAATCAATACTTATTGAATTTCTTAAGTTCATGTTTCTAATACTTAGTGCTTTAATAATCATTTATCAAGGCTTCTTGAACTTATACACTTTTGCCTTAGATAGTTCATATGTGTGTGTAAACAATTGCCAAACCTCACAATTCAAATTATGGAAAGGGATACCGTAACCATAATTGAATTCGAGAATGCAATTTTACAATCACCATCTTCTTAAAATCTTTCTTAGTGAAAGCATTTCCTCACAATCATTTTCATGAAGGAGGAAATCTTATGACACTTAGATTTAAACGGTGTATTTGTTCCTATCCATGTGAATTTGTCAAAACCAAAGTTTACGACAAATTCAAACTCATATGGATCGAACTTTCTTAATCTCGATTTCTTGTCTTATGGTAGCACAGCTGCCCACCATGTCTTCCAAGTAGTTAAGCAGCTCACATTTTCTTATCAATGTACTTTCCATTGATCAAGGTCCTTGCCTTTTATGCATTCAAATGAGAACTCATAGGACTCACATGCATAATTAACTCGATTGGATTGGCACAGAAACAAAATAATGTCAACACGATAGGTTGTAAACCTCAACTCGTGTGCTAGTGATGATCGATAAGGTTTATTTGATTTGTTCTTGAAACCTTTCAAGACCATTAAGACTCCCACTGACTCCTTGACATATAAGATTCTCTTGTCAAAACATTTCTTGACAAAAAAATTGTAAGGTTAAACCTTGAAATATGATGATGTTTGAAATTAGTCTATCAGCGTCAGCGCATGACTCAGCGTCAGCATCAACATCAGCATCTCAGTTGATCAGTATATATCTTTATTCAGCACGTTGTAACAGTTTTTGTATTTATCTTGTTTCCATAGTTAGCGTAAATTAGTTAGCTGGCATATCCCTGATTTATAGGGATTGTCTAGAATAGTAGTATATGATCTTTTGTATCAGTTTGTAATAGGTTACGCCTTTCACAAACCCTAATAGCCGCTTTGTGCACACAATAATCTCTTTGTGAGATTATCTTTCTTAGTGAAAGTTTTTCTTTGTGAATTCTTATTGTTCTTATTTACTGTCATTGTTTGATAAATTGATTGATCTAAGGTCTTTTTCACAAATATTCAAGAGTTAGTGTAGCTTTTATCAAAACTCTTCATAAATTGGTCCTAGTTGTTCTTTGTCTTATCCAAGACATCACAACTTTCCACATTTGATGAATGTTATAAAGCTTCTTAATACTTTTCCACTCAATGTCACAATCTTAACTCTAAGACTTGTTTTGGAACGAAGTATGATTGGCTTCTTGATTTAACCATTTCTTCAATTCTTGATTCCTCTTCTTAGACATACAATTGTACTAAGACTCACTTAGAGGATTAATTGAGATATGGTTCTTAATCATTAAGACCTATCATAAAGCATAAAAGCTACTCTCCCTTCTTCTTAGAATGGAGAAACTTTTGTCTTTCTGCCTACATGATTCTTCTTATTCGTTTTGCTATTGATTTAAACTTTTTCAATCAATTCATAATTACACTTAATCTTGTAAGTATAATCATATTTACTAAACCTTCAGTAAATCATGACGAATATCATTGTTACTCTTATGGTGGACTTGATCAGCACGCAACTTTGTGTGCTCGATCTGCTAGTCCTTCACTTGACACTTTGTCAATGAATTAGTCTAATTTCCAAATATGAAATTTCTCATTCATCGTGCAACCAAGTTGCATGATTCCAAGTTTCTGTCCAATTGAAACTTGGGCGGTGAGAAACTCTCCCTATTTGGTAAACTCTCGACTTTCCATAAATAACATAATAAGAACCAAATCCATTATTGCTAATAATAGAAACATTCAAACATCAATTTTTTCATATACGCCATTGCAAGGATAAATAAATAATATAAAATCAAAATTTATTTTATTGCGGAAAAATTTTGTCCTTACAATGCAATTCATTGAAAAACTATGCTAATACATATTTCTTAGCAATCTAATTCTAACTCTAAGTAGTAGCTCAAGAATCTAATCTTCGAGAAATGCGATCGAAATCCATTACTTCACGGTTAGATTTTGCTCACTTCTTCCCTTAAGCTTCCTTTCTTTTATTCGATCTTACAAAACATCAATTGTAATCTCATCACATTATGTATTAAGAATCTAGAATAGAAGCTTAAAAGAGTTAGTTAATGGATTTTACCTATATTAGAGTCATACGTTTCGACTCTCCCATCTCTTAGATCTCTTAGGTAAATAGGGCAACCTCGTCTCCAATGCCCTTTCTCTTGGCAATAAAAGCAGATTGACTCATTTAGAACAGGACATGGAACTACTTCAGACATTGCTTTTCTCTTATGATCAAACTTTCCGATCATAGCATGTCTTTCGTTGCCATTGTCCATATCCATAGAGGTCTTGAAGGCAGATTCGCCAATCAACTTTGCTTTTCTATTGCGCCAAACCATTGCTGATTCAGCAACAATAAGCATATAGGTGAGATCTATAAGGGTCACGTCGCGGTTCATCATATAGTACTCTCATACGAACTCACTATATAAGTTAGGAAGTGACTGAAGAACCCAATCAACAGTCATTTCCTCACAGACAACGGATCCCAACATTCTTAACCTATCAATGTGTGACTTCATCCCTAGGACGTGTGCACACACCGACTTTCCTTCTTTATGTTTACTTGCCAAAAGGGCTTGAGTGATCTTGAACTTTTCAAGCCTTCGAACTTGTAGGTTAGGGCGAATAATTTGAGGAGGAGGAGGAAGTGAAGTATGATCTCTTGTTCCTCGATCGAATCGTGGAATATCATCTTCATGTGGAATGCTTGTTCCACGGGATTTGGGAAAACCATAGTTGTCGAACTTTGACATCTACAATACGGGAGAAAACAAATTCAAGTTAGTTGATTGAATGAGTCCTTAGCAAATCACCCAAATGAGATACTAAGGCTAGGACCCAACACAATATTCTACAACTCGGGAGAGGGATGCCGTAACCCAAATTGCAGAACATTTGAAGGTAAGTGAATGACGATTCACTAATCTCCACCATGAAAAACGAAAAAGAAATTTAAGTTTTAAATCTATGAAAATTCCTAGATCCTTTGAGATTCATTGAAAATTTCAATGGCATGTTTAAATCTCGATATGTCCCTCTAGTTTGTGACTGGGATGCCGAGGATCACAAAGCGGGTGTGAATAACCATGCAAACTTACATGGTGCCCTCACATGTTACAGTCACCTATTCGATGTGCCGGTAAACCACACATGCTCCACCGAACTATGACAAACATTGAGTCACCCTTTGCTACCTTTGCTTAGAACCATTTAGTGTGCCGGTAAACCACACACGCTCCACTAACATCTTTGCAAGGGCACAAAGTGTAATTTCATGGAATTGCATCAATTCACTTTTTCCTAAGTAACTAAGATTGGGAATTTTATGAAAACATTTAGTTACTTTAATAATTCATTATACTTATAATGGAAGGTTTCGTCCTATCCTACCCGTTCGGCTAACGACCCTCCACTAGTCAAGAGTGCGGTGGGTAAGAGTGGATACCCATTCAATCGCCATTTTATAGGCAATTTCCTTAAACACCCCTTATAGACCAGCTTCGTGAATGAGGCCTACTAACGGTAACACTAACTTTTACTCATACATACATACATACATACATACATACATATATATATATATATATATATATATATAATGTTAGACTTTTAATGTTATATATAGTATAGGGTGTATTTTACACTTTTAAAATACTAGGTGGTTAAATTTAACAATTATACTTTTAATTCAATTAAATTGTAAACCAAAACTTTTATGGATTTATTAAACCTCTTTTAATTATACACCTTAATTAATTAATAAAACCATAAGGGTGTGATTTGAACTTTTTCAAAACAATACTAGGGTTTTAGAATTTAACATTCCTAATTAAACTTTTAATCAGCTTTTAAATTCCAAAACTTGAGGGCAAGTTTTGAAACATTTCAAAACATTAGGGTTTAGAATTTAAATATACATCAAAATTAAACTATTAATCAAAATTTAAATTCCAAAACTTGAGGGCAAGTTTTGAAACCTTTTTCAAAACATTAGGGTTTTAACTATTTAAATTTCAAAACAACAAAACTTTTGGGTTCAAATTTAAACTATAAAACCTAAAAGGGAAAATATGAAACATTTCATAACACAAGGATCAAATAACAAATAATCTAAAATTAACATTTAATCACATAATTATCCATATTTGATTTATTTAATGATTTCTTGCAAAACAATTTATCAATTTAATCAAAATAATTAATCAATTATCACATAAGGAAACAAATATTTTATTAATTGATAAATATCTTCAATTAGATCAAGAATATAGTCAAATATATCATAAAATCGGATTTATATTGATCTAATGTGATAAGGTAACTATCCCAAAGCAAAAACAGCAAAAAATCCCGAGATATGCTCCATCTGACGAGTTGACTCGTCGAGTCAAGCTTGGACTCGTCGAGTCTGCATGGACTCGGCGAGTTCAGCTATGGACTCCGCGAGTCCAGCCTCCAGAAACCAAAAAATCAAAATTTTCAACCATATCAAGCATCAATACAATAGAAACCAGTCTAGGCTCTAATACCACTGATAGGGTTTGGTCATAAGACATCCTATGTGCTCATACAAACCCTAATGCTTGGATCTAGGTTTCTGTATTGTACATGCAAGTTATCCAAGACTATAAACCCTAATTCTAGCATACAAGTAATCATATTAATATAAGAATGGGTTTAATATATTACCTTGATTGTTATGTAGTAATAACAATCCTAAATCTCCTTGTATTTGACTTTGGAAGGCTTAGAGTCACAAGTGTCACTCCTCTAATGGTTCACAAACACCATAAGCAAGAGGACGAAGAGGAGAGAGGATGGAGGCTACCAAAACCGTGTGAAAACCCTAGCAAGAAGCTTAGCCACGTTTTTGGTCCTTAAGGGATCTATATATAGTGAGGCAATTAGGGTTATCTAACAAGGAAACCCTAATTTAGTTGCTTAAGCCCTAAGCAACCATGGAGCCCTTTCCACAAGGCCTAGGACGATTTCATATGGGCTTCCCCCATAGAATTCATCCACCTTATGATATAAGGCAATCTATGGCCCAAATTGCAATTATCTTATAATTACAATTCCAGTCCCTTAAGTTTAATTAATCTCTTTTAGTCACAAAACTAATTACCAATTAATTATTGACTAATATTAATTAAACAATATGATTTCTCCTTTAATATATTATTCCCATAATATATTAATAAATCATATTTAATCCTTTCTCTCCATAATTCATCCTATCAAGTTGCTTTGGTGAAGGCAACCCAAAAGGACCATGCACCATCGGGTCAAGTACATACCAAAATAGTTATGGACTTAGACACTAATCCAACAATTATGTGGTAGTGGTAGGAGTGAAATAGACCCTGTAACCGATTGGAATACACCAGAGGGTAGGTCGGACACCCATATATACCTGGCAATATGTTTATGTTATGTTATTATGTGATAGTGGTAGGGGTGAAATAGACCCCGTAACTGGTTGGAATACACCGGAGGGTAGGTCGGGCACCCATATATGCCTCACAATATGTTTCTGCTATGTTATTATGTGGTAGTGGTAGGGGAGAAATAAACCCTGTAACCGGTTGAAATACAACGGAGGGTAGGTCGGGAACCCATATATGCCTGACAGGATAGGTTGAGCACCCAAATATGCTTGACAGGGTAGGTCGGGCACCCAGATATGCCTGATAGGGTAGGCCGGGCACCCAGATATGCCTGGTAGTATGTTCTTATGCGGTATGATAGAGGGAACTCACTAAGCTTCGTGCTTACGTTTTCAGTTTTGGTTTCAGGTACTTATTCTTCAAAAGGAGAGAAGCCAACATGATCACAACGCATCACACCATGATTTTCCGCACATGAGATCTTTAGGAGTTGTACTGTGATGTTGTTTTTTTACGACATGTTTTGAATATTGATTTTGATTATGAAACTATTGATGTTTATAGACTACTGGCTTTTATAATTACGTAATTAAAATGAAATTTTTGGTCATGGATTTTGTGATGTTACATAAGACCTCATGGAATGAATTTTGGGATGTTATAGTTCTAAGGCCCATAAAGCGTTATATCAGGCCAACTAGTCTTAGTATGGTTATAATAACTCACAAAAAAGATATTAAACAATATGTTTACTGTATGAATAATTAAACAAAAGAGTATGAATACAAAGTACTGGTTTTACAATAATACAATCTACAATATTACATTACAAATTACAATTACAGCTGGTGGAGCCAGGCACACTCACATTTACAGGGTTTTCAAAGAGTACAATTACAGAACTTGGAAAATATAAACAATACAGAAATCAGTATTTTTATGGTTTTATTGTGAACTAAAACTATGTTACACTATTTCATAGTACAACAACACTTACACATAGCGGTTTATGGTATTAAAACTACATTCAATTATGTTAGAAAAATATTGGATTTTTTTGAAACAATAAACATACTCACTATTTCAATAAACATAAAACAAACTTTTATACATAAATACTTATGAACTCACCAACTTAAATGTTGATACTCTCTTTTTCAAAATACTTGTATTCTCATGGAATAAGTAGACAGGTACATTCCCAAGATTTTGAGAAGACGGAGCAGTATAAAGTCATGTCTTCTATCTTTTGCTACATCTATTTTGGTGTCAATATACAATGATTGAACACATATGTAAAAATTACACTTTATTAATGCAATGGTTGTTGTACTTTGATTACTATGATGCATGTGTTGTGATAATTAACATGAAGTCATCCACCCCCGGACGTTTCCGCCGCTCCGGTTTAGGGGTGTGACACAACCCAATTCTATATTAAGCCCATTGTAGTCTGATCGGGGTATTTAATGAATCGTGAGAGGCATAATGCCGACTATGGGGAAATATGTATCATAACATTCATATTAACGAAACATTGAACTTTACGAATATTTTATGTTTTACAAGTTATGTAACTTAGGGTATGCTTGGATTAGCTTTTTTTTTTTAATCTCAAAAGAGATTTTTAAGAAAAGTGCTTATTAGCTTATTACTTTTAGGAAAGCTGATTTTAAAGTGTTTGGATGAGAAAAACTGCTTTTTTCAGAAGTAAAATAGTTAAAAAGCTAAGATTTTTCAGCTTTTTGAAAGCTTTACTTTTTCATATCAAAAAAACTATTTTAAAAAACGTTTTTTAAATATACAAACATTTTTGTTAGCTTATTAGCTTCTTGAAAAACTAAAAAGCTAAAAAGTTTTTTTGAAAAGCTATCCCAAACACCCACTTATAAGTATGAACAATTTTGAAGTTTTTTATATTAGTAAATTATTGAAATTAAAAAATATTTTGTGTTTTAAAGGGCGTGTATCCAAAGTTCCGAATAATATAACACTAAGGCGCTGTTTGTTTTTTTGAAGCGAAAATTCGTGAGGTCTGCGGACCACCTCTGTAATCCTCTGTAGTAGAAGAGGTGGAACAAACGGCTGCAACCCATAATAAGAAGCATGTTTGTTTTTTAACATATGCAGACTGCTACAGTAAACTGAAATTTCAATAAACAAATTTTATAAACTGAAAATAGTTTTCAACACCGAAATTTAAATAATTGTAGTCTTAAAACATTGAAACAGTACTAAAAAGAACATGTAAAAAAACAAAAATATAAAACTTTAAAAAAAAACTTACAAAAATATAAAAGAAACTAACAACATTATTCTAGAAAAAAACTAATTTTAAAAAACATAAAAAAGAAAATAATAAACAAAATTAAGAAAGAATTGCAAATGATGTCTACAAAGTTCGTAAAAAAGTACACACGTTAAAAAAAATGAAATTGAAACTGAAAATATTATTAAAAGAAACGGTAAAAAAATAAAAAAAAAAAAAATTAAAGTTATTATTTTTTTAAGGGGAAATGACATAAAAGACCTTAAGTTTTCATAAAAATGTCGGTTTTACCCCTGGACGTGTTTTAAGTCCAGTAAAGCCCGAAGTTTTGTTTAATTTGTTCATGTTTACCCTTATAGCCGGTTTCCAGGTAACCTACCGGTTACCTAATACCAGTAAAGCCTTTGATTTTTCAAAAATATTTGAATTTACCCTTAAGTTTTTCAAAAATGTTCGGATTTACCCTTAAGTTTTTCAAAAATGTTCGGATTTACCCTTACATTGATTTTTATTTTGATTATTTTGATTATTATTATTATTATTATTATTATTATTATTATTATTATTATTAATTTTTAATACATTTTTAAATGTATAAAAATATTTTATACATACATTTTTAAATGTTAAAAATATTTTTACTAATATAAATATATTTAAAAATATATATATATACTTGTATTTAGTATTTATATACATTTGAAACTCCATGTATTCCTGTAGTAACGTATTTATATGTTAAAAATATATTTATTTGTATTTAGTAGGTATAAATATATATTTATTTCATATAAAAATATATTATATACATATAAATATAAAAATGCATATTTATATGGTTTATATTACATAAAAGATATAATTAGATGTATTTGTACATATTACCAAGTATAAATATGTATCTTACATCTTACATACTTATAAAGCTTGCATTTTCCCTTGATTCTCATGCATTTGAACCCCCCCCCCCCCCCAATAATTTGCTAAAACCTCATGCATTTGAAACCCCAAAACCTTTTCACCTTCTTAATAATTAATCACACATAATCAATGGTAATTCATATGAGATAATAATTTGCTAAAACCTCATGCATTTCTATGGTACTAAAACATGTTTGAGTTTTTGGGTTTTAGAGTTTAGTAAATGGGTAATCCGTTTGATACGTTGGATTTGAAGCTATCTTATTCGAATTACCCAAAACAAGAGATAAATTAATAGTATATGCTCATGCATGTTTTGTACAAACCCCAATCAAAATACAATATATCATGATCATACAATTAAGTGTCTTTTATTCCATTTTTGGCTTTATAACAAAAGTTTGTTTACGTGGCGAAGAAAGAAAACTTGAAGATGAATATTTAGGTTGGATGTTTATATAAGATTTGTTTTAAATATATAATATACATATAAATACACAAATGTGTGTCAAATACAACCCATCACAAATTTAATCTTATAAACTACAATATAACTCAAAGTGGTTTTTCAAATATAATGTTTATACTATAATATAATATATTAGAAGAACACCATATAGTAAACGAATCCTACATGTTGTGCACAAATTTAGTTGCATAGTTAATATATTATAATAATATTTCATTTAAAATATGTTAAAGTCATTTGGTTATTACATTGTTGTATTAGACCCTATAGTCTCATATATTTTGAATGATTCTTACAAAAATGATGTCTGTAATTTGAATATAACGTAATATCTTATGATGTTTATTGAATGATATTATCTTCGATTGAACACTTTTTAATTGGAATCAACTTTATTATAGTTAAAATTTTGGCTCCGTTTTTTCTTTTCATTAGTTCTAGAATATAATTTTTTATATTAACTTAAAATATGTCACTACCTTAAAATAGATTGAGAATGAAATTTTTTATATTTACTTAAAATACGGCATCATTTTCTATTCAATAGTAAAACTAACAAAAGTCGTTAAATATGTATTTTTATGAGGTTCAACATAAATAGACGACCACATATGAGAATCCATATCTAATCAATCATCAACTAATTACATTAGATACTAATGTGTACATAAAAATTACATTTAAAATTTTAAACTAATAGTAAAAAAATTTCATTATTTATTATGATAAAAAATTTGTAAATCAAAAAATATACATGCTATTTAATTGCATACAAGTTTTATGTATGACTTATTCACAATACATTAAACCATATATAATCATATTAAACTACATAATTATCCCACTGCGCAACGCGCGGACATTCGCTTAGTTTATTTCATAATTATATGCATACTATAGTTTTTATATAGAGGAAATACATATTTATATCTATTAAATACAAATAAAAATATTTTTAAATGTATAAATATGTCTTTAAATGTATAAATACACTTTTTATTTGTATTTAATACATATAAATATGTTTGGAAATGTATAAATATGTTTTCATTTGTATTTAACAGATATAAATATGTGCTTCATTTGTATAAAAAACTATCTTATGCAAATAGTTATCAAATAAATACACATTTATAGTTAGTAATACGTACAAATACATATAAATATATCTTTTATACAATATAATCCAAATAAATATGTATTTTATATTGATATCATTATATGTATATAATATATTTTTATATGAAATAAATATATATTTATACCTACTATATACAAATAAATACCTTTTTAATATATAAATACGTTTTAATGGAATACATGGGAATTCAAATGTATATAAATACTAAATACAAGTATATATATTTAAAATTATATTTATATTAATAAAAATATTTGTATACATTTAAAAATGTATGTATAAAATATTTTTATACATTAAAATGTATTAAAAATACGCAGTAATAATAATAATAATAATAATAATAATAATAATAATAATAATAATAATAATAACAATAATAATAATAATAAAAATCAAGGTAAGGGTAAATCCGAACATTTTTGAAAAACTTAAGGGTAAATCCGAACATTTTTGAAAATTCAAGGGCTTTACTGGCATTAGGTTACCTAGAAACTGACAACAAAGGTAAAAATGAACAAATTAAACAAAACTTCGGGCTTTACTGGACCTAAAACACGTCCAAGGGTAAAATCGATATTTTTGTGAAAACTTAAGGGTTTTTATGTCATTTTCCTTTTTTCTTAAAATTAAGTTAAAATTTTTTTGTGGAAACTATAATAAGAAATTGTATCAAATCCGTAAATAAAAGTTAAAAAAAATAACTTATAACAAAATTCTAAAAAAAAACAATTCAAAAAAGTGAAAGTTGAAGAGGTTCGGAGAGGTAAGTCAAGTGTTGTGTCACACAGTACACGTGCAGATATTTTGCAGTTTGAAGTCTTCCAAAAAACAAACTGCTGGAAGAGGGAAAATGTTGCGCATGTGCTACGCTGCGCAGCAGAAAATGGTTTGAATTGGTTTTTTTAAAAAACAAACGGCACATAACTATTTATGAATTTCAACGAAAAAAACATAAGATAGGGTATTAGGGTTTAGGACCGATCCACACTACACCGAAAGCAAAAGAAAACCGCCCGAGACCAAACCTGTTTAGCCAAAGACCGGGAAAAAAATCACACCGGGACTATCGTGAATGGAGGTGTCGCTGAGAAAATGTAACGACCCAAAAATCACGACTAAAAATTTCTTTTAAAACATTACTAAAACTAGATTTATAAAAACGTATCATAAGTCAAACATAACTTTCGAGTATTAAATTCAAAACATAATATCATTATCAGAGTCAAACATTCCCAGGCTAACTGACTATGGTGTGTGCTCTGCAATCTTCTCGAGCTCCTCTTTTGAAAACCGAGTACCTGAAACCAAAACTGAAAACCGTAAGCACGAAGCTTAGCGAGCTCCCCCAATCTACCACATACCACACAATAACATATAAAGCACATACTGGGCCTTGCCCACTGCATCGGACCGAAGTCTGGACTAACTGGGGCCTTGCCCCCTACATCGGCCGAAGTCCGAAGCTGACTGGGACCTTGTCCCCTACATCGAACCGAAGTCCGAAGCTGACATCGAACCAAAGTCCGAAGCTGACTTGGACCTTGTCCCCTACATCGAACCAAAGTCCGAAGCTGACATCGGACCGAAGTCCGAAGCTGACTGGGACCTTGTCCCCTACATCGAACCGAAGTCCGAAGCTGACATCGGACCGAAATCCAAAGCTAACTGGGACCTTGTCCCCTACATCGGACCGCAGTCTGAAGCTGACTGAACATAGCATAAAACATATCAACTAGCATAAACACATAAACCCTGTCTGAGCCACGAAGGCATCAAACATACTAACTACTACATCGGACCGAAGTCCGAAGCTGACTGGGACCTTCGTCCCCTACATCGGACCGAAGTCCGAAAACTACTGCTAGCTAAACGGGCCGGCATTGTGGCTTTAGACCCGTTCCTACTTAAGGGAAACTCACCTGAACTGCTGAGCTCTGCTGATAAACCTCTGGCTGCTACTCGAAAATCCCCTGAACCGCTGCTCCTCTAGCTCTCCGAGCTATCAATATACATATAACACTTAGTCTGACAGTCAACTAAGTCAACTCTGGTCAAAGTCAACCTTCCAGGTCAACCCTACTCGCCGAGTCCTCCTAATGACTCGCCGAGTTCATAAGCTCAGGGTCTTTCTATTCGCGATTCGACTCGCCGAGTCATTCTATGACTCGCCGAGTCCAACTAGTTCCAAGTCCTGTCCTGTCCAACTCACTGAGTCACCACCCGACTCGCTGATTCGAGTCTCAACTCGAAGGGTTTGAGGTTTCGCGACCTGACTCGCCGAGTCCACTAATAGACTCGCCGAGTCCAAGGCAATCTTCAACCAACTCGTCGAGTTGTTCTTCCAACTCGCCGAGTTCATGCTTAACTTCATCCGACTCGACGAGCTGTTCATCTCACTCGTCGAGTTCCTCCTCATCTTCAAGCTACTCGCCGAGTCCACTCGAAGGACTCGCCTAGTCTATTCAGATCTTCATACATGCAGAGGACTTTTGAGTCATGCATGGACTCCATACTGCAGATCTACCCTTCCCAAGCCTATTCCCCACGTAAAGTTGCAAACTTTACGTGCAGAGAAGGAGATCTAGGCACCATACACCATAAACTTAGGGTTGAGACAAAGGGGCTCAACAATCAACCCATAGACTGATGCTTTATGATTCTCTAGGCCAAGATACACATAGATCTGAAGTAGCAACTTCAGATATGGGCTTCTAACTCGAAATGGTTCAAGAACTTGCCCTAAAAGCCCTAAATCCTATGATAAAGGTTGATCTATATGCAAACGAGGGAAGGTAACGACTCATTACCTTCAAATGCTCTGGAAGACCTCACAAACTCTGGATCTACTGCCAATTCTTGAATCCCCAATGTGTGCCTTCTTCCTTCTTCCTTCAAATCACCCAAAATGGCAAGAAAACTTGAATGAGCAACAATGGAGGCTTAGGGTTTCTGGTTCTGGACTATAGAGCCGCAACTGAGCCCTAGGAAAGAGAATGAGATGCTTAAATAGGGTACCAAGCCCCGAAATTAGGGTTTCCAAACCCAGACCTGACTCGCCGAGTCGGTCAATTGCTTTACATCTGGATCCCGCTCCGACTCGCCGAGTTTCTCCCTGGACTCGACGAGTCAACCCTCTTCAACTTAGGGTTTTTCCTTTCCTTTATTGATCTTTCTGATTTCGGGTGTTACATAAAAGTTGCAAAGGAATAAAAGTATATATATATGAGAATAGTGAATATACCCTTAAGGGTATATATGATTAGGTACCCAATACTTAAAACTGTGTCGTTTTGTTATCGACTTAGTTTGAAAGAAAAATTGATACGTGAACACTTCTTCATTCTTAAAAACATTGATACATCATGTTCCCATGATCATAGGTACCCACATCTATTAAACTCCGTAGTTTTAATAAAATGGAACTCGATTCCTCCTGGATTTTCTGCTTCTATAATCAACAATTTAAAGAATTCGGAATTCACAACAAAAATAAAGAGGTTCAATTCACTGAACACATTGATTGATTATTGGTATAATTTTCTGAAAGGAAAAACTATTTCGTTGATCGATTGATATCATTTTCAGAACACATCGGTTCCTGATTAATACCACACACATGTTTTCGATTTATTTTCCGGTTTAAGGAGTCACAGTCGGCCATCGTTCCAATTGGTTTGCCATGCATTTGATTAATCTGTCGCTTTACAGCTTGCTTGTCCAACCAGGTTCGTGAATTGCACTCTTGTGTTGGACAATTTTTGATATAGTTTGTAGCTCATGAGTATCTGAAATAAAACAATCTCATTTTCGATTCTTCTTTCCCTTGTACACTGTGTATAGAGTGAGTTAGGTCTAATGGGCAATGTGGAATCAACATCACTACATGTAACCCATTTTCACTATAAACTATAGTATATGCAGCCCACCCACCAGGTGCTCGATTAAATGTCTCAGTGAAATTTTCTGTGAATATTTCTTGAAAAGCATAGGCTGGAATGGGTATTATCAAAAACCAATGACTGAAATACCCTTGTGAGTGCATATGTCATGGCTCTTCCAGATTCTTTAACAGCCGAAAGGTTACTATTGCTGCTTAAATCTGACAACGAGATTGTGGGCACTTCCAACACAAGAAAAAAAGAAATCTAGTTGCAGTTTACCGAAATACCATCCTAGTCCTCTACTCCTCTACACAACCTTACTAATGACTGAAATACCCTTGTTGTAGGTTCCATGATCTGGAAACCATTTTTGCATAATGATGGAGATGTTAAGAGCCGAAAGATTTGGATCAAAGGATCTTAACAAAAACAAACCTGTAGAGAGTTCGATGTTCATATTCACCAAGGATACAACTTCAATTTGTGATTCAGGTGCGACTATTGCTCTTCATTTTGTCAAATTTGTATGTCATTATTTTTCTGTTAGTGATCTAATAACGTTTTTTTTAGGAGAATGAACAAACTTTGTGCAAAGTAAAACTTCCAAGGCCTTGTTGTTGGAATCTTTTCCTTCTCTTCATGATAAAGTGTTGTAACTTAGTTGTTCAAAAAGAAAGTTACTTGTAAAAATAATTAAATGTTGATTTTAGAAATATGATAATTATATTAACAATTTTTTACTTTTTCATGAATCAGGTAGATGAAACATTGCAAGAGAAAAAATGACCAGATGTGATTTTTTGTGAGCAAATGAAAATTTTCATGTGATTCTTGACATTTTTTACTTTCTTTTTTGGTCAACGATGTATGAATAATTTGGAAAGTTTTTATGTTCCTTAACATTTTTAATGATTTCGAATGAAAATTGTTGATTATTTCTGATTTGTGTGTTTAAAATTGAATGTTGGTTGTTGTTATGGGTTAAAAACAAAAGTTTGTTGCAATTATGGTTTGTCCCTTGTTGGATGATTTTCCCCCCTGTCCTAACAAATCGAATTCAACCAAGGTGCTTGATAAATTACATATGTTGACCATCTTTCTGGTTCTGTCATGTATTCCTCCCTGTTTTGTTTTACTGGTATGCTTTTGAAGGCCAAGCTTCGATTTTCATTAAAAGAAAGGAGGTCCATATATAGAACAACCTGCAAACTAGAGGGGAGATTAAAGAGGAAACACATGATGGAACTCAGGAAGTAGTACAAGATTAGAGACAATAAAAAAACATAACACATGGTTTTCTCCGACTTTTTCCCAGTTAAATTTTTAACCTTTTCATACAAAGTCATTGGAAATGAGGATTTAAAAAAGACGATAACACCCACCAAATAAAGCGTCATACAAAAATGACAACTGAAATTCTATTATAACAACTTGTAAATTATACATAAAAACTTATACATCGCTCAAGACTCGATGCTCCATCATTAACTATACAAAATTAATGTAATCGGTTGTATCTCATAGCAAAAAAAACACAATAGAATGAAGTAATCTGACAGAATTACATCATAAATGTCGGAATCATGCACAAAAACACTGTTAATATCTTTCTCCATACTTAGAATCTACATAAATCTTCAACTAACAGCTAATTATCTCACTAAATTGAAAAAAGTAGTGTTATGATATGAGATGACATTTTGTCAAACACATGGTGGGCTTTTTTTTAATAAAGTTGCAAATGAAAAAGAGCTGCCTATAGAGAATAAGTCTCGATTCTTTAAGAAGGCTAGAAAAAGAGTAGAAATTACACATATTCAATCAAAATCATAAATCAATTGTCGACACCAAGTGAATATGTCTCAATTCCTCAAAAATCAAAACTTCCACCAATAAGAAATCAAATAACTTTCGAGTGAATATGTCTCGATTCTGAGGGTTCAATCGTTCAGAATAAATAAATAAATAACTTGGAATAAATTCATAAAACCAGAAAAGAATGAGAAAAGAAATTGATTTAAACATTGATGTTTGCATCATGCAATCATTGATTTAAGGAAATCAATCGATGTGATCATCAGTATGCGACTTTTTTCCTTTGAGTTCTATGAAATCCAATCGACATTTTTTTATTTAAAGCTATGATCATGGGAACTTGATGTATCAATGTTTTTAAGAATGAAGAAGTGCTCACGTAACAATTTTTCTTTTAAACGAAGTCAATAACAAATAACAAAACGACACAATTTTAAGTATTGGGGTACCTAATCATATATACCCTTAAGGGTATATTCACTATTCCCATATATATATATATATATATATTTGAAAATTTTAAATTAAAATCACAAAAATCATCGTCACACAAATGCTCTTCTGGTTGTGGGTTTGGGCGTTTCTTCAATATTTTGTTTTCAAGTTTCGCGGTTGTTGCCCCGAATCCTCGTCTCTCTCTTCCTCTCTCTCCCCCTTTACTGAAATTCTTCGTTGAAACCATCATATTCATTGATCGATTATCCTTCTCGCAGACACCAAATGCTCTGACTAGATTGGAGCTTCAAAATCGGTAATCAAAACTTAGCTATTATACTGATCTGTATCTTTCGTTTGTTTTCATTCCGTTTTAGGTTTTCGTAGTTTGAATTTCCCATGCGTCTCTTTGCTTCTGCTGCTGCTGCCAACTAGTTAAAATAAAACCTCTTGAATTCTGTGCTTTGCGAATTGAATCGCAATCATAGTTCAATTTTTTGCTGTAGGTTAGTCGGAAACCGATTTAACACGTTGTTTAGGAAATCGCCTTTCATCATCAACGGATTGTAATTGATCTTTTAGTTTCATTCACAATTATATGTAGTATGTGGGTTTACTGTGGGCTCAACGAGGATGAGCTGATCTTGCTCATGGCGACGTAATTTGCATATGCAATCTTACTAAATTTATTCTTCTGAGGAGCTATTCAGCTTGATGCTTAATTCATCAATGTTGTTTCGAATTAGGAATAATTTTACTGATATTAATCTTTTTGTTTATTTAATAATTCAATTTCTGAAAGGATCTACATTATGGGCTTTGGTGCAAATCAAGCACCCAAGTTATCATACTTGTAGCATTTGTCTAAAGTTTATCAAGTTTCTGGATGTTTTGGAATCCGTAGCAGCTTCCTGAGATGAAATGTAAAATGATTTTTCAAATTCAAATTTTAGCTCTCTTTTTTACTTGAACATTCAAGGATGATGTTATGTTATTTGTTTACAAAATTAGTCTTCAAACAGGCAACTTGATATATGTCATTTGTGCTGCAACTTGGGAAGTGTTTTTAAGTAGTACTTCTTGGCGGCTAGTTTTCTGTCTTTTTTTCTCAATAGTTTTAATCAATTTCTTAAGGTGACCATTAGGATGGGACCATCAAGGAGTTATTTTTTCTAGTTGTGCAAATAATGCTTGTGTTATCTGAGAAATGGATCCAAGAGATAGCCTCATGAGTCACGGCAATTGGAAAAAGGTCTAGACTTTGAGAGATTGGATGGCAACTGTCTAAAGCGCTAGAATTTGAGATTATGTTACTTATGAGTTATGCCAAGGCAACTCTTGTGGAGAGAGATGAAGGGAATCAGAAGAATGTTCCTTTACATTATTGGATCATGTTTCCTTGCCTTTGTGTGTTTTATTCCATTGGGTATGCAGTCTTCTTTTAAAAGGGAAAAAATGTTTTGTGTTCCTATACACACACATAATTACAATGAAAACAAGTCTTGTTAATCATATGAAGTCAATTTCTTAATTCTCAGTACAAGATATACTTGATGACTTTTACACCAACCCTGTGTGGGTGAGAAAGCTGCTTGGATGACTGTTAGTACTACTTATGTAGTCCCTGCTAACTTTGAAGGCAATATTGTTTGTTATGCATCTATGAGGATGCCATTACAAAGTTCTAACTTCTAAGTCTTTTAGGAAACATTAAACACACAAGACCTAAAGGGAAACTTTTATAATGTGCCACCAAGTCTCCCACAGTGTTGAAACTCCTACACTCTACAACAGGATTTAAAGCGCCTGTCACTATGATAACATAAAAGAGTAGACTGTATTTGTCTTTTGGGTTGACTGTAAACCATTTGTGACACTTATTTTGGGATAGCCGGAGTAGATACATTTGTGATATCTGGTAAGCTAACCATGGATATTTTGTTTTACCAAAACAAGTACTTACCATGAATATTTCTTTGTGTAGGCTTTTAAAAACATGTCCTTCTTGCATGGTCATTTATTTAGCTAGACAATTGCTTACATGAAGTCGATGAATAAAGTAGTAACTTGGATAGATGAAGTGTTTGCTATCTATTAATTTGTTCATTTTGGAGACTTGTTATCTAGCTGTACATGGTATGTAGACACTAGCCAATAGATATTATTTTCATTGATTCTCTATTTCTTTTTTCAGTGGCAAAGGGAGATCTGATGGGCCCAGCAAAAAAGTCGAGAAGTGTGAACAAACGATTCTCATATGGTAATGAGATACCACCAACTAAAGATGGGGATAACACCTACAAGAAAAACCAGAGGGTGAGTTTAGTTCTTCTTTAATCCTTTCTCTAAATCTAATTTAATCTTATTGGTTCTAAACTTCTAATATAAATTTAGTTTAATATCATATAGTGACCTACTGTCTATGAAGGTTCCCTGTTCACTCAACAGTTGAAACTTATAACTCTTTCTAAAATGACTTATTGTTGACAAAATGATAACTTTATCAAAAGGTTCCTTACTTCAAGTTTCAACTTTAGAAATGATTGTTTGTTTTAAATGCAGTGGCTATATTTTATTTCACATGGTGTTATCAGGGTCTGTATGGACTATGGAATGGTCATTACAATGGACTGAGGTGCTTGGTTGCCACATAGGAGTGGAATGGATCATTCCTTTAGGAATGTGGTTACTCCCTATGGGTTGATTTTCATTTTATAATCTTTAAAAACACCATTGTTTTTTAAAATATCTAATAACTACTTTTCTTATTAAAAAAAGCTAAAATTATTTCTATTATAACTTCATTTGACTTTTCATGTCAATTTACTTTTTTTAGATTCCTTTTTCTCAGTAGATGTTATTTTTTGACATATTTCTATTAATTTTGTTTTATAAAGGTAAACACATAGCCGATAGAAAAGTTATAATGAATACATTAATGTATCTTTCCCTCATTAAGTTAAGATTGACGATAGTTCGGGAGAGAAATAACATAATAGATTATCTTATGTGCAAATACATTCTGTTATTGTTTTAATGACTGTTAAAAATCAAATTTAGAAAAGAAATTCGAAATGCTAACTGAACTTTTGTTTGATTGTTTGTTCGATATAACATGTATTTCAAATGGGCATGAGATATATTTATATGTAACTTGTTTAGTGGGATAACTTAATTTGATTAAAATTTATTTTTATGAAATGATAGTTTTGTCGTTATTTATCAGTCTAATTACATTCGGGTGTCTATTACTCGTTCAATTACTTTGTCTATTACTCTATTACATTCGTATGTGATTTCATTCTCTCATACCAAAAACATCATTAGTCTCTAACTTCCCAGAAGCATTCATTTAATTTTACTCTTATAAATTTGAAATATAGCATATAACAAAAACTTTTCGTTTGTAAGTTTCATATTACTAACTCACCATGTGACAAGTACCATTTGTAACCTCATTGTATCACACTAAAAATTTGAAATATAGCATATAACAAAAACTTTTCGGATTAATGTCAGTGATATCAAGATTATGCGAAAGTTTATCCCAATAACATAATATTCTAGTTACAAACAATAATTACATACAATAAATTGGTGTTACTAACAAATTCCTTGAGTGTGACATAATAGAATTTGCTGTATCTATCTACTTCCTTAAAATAGATACACAATATCTATCCTCCTTGTAAGCTTATCTTCCGCTCCATCTCTTCATAAGACTATTCATGGTAGATGGTACTTCCCAAAAGTACTTACTACAATCTCATTTATTTACCTATAATACACTGCATACACATCCATTTAAGAAACACGTGTGAGAATAAGGATTATACAAAGAATAACATTGTATAAACTATAAACATTAGATGCACATAAATAAACTGTTTTGTGACACATAGATATGCCCGTTTTCACTACCACTGGAAGGATTTCCCATAGCATGGAAATCACCAAAACATGGCATATAGTCATCTAGCAAAGTGTACACATTATTCTACCAATATGACTCCTAACACATAAGGAGCCCATTATGGGCCTTCAAACCCTAGAAATATCCTTTTTCATAAAACCCCGACTTGTCCCATACACCCACCCAATAATGGTGTTCTAAGACAAATCCTCACCATACATATCCATTTCTTCCATAAACAACATAATGTCACATTATTCACCAACCCAAATTATACATTCACTATAATGCTCAAAACCTTGAAATTGAAACCCCAACTTCACACATGAACATCATCAAAACTGAATACTAGGGTTTAGTATAATTAATTGCAACATTCAACATGCCTCTTAAAGACCTTCACGACAATCTTTTAATCATTGTTTGCTGTTACTTATACGTAATAATTGCAATTTGTTGCTCATAAGTGAAGCTGGGAAACTAGGTCAGTTCTGGTGGATGATAAGAAATTACAAATCATTAGAGAAGACTATTATATTTCTAATTTGAAGAATACAAATTAGTTCCTTATAAATAACAATGGAAATCCATAGTTAACAAGGGACGCAGGATTGAAGCAAAACTGGAATCATCGTAGTGGAGATAGGCTAACACAAATTATGAGAGAAGATTATAATGTTTTTGAATAATTTTGAAGAATAGAACCAAGTCATTTATTAAGGAAACTGCCAAACATGGTAGCCTCTAAAATGCTATATTACAATTCTGTAAAAATATGGTAGAGATGATGAAGAATTTCTGAATACTTTATTCACCAGAAATAGGGTACATATATAAGATGGAAACCAGAAAAAGGAAACCATAAAATCAGGGAAAAGATACTTGCTGATCCTATCTAAGTAAGGAAAAAATAAATACACAATAGTTTCCTTAAATCTATTCTAAAATACAGCTGTTGACAGAAAAGGATATCACAAAATATTTACACATTAATCAATTCCTTTTCTTGTTTTTGGTATAAGGCTATGTTTATCTAACTGTGTGATTATGATGTTGGTGCACTTGCTACATTTGAATTTACAGAAATAAAACAGCAGTCTTTCAAACTACAGCTTTTTGCTTTTGATACTCGATAAGGATCAGTGGCGACTGCTAAAATAAGCAATAGCTTACAATGTTTAATTGTTGATGATTAAATCACTGCCTTATTCTTTCCAGAAAAAGAAGTTGTCAGATATGTTGGGCCCACACTGGAGCAAGGAAGAGCTGGATCATTTTTATGAAGCTTATCGTAAGCATGGGAGAGACTGGAGAAAGGTCACTTTAATTTTCATGACTCTATAGGGCATAACCACTTATTGGCAATAAATTTACACATTTATATTTCTTTAGTGTTGGCTTTTAATCAACAGGACATAACATATAAGTATATAACTTCTACACTTTGTTGATTAATCAGAAACCTGTGATTGACATCTAATGCTCAAATACCATATGCATTTTTAGGTGGCTTCAGCTCTCCGAAACCGCTCTGTGGAAATGGTGGAGGCTGTTTATTCTCTGAATAAGGTAATCATGAAATCTAATGTAGCTTGTTATCTGACCTTTTCAATTCATGTTGTCTTCCCTTTATAATATTAATATCCAATCCATTTGTTAACTTGGTAATTAATGTACTTGTGTCACTTTCAGGCATATTTATCTCTTCCAGAGGGAACAGCCTCTGTTGCAGGGTTTATTGCAATGATGACCGATTATTATAGCAACATGGTGAGATTTTAATCTTTATTTCTTGTTGTGCATCTGTAGGTGCACATATCTGCTTTTTCCTGCAAGTACATCAAGCCTCTACCTTTTGTTTACCGTTTTTATTGAATAGAAGTTTCAGCAAACCAACGAATCATGAAAAGTCAATAAATTAAAAGCAAGAAGATAAAAAAGAAGCAGCCATTTTATTTAATATTTTGCTGTATTGCTCACTAAATCATTAACATGAGATGCGGGTGTGTATTTTATTATTTTTATCTAACCTGCCATCTAAGGGGCTGTTTCTTTTTCTTCCCATCAAGCACTGTATCAGTAGAGTGGATGTCTATTTGGATATAGTACTGTATAGATAAGGTCTTTATCTTTTCTAGACTGAATAAACCATCTTAATGAGACTAAATGACCATTTTACCCTTATTCATCAATTTTAACGCGAGGAGTTGGGTGGAAAAAAAGTAAATGGTTGGTGTCTCAATACTTTAAGCCAGTTTTTTTTTTTTTTTTTTTTGGCTTAATCCATTTAGTCAATCTGTTCATATTAAGTGCTTAACCCGTTAAGCTCATCAAGTGGTTTTGTTTTGATTTTTGATTTTTCAGGAAGATAGAGATAGTGAACAAGAAAAAAATGATGGTGTGGGAACATCCCGGAAGCCACAAAAACGCTTGCAGCGCAAAGTTCCTGAGACCATACCTAAAGGCTCTGTTGATCGTATTCATTTGCATCCAGGGGCAGTTTTGTCAGATTATGGTTGCATGTCTTTAACAAAGAAGAAGCGCTCTGGTGGTATGTGATTGTTGTTTTAACTTTTAATCATCTGACAGGTGTAAATTATGAAATTGTTTTTTTTTTTTAATTTTTTAGGAAGCAGACCTCGTGTTGTTGGAAAAAGGACACCTCGTTTCCCTGTCTCACATTCTCACGAGTATGTCAAGGGCGAAAAGTCTTTTTTGCCAACAAGGAAAGGGATAATAAAACCCAAGGCAGATGATGATGAAGATGTTGCTCATAGTATAGCAATGGCATTGGCAGAAGCTTCAAAGAAAGGTAGTTCTCCAAATAGAAGAGCTTCCAGTCTAATGTCATCACCTTCTCACAGCGCTGAAAGAATGGTATGTGTGATTTATATAATGTTTTTTTTTTTTGAACAGCATCTAGAAAGATGAGACTTGAGAGACTGATTTACCTATTGTTTTTGGACACAGTATGATGAGTCAGATGTGGGTAGTGGTTATGGTGAGGATATAGAAGGTAGCATGGAAGCTGATAATACAGATTTTCCTAGGGATAAGAGTAAAGAAAGAATAAATGCTGGTTATGTGTTACATGATCGAAAAGGATCACAAGGGAAAAAAGTACGAGTTGATAAAAAAGAAAACAAACATTTAGATTATATACGGGAAGCTTGTAGTGGCACAGAAGGGCATAATTTAAGTACGCTAAGAAGAAATTTTGAATTTTCTGATGCAAAACCTTCAAAGTCTTCTCAAGGTTCCAAGAAAAGAAGTAAAGGAGCTCATACTGGCAGAGGTATTGTGTTTCCTAATTTCTAGTATATGAGTTTCAGTCAATTTAATGGTTTTTATCTAGTGTGATGAATCATTGTACTTTACATCTACCTTACATGTTCATTTTGAAATGATAAGAGATTTTTCTATTGATTTGACAATTTATAGTGATTAATTTTTGTACTTACTGTTGATTCCTTTTCCTGTAGATGAAAATTCTGCCTTTGATGCACTGGAAACATTGGCAAATCTGTCTTTGATGATTTTACCCGAGGCAAATGGAAATGGTAAGATATATTAGTAGACATAACTTAAGTGTTATTTTATTTTGACTTACAGATGGATCGATAATGTTGTTTCCTTTTCACTTAATACAACCAGAATGACTTATTGGTTTAAGTGATAAGTTTGTCACTTAAGACCCTCCCTGTTACAGAATTGCCCTCATTTTTTTTTCTTTCCAATTTTCATAACAACCTAAAAGAACCCATTGTTCCCGGTGTTTTTTTTTTCTTTCAATTTCATTTTCAAATAAACAATCGTGTGTTATTAAGTATCATTTACTAAAAATGGTAAAATAGTCATTACTCATATTCAGACAATTCATTGAGATTCAAAAGGAAACAGACTAGGTTTTGCTGATCTTGATCTCAATCATTGCGAATTAAACTTGTATTAATCATTACATTGGTTGTTTAATTTAGGGAAAGACGAACTTGTTGAAGACTCTCATCTACTGCTATCTATCCCTACAAGTACAAGCCGCCAGGGAGAGAAGCGTAAATCATCAGTTCCTAAAAGGAGTCGGTCAATTTCTACATTAGAAGCTTCTGACAACAAAGCCCAGACATCAGGCAAAGACTCGGTTGATGACACCAATATTGCTTCAGAAGCAAAGGAATCACATCACTTAATTACTAAAGTCTCCAGAAAGAGACAGAAGATCGTGGCACCCAAAGTAAGCATGGACATGAACATGAACATTACACTTTTTCCCATTAGTTTGACTTTTTATGTGTTTGTGATATTTATGGCACACTAATCTCAGATTCCAAAATCTGAAGCTGCTATTCATACAACTGGTAAAGAGTCTCTGGAGTCTGAGGTAGCCTTGCTCATTATCTTCTTTTACTTTTGAGTAAATTACATTTTTAGTCCCTGAGTATTGCTGATTTTTTCAATTTTGGTCCCAAACAGTTTTTTTTTTAATGTAGTTTTGGTCTTTACCTGAGGTTCTTATAACGTTTTTCGTCCTTGTTCCAAGTAAAATAACTATATTTACTCTTTTTGGGACCAAAACTGAAAAAGTTAGCTATACCCAGGGACCAAAAATGTAATTTACTCTTTACTTTTTGAAACACAATGGCAAAAATGATGGAATAACTTATGTTATTGTATACAATGTAGGCTGCAGAGAGTAAAAGTATACCCCAGTTGGCCAAAAATGACAAACATACCCCTTCTAGTATTGACACAAGAAAGGAAGTAGACATATGTACCAAAGTCAGGAGCAAGCATAAGCTGTTCAAACCAGACACTCTTTTTGAAGCAGTTGGAAAAGACAAGCCAAGGGTACACTTCCCTTCTCTCAGTCAAACTTAACGTCTTAACGTACTTATCTCAAATACTACGTTAGTTATTTTCTATCTGTACTGTATATCAACTCAACTGTTGATAAGTTTTGATCCAATTTTCAGGAAGAACTTTCTAATTGTCTATCAAACAAGCTGATGCGAAGATGGTGTGCATGTGAATTTTTCTACAGTGCAATAGACGACCCATGGTTTGCCAAACAGGAATTCGTTGAGTATTTGTATCATGTTGGTTTAGGCCATGTTCCAAGATTAACCCGTGTCGAATGGGGTGTTATCAGAAGGTATTTGATTTTTATGTTATATAATACAAATTTGTATTACTGTTTTTCTTTATTTGGCATATCATTTTTTTTTGATGCAGTTCTCTTGGGAAACCACGGAGGTTTTCAATTAATTTTTTGAAGGAAGAAAAGGAAAAGCTTAATCAATATCAAGATTCTGTTAGGACACATTATACTGAGCTTCGTTCTGGTAGTAGAGATGGATTACCAACAGATCTTGCTAGGCCATTATCAGTAGGGCAACGTGTTGTAGCTATCTATCCAAAAACAAGAGAGATTCATGATGGAACTGTATTGACCGTAGATCATGATCATCACAGGTGTCGTATTCAATTTGATCGACCTGAGCTAGGTGTTGAACAAATCATGGTAAATATTCTTGGTGTATTCTTTTTTACCTTTATGTTTATTAGTTTTTTTTTTTTTTTTTAAAAGTTTGGTTCATAAGTTTTTTATTACTATAACTTTATGTATTTTGTTTTTAGGCAGTTATACCCAAAACAGCCACTTTATTAAATGAAGAAAAATCACATTTGACACCCATTTAAATGAATGTTTACACATGCATTTATACAAATATTACACTTATGTAATGTTTTATGGAGTTTTTATTAGATTACTAGTATTGTAATATATTATATATGTCAATTATGTGTTTTATTTAAATATGTGACATGTTTAAGTTATCTGGAGATATAAATAATAAGTTTTAAAACATTAAATTAAATATAAATATATAATCAACTAGAACAAAGACCAAATCTCATAACAGAATGGGGGTTAGATGTGGAAATCCTTATCTCCACCTCAGGGTAGAGAGGCTGCTTCCATAGAATTGACAAGTAACAAATATATATCTTAATATATAATGTAGTATCACAAATAATAAACTAAATGTGCATAAAATCTAAAATTGAAGGAACAAATTGTAGAAAGGAAACTTTAACAAAAGTTTAATGTAAATGACCATATTTGGTGTTATATTTACCATTATCATCTTGATATTAAAAAAGGTTTTTGGTGTTGGGTTGTAAATGCCCTAATTCTAATGTATGTTAATGAAATAATGTAATATCATTTCTTTCTCTCATATATTATTTGTTTTGGTCAACTAATAAAAGCCTTTATTTAGGGCATTATAGAAAGCTCATAGTGGGATAACTTTGCTTCCAGATATGAATGAAATTATGTCCTTGTGTTTCTTCTTTGTTTATTTTAAGAATATTTTATAATGAATATTGTCTTAATAAGGCACATGACATGATTTTGTATTGACTCAGGATACCGATTGCATGCCCTTAAATCCTTTTGAGAACATGCCTGCATCACTGATGCGCCAAACACCTGTTGGCAAATTCTTGGAGAGCTTAAATGAGGTGAAAATAAAAGATCAGAGATTAGAAGGTTACACAAACACAAAGTCCACTTCTCGTGAACAATTAGAGAACATGTATGATGCTGCTTCAATTAAGTCCAATTTACTATCTAGAAATCATCATGGGACCCACTCTGCACAATTTCATGCAAAAGAAGCTGATGTTGAAGCCATTGCTGAACTGAACCGTGCTCTTGACAAAAAGGTTCTTCCATCTACATTCTTGATAGTTTTGTATTAGTAGTTAAGTATATTTGAAAGTAATGGAATATTTATGGACATATTACAAAAATAGCCTTCGACTTTTTGGCCATTTAAATGAAAACCCATTATTTAATTTTTTATATCATGAAAACCGAAAATTCAAAATTCATTCAAAAAAACCACTGATGACTAGTTATAGCCAATTAACTGGTCATCTGTGCTGATGTGGCATTTGCAAAACTGGAATTTCCATCAACACCATTAAGTTTTGATCCACTTTTTGAAGAAACCATTGTGATGTGGCATTTTATTAATTATTATTATTATTATTATTATTATTATTATTTCTAGTTTTTGTTTTTTATAAAAAGAATATGAAAAAAACTGAAAATATAAAAAAATATTAATAACGGAAAAGAAGAACAAACTAAGAAAAGCCCAAAAGAGAAAACCAATAATTGTAATAATTATCAGAGTAAGTTACAAATTTGGTTGCTATGCTTTACTCAAACTTAGAAGTTCAGTCCAAAATTTGAAAACGTCCAATGTCTCCCCTAAGTTTGCATTTTGTTGCGGATATGGTCCCTCAGTCCAAATTTTGAAGTCATTTTATATGGGTCGGGGATCATATCCGCAAACAAAATGCAAACATAAGGAACTAAGGACAACATTGGAAAATTTTAAAATTTTGTACCGAACTCGCAATTTTGAGTAAAGCAAAGGGACCAGATTTGCAATTTATTAAACATGTTGAAATGTGCAGGAGGCTGTGGTTTTTGAGTTGAGGCGAATGAATGATGATGTGTTGGAAAACCAAACGGATGGTGAGTTTGCTCTTCAGGAGTCAGATGCTTTCAAAAAGCAATACGCAGCTGTTCTTGTACAGTTAAACGAAGCAAATGCTCAGGCAAGGGCAATATCGTCTTTCCACCCCACCCCACCCCTCACAAATATTTTTGTTATTTAATTTAACATGTTCTTTTTCAGGTTTCTTCTGCTTTGTTTCGCTTGAGACAACGCAACACATATCAGGGTAACTTCCTCCTGACAACCTTGCCCAAGACAGTGGCCACAGAAGACTCAAAATGTCAAGTCAATGAGATTGTTGAGATATCAAGAACCAAGGCTCGTACAATGGTAGACATAGCCATACAGGTCAGATATTTTTATTAGTATAATTTTATAGGCTTAAAGCCTGAAAATACAGAAGTGGATTATTCTAATAATCTAATTATATTTTATTCGAATTAACAATTTAGGCGATTTCATCGCTGAAGCTTGATCCTACGGTTGAGATTGACAAGGCTGTTGATTATGTAAATGATCGGCTTCCGTTGGATGATTCCTTTGTGACTGTAAAAGGACCTGATTCTAAGTCAACGAAGTCAAATCCTTGTGATTTAAATAAAGCATCAGTCCCCTCTGAACTGATAACTCAGTGTGTGGCTACTCTGTTCATCATTCAGGTAAAAAATTAGTTAAAATAAAGCATCCTACATCCATTTTTTCAGTGCTTGCTATATAATTGGGTGGGTTTTTCAAAATGAGAAATAAATAAAAAGTAGAGTATGTTGGTATTTAAGAAGTTTGGTGGGATGGAATTTACAGAAATGTACAGAAAGAGAGTTTCCACCAGCGGAAGTAGCGAGTATATTGGATTCAGCAGTGTCTAGTTTACAACCGTGGTCCCCACAGAATCTGCAGGTATATGCAGAGATACAGAAATGCATGGGGATAATTAAGAACCAGATTTTAGCTCTAGTACCAACCTAACTTAACTTTTTTTTTCTCAATTAATTAATTGTACATGCCAAATTGTGAAAGGACTGAATTTCAGATTCTCAATCTTTGTTATAGTTGGAATGTCCATTTCTCATTGCTTCCCTTGCTTGCTAGTTTGTTATTATTATTTTGCATTTGTTTGTAGTTTATGTTGATAAAAATAGAGTCAATGTAGTATTTCTGAAGAATGGAGCTTAAATCACTTTTTCTTGGGCATAGGCATTGTTAAAATATAAACGCTATTTATACAAATGACATTAACATTTTTCTAATTATCGACCATTTAAAAAAAAACTGTTTTTGAAATTAACTAATTTATACTTATTTTTGTGGATTATTTTATAAAAGAACCTCATAATGTGTTATCATTTGAATATATGTAATATTTTAAAAAAATTAAAAGTATTTAACTATAACATTAAATAAAAAGAAAAAGACAAATCTAATCAAAATAATTAAAATTTTTCAAGATTTAACAAAATTAGTCTTTTTCTAGTATGAACACAAATTTTAAAGATTTACCAAAACTTGGTCTTTTTTCTAGTATAACTACTGACTACTGCGATTTTGCCATGGGAAATGGGTTTTGGCTTTGCAAAATAGGCCTTTCATGTCTAAAATATATATTTTTTTTCTTTAGTTTTCATATTATATTTTTTTGGTAAAATCTTTTTAGATCTAAGACTTTGCTTTAGCTACATAAAACTCTCTTGTGCCACCTTGACAACAACAATCCTACGAATCTCATCCTCAATGGCACTCGACTTCTTGGGGTCGCTGGAGCCTAAATCTCGGGTAACCACCATATTGAAACACACAAGAAAACCATCAAAATTAGGCTAAAGCGCGTACACAAACATCCACACACTCCTGCAAGTTCCTTAGTTCCTTAAGACTCCTTCTTGAGCCACATACAAATCCGGTGATTTCAGTAGTATGAGCCTAATACTACATTCCACATTAATCTGTATTTGTCTCAAGTCATCATCTCAAGACCCTAAGTCACAAGGACTCTATTCCTTAAGAGCATCTATACACCCAGACTATCTATTTCCTAGAACCTCTACAGTGTCTACTCAGGGCTGGACCATAAGCCTGGACAAGCTGGGCAACCTCCCCAGGTCCCCCAAATGCCGAAGGGCCCCATTTTATACTAGTTGTATTAGGTTAGCCCATTATTTTTTAGCCTTGTCCACTAGTTTAAGGCTCAGTTTTAACGTTATCAGGCACGGCGCCAAGCAAAATTGAGAAAGCGGGAGCTAGAATACGTAGCGTCAAGGTAATGTGCATTCCGATTTCCAAGGTTCATAAGGATTTCTATGGAAACTCAAAATGCATTTGCTGCGCTTCTACTCCGCAATAACGGTTAATCTGATTTTTCTTTTTATGAGATTTGTCGATTTCTTATTCTTCTTTTTTGATTTCTGAATGAACGATTTCTTTCCTCCCTATCTGATGGATTTTGCCCTTAGTTTAGAGTTCTCGAGATATTGTCGCCTTGACCCATTCACTGATTAAGAGCTGAAACCTGATCGATTTCCACTCTAATTTCTGATCCAACGATTCATATCTCAGTTAATTCTTATTTCTTATTCTGAAATACCCCTCCGATTTCTATTTCTTTATGAAAGACTGAATCAGATTGAGAATAAGAGAATTCAAAGACGTAAATTACGATTTTTTAGGCTGTTGAATTAATTTTTTTTAATCAAATGCAAAGTTCGATTTTTTTTCATATATTGTGATATAAGTTTCGATTTGTTTGGCTATTAAAATCGATGTTTTCATAATCTGCTGTTATGACTCATATTATAATATTTTATTCTGCTGCATTCTCTGACTATCAAACTCTATTTTTTATTCTGATGCTATTGTTGTGACTTCGATTATTCTGGTTTCTATCGTATTCTTCAGACTGTTAATTTTGATTTTATTTTCATATGTTGTTGTGACTTTGATTATTTTGATTTCTGCTGCATTTGGATTTCTTATTAGTTACATTATGACTTTCAAATTTCTTGCACAACAGTTGTCATATTTGGGTTTCTTACACTATCTCATTATGATTTTCAGATTTCTTATGTGTATTTTGATTTATCTTGTATTTCATTATCTTACACAGCAACTGCAAGCAGGTTATAGATTCTCTCATTTCACCTTTTTAATCTATGACCTCTACTACTTGTATATGTTAAAAATGTATGTCTGGAAGTGCAAAACGAAAAAACAAAATCCAAAACTGTTTATTGAAACACATAAAGTACGATGAATAAGTTTATAAAAAAAATTTAAATTCTTCTAACTTACATGAAAATGAGCAAGATAATGTTAAACCAATGGGTACAAAAACGATTTCTTGAGATTGATACTATAATTGATGACTTTACATCTAAAAAAGCTTGTAAATATTTCTTTTTTAGTTTTTAGCTATAATTTTATCTGATGGAGCATGTTCTTGTATTTTAATTTTGTTGTTTGTAGTTAATAGTTGGTAGGTTGCAAAGGGCCCCATTTTTTATTTTACCCTGGGCCTTAATTTGTCTTGGACCGGCCCTGCCTCTACTAAGCATCTATGCACCCATCCTAGGCTGCTCCCATGCACTGCTTCGCCTCATAAGACCTCTGTTATCCTCGCCATTTGCTTCATGCATGCTACTTGTACACAATACAAGACTCGATAAACAATTAAATAAATGATTCTACCTCAAATCCACAACCAGACAAGGAACATGAAGAAAGGCTAAACCAAGCATTCTAAAGTTATAAAATCCTAACTATGTACAATTATACAACATACACCAAGCAAATAGCAATGACAGATTCAATCTTATAAGAACAAACTCCTAGGATAAAGGCATCACAAATCAGGCAACCCTATCACACTTTTCCTATAGGATCCTTAGCCTATCACAATCATGCAGTTTTATCAGTTCATAAATATCAACTCTACACTACTCATAAAATAATTTGAGATATTTTGGGAAACTACCGCTCGAGCTCTGACTGATTGTACACACTGCTTCACTGAGTTTTTCTCTTGTAAAATCTTCTTCGTTCCTTTGAAAAGTTTTATGAAAATCTTTAGATTTTGAGTTTGGAATTCCCCTAGAGTTCATCCAAATCCCTCAAACCAGGGCTCTAATACCAATTTGTAACATCCAAATTTTCAAACCAAAATTTTCATTTTTAAAACCGTGGAAAAACAGTTTTCATAAAACCAACCCAAGAAAAGTCATAATGTCAATTACAATTCCACATCAAAACATCATAGTGTCCCAAAATGTCCAAAAAAAATCCCTCGGCAAATATGTACAATAAAGCCTTCGTCTTCCTACGATCCTCAGAAGTACCCGAAACAAATTTAATCAACAACTGTAAGTACAAAGCTTAGTGAGTTTCCCAAAATATCACAGACAACATAATACATAAAACAATTATGGGTTATCAGCAACTCTGGAGACAACCCGAAGTCTAAATGAACACGCCCCGTGGGTTATCAACAACCCTGGAGACTACCCTAAGTCTCAACACATACACAATAATAACACTTAGATCCAGATGGTCATCACATGTATATATATACAGTTATTCTACCACACAGGTAAGAATAAGTGAGGAGACTCACCTGACACTGATGACTGATCAGAACTCACACCCAAACTGCCAGAACTAGACTCTGCCTAATTAAATACACCAACTAACCTTAATTAATAATTAAGGTATTTTCATACATACTACTAAGCCCATGTCAATTCTAGTCCACACTTAGAGTAAAATACCATTTTACCCTTCACAAGGCCCTCACCATCCACCTAATACTAAATTGTTCAAAATCCGCAAAAGTCAACAAAATTCAACTTGGTCCGTACGCTCGGTGTACTTGTCTCTACACTGGGCCTAGAGCGCTTCACCAGAAAACGGGCTCGCATAAGGCTATGTGGGGCGTAGCCAAGCGTACGCGCAACACGCTGTTCCTACCATCTTCGTGCAAAATGTCTTAATCCTTAAGGCATTCATTCTAAACACAAATCTGGACTCAAAATAACGTCTTAATACATAAAGTCTTTGACTTTAAGCCTTTGCATGTCTATATGGAGCTAAAACTCAGAACCCATAACTTTTACTTCATAAAAACCTCCACAATTCTTGCATGAAAGAAAAGAAGTGACCAAGCTAGCATTTTTATGACTCAAGACACCTTAGAATGTCTGATAGGACAACTTAATAACTCTGGAGTACTTTATACCTTCAAAAGGTGCACAAGAGGATGAAGTTTATGGATCTACAAGCTAGAATGCACCACTACCTCCTACATGATCTTCTTTCTAGCACAAAACACTCAAGATTCACTTTCCAAGCTTTTTATCTCTCATACATAAGCTAGGGTTTCGTTCTAGGGTTTAGAGGGAATGGAGGTTGGATAAGATGCTGTCCAATGGAGGAATCACACCCTAAATTTTAGGCTTTGGCATCTGCACGAGTACGCCCAACATACTCACACGTACTCCCAACGTACTCCCTCCTCCGCCTTGACTCCCCGAAGACTTACACCCGACGTACAAGGCTAATATGTCCAACATAAGTGGCCAAAATGCAAATTTATAACAACTTCAAAGGCTGAAAAATAAAATACCTGACAACGGGTGTTACATTTTAAAAAATATTGTGAAGATTCTTACAATAGTATTTAGAAATTAAATCTTAAAACGTCAATAATTAATAAATTTATTGAAAGACCCCAACTTTCGTATTTATGAAAGACCCAAACTTTCATACTATTCCAACATTATTCTTAAGTTACTTCCTCGAAACATGCTACATGCATATTTATAAAACAATATTTTATATAGATAAAGTGATTACAAAGGATTGGATACAAACCGACTAAGTTTTATTACATTTCATATCTACCCAGGAATCTACTATTCATATACATACATGAACATTAAAATACATAGAAATAGTATTAACTATTCTAAATCTTTCAGCAGTATAAAACTATATTGGATACTCATCACCTGCAATTGTTAATGTCACAACTGGAAATTTTGTGTCATGTAACTATACATTCAAGTAAATGTGAATCAAAAACTTCAATCAAATACATTATACAAGTACTACAAGTAGTCATCAAACAATTGGAAAACCCTAGAAGTTCTTGTTAAGTCTATTTTGGACTAGAACTTCCTTATTGGATCCAAATGGACCAATAAGCTTCCAATTGGACTATCATGGGCTTAGAACCCTAATTGGGCTCTAATTGGACCCACATTTATTTATTTCAACATTTTGGGTCATATGGGGCCTAGAATGAAATGAATTAAAAGCCTTGATACATGAATAACCTAAACTAGTCCAATAAAAATATAAAAATCCTACTACATCCTTTTAAGCTTAAAACATACCCAAGGCTAACCCAAATATTGGGCTTAGGAGCAAAAGGCCCAAATTTTTCCTTTTTCCCTTCACATTCTCGGCCCAAGGCCCAAGTCCAAGAAAGAGTTGACTTGCAAATGACACCTCATCTTTACCCATAGGATATCCATGCATTAATCTCATTTCTCCATGCACATCACCTCAAATATCACCTCTTCTTCCCTTCTCTCTCTCACTCTCGGCCATACACACATACACACAAAAAAAAAATATCTCAAATCCTCTCTAGATTCACTCAAGAACACTCCCTTCTTCCCTCTCCAAAATCTCGAAAAATAGGAAGCATTCAAGGAAGTTCTTCCACAAAAATCATCATCTAAGGTAAGGTTTTGCTTGGATCTATGACTTGTATTCCTTATTTATCAAAAATCTCTTCCTAATCCATGCAAAAATCGTGACCTTGCACCCTAGAACCATCTCAAAACTCGAGATCTTCATCAAAGGGAGCCAAGGCCAAAAACACTTCATTTTCCTTCCATTTTTCCTTGCAAAACTGAATCAACACCCCAAGGTGAGCTTCATACCCCCTATTTTCTGTTTTTATGAGTTTTGTGGGGGGGGGGGGGGAATACAAGTGAATGTGTAGATCTATATGTGTTTGTATGCCTTGTATGATTTCCATGCTTATATGTATGCTTTTATGTGTTTTAATGTTGGATCTAGCCATAAAACCCCTCAAAACTGAGATATAACTTATGTTTTATGATCTTGGCTTCAAATATATTTCTACACACAAAGTGTTTCAAGAAAAATGGCTAAGTGGGTTAGTAATAATTTTCTTTGGGTTAAAAACACAAATTTTGGGCCTAAAATGTGAAAAATACAAAAATTAAGGGCCCAAATTGACATTTCACAGATTCTGATGGATGAAGTGTGCCAAAACAGTTTCCATAAAACTATTTCTGGAATTATACTCAATTAGGGGATTAAAAACATAAATTTCAAGCTTAATGGGCTAAAAATGAAAATTTCGGCCCAATGAGGCCCATTATGCGAATTTTTCTGTTTTGGAGGGCCAAAACTGTGATTTTCTGTAAAACAGTGGACCATAAGTGACCCAAGCCTTTTTCAAAGGTTTAAAATGCTTTCTAAATTTAAAAAGGACCAAAGTTGCAAAAATTTTCCAATTTGGGCCAAAATTGTCAAAATTGCGAAAAAGAAGGGTTAAAACCGAGAAAACTGCATTTTCAGGGACTTAAGCTGTTTTCTATGAAAAATATGCTGGAAAATGTTTATTTCAATAATTTTTGATGTTTAAATGTCAAGAAAATTGATTTAAGGACCAAACCGGAAAATATTTTAAATAAAGGGTTGAAAAAGTAAATTTTACAAACAAGGAGGGGCTGAAAACAGAAAACTTTCATGACTAATTCAATACATACAATTTGACCAAGTAATGGTACTACAACTATCGGCAAAATACAATACACTACAACACCAAAAGTCGTTGTTAAACGAATTGGTTCGGTCTCGAACCAATAAAAATCCGAAACCACTAACACAACGATACTATGATTCTACAACACTATGATTCATACAAATAACGATTCGGAATTCATTATACATGTGCACAGACGTCTACGCACTATCTTTGGGCCCCACAAGTGTAAAATCTTGATCGTTGAGCCTAGCTAGCCCGACGACCTGATCTTAAGGCCCAAAGACTTCATCTTACGAAGTGTTGGGTTTTACCAATCCGACACGACGTAACCGGACTTTCAATGGCCGTAGACTACTGGTCCCCAAGGGTCCTTTAGTGTCGCTAGTGGAGTCTGCCTTTTTGCGAGGCGGGTCTGGGACCCCTCGTACATTTTTATCCCCAACCGGTTAATGGAGTCACAGGGGTCTTCGTGACCTCTTTCTCTTCGGATGTGGGACTACACCTAGTCAGGGCGATTGGATAACGCGATTAGTACTGACGACGCCTTCGGGTTCGTTAGTATAACTACAAACTGGGCGTTTGTGTAACGCGGGTTTGTAGTAAATAATCCTGCTCGAGAACCTTCCAACGTCGCCTGGGACTGACACTATACGCTATGCAATGGTTTCAATGTAACTTCACGTAAATCAAGGAACTAGGAGAACATCGGGTTTTCCTAGGGTTTTCATTACATACAGATTTGAAATGCATACATCTACAATGAACATTTTTTTTTACAAGTATAGAAACAAACAAGCATACCTATGGATCTTCACAAACTTTTTCAAAAGCTTTTCTTTTCAGAAAATATCGGATTTTCTGGTGGTTTTTCAAACGATACAAACATTCGATTTCAAACACTACTTATGAACTCACCAACATTTCATATGTTGACGATTTTCAAAATACTTGTATTCTCAGGGAACCAGTGAATCAAGGGAAATCATATTCAGTGACGGTTGCAGTTTATTTTTGTATGAATGGAACAAATTAATTTTTGGGGAATGTAATGTTTAAACAATGTATGATATGTAAACACTACTGGTTGTACTATGTTAATGAATGGTGACGAATGTTGTTATGTTTCATATATATTCAATGTTATGGTATTCAATTGAGTCACGACAGCCCCCGGACGTTTCCGCTGTCTGGTTCGGGGGTGTGACAGGTTGGTATCAGAGCTTTGTTTATAGTGAACTAGCATGTCGAGCCATACATTGATATGCAACTATAAACCAAAAAGAAGGACTAACATAACTCTGAACAAAACAAGTAAATAAAATACACTTGCTTGCATTAGGAATAAGGACCTAACGCTGAATCAAACACAATAATGCTGGTATCTCGGTTCATTCGAGACTGTTCTTAGGGATACCAAGGAGTGAATGTAGCCTGATCAACTACATTCTCTCCAAGGTAAAACTAACACACGTCTTGATGAGATCGGGATAGCCAGGGAACCTAAAACTATACCCTTTATCACCCAAACAGAGAATGTTTGCTTAGTCTGTGTAATAGTCATAGTACCCTAGGAATAATGTTAGCATATTCACGTACTCGCGCAGACAGCATGGCTGGCTTTCATCACCCTGGAGACCCCTACTTCCCTAATCAGGGAAACAACGGGTGGCTAGAGGAGGAGGAGCCTGAGGAGGAGCAGCAGGGTATCCAGTTTCATCAGGTCTTAGTAGCTCACGGGATGCTTGTGGATGAGCCGGGAGAGAATCCAGGGGAGGCACACGATGTCGGACCCGACGAATATGTAGACACTGACTACGAGTTTGGAGAGATCGACGACGACGACGAGGAAGGTCAGGTCGGGGGACAGGACCCCGTCCCACCATGCGAGATCGAGACACAGCTAGATCACCCCGCTCCACCAGCGAACCCCCCAAGAGAGAACCGTTCCCTCGAAGCTGAGATCGCCGCACTGCGACAACAACTGTATGCTATGGAGGCTCGGGCAGTGCAGGCAGAGCATGAGAGGGATGAGGTTATTGGAGACATGGCAGAGATGGCGCAACTACTGGCGCAACATTTCGGCATATGACTTCAGCACCACCTCCTGACGCAGCTCATCGCGGTTAAGGATAGACTTATCATAGTAGGTTATTAGGAACTATGTTATGTACTCCGGCTCTATGTTTAAGTGACTACACTACTCATGGAGCCGTTATGCTGTCGGAATAGTGTTACATATGTATGCTCCTACGAGCAAATTTTCTTGTACTAAATGCGGATAATATTAATAAACTTTTGTGTGTTTTGCTATAATATTCTCAGTTGTTATGTGTTGAGACGTTATGATTGTATGCTTGATGATAGTAATGTTTAGGTTCGCACCATACACCTAGCTAGTAGGATCACAACCTCACAGAAACCACGTACACTCAACATCTTTCCGTTTCATGACAGAAAGATGCCTCGCCCAGCTACTCGCGGAAATCCCGAACCAATCCCGCCCGAAGTTGACTCCACTGCTTTCCAGGCAGCCGTGTCTGCTGCGGTCACAGCAGCTATGGCACAACTTCACCGAGGGAACAACGGAGGAGGTAACGGGCAAGGATCCGGAAGTTCGAACAACGGGACGAACCAAGGACCCACTAAAACGTGCACCTACAAGGATTTTGCGAACGCTAAACCCCGAACTTTCAACGGCACTGGAGGAGTGATCGCTCTGAAGCGATGGATCGAGAAGGTAGAGTCGGTATTCGAGATATGCGAGTGCCCCGAACAGATGAAGGTGAAGTTCGCGGCCTGCACTTTCGTGGACCAAGCACTCACTTGGTGGAATGGTCACGTAGAAGCTATGACACTCCCTGTTGCCAACTCTATTACCTGGGTAGAAATGAAAGAGATGTTAACGGCTGAGTACTGCCCCTGAGGCGAAATACAGAAGATGGAGCAGGAACTATGGAATCTCACGGTGCAGAATGGGAACATCGATGCTTACATATCGAGATTCAGCGAACTATCTCTGTTGTGCCCGGGTATGATCACATCAGAGGGAAAGAAGATTGAACGATTCATCTGGGGACTGACATCCCCCATTCAAGGGAATGTGATAGCTGCGAACCCTGAAACTTTTGACAGTGCGAAGAGATTGGCAAAGAGGCTATATGATCATAACCACAAAAAGGGCGAGAAATCGGTAGAGACTGAGAAGAAGAAGGAGAGTGATGGTAAGAAAGGATGGAACAACAAGAGGAAGGGGCGTCAGGGTCCCGAGACCTCTAAAAAGCAGCAAACGGTGGCAGTTCACGCTGTCACTGCGCCGGTACCAGTCACATCACATGCTCCAGCCTCAGCTGCTTCAAATGCTTCAAGACCCTACTCCGGTAATCTTCCTAGTTGCAATAAGTGCGGCCTCCACCATCACGGCGAATGTAGGGAACTCCATTGCACCAGTTGCAACCGAAGGGGACACACTGCAAGGTTCTGCAGGACTTATCCTTCTCAGAACCAGAGTCAGGGAAACAACCAGAACAACAACAATAACCACCGCAATACCAACAACACCAATGCCGGCGGCAACAATGCAGGGCCTAGCCACACCTGTTTTGGGTGTGGAAGGACGGGACATTTCCGTCGAGATTGCCCTAACAACAACAACTCAGGAAACAGAGGAGCAGGAAGAACGCTGACTATGGGTCAGAGTGATGCAGTTCAGGACCCCGCAGTTGTGACCGGTACGTTCCTCCTAAACCACACTTATGCATGCATCTTATTTGATACCGAAGCGGAGCGAAGTTTCGTAAGTGAGAAGTTTAAGCATTTGCTAAAACAACAACCCCAGAAGCTAAATGAAACCTATACGGTGGAAATGGCCAATGGGAAAACCGAATCCACTAGGGAGATCTATGTCGGATGTACCCTAACCCTCAATCAACACGTCTTACGAATAGATCTGATGCCAGTACCAATTAGGAGTTTCGATGTGATTATCGGCATGGATTGGTTAAGCCCCCACCATGCTGAGATTATGTGCCACGAGAAGGCCGTTCGCCTTCGTCTCCCGAATCACGAAACCCTAGTAATTTACGGAGACAAACCTAGCACGAATCTTCGTTTTATCTCGTGCATCAAAGCACAAAAACATCTGCGAAAGAACAATTTGGCGTTCCTGGCTCACATAGTGGACAGGACCAAAGAAGAAACTAACATCCAAGACATTCCGGTAGCGTGTGAATTCCCGGACGTGTTTCCTGAAGATCTTCCGGGAGTACCCCCAGAGAGACAGGTTGAGTTCCGAATCGACCTCGTTCCAGGAGCAACTCCTCTCGCTAAATCACCATATCGGTTGGCACCTGCTGAAATGCAGGAATTGTCCAGCCAACTCGGTGAGCTTCTGGACAAGGGATTTATCCGACCTAGCTACTCGCCATGGGGAGCTCCGGTGCTCTTTGTCAAAAAGAAGGACGGATCTTTCAGAATGTGCATCGATTACAGAGAGTTGAATAAACTAACTGTTAAAAACCGCTACCCACTCCCGCGAATCGATGATCTATTCGACCAGCTCCAAGGAGCTAGCTATTTTTCTAAAATAGATCTACGGTCCGGATACCACCAACTCAAAGTCCGAGAAGAAGATATTCCTAAAACCGCTTTTCGAACCCGCTACGGACATTATGAATTCGTTGTAATGCCCTTCGGTCTAACAAATGCACCTGCCGCATTTATGGACCTAATGAATCGAATCTGTCGACCGTTCTTGGACAACTTCGTCATTGTGTTTATCGATGACATCCTCGTCTATTCTCGAAGCAAAGAGGAGCATGGCCAACATCTCCGGCAAGTCCTAGAGACGCTGCGATCGGAAAAGCTTTACGCCAAACTCTCTAAGTGTGAGTTTTGGCTACGGAGCGTGAATTTTCTAGGCCACGTAGTTAGCCAAGATGGAATTCATGTGGATCCCTCTAAGGTCAAAGCTGTGGAAGGATGGGCAACTCCGACTACGCCCACCGAAATTCGTCAGTTTTTAGGCCTAGCAGGCTACTATAGGAGATTCATCCAAAACTTCTCTAAAATCGCCAAGCCACTTACCTTGCTTACGCAAAAGAGCGTGCCATTCAAGTGGACAGACCAACAAGAGATTGCGTTTCGAACCTTGAAGCAAGCTCTTTGTAGCGCTCCTGTACTATCTCTACCTGAAGGAACGGAAGATTTTGTAGTTTACTGTGACGCGTCAAATCAAGGCTTAGGTTGCGTTCTCATGCAACGTGGAAGAGTGATAGCATATGCGTCCCGTCAACTAAAGACGCACGAAGTAAATTACACAACCCATGACCTAGAACTGGGAGCCGTGGTCTTCGCTTTGAAAATTTGGAGGCACTACCTGTACGGTACAAAGTGCACCATCTTCACGGACCACAAGAGCCTCCAGCACATCTTGAATCAGAAGGAGCTGAACATGAGACAACGAAGATGGGTGGAACTGTTAAACGACTACGAATGCGAGATCAAGTACCATCCAGGCAAGGCCAACGTAGTAGCCGATGCCTTAAGTCGGAAGGAGTACTCTAATCGCCGTACGAAAACGCACTCGATAACCATTCAGTCTCATTTGGCCGCTCAAATTGCATCAGTCCAGGCAGAGGCTATGAAAGCGGAAAATAGAACTAGCGAGGCATTACGCGGAATGGAGAAGAACCTAGAAGTCAAGGAGAATGGGGTATACTACTTCATGAATCGTATTTGGGTTCCAAAAATCGGAGGATTTAGGGAGACCGTTATGAAGGAAGCCCACAAGACACGATACTCCATTCATCCCGGTTCGGACAAGATGTATTTGGACATCAAGCAACACTATTGGTGGCCTAACATGAAGGCGGAAATCGCGACTTATGTTGGTAAGTGCCTTACGTGCGCCAAAGTAAAAGTGGAGTACCAGAAACCTTCCGGATTGTTACAGCAACCGACAATCCCTGAGTGGAAATGGGAAGGAATTTCTATGGATTTCGTGACCAAGCTGCCCAAGACGTCGGACGGATTGGACACCATATGGGTAATAATCGACCGACTGACGAAATCTGCACATTTCTTACCAATCAAAGAGTCCTACAAGATGGAGAGACTGACGCGTTTGTACCTACGAGAAATCGTAAGACTCCATGGAGTGCCAAAATCTATCATCTCGGATAGGGACAGTAGGTTCACGTCGCGGTTTTGGCAATCACTCCACAAGGCAATGGGAACTCATCTCGATATGAGCACCGCGTATCACCCACAAACGGACGGTCAAAGCGAACGAACCATCCAGACGCTCGAGGACATGCTTCGTGCATGTGTGATAGACTTTGGAAAGTCTTGGGGTACCCACCTGCCGTTGATCGAATTCTCATATAACAATAGTTATCATTCGAGCATCAAGGTGGCCCCGTTCGAAGCACTGTACGGGCGTAAATATAGATCACCGTTATGTTGGGCTGAAGTAGGTGACACCCAGCTAGCAAGAACGCATACGTCGGATAGGGCAATAACAGGACCAGAGATCATTCGCGAGACCACAGAAAAGATTGTCCAGATCAAAGCTCGATTACAAGCATCGCGTGACCGGCAAAAGAGCTACGCCGACAAACGACGAAATCCCTTAGAATTCCAGGTCGGTGATCGAGTATTGTTGAAAGTCTCACCCTGGAAAGGGGTTATACGTTTCGGAAAACGGGGAAAGCTGAACCCGCGATACATTGGACCTTTCGAAATCGTCGCCCGAATAGGTCCGGTAGCCTACAGACTACAACTACCCGCGGAGCTAAACGGTGTACACCCCGTGTTTCACGTCTCTAATCTGAAAAAGTGCCTATCAGATGAAACCCTTGTCATTCCTCTTGACGAAATCGAAATCAATGAGAATCTCCTGTTCGTCGAAGAACCAATCGAAATCATGGACAGGGAGGTGAAGCGTACTAAGCAGAGCCGCATCCCGATCGTGAAGGTACGGTGGAACGCAAAGCGTGGGCCAGAATTCACGTGGGAACGCGAAGATCAAATGAAGCAGAAGTACCCTCACCTATTCTAGCATTCTCAAATCTAGCTTTCAAACAGAATTTCGGGACGAAATTCCCTCTAACGGGGGGATGATGTCACAACTGGAAATTTTGTGTCATGTAACTATACATTCAAGTAAATGTGAATCAAAAACTTCAATCAAATACATTATACAAGTACTACAAGTAGTCATCAAACAATTGGAAAACCCTAGAAGTTCTTGTTAAGTCTATTTTGGACTAGAACTTCCTTATTGGATCCAAATGGACCAATAAGCTTCCAATTGGACTATCATGGGCTTAGAACCCTAATTGGGCTCTAATTGGACCCACATTTATTTATTTCAACATTTTGGGTCATATGGGGCCTAGAATGAAATGAATTAAAAGCCTTGATACATGAATAACCTAAACTAGTCCAATAAAAATATAAAAATCCTACTACATCCTTTTAAGCTTAAAACATACCCAAGGCTAACCCAAATATTGGGCTTAGGAGCAAAAGGCCCAAATTTTTCCTTTTTCCCTTCACATTCTCGGCCCAAGGCCCAAGTCCAAGAAAGAGTTGACTTGCAAATGACACCTCATCTTTACCCATAGGATATCCATGCATTAATCTCATTTCTCCATGCACATCACCTCAAATATCACCTCTTCTTCCCTTCTCTCTCTCACTCTCGGCCATACACACATACACACAAAAAAAAAATATCTCAAATCCTCTCTAGATTCACTCAACAACACTCCCTTCTTCCCTCTCCAAAATCTCGAAAAATAGGAAGCATTCAAGGAAGTTCTTCCACAAAAATCATCATCTAAGGTAAGGTTTTGCTTGGATCTATGACTTGTATTCCTTATTTATCAAAAATCTCTTCCTAATCCATGCAAAAATCGTGACCTTGCACCCTAGAACCATCTCAAAACTCGAGATCTTCATCAAAGGGAGCCAAGGCCAAAAACACTTCATTTTCCTTCCATTTTTCCTTGCAAAACTGAATCAACACCCCAAGGTGAGCTTCATACCCCCTATTTTCTGTTTTTATGAGTTTTGTGGGGGGGGGGGGGGGAATACAAGTGAATGTGTAGATCTATATGTGTTTGTATGCCTTGTATGATTTCCATGCTTATATGTATGCTTTTATGTGTTTTAATGTTGGATCTAGCCATAAAACCCCTCAAAACCGAGATATAACTTATGTTTTATGATCTTGGCTTCAAATATATTTCTACACACAAAGTGTTTCAAGAAAAATGGCTAAGTGGGTTAGTAATAATTTTCTTTGGGTTAAAAACACAAATTTTGGGCCTAAAATGTGAAAAATACAAAAATTAAGGGCCCAAATTGACATTTCACAGATTCTGATGGATGAAGTGTGCCAAAACAGTTTCCATAAAACTATTTCTGGAATTATACTCAATTAGGGGATTAAAAACATAAATTTCAAGCTTAATGGGCTAAAAATGAAAATTTCGGCCCAATGAGGCCCATTATGCGAATTTTTCTGTTTTGGAGGGCCAAAACTGTGATTTTCTGTAAAACAGTGGACCATAAGTGACCCAAGCCTTTTTCAAAGGTTTAAAATGCTTTCTAAATTTAAAAAGGACCAAAGTTGCAAAAATTTTCCAATTTGGGCCAAAATTGTCAAAATTGCGAAAAAGAAGGGTTAAAACCGAGAAAACTGCATTTTCAGGGACTTAAGCTGTTTTCTATGAAAAATATGCTGGAAAATGTTTATTTCAATAATTTTTGATGTTTAAATGTCAAGAAAATTGATTTAAGGACCAAACCGGAAAATATTTTAAATAAAGGGTTGAAAAAGTAAATTTTACAAACAAGGAGGGGCTGAAAACAGAAAACTTTCATGACTAATTCAATACATACAATTTGACCAAGTAATGGTACTACAACTATCGGCAAAATACAATACACTACAACACCAAAAGTCGTTGTTAAACGAATTGGTTCGGTCTCGAACCAATAAAAATCCGAAACCACTAACACAACGATACTATGATTCTACAACACTATGATTCATACAAATAACGATTCGGAATTCATTATACATGTGCACAGACGTCTACGCACTATCTTTGGGCCCCACAAGTGTAAAATCTTGATCGTTGAGCCTAGCTAGCCCGACGACCTGATCTTAAGGCCCAAAGACTTCATCTTACGAAGTGTTGGGTTTTACCAATCCGACACGACGTAACCGGACTTTCAATGGCCGTAGACTACTGGTCCCCAAGGGTCCTTTAGTGTCGCTAGTGGAGTCTGCCTTTTTGCGAGGCGGGTCTGGGACCCCTCGTACATTTTTATCCCCAACCGGTTAATGGAGTCACAGGGGTCTTCGTGACCTCTTTCTCTTCGGATGTGGGACTACACCTAGTCAGGGCGATTGGATAACGCGATTAGTACTGACGACGCCTTCGGGTTCGTTAGTATAACTACAAACTGGGCGTTTGTGTAACGCGGGTTTGTAGTAAATAATCCTGCTCGAGAACCTTCCAACGTCGCCTGGGACTGACACTATACGCTATGCAATGGTTTCAATGTAACTTCACGTAAATCAAGGAACTAGGAGAACATCGGGTTTTCCTAGGGTTTTCATTACATACAGATTTGAAATGCATACATCTACAATGAACATTTTTTTTTACAAGTATAGAAACAAACAAGCATACCTATGGATCTTCACAAACTTTTTCAAAAGCTTTTCTTTTCAGAAAATATCGGATTTTCTGGTGGTTTTTCAAACGATACAAACATTCGATTTCAAACACTACTTATGAACTCACCAACATTTCATATGTTGACGATTTTCAAAATACTTGTATTCTCAGGGAACCAGTGAATCAAGGGAAATCATATTCAGTGACGGTTGCAGTTTATTTTTGTATGAATGGAACAAATTAATTTTTGGGGAATGTAATGTTTAAACAATGTATGATATGTAAACACTACTGGTTGTACTATGTTAATGAATGGTGACGAATGTTGTTATGTTTCATATATATTCAATGTTATGGTATTCAATTGAGTCACGACAGCCCCCGGACGTTTCCGCTGTCTGGTTCGGGGGTGTGACAGGTTGGTATCAGAGCTTTGTTTATAGTGAACTAGCATGTCGAGCCATACATTGATATGCAACTATAAACCAAAAAGAAGGACTAACATAACTCTGAACAAAACAAGTAAATAAAATACACTTGCTTGCATTAGGAATAAGGACCTAACGCTGAATCAAACACAATAATGCTGGTATCTCGGTTCATTCGAGACTGTTCTTAGGGATACCAAGGAGTGAATGTAGCCTGATCAACTACATTCTCTCCAAGGTAAAACTAACACACGTCTTGATGAGATCGGGATAGCCAGGGAACCTAAAACTATACCCTTTATCACCCAAACAGAGAATGTTTGCTTAGTCTGTGTAATAGTCATAGTACCCTAGGAATAATGTTAGCATATTCACGTACTCGCGCAGACAGCATGGCTGGCTTTCATCACCCTGGAGACCCCTACTTCCCTAATCAGGGAAACAACGGGTGGCTAGAGGAGGAGGAGCCTGAGGAGGAGCAGCAGGGTATCCAGTTTCATCAGGTCTTAGTAGCTCACGGGATGCTTGTGGATGAGCCGGGAGAGAATCCAGGGGAGGCACACGATGTCGGACCCGACGAATATGTAGACACTGACTACGAGTTTGGAGAGATCGACGACGACGACGAGGAAGGTCAGGTCGGGGGACAGGACCCCGTCCCACCATGCGAGATCGAGACACAGCTAGATCACCCCGCTCCACCAGCGAACCCCCCAAGAGAGAACCGTTCCCTCGAAGCTGAGATCGCCGCACTGCGACAACAACTGTATGCTATGGAGGCTCGGGCAGTGCAGGCAGAGCATGAGAGGGATGAGGTTATTGGAGACATGGCAGAGATGGCGCAACTACTGGCGCAACATTTCGGCATATGACTTCAGCACCACCTCCTGACGCAGCTCATCGCGGTTAAGGATAGACTTATCATAGTAGGTTATTAGGAACTATGTTATGTACTCCGGCTCTATGTTTAAGTGACTACACTACTCATGGAGCCGTTATGCTGTCGGAATAGTGTTACATATGTATGCTCCTACGAGCAAATTTTCTTGTACTAAATGCGGATAATATTAATAAACTTTTGTGTGTTTTGCTATAATATTCTCAGTTGTTATGTGTTGAGACGTTATGATTGTATGCTTGATGATAGTAATGTTTAGGTTCGCACCATACACCTAGCTAGTAGGATCACAACCTCACAGAAACCACGTACACTCAACATCTTTCCGTTTCATGACAGAAAGATGCCTCGCCCAGCTACTCGCGGAAATCCCGAACCAATCCCGCCCGAAGTTGACTCCACTGCTTTCCAGGCAGCCGTGTCTGCTGCGGTCACAGCAGCTATGGCACAACTTCACCGAGGGAACAACGGAGGAGGTAACGGGCAAGGATCCGGAAGTTCGAACAACGGGACGAACCAAGGACCCACTAAAACGTGCACCTACAAGGATTTTGCGAACGCTAAACCCCGAACTTTCAACGGCACTGGAGGAGTGATCGCTCTGAAGCGATGGATCGAGAAGGTAGAGTCGGTATTCGAGATATGCGAGTGCCCCGAACAGATGAAGGTGAAGTTCGCGGCCTGCACTTTCGTGGACCAAGCACTCACTTGGTGGAATGGTCACGTAGAAGCTATGACACTCCCTGTTGCCAACTCTATTACCTGGGTAGAAATGAAAGAGATGTTAACGGCTGAGTACTGCCCCTGAGGCGAAATACAGAAGATGGAGCAGGAACTATGGAATCTCACGGTGCAGAATGGGAACATCGATGCTTACATATCGAGATTCAGCGAACTATCTCTGTTGTGCCCGGGTATGATCACATCAGAGGGAAAGAAGATTGAACGATTCATCTGGGGACTGACATCCCCCATTCAAGGGAATGTGATAGCTGCGAACCCTGAAACTTTTGACAGTGCGAAGAGATTGGCAAAGAGGCTATATGATCATAACCACAAAAAGGGCGAGAAATCGGTAGAGACTGAGAAGAAGAAGGAGAGTGATGGTAAGAAAGGATGGAACAACAAGAGGAAGGGGCGTCAGGGTCCCGAGACCTCTAAAAAGCAGCAAACGGTGGCAGTTCACGCTGTCACTGCGCCGGTACCAGTCACATCACATGCTCCAGCCTCAGCTGCTTCAAATGCTTCAAGACCCTACTCCGGTAATCTTCCTAGTTGCAATAAGTGCGGCCTCCACCATCACGGCGAATGTAGGGAACTCCATTGCACCAGTTGCAACCGAAGGGGACACACTGCAAGGTTCTGCAGGACTTATCCTTCTCAGAACCAGAGTCAGGGAAACAACCAGAACAACAACAATAACCACCGCAATACCAACAACACCAATGCCGGCGGCAACAATGCAGGGCCTAGCCACACCTGTTTTGGGTGTGGAAGGACGGGACATTTCCGTCGAGATTGCCCTAACAACAACAACTCAGGAAACAGAGGAGCAGGAAGAACGCTGACTATGGGTCAGAGTGATGCAGTTCAGGACCCCGCAGTTGTGACCGGTACGTTCCTCCTAAACCACACTTATGCATGCATCTTATTTGATACCGAAGCGGAGCGAAGTTTCGTAAGTGAGAAGTTTAAGCATTTGCTAAAACAACAACCCCAGAAGCTAAATGAAACCTATACGGTGGAAATGGCCAATGGGAAAACCGAATCCACTAGGGAGATCTATGTCGGATGTACCCTAACCCTCAATCAACACGTCTTACGAATAGATCTGATGCCAGTACCAATTAGGAGTTTCGATGTGATTATCGGCATGGATTGGTTAAGCCCCCACCATGCTGAGATTATGTGCCACGAGAAGGCCGTTCGCCTTCGTCTCCCGAATCACGAAACCCTAGTAATTTACGGAGACAAACCTAGCACGAATCTTCGTTTTATCTCGTGCATCAAAGCACAAAAACATCTGCGAAAGAACAATTTGGCGTTCCTGGCTCACATAGTGGACAGGACCAAAGAAGAAACTAACATCCAAGACATTCCGGTAGCGTGTGAATTCCCGGACGTGTTTCCTGAAGATCTTCCGGGAGTACCCCCAGAGAGACAGGTTGAGTTCCGAATCGACCTCGTTCCAGGAGCAACTCCTCTCGCTAAATCACCATATCGGTTGGCACCTGCTGAAATGCAGGAATTGTCCAGCCAACTCGGTGAGCTTCTGGACAAGGGATTTATCCGACCTAGCTACTCGCCATGGGGAGCTCCGGTGCTCTTTGTCAAAAAGAAGGACGGATCTTTCAGAATGTGCATCGATTACAGAGAGTTGAATAAACTAACTGTTAAAAACCGCTACCCACTCCCGCGAATCGATGATCTATTCGACCAGATCCAAGGAGCTAGCTATTTTTCTAAAATAGATCTACGGTCCGGATACCACCAACTCAAAGTCCGAGAAGAAGATATTCCTAAAACCGCTTTTCGAACCCGCTACGAACATTATGAATTCGTTGTAATGCCCTTCGGTCTAACAAATGCACCTGCCGCATTTATGGACCTAATGAATCGAATCTGTCGACCGTTCTTGGACAACTTCGTCATTGTGTTTATCGATGACATCCTCGTCTATTCTCGAAGCAAAGAGGAGCATGGCCAACATCTCCGGCAAGTCCTAGAGACGCTGCGATCGGAAAAGCTTTACGCCAAACTCTCTAAGTGTGAGTTTTGGCTACGGAGCGTGAATTTTCTAGGCCACGTAGTTAGCCAAGATGGAATTCATGTGGATCCCTCTAAGGTCAAAGCTGTGGAAGGATGGGCAACTCCGACTACGCCCACCGAAATTTGTCAGTTTTTAGGCCTAGCAGGTTACTATAGGAGATTCATCCAAAACTTCTCTAAAATCGCCAAGCCACTTACCTTGCTTACGCAAAAGAGCGTGCCATTCAAGTGGACAGACCAACAAGAGATTGCGTTTCGAACCTTGAAGCAAGCTCTTTGTAGCGCTCCTGTACTATCTCTACCTGAAGGAACGGAAGATTTTGTAGTTTACTGTGACGCGTCAAATCAAGGCTTAGGTTGCGTTCTCATGCAACGTGGAAGAGTGATAGCATATGCGTCCCGTCAACTAAAGACGCACGAAGTAAATTACACAACCCATGACCTAGAACTGGGAGCCGTGGTCTTCGCTTTGAAAATTTGGAGGCACTACCTGTACGGTACAAAGTGCACCATCTTCACGGACCACAAGAGCCTCCAGCACATCTTGAATCAGAAGGAGCTGAACATGAGACAACGAAGATGGGTGGAACTGTTAAACGACTACGAATGCGAGATCAAGTACCATCCAGGCAAGGCCAACGTAGTAGCCGATGCCTTAAGTCGGAAGGAGTACTCTAATCGCCGTACGAAAACGCACTCGATAACCATTCAGTCTCATTTGGCCGCTCAAATTGCATCAGTCCAGGCAGAGGCTATGAAAGCGGAAAATAGAACTAGCGAGGCATTACGCGGAATGGAGAAGAACCTAGAAGTCAAGGAGAATGGGGTATACTACTTCATGAATCGTATTTGGGTTCCAAAAATCGGAGGATTTAGGGAGACCGTTATGAAGGAAGCCCACAAGACACGATACTCCATTCATCCCGGTTCGGACAAGATGTATTTGGACATCAAGCAACACTATTGGTGGCCTAACATGAAGGCGGAAATCGCGACTTATGTTGGTAAGTGCCTTACGTGCGCCAAAGTAAAAGTGGAGTACCAGAAACCTTCCGGATTGTTACAGCAACCGACAATCCCTGAGTGGAAATGGGAAGGAATTTCTATGGATTTCGTGACCAAGCTGCCCAAGACGTCGGACGGATTGGACACCATATGGGTAATAATCGACCGACTGACGAAATCTGCACATTTCTTACCAATCAAAGAGTCCTACAAGATGGAGAGACTGACGCGTTTGTACCTACGAGAAATCGTAAGACTCCATGGAGTGCCAAAATCTATCATCTCGGATAGGGACAGTAGGTTCACGTCGCGGTTTTGGCAATCACTCCACAAGGCAATGGGAACTCATCTCGATATGAGCACCGCGTATCACCCACAAACGGACGGTCAAAGCGAACGAACCATCCAGACGCTCGAGGACATGCTTCGTGCATGTGTGATAGACTTTGGAAAGTCTTGGGGTACCCACCTGCCGTTGATCGAATTCTCATATAACAATAGTTATCATTCGAGCATCAAGGTGGCCCCGTTCGAAGCACTGTACGGGCGTAAATGTAGATCACCGTTATGTTGGGCTGAAGTAGGTGACACCCAGCTAGCAAGAACGCATACGTCGGATAGGGCAATAACAGGACCAGAGATCATTCGCGAGACCACAGAAAAGATTGTCCAGATCAAAGCTCGATTACAAGCATCGCGTGACCGGCAAAAGAGCTACGCCGACAAACGACGAAATCCCTTAGAATTCCAGGTCGGTGATCGAGTATTGTTGAAAGTCTCACCCTGGAAAGGGGTTATACGTTTCGGAAAACGGGGAAAGCTGAACCCGCGATACATTGGACCTTTCGAAATCGTCGCCCGAATAGGTCCGGTAGCCTACAGACTACAACTACCCGCGGAGCTAAACGGTGTACACCCCGTGTTTCACGTCTCTAATCTGAAAAAGTGCCTATCAGATGAAACCCTTGTCATTCCTCTTGACGAAATCGAAATCAATGAGAATCTCCTGTTCGTCGAAGAACCAATCGAAATCATGGACAGGGAGGTGAAGCGTACTAAGCAGAGCCGCATCCCGATCGTGAAGGTACGGTGGAACGCAAAGCGTGGGCCAGAATTCACGTGGGAACGCGAAGATCAAATGAAGCAGAAGTACCCTCACCTATTCTAGCATTCTCAAATCTAGCTTTCAAACAGAATTTCGGGACGAAATTCCCTCTAACGGGGGGATGATGTCACAACTGGAAATTTTGTGTCATGTAACTATACATTCAAGTAAATGTGAATCAAAAACTTCAATCAAATACATTATACAAGTACTACAAGTAGTCATCAAACAATTGGAAAACCCTAGAAGTTCTTGTTAAGTCTATTTTGGACTAGAACTTCCTTATTGGATCCAAATGGACCAATAAGCTTCCAATTGGACTATCATGGGCTTAGAACCCTAATTGGGCTCTAATTGGACCCACATTTATTTATTTCAACATTTTGGGTCATATGGGGCCTAGAATGAAATGAATTAAAAGCCTTGATACATGAATAACCTAAACTAGTCCAATAAAAATATAAAAATCCTACTACATCCTTTTAAGCTTAAAACATACCCAAGGCTAACCCAAATATTGGGCTTAGGAGCAAAAGGCCCAAATTTTTCCTTTTTCCCTTCACATTCTCGGCCCAAGGCCCAAGTCCAAGAAAGAGTTGACTTGCAAATGACACCTCATCTTTACCCATAGGATATCCATGCATTAATCTCATTTCTCCATGCACATCACCTCAAATATCACCTCTTCTTCCCTTCTCTCTCTCACTCTCGACCATACACACATACACACAAAAAAAAAAATATCTCAAATCCTCTCTAGATTCACTCAAGAACACTCCCTTCTTCCCTCTCCAAAATCTCGAAAAATAGGAAGCATTCAAGGAAGTTCTTCCACAAAAATCATCATCTAAGGTAAGGTTTTGCTTGGATCTATGACTTGTATTCCTTATTTATCAAAAATCTCTTCCTAATCCATGCAAAAATCGTGACCTTGCACCCTAGAACCATCTCAAAACTCGAGATCTTCATCAAAGGGAGCCAAGGCCAAAAACACTTCATTTTCCTTCCATTTTTCCTTGCAAAACTGAATCAACACCCCAAGGTGAGCTTCATACCCCCTATTTTCTGTTTTTATGAGTTTTGTGGGGGGGGGGGGGGGAATACAAGTGAATGTGTAGATCTATATGTGTTTGTATGCCTTGTATGATTTCCATGCTTATATGTATGCTTTTATGTGTTTTAATGTTGGATCTAGCCATAAAACCCCTCAAAACCGAGATATAACTTATGTTTTATGATCTTGGCTTCAAATATATTTCTACACACAAAGTGTTTCAAGAAAAATGGCTAAGTGGGTTAGTAATAATTTTCTTTGGGTTAAAAACACAAATTTTGGGCCTAAAATGTGAAAAATACAAAAATTAAGGGCCCAAATTGACATTTCACAGATTCTGATGGATGAAGTGTGCCAAAACAGTTTCTATAAAACTATTTCTGGAATTATACTCAATTAGGGGATTAAAAACATAAATTTCAAGCTTAATGGGCTAAAAATGAAAATTTCGGCCCAATGAGGCCCATTATGCGAATTTTTCTGTTTTGGAGGGCCAAAACTGTGATTTTCTGTAAAACAGTGGACCATAAGTGACCCAAGCCTTTTTCAAAGGTTTAAAATGCTTTCTAAATTTAAAAAGGACCAAAGTTGCAAAAATTTTCCAATTTGGGCCAAAATTGTCAAAATTGCGAAAAAGAAGGGTTAAAACCGAGAAAACTGCATTTTCAGGGACTTAAGCTGTTTTCTATGAAAAATATGCTGGAAAATGTTTATTTCAATAATTTTTGATGTTTAAATGTCAAGAAAATTGATTTAAGGACCAAACCGGAAAATATTTTAAATAAAGGGTTGAAAAAGTAAATTTTACAAACAAGGAGGGGCTGAAAACAGAAAACTTTCATGACTAATTCAATACATACAATTTGACCAAGTAATGGTACTACAACTATCGGCAAAATACAATACACTACAACACCAAAAGTCGTTGTTAAACGAATTGGTTCGGTCTCGAACCAATAAAAATCCGAAACCACTAACACAACGATACTATGATTCTACAACACTATGATTCATACAAATAACGATTCGGAATTCATTATACATGTGCACAGACGTCTACGCACTATCTTTGGGCCCCACAAGTGTAAAATCTTGATCGTTGAGCCTAGCTAGCCCGACGACCTGATCTTAAGGCCCAAAGACTTCATCTTACGAAGTGTTGGGTTTTACCAATCCGACACGACGTAACCGGACTTTCAATGGCCGTAGACTACTGGTCCCCAAGGGTCCTTTAGTGTCGCTAGTGGAGTCTGCCTTTTTGCGAGGCGGGTCTGGGACCCCTCGTACATTTTTATCCCCAACCGGTTAATGGAGTCACAGGGGTCTTCGTGACCTCTTTCTCTTCGGATGTGGGACTACACCTAGTCAGGGCGATTGGATAACGCGATTAGTACTGACGACGCCTTCGGGTTCGTTAGTATAACTACAAACTGGGCGTTTGTGTAACGCGGGTTTGTAGTAAATAATCCTGCTCGAGAACCTTCCAACGTCGCCTGGGACTGACACTATACGCTATGCAATGGTTTCAATGTAACTTCACGTAAATCAAGGAACTAGGAGAACATCGGGTTTTCCTAGGGTTTTCATTACATACAGATTTGAAATGCATACATCTACAATGAACATTTTTTTTTACAAGTATAGAAACAAACAAGCATACCTATGGATCTTCACAAACTTTTTCAAAAGCTTTTCTTTTCAGAAAATATCGGATTTTCTGGTGGTTTTTCAAACGATACAAACATTCGATTTCAAACACTACTTATGAACTCACCAACATTTCATATGTTGACGATTTTCAAAATACTTGTATTCTCAGGGAACCAGTGAATCAAGGGAAATCATATTCAGTGACGGTTGCAGTTTATTTTTGTATGAATGGAACAAATTAATTTTTGGGGAATGTTATGTTTAAACAATGTATGATATGTAAACACTACTGGTTGTACTATGTTAATGAATGGTGACGAATGTTGTTATGTTTCATATATATTCAATGTTATGGTATTCAATTGAGTCACGACAGCCCCCGGACGTTTCCGCCGTCTGGTTCGGGGGTGTGACAGTTAAATATTGAGAGGTATAAGCGATAATGCTTAGTGAATTCAATAAATAGATACAATATAATCTTATGCCTTATATATATCAATATGACAGAAGCAAAAGGGAACAAGAACAACAATAGCATATGCGTATCATATGTCATGCTTTCAATATCAACTCAAGATTTGATTCAAAGATTTACGATCAATGAGACATAACAATTTCCATGCTTGATATGCATGAATAAAGCTTTTTGGCCCAAACGGTACAGAAGATATACAACTTCGTATTAACATTTTGGTAGATTTCAGGCTTAAAGCCCTGTCTAACCATTTGCCAATACCATAGAATAGAGTTCATTCTCTTACGGAGTCATGCTCTACATGGTCAGAGGCTACATACCAGTCCTATCTAACCTTCTGCCAATGCCATAGAATAGAATTCATTCTCTTACGAGACATGTTCTACATGGCCAGAGGCTACATACCAGTACCACCGTGAATCTAAGTCCTTTTACTGATCACATGGTCAAAGGTATAACTTTGCTATTAAAAATAGCGAATAAAAATAACCCGGGAAAATAACACTGAAAAGCACATAGCATATATAACACATAACATACAATTGTTCCTATATATTGAACTCACCTTAAAATAATCGGGGGTTAAAATAGTAATTTGAGCAGCATATCGGCTCCAAATATGGCTTTATTTGTTGAAAACCGGGAGAATTAGCTAAAAACCGGACTCTAAAAAGGTAGAGCTTCAAAACCGAAAAGATAAATTTTTTGGGATTCTCGGGAGTCTTGGGGTGTGTTTCGGGCTTTAGAATCAGTACCGGGGCTTCGGGGGATGTCGGGATCGTAAAAATATTGAAAGAGGGGGTGAAAATGCCAAATTTCTAAAACTAGCCGAGAGGGCTCGCGTCCCTTATATAGGGCTGAGCTTCGGATCCGAAGCGAAGGGAAGGAGACGGTGGCTGCGAGGTTCGGACCAGATGGCAGCTTCGCAGGGCTCCAGCGAGGCTCGGATGCGAGGAGTCATCAGCTTTAGGCGCGTCATCGGCTGGGTCTTCGGCTCGGACAGCAGGTGGCTCGCACGTGGGTCTCGCATGCGAGGGTGATCAAGGGGGTGTCTCATGCGAAGGTGCTCCGGGCTTAGTGGTCCTCGGCTTGGTCCAATCAGAAGGCAACACGCAAGGCTGCGGTCTAATCAGAAGCGAACATCTGTCCGACACGTGGAAGCCTCGCATACGAGGGTGACGTGGCATTTCACTATTCATACGAATTTTCTCGAAAAATGTGCAAAAACTTCTAAAATCCATAACTTTCGCATACGAGCTCCGTTTTTGACGTTCTTTATATGCACGCGAAGCTAGAATTATGCTCTACAACTTTCGTTTAGACTTCGTCGGCTAATTTTGATTTTAATTTTAATATTATTATTTTTAACAGACCGGGACAGGAAAATCCGTTAAAAATTCATAACTTCTTCATCCGACGTCCGTTTCCGTCAGACTTTTTACCGTTGCACTACTAATGACGAGACCTTCAATTCTCGTTTAGGTTGTGTCGGCTAAAAATCACTCGATCTAAAATTCGAGTTTTTAGCTGTCTACTGCTAAGCTGAAACTTTGAAAAATCATAACTTACTCATACGAAGTCAGATTCAAACGGTCTTTATATGAAAGTTGATTATTTTCACGAGTTCTACAACTTTCAATTACATTACTAAGGCTAAAAATTAGTTTATCGAAAACTAAATTTTTACGCGACAAGGTATTTTCCGGATTTATTATGGATCTTCGTTTGGTCATAACTTCTTCGTTATAACTCGGATTTCGATGAGGTTTTCGCCTAAATGTTTCTAACGAGATTATCTACAACTTTCAATAATAAAATTTTACTTATTTCAAATTTTATATTTTCGCTAAATTTTCATGATTTGGCTATTAATTGGAATCTTATAAGACTTCCAACATTTTATGAGTGATTCTAAACATAGTTTTACTTCATTTCTAGTAAAAACTAGCTGTTAGAACTCAACACTCAATTTTATTCACTTTTAATAATAACAATACACAATTTCAGAACGTGTATGTTACATTTATGATAATTTTTATAAATACAACAAAACGATAAAACTATAATAGAATAAATAAAACAAACTTGTCCAGTTCAAAACCATAGAACGTTTCATTTAAATAAAAGTCGATTGTTTGTCGAATACTAATAATACCGTTCAACCAAAGGATTGAATAAGACAGTAATTAGGATTGAATAAGAGTTGAATGAAGTGTGGGTGATGACATGAAGTAGAGTTGAATGGAGTGTGGATGATGACATGAAGTAGAGTTAAATGAAAAAGTTGAATGATTATTGAATGGTTCAACAGAAAGAATAAAATGATGATTATGGTTAAAAAAGTGTTTAATGAGTTGTGGGTGGTGTTGTATAAATGTTTAATGGATGATGTGACAATCCATTGAACTCTATAGAATTCAATAGATTATGGATGCTCTTATAAATAGACCGGACATGATAACTTTTGCAATGTTATTTGACCGATGATTTTTTGAAATTTTTTAAAAAAGATTACGATCTAGGCTTTTAAATGGGGATACATCCCTAGTAGTATCTAAAATGCATATGGTCATGGAAGTTCATACACAATGATGCACCACTCCAAACATATTATCTTCGGATAACATTTATTCGCTAGCATATGACATACGCAATATTCATAAACAGTCGCGACATAATTCAAAACATTGAATTTGTAAATCATATATAGATTTTAAACATAATATACATGTGTCCCAAACTGAAAGTAACCACGTATTCACCTCAAGCAAGTAGTGCATGTCTTACATCCATTCCTACCGTGACTTTTCGATCTCTAAAACCTCAATGGATTTAGACCGTCCAACGATCTATTTGTCTTATAAAAAGAGTGCATGTATTTATAGTACTTTATTGCTTGATGTATCCTTTGTCTGAGTGTATGTGTTTTTGACATTTTATATAAATGAGAGGAGACATATAGTAAAAGTTAATTTTTTTTCCTTAGCATTGGACACGTTCATATGCCACCGATCCATTTATATTCCTATAAATATGTTTGTTAATTACGTACATCCCACAACTTGCTTTGTCATCAGTTGATAAAAGGCTTGATCGTGGATCAAAGGGAAATGAGCATAATATTTATTTCTTCTATATAGAAAAGGGATTTATTTATACGTAATTTAATATACTATTTCTGGAATGATAATAATATCTACAAAGATTCTATTTATAAGTGTGGTTCGTAACAGATTGTGTCATAGAATGGATGATCTCGAAATTCGACACAAAATTACAAAATCCACATTCCACACGGTTTCGACTCGGTTTAAAAATCCATATTCCAACGGTTGACCCGTTTATTACGGTTAACAGAGAAACGGCGGGTCGACGGTTATATTCTGAACCGCTAAGATCAACCACGCCACCTTCCTTGCTGTTTCCTTCCCCTAAAGTCGGTTTCTTAATCACCAGTTCACCCCAAACACTATAAAAATTCATCTCCAATCTCACTTTCACCAATCAACCATGGAATACAGAACCTTAGACCTCACTCTCGTCTCCGCAAAGGGTATCAAGAAAGCCTCTCTCATCGGAAAACCAGATGTCTGCGCCGTCGTTTACATCTCCGGCGCCCGAAGCAACCAAAAGCTTAGAACCCCTGTTGACAAAGACGGAGGTTCCGACCCTACCTGGAATTTCCCCTTGAGTTTTACTGTCGATGAAGCTGCCGGATTACAGAACCGACTGACGCTCGTCGTCAAGATCAAGGCTGTGGGGATTTTCAGCGATAAGAATCTCGGAGAAGTTCGCGTGCCGATTAAAGAGCTTTTGGAAGGTGTATCGAATGAAGGGAAGACGCAGCAGCTTGTTAGTTATCAGGTGAGGACGAAGTCCGGGAAGACGAAAGGGTTTCTCAGTTTTTCTTATAAATTTGGGGAAAAGTTTTCCGGTAAGGCGGAGGAGCCCGTCACGGCTTATCCTCCCGGGATGGCGGTTGGATCAAGTTCAGCGTATGCACAGCCGTATGGGGCGGCGGCAGGTGGGTATTACCAGCCTCCTGCTACTGGTTACCCTCATCAGCCACAGACTGGATATGCGTACCAGCACCAGCAACAACCGGGTTATGGTGGTTATCCTCCGCCACCACCGCCGGGTTACGGTGGATATCCTCCGCAACAGGGGTACGGGAATCCGGCGGTTCAGCAGCCTCCAAAGAAGAGCAAATTTGGTATGGGGTTGGGAGCCGGTTTGCTAGGTGGTGCACTGGGTGGACTGTTGATCGGCGATATTGTGTCGGATGCTGCTGATGGCGGTGGATGTGGTGGTGACGGAGGCGGATGTGGCGGTGGCTGCGGCGGCTTTTAATACTACGGTTTTTAATTTGATATTTTATATAGCATGGGTTGGTTTGTTGTTTTCATTTCCATTGTAAATATACTTTCGGTTTAAATTTAATAAATCAACTCCTTTTACTACAAATATGATTATATCAGTGTGTTTGGACTTTGGATTGCATTTGGAACTTGGAAGTGAATATTTAACCCAATGATAATAAGACAAAAAAAAAATAATGTTAATTATAAAAAGGTTATACCTTTAATATGGAGATTTTACTTTTAATGATAGGCATAATATAAAAGTATACATCATAATTGAATATAATAATGAAATTATGAAATTTATTTCGCAACAATTGAGAGTTAATGTTTGGATTAACTAACCATTTTTCCTCAAGATTTCATGCAACTAATCACACCCAGGAAGTTCGGGATTTGAATCCCATGACGCTCACTCACTCATGCTTATCTTTTCCTATTTCTTTGACAAATTCGAATTCCATATTTTTATCTTTGTTTTAATTTTCCTTTTATAGATCTACATATCTTCACCATAAATAAAGGATTATTACACACTTACACCACACCTTCCTCGGTGTTTCCTTCTCCCAAATTCACCCAAATCTCTATTTTCACCGATCAACCATGGATTACAGAACCTTTGACCTGACACTCATCTCCGCAAACGACCTCAAAAAAGCCTTCCTCTTCGGAAAATCAGATGTCTACGCCGTCGCTTATATCTCTGGTACTGCCGGCAATCAAATGCTTAGAACCCCCATTGACAAAAACGGAGGTTCAAACCCAACCTGGAATTGTCCCATGAAGTTTACTCTCGATTTCGCAGCCATCTTACAGAATCGCCTGAGACTCATCGTCGAGATTAAGGCTGTCGGAATGTTCGGTGATAAGCATTTGGGAGAAGTTCACTTCAAGTTCATGGAGAATTGCGGATCGAATTCGGAGCAGATGTTTGTTAATCCTCGGGTGATAAGCCCCTCCGGGAAGAAGAAAGGCTATCTTAATGTCACCTATCGCGTCGGGGAAAAAATCTCCGGTAACTCGTTGGAGACCTTAACGGGTTACCCTTCCAGGATGGTGGTTGGATCATGTCCCGCCTATCAGCCTCCTGTTGCTGAATATGCGTACCTGCACCAGCAGCAACCGGGTTATGGTGGTTACCCTCTGCCACCACCGCCGGGGTACGGTGGATATCCTCCACAGATGGGATACGGGTATCCGGCAGGCAGTTCAGCAGCCTTTACTTTAAGTTTATACATTACCTGCATTAGTTTGTTTGTTTCCATGTTCATTTTGCTGTATGTTTAAATTTATAAATTTAATTTGTTCTATAACTAATACTAATACTGTTTTATTAATTGGATTTAAAAGTTATCTTTAATCTAATGGGGCACGAAAAATAATGTTCACATTTTCTTGAGTGATGATATTTTTAGGTTTTATCATCTTAAGCAGAAATATATAGATCTATTTATTTATAAATTTATCAGAGTTATCTATAAATCTGATTCAAATAAATTTTAGACTTGGAATAATGATAGAAAAAGAGACCACTTAAAAAAGGGATTTTTAATTTATTACAAATGTATTATGATCTATTCTTACGGACAAAAATCAATGATTTTTTCTATTAATTGATTGTTTCAAAAATAATTATCTCTAAAACGTAAAAACCAACAAAACTATTAACAAAAAAGGGTATTCGACCCTGCTGCTTTATACGAGCTCACATTTAGTTTTTACTAGTGAAACTTGAACTAAAAACAAGAATTAAGAGTTTCGACCAAGTATTTTATGATAATTTAAAAAAAAAAGAAAAAAAAAAGTTTAGACAAATTGCTAATAGGAATATAACCCTATTACCCTAAAGTCCTAAACCTCATAGACTACCCACTGATCCAACCTATGCCAAAAAAACTAAAACAAATAAAACCAAAAAAAAAGTGAACTAGATAAAAGAAAAGTATGAGCTAAAGAAAAGTATATTAATTTTACTAAAATTAATATTTTTTATTTAGCTTATGCAGTTTTCTTTAACAAATAGATTGGTATTTTATAGGGTTTATTTGTAATTTTGGACACCTAAATTATTATTTAAAACACCTAAAGAAAAGTATATTAATTTGACTAAAATTTAAGTTGTGTTCTCGTGTTTTAGGTGGACTTAAAATTTCCAATAAAAGGCTTTAAACATAATAATAATACACATGAAATATTGCATTTAAAACTTTATAAAGGAAGTTTTTGAAACTCCCATTTGATAACACTATCGTGGTAAAAATAGATAAAATCACATTTGAAAGAAATTAATAGGATCCAGCCTCGCCGAATTCAACAAATCGTCTAGCCCATTTATTATTTTCTTTTAGCCCATAATTATTTAAAGCAGAGTAGAAATCAGTATATATATATATATATATATATATATATATATATATATATATATATATATATATATATATATATATATATATATATATATATATATATATATATATATATATATATATATATATATATATATATATATATATAGGGTTAGGTTCATTTGAGACCACTTATATTTTGTGAGACCGTGAGACGCATTTGTTTATTTTTTTTTTTATTTTTTTTTAGTTAATTCATGTTCCGAAAATAATATTTAAAAAAAGAATTTTTTGATTTTTCCATTTATTTTGCATTTTAAAATTATTTTTAGAATATGTACAGTGTAATATTCTATTTAGAATATTTCACGTATTTTAAAAAAAAAATAGAATTTTTTTTTTATTTTTTTAATTTTTTTTAGTTAATTCAAGTTTCGAAAATAATATTTAAAAAAAGAATTTTTAGATTTTTCCATTTATTTTGCATTTTAAAATTATTTTTTAGAATATGTCAGTGAAATATTCTATTTAGAATATTTCACGTATTTTTCAAAAAAAAACGGATTTTTTTTATTATTTTTTATTTTTTTTATATTTTTTAAATATTTTTTTTAGTTAATTCAAGTTCCGAAAATAACATTTAAAAAAAGAATTTTTGGATTTTTCCATTTATTTTGCATTTTAAAATTATTTTTAGATTTGGTCTCACGATCTCACAAAATTAGAATAGTCTCAAATGAACCTGAACCTATATATATATATATATATATATATATATATATATATATATATATATATATATATATATATATATACACACACACACACACACACAGACTACGATATCTGTCTAAGCCCCCGTTAATCTAAAATTCTAGCTCCGCCCGTGCGAAATCTGTAACAATATTTCTGCCATTAACGTGAATTTAAGCTTTTGGATCCGTAAAATACCAAAACTAATTCAAATGGGAAGTGATTCTTTCACAATAATAGTTTTTCTCCGTACACAACAATTTATGTTTTATAGAACTGTACAATACAACATTATGTATGAAGAAAAAATTGTTGTGTCGGTCCCAATTAAAATACCTTTTTCCTATACATAACGATTTATATTTTATAGAATTGTCTAAAACATAAATTGTTGTTTATGAAGAAAAACATTGTTTTGTCAATCCCAATTAAAATACAATTATACAAATGCATGAAAGAGTTAGGAAAAAACCACTATAAAACCCTATATATTTTACCCCAATGCATAAATAAACCATTATATTTATTTTATATACATGTTAACCCTTATTAATATTTAAATCGTTTAACCTATCTAATTTATCCGGTAAACCCTAAACATGTTATTATCAATGTATGGGAAAACCCTTCGTCGTTTGTAGGCTGCCATCAGAGATACTGAAAAAAAGAAAGGAAGCAGACTCAAGCAAAAAGCTTCGTGGATAGGGGAAGTCTCACGAAAAAAATAAGGTAATCGATCAATCTTTGTTGTTTATTCTGTTCGTCGAAGGCATGAGTTCCCGTTTTTCTTAATTTGTTGTTTGTATTTATTGTTTAAGGGAGTCGTAACCATCGACTACGTTTTCAAGTTCCCAATAATTAGTTGAAGTGTATATGAACGGTTTGAATGACACAAATGATGAGTCTGGAGAGGAAGAATATGTTCCTTCTTTAATGGACAATACAATATAGGATCTTTTTTTTTTGAATGATTTGGTACAAGGAGAAATGGAATTGCCAGAACTGTCATCTGATGATGTTGAATTAAGCTATTCAGATGAAGAATTTGACAAAGGAAAGCACAAAAACACATTCTGATGAAAGACCCCCAAGAGGACTAGTTGTAACTACAAGTAGTGGTACAAGAGGAAGGCGACCAATGATATGCAATTTCTTAAATCTCAATTTGATGAAGAAGTTCCTGTAACTCAAGATGATGTGGTGCCTGAAATTTAATTTCATTGATTTGGGCAAAACTGTCATGTTTTGGGACAAAAGTTCAAATTTAAATGTGTTTGTTTGATTTGGGCAACACTGTTATGTATTACGTAAAACTGTCATGTTTTGGGACAAAAATTCAACTTGTAATCTGTTTGTTTGATTCGATTTGGTTTCTTTTATTTGGTTAAATTTCTGTTTAGTTTTGGACAAAAACATGTAATTATACTCAATTATATGTTAATGGTGGTTGTTTGGTGTGTTAAAAACCGAAAGCATCAGCAAGGGCAAACTTGTCAAACATTTGTTTGTGTTTGTATCGAGCAAATGTTTACTTATTCTATTTATGTTTCTTATTTGGCTTCTCCAGAACCTGAACCAAACATATGTTTTTATTGATTTGGCTTTTCCATTTTTATGCTTTTACTTATTTTTACCAAATTTTCCAAACATCTGTTTGTAGATAATCCAGATATCCAGTTTATTTAAATATGAACCAGAAGGCTAACGTATCCACGGAGCTCAATGCTAAGCACAAAAAAAGTATTTCTTCATTTCATGTCACCTTTACTTTTACCTTTGCATTTGATGCTTGATTTCTTGGATTATGATTTTTTCTTTTGATGCATATTTGGAAGGGTACAAAATCGATGGTGTTTTATGATCTCATATTTTCCTACATAGTCGATGAGATTCTCCATAACTTGAACCAAACATTTGTTTTTACTTATTTTTACCAAATTTTGACCAAAATTGCCCCTTCAAAAAATTTTGATTCCATTCCAATCTTCATTTAATTACATTCTATTTTTGATTCCATTCCAATTATTGATTTCATTTTCCTGCATAATCTTGATGTTACAATCTATTAAATTACATTCTATTCTTGATTTCTTTCTAATCTTGATTCCATTCCATACTAATCAAATGAACCATAACAAAAATGTTAAAAACGTCCAACTATAACACTAGGGCAAACATGTCCAAGTATAACAAAGGAACCTAATACAATCCAAATACTCACAAAACTACATTATCTTCATACAACAAAAGTGTATAATAAACCAACATCACAATTCCATTACAAATGTGCTTAATAAACCAACATCACAATTCCATTACAAAATTTAGGAAAAGGGTAAAACGGTCCACACACTCACACAAAAGTTCCAGATGTACTCGACAATTCTTCAGATCCATATTCATCTTTGAAAGATTCATATTTTCCTTGAACAATTTCTTATTATCCATATGCAACTCATTAAGTTTACTCTTGTACGAGTGCATACCCAAATCCTCATCTACCCATACAAAAAAATTTACAATATTTTGAAGGATCCTACAAAAAAAATGTAGCATCTGAGTAAACATTATAAAAACCAAATCAATCAAGGCTAGAATTTCATAGACCAGAGAATTTTGGTATCGAATTAAATGTTGGTCAGGAATAGTCGAAGTCCAGATTTTTCGTTGTTCACTACATTTACACAGCAAATTTTTATAGTTTGAAGTTAAGGAAGAAGAAGAAGAACTGCTTGATCGATCAACCATTCTGGAACAGTTGCGAGGAAAGAAGAAGTCTTTGAGGAACGATATGGTGATTTTGAAGCTGGCAACATCTTTTTAACCTAACATTTCTTATGTAAGTGGGTGTTTGGATAAATTAGATTATAACTTATTAGCTTATTTGCGGAGAGAATAAACAATAAACAATAAGCAAGGGGAGATATTTATTAAAATCAGTTTATTTAGCTTATCCCTACCACAATAAGCTGATTTTTAAGGATTCCTATCCAAACACTTAAACTTAGCTTATTGTGGTGGGAATAAGCAATAAGCAATAAACACCATCTTTTTTCCCTATCCAAACACCCCCTAAATGATACCACGTGAGTTATGTTACTGGTTGCCAAATTGCAACTGGTTAGAAAGCATTAAATGGGAAAAAGGATATTAATAAGGGTTAAATTGTACATAAAATAAATACAGTATAATGGTTTATTTAGGCATTGAGATAAAATAGATAGGGGTTTCCAAAGAGTTAACCCATTACACACCTAGGAAGTTCGGGATTCTTAAATCTTTAACTCTTTATCTGCTTTTATTTTTCAAATCTAAAATTCCATATTTATCTTTCTTTTTGTTTTCCTATTTAACCAAATATATTCATCCTCCAATATCTTCACATGTTTGTTTAGTTGGAATTCCTATTATAGTTTCACTCAACTTGAAGCACAATCAAATCCTGTTGATCGTAACACGGTCTCCCAGGTTAGAGGTCCAAAAAAACAATAATAAAAATAAAATAACGGTTAAGGATTCGAATCCGGTATCAGATCAGACTCGTTCCAAAATTGAGATCGGTTTCATAGAAACCAGATGTGTGAATCCAATCCACCGGTTGATACTGGTTTGGGGATATATTTGTTGAACGGTATGACAAAAACCTGGTTTGAAAAGCCAGTTTTGAAACTTATCATTTTCTTTCTAGAAAAATCTGATTTAGTTTTTCTAGAAAAAGTTAAAACATTTTATGTCCTAACTTTTGTGCTTATGTGTTCTAGAAATAATGTCACTCTTGGACACTATTTCCAACATGGCGAGGATTATATCACCAACTTCATGTGTAATGTTAAGATTACCACTATAGACCCAAAGCTATTCTAATCTTCTTTGCTACACCACTTTGTATATGTTAAGACATATTGTATGACCAAACGGGAAGGCTACATCCCCCTTTCACCCTTATAGACTACCAAAGTGACATGTATAAAACATATAATCTTAGTTTCATAACAATACAAACACTGCCACTATACAATATGAACCTGAAAAGAATTGGTATAAGACTCTTCCAAGACGTAGCCTCATCCATATACAGTCTATTTAAATTTCTAACAGGAGGAGACACACCAATTATACATAAAGAACCTCTTATAGTACCCTCATTGTAACATTCGACTTTATCGGTATATTCCTTCCAACCCCTATGTGTAAATTTCCTTTCATTATTGGTCCCTAGTCAAGTACGTTGGGCGTACTGTATGAGTACATTGGGCGTACTGACTCGAAGAATGGAAGCAGAGGCACCCACGCACGATGTGTGTACGTGGGAGTATGTTGGGTGTACGCTAAGCAGGGGCAAACCCTAATTTTTAGGGTTTGTGTCCTATTTAAATTATAAAAAACTTATATTGCCTTGGTTGCATCTTACGGTCACTTTCCACTTCTCCAAACCCTAATAAGGAAACCCTAATCTTCATTGAGTGTTTGTGAGCCTTTGTGTAATATTTTGTGGTGTTTTTGTGCCCATTGAAGGAAGTGAAGCTTGGTGGTGAGGCTTTGGTGGAATTAGAGCTTGAAGATCCAGGATCTTCATCAGCTTTGCAAGCATTTGAGGTATAAAGCTCCTAACTTGATGGTTTCTTATGCTAGATCTAGTTTAGGGCCTTGTTTATGCATTTTTGGTCCCTTTAAGCCTTGTTTGGGAGTATGAGCTACTCCAACAACTAGGGATGATAGATTTAGGCTTTTCTGAGGTCCCTTGTGCATAAAAATGATAACTTGATGGGTTTCGTTCAACCATGAAAGGTTGATGTTCTTATTAATAGAGTTAAGATGCAAGAATTGGACTTTGGGGTGTTTTTAGCCATGGAAAGGCTTGAAGTCTTCGACTTTATGGTTTAGGACCTTAATATGATGTTAGTTTGTGGGTTGGATGATAAGTACTTAAATGTTCAAGACATTTGACTAAGGACCTGAAATCATGTCAGTATGCGGGGTGTACTCCTGAGTACGCTGAGCGTATTGGGTGCGAGCCCCGTCTCCGGAATCGATCACGTATGCATGGCATACAAGTCTGGTACACCGAGCGTACACTAATTAGTGGGCCAAAGGAGTGTAGGCTTGGTTTTTTTCCGGCTATGTTTTGATTAGGCTTGGACCCTTAACTTCTATGGATCATTTTTGTACTTTGGGCTATTGTTGGACATTGGGCCTTCTTGGATTGGACCATGATAAGCTTTGGGTACCATTTAGGATTTTGGGCTATATTGGGCTTTGGAGTTTTGGTTATTGGGCTAAGTAAGGAAAGGGTAAAATGGTCTTTTATCCTAAGAGTTGGACTAATGAATGAGATTCATAACTTTGGTTTGTCGCCCAACTTATTAATTGGGTCTTATTTGATTGATTAATGCAGGGATTTTCTGGATCAGCATTTCGAGCTTTTATCTGAGATATTCAGCAGCCTGAGGTGAGTTTCCTCACTGTGCTTGGTGGGTCGAGAGCACCAATGTCGGCCCATGGTTTATTATGATTAGGATGTTAGTTGTCTGTGTGACTCTTGCATGTATGATTTTTGATATGTATACCGGGCGGGGACCGATGCCAACCGACGCCTGATGAGTATATTGTATGTTATTTATCTTTATGATTTCTTGCATGTGTTTATATGATTATATGTATACCGGGCGGGGCCCAATGAATGCGATGAGGCAGGGGTCATCTTATATTTATGACTAATCTGTTCCGGGCGGGTCCCATTATATGTTTGATATGTATGGTATGTGTTATTTTGGGGAACTCACTAAGCTTTGTGCTTACAATTTTCAGTTTATGTTTTAAGGTACTTTCAGATCCAAAGGTAAGAGATCAGGGTGATCACATCGCACACACCACATTGTTTCACATTTTATTTGACTCGGGTGTATTTGGATGTTTTGATTACAATTTGATTCTATTATGTTTATGTGAACATGTTTTGAAAGATGGTTTTATTAATCTAAAAATTAAAATATTTGGTCTTGATTTTTGGGACGTTACAAGTTGGTATCAGAGCCTTGGTTTGAGGGATTCAGGCATACTCTTGGGTGTTTCTGAACTCAAACTGAGGTTTTGGTAGATTTTTCAAAAGGAAATGTTTTATAAAAGAGTTTTCTAATAAAAGAAAGGGGGTGTGGTGCATGCAATCAATCGAACTAAAGTAAGTTTTCCCAGAATACCCATACATGTTTTATGATATGCTTTGATTTGTGAATCTGTGAACCACATGCTAGTTTAGGGCTAATGATATGCTTAGGATTTGCATGATAGAATGCTAAGAGAGATACCTTTGTATGCCTACTGTATGAGTTTGTAGACTTGCATGCTAGTACCGATCAGTCAGTGATAGGATGACCTGTTAGGTTATGCTTGTTCCGATTACTCGATGCTCGAATGCTGCTTGCTTTGTGCTTTTAGGAGTTCCCATTAACTTCAGCTAACTAGTAAGCGATTATGCTACGTACGTATTATTGAGACTAAATAATTTTAGAAGGTTAGGTTTTAACTCTATTGCACAGCTCTTGTTTGAGTCCAACTGTTGTAGTGTGAGACCTTTCATTCAAAGAATTATCTGGTGTTGGTGATACATAATTGTATTCATGAGCTCGTTAGAGGGTGTTAGGGGGAGTTCCTTCTGCAGATGATGGCGGGGAGTAGTGTAGTGGTTGCCCTAGGAAGAGATTTAGTGTTGGGAGCGTTGTCTTATTAAGGGTTATATGTATGGATAAGGGAGTGACTTGGAGGATTCGAATCGATCCTTGAGGAAAGTACATATAGATGTGGAAGGTAGTATGTGCCCGTACTACTGAAAGAATGTAACACCCATAAAATTTACGCAAAATTTAAACTTTTTAATACTAACAAAAGAGTCATATAGTAATTGTTTTTACAAAACATTTCCAATTCATTTATCATCAGAGTGTCCCAAAATAGATCACGAGGATGAGGAGCAGTATGGTCACGCCTTCGCCTTCCCTCGCTCTCCCGAAGTACCTGAAACAATAAACTGAAAACTGTAAGCCTGAGGGCTTAGTGAGCTACCCCCCGAAATACCAATACCACACTGGCAGAAACCATAGCCATAACGATCAATCAAACAATATACATACTGGGCAATCGGCCGGACTGGTCCGCCCTACTGGGACTACAGTCTATCTGAATCTATCCCGAGCCTTCGGCATGACTGGTCCGCCGCGTGGGCCTATAGTCTCCCTGAACCGCTCAGAGGGTGTGTTGGCCTTCAGCACAAAACAGGACCACCTCAACCCAACCAACAAGAAACCAACCATGTACACATACTATCATATACTGGCATATACACATAGCAAACATATCTATCTCATTGACCACCAATCATAGAGTTTCACTTGTAACTAGAGTATCGACCTAACAGGTCACTAACATATCAATCCTTATGGATCATAAAAGCATAACATACTATCTATCCTGATTCTGATCTAATAGATCAGAATCATATGTAGCATACCATAATAACCGATCTAACCGATCTCTAGTATAACAACCATCCTAAAAAGGATGAATTCTAGCAAAGCAATAACATAACACCCATCCTAAACCAGGATGAAATCTAGCATGGCAATAACAAAGCAACCATCCTAAACCAGGATGAAATCTAGCGTGGCAATAACAAAGCAACCATCCTAAACCAAGATGTAAATCATAAAAGGCCGACCTTGGTGCCGTAGACCCTATCGATATAGTGAGGATAACTCACCTCGCAGATGTCGATTGAAATGCAAACTTCAACTATCGGATCACCTGACACCAGCTCCACCACCTATAACCATAGCACAATATACTCATAAGTTCTTACTCTTATGAGACACCCCGTAACCTCTTAGTAATTCCTGATCAAGGCCAGAGTCCTCAGTCAAGGTCAACAGTCCATGTTGACCTCAACTCGCCGAGTGCACTCGGCCACTCGTCGAGTCCATGGAGCACATTCCAAATCGCCGAGTCATCGGAGTGACTCATCGAGTTCCTTCGAATCCCGATCAATCCTTAAGGGCCACCCGTCGAGTTTCCTCCTTGCAACTCGACGGGTATACACGCATGCCTATCCAAGGGAAAAGCCATCCGACTCGCCGAGTTGTTCTTCAACTCGTCGAGTTTTATGGTGATATTCATCGGACTCGCCGAGTTGTTCATCCAACTCTCCGAGTTCAATGACCATCTTAATGTGACTCGCCAAGTCACCCTTGCGACTCGTCGAGTCCATCCAGTCCTTTTTTCATACAGACTTGTTTTGAGCCATACAGTGGCTCTAAATCACAGATCCAAGCTTCTAGGGCATACTTACCATGTAAAGTTGCAAACTTTACGTACATGCATGGTTATAAAGGCTCCAAATGTCTATTTTAAGTTCTTAATGGAGCTTCTAGTCCAAGAGGGACTTCAACCACAACCAATACAACAACTTTATGACTCTAGCACCCAAGGAGGGTCCAGATCTGAAGTTACAACTTCAGATCTAGCCCATAGCTCAACATTCCAACTTGAAAATCCATAAAAAGCCCTAGAACTCAACAAGAGGAAAGAGAAGGAAGTAAGAATGGCACTTTGATACCTTTAAAAGATGCTAGCTGAGGCAAAACCCGTTCCCCCCTCCTTTCTTGCTTCAATTTCCTTTGCACTCTTAGCTCCCTTCCTCCAAAATCCTCTTTTCCAAGCTTCAAACCCACACCAAGGCACACACACACGAATTAGGGTTTATAAGGCTCTCAAAGACTGTAAGGAAGCCCAAAGGAGGCCGAGGCTCCTTTAAATAGGGGTGCAAACCCCGGGATTTAGGGTTTCATCTGCCAGCTCCTACTCGTCGAGTCCCAATAGTGGACTCGCCGAGTAGGTCACTAAAAACGCGTTCTCACCCCGCTGCTACTCGACGAGTAGGTCAACCAACCCGTCGAGTAGAGCTTTATCCAGAAATTCTTAATAAATAAATACCCGAGGATCGGGGCGTTACAAAGAAGAGGATTTGTACTCGAGTCAAGGAAAGATGCGATGATGCCAAGAAGCTTGTAGAGTATGTGATTCCTCGATGTATATATTTTCGTGTGTTCTGATTGTTTGAATGATCTATTTTCAGTATGGTGGTCACTCGAGGAAGACCTGGTAGTGGTTCTAGTGCTGGTGAGGGTTCATGTTTGGGTTCTGGAGTTGTACAGTTGGATGATCAGATACGGAAGTTCATTTTGTTAGAGATTACCCGCAACATACTCGAGCAGAATCATGTGATCTTTAGTATGATCATGGAGTGTATCATAAAGGTTTTAGAGGAGTGCTTGGGCTCATGCCGTTATGAGATGGTAGTGATGCGCACTTTGACTTTCCATGAGTTCCGGGCATGTAGGGCCCCGGAGTTCTTCGGAAAGAAGAACCCGATCATGAGCAGACGTTAGTTAGCGGATGTCGCTAATGCCTTCCGAACTAACATTTGTCTCAATGGGGCAAAGGCCAGACTTGCTTCCTATCTTCTGAAATACAGATCTCGAGACGGTGGGTGAAGATAGGACATGCCTTGGGAGGTGAGGCGATTGAGTCCATGACTTGGCAGGATTTTGTGATGGGATTTCGGGCCAAGTTTGCACCTGTGATTGAGGTCCAACAGTTAGCGAAGGAGTTCTAGTACCTTCACCAGATTACTGAGACGGTGGCTGAGATCATCGGTGTTCCGCCAGAGGGCGTTGCTAGTTTTGCAGTTTGTGGTGGATGAGGTGATGAAGAAGGAAAGTTACCATGAGATGTTGAGGAGTGATATCAGGTAGTTTGTGAGTCGATCCAGTTGTAAGACACTAGATGATATGATAGTGTGAGCCAGAGAGAGAGAGGGAGAGAGAGATATTGACTTGGAGATGGAGAGGAAGAGGAAACCGGATCAGGTTTAGGGTTTAGAGGGTTCGGGAAAGAGGCCCAAGATTTTTTAATTGAGATCAAGAGACCGATAGGGTCGGGCCCGCTGCAGAAAGTTCGGAAAGGCACACGATGGGGCGTGTAAGGTGGGTGGTTCCGGCTGCTTCAAGTGCGGTAGGACGGGTCATATTAGCACGTATTGCACTGCTACCACTACCACCACCCATACATCTAACCTGATTTGATTCCATTGCAATCAGAGGGGCCATAAGAAGGCCAGTTGCCCGAGTTTGGTAGCAACGGGACTAGTGGTAGGACCCGATCCAACGACTTTATGAATTACTGATGGCCGCCAGGGCAATGCAGATTTGCCTGTTGTGAGGAGAATGGCTTTTTAGCTAACACCTGATGTGGTGATAGGATCATTCCTCATGAACGGTATCTCTGCCTTGACATTGTTTGATTCGGGGGTTACCCGATCTTTTGTATCTCTTGCGCTCAACAAGAGGTTAATGGGTACTCCGGGGGAGCTGGATTGTCCATTAGAGGATGAGATTACGAATGATCGATCTGTCTGTGTATCAAGGGTTCATCAGGGTTGTGTTCTAGAGATGTTCAATGAGCAGTATCCGATTGATTTCGTTCTTATTCCTTTGTGCAGGAACAAGGTTATTATAGGGATGGACTGGTTGATCCCCAATGAGGCATTGATTAATTGTGAGCATCAAATGGTGCATATTCAAACCCCAAGTGAGGGAGATTTAGTGGTTCATGGGGAGAGTGATCAGCATGGGCCGATTATATGTTCATCAGCTAGGGCCAGACGTTATCTTCAACAGGGTTGTTCCAGATTTGTTGCCTATGTTATGGATACCCGGGGGAAGGGTAAGATGAATGTGGATGATGTTTCGGGTGTTCGGGAATACCCAGACGTATTTCCAGAGGACTTGCCTGGAGTACCTCCAAAGAGGCAGGTGGAGTTTAGTATTGACTTGGTTCCGGGTGCGGCTCCTATAGCCAAAGCACCATATCGGTTAGCTCCTCCAGAGATGCATAAGTTGTTTACACAGCTGCATGAGCTGTTAGACAAAGGGTTCATTCAACCGAGTAGTTTGCCATGAGGAGTGCCGATCATGTTTGTGAAGAAGAAGGATGGGTCACATTAGATGTGTATTGACTACCAGGAGCTGAATAAGCTAACAGTGAAGAACCGTTATCCATTCTTGAGGATTAATGATTTGTTTGACCAACTTCGGGGTGCATCTTGGTTTTCCAAGATCAACCTACGTTCGGGTTATCATCAGATGAGGGTCAGAGAAGAGGATGTGCAGAAGATGACCTTTCAGACTCGTTATGGTCACTATGAGTTCGTGGTGATGCCCTTTGGGCTCAACAATGCTCCAATCGCGTTCATCGACCTCATAAACCACGTATGCAGGCCGATGTTGGATCGGTCTATGATTGTATTCATTGATGAGATCCCGGTCTATTCCAAGACCCAGGAGCTACATGAGGAGCACTTGAGGGAGGTATTGGAGACTCTGAGGAGGGAGAGACTGTATGCAAAGTTCTCCAAGTATGATTTTTGGTTGCGCGAGGTGCAATTTCTGGGGCACCTTGTCAACCAGAACGATATTCTGGTCGATCCGGCCAAAGTCGAGGTCGTGATGAGATGGGAGTTTCTGAGGTCTCCATTTGATATTCGGAGTTTCCGTGGTTTGGCAGGTTATTATCGGAGATTCATTTAGGATATCTCCAAGATAGCAGTTCCTCTGACTCGATTGACAAAGAAGACTGTCACTTTTCATTGGGGGGCTTAGCAACATGCAACTTTTGAGACTTTGAGACATAGATTATGTGAGGCGTCGATTTTGACCTAGTCGGAGGATGTTGAGGATTTTGTGGTTTATTGTGATGCATCGATCATGGGTTTGGGTGTAGTTCTGATGCAAAAGGGTCATGTTATTGCTTACGCTTTGAGGCAGCTAAAGCCTCATGAGGCGAACTATCCTACGCATGATTTGGAGTTGGGGTTGTGGTTTTTGCTAGGGATGTCAAACACCCCCGTGGGACCCCGATACCGTACGAGACTAAATTTTTAAAAAAACCGGGAGCGGGTACGGGGGCGGGGGAAGATCTAAACCCCGTTTATTTTCGGGATCGGGGTTGGGAATCGGTATTTCCGTCCCGTACTCCCACGGGGGCCCCGGTTGTACATTTATGTAAAAAATATATATTTAATATAAAATACATATACAAAATAGATTTTCTAATTTTTGGTTTAGGGTAGGTTTCACTTTCCCGTTTCCAATTAATGGACGTTGAAGATATAGCGAATTGATCATATATTTTTGAACATGTAAGTATTTTATATTTGTAATGTTGGATTTGTCGTATTTTATATTTGTAAGATTGTTGGAAATGTCGTTTTGTAATGTTGGATTTTTAATTTTTTAGTTTCTAAAAGATTAAGTTTTAAGATTTTAAAGTTATTAAAAATAGTTTTTTTAGCATAAAACAAAGCAGTTTTTTAGCAAAAAAATCGAATTTTAAGCCTATAAACTGGGGGAACGGGGGCGGGACCGGGGGCGATGGAGGTAACCGGGGGCGAGACCAGTGGCTATGTAAACGGGGGATCCGGGGGCGGGGGCTACAACTGATTTCGGGAGCGGGAGCGGGGGCAGCTATTTCCGCTCCCGTTTGGTCCCGTTGACATCCTTAGTTTTCGCCCTCAAGATTTGGCGACATTACCTCTATGGGGTCTGTTGTACGATTTAGACGGATCACAAGAGCCTGATGTATTTGATGGATCAACCGAATCTGAACATGAGGCAACGTCGGTGGTTGGATGTGGTGGAGGATTACGATTGCGAGATCCTTTATTATCTAGGGAAGGACAATGTAGTGGCCGATGCACTCATCCGCAAGGAGACTGGCTTTGATCATAGGTACTTGTTTGAGGATGACAGTGACTACTCCACACTTAGAGCATATTCGAGAGGCTCAGGTTGAGGCTATGATGCAAGAGCACCGAAAGAGTGAGAGAATACTAAGTCAGGTGGCTTCCTTTGATTATGATAACCAGGGGTTATTGAATCTCCGTTGGAGGGTGTAGGTTCCTTGTTGGGGTGGTGCGCATCAGGTTTTGATGGAGGAGTCGCACAAGTCGAGATCCTCCATTCATCTTAGGGCGACAAAGATGTATAGAGATCTCCGTCTTGATTATTGGTGGCCCTGTGTGAAGTGGGATGTAGCTTGGTATGTAGAGAGGTGCTTGACTTACAGTAAAGTCAAGGCCAAGCATCATCGGCCTCACGACAGGATGCAGCCGTTAGACATTCCCGTTTGGAAATGGGAAGAGATCACCGTGGATTTCATTACGAAGTTGCCTCGGACGACGCGCTAAGTGGATTCGATTTGGGTCATAGTGGATCGAAAAACCAAGAGCTTGCATTTTATTCCAATTCAGGAGAGTATCTTTGTGGAGAAGTTGGCCAACATTTACATCAGGGAGGTTGTGACACGACATGGTTTGCCGGTTTCAATGGTTTCACTCAGGGATATCCGGTTTATTTCCAGGTTTTGGAAGAGGTTCCATGAGGAGTTAGGTAGTCGTCTGCACTTCAGCATGACTTTCTACATGAAAACTAACGGACATAGTGAGTGTACTATCCATACCTTAGAGGATATGTTGCGGGCATGTGTATTGGATTTCGGTGGAAGTTGGGATACGTATCTCCCTTTGGCAGAGTTTTTCGTATAACAACAGTTCTCACACCATCATCAATCAACCTCCTTTTAAGATGCTCTATGGGAGGAAATGTAGGATCTGAATATATTTGGGTGAGGCTGGTCAACGACTCATGGGGAGTACTGAGGTGGTACTTAAGACTACTTAGCTGATTCAGCAGGTTCGGGGTAGGCTTCACATAACACAGAGTCGGCAGAAGAGCTATGCCGACAAGTGACGATCAGATCGAGAGTTCCAGGTTAGGGATATTGTTTTCCTCAAGATGTCACCTTGGAAATGTGTCATCTAATTCAGGAAGATGAGCAAGTTGGGCCCCAGGTACATCGGTCCTTTCAGGGTTTTGAGCAAAATCTTTCAAAATAAGTACAAATAACAAATTAGACCTTTTTATAGAAAGGCAATAAAGCAAAAAACTGAACATGAAATTATGGGTGACCTTCTATATCTTTTCTCTAGTAAGGGCCTTTCAGAATCAGAAATTATGAGTGAAATTGGTTTGATAACGAGATAGAAATGGAAGAAATATAAATCTCGACTACAAACCTAGCTCAATTTTGAGGTCACTATCATCGGGAGCAGTAGACATAGAATAAAGTCAACCCTAATAAACCCAAAAACTGATTTTAAGATTGAAGTTGCCACTACTTATGGTCGGAAGAAGGAGAAGAAAGGTTGGCCGAGAAAGAAAAAGGAGACATCAGCTGACTGGATTGCATAATCAAAGCACAGGAGGTACATTAGTATAATCAAACCTGCAACTCGATGGTAGAGGAAATAGGAAATTGATCCATTAATCGCCGGCTATCAATTGTAACGACCATAAAATTCGAGCCAAATTAAAACATTCTAATTCATTCAAAAACCATTAAGTTCATATATTTGTTTTCAAAATAGTTTAAACATCAGAGTATCCCCCAGAAACATATCATAAAACATGAGGAGCGGTATGATCACGCCTTCGCCTTGCCACGATCTCCTGAAGTACCTGAAACAATACACTGAACTGTAAGCCCGAAAGCTTAGTGAGTTACCCACAAAATACCAACCACATATAACCATACTCATATCATATCACAATACAGAACAGCCATGCACATCGGGTCTACTGTGTGACTGGTCCCCCCGCACCGGTCCTTAAGTCCACCTGGTCCACCCTCCGAGTCTAGCCATGTACATCGAGTCTACAGTGTGATTGGTCCGCCCCCACTGGGCCTTCAATCCACCTGGTCCACTCTCTGAGTCTACAGTATGACTAGTCTGTCCATACCGGAACTTCAGTCGTCCTGGTCCACTCTCCGAGCCTCGGCACGTTTGGTCCGCCCTCTTGGGGCCTTCAGCCTATCTAGACCGCTCGCTGGGCCTTCGGGATATCCGGTCCACCCTGGGTATGTTGGCCTATAACACAAAGCAGGACCCGCCTAAACCCAACCCTGTCAAACAACCATGTGCACATAAAACAATTAATCGCATAACAAATCCTTAACCAGACAAACAGTCTAACAGATCACATAGTATATCAACATCCTAACCAGGATTCCGACCTAACCAGTCACTAGCATAACATTACCTATATACTGGGGTACCGACCTTAACCACGTCACTATCATAACACCATCCTAAATACCAGGATGCAAATCTAGCAGAACCATAACATAACAAACAATACCCGGATTTCCATCCGATAAAGGGCCGGCCTTGGTGCCGTAGACCCAGTCGATATAGTGAGGATAACTCACCTGCAATTGCCGACTGAAAAGATAAGACCAAGCTGCTCCGACCACCGCCACGTTCTTCACCACAGAACACTACCAAAGAACCAATTCCATAAATACCAATATTACCAAAGTACCCTTGGAAGTCAAACTGGTAAACTCTTGGTCAAATTCAAAGTCCTCAGTCAAAGTCAACCTTCCTGGTTGACTCTACTTGCCGAGTCAACCCGTCGACTCACCGAGTTCCCATACCCAGAAAACTCTCATAACACAACTTAACTCGCCGAGTCGCCCCAAGACTTGCCGAGTCCAACGATCTCTGAGTCCCATCCTGTCCAACTCACTGAGTCACCAACCGAATCACTTAATCCAAGGCTTTAACCAAAGAGGTTGGGGTTCTGCATCCTGACTCGCCGAGTCCAAGAACAGACTCGTCGAGTCCAAGGCAATCTTCAACAGACTCGCCGAGTTGTTTTTCCAACTCGCCGAGTCCATGCACATGTTCATACAACTCGTCGAGTACACCCATGTGACTCGCCGAGTCTCTCCAGTTCTCAATCCATTCAAAGGCTTTTCGAGTCATGCAGAGGCTCCAAACCATAGATCCACTCTTCTATAGTCTAACCCTCACATAAATTTGCAAACTTTACGTGAAACCAAGGAGATATAGGCCCAAAACACACTATGGCTAGGGTTAAGGACTAAGGGGCTTCACCAACAACTCTTAAACAAAAACTTTATGACATTATGGACCATCACAAGCCTAGATCTGGAGTAGCAACCTCAGATCTAAACTCCAAACCCAGAATAGATCTCAAACAAGCTAAGGAACTCCCAAAACAACCACCAAGGAGGAACCAAAAAGGAAATAGCTTAAGATAATGGCTCCTTACCTCTAAGATGTGCCCAAACTAATGTAGATCCCAAATCTATACAAGCCCCTTGCTGCTAGCTTCTAATTTCTTAAGCTCCTTCCACCAAGTTCCTCTTCCAAGCTCCAATCTCCTCAACAATGAAGTCTCACACGAAATTAGGGTTTTCTGGAACTCTCTAGGGGAATAGGAGGCTGGGAGAAGGACATAAAGTCCTTTAAATAGGGTGCAAACCCTAAGATTAGGGTTTTCTCATTCCAGCACCAACTCGTCGAGTCCAACTTCCGACTCGGCGAGTTGGTCACTTAATTCGTGACCCAAACCCGCTCCGACTCGGCGAGTAAGAGTACCTACTCGTCGAGTCCCTTTTTCGAAATTACACTTTAAACCCTTAAACCATACTTCTGAAATTCGGGATGTTACATCAATCTCGGTACCTTAATTCAAAAAAAGAAACAAAAAGATTAATTCCAAGGAACATGAGAAGAAATAAACCCAGAGAGATTAGCTTGCACTTAACAAATAAAAAAAATAACTTTGAAAACAACTTTATTACCACATATTCACTTATCAGGATACGGCTGTGGTGTAGCGAGGAATCCGAAAGAATTAATATCACTTGAAGTGTGTAGTGAACATCTCAGATTGACGATGACTTAGAGAGAGTGGTAGGAGGTTGTAATGGTGGAGGCCAGAAAAAATGGTGAATCGGCAAGAAAATGTTAAAGAGCTTCTTGGGGAAGGAAGCGGTGGTATGGGAAACGTAACCTACAAAAATAAGGCGGTGGTGGAGAGTAGTGGAGTACAGATGTCTTGATGCTGAGTTGACATGCAACCTGTTAATTAGAAAAAATAGAGAAAAATTTAAAAAAAAAGGTACCTTGAGGTGAATGACCCATTTTTGTCTTGATGCTGAGTTGCACTTCAAAAAATCACCATAATCTTTTCCAAAATCCTTATTAATTCTTAAAAGCCACTTTGCTCCATTTCTAATATATATATATATATATATATATATATATATATATATATATATATATATATATATATATATATATATATATATATATATATATATATATATATATATATATATATATATATATATATATATATATATATATATATATATATATATATATATATATATAGTGACCTATATCTAAAAGGAAACTAAAAAACAACATAATATATCTTTATTACATTCTAGAAGGGTGCCACAAACACCTACACCCCACTCTCCCTCTCACTTTAAAGAAAAGGAATAAAAGAAATGCGTTGTTGATCTTGTTGGTAGTTTAGTAGGTACTTATTCATGTGTTTGAGGGGATGAACCATAGAAATTATCAATTTTGGTAAGTAGTCTTTTAACATCAAATGTCCACATTCTCATTGAGATAGTATTTTGAACATCTGATTTAGTTTGTTCTAATTGGATCCATGGTTCTTGAAGATTATAAATTAAAAACTAATCTTTTTGTTTATGTTGATTATTAATTGTTCTAATCAACAATACCCAACATGACAATGGCAGTGAAGTGTTTCATGATCGATCGACTGACAATGGTTTACCAAGGATCTCGTAAGAAGATCGATTAGTCATTTTGGTTTTCTCAATATTTAGTAAGATTTTTTACTAGGTATTTTTTTATATGATTTTGATGATACTTTTATGACCACTACATCCAATATCATGACACGTTTCGATGTTTTGTTAAGTTCGTGGATGTAACATGTAAAAACATTTTGATGATACTTTTATGACCATGAAATGGTAGTTATTTCTTGGACATAGCAACTTGCATAAAAAATAAAAAATAATCTTTGACACATTTTCACCCAAGTTGCTATCGAACAAAGACTTACATACCATTTTCTGTTCCCCGCAACACCTACGTGACCTTTCACATTAGCCGACAACACCTCATGGTTCTTTTCCTTGATAAAATAACATTTATTGGTTGGATGACAACTAAAACGAAAACATACACCCGCATCACTTTCTTCTTTGCGTAATTATACTTCTTTATTGGATGACAATTCAATCGAAAACCACATTTCGATTCATCAAATACAGAGAACGTTTTAGTGCTTATAGATTCAATTTACTATATATAGGCCTAAAACTAAAAACCATTGGGCCAAACTTTTGTGGCCCAATGCAAAAAAAATAAAATTCCAAAACCACCTCAAAAAAAAATAGAGGAGAAACCAGTCGGGTGCCGAAATAAGGCCCAATGTCCATATCTTTGGAGCGGGTTTTTTTCCTAGGGTTCAGCAGTCACTGCATCGGCCGAGCAGACGGAGCTTGACGAAATCGAAATGGGGAGGAGGATACTGAACGACGCTTTGAGGACGATGGTTAATGCCGAGAAGAGAGGTTTTGCATCCGCTCAGCTTCAACCCATCTCCAATGTCATCTCTTCTTTTCTCACCATCATGAAACAACGAGGTACACTTCCTCATCTTGTCATTTCAAATCCAGTGTGAGTTGTTGGATGTGGAATCAGAATTTCAACCATGTAATCCAGTGCTTATGTTCATGTTCAAGGTGAACTAGATTACGTTTGACTTGCAATTAGGCTTTCAGATTCTTCTCTGAGTCAGTTCGTATATGCATTTTCAATTCTTATCAGTTTCACCATAATAGGACTAGTTTCGATTAGATTCTTCTTCTTCTTCTTCTTAAGCGATCTTCTCATTTCTTAATTCTGACTATTTGGCTCAAAAGAGCAAATCAATATGTAGATTGAACACTGCTCGTTGTGAAACATAAGCTAACTTAACTCAATCTCGCAGTTATTTCATGTCATCAAATATGTTCATAAACATGATTCTGAATCTTTTTGTAATCAGCTTTTTTATAAACATATTTCACTACTTTTAATCACAGGGTATGTCAAGAATTTCGAAGTGTATGATCCTCATAGAGTAGGAAAAATAAAGGTTGAACTACTGGGTAGGATTAAAGATTGTCGAGCAATTACATACAGACAAGACATCAAAGCTCATGAAATAGAGAATTACAGACTGCGTACACTTCCAACACAGCAGGTTTGCTGTTCATAACTTCTTCTTATGTCATTTATAACTCTTGAAGTGAATACATATTCCATTTTTAAACTTCTTCTTCTTGATGAAATTGTTTTTGATGCAGTGGGGGTATGTGGTGATAACGACTCCAAATGGTGTATTGGATCATGAAGAAGCAATTCGACAGAATGTTGGGGGTCAAGTTTTGGGTTACTTTTATTGAGCATATCTGCATATGTGTTGTGTTTCCCCTTTGCATGTAGAACAAGTTGGGATTCATTTTGAAGTTGCAACTAGATATCATAAAAGTAGCAATTTACATATTGTTTGTTAAAAGAGAAATATGAAGCACAATTGCTTTAAATCTAATTATCCGTGGTTTGATTCACATGTGAGAAATAATTCTGAAATTGATTGAAAGCCAAGTGAATCATGTTTCAACCATATTACTTGTCATTTTTTTTGGTCAAACTTTGTAATATCTAGATTTCCTTTCTACCAGTAGTTTCATCTCTACTTAATTGAGTTGATAATCAATGACTTAATTTTTATTGGTTAAACACATAAACTTGACAGTTATACATGATTATTTCCTTTTTACATAGCATGGCAGAATGACTTAATGAGCTAATTCAAAAAGTTTGGGCGTAATGTTATAAGGCACCAACTATTTACTTATTTGTTATAAATATTCTATCAAGCTATTTTAGTGTTAAAATTGATAAAATATTATAGAAATTGTTGGTTGAAAAAATAAATATAAAATCATTAAACATGGTTTATTTGGTTAAACTTTACCCATATAGGACTAAGAGAAAATGTAACACCCATAAAATTTACGTCAATTTAAAACATTTTCATCCATTCAAAAATCATTAAGTTATTACAACTTGTTTTCAGAATAATTTAAACATCAGAGTATCCCCAAAACCACATCACAAAATCATGAAATATGAGGAGTGGTACGATCACGACTTTGCCTTGCCACGATCTCCTGATGTACTTGAAACAATAAACCGAAAATTGTAAGTTCGAAAGCTTAATGAGTTCCCCCAAAATACCCATACACATACATCAATGAATAACATACTATGGGCCCAATCAACCATCCGGTTGGAATACCCCTTGCCCTCAACCTTCGGGTTGGAATGCCAACATACTATAAGTTCAATCATCCTACCAGGATGGAATACTCTCGGCCCACAACCATCGGGTTGGAATGCCCAGACACCTACACATACAACAACAACTACTATGGGTCCAATCATCCCTCAGGATGGAATACCCCAAGCCCTCAACCATCGGGTTGGAATGTCAACCTACTATGAGTCCAATCATCCTACCGGGATAGAATACTCCTGGCCCACAACCATCGGGTTGGAATGCCCTACCTACTATGAGTCCAATCATCCTATATGGATGGAGTACTCCTGGCCCACAACCATCGGGTTGGAATGCCCACACACTAATAAACATGTGCACCTATCAGATAATCACATAACAGTCTGCAGAAACAACATACTAGGGCCCTATCATCCTACCGGGATGGAATACCCTCTACTACTGCTCAAACATGCGCACATATAACAAGTAATCTCCTACCAGCATACAGACTGTCAGACCAACTACAGGTCGCTAAGCATAGCCACATCCAATCTACCAGGATACCGATCTAACCAACAATGCTAACACATAATCATCCTTTCTACTAGAATGTCAACTAACACATCACAGCAGTAACTATCTCAAATAACGAATCAAAGGGTCGGCCTTGGTGCCTTAGACCCTTGGGTATAGTGAGGATAACTCACCTTGAAACTGCCAAACCGAACCACGAAAGCATAATCCCGAAGCAATGCCCCAGACTCCAACACCTATAGCCATCAATGATCCATTGACATAAATATCCAAATTACCATAATACCTTTGAAGGTCAAACGGGTCAAAGTCAAAGTCCTGGCCAAAGTCAACCTTCCTGATTGACCCTACTCGCCGAGTCAACCCATTGACTCGCTGAGTTCTTAAACTCAGAAGACTCTCATATCACGACTCGACTCGCCGAGTCACCCCATGACTCGTCGAGTCCATCAATCTCCGAGTCCTGTCATGTCCAACTCACTGAGTCACCACTCAACTCACTGATCCGAGTCTTAACCAGAAGAGGTTGGGGGGTTTTGCGCTGTGACTCGCCGAGTCCAAGAACAGACTCTTCGAGTCCACGGAAATCTTCATCAGACTCACCGAGTTGTTCATCCAACTCGTCGAGTCCATGCCCATCATCATATGACTCGCCGAGTCAACCCATGCGAATCGTCGAGTCTCTTCAATCCTTCATCCAAACAATCACTTTTTGAGCCATACAGAGGCTCCATACTGTAGATCCATCCTCCTAGGGCATGACTCTCACGTAAAGCTGCCAACTTTACGTGAGTACAAGGTGCTATTAGCCCAAAACAAGCTAGGGCTAGGGTTTAAGGCAAGATTGCTTCACAACCAAACCAAGGGTTGATGCTTTATGATTTCCTGGACCAAGGCAAGTCTAGATCTGAAGTTGCAACCTCGGATCTAGACCCATAATCTGAAATGGATCTTAAACAAACTAAAATGGACCCAAATTCATCCATAAGTTGATCTAGAAAGGAAGGGATCAAGGTAACAATTTGTTACCTAAAAAATGTGCCCAAACTAAAGTAGATTCTGGATCTATACGAGTCCCTTGATGCTATGCACTTGATCTACAAGCCTCCTTTGCTAGAATCTCCTTCCAAAGCTTCCAAGCTCACTCCAAAGGCTCACACACGATTTTAGGATTTTCTGACTCTCAAGGGGTAACAAGGAGGCTGAGGTGAGGACTTAAGGTCCTTTAAATAGGGTGCAAACCCTAAGATTAGGGTTTTCTCTTCCCAGCACCAACTCGTCGAGTCCAGTCGCTGACTTGGCGAGTTGGTCACTTAACTCGCGACCAGAACCCGCTCCGACTCGGCAAGTAATCGAACCTACTAATTGAGTAGCTTCCTCAATTTACACTTTAAGCCCTTAAATTATATTTCTGAAGTTTGGGATGTTACAGAAAACAGTCTATTTTGAAGTTGACAATAGTTTATAAAATGATAAATTTCTCAAAAGTCATTAAATTTTTACAACAATTTGATTTTGATATTTTTTTCTCTCAAATTATGCATTATTTTACAAATTTGTTATAATTCTGAAAATTTACCCCATTAACTAGGCTGCCAATTGATGTGATATGCCGACATAACATGATGACGCATTAGTAAACTATTTGGTGACATTGTATTTTTAGGTGTGAAAAATAAAATAAATAAATAAAAGTCTAAAATGTTGTGACTTTGTGATAGTTATCCAAACTAAGTATCCAAATATATAGTAACTTTTGTGATATTTATTCAAAATATAGTGATTTTTGTGAAGTTTTTATGGATAGTCATGTTGATAAATTAATTTTGTTTTAAGTTAATTGTTTTTGTTAAACAACTTTAAAAAATCAATAAATATTTAGTTTGAAAAATATTTTTGTTTAATAAATCGTTATCCTTATTTATACTTGATGTGAAGTGGATCTCCGTAGTATGTATCGTCGGTCAGCCTTGATGAAGATCTATATCACAGGAAAGGAAACATGTCGTCGGGCGTGCTCCGGGGGTGTGTCACGGGAGAACGTTTTGACGGTCAAGTTAATCTCTAGGAGAAATGAGCATGTGAGTGATTATAAAGTGGGGAGAGTCAGATATCGATCCCTTTATCGTTAGAGGCATGTTTCATTTTATAGTGAGGCTCTTGGCACAGATCCCGCTTGGGGAGACATGGGTGTTAGGCCCAGATCGGGACAATGACACTAATTGGTATATCGTACATTTATCTTCTGCCTAAGTCGTGGATTGGCTTAGCAATGATAGCAGTGTGTGCTCCATCACTAAAGTTCGCAAGTGCTCCTTTTTCACATGACTACTTGCATGCGCATGTTCCAGGTTGGCCACTGAACCATGACAGGGCAGAAGGGCCGACAGGCTGTCAACTCTCCTAGAGAGGTTCGTCCTTAGTATCTTTAGTTTTTCCAGTGTGGCTAGAAGGCACATTATTAATATTGATTTTGATATATTATATAATACACTCTTTTGAAATAATGATCGAATCTTTATAACTTTGAAGATTTTTTATAATGAAACAACTCAAAAATACGACCCAAAAATTTCAATTTTTATTATAACAAAAAACCATGAAACAGAGCATTGCATAATAAAACCATATGTTGCGTGCTTCGAAAACCATAATAAAATACTGTGAGAAGAACTGTATCACAACTGTATCCAACATATCAAGAAACCGAATCAACTCCCAGGACAAAAACTGAAGCTGTGGTGTGTGCGATGCCATCATCCCGAGCTCTTCCCTTTGCTTGCGGAAGTACCTGAAACCAAAACTGAAACTGTAAGCACGAAGCTTAGTGAGCTCCCCCAAACTACCACATACCATACAATACATATAAAGCACATATTGGGCATTGCCCACTGACTGGGACCCCGTCCCCTGCATCGGACCGAAGTCCGGACTAATTATCTGGGACCCCGTCCCCTGCATCGGACCGAAGTTCGAAAACTGACTGGGACCCCGTCCCCTACATCGGACCGAAGTCCGAAACTGACTGGGACCCCGTCCCCTACATCGGACCGAAGTCCAAAACTGACTGGGACCCCGTCCCCTGCATCAGACCGAAGTCCGGACTAACTGAACACAGCATAGCATAACATATCAAATAGCATAAACACATAAATCCTGTCTGAGCCACGGAGGCGTCAAACATACTAACTACTGCATTGGACCGAAGTCCAGAAATTACTGCTGACTGAACGGGCCGGCGTTGTGGCCTTAGACTCGTTCCTACTGGAAGGAAACTCACCTCGTGAACTGGCTGCTGTGTGTATGGCTCTGGAAGCTAACTGCTGTAGCTCCGGTATTTCCCCGGCTACAAATCCATAAACACACTCAATCAGATGCTAATCACTGCATTGGGTAAATGACTCTTTTACCCCTAGTCAAAGTCAACTCTCCCGGTCAAAGTCAACCTACAGTTAACCTGACTCGCCGAGTTGGGCCGCCAACTCGCCGAGTCCCTAGTCTCACTTCTCAACCTTACTCATGGCTACTCGTCGAGCATGGCATCGACTCGACGAGTACCCTCTTGATTCAAAAGCTCAGGCAATCTGCATCTGGCTCATCGAGTCATATGAACAACTCGATGAGTTGTTCTTCGATCTAAGAAGATTGTCTTGGACTCGCCGAGTTGTATGAACAACTCGTCGAGTCCCTCCATTACTGAGTCTAACCTCCGACTCATTGAGTCCATCCTACTGCTCACTGGCCTCCACTCGGAATCACTCAAAGGGTAAAGATCGGGGACTCGCGGCCTGACTCGCCGAGTCCGAAGAACGACTCGCCGAGTCACATGCATGCAGATCCTAAAAACTCGATTCTGATCAAAACCACCGCATACAATTTATAGATCTAAGTTTCTAAGGCTGATTTACCACGTAAAGTTTCCAACTTTACGTGTACATACGCATGAAAAGGGATATAAAGGCTAAAAAGGCACTTAGAAGAGTAGATCTAGGGCTATCATGCAAAATGGCTCTATAAAGGTGATAGATCTACGATTTTGGAACTGAAGCATGGCTAGATACGAAGGCTAATAAATCTAATGTGATCTCTCTACTAAGAACAAGCTAAGAAATGACTAAAAGAGGCTAAATATGCTTGTGAAAGAGAAATAAATCATAGAAACAGAAGGGAATCGGCTGATACCTCAATAAACTCTGAAATGGGTGCAAGACCTTGGATCTTCTTCGTCTCCTTTGGATCTAGCCTCCTTCTTTTCTTCAAAACTTCAAGATTCACACAAGAAATGCTCAATTACTCAAGGGAATGATTAGGGTTTGCTAAATGATGCTCTGAGGGTGAAGGGAACGAGTTTGGGGCTCATAAGGTGGTTTAAATAGGGTGCAAACCCGGGGATTTAGGGTTTCTACCTGGCAGGCAGACTCGCCGAGTCTCGAATATGGACTCGCCGAGTCGCCGACTAACACGTGCTCGAAATCTCGTCTCTACTCGACGAGTCGGGCCATAGACTCGCCGAGTCCCTCTCGAAAACTTCTAAATAAAAGCCACGGAAGTAACATACCAGGAATGGGGCGTTACATATAACTTTTGAAGAAATGGGTAGTGATTTAAAATCATTAAAGAATATTTCAAAGCTTGTGGATAGTTATATTCTGTAGATTGCATCAAACGTGAACTTGAAACCTAAAAAGATAAATTCATTTGCAAAGTCTCTTCTGAAATCTTCAGAATCTTTAAATGACGGAGTATAGAGGGTTAAATATTTAAAGTCTATTTCTTATATTCAAAGAAGTTAATGAAAAAAAGGATGAATTTTTTTACCTATAAGAATTCAATGTAGGACTGGAAATTCTTGACCTAACTCGTAACTCGACACTGACCCAACCCAAAAAAAGACGGGTCTAGGTTGAGATTTTTGACATGCCAACCCGCCAACCCATTTATTTTGTAGGTTGGGTTAGGTTACCTGTTTGGGTTCGCGGATAAACCATATATATATATATATATATATATATATATATATATATATATATATATATATATATATATATATATATATATATATATATATAACATTTAAAAAAAATAGATATATTTAATTATTAATGAAATCTGATTTCCTTCCGTATTTATAATATTTCGTCTTATTGTATTCCTTCCGTATACGTATGTGTCTAGTCTGTGTTTGCGGCGCCCTAATAAAAAAAGAAAAAAACATGTTTTCATTTTTAGATACTCACAAGTCATGAACGAAGAATACTACCACTTTGTATGAATGTTTTTATTTTTCTATTTTATTTGGATGTTAATGACTATCATTTTATGTTGAAAACATTTTTTTATATTAATTTGTTTAATCACTCTATGACTTTATGTTAAAAAATCCTCATTTTTGAAAGTGTGTTGCTTATTTATTAAACGGGTTATATGGGTTGGATTTGACCCATTAACTTTTAAACCCGTGAACAAATATATACCTAAACGGGTTATATGAATTGGGTTGGGTTGAAGTTTCCAACCCACCAACCCATATATTATATGAGTTGGGTTGAGTTTATGTCTTTTTAACCGTCAACCCGTGACCCGTCAATCCAAACCCAACCCGATTGTCAAGCCTAATCTCATGTGTTTTCTTGATTCCTAATCATTGTAGATTTAGGATTGGTAGAGTAAGAAAATGCTGCCTTCAACTATATATATCACAATGCTATATTGAAGTTAAAAAAGTATTATCATTTACAAAAGGGATATTGTTATTGACGATTAATCAACTATTCAAATCTTTTAACTTAGTCATTAAAACTATTTATACATATTATTAGTTGAAATTTTAAAATGTTTATATTAACAATCAAATATTTACTCTAACATGACATTGAGTTATACTATTTATTGTTTTTTTAAGATGTTAAATAAAACAAAGTTAATGGGAACATAATTAGTTTATAAATATGACCATACATGAAAATTTCACAAAAATCACTATATTTTAGATAAATATCCAAAAAATCACTATATTTTAAAAACTTCAAAAAATCATTATATTTTAGAATTTTTTTTTTCCAATTTTTACATATTTTGGTGTCACGGTATCACATCATCAAAATTGGCACATCAGCATATCACATTTGTATGTCACATCTGTTGGCAACCTGGTTGACCGGTCAGTGAGAATTATAACAAATTAACAAAAAACAAAATATCCAATTTGAAACAAAAAAATATTCAATGTCAATCGAATTTTTGTGAAACCTAGTTGATTTCATAGAATTTATCGTTTATAAAAAAACTTACACTTTATGTTATGTGTTATAAAGGTTAATGAACATTGTAGTAATTAGTAAGGCTACTTATATTAAACAACATAAATATGCAAAGTGTCACAATCTTAAGTGTGTAAGAACAAAAAATAGGACGATATTTGATTTCTCTTTTCTAAAATACCAATTGTTCTCGAGCTTGTGAACAAAATGCATTCTTGTAAATAATAAATAAACAAAATAATAAACTCCTCCAAATAGAAATAATAACTAATCACTAATCATTGCAAGATCCATTAATAAAATGGTAGATGTTTGGATTAATCATGAATAGATGATGATGATGATGATAATACCATGTTCTTTAGGCAATACAAAATTGACACATGAATATGATTGGGTAAAAAGACGATTAAGGACATGCCATGGCCTCTTAATTCAAACTTTGTTTCATATGTTATCTCCTTCCACCTTTGAACCTTCAGTATCTTTAACATCTCCTGAAACATCCTGCAACTGTACACAAAGAAGCTTTTTATGATGAGTGTTTCTTTTGAACATATAAATAAATATACGTTTTAAGTATTATTTATCCAGATATCACTTTAATGAAAAAAAAAAAAAAAACTTACACCCAAGTTCTGTAAACTAACAGTAACATCTTCTTGTTGCTGTTGAAGAGTTGTTCTTAGTTCTTGAAATTCCTAGATCCCATAAAACCATGATATAAATTAGTAGCATAAACCATAATATAAATATATACATAATTAAAAATGGAAGGCATTGAAAAAATCCTCACAGATCGAAGCTGATCCACTTCCACATTCAATGTTTTCTTCAGATCTGAAAGCTCCTGTATAAACAATTCCAAATTGCAACACAAGCTTCATTCACTTTATATCAATTAATCTTTTACAAAAATGCAATTCTTGTAGTGTTTTCTTTGGCATTTTCACAAAAATGAAATAAAAGTTGAAGAATTATGTTCAAAAAGGTAAATGATTCAGTGAATTATAAGCTTTGCAGTGAACACTTCAAAAAAAATTAAAAAAAAATAATAATAATACAAGAGATACTTACATCACGGTAGCTTTTAACTTGAGTATCTAATTTTGATCTCCAACTTTGAAGATCCTACGCGTTGAAAAAAACACAGAACTACGTAGTTAATAGCTTGAACGAAAAAGGGGATAAACCAACAATCAATCATAAATCAAAGCTTTACATTCTTCAAATTTTGAATTCTATCTAACAGTTCTGCTCGCGATTCTCTCAATTCCTGAAAGCAGGAACATAAATTAGGGTTTGTTACTCGTAATAAATATTAGACAACGAGATGAAAAATTATAGTAGAACGTACCGAAATCTTTGAATTAACTGGTGTCAAGTTCTCTTTCTTCTGCAAAAAACAAAGATTCATTGAAGTCGATTAACAAGCAAAGCATCAAAGATGGTCTATAGAGCTAAAGCAAAACAAACACAGAGTAACGATTACACACCGAAGAAAGAGGAGACGGAGCAGAATCAGCGTTGGCAGCCATCTGAATTGAGTAGATCGAAGATTAGATTGCAGAGAGATTTAAGTGGATTTCAAATTAGTTTGGGGGAGAAGAAAGAGGAGTTTGGGCGGGCGAAGTGATCTGCGGCTGCAAATGCAACCTGCGATGCGATTTGAACTTCAATTCAATTATGAGTCTAATTTGTCGGTTGTATATTTAACTCATGTGTCTCTTCATTAAAATGTCAATACTTTTGTAAAATTATTTAATAAAAAGACTTAGGTGCCGTTTGATACCCGTGTGACTAGATCGGTCAGTGATTTTGGCTGACTCAGTCAGACACCATGCGTTTGATAAAAGCTTTCTCGAACAGAATGTCTAACCCGTCTCACTTTCTCGATCAGATTCGAAATAAGACTGATTGGAAAAAAATGACGTATCTACCCTCTCCCTTCTTTCTTCCCATCGTGACGTAAAAGTGATACCCAACAAGAAAACTTGGCCGACTCCATTGACAACTCTCCATCGTTGCCGTCTTCCTTTAGTCGGATCTCCGCCCTCCCTTAGTCCGACCTCCGGCAAGAAAGACGTCATGACATGTAAGCAAAATCCTTCGTTTTTTTCTGTGAAATCAGAAATATGTCTTCATTCTCCTTCTGTGTAAGATTTATGAAATCACAAATATGAAATTGGTTACAAGATAAAAAATTGTTCTTGGTCTAATGTTATAAAATCTAAAATTGGTTATGAAATCAAAAATTTGTCTTGCTTTAATGTTATGAAATCAGAAATTATTTGTTTAAATGCTATGAAATCAGAATCATTCTTTGCTCTAATGTAGTAAAATCTGAAATTGGTTGTGTATAAGTTATGAAATCAAAAATCTTGTTTGTATATAAGCTATGAAATAATAAATCAGTTTTTTTTATAAGCTATGAAATCAGAAATCTTTTTTGTTTATAAGCTATGAAATCAGAAATCTTGTTTGTTCTAATGTTATGAAATTAAAATCCAAATGTTATGAAATTGTTCGGGTATATGTTGGCAATGTTGACCTTAATTGTGCTATTATTATTTAGAATGATGTTGATTTCATTGGTAGAAAATTATTTTATGTTTAAAACTACTCTTGAGTTTGATAAAAGTTATGATAAATTAGTTTAAATATTTATGTCTTAGGATGTTGGTTTGGAACGAGAGTGGGGACAAAATCTTTCTTGATGCATGTATCCACAAACTAACCATTAATGATCGTGAGGGTTTTGGGCTTAAAGCAAGTGAATGGAAGACAATACGTGATAACTTGATAAACGAACACGGTAAAGAGGTTGATCAGAAGCAAATAAGAAACCACTTTGACTACCACAAATCAAAGTATGTTGTTTGGGTGAAACTGAAAAACAAAATTATCAGTATATATGATCTTATAAAAAATAAATTTAATTTGACCAATGAATAATGGAAGGAAGAGGGAAATGCAATATTTTTATAACAAATACTAATATGATTATTTTTATAGCAAATGCTAGTATTTATAAAAAATGTATCCAGTTGAACAAGTTCGTGTAGTTATTGAAATCTAAGTCCATGTTGTTCTCTGATCTTTGCACCTAACTATTTGAAGAGTTGACCTCGACCGACTTTCAAATTCGGGAACCATCTTCTACACTCCCTCTTCATGTTGAAGAGTTTAGTGCCCATGATTTTGATGATGATGTTCCAATGGAAACCGCAACAGAATACGTAAGTGCAAGTGAAGAATCTTCGAGGCATTTAAAAAATAATGAAGTTGGTGGAAACAAAAGAGTTGGTGAAAAAAAGAGATGCAAGGGAACTAGAAGTTAAAGAGGATATTGTCAAGCTTGCAAGGTCATTGGTGGAAAAAAAATGAAAGAATTGAAAAAAGTGAAATGGATAGGGATGTTAATGCATAAATGGATAAATCGAAGAAAATGGAATGGAGAGAAAAAAAATGAAAGAAATAAGACCGCTCTTTTGCTATTCGGTGAAAGTGTTGATGTTCAGAAAGTTTGGTTACGACTTTCGTTTACTAGTTGTGAGTCGTGGGTGATGGGTGCGGGTAGGAAGTTTGGTTACCTTTAATGATTTTTACTAGTTTTTTGTTGCATGACTTTTGGATGCTATGTTTGATCACTTTTAGGATGTTACTTTGAATGATTTTTACTAGTTTTTTTGTTAGATGACTTTTGTTACTTTGGATGTTATGTTATTGGATATTAAAGATTACTTTTGTAATTTTCTAGTTTTTGGTGCATTATTTTTTTTTTACTTTAACATGTTATTTGTAATTATTTGTAACAGGTCAAATATGGTTTATGATGGTGAAGTTGTAACTTTTCATTTACTTGTGTTTTAATGGTTGAGGTCAAACTGGCGAAGGCTAAACAAAATTCATAGAATAAGAGATAATGATTCAAGAGGGTATGCGTATACGCAAGGTTTGATGCACATAGACCCTACACAATGTTACGATATCATGCGTCTTACACAAGAGGTGTTTGTATTATTATGCAACCATTTTACCCCAAATAAATTGGTTGTAAGCTAGTAAAACAATAAGCATTGAAGAGAAGATGACTATGTTCTTACATGTTATAGGACATAATGAACGTTCTTGCACGATTAAGGAAAGATTTCAACACTCCACACAAATGATTCATCAATGTTTTCATGAGGTCCTAACTGCAATGATGTGTTTTGAAAAAGAAATTATAATACCAACAAGTCATAACTTGAAACGTCATAGACGGTTAAAAGAGATTTTTTCCGAAGAAATATGTGCATTAGATGGAACTCTTGTACATGAGGTTGTACCCATTGATCAACAAACCCGTTATAGGGACAAAGGAAAAGGTGATTGTTTTCAAAATGTAATAAAAATTTGTGATTTTGATATGACATTCACATTTATTTGGGCTGGATGGAAGGATATAACACACGATTCGAGAGTTTTGAAAGAAGTTGCATTTAATCCGACTTCTGGATTTCCATTTCCTTCACCAGGTTTGTAATCTTTATATAACTTTTATTATCTATAATTTTTATATAATATACATCACACTCATTTTGTAGATAAATATTACCTTTGTGACGTCGCATATACAAACACTCGCATGTTTATGGCTCTGTACCGCAATACGAAGTATTGGTTAGCCGATTTTCGAAGAAGCATACATTTAACTATATAAGAAAGGTTCAATAATGCTCACGAACAACTTAGAAACGTTTTTGAACGTGTTTATGGTGTATTAAAGGCGAGATTTTCAATCTTAAAACAAATGACTCCTTATCCTTTACAGTGCAAAGAGACATATTCATTGCTTGTGTTGCGGTCCATAAATTTATAAGGAAATACAATATACAAGATGACTTGTTTACAGATATTGAGAACACTATGGTTACTCCGAACGTCCAAGGTGGATGAATTGATAGAAAAAAACATACAATGCATATAATGGGGTCCAGAAGTCGTTCAATATATGCATGTTTTGTGTGATCAAATTGCGAATCAACTACTTTCACCTACTTTACATTAAAATTTTATGTTATTTTAAATTTCATTATGTTATTATTTGGATATTAAATGATTTATGTTTAATTTAAATTTTATATGACAATTTTTATTTGAATTTTTAAATGATTTGCGTGTAATTTACATTTTATATGACAGTCTGTATGTTTTTATAATTATTCAACAACTTCATCCATCACTATATAGAGCAGCATGGTAAAATGATCATTTTTCATCACTCAACACATTCAGTCAGATGTAAAATCAAACAACATGGTTTCTTATTTAGTAAAGATTTTTTACCCAGACGGATTTTTGATGGGTTTTAGCCATAAGAACTTTCCTATGTGCGCATGCAAAACCCTAATGCTTGGATCTAGGCTTTCTAATAAACATGCTTTGAATCCAAGTCTTCTAATGACTAATTAGGTTAAATAACAACATTGAAACAGATCTAGAATCATACCTTTGAGTTCCTTGTTGATCTTGAGGTCTTGGAGCTTCTAGAGTCACAAATGTCACTCCTCTAATGGCTTACAAACACCAATAGCAAGGAAGATGATTTAGGAGAGAGGAGAGGTGAGGAATTCGACCAGAGGTTCCTTACTTTTGGTTAAGTTTCGAATTCCATCAGCCATAGGGTCTATTTATACTTGTAGACTCCTTAAGGATTACAGATAAGTCCCTATCAGATAATCTTCTCTTAAGGCTATCCAAATCCATTCCTAAGATAATCATATGGACGATTTTAGCTATCCTAAATCTCTTAGAATTCGTCCATACCATATCCAAATGGATTTACAGTCCAAAGTTTAACTATCAAACAATTGACAGTTTATACCCCTTTATTTAATTAATCTCTTTAAGTCACCAAATTAATTCTAATTAATTCTATGACTTATATTAATCAAATAACAATATATTATTCATTATATTATTCCCATAATATATTAATAATATTTACTCTCTCTTATTAAATCATCCTATCAAGTTGCTATGGTGAAGGCAACCCAAAAGGACTATGCACAACCGGATCAAATACTTGACTAATATAGTTACAGCCTTAGACACTATTCCAACAGTCTCCCACTTGGATAAGTCTAGTAACTATACAAGTACAATTCGGTTTGCAATCGTAGCTCTCAAAGACGCTGTCAACTTTGATCTAATCAATCTTGTCCTTTAGATAAGGGAACGTACAGTCCTCTGTTAGATATCATGCTGACAATCCTATGGAATGGTTAGTCAAGCATTTAGGTTTCTCGATCTCTGATTTATTTGACATAGAACTTAATCGAACACATCAATTCACTTCTGACCGGGCCCGACACATAAGTCAAATCAAATCATCGAGCGGCCGAGATATCGCTTTTACCTTCTTAGATAAAAGTTACAGATAAACTTCGACTTATATGCATTTACTTATTCATTAATCAACTATACACAACAATACGTTTTATAACACCAAGTTACTGATGCGTTTTCGTATTATCAATGTACAATTAATTAACAAATAATAAACCATATATCTAGGTTTTAAGACTATGATATTATCGTCTTGCGATCACCTTTTATATCGTATTCCATAAGGTGATTCCAGCAAGCGCGGGTTTATTCCAATGCTCAAAACTAGTTCATAAGCACTCATGAACGTTGCAGCAATCTTTTGCTATGTCTAACACCATTTAGACATTCTACACACCAATTCATGAAAATCTTCATTCATATCTACTCTCAACATATGAACGATTGTGGACCATTTGAACAATTCGATTATTCCTAATAAACTCAATTATTCTGGAAGTCAAAACATGCAAAGTGAAACAATAGCTAAACAATTAACATAAGATAGTAACATTACTCATAAATAAAACTCCTTTATTTAATCATCAAATGTCAATTACATTTATCTATTACACGTTTCTAATATTATCTAATCTATGCTAATATCATCCTTCAGCCCAATACTCCTAGCATGCTGCAAGTGCTTAACCCTACTCAGTCCCTTCGTAAGCGGATCTGCTGGGTTATCCTCTGATGATATCCTCTTCACTACGAGTTGTCCTTCTTCTACACGATGTCTAATGAAGTGATACTTTCTGTCGATATGTCTTGATCTACCATGATCCCTCAGTTCCTTGGTCAAGGCAACCGCGCCTTCGTTATCACATAAAATCTCCATTGGCTCATTTATAGCAGGTACAACTCCAAGATCACCGATGAAGTTCTTTAGCCATATTGCCTCCTTCGACGCTTCGCTCGCTGCAATGTACTCTGATTCGCACGTTGAATCAGCTACGGTTTCCTGCTTGGAACTCTTCCATGTCACTGCTCCTCCATTTAGGGTAAAGACCCAGCCCGACTGCGAACGATAGTTGTCCCTGTCGGTCTGAAAGCTGGCGTCACTATACCCTCGCACCTTCAAGTCATCACTCCCTCCGATGACTAAGAACCATTCCTTCGTCCTCCGAAGGTACTTAAGGATGTTTTTCACCGCAATCCAATGTGCCTTGCCAGGATTCCCTTGATATCTGCTAACCATGCTCAAAGCGAAGGCTACATCAGGGCGAGTACAAGTCATAGCGTACATGATTGAGCCAACTGCGGAAGCGTATGGTACTCGGCTCATTTCTGCTATCTCAGCTTCGGTACTCGGACTTTGAGTCTTACTCAATTTGGCATTACTTTGTATCGGTAGTTCTCCCTTCTTTGAGTTTTCCATACTAAAACGTTTTAGTACCTTCTCTAAGTAAGTATTCTGACTAAGTCCAATTAGTCTCTTACTTCTTTCTCTTACTATCCTTATTCCCAAAATGTAAGAAGCCTCTCCGAGGTCCTTCATAGCGAAGCACTTCCCGAGCCAGGACTTAACCTCCTGCAGAGTCGGGATGTCGTTTCCTATGAGTAATATGTCATCGACATATAGAACGAGGAAGCTTACTATACTCCCACTGGCTTTGACATATACACAAGACTCGTCTTCGCTTCGTACAAATCCAAACTCTTTGACTTTCTCATCGAAGCAAAGATTCCATCTGCGAGATGCTTGCTTAAGTCCATAAATGGACTTCTCAAGCTTACACACTCTATTCGGATGCTTCGGATCCACAAACCCCTCGGGCTGAGCCATGTAAACATCCTCAGCCAACTTCCCGTTAAGGAAAGCGGTCTTGACATCCATTTGCCAAATCTCATAATCATGAAATGCGGCAATAGCTAGCATCACTCTAATAGATTTAATCTTCGCAACTGGTGAGAAGGTCTCATCATAGTCAACTCCAGGAGTTTGAGTAAATCCCTTCGCAACCAATCGTGCTTTATATGTGTGCACGTTTCCATCCACGTCGGTTTTCTTCTTGAAGATCCATTTGCACCCAACGGTCTTACGTCCGGGCACATAATCAACCAAATTCCAAACTTGGTTATCATACATGGATTGGATCTCGCTATCCATTGCCTCTTTCCATTTCGCAGACTCCGGGCCTGCCATGGCTTCCATATAGCTATTAGGTTCATCAAGATTTATTAGTGTACCATCACTAATATACGTGTCCCCTTCGGTAGTAATATGAAAACCATAAAACTGGGGTAGAACTCTAACTCTATCGGAACGTCTAAGAGGTAAGGATTCGTCAATCGGTTCAACCGGAGTTTCCTCCTTGGGTTGAGTGCCAGCGGTAGAGGTTCCTTCATCTATCGACTCTTGAATCTCTTCAAGCTCGATTTGCCTCCCACTGTCTCCTTGGCTTATGAGTTCTCGCTCTCGGAAAACTCCTCTCCTCGCAATGAAGACCACATTGTCCTTCGGTCTATAGAGATATCCAAAAGATGTCTGCGGGTAGCCGATGAAAATACATCGCTCACTTCGAGGTTCAAGCTTGTCGTGAGTATCTCGTCTTACGAAAGCCTCGCAACCCCAAACCTTGATATGTGCCAACGAGGGAGTTTTCCCTGTCCACATCTCGTGAGGTGTTTTGGCAACCTTCTTGGTAGGGACTCGGTTAAGGATATGGGCGGCAGTCTCTAAGGCATACCCCCAAAAAGAGATAGGTAGTGAAGCACGACTCATCATAGAGCGAACCATATCCAATAAGGTTCGATTACGCCTTTCTGCCACACCATTCAACTGTGGTGTCCTAGGAGGCGTCAATTGCGAAACTATTCCACACTCCTTGAGATAATCGTGGAATTCAAGACTTAGGTACTCTCCTCCTCGATCGGATCGAAGCATCTTGATTTTCCTGCCCAATTGATTCTCCACTTCATTCTTGAACTCTTTGAACTTTTCAAAGGTTTCTAACTTTTGCTTGATTAAGTAGATATACCCATATCTACTATAGTCATCGGTAAAAGTCACGTAGAAGCGGTTCCCATCCTTCGTGGTTGGTCTAAACGGTCCACATACATCGGTATGTATTAGGTCCAATAGACCTTCACCCCTTTCACATGTACTCGTGAAGGGTGATTTAGTCATCTTCCCAAGTAAACAAGACTCGCATGTGTCATCTTCCCTAATGTCGAATGATTCCAACACTCCATCCTTTTGGAGTTGGGCTATGCGTTTCTTGTTGACATGTCCAAGACGACAATGCCACAAGGATGCTTTATCCATACTAGAGGAAGAATCAATATTCAAAACATCATTTCCTAAGTTATCAACAATCATAACAGTTTCATATATTCCATTACATGGTATAGCTTCAAAGTAAAAGACGCCATTTAGATAAGCCAAAATAGAACCATTCTCATTATTAAAAGAAAATCTAAATCCTTGTCTATATAAACCATGAAATGAAATGATGTTTCTTTCCATTTCTGGCGAATAGCAACAATTGTTCAAATCTAAAACCAAACTATTCCTAAGCACTAAAGAATACACTCCAATCTTGGTTACAGGCGACGATCTTCTGTTCCCCATGATTAGATTGATCCTTCCTTGCCCCACATCCCTACTTCTTCTTAGTCCCTACACATTAGAACAAATGTGATAACCACAACCGGTATCAAGAACCCAAGAAATAGCATGATTAGAATCGTTAGATTTGATTGCGTATATACCTGCGAAAGATGGCTTGATCTTTCCTTCTTTGATTGCTTGCAGGTACTCTGGGCAGCTTCTCTTCCAATGTCCTATCTTGTGGTAGTGGTGGCACTCTGCCTCCTTCGGGTTAGGACAAGGCTTAGCGGGATCAATTTTGGTCCCACTAGAAGAGGCACCATCTCGGGCCTTCACCTTGCGATGGTTCTTTGATGAAGCTTTCCTCTTCTTTCCCTTTCCTTGACCAATAGCCAAGACAGGAGCAGCGGGCGGATTGGGAGTAGGTGCAACAGACTTGTCCTTGAAGTTGCTCTCAGCGACTCTCAAGAGACCTTGGAGTTTGCTTAGGGTGACCTCCTCTTTGTTCATGTGGTAGGTCATCCTGAACTGGTTGTACATTGGAGGCAAAGAGTGAAGCACCATGTCGATCGCCAAGTCTTCCCCGAAGTCAACATTTAACTTGCGAAGGCGGTCGACATACCTTTGCATCTTTTGCAAGTGCACGGTAAGAGATTCTCCATGACCCATCTTCGCGGAAATCATGTTAGTGAAAATCTCATACTGCTCTTGTCTCGCGTTTTGGTGGTACCTCTCCAATAAGTCTTGGTGCATCTCGTACGGGTACATGTCCTCGTAAGACTTTTGGAATTCGGAGTTCATGGTAGCAATCATGATGCAATGTACCTTCGTTGCATCTCGCTCATGAGTTTTAAAGGCGGTGATTTCGGCTGGAGTAGCGATTTCGGTGTTGATTTTCTCGAGCTTCTCATCAAGGACATACTCCTTGTCCTCATAGCGAGCAATGGTGCGAATGTATCTTATCCATTCGCTAAAGTTCGTTCCATCGAAAGTGACCTTTTGGCAAAGGCTCATCAACGTGAAAGAACTAGCAACAGCGTTGTTTGCGTTCGACATCTATAATTAGAAAAGGACAAAGATAGATTAGAATATGAATCCCTAATTATCACCCAATAAGAAAAATTAGGGCTAGGATCCAACAATGACATTTACATATTAGAAAAGGGATGCCGTAATCTAACATGCAAATAAATTGAAGGTGAGTGAATGACGATTCACTAATTCTCCATCACAAAAACCTAAACTATTAGTCCTAAGTGGTTTTTGAGAATTCCTAGGTTCGGATGAGATTTATTGAAACTATTCAATGGCATGTTTAAATCTCGATATGCCCCTCTTGTTTGTGACTGGGATACCGAGGATCACAAAGCGGGTGTGAATAACCATGCAAATTCACATGGTGTCTTCATTGTAACGATCACTTATTCGATGTGCCGGTAAACCACACACGCTCCATCGAACTATGATATACAATGAATCACCCTTTGCCACATTCGCTTAGAACCAATTAGTGTGCCGGTAAACCACACACGCTCCACTAACTTCTTAGCAAGGTGCAAAGTGTAATTTCATGGGATTGCATCAATTCACTTTTCCTAAGGTAACTAAGATTGGGAAATTTTAAAATATGTGTAGTTACTTTATATTTCTTATTATACTTTTAATGAGAGGATGAGGTTGCCCTATCCTACCCGTTCGGCTAACGACCCTCCACCAATCAAGCAAGCGGTGGGTGTGAGTGTACACCCATTAAGCGCCATTTTATAGGTCGCAACCTTATACCCACCTTATAGATCAGCTTTGTGAATGAGGCCTACTAACGGTAAGACTAGCATTTAGTTATACATATATATATATATATATATATATATATATATATATATATATATATATATATATTATACTAGTAATATCATATTAGTATAGGGTTGTATTTTAAACCTTTTAAAATCTAGGGTTTTGAAATTTAAGTTGTCTAAATTAAAACTTTTAATCACAAATATAAATTTCAAAACTTGAGGGAAAGTTTTAAACATTTAAAACATGGAGGATCAAATAACAAATAATTCCAATTAACAATTAATATCCTAATTATCTATATTTGATTTATTCAAGATTTCTTTTAAGATAATTACCAAAATAATCAAAATAATTAATTAATTATCATATAAGGAAATCAAATATTTTATTATATGATAAATATCTTTAATTAGATCAAGATTGCAGTTATATTTATCAGAAAAACGAATTAACATTGATCTAATTAGTTTATGGAAAGTTTAGATAAGATAATTACAAAGAAATCCCGAATCTGGCCATTCCTGACGCCTGGACTCGCCGAGTGCACAAGGGGACTCGCCGAGTCCACCTTGGGACTCGCCAAGTCCATGACTCAGAAACTTAAAATCGAATTTTGCAGGTTTGTTTCAGTTAATCAAGCAACAATTTAAAGAAAACCAAGCTAGGCTCTGATACCACTGATGGGTTTTAGCCATAAGAACTTTCCTATGTGCGCATGCAAAACCCTAATGCTAGGATCTAGGCTTTCTAATAAACATGCTTTGAATCCAAGTCTTCTAATGACTAATTAGGTTAAATAACAACATTGAAACAGATCTAGAATCATACCTTTGAGTTCCTTATTGATCTTGAGGTCTTGGAGCTTCTAGAGTCACAAATGTCACTCCTCTAATGGCTTACAAACACCAATAGCAAGGAAGATGATTTAGGAGAGAGGAGAGGTGAGGAATTCGACCAGAGGTTCCTTACTTTTGGTTAAGTTTCGAATTCCATCAGCCATAGGGTCTATTTATACTTGTAGACTCCTTAAGGATTACAGATAAGTCCCTATCAGATAATCTTCTCTTAAGGCTATCCAAATCCATTCCTAAGATAATCATATGGACGATTTTAGCTATCCTAAATCTCTTAGAATTCGTCCATACCATATCCAAATGGATTTACAGTCCAAAGTTTAACTATCAAACAATTGACAGTTTATACCCCTTTATTTAATTAATCTCTTTAAGTCACCAAATTAATTCTAATTAATTCTATGACTTATATTAATCAAATAACAATATATTATTCATTATATTATTCCCATAATATATTAATAATATTTACTCTCTCTTATTAAATCATCCTATCAAGTTGCTATGGTGAAGGCAACCCAAAAGGACTATGCACAACCGGATCAAATACTTGACTAATATAGTTACAGCCTTAGACACTATTCCAACAATTTTTCCCAGTCAGCACTTTCTCAGTCAACAACTATCAAACATAGCCTTATTCATGAATAAGTAACTTCAATTGTTTAGTATTATTTCTATGAGTGGACGAATGTTTGTAACATCCTTACAAAAACTATTTTCTTATTTGCATTTTTTCTTTATAGTTAGAATTTGTCACCACTCAATAGTCGATAACATTAGGGTGGTAAGATTTTTTTTAATCTATTAATAAATATTGAATGATCAATTATTTTTTAAGTTTTTTCATATATAACTCTTTTTAATTCAATGGTATTTTATTTTATCCTATTAAGATTATAACTATTTGTTATTTTTTATTAAATAACAATATATATATATATATATATATATATATATATATATATATATATATATATATATATATATACTTAAGTTATTTTGTTTTTACTAACTTTTGTATGCTAGTTTGTACAGATGTAGACCACCGGATGGAATAATATCAAATGTTATGATATTACAATAGGGTAACATGTACCATATAATCACACAAATTTCAGCATAAGGGCATTTTAGTCAATTAACCTATATTAAAAAGGGAAATTTTAAGATTTCTAGGGATAATTATTCCTTTATCTTTAAAAATATATATATTTTAAATTAATTCAAAATTATCAATCCAATTTTATTCTGTTAGAATGACAGAATGCCAACCATAAAATAGGATCTATATTGTCGATTTTATTCTTGCAGAATATGGTTTCATTCAAGATATCTTTTATATTTAATACGCTTAAAGAATTATACAACACATTATCAAGAATAATATAAATTCGTAAAGAATAAGACTATAAACAATTATTATATTCATTCTGAAAAAAATATGACTAATAACGGTTTAAGAATTACATAATTCTTAAAGATTATCACTAAGAATGATTAAAAAAACATTAAAATCTAACAAAAACACTAATCAATTCTGAAAGAATATTATTCTTAAGAAACGTTTTGTATGTTATGACATAATACATTCTGCTAGAATACACGTTGGTTCTCTATGTTTCCTTACTTTTCCACGTAAATGGCAGCCTCTTCAAAACCTAAATCCACAAAGAAAACATAATCAACTTTCAAATATTAAAAAGTTCAATGCATTCTAAAAGAATAAAAACTGTGAATTCTAACAGAATGTAGTACACATTAAAGAATTGTAACTTGTTCTAATAGAATGTAATCCTAAAAACCGCAATGAAAAAAATGTGATCTTATAAGCATGTCATCTATCATTTAGAGTGCAGAAAAATTATGCAAAATCTCATGAAATACATATAATTATGAAACAATATACCATATATTAACATTAAAAGATATAACTTTGTACTTTTAGAATATACTATATTTTGTATTTAATTTTTTTAAAACATAGGTATTTTGTTAGAATACATTGATGAATAAGGAGATTAAATAACAAATCTAAGCAAAATGAAATGTATAAAAAACCTATATGAAATTAGGGATGGGAACAGTCTAAACCCAAGAATCCCAAATGATAATAATATATCAAAAAGGTACATCAAAAGGGCTGTACATTGGCACATAAAATTCAACAAATAAAAAATTAGATAGCAGCCAATACTTCATATAATTAGATATGGAACATGCGAGAGATAAATAAGCATAAATTAAAAGCTTCTTTTTATGCCACAATTATGATGAACGAATGATACCAATATTTTATTTGTCGACAATACTAAGAAAACACACAATTGATTTATAATCTTGATTTCATGCGTTTCACATTAGCAAATATAATGAAATCAGAAATTGAGTAAAAAACACATACCAGGGCTATGATTTGAAATGAAACTCCTTCTTTATTATCCGACAGCTGTGGTGTTAGTGTAAGACGACAACGGCGGACCGATTCCAACAATGAATAACAGTGTCTAACAGTGGAGAAGGGGGAGGAAGAAGCGGCAATGGTGATATGACGTAGGTGATGATGAAGAAGGTGATGCGGGAGGTCGACGGCTAATAGGGTTTTTAAACTGATTTGTCTAATTTTTAAGGGATATTAAATGTTTTAAATCTTTACCATAATTAATTCTAGTCAAGATTACTATCATACCCTTACTTATTTAATAAATTAATGAATTAATCGTTAATTTGTGATTGTTGCATTTAAGCACACAATATTTGCTAAAAACATTTGAACTTATCTCTCTCTCTCTCTCTCTCTCTCTATATATATATATATATATATATATATATATATATATATATATATATATATATATATATATATATATATATATATATATATATATATATATATATATATATATATATATGAAAAGTCAATATAAGGTTGTTATACATCTAAGCTTAGATGTGGAACCAATGAAAACATCATAGTTTTGATATAAATCCTAACAAATTAGTATTGTGATTTCCTTAATTTTAGTATCAAAGGATCTTCTCCACGTATGACTTCAAAATCGCTAATCAATTTTCCCCATTTTAATCATTGATTATAATGTTCTTCTCCCATCCTTCAAAATTTCTTGCCGATAATTCTTTTGGAAATTCATTGTTTTTGATCACTGTCTTCTTCTTTTCTTTATAAATTAGAAACTAAGTCTGTTGTTTCCACAATTCAATTGCAAAAAAATGATCGTAACAAGGCACGTGTTAATATGCTATTTCAAAGAAGACATGTATTATAAATTAAATTTAATATACACTAACAAATTTATAGGATTTCATTCGTGTGTGAATACGAATTTCCGTTTTTTGATGAATTAACTGCTAAACTTATTTATTGTTGTTGGATTTTGCTTTGTAAGGATACATGGATAATAATAAAAAAAATCGAACGACATGAGATGGATGATGAAATCCGATGATTATGATCTTGAGAAGCAAAGAATAATGATGATGATCAGATTTTGTCAAATAAAAAAACGAATATCACAAGGAGATGAAGTCAATTTTTTTTTTTTATTTTTTAGAACAAAAGAAAAAGAAATGGCATAGTATTGATAGATCCACACTTAAGCTTAAGTATATAACAGCCTCATATATATATATATATATATATATATATATATATATATATATATATATATATATATATACACACACACACACTAGGCAAATCCGTGCGCATTGTGCAAAAATATATAGTTATTTACTTTTTTTAACGGCAAACACACACACCCTGGATATTGTTGCAAGTAATTGGATGGTTGTTGGTAAGGTGGATATGGGTATGGTTGATGATTGTAGATTGGTGGTGGATAAAGTTGGTAGTTAGGGTATTGGTTGTAGGGAGGTTGTTGTTGGGGTATATTGGGTTATGGTATATTGGAGGGTGTTGGTAATTGACTTGATTTGGGTAATGTACTTGTTGAACTTGAAAAGCATTGTTTTGAGGTTGGTTATTTTGGTGGTATTGTTGGTTTTGAGGAGGGGCTTGATTCCAAGGTGACATATCAATGAGAGGTTCTTGTTGTTGTTGTCTTGGTGGTTGGGGTGGGGTATTGGAATCTTGATTATTTGGGTTTGGGTTGGCATTGTGAGGTGGAGTGTGATTCATGGCTATGTAGTTGTCAAACAGAACGTCTTCAAAGGAATGACCAACAATTGGAGAACTCGGCTCGGTGTCGGTATCACTTGAATTATGAACTTGATCTTCTATGTTGATTAGCGGAGAAGAGGAAGAAGCTTGAACTAGTTGTTGTTGCTTTGCTTGTTTGGCTAACTTTTTCAACCTTTTTGCTTCTTTTTCAATTTCCGGATTGTAGAGTAGTTCACCGGTTCTTATAGACCTAGGCATAAACAATCAAATAACAATAACCAATTTTCCCGGCAACGGCGCCAAAACTTGGTGGGATGTCAAGCCCACCAAGCAAATTACACCCTTTTTTGCAAATAAAACGTAATATAATGGTAAAAAGGGGTATCGATCCTCGGGGAAATGGTTGTATTCAATCACCAATGCATTCCAAAAGATCTAGTGTAATTAAACTAATTAACTACAATTAGACTAAAAAGGGGGGGGTGTTTGATTCCTTGAAAACTAAAAAAACTTGAATAATTAAAAATATTGCAATTAAGCAAGTTGATGAGATGCTCAAAGGTTGGGAATAATTGGTTAACTATGACAATTCAACACAATGAACATTTATGTGTTTATCATTAGGATCTAATACAAAGCTTATCCTTCATCCCAAATTGGTTATAGCAATCATGAAGCATGAGATGCCAAGATTCCTCATAGGTAGTATGGAGGTTGGGGAAGCCCACAACACACCTTCTTAATTAAGATCAAGGGTCAATTGAAGCAATTGATCCCAATAAATCAATTAGCCTTAAGAATGAAGGAATCCCCAATTCCTAGAGGATGTCAAATGCTTACACATCCATAAAGGAGTTATGATTCATAAGCTAGATATGATTTCTACCATCATAAAGCTTTTGTTCTAGATAAATTTAATGATCCAATGGAAAATCAAAGAAACAAATCAACAATTGCTCATTCAATTACTAAGCTCATGATCAAAGCATCAAATAAGCATAAGAATTGCAAACTAGAATCATAAACATGGAATAAATTGATAATCAACATAAATCCTTCAAAACCCACAAACATTCATTGGTTTTCAGCCAAAGTCAACCAAATAAGAGTATTAGCCACTCATGGCAACAAAGTAACAAGAACAATAATCTAATTGCATAAAGAAACTACCTAAGATTTCGAAAGATGAAAGGAAATGGTTTCTAGCTCCCAAAATAGCCTCTTGCAGGTCTCCAATGGTGAAAAATCGTCAATGTGGCTGCTAGGACTAATTCCCCAAGTTAATGGCAAGCCAAATGACCAAAATGCCCAAACTGGGTAGTTGCGCGGGTACCTGCGCGACAAAAATTCCACCCGCGCAAATGTTGCTGTAATGCTATTGGTCCTTCATTCCACCACTCCACCCTTCCACTACCAAAGTTTCCTTTGGTCCCCCCCCCCATTGTCCATGTAATTTGAATCCACCAATCATCATTTAGCTACCAAATGGATGCTCCAAACCTAAAATTAGAAATTTATGATCCATCTTTACAAGCCCAAATAATCCAAGCCATCAACTTTAAAAGCCCAATTCTTCTTCTTTGATTCTGCCAAGCCCAACAATGCCTCGGGAGCCCACTAAGCCGTCTTCACTCTAATCCACAATCACAAAAAGCTCCAAAACCTTGCAAAATTCCTCATACAACATAACAAGTCCCCGATACGATCCTTGATAAAGAAAATAAAGAATATACAATGCAATACTAATAAAAAGAGCTAAAAATCTAAAATAAACTAATAAAAATAAGGAAATAAAATAAGCTATCACACCCATACATATTGTGTAATCCTGATCCTAATTATACAAATTATGATTTAATATTTATACATGAAAAAAAATGTTAGTAAAATATATATCAAACATAGGTTGATTTCTATATATACGAATAACAAATAGCATAAAAAAAACAAATAATATAACTTTTGATGACTTTATTTACCTTTTTAAGTTGTGTAAATTGTATATAAAACATATGCTGATTTTTGTATTTTAATCGAATAATAAATATATGAAAAACAGAAATACTATAATTTTTAATAACATAAAAACACTACCACATCTATTATAACATTTATAACAAAAAAACTTATTATAAACTTATAAATCAAACAAAAAGTATAGAAATCAACATACATTCTATATATAGAAACTTTATTGTTCCCAGAAAAAAATCGGACAAAATTAACCATGATACGATAAAACTTATTATTTTTTTTTTCAACTCTTCATACTTTAAAAACAAATCTCTTAAAACACCTAATTTTTTGTGAGAAAACTTATTTATATTTTGCTAATATAACTAAAATGTATATAAATGAGAGGAAAATAAAATAACACTACCAACTACTAATCATAGGTTAAAAACTTTTGAGTTATGATGAATAATAACTTAAAATTTAAAATCATAAATACACCAAAATTAGAAAAATCTTTTGTTGTTGTAGGAATTTCAAATGAATATGATTTAATTAAACTCCGTGATTATTAACTTTGAGATAATTATATTTATATGAAGTTTATATAAAAGTAAGCATGTTTGCTGCCTTTTAAGGCATAAAATAAAAATTATTAATAACATTAAAATAATTATGAAAGAGACCTTGTGAAGCTTGTAAACTTTATATTTTAGCCTACTTTATATAAGATTTCTACAATTTGCTATAACGATGGACTTAAAATTGAGCTTCTATGAAACAAATTATGGAGCATATTAATATACTTAACATATATTGATAAAATCAATTACAATATGCAGTTCAAATAACTTATTATACATGTACAACTACAAATATAAAAGAAAAAAAATCATAAAAAACAAAACATATTGAAATATTTCATAATAAAAACGAAAAGATAAAAAAATAGGCTAATGATGATGTTCTCACATATAACTTCGAAAATTGCAAACCACCACTAGAAAAAAAATCAAACTTGTTAGACATTTCTAGAAACATAGAAAACATTATATAGGACTATCATACTATGAGTAAAAAATGATATATTCATCAACAATCTTGACTTGCATAACTCTTTTAGCCACTCCATCATTTCCATTTTTTCTTTTAATTTTCTTATCCAATCCTTCCTACATAGGGTTTATATAACATGTTGACATTTAATGTTAAAGCATAATTATTATTAGGCAATAGAAAAATCATTTGAGAATATGAAAGGACATAGGAGTTTCAAATGTCCTTAGAAAAATGTTTCTATTAGGCAACTAAAAATTCATTGAGAATATGAAAGGACATAGAAGTTTCAAATCAATACAGTGCTTAGAAAAATTCTTTTATATATATATATATATATATATATATATATGTGTGTGTGTGTGTGTGTGTATATATATATATATATATATATATATATATATATATATATATATATATAGGGAGGGGTTATATGAAAAACAAAAAACCCTAAAAATGCATAAAAAAATACTTAGAGATCACAAAATATATTTTTTTTTTTTTTGACATTTTTTACCTAAAAATTGCAGGTTTAGTTACAAAATCGCTGAAAAGAAAAATAATAAAATAGATTTTTTTTTTGTTTTTTTTTTCAAAAAAAAAAATTCAGCGAAAGTAAAGAAAGGGTTGCGAAAATTCATAATATTAAAAAAAAAAAAGATTTGTGATGTCTAAGTATTTTTTTATGCATTTTTAGGAAGTTTTTTTAGAGTTTCTTGTTTTCCATAAAACCTAAACATCTATTGTACCCTCTTAAGAGCAACACCTATTGTACCCTCTTCAAATTCTACTAATTCACCCGCCATTACTTATATCCTTAGATGAATATATAGATACCAACTCTAATACATGGTCACAAAAACCTAAATCGAAAAAAAAAACATACAACTATGTCATATTATGATATGTATAATAATGGTGGAACATGGGACAAAAAATAAATCCAATTGGTTTCAGACTTGGTATCATCATTCTCTTTATATAGACAAAATTACAAAAATGGTCCTTATGGTTTGCTAAAAGTCACAAAGTCAGTCCCTACTAATTTTTTTTGATGCAAATGGTCCTTGTGGTTTGTAAAACTTGCAAAGTTGGCCCTTTTTACTAACACCGTTAGTAAAACACCGTTAGAGACTGAATCTGTAAGGGCATTTTCGTCTTTTCAAGTATAAAGGGACTGAATTCGTGACATTTAATAAACCACAGGGACCATTTTTGAAAATTCTTTGAAAAAATGAATTAATTTGCTGAAGGAAGGAGGGAAGGTTCGAACTCACAAACCTCCACCTCCCTTTATTGCCAAAGCCTTAACCAGTTGAGTTGAATGCTCAGCTAGTTATTTGTTCCTAAAGCTAGTATATATAATAATGAAACCGTTAATATTTAAATAATAAATAAATTAAAAAAACATTTTTTTACCTAATTTTTTTTAATAAAACAAAATGTATTTTAGTCCTATTATAAAAAAAATATATTTTTACAAACAATTTTTATGTATTTATTTTATGTAAAATATATTTTTTATGTCTTTAAAAAATATGTTTTCGTAAAATATATTCTTTTATGACTTTGAAATAATAATAATTAACACTACTCATGACATAAAAAAATATATAAATTCTTTTTGTTTGCAAGCTCTAAAACTGTTTTTTCGGTTATGTGTATTAAAAACAACTTAACAATGATTTTGTTATGTATCTAAACAAAAAAAAAAACGGTTTTTAAAAAACGATTGGTTCAATCGGTTTTTTGAAAACCATTTTTCGGTTATATGTATTTAAAAAAGATTATATACGTATTTTAAATAAAATGAAATATGTATGTTAAATAAGATGAAATACGTATTTGATAACTAGCGACCAAAAAGAACTTATATATATTTTTTATGTCATGAGTAGTATTAATTATTATTATTTCAAAGTCATAAAAAAATATATTTTACGAAAACATATTTTTTATACGAAAATGTATATTTTAAAGACATAGAAAATATATTTACGTAAAATAAATACATAAAAATTGTTTGTAATTTTTTTTTATAATACGACTAAAATACATTTTGCTTTATTAAAAAAAATTAGGTAAAAAAATGTTTTTGTAATTTATTTATTATTTAAATATTAACGGTTTCATTATTATATATATTAGCTTTAGGAACAAATAACCAGCTGAGCATTCAACTAAATTGGTTAAGGCTTTGGCAATAAAGGGAGGTGGAGGTCGTGAGTTCGAACCTTCCCTCCTTCTTTCAGCAAATTAATTCATTTTTTCAAAGAATTTTCAAAAATGGTCCCTGTGGTTTATTAAATGTCACGAATTCAGTCTTTTTATACTTGAAAAGACGAAAATGCCCTTACAGGTTCAGTCCCTAACGGCGTTTTACTAACGGTGTTAGTACAAAGGGCCAACTTTGCAAGTTTTACAAACCACAAGGACCATTTGCATCAAAAAAAATTAGCAGGGACTGCCTTTGTGACTTTTGGCAAACCACAGGGACCATTTTTGTAATTTTGTCCTTTATATATATATATATATATATATATATATATATATATATATATATATATATATATATATATATATATATATATATATATATATATATTAGCTTCTATAGAAAACAAGAAATCCTAAAAATCATAAAAATTCATAAAAAAGTACTTGGAGATCACAAATCTTTTTTTTTTTTATTTTATATTATGAATTTTCGCAACATTTTCTTTATTTTCGCTGATTTTTTTTTTTGAAAAAAAAACAAAAAAAATCGATATTTTTTTTTCAGCGATTTTGTAAATAAACTTGCGATTTTTAGGTAAAAAATGTCAAAAGATATTTGTGATCTCTAAGTATTTTTAAAGCATTTTTATGATTTTTAGGGTTTTTTTGTTTTCCATATAACACTTCCTTATATATATATATATATATATATATATATATATATATATATATAGAGAGAGAGAGAGAGAGAGAGAGAGAGAGAGAGAGAGAGCTAGGTTCAAATGTGAATTAATAACTATTGTGTGGATGTAAGGCTCCTTTGTGGTCCAAGCATTTTAAAAACCTAAATAAGGGTGAATTATAATCTTACCTTTAATTTAGCAAAATTAATGGAAATCAGTTTACATCTATAACTATTTATTCTTTTGTAAACCCTCAGCCCTCTTAATTGTTTTTTTACGCCTTCTCCATTTCCTTCTCTAAAATCACCGACGATATCCGCTCTCAACTATCTGATGAATATCATCCACCCATGCCTCATCAATTTCGCCACTACTCTCTGCCTTATCTCCCTCATTCACCTCTAATTCTAGGGATTTTACAATTCCCGTGAGTTTTTTCAGCTCCAATGACCTAGGGCAAACAAAGTGAGAAATCAAGTCAACCCAACCACCATTAACAATGGAGAAAATGCCTACATTGGATGGTTCCAATGTAGATGAATCAGGGATAAATTATGTGTGCTATTCCAGCGGGCATCACTTGCCCCTTATTATGTGCCTCGTAGATGAAGAACTATGCGAACCCTATCCCATCTTTAGAGATGGTTACTTCGTTTATCTTTGGCCCAATATCTTCCTCATACTCTTAATCTACAATTTTCTATAATTTCAATTGATCGTATTCATCATCAAATAAAAAAAAGTACTTGATCTACTTCTGTAAATCTGTAGGCGTTTCATAAGGGGAAATGCATTTGAACCGTGGTTTTCTAAAATGGGAGAACACCATAATACTTTCAGAGGCTACATTGTTATGTTCGTTGTCCTGAAACCTTATCGTCACAGAGGAATTGGTAAAAAAGTTTCATTATCTTTCTTACTTGTAGATCTCAGTTTCTTTTTCTTGAAGTAGTTTATAACCCATATCAATTTCAACATTAAATGTCCAAATCTACATAAAGGGTAGTCAAAATTTATACTTCCATTTGTATATCCAGTTTCATAAAAGATCATATGAATCCTTCTAGCAAACTGAATATTAGAGATGGTGTATTGTTTTATTAACAGTTAGAGTCGTTTTATAACTACATAACTTGTTACAAGATCCTTAAAAGTGATAATGGAATTAGGTTGGGAATAGGTATTATGTTATTAATGAGTTCTAATAAGTTTCAGTATATTCTTTTTTGTGTGCTATTTATGATTTGTAACATGCCTTGAATCTTGATGCATATGCTGATATGATTAGATGCAAAGATACAATGTTATGCAACATGATCAAATATCATGATGCCACCATTTTGAGATATATAATCTCTATTAAAGAAATAAGGACTCAAAGCAACAAATAATAACTACTTTCATTGATTTAGGAATTTTTTTTCTTGTATAATTGATGTTTTGAATGGAATACATCATTATTCTTTTTTTTTCTCAAATATGTTTCTCACTATATGCCTCTTATTCTTTTTCACTTATCATTTTTACTGATCAATCATGAATAGCAGAAAAGGGGATAAAAGTTTGTTATTCTCACGCCAATCATTCTGACAGAATTCGATATCGTGGAAGTTATTCTAAAAGAATTTATGATCGCGGGCTTGAGGATAATAAAGAAAAATGGTGCATGAAGGGGAATATGATGATCAATGGCCTAAAGGTTGGATGATGAATATTAGAAAAGGGGATAAAAATTTGTTATTCTCACGCCAGTCATTCTGAGAGAATTCGATATCATGGGAGTTTATTCTAAAAGAATTTTTGATCGCGGGCATGAAGCTAATAAAGAAAAATGGTTCATGAAGGGGAATATGATGATCAATGGCCTAAAGGTTTGATGATGGTGCGTGGGATGAAGATAAACAATGGTCATTGATGTTTCTAAAAGAAAACAATGTTCATTGTCATATTGTTATCAAAATGTATCATCAACATATATTCTTTTAAACTGGACCAAAGTTAATCTTTTAGAATGCATCATCAACATATTCTTATTTTTGTTTATGTATTTTACTTCGATAATGTTTTTTTTGGTATGTGATTCTTCAAGAATGCAAAATAAAAATTGTTCTTTCTAAGATTTTTCAATCTCATAGAATATCATTCTAATAGAATCCAATCGTTTATGATTAAAAAATTATGTTAGAATTGAATTAACTAAAAAAGAATAATATTTAAAAATTAAAAAAAATCTATTATCCCTTAAAATCTGATAATTTCCATTTTTAAATATAATTTAATTTAGCAAAAATGCTTGGACCAGAAAAGAGCCTTACATCCACACAATAGTTACAATCCATATTATAATCTAACCACACACACACACACACACACACATATATATATATATATATATATATATATATATATATATATATATATATATATATATATATATATATTCATCATGTCCACCAAATGTAAACCTACCAATAAAAAGTTATATTCGTCACGTGTTTTTGGAATATGACATGTGTGCTACAGAAAACAAATCGCAGTCGACACTTTACGTGGGTAGCGGGATGTCCGATAATACTATTACAGAATCTTGACTCATAAAATGGATTTTGTAACGACACTCAATTGATTTGTAAAATTTTTTAGTATAATATCACTAATTCCGAAGTAACTGTTTCTCAACATGTTGGAAATATAATAGCTTTGTCAATGATTCATCTTTGTCTGTCTGAAGATGACATGTTCTCATTCAAGCTGAAGAGAAAACAACTTCCAATTCAATTATGTTTTACGATAACAATCAAATAAAGCTCATGGATAATTGTTTAGATGTAGTAAATAATTTGTGCAAAATAACTAATCGCCTCTATCAACTAATTTATGAAATAAATTATTTTCACCAGTCATTTGGTGTGGGTAACAGCTTGTGTGTGTGTGTGTGTGTGTATATATATATATATATATATATATATATATATATATATATATATATATATATATATGTATATATAATCAAGTACGAATTCAAAAAATGGTAGGAACCGTGATGACAAATTTTGGCCTTAAGATTAAAAAAATAAATAGCTAGGATTTGATTTTATTTATCGTCAAAATCTCATGAGATGATATGATACTTTTGTAATTAATTGTGAGATTTTGATAATTTCCTGGAAATGTTAATCGTTTGGAGGGTACAAGGGACAAAAAAAAAATAAAAGAAAAAAAAATCCAGTCATGTGGCCTTCCCAGGCGACAGGCGCTGACACGTTCCCTCATCCAACATGATAAGTGTCCAGCACTTATAGGCTTGTGAGTTTTTTTTCTACCTGCATAGTTTTTCGGTCATAGCTTTTTTTTTTCTTTGAAAAAAAATTATGAAAAATAGAAGTTTTTTAAAATTTAATTCTCTACAAAATATGCACAATCATGAAAATTTGATTTTTTTAATTTTATTTTCTATATTTATAAAAAAAACCTAGGAAAAAAATTCTCCAAAAATTATAAAAATTTAAGGAATACTTCTACTCACTATTCTAATGATTTTGTAAAAAGAATTTTTAAAAAATAAAATCTTTTAGATACCGAACTTGATTTTAAAAGCTTAAAAGTTTTAAAAAAAAATATTGAACATAACATGATCCAAATAGAGATGATTCAAAATATTTATGATTCAATATGTTTATGTTCTAAAACTATTTTGATCCAAATATTTAATGATCCTTAATTATTTTATTTTTTATGATTCAAAATTAAATGATTCAAAAAAATTTAATAATCTAAGTGTTGTATTGTACAATAACTTTATTTAATTCAATATATTATGATCCATATTAAAATGATCAAAAAGTATATGATGCATAATATCGTTATGATTTAAAATACTATGATTCAAAATTTTATGACCCAAAATTAATATGATTAAAAAAAAAATATGAACGAAAAATATTATGATCCTTAATTTTTTTTTATTTAAAATTTTGTAATTGTTAAACATTAAAAAACTCAAAACGATATTTAGTTTAAAAAATAAAAAAATTACAAAGAATCATAAAATAAAAAAAATAAAGAAAAAACCTTAATATCTTCAACTATGTAGTAAAAATATTAAAAAAAACAAAAAGAAAAAAGAAAAAAAAATAACTTAAAAAAATGAAAAAAATAAAAAAAAGAAAAAAATAAAATGTAAAAACGTTAAAACCGAGCATATATCTATTTACTTTTTTTTGAATTTTTTTAACAAAAAAAAAAAACCCGAAAAAAACCAAAATAAATGAAAAAGAAAAGAAAAACACATTTAAATAAAGTTCCATGGCCGTTCGTCGTATATATAGTTATTCCTCGAGTCCGTATTGCATTCATGCATGTGAACCGCGTGCAAACGTGTCACGACCAAATAATTGATGGAGAATAGTCTTCGCGGTGCATATCAATTTTTTGGATTCTACCGGATATATATATATATATATATATATATATATATATATATATATATATATATAGATAGATAGATAGATAGATAGATAGATAGATAGATATACTAGGTGAATGCCCGTGCGTTGCGCAGAAGCATCTATATAGTTGAAATCTTTACAAATATATGTTTTTTTAAATATAACAATAATATCGTTTTCAAATTTGATATAATAATTCTACTAAGTTGATATAGTATATTGATTATTTTGAATTATATGATAATATATACATCTATTAAAACTGCATAATCTCAATCTTTTGAATGACCTCTACCTGCAAGTTACTTATGAATAAAATTAAATATAATATATGGTTAATATTATTTATAGTTGTTGTTATTGTTAATTCATTTTTAAAATTTATTTGGTTAACGTTTTAATTTCTATCAGTGTAATTATTTAAAACATCAAACAGTTTTTTTAAAGGTAACAATATAATCATTTATATAGAGTTATTTTTAACTACTGTTATTGTAAGCTTTTTTAAGCTACTTATTTCAAAACTTTTAACAATTATAAAATTATATTTAGGAAATATTTTAATGAATTGATATTACAATTTAGTTTTTGTATTTAACATTATAATTTATCACTTTTCACTATTCACAAAATATTCTTTGTGTTTTTTTAAGTGGAACTGAAATTTATATTGTTATTGATTATCTAATGTTATATTTAAATTAACAACTTAAGTATTTTGTTCATACAATTCAAAAGTTGTAGCTTTAAACTGATAATTATTTATATACAACAACATATTAAATCTAATAAATTATGTATAATATGTTAAAAGTTAAAGACAACTTTATAAGTAGAAGTAAAAATATTATTTTAATATTGAAATTTAGTTTATTTTTATTACACTTTAGATTTGATAGTTATTTAACCTTACCAACCAATTTATAATCATTATTTGAAAGACACTACAATTTATTACTTTTAACTATTTACAAAATATTCTTTGGGTTGTTTAAGTTGAACTAAATTTTATATCTAAGTTGATCCAGTAAGGTTATATTTAAATTAACAATTTAAGTATTTTATACAAATTGATAAAAGTTGTAGCTTTAAAATGATAATGGTTTACATACAACATATTAGACCTAATAAATTAAGTATAATATGTTAAAAGTATAAAACAAACTTTATAAGTAGAAGAAAATATATTTTTTTAATATTGAAATTTAGTTTATATATGATTACATTTTAGGTTTGATATTTATTTAACCTTATTAACCAATTTATAATAATTATTAGAAAGAAATTGAAAACTCATGGGAGTTTCAAATGAATGTGGTGAGAGGAAAAAATGCATGGGAGTTTCAAATGAATGTGGTTCAAGAAAAAATGCAAGCTTTATAAGTATATAATGATGATATATATATATATATATATATATATATATATATATATATATATATATATATATATATATGGTTAGGTTATTTTGTTTTTAGTAACTATTGTGTATCAGAATGCATAGATTTGGACCATTGGATGAAATATAATCAAAGTTCATGATCTGAGGGTCTAAGATAGTAGAATATGATAACATATACCATATAATCACACAAATTTGAGTATAAGGGCATTCTAGTCAATTAACCTATATTAAAAAAGAAAATTTTCGGATTTCTAGGGATAATTAATTCCTTTATTTTTAAAATCTAAATATTTTAAATTAATTTAAAATTAAAAATCCGATTTTATTCTGTCAGAATAATAGAACTTTAACCATAAAGTAGTAAACATATTTTTCGATTTTATTCTGTCAGAATGACAGAATGTCAACCATAAACTAGTAAATATATTCTGAAAGAATACACAAAATCGATTCTTGCACTAATAATATACCAAATAATTACATTGTACGATTGTGATTCATGGAATTATAACAAACATTTTGAAAGAATACCAAGTATAATTCTTAAAAAATAACAACATTCTAGATGTCTTGTGTATGTTTGACCTCTAAGCCAATTCAAAATATGCTAGCATTCTATGAGATTGACATTTTGTGACATTGACATTCTGTCAGAATTGTATTGCATGAGAATGATTTTATACAAAGAGCCTTTCCCATCAGGTCTTCAAGCCATTTCTATCACAAATTCATTGCCAAATACTTTGTAGTGATACACTTGTAACAACTGCACATTAAACATATAATTAATTAACTACAAATTCTATCAAAATAAAGCAATAATATTCTTATATAATAAACTATTCTTTCAGAATGGAAATATTATAAAAAGGTAAACAAGGTCAAAGCTATGATCAGCCCATATGTCTGTTTGCTTCAACATCATAAACATAAGGAAAAGTCAGTTTGCTTCAACATCAAATCTATGATTAGGATAGATGTTTGCTTCAACATCATAAACATAGATTGAATCATCAATACTTCCAGCTACAAGTTCTCTGCCATCAAAGAATGGTGTCTCTGAATTTTTGAAAAAAATAAAAAATTAAAAAAACCTAACTCAAAAAACTTAATCAAAGATCAATAAAGTTCATGTAAACTTACCAGCATCTCCTCATTAACCGGTGATTCCATCACTAACCATGTATACAATCTGAGACTGTCATATTTCTCTTTGGCATTTCATCAAACACTTTAAGGGCGCTCCCTAAATCACCACATTTTCTATGAATCATGAATGAAAAAAAAACCAATTCAGAACCATCAACATCAAATGAGTTACACAGGAGGGTATATTTCCTGTGTTCGGTTTCCATACGATCGAAGAAAAAAAAGCATAAATGGTTATGTGGCTTCGGTTTTGATTGAAAATGGTAGAACCCCCATTTTTTTAACAACAGCCACTGAATCATTATTGTAACGAAAACCTGTGAACAAACATAAAATCAAATTCCAATAAGATTATAGCACACAAATAATAACATTAATAGAGATAATTTGTTGTACTCCTGGTTCAGTAATTACATCAAACACATGGTGGGCATTGATGAATTCTAACAGATTAATTTGTACTAGACATTTCGGTTGTCCATGGGAATTGGGAGTATTTCCTGCAAATTGCCAAAGTATTTACAGAACTGAATTTAACCTGGGATCTATGTTGATCACAGATGACAAAACGAGCAACTGGAAATTGTTCCTTTACAAATAGGGTCCATATTTGGGGAAATCCAAGGAAAAGAAACAGCATGTACCTCGTGTTCATGCTCGTTCTGATACCCAGCTTTGCGCCATTGAGCAACCGTAGATCCATGAAATACAACGACTGTAAAATAGGAATCTAAAAGAAGGATTCTGCCTGGAGCGATAGAAGCGACGTCTAAGAGAGCAGGTTAAGACCTAAAACACAATTCCAAGTCATCTCAATCTCCAAAACGATGAACGAACCCAATCACACTAAAAGAAAATAGATTCAATATTCAAATATACCTGTATGAATTGAGAGCGTTGCATATTGATTAGGATTATGCGAGATCAAGAATCGATCGTCAGGAGGGAAGAAAAGGGGTCGTGCGTTTCTCTTCTCCATATCGTGTGTGCGCATCAGAAAAAAAACGAAGAAGCGATCGACTCCTTCTATTTGTGATGTGTGTCGACTGGAAGAAGAAAGAAGAAATCAAGGTCTTGATCGGTTGCGTTGGGGGGTGTCGGTCATTCATCTTGGTAATTCCTTGAATATAAGACACGATGCAAGAGAGAGACTAGGTCAAAATTATTGATTTTATTTCCTTAATTGCAGGATTTCAATTAAATGATTCCTTAATTAAAAGAGAAAATTACACGGTTGGTCCCTATGGTTTGCTCTTACTTGCACGCTTCGTCCCTGGAAAGAATTTTTAACTCGGACAATCCTTATAACTTTATTTCGTTACCCGCCTAGTCCTTCAGTTAACTTTCCGTCTTATTTGGGGTTAGGAACTACTCACATGAGTGGCACGCTGGGGGCATTTTTGTCCTTTCAACCCTACAACGGACTTAAAACTACTTCTCCTTCCTTCTTTTCTCAATCGGTGCTTCCAGTTCTCCTCTTCTACTCCATTTCTTTTGCTCGTGAAGATTGAAGATCCACAAAATTGATTATGGTGAAATGCAAGTGTGGAGCTGTAGGGATCATACGAACTTCAGGAACAAAGAGAAATCCTGGTAGGCCTTTTTATGCATGCCCTTTACAGGTATTGAGTTATCAATTTTTTTGGTAATTTCTAGGATGAAACCTAGTTTGTGCTAATCGAGGGTATTGAAAACTTCAGGGACCAAGAAGTGGATTTATTTCGTGGGTAGATGAAGAAAAGCATACGTATGAGGCTGAAAGCCAAAATCTTGAGCTTGAAATCCATAATGAAGAACTTCAAATCCAAAATCGTGACCTTGAAATCCACAATGAAGAACTTGAAATCCAAAATCGGAACCTTAAAATGTTGTTAATTGTCAGTTGGATTTTGTTTTTTGGGATAATTGTTTACAAGTTGTAGTATTAGGTATTTCAGTAATGGTTTTTGGTTGAAGATAATCTAATGAAAGGGTAATATTAGCATGTTTGTATTGCTGCATTTTAATGAAATGGTATATTTAGGTACAATTAATAGTTGCACTTTGTTGTCTTATAAAAGATTACAATGGATTATTACCATCTTGTATTGCTGGAATTGGGAGAGAAAGGGTATCTATTGGTACAATTAATAGATGCAATGCAACTGTAATCTTTTGGTATTTTTCATTTAACATATGACCAAAAACATGCCAAATGAAATGACCAAAAAACATGCCAAATGATCCATTATATAACATTAAATGAAATGACCAAACACATGCCAAATGAAATGTCCAAAAACATGCCAAATGAAATGACCAAAAACATACCAATAATTGATCCATTAGATAACATTAAAACAAAAGCATTACATAAGAGTTTAACCAAAAACAAATGTCTAAGTACCAACTGCAATTGTTTTGGTGATACTAAACACAATACAGTTTAATCAAAATACAAACATCACATGACATAATAGTTTAACCACAATACAAACATCACATTACATAATAGTTTAACCAAAATAAGAGCATCACATGATAAAAGAGTTTACAATGGATCCTTCTCTTTTCCTTTCTTCTTCTCTTTTCCTTTCTCATTCTCTTTTCCTTTATCCTTCTCTTTTCCTTTCTCATTCTTCTTTTTTCCCTTCTTCCCAACAGTTGGTAACTGCCCTTTGCAAGTCCTGGCATTGTGTCCTTTGTTGTTACATTTGGTACATGTAACAGTTTTTTGTGCTCTAGAAACTGTATTCCCTTTGATCATATCCTCTTTTTCTGTAGCTGACTTCCTTCGTTTCTTTTTTGGTCTTCCTATTGGGACACGGTGTTTTGGAGGCAACAAAGTAGTTGGACAAGGTGACTTAATCCACATTCTTCTACCATTTATCGGATCCACTTTGAAAGAGTACATGTTCCTCCAGGTTGATAGCCAATAACATTCATGAACAAAGGTTTCTGGAATACCAATTGCACCATTATTTCTCCTCATGTCCCAGATTGCAGATACAGCATGTTTGCATGGCATTCCAGTTATTTCCCACTTCTTGCATGAACAGGTTCGTTGATTCACATTCAATACACACTGATCTTGCCAAGGTCCACTCACTTGGTACTTCCCATTTCCACAAAATGATGTTGTATACTCCTCTGCCTGATCTTTGATCTTTTGCAATAGCTTGGTAGCTGTTGGAGTCAAAGGGCCTGTTGCTTTGTCAATTTCTTTTTCAACATTCACAATCCTCTTCATGATGTACTCTCGGATGAACTCTAAGCAATTGATAATTGGTGTGTCACGTCCGTCTATTATTTTGCTATTAAAGCACTCGCATATGTTGTTTATCACAATATCAGAATGTGCTCTCCCTATTAATTAATAGAATGCATGTATAATTGGTTAGCAAACATTAGAGTATTGTTATCATATATTATAATATATAACATGGTCAAACCTGTAAAATGAGAACGTGCCCAATGTTGAGGTGGTATTTGTTTAAGCCACTCATAACATTCTTGGTTTAATTTTCTAACTTCTTCCATTTCTTTTTCAAACTCTTGCACAGTATATGTTGTTGAACAATTCCAAAGCAGTTCTTTAAACTTATCCCCTCTCCAACGTGACCTCATATTTTCGTGTATGCGGCGAACACAATAACGGTGCTCTGCACAAGGAAACAAATCTGCGATGGCAGAACTTAAACCCTACAAGAAAGATACATTATGTCAATGATTTCTTTTCCTTTAGATATTAGTATTCAAAACACAAGAAAATAACCTTTTGCCTGTCTGATATAAATGTAAAATTTGAATTTGAAGCCAACCCTAGGTCATCACCCAAGTGAGTTAAAAACCATGTCCAAGAGTTCAGTGTCTCAGCTTCAACCACAGCATATGCTAAAGGATATATTCCATTATTCCCATCTAAAGCCTGTGCAATACAATCCAATAAATAAAAGTAAAAAATAAATCAAAATATATGGTTCAACCACAACATAAGAGAAAATGTACCACATCAGATAAAATTTGACCATGGAAAGGTCCTTTCATGAAAGCCCCGTCTACCCCAAGAAAATCCCTCTTCCCTGCTGCAAATCCTTGCTTCAAAGCACCAAGGCACACGTACACGCGTCTGAAGGTTCTTGTCTCAAAATCAGGATTTGGTTCACTTTCGACATCAAGCTTGATAGTGGTGTCTGGGTTTTGAGTCTGCACTTCTAACAAATAATCTTGTAAGATCTTGTACTGAGTGGCACAATCACCCCTGATAATTTTTAAGGCTGCTTCTCTTGCCCTAAAGGCTTTCATCTTAGAAATATCTACTTTGTAGATACGTTGAAGTTGTTCCCTTAAAGCCTTGACTGGAATTTTTGGGTTTGCTTCCACCAGTTGTAGAATTTTCTTTGAAAGAAACTTGTAATCACAAGCCCTAACCTTTCTTGTTTGAAGACATTTATGTTCACTAACATATGTTTTAACTGTCCAATCCTTGTCACGTTTCCACTTACTGGCTAAAAGAACCCAAGGACACTTACCTTCTTCATTGACTACTTCTTGACCGGTCCCACCACCTAGGCTTGTTATGGTTCCCCTGCATACAACCCTTACTCTGTTTTTATCATTCTTCTCAAAATCCAACTCCCTTCTTGTATCTATTGCATGTTGGTTAACCATATCTTTAAACTCCTTTGACGAATTAAATTTCTGATATAAATAGAAAGGCTCACTGACTTGAGCATTTTTGTTCTCATGCGCCCTTCTAATAGCTTTAATCTTTTTGTTTCTTTCTCCTTCGATCCCATCATCCGATGAAGAGTCGGACAAGAAAAGTTCCATATCTATAACTCCAAGGTTTCCATTATTCCCATCTTCTGTAACTACATGATTCTTTCTTTTAGAAGCACCTCCAATCCACTCAACATCTGGGTCAACATTCAAGTGGAATTCTCTCATGTCAACTTCAACATCATCAATGATATTGTCTTCGTCCAGAAGAAAGTCACCATCTTGACTCTCACTATCATCACCACTGTTGATCTCATCACCACTGCTATTATCATCACTACTATGTTCAATTTCAGTTTCCATGATGTTTGCATTATCACTTACCATGTCCACCTTGTCAATTGAAGGCTCATTTCTAGTAGGTGAAACAGGAGGGTTGTTTCTATTAGGCTCAAATGTCAACACATCATTAGGCTCAACTTGTGTATCATGCCATTCCAAAAACAATCTTTTTGGGGTACAATCAATCTCAACTATACGTACCTTAGATGGGTTTGGTGACATCGAGTATGTGTGTAATTTCGTTTGCCCGTGCTCTGTATACACCTCTATTAGCTTATGCTGGCCAACATATTTTGCTAAATGCCTTACATCATCATCTGAAGCTAAAGCAAACAAGCCAAAATCCAAATCGCATAGTGGCCTTCGAAAATGATAGTACATCTCCACATGTAGATTTTCATCGATATACCCAAGTTTCACCATCATGTCATCAATATCGTGAACACAGAAAGTCTCGATGTCTATTAACTCAACGTAATGTCTCTTTCTGTTTACATACTTACTTCCAGGAAAATCTGTAAACTTTCCACCATGGTTTAATAGCATGCAAAACATGGTCGGATGATCACCTATTAAGGAAATGCCCCAAAAATTTTGATTAACATTTGATTAGGGTTGTAGGATTTCACGAAGCAAATGCAAATAAAAACGAGATTAGGGACTAGGCAGACTTACCATATTGAAGACGAACTTCTGCTTCACCGATCATCCGTCCTCGTGCTTCACTTAAATTCCAAACCGGCATTGTTGATTATTTGGAAAAGCATACAAAGTTTTAGCTAGCGACTAGGGTTTTCGTTTGAGAGAAGAAAGGGAATTCGTCTGACAAGTGTGTGTTTGTGTGTGTTTTGGTTTGACGATGATCGGAATCGTAAAACCATCCGTCTGTATTCTAAATGGCGCTAATATATTGTAGGGTTGAAAGGACAAAAATGCCCCCAGCGTGCCACTCACGTGAGTAGTTCCTAACCCCAAATAAGACGGAAAGTTAACTGAAGGACTAGGCAGGTAACGAAATAAAGTTATAGGGATTGTCCGAGTTAAAAATTCTTTTCAGGGACGAAGCGTGCAAGTAAGAGCAAACCATAGGGACCAATCGTGTAATTTTCTCTAATTAAAAAGTACAAAATATCCACAATACCCTTAAATGATTAATTTAGTTGTTTATTATTTCTTGAATTCTTATTGGTGCATTTAGACACACAATACTTGCTAAAAACATTTGAACCTATATATATATATATATATATATATATATATATATATATATATATATATATATATATATATATATATATATATATATATATATATATATATATTGGTGTTTACTTTATTTTTGTAAAAAAAAAAAGAATAATATAATTCTCCACTTCAATATCATCATCAACAATATTTATTTTCAACACCATTCACCAATGTATTAGGAATGAATAAAATAATGATGACAACGTCACGCTAGATTTCGTCCGCATAGATGGAGTCTAAATGTTTTTTTTTTTCATTATACCTACACTAGGTGGGGTAAAATTGGAACCAGTGATTGAGAACCCAAATTACATAAAGTGTTGATGAAATCTTTAAAGTGCAAAGCATGGGCCAATACGTCATCCCACATGCATTGTAGACTCTTTAAAGTGCGTAACAAAATCATGACTTTCCTCTCTATAAATACTTGCATTGTAGAAACGGAAAGCCATCAAACTGAGGTTACTTAGCAAACCTGAGTTCATTTGTAACCTCTCTATAAACTTCTTGTAACCATGGCTCCTGTACTCGATTTCCCTATTAATGTAGGCCTAATAGACGATGTCCAGGAATTGAAGAAAAATCGAAAAACCAAAATTCCGAACAGGTTTGTTCGCGATGTGGCTGAAAGGCCAGCGGTAGCAACAATCCAATCACCCTTGTCGACTAGTATACCAGTCATTGATCTTTCAAAACTCATGAAAGGAAACAAAGAAGATTTTCACTTTGAAATCATGAAGCTCTCAGCTTCCTGTGACGAGTGGGGTTTTTTTCAGGTATAAAGTTACTCTCTTAAAAAGGTACTTTTTGTTTAAGTAATTAGCGAAAGGTAAAGCTTTCAAAAAGCATATTAGCATCTTGTAAGTGAACTATTGTATTGTAAGACTTGCATGCTGAGTAAAGGAGTTGAATTTCAAAAAGCATATATTGGTTGTTTCTCTGCATGCAGGTGATAAACCATGGGATTGATCTTGATTTGCTGAAGAAGATAGAGAAAGTAGCCATGGAGTTCTTTATGCTTCCCGTGGAAGAGAAACAAAAGTATCCAATGGCACCAGGAACTGTTCAGGGATACGGGCAAGCTTTTGTGTTCTCAGAGGATCAAAAGTTAGACTGGTGCAATATGTTCGCTCTTGGACTAGTGCCTCACTCCATAAGAAACCCAAAACTTTGGCCGACCAACCCACCAACGTTTAGGTAATTCTCCACTAAAAAAGAGAGAACCTTTGACTTCAAGGTTAAAGGTCTAATTTCTCCATTTTTTTGACTTCACAAAAAAAACATAAACACTCAACAACCTTTTTTGTGCTAAATAGTAAATACCACAAGAGAAATTTACAATTTGATGTTTTGAACATAAAATTCAAAGTGTTTTCTATATAAAATAATTATCAAGAAAGCACATTTAACTTTGGTACTTTACGCACCATTGAATACTTTTACAAAGGAAGTTTATGTTTTGCAGTGACACTATAGAGACTTACTCGAGAGAGATCAGAAAGCTATGTAAAGATCTTCTAAGATTTATAGCATTAAGTCTTGGGCTTAGAGGCAATGTTTTCGAAGATATGTTTGGGGAGAGTGTGCAAGCGATGAGAATGAACTACTACCCAGCATGTCCTAGACCCGACCTTGTATTGGGTTTAAGCCCCCACTCAGATGGAAGCGCTCTCACAGTGCTGCAACAAGGTAAGGGGAGCACTGTTGGCCTCCAAATACTCAAAAACAATACGTGGGTGCCAATTCAACCTGTTACAAATGCACTTGTGATTAACATTGGTGACACCATAGAGGTAAAGTAACTATTCTTTCAAGAATCTTTGGCATGATCAGAATTAACTGAAGATAGATTGATCTTGATGTTAACAGGTTTTGACGAATGGGAGATACAAGAGCTCAGAACATAGAGCAGTGACAAACAAAGAGAAGGATCGACTGTCGATTGTGACTTTTTACGCTCCAAGTTATGAGATAGAGATAGGTCCAATGCCAGAAATGGTGGATGAGAACAACCCTAGCAAGTATAGAAGATACAACCATGGAGAGTACAGTAGACACTATGTAACCAACAAGCTGCAAGGCAAGAAAACCCTTGATTTTGCCAAAATACCACCCAAAAATTCATTCTAAACTAGAAATTAAATCAAATAACCCCATGAGCATATTGTTTATAATGTATAATAATATTGTGTTGATATCTTAAATAAATGAATGCAAGTAAATAATTATTGATGATGTATTTCCCTTCTCTATCTTTTTAAGACCGACCGGAAGCCCTTAGAGTTGTCTAATAACCCATCAATGCACGTTGGTCTATTTGTTTATTAGGCCACAGAGTATACTCCCCACACCAAAGAGTGTGGGGAGCTAGCTTCTAGATCAGTAAACGGTACAACCACCTCTGCCATCATCTGGGATACATCAAACGTGGGAAGCACCTCCGTTTTTCGAACCTAAATCACTCAACCATCATCGCCTTGGCGAGTGTTTCGTTCCACTGTCGCAGGTGGAGCACTGTGTCGAAGAGCTAGCCGCCGCCCGCCATAACCCACTGAAAACCCATGGACCACCATCTACTTCTCATCTCTCTCTCTCTCTCTCTCTCTCTCTCTCTCTCTCTACTCCGGATCCTCAAAGATCATTGGATTCCCCTGAAAGACCATCACCTCTCCTTCTGCCCTTCTCCTTGATAATCTGGAACCGTAGCCGAGACTATCGCCTTTGTTTGATTTTCCCATCGACGTTTAGTTTCAGATCTATTATCGAACATTGATGTGTGGAGATGGAGATAATTTTACCAACCTCGTTATTCTTTTCTTAATGGTGACTGAGTGTTTCAAGATTTCATCAAGTTTGGTGCCTAATGAAGATAATTTTTACCAGAACCATTTTTCTCATCATCAGTTTCCATGTTTGATTTTGATTCAAGTTTGAGTTTGTAGTTTGTACCAAGATACAAACCCCCATTTTATGTTTAATTTTGAGATTTGATTACAAGTTTGGTTTTATCTTTTTTTGGTTTGGTTCTGAGCTTTGAATTTAGTTTTGATATGTGGTTTTGGTTTAGTGTTAATTGTAGGCTTTTATTATGTATACATTGATTCCTGATTTTGTTTGGTTTTGAATTTGTAAAGAGTGGTGAGTGTGGCAGACTGATAGTTGTTCTGGTGCTTGATTTTGGTTTAATTTCTTTTGATTTTGTGTAAATTGAGGTGGTTGTCGGAGATGAACCATGTTTGAAAGTAGGTGCTGCCGGAATGGTTGTCGGAGGTAGATGGTGGCGGTGGATGGGAAGGGAGACTGAGGGTGGGGAGGGGGGGGGGGTGGAGTAGGTGGACCCACTTATTTATAAATTACTTATAATTCATTTATTTTAATTAATCAATAAAAATAAGTAACAAAAAACTAAAAAAGAAAATACAAAGGGCAATATAGTCTTTTTATCTTTACAAAAGACGAAAAACGCAAAAACATGATATGTTAAGGACGAAAAACGCAAGAATATGCTATTTTAGGGATGGTCTGAGTGCAAAAAAAGTTAGCTAGGGACCAAACACGCAATTTTGACCAAACCACAGGGACGATTTCAGTAATTTGTTCAAAAAAGTTTTATCTCTCCCATTGAAGATTTTGGTGATGAACTTCATACCAATTAAACAAAAACACAAACATCCATTATGATTAAGTTTAACCTATTAAATACTATTAATTGGGGATGCTCTCATGAGGCTATGATTGGAAAATTATTTCAGGGAGTGCTAGATCATCCACACTTGTCAATGTCATTATTCTTTCAACAATGACATGCAAGTTTTTGTGATTAGCTCTACATCAAGGTAAGATGTCAATATTTTTCAAAATTTAACCTCATTTACACATCAACTATTATTTACAATTTATAAATATCCTAATTATTTATAATTCTTTTTCATATATAAATACACTAATATATATATATATATATATATATATATATATATATATATATATATATATATATATATATATATATATATGGGTTAACTTAGCATGATAACCAATATTTGTGTAAGAACTTAAGAACCAATTTTCTAGTAAATATGTAACATCCCAAAAAATCACAACAATTTTAAACTTTTTTAAACAACTCAAAACCATAAAATGTTTACAAAATCATTGTTTCTAAAGTGTTTATCAATATGAGAGTATCCCAAAATCATAAAGTCATAAAACAGGAGTATGTGTATGGTGACGCCTTCGCCTTCCCGCAGTCATCAAAAGTACATGAAACAATAAACTAAAACCGTAAGCCAAAGCTTAGTGAGTTCCCACAAATTACCACCACACAAAACACATATAATAAATGAACAAGCATGCTGGGTCCAATCAGTTGTCGGACTGGAATACCCACGGGTCCACAACCATCAGGATGGATTACCCCCTTCCTGGCCCAATCAATCATCTAACTGGAATGCCAATATATAACAGGTACACTCAGTCATCGGATTGGAATACCAATATACAACAGGCCCACTCAGTCATCGGACTGGAATACCGTCGGGTCCACTCAGTCATCGGACTGGAATAACCCCGGTCTGTTGACTCACGCACAAAGCAGTAAAGTCTCAACCCAATACAATATGTCGAAATATAACAAATAACAAATATAATCAATAGACAGATAATCATGCAATCAGAAATCACAGGTAGTCCTACAGATTTACCGGTCTACGCATACCAGCAACTAGCATATAATCATACATATCTATCCTATACTCAACGTATCAATATATAGCAGGATATCAATCCAAATGGGCCAACCTTGATGCCTTCGAACCGTAAGTACAATGAGAAAACTCACCTCACAGTCTGAACAATAGCTGATGAGGTCTCAACTTCGAATCTCAGCTCTAACCGTCACCTATTCATCCAAATGACAAATTCTCAAACACCATTCAAAATACCCAAAATACCCCTTGGTCAAACTTGGTCAAAGTCAAAGTCAACGAGTCAACACACTCTAGTTGACTCTATCCTCGTACACGGGGCGTATTCAGGAGCTATGTGAGGATACAAGCGTCCGAGGCATCAGAGCCACATATGCATACGCGCAACGTACCTTGCTGTAACGCTTAGTTACTAGTATGTATTTAATTTATTAATTATTCAATTTATAAGAGCAACTCGACGAGTTGGAAGCCCCAAACTCATCAAGTAGATATCATATGGGCTACATAATTTAAGTAACCTACTCGACGAGTTAGGAGGCCTCAACTCGACGAGTAGGCTGGCATATTTGAAACCCTAATTTCTGGATTTTTCACCCTATTTAAACGTCTTAAACCTTCCCTGTTGGCCTCATTTCCAGCCACCAAGACCCAAACCAGAAATCTCGAAACCCTAATGCTATTGTGAGTGTTTGTGAGCTATTTCAAGTGTTTTAGTGTGTGTTTTGAAGCCATTGGAAGAATGAGAAGCTTGAGAACACAAGGAGTTTGTAGATCCAGAACCCTTGCTTCATTTACGATATTTTATTGGTATAAAGCTTGAACCTTGATTTGTAGTTGATTAAATCTCCTTTTGGGGTTATTTTGCTTGTTTTGGTTCAAATGGTATGATCCTTGGGACTTGGACGTCCCAATTGAAGAACATTTCAGATCTAGGGCCTTGAAGGGTTTTCATGGCATAAAGGTGCCAACTTTATGGCCATGGAAGCCCCATGCAACCTATAGACCATCATTTTGGTCTTTTGAAGCTTTTATAGCCATGCATGTGGATAAAGTTTAAGACTTTACGTGATTAATTGGTCCTTAGAGTCTAGATCTATGACCTTATGGTCATCTTGAAGATCTATATCATTTTGAGTTAGGATTTGATTTTTTGCCTTGGGGAGAGGTTCTTAACGGGTAAAGTAGGAAACTTTACCCTTCTAGACATATTTCTAGCTTAGATCCAGAAGATAGGGCCCTGGTTTGAGGAATGGTAACTTAATGGATTAAGAAGGGCTAATTGACTGAAGAACTCGATGAGTTCATAGAGGAACTCGATGAGTTGGGTCAAACTGTCCTGATTGTGTTAAAGGGAAGAACTCGGCGAGTTGAAGGAAAACTCGACGAGTTGGATCGTGATTTCACGTTTCTGTGATTCATGGGAACTCGACGAGTTGAAGAGCAAGCTCGACGAGTTGAGTCAATTCGGAGCGTTGACTTTGACTTGACCTTGACTTTGACTTTGACTATAGTTGAACCATAAAGAAGTATGAGTATAAATGGTATCTAAGGGGTTGTTTTGATTCAGGTAGTGTGTAGAGCTGATTTCAGGACAGAGATGTTTCAGCTATTATTCGACATTGGAGGTGACCTGTATGAACGGGTCGAAGGCACCAATGTCGGCCCGTATATGTATGCTAGTATGTTCCGGACCAAAGTCTGATGTCGGGTAGTGCCTGATGTAGGTTTATATGTTTCCAGATTCCGATATGATGTCGGGCAGTGCCCGAGGAATGTTTGTATGCTTGATGTCTTCGTGATTCTTGCATGTGTCTATTTTGTATGTTTCCGGACTTCGGTCTGATGTCGGACAAAGTCCGAGGAATGTTTGTATGCTTATGGATTTCAGTCCGATGCCTGGCGGGGCCCGAGGTATGTATATATGTTTATGTTATGTGATCATTTATGTGTATTTGTTGATATGTTTATATGTATACCGAGCTTTTCTCAATGTCGGGCAGGGCCCGATGCTGGATTTCGGTCTGATGCCGGGTGGGGTCCGCTGAAGTGGGCCAGGCCCATGTTATGTTATTATGTGAATATTTGATTATGTGTATGGTGTGTGGTAGTTTGGGGAGACTCACTAATATTTGTGCTTACAGTTTTTAGTTTTGGTATTAGGTACTTTCAATAGCAAGAGGAAAAGCTCGGGATGACTGCATTGCACACACCACGATGTTGTAGCCTGGGACGTCTACTCAGATATTTTGACATATGTTTTTGGATATGATGTTTTGAGATACTATGATTTACACTTTGGATGAGATGATTTTATAACAATGGTTTATTTAATAATTAAAACGAAAATTTTTTGTCATGATTTTTGGGATGTTTCAAGTTGGTATCAGAGCCTTGGTTTGAGGGATTCGGGCATACATTCGGGTATGTCTGAACTCAAACTGAGGACTCGGTATACATTTTTTTAAAAGAAAAACCATTTTTATAAAAAGGATTTTGAAAAGAGAAAAGGGTGTAGTGCATGTAATCAACCGAGCTTAAGTAAGTTCTCTCAAATTACCCATACATGTTTGTTATGCTATGATATGATTATGAGAACTGCATGCTAGATTAGGGTTAAGGATCTAGGAAGGATGCCTTGTATGCCTTCTATATATGTATGAGAACTGCATGCTAGATTAGGGCTAAGGATCTAGGAAGGATATGCCTACTGTATGAGATTATGAACTGCATGCTAGTACTGATTAGTCGGTGATGTGACGGCCTGGTTCTGATATGCTTGGATTTGTTTACTCAATGCTCGAATGTTGCTTGCTTTGTGCTTTTAGGAGTTCTAGTTATCTTTAACTAACTAGTAAATGAATATGTTAAGTTACATATTATGAGGACTAAATAATTCAGAAGGTTAGGTTTAGCCACTCTCATTTGAGTCTAACCATTGTAGGGTAGGACCTCTCATTCGAAGAACTATCTGGTCTTAGTGATATGTAATGGTATTTACGAGCTAGTTAGGGGGAGATAGCATGGACTGCTTATGCAGCTGATGGCGGAGAGTGGGTCAGAGGTTACCCTAGGGCAAGCCCAGGATGAGATTAGCATGAAGAGAAGTAGTAATAGAAGCGTTGGGTCAAAAATATGGTTTATAATTTGCTTTTCTAGGAAATTGTATTTTTCTGTAATATTTTTGGAGTTTACGGTCATGTTTACGGTTGAGTTTACGGCCGTAAACACCTTACGGCCATAAACCGATTTACGGCCCATGTTATCCGGCCCATGTTCTCCAAGTATAAATATAGGTGTTAGGGTGAGGAGTACAGATTGATGAACCCTAAGGAGTTTACGGCCAGGAGAGAAGAGAGTTTACGGCCATAAAGCATTTTGTGTGAATCTTTTGTATCTGGAACTTTAATTCTAATCAATTCATACGGAGATTCATGTTATTCTTCTTCTCCTTCTCTTCTATTTGATCTGACATCATCCGTTTGATTGGGATTCCACACCATCAAACAGATCTGATTGATACATGGGCAGATTAGGGACTTACAATTGGTATCAGAGCCAAGTTGTATCAGTCAATTTTGTCAGATTTGGGGCATTATTTGATCTTATTTTCGAAATATTCTTGCCTTTTTGGATAGATCTCTGAAAATTAAGGGGGGTTTGTACTTCGTGTTTTTCATAAAAAAGTGTTTTTGATCGAGTTTTGGAGCAAAAAAGGGCAAAAATCACTGTTTTTGGTCGTAACCTGCGAGGGGGTGGCGGCTAGCAGCTAGGGTTTTCGAGGAGTTCACGGCCCGAGGTTTGCGGCCTCGGCTTGGAGTATACGGCTCAACAGTTTGCGGCTCGGTCTCGCACGTTTCCCGCTTCTGAGTTCTCGGCCTCGCAAGCGCAGCCTCGCAAGATACACCCTTGCTTCGCATTAAAAAATCGGACGGGAGTTTGGAGGTGCTGGGGATCGAACCCACGACATCCAGCTTGCATTCCTTCAGCGCCTTATCCAACTCAGCTACCTGATCACTTGTTACATTCCTTCGAAAATTAAACTATAACCCGTCTTTTTCGCAGCAAGTTTTCCTATTTTGACACTTTTAACCCAAAATTCAATTCCTTTTTCATCCAAAATTTTTTAAAAAAAATTATATAAACAAAATAAATAAATAAATAAATAAAATAATAATAATAATAATAATAATAATAATAAATAATTAAAAAAAATATTTTTGACTTTATATTTAAAATTTTGACTTTGACTTCCAAGTTTGATCTTTGATTTTAAACTTTGACTTTTTCGTTTAACTTTTAAACTTTCAAATTTAGCTTTTGGGTTTGACTTTTAAGTTTGACTTTTGAGTTTAATTTTTTAAATTTTACTTTTAAGTTTGACTTTTAAGTTTAACTTTTTAAATTTGACTTTTAAGTTTGACTTTTGAGTTTAACCTTTTAAATTTGACTTTTAAGGTTGACTTTTGAGGTTTATAATCAAAGGGTTTGACTTTTAAGTTTTATTTTAGCTTATAGTTGTGCTTTTAATTGATTTTAAAGTCTACGAGGGAATTGAAAACATGAAAGAGAGTCGTCAGGATATGTTAAGACAAAATTTCAACATTTTCGATTATATCCCTGGAGAAACCCTCGAAACTCAGTTGCAGCGATTTACTACACTCACTACTGAGATGAATATAGCCGGGATCTTCTTGACTAAGTCCGAGATAAACAAAAAGGTGCTAAATTCACTTCCGAAATCGTGGGATATGAACGTGGCTATCATCAAGAAGACAAAAGATCTCAATCATCTTAGTCTTGCTGATGTAATTCAAGAACTTGATGCTTTGAAGTGTAGAGAAACAATGAGTTCTGAAAACATTCCGGTCACTGAAGTTACATGTACTCCAGCTTGTGAAGCTACGATTAAATTTCTTCGGGAGCAAACTGATTTATTAAAAAGAGAAGTTGAGGACCTGAGATATGAAGGATATCAACTCAGGAAAGGACAAAAACCCCTGAAGGCTGATTTAGAAGCAAAAACCAAGGACTTTAGGAAGCTTCAGGAAGAGTATAGCAACAAGTGTGAAAATTATGATTATATTAAGAGACAACTTGCTGCTCTAACTGAAGAACTTGACGCTTTAAAAATTAAGTGTGGAAAACTAGATGTCAGTTTCAAAAATTATACTGCGTCAAGTCAGACAGTCGAGTCCTTGTATGAAACTCAATTAGAATTCAAAGAAAATCAAAACAAGGGTCTAGGGTATGATAGTGTTCCTCCACCTTTCCATCATAACTACACATCCATCCCTATGACACAGGAAGAAATTGACAGGGAGGCACATCTTCGATATGGCAAACCAGCTGGATTTGTGTCAGGAGGTATTCAAGTAGAAAATACTAATGTTTCTACTTCATGTGCAGGTAAAGTAGCAGAAGATGAGAGCAAGGAGAGCACTACTGAACAAACCAATGACTACTTGAACTGTGAATCTGTTGCTTTGAGCTCAACTGCTTCTAACAAACCTGCCGTTGAGGAATACAGGCCTCGAATTCCAACGCAACAGAGTCCTTATTGCAAGTGTGCATATGGGATCAATAAGAGACAAGGCAAGGATACGCCACCAGGGGCAGGAATAAATAACTTCACAGTGAAGAAAAAGACTTGTTTTCAGTGTGGAACACCTGGACACATTGCCCGAAACTGTCCAAATCGTGCATACGTTCCCTACTACGCACAAGGGTGGCAGAACGCGCCAAGAGGGAGATACTCCAACAGAAATCCCTCAAGGTCATGTTCAGAACATGGTGATTGGAACGTGCAGAAGGCCAAGAATCAAACCCACAAGGCAAAGAATCTTAATCCTAAGGGCAAAAAGGAAATGTCGACCAAGAAGTCCAATCTAAGAGATGCTCTAGTGAAACAAAGACCGGTTAGGTCAAAGTCATCTCAACGGCCGACATCAAGATCAAAAGCAAGCACTGAGCCACCCATCAGATCGAACAAGAAATGGGTTAAACCCAACTACAAATGGGTTCCGAAGGCTCAATCTCCCAAATCTTCTAATGATTCTAATATTTCTACATCTTTTGTTTGTGATAAACAGGACATGTCATGGGAGAAAGTGTCGTGTGTTGATGACAAGGGTCGACCCAGTTTCAAAATGGACTGGGTTCCAAAGACCAATTAATCCCGCTCTGTGTCGGAGCAGCTATGGAGGCATATCATCAGACTTTGATTTGTTGGTAATGGCTGTTCCAGGCACATGATAGGGGACATCTCTCAACTGTACATCACTCAGAACATTATTTGAGAGTATGTGTCCTTTGCGGGAAAGGAAGAAAGGAAGAGATCACTCATGGGGATAGTACTTAACGATGTGAAGAATTTTTGGATCTGTTCTGGGATTACGCGTGCTGTTCTCAGACCTTCTGGATACAAATTCATTCGGTGACTTACGGTTTGAGTTTTCTTCTCTATACTACAGAGTTTTTCTTAATTTGATTCGCTTTAAAGACTAATTTTTGTTTTAGGATAATTTAAATTTGCGTATTTACTTTCGTTTCTCTCCTATGCACAAATTTAGGGGGAGAAATAAAAACAAAACAAAAATTATAAAATTTTAATTTAAAAAAATCCAAAAACATTAGAAAATCAGAAAATAAAAAATATGTTGGTTATGAAATGTGCTTGAGGGAGATGTTTTGGGAAATGAAATTAGCAAGTGATAACGGGCAATCTGAATCGGCGTAACGTACCTAAGTTGAATCGTCTACGCTCTGTGCTCGATGCTCTGGTAGGCACGAAAGATTTTAAATGGACTTGACTAGGGAGAGTTGAACCTAATGAATTTAAGGACTTGGCAAACTTTGACCTAGTTAGATCCGTTTAACCTGATGTCACGACGCTCAGATAGGTTGAGCAGGGAGATATACATTGGAATCTACCGGTCACATTAAATAACCCGTATCTAGAACTGTGGATTCACTTTTCCTTGATGTGCGGATTCTGTCCTTAATTCCGGTTAGATGGGGCGACTGGTAAACTCCGTTAAATTAGGTCTGTAGAATATCATTTTCTTTCTTTCCGTCTGTTAGCCATATGTTGTCTCCTTTGCGTGACTTCCAATCCGATCTGGTACACAATATATGCAACTCTATTTCTCTGCAGGCTATATATATGAAATTCCTCTCATCTGTTAGCCATATGCTGTCTCCTTTGCGTGACCGCTAATCCGACCTGGTACACAGCATATGTAACCTTCTACTTCTCAACCACTCTGAAACAATAAGTAATAGAATTTTGAATCTATCCTCTCTCTGAATGGTTGTCTGCTCACCCAGTGTAAGGAGTACTCAGGAAGTTCTTGATGGCTGGGGCATATCAGGAAGCGGGAAACACGTTCTAGTACACTTAAAATTGAACACATACATATTGTCTGTAGATCTCGCTGCTCGATTTAGGTGGACAACAATATCCCTGGTTGTAGTCAGTTAAATGGTCATAAGAAAAATTTATTTAATAATTAGGGGCAATCATGATAATAAAGTTACAATTAGATATATGCATGTATCATGTCATTGGTAAATTGTCCAAAATTGTCACAAATTTTTCGTGTTTAAGTGGACCACAATACTGGCGATCGATCAGACGAAGATGTGAAGATAAGGGTACCGACAAGTGGAATAAGGCTGTCCAACAACTTTGATCCCAAATCACTCTTAAAGTTAGCTATTACTTTGGTTTTTGTTGAATTTGTTCATAGTGTTCTTCTAATTTAAATATTAGGGGAGAAATAAAAAAAATCAGAAAATTAAAAATTAAAAAATAGTGTTATTTCTGTTTTATTTCTTTTTCAGAAAATATGAAAAATCCAAAAAATATTTTTGTTTTTGTCTTAATTCGTGTGCTAAGTTTTCTTTTAGTTTTTTTTTGTCTTGAAAAGTGATTTCAGGTGAAGATGAAACTCATGGAGTTTGTGTTGAAGATTTCTGAGCCAAGGCTTCGTCCGTGAGCATCGAAGAATTCGCATTCGAAGGAGCAAGAAATGAAGATTATTCTTTCAAATTCAATCTTTCAACCCAGAAGCAAGGTGAAGCTGAAATTGAAGATTATGTGACGGATTGCATTGAACCCTCCTCAATCAGTCTGCTGCTATCTTAAACTTGCTGAAGCGATTCAGAAGATTTGTTCTCTCTAATGTTCTCTCTGAAGATTCTCAAGCTGAAAGCGCCATCTTTCAAGAATCAGTACGTCAAGCCTCCTCACCCAATGTGCGTTCAATGCCAAATTCTGAAGAAAACCTCAAGTGCTCAAGATGAAGTCATTCATTGAAGATTCATATGTTCATCCTGATGCTGTGAAGAAATTGAAGGTTAAAGCTGAAGCCAAGCTCCCATTGAAGATTGACAAGAAGAACCAGCTACTTTTTAGGGGAGCTTGTTGGGTCATTTAAGAAAAGAAAGCTATAAACCAAGGGGGAGACTGTTGGGTCAAAAATATGGTTTATACTTTGCTTTTCTAGGAAATTGTATTTTTCTATAATATTTTTGGAGTTTACGGTTGAGTTTACGGCCGTAAACACCTTAGGGCCGTAAACCCATTTACAGCCCATGTTATCCGGCCCATGTTCTCCAAGTATAAATATAGGTGTTAGGGGTGAGGAGTAGAGATTGATGAACCCTAAGGAGTTTATGGCCAGGAGAGAAGAGAGTTTACGGCCAGAGAGCATTTTGTGTGAATCTTTTGTATCTGGAACTTTAATTCTAATCAATTCATACGGAGATTCATGTTATTCTTCTTCTCCTTCTCTTCTATTTGATCTGACATCATCCGTTTGATTGGGATTCCGCACCATCAAACGGATCTGATTGATACACGGGCAGATTAGGGACCTACAAGAAGGGACTTGGGGGAGTTGAGGCAATTCTTGAGGAAAGTATAGATAGATGTGGAGGGTAGTATGGGCCCATACTAATGAAAGAAAAGGATCCGTACTCGAGTCAAGGAGAGCTAAGATGAATCCAGGGAACTTGTAGTGTGTGTGATCCCTCGAGTTATGATGAGTATTCTGATGTTTGTTATGGTGTATTTTCAGTATGGTGATGCTACGCACTAGATCAGTTGGCAGCTCTGGTGCCGATGAGGAATCAGGCTCGGGCTCTGGAGCCGGGCAGCTCGATGATCAGATGAGGAAGTTCATCTCATATGAGATCACGCACAATATATTGGACCAGACTCCTGTGATATTCGGTACGGTCAAGGAGGGCATCCTGGAGATTCTTGACGAGAGGTTGAGTGCTTTCCGCACCGAGATGGCGGCTATGTTAGGGGTGCAAACGATAACATTCAGGGAGTTCCGATCTTGTAGAGCTCCAAGCTATCATGGGGCTCGGGTGTAACATCCCAAAAATACGGTCCAAAAATTTCATTTTTATTTAATAATTATAAAACCATTTGTCTGAAAACATCATAGAGCTATCTCATATCAAAACCAATGTATCCATAGTCAAAACATGTCATAACAAAATAATATCATAGTATAAATCCCATAGATCTCATGAGTGGAGATCCTAGTGTGATGTGCTGCAGTCATGGCAGCTCCTTTCCCTTCGAAGCTGAAGTACCTGAAACAAAAACTAAAAACCATAAGCACAAAGCTTAGTGAGTTCCCCTATCATACCACATACCATACAATAATCATATTGCCTGACATATCTGGGTGCCCGACCTACCCTGCTGAGCATACCTGGGTGCTCAACCTACCATTGTCAGGCATACCGAGGTGCCCGACCTACCCCTATCAAGCATATCTGGGTGCTCAACCTACTCTGCTAGGCATATCTGGGTGCCCAACTTACCCTCCAGTTTATTTCAACTAGTTATGGGGACTATTTGTGACATCCCCAAAATCTCGGCCAGAAAAGACCGTTTTCATTTATGCTTTTTAAACATTTTCAGAGTAAATCCTTTTGATTTTAAAGGAGATGCGGAATTTGTTCCCAAAAACAAAACATGATAAAATAGATATTTATCAAAACATTTCATAAAGAAATATGATTTCATTTCATAATCAAAAGTCGGGATGTCATGTTCCGATACAGATCATAAAGCATAAACGATAGCATTACAAGTCATTCGACAAAATATATACATATACAGACTTGTAAACAAAACAACTTGATGATTCGCCCATCTTAAGCTCTTGCGCCACTTCCTGTAATACAAATAAACTGAGTGGGTCAGGCTTGGGAGCCTGGTGAGCATATAGGGTTTTCAACCCACAATAATTATATTTAATTTCAACAATCCACAATAAACCCGATTACCCATTCCCGTTATCCTCAGTTTACGTCCCTAAAATAACATCTATTATAAGGAACCTAATTCAGGATTTTCATCAGGACGGACATTACTGCAGAGGGGCTTCCTCAACAATAAGTGTCCTAAAGGCAACCATGTGGGGGATAGAGTACACCAGTGAACATGTCGTTCACAACACCTACAGGTAATGAGCCTGCTAGTGTTCCATAGGACAGTCTAGAATAGTCTGTGGTCGTCATCCATACTCTGCTGAATGACTAGAATAACACCAATAACACCGAGGCCTCTCATCTGTTTATTTCACACCAATTATCTACCCATGTTCTACCTAACATATTAGTAGGTAAAAATATACATTTTTATACATAGTTTAAAAACCTGTATTGCATGCTTTTATCAATACATATTCCACATAATAGATGAGGCATACACACATAACACGTATTTCATAGAGAATATATCAGATCTATGAGATAAAAGAGAGTGAATATACATTCACACATATAACAACAAAATATATACACATAGCACGTATTTTATATAAAATACTTCATAATATTGCGTTGGAATGAAAATGACTACACACATAGCACGTATATCATAACTTCTTCGTCCGACGTCCGTTCTCGCCTATCTTTTCATCGTTTCACTACTAACAATGAGATCTTCGATTCTCGTTTACATTGTTTCTGCTAAAAACCGCTCGATCTCAAATCGAGTATTCGAGCTGCATACTGCCCAGTCGAAACTTCTGAAAATCATAACTTCCTCATACGAAGTCAGATTTGGGCGTTCTATATATATATATTCGGAAACCTCGTTTTAACTACTACAACATTATCCAATGATATCAAGTTTATTTTACACTTAAATTTTGACGCTCATTTTATTCTTAATTCATTAAATTATAATAATTAAGAAAACACACATAAATCACATAATTCACATAATTCACAAATAATACATTTTTATTATTTCAAATTGGGGTTACAAAGGTTAACCTAAACTATTACATTGCTAAAAAATGGCAAGCCCAGAAACACGGGCGTTACACTATTCCACCCCTACCACTACCACATAATATCATAGCATAACATACTGTCAGGCATATCTGGGTGCCCGGCCTACCCTCCGGTTTATCTCAACCGGGTGCAAGGTCTAACCTACCCCTCCTACCACTATCATATAATATCATAGCATACTAGCAAATAAAGCATAACAAATAGTGGCATACCGGAAAATTATCATGAAGACAATCATCTCAACTATATCAACTACTAGTGGGCCGACCTTAGTGCCTTCGACCCACTTCTACTAGAGGTAACTCACCTCGATAACTATGAATAGCTGCAAAAACTCCTTCTCTGAAATCAACCCTTCTCAGACTCCTAAACACAAACATTTCCTTTAATTACCCTTTTCATACTCATAACCCCCTTAAGGGTCAACTTTGGTCAAAGTCATAGTCAAAGTCAGCATCCTATTCAAAGTCAACATCATGGTTGACTCAACTCGTCGAGTTGATCCATCAACTTGTCGAGTTCCATGAATCAGGAACCCTTAATCGCGATCCAACTGGTCGAGTTCTTTCACAACTCGTCGAGTTCCTCCTTATCGATAGAATCGGGACTTCTTCAATCAACTCGTCGAGTCATCCTTGAACTCGTTGAGTTTTTCCCTTTACAGACTCAGGATACTTCGACCCAACTAGTCGATTTCCTTTATGGACTCGACAAGTTCTTCAGTCTGATGGGTCATCTTAATAGATTAAGCTCCTATCCTTAAGATCTAAGCCCCAAACTTCATCTACATACTGAAAGTGTCCTTTTAAGGGTCATGTTTCTAACTTTACCCGTTAATATCCCTACTTAATGGGTTTAGCTCAAACCCTAATTCTCTAAGATCTAGATGATGATCTAAAAGCCACAATAGTTCAATTTAAAGCATAAAACTGAGATCTAGACCCAAGATACCATATGAACACGTAAAGTCCCTGACTTTTTCTCCATATATGGCATTTTAGAGCTTAAAAGGCCAAAATGGCATCCTAAAGCTTGCATGGGACTTCCATGGCCATAAAATTTGCACCTTTATGCCATAAAAGTCCTTCTAGACCACATATTTGCAAGAGTAATTACTTGGGACATCCAAGTCTCAAAAGGTAACAATCTTGGACGAAGACATGGAGAAATCACTCCAAAACTAGATCTAACCAGTGAAAAGACAAGATAGGAGCTTTATACCTCTAATAAACCATAAATGGTGCTCAACTTCTGGATTTACTCTTCTCCTTCACTTCCTTGCTCCTTCTTCAAGTCTCTTCTTCTTCAAAACCTCAAGAATGCACCAAAAGTGGGTCAAAACTCTCAAAAACATATTAGGGTTTCGTGGATAGGGTTTGGGACAATGGAGGCTAGCCTTTGGAGGTTAAGGTGTTTAAATAGGGTGCTAAACCCTGAAAATTAGGGTTTCATTATGGAAGCCCTACTCGTCAAGTTGAGTCCCTCAACTCGTCGAGTAGACTTGAAGTCCCACGTCCAATTTTTGTTCCTACTCGATGAGTTTGGGGCCTCTTACTCGTCGAGTTCATGTTCAAAAATGAATAACTTGATTTAAAATACATACTAGGAACCGAGTGTTACAAATCTACCCCACTTATTTTAGACTTCGTCCTCAAAGTCTCTTGCTCTTGGAAATAGCTCTGGGTAGTGCTCCCTCATCTCATCCTCTACCTCCCAAGTCCATTCTGAGCCCTTTTGGTGTTGCCATTACACCTTCACTAACTCAACTCTCTTGTTCCTCAGATCCTTCGTCTTCCTGTCAAGGATGGCTACCGGTCGCTTGATGTAGTTTAGGCTATCATCCACCTGAATATCCTCTAGGGGCACCACTGTGGAGTCATCTACCAAGCACTTCTGTAGCTAAGAGACATGAAAGGTGTTGTGGATCTGACTGAGCTCGGCTGGAAGATCCAGTCGATATGCAACCCGACCCACCCGGGCCAATACCCTGAACGGTCCAATGTATCTGGGGCCTAACTTGCCCCACTTCCTGAACCGGATGACACCTTTCCAAGGTGACACCTTCAGGAGGACCATATCTCTTACCTAAAACTCCAGGTCTGATCATCTTCTGTTGACGTAGCTCTTCTGCTGACTCTCGGCCGTCTGGAGTCTACTACAGATTTGCTGGATCATCTCTGTCGTCTTGAGTAGCACATCAATACTCCCCATGACCCTCTATCCAACCTCACCCGAACAGATTGGGGTTCTGCACTTCCTCCTGTAGAGCATCTCGAACGTGGTAGCTATTGTTATAGGAAAACTCTGCCAAGGGAAGGTAGGTATCCCAGCTACCATTGAAATCTAAAACACACCCCCACAACATATCCTCCAAGGTCTGGATGGTCCGCTCACTCTGACAATCTGTCCGTGGGTGAAAAGTCGTACTAAAGTGCAAAAGAGTACTCATCTCATCATGAAATCTCTTCCAGAATCTGGAAGTGAGCCGTACATCTCGGTTAGAAATCACAGAAACTGGCACTCTGTGTCAAGCTACTATCTCCCTGATGTGGATGTCGGCCAACTTCTCGACCGAAATACTCTCATGGATGGGAATGAAATGGGCACTCTTGGTCAACCGATCCACGATGACCCAAATCGAATCCACTCCCTGTATGGTCCTGGGAAGCTTTGTGATGAAATCCATAGTAATATCATCCCATTTCCACATAGGGATATCCAATAGCTGCGTATTGCCGTGAGGTCTCTGGTGCTCAGCCTTGGCCTTCCTGCAGGTCAAGCACCTCTCAACATACCAGGTTACATCCCTCTTCATGCAGGGCCACCAGTAATCAGGGCGAAGATCTCTACACATCTTCGTCGCCCCGGGATGGATGGAAAATCTAGACTTGTGCGCCTCCTCCATCAGGATCTGGCGCACACCTCATGCGTACAGAACCCACACTCTACGGTGAAGTGTCAATAGCTCGCGGCTATCGTATTCGAAGGAGGAAATCTGGCCCACGATATGCTCACTCTTCTGGTGTTCATCCTTCATATCCTCCTGTTGGGCCTCCCAGATCTTCTCTAGAAGCGGAGGCACTGTTGTTATCCTTAGACAGATGTTTTTGATTGGGGCTGTGAATGCCTTGCGGCTAAGTGCATCAACCACAACATTGGCCTTCCCTGGGTGGTAGATGATCTCACAGTTGTAGTCCTTCACCACATCTAACCACCGACACTACCTCATGTTCAGATTCGACTGAGCCATGAGGTACCTCAAGCTCTTGTGGTCTGTGTAAATGGTACAACGGACCCCATAAAGGTAGTTGATGGGTTTTGTGTACTACAACATCCTATGATGCATATACAACCCTAAATACCTTGGATCTATGTTTTCACTAATTATACATGCAAATGGTTTCCAAGGCATTAAACCTATAACTAGCAGGCAAATGACATAAACAATACAAGATACTAGTTAGAGTAACATACCTTTATGTGGCTTGAAGTCTTGATGTATTTGGTGTTGCTAGATAGACTTTGGCCTTTAAGAACTTAGTGCCCCATGTGTTGCACCTCAAATGGAATCACAACTCACCTAGAATAAAGGTGACTCTTGAGAGAGAGAGTTCCTACACACCAAAATCGTCCATATCCTCCAAGAATACATTAGTGGTGATTTTGGCTATCAAGTAACATATTTATATGTGGAATTCCAAAGGTCATGGGTATAAACCAAATCCATATCCACGGGTTTTATGATCCATGGTTCATGTGGCCCAACTCTTTATGTATCCATACATAAACTTGGTCCAACATGGATCATAAGCCCAACATATATAAATATAACTAATTACCGTCATTAGTCCCCATAGATTTAATTAGTCTATTTTGATCAATAAATTAATTCCAAATTAATCTTCATCAATACTAATTAAAACATATGATTTCATATTAATATATTAACAAATCATATATAACCTTCTCTCAAGAGTCCATCCTAACAAATTGTCCTGGTGTTATGCAACCCAAATGGACCATGCTACTCTCGGATCGAATACATACCAATAATAGGTATGGGCTTAGACATCTAATCCAACAGTCTCCCACTTGGATAAGTCTAAAACTATTATTGCAAGTATGACTCCAAAACCCGACTAGCAATCGTAGCTCCTAAAAGCCGCTGTCGAACTCTGACCTAGTCAATGACTTATCCATTAGATAAGGGATCAGATATTCCTCAATTCTAGATATCATATGGACTGAGACATTGATTATAATCATTCTCTCTGTCCATTTTTTGTTTCCCGATTTCTGATTTATGACGATCGACTAATTGAACAAATCAAATTAGTCCAGGCTCGGCCGATCACTTATGTTTGTCATCACTAAATCATCGAGGGGCCCACAGATATCGCTTTTATACCTCCAAGGGTAAAAGGAATGGATAAACTCCGACCCAAATGTTTTCTTGTACTTACTCATCAAATTACACACAACGATATGTTTTAACAACCAAGTTACTGGTTGCGTTTGCATATGTCAATGTGCAACCGACGCGCAACTACAACTCACACGTCTCTGTTTGAAGAATATAAGATATTATCATCTCATGATCACTCGTGATAAAATCCATGAAGTGATTCAAATGAGCGTGAGTTTAATCCAATACTCGAATCTCATTCCAGGAGCACTCATGAATTTTGCAACAAATTTTGCTATGTCTAAACACTTTAGACATCTACAAGCCCAATTCATGACAGTCTTGATTCATACCTACTTCCAATGTATGATTTACTGTGGAGAGTTTGAATAACCTAGTTATTTGGGAAGTCAAAACATGCAAAGTGAAACAAAAGAATAATCGAATCCAACATGGTCTCAGAACTTATGAATATAAATAAAACACCTTTAATTTATCACCATATTGATTACACGTTATTCGTTGTATAATGTTTCGATTTATCAATAGTCATGTCATGCTCCAAGCATGCACACTATGTTTGTCCAAACAATAGTTATGCCGTACTCCAAGTATGCACACTATGTATGTCTATGGTCCTTACTTTGTGAAATAGATCAATTGAACATGATTCCAATTATGCTTATTTCACAATCCCAAATCTTTACCGCAAATGTAAGAATACAAGATTCTTTTCCATTTACTGAAATCTGTTAGATTCTAAACTTATATGCATTGATCCTCTTGTAATGACTATGCACAAAAGTCACAAGGACTTGGCAACAGACATTTACAAAGTATTCCAATGGAGAGCAATTCCATGGAAACGAAGTCTCTTCAAAGTACATTCCTTTGAACATCCTTCTTGCATTAAATTTTCTAATCTTACACATATTTAAAGAATAATTTCCACTTATGGAACCATTTCCATATTCCTATTTTGACTATCACTTCTGAACTAGAGTTGCCTCTTTTCAGAATATGTCAATATGTTTTTTTCAAAATAGTTACATCATACTTCCAACTGTCCATGAGCAACCAATCTTTGGTAAACCTCAGATTGTCCTCGACAATTGCTTAATCATTTTAGTCATATCCAATTCTAGACCTTTTCCTCTCTTAATTCCCTAGGCATTTGGAAAATTTAGAAAGGATAAATATTATAGCACGTATAATCGATTCTATACCCGAAGCATACAAGACACGATTCATGATGTCTCACATAAAGACATGATACTTGACCATTCTTTTGCTACAATATTTCTATTTCCATTTGCCATGTTCTCATAATTCAGATTATGAAAAGGGATTCCATAATCATAATCGAATTTTAGAATGAAAATAATGTAGTCATGAATAAATTTGATTAAAATCTCACAATCTAAGCCTTTAGAATTAGGATGAAGTATAATTTCCTCTCCCTTAATTATAGCAAACAACTTTTCAACCCCAACAACTTCACGAATTGAAACTTTTGTTTTCTATAATTAACACTTAACATAATAATCATGCTCCCACTAACATGATAATTATTAGCATAACACTTATGCTCCCACTAGCTTTGACATATATCCAGAAATCAGTTGGACTTCTAGAAATCAATACTTTATTGACTTTCTTACCAAAGTTCAGATTTATGATACGAGATGCTTTCATAAGACTTTATCAAAATCATACACCTTTTCTTAGATAGCTCACATGTGTGTCTAAAATTTTTTTAGAACTGTGAAAAGGGATGTCGTAATCATAGTCTCAATTGTTTAGACCTTTTCCATTTCTCACAAGTCCATCTTAGTGTGCCGGTTAACCACACACGCTCCGCTAACGACTTTGAGAATGCAAATATCACAATTTCTATCTACTTAAAATCTATTTAGCGAAATCATTTCCTCACAATCATTTTCATGAATTGAAGAGAAACCTTATGGCACTTAGATTTTATGGTGTATGTGTTCCTATCCATGTGAATTTGTCATAACCACTAGAGGAGGTTAGTGACAAATCCAAACTCATATGGACTGAACTTGTTCAATCTTAACTTCTTGCTACTTGGCAGCACAAGGGACTACCATTGCTTCCAAGTAGTTATGCAAACAATTGAAAACTCATAGAACTCACATGCATAGTCAACTTTAACTGGAATGGGCACATAAACAAGAATATGTCAACACGATAGGTTACAAACCTCAAGTCGTGTGCTAGTGATAAACAACAAGTTTTATTCTTGATTAGTTATTGAAACTTTTCAATATCTTTAAGACACCCACTGACCTCTTGACATATAATATTCTCTTGTCAAGAACCATTCCTTGACCAAACAAATATTCAAGAGTTAGTACGGATACTTATCAAGATAAACAGTTCACACAATTGGTCTTAGTTGGTCTTTGTTTTATCCAAAACATCACAACTTACCAATTTCAAATGTACAAGAGTAAGAAAATTTTTTACTATACATTTGACAAGTGTTATAAACCTTCTATGGATTATGTCACTCAAGTTACAATCTTGGAATATGACTCTAAGACTTATTTTGTAACGAAGTATGACTCATCTTCTTGATTTAACCATTTCAACAATTCATGATTCCTCTTTTTAGTCAAACAAATTCGCTAAGATGTCCTTAGAGAATCAATTGTGATATGGTTTCGTAATCACTAAGAAAATCATAAAACAAGATACTTATGTACTCTCCCATCTTTTCAGATTGAAGAAACTTTTATCTTTCTGTCTAATTTGATTCTTCTTATTCGTTCTGCCTTACATTGAAACTTTTCCAATGTTTCAGAATTACACTTAAACTTGTAAGCACAACCATATTTACTAAACTTTAGTAAATCATGACGAATAGTCTTATCGTTCTCTGTGGTGGACCTGAACAGCGCACACGCAAGTGTACCTGATCCCCTAATCCTTCACTTGACTCACATATACATGTGATCAAGGAATTTGTCTTAATTTCCCAAAGATGAAAATTCTCATTCATCATACAATACAAGTTGCATGATTCCAAGTTTCTATCCAACTGAAACTTGGGTGATGCGAATTTTTACTTATTTGGTAAATTATGACACTACCACAAATGAAAGAGTCAAATCCATTTTCCAATATTGCTATCAATGGAATCATATAAACAACAATTTTTCACAAATGCCATTGTAAGGATATTTAAAATAAATAAAATTAAAACTTTTTCTTTTATTTTAAAACTTGCGGAAAAAACTTATCCTTACAATGCAAATGCATATGAGAACAATGTTGTTATTTATTCCTGGGCAATCTATCACAACCCTTAAGCAACAACTCAAAATTCTGATCACTAAACCATGCGATCGACATCCATCTTCGCAATCAGAATCAACATATTCTTCCTTTAAGCTACTTCTCTTTTCTTTGCTTTTTAAAACATCTAAATGCGACCTAGTCACATAATGTAATAAGAATCTCAAAATAGGAACTTAACAGAGTTAGATAATTGACTTTATTCGAAGTAGAGTCAAACTTTTTGACTTTACCATCCTTATGATCTTTCAGGTAAATAGGGAAGCTTCGCAACCAATGCCCCTTCTTTTGGCAATAGAAACATATGGACTCTTTGGGAATGGTACACGTGACTATCTCAGACTTAGCATTTCTCTTTACCATTTGATCAACCGAGTTGACTATGGCCAACCCCTTTCCATTGGGAAGAGAAAGCATTTCTGGATTTCCAATGTTTCCATTGTCAATGTCCATGGAAGTGTGGGAAGTTGATCTTCCAATCAGATTTGCTTTACCAGTGCCCCAAATCATTGTTGATTCAGCAGCATCAAGAAAATAGGTAAGATCATTAAGGGTCATGTCATGGTCTGTCACATAGTAGTCCTTAAAGAAGTCACTATATGTCTCAGGAAGTGATTGAAGAACCTAGTCAACAACCAACTATATCAAGACTTTGACACCCTATTCTCCCGACGTGTCTATATATGACTTCATCTCCAAGATGTGAGCACACACAGACTTTGCTTGCCAATAGGGCTTGAGTGACCTTGAACTTGTGGGTTAGGGAGAATAATTGGAGGAGGTGGAGGAAGAGAAGTATGATTTCCATGATCCAATCGCGGGACATCATCTTCATTAGGAAAACTTGTTCCAAGAGATTTGGGAAGATCATAGTTGTCTGAACCAGACAACTACAATGGGAGAAATTCAAGTTAGTTGATTTAAGTTTTTAATATAACACCTAATATGAAATATTAAGGCTAGGACCCAACACAATATTTTATAACTTGGAAGAGGGATGCCGTAATCCAAGCTATAAAATATTTGAAGGTAGGTAAAATCGATTTACCAAGTTCCACCATGAAAAAAGAAAAAGAATTTTAGGTCTTAAGTGAATTGAAACTCCTTGATCCTTTGAGATTCATTGAACTTTTCAATGGCATGTTTAAATCTCGATCGTGCCCTCTCAAGTTTGTGACTGGGATGCCGAGGATCACAAACAAGGTGTGAATAACCATGCAAATTGACTAGGTACCCTTAATTTTTATCAGCTAATCAATGTGCCAATTACCCACATGCGCTCCACCAATCTATGATAAACATTAAGTTACCCTTTTCCACTCTTACTAGTCCATGTTAGTGTGCCGGTTACCCACACACGCTCCACTAACGACTTGGTAAGGTACAAAGTGTAATTTCATAGGTTAGCACCAAATTCACATTTTCCTAAAGTAACTAAGAATTGGAATGTAATAAAGTTTAGTTACTTTATATTTATCATTATACTTTTAATGAAGGGAGAATTAATGTCCTGTTACAACCGTTCAGCTAACGACCCTCCACCAGTCAAGGAAGCGGGGGGTGAGAGTGGACACCCATTAAACTGCCATTTTATAGGCAGTAACCTTATACCCCCTTATAGACCGGCTTCGTGAATGAGGCCTACTAACGGTAAGACTGACTTTGTTCTTATACATATATATAACTATTAACTATTAATATTATAATAGTATAAGGGTTGAGTTTTAAACTATTAAAATTCTAAGGGTTTAACTTGGAATTAAAGTATTCATGGGGGGAAACTTTACAAATTTCAAAACTTGAGGGCAAGTTTTTAACAATTCAGAAAGCTTTTGGTTTCCATAACTTATGAGTTTAAAGTAGTTTTAATGAAAAAACTCTTCAAGTTCCATAACTTGAGGACAAATTATGGAAGACTTTAAAACATTTAAAAACGAGACTCTTCATTTTCATAACTTATGGAAATCTTATTAGTTTTAAAAATCATAAATGAGACTTTTCATATAACTTGAGGACAAGTTACAAAAACACATTTTATGAACAAATTTTTGATCAATTTGGATCGAAAACAAATTATCACATAAATTTTCTATTAATCTAAACTAAGTCATAAGAATAAGATAATTCAAATCATCAATCTTCAAGAAATTAGCATGAACATATAAACTAATACAAATCTTGAAATTATGACAATTATCTTAGAATTGGAAGAGAATCAACATTACCATAACAAAAACATCAATATTATGAACAAAACATTTTGTGGTAATGATTCTAATCCAAAACAGGCCAAAAAAAACTCAAATATATTCTGTCAAGGGCTCCAAATCGCCGAGTGCAAGAACCAAATCGACGAGTTGGATGAGTTTACACATGGACTCGTCGATTCCCCTGTCCAGAGAGCAAAAAATTTGATTTTTTCAGTTTTTTTTCAACAATCTGCATCAAGTATAATTGAAAACATGCCTTGGCTCTGATACCACTGCTGGGTTTTGTATACTACAACATCCTATGGTGCACATACATCCCTAAATACCTTGGATCTATGTTTTCACTAATTATACATGAAAATGGTTTTGTTGGGCTTATAGTGTTGCGTCATGGGCTCGGTCCTTAGCCCCGTTTTTTTGCCGGTTTGGGCCTGTCCAACCGAGCATGTTTCACTCTAGGGTTTAGTATTTGAGCTGCATGCATGCAGTCTTTGTAAGTAACGCTTTCATTATTTTTCTCAATTAGTTTTTGTAAACCCTAGTTCGCCTCTACAGTAGAAGTTCTTCATCGAGCTCTGCTGAGGCGTGACTATATTTGAATCATAAGCATTACGTTGAGTCCATACTGTGTTCATATTATTATTGTGTTTGTTTTGTTTGATCTTCATCTTTTTACCTATGAAAGATCTAATCGATCTGAGATTTATTCTCATCAATTGGTATCACAGTAGGAGGGTGTGTAATTCATACACATCTCTTCTGTTGAAGAAGTAATTAGGGTTTTTCCGCATTGATTGATATTAATTGAGCCGTCATTCCATATTGGCGATCTCATTAATTTTTGATCTTACTCTAACAATAAATTTCAAGTCTGATCTTAAACAGGTATTCGATCAAACGTCATCACGATGTCCATGGATGATTCTCTAACCAATCCAATCAACATCTCTAACAACATTGGTTTAACAATGAGGATTCCAATCTTATATACTCAAGATTATGAAGTTTGGACGCATCACTTTGAGGATTATGTGATCGGATCAGAAGATAATGGGTACTTGATCTGGGAAGCTATCACTGTTGGCCCATTCGCTCACTCAAGCACATCAAAGATTGTCAAAACTCAGAAGGAGTACAATCAGCTTGTGAATGATGTAAAAGATATTCCTCAAGATGAGAAGGAAAAGTTTCAATGCAACATTAAGGACTTGAGGATGATTAGGTTTGCTTTGCAGTCAGATACGTTCCGTTTGGTGAGTTCTTGTGCTACTGCCAAAAAGATATGGGACAGGCTGAAAGAATTATATTCCATTGATGAAGATCTGGAGCATTCGATTCAAACTCTTTTGCTTTTCGAGTTTGGTGATTTCAAACAGAAGCCCGAAGAGAAACTGGTTCAGGCTTTTGATCGCTTTAATGATCTCTTAAGCAAGATGATAAAGCATGGGATCGAAAGGAAGGTTATTGAACAAAAGGTCACATTCATGAACGGTCTAAGACTTGAATGGATGGCTGTCGTATCCACTGTTAAAGCACATGATCAGTTTAAATCGTATTCTCTAGCAAAACTGGTGGGAATCTTGAAATCCCATGAAATTGCTCTGTCTAAGGAAACAAATGTGGTTTCCAGTTTGGGTTCGTTAGCCCTTGTTTCTAAAGGGAAAAGTTTTGCTGAATAAGTAGAAGAATTGGATCCTGCTGACTATGATCTAACCGGTGAAGAGTATGCCCTGATGGTGTCCAATCCTAGGAAGTTCATTAAAAGAAAATTCCCAGCCAACAAGAACCGAAACTGGCAGGGCAGTTATAGCGCTGAAAAGGTTAAGGTGGAACCGAAGACAGGGTCGAAGTCAGAAGAGTCCAAGAAAGAAGTGAAAATTGGTGGAGACTCAGGATTTGATTGCCATTACTGTGGAGGCAAGAATCACTTTGCCAAAGACTGTATGCTGAAAAAGAAAGCAGAAAAGATAGATGAGGATGATGAGGAAGCGAACCTCCTGAGACGGTGGGAGGAAATCAAGAAAAGAAAATCAGGTGCTAATATTAAAACCATGAATGCTTTGATTGTAAAGGATACATGTATCAGTGACGAATTCGGTGGCGTAGAAGTGTGGTCCACGGATTCAGAGGACAAAGAAGTAATGAAACCCACTCATGGCAAGGCGATGTTGGTGAAAGAGGAACCTGCTACAGGAAGGTGTTTAATGGTGACCGAAGGTGTATCACAGATGAGAGGATATACAAATGATGGTGGGATAGAAAGCGAAAAGGAGCGAGAGGACAAGTGCTTTGCTGCGAAACATGTTAGTGTACAGATCAACGAATGTGATGAGTTGATCAAGAAGGTACAAAATATTCTTGCTTCTCTGAAAATACCTGTTACTAACTATGTAAAGGAATTGAATAGCTTAAAATCTAAATTTTCAAGTATAAGTAGCAGTCTTACCCAAACCCGTGTCACAAACTCTAACTTGACTGATCAAATTAGCAGGATATCGTCGAAGAGTGAGGAAAGGAGGATGTGGATTGAGCAGAAGGAGAAAGAGTTGATTAGGTCTAAGGATGAATCGATTTATTTGCAACGAGACAATCTTAAACTTTTAAAACAACGAAATGTTTTTTGTTTGATTACTAAAAGACTTTATTTTAATATCACTCAGTTTCATCTCGATTGTGAAATAGGAAAGAAGATACATCGCATGATTTTACCCTTCCTTGAGTTAAAGGAGGATGAAGTCGATGCCGAAGCTTACAACTGTGAAAACGTTGTATCTTCTGATGAGGTCTCACCTGCATACAAAATTGGTCTTGACAAAATTGAGTCCTATATAAAGTCCAAAGACCATAAGGACATGCTCAAAAATCTGTTTGATGAGAATGATAGATTGAAGTTAAGAACCAAAACTGTACATAAATTTGACTCATTGAATGCCAAATTAAGTTCAGAAAATAAAATTGATGTTGAAAATGCACCTGAACTTAATGAGGATGATGATTTAAGTGAAATTTCTGTAGAGGATTTGGTGGACTGTTCAGAATTTGTCAAAAGCAAACCTGAAACTCCCAAAAATCTTATTTCTGAAAATTCTGTTGAGTTCGCTCGCTCGTCCACAGACAAGACCGAAATTCTCAAAGCCAAAACCGTTGTGTATCAAATGGTACAAACCACTCCAAATCAAGTCTACACAGTTCAAGGAGTCAGTCCTCAACAAACAACAGAACTAACTACTATGGTGGAAGAAGACAATGTTGCTGTTTGTGATGAATTCTTCTGGTCAGCACCAATAGACAATGCTGATGAGACAAAAGGCCTATCTCAGAAAACCTCATGGAGAGTGAAGGGAAGGTATGTGCCCGGACCACTGAATGAGCCTGCAAAATATGATGTGCCAAGTACTAGTGGCACCAAAACGTCTTTGGGCGAACCAACACTCACTACTAGTGAAACATCTTCGTCTAAGAGTGAAAGCAATGCTCGTGTTCCGAAGAAAAAGACAAATATCCACAAAAATCCAAAACATGTGGCAGATCGAAAACACCAACGAAATCTGAGATACAAGAAGAATCTCTTAGAAAGAAAACATTTTTGGAGATCACAAAATCCTCACTATGTCAGGAATGAAAGGAAGCATAAGTCACAAGAGGAATCAAGGAATCGAAAGGATGGTTTCGGTCTGACGCAAACTAACAACCGAAAGGATAGCTTCGCTCCTCACAGAGTCAGCAACCGAAAGAACGGTTTCGGTCATCAACCTAATATCAACCGAAAGAGCGATTTCGGTCCTCAACCCAATATCAACCGAAAGAGCGGTTTCGGTCCTCAACCCTACAAGTTCAATCAGACGAACAGAAGATCGAATGTCACTTCTAAACCCAAATCTTGTCATTCTAATTCTTATCCTTCAAAAGATTTAAAGGGGAAAGGAAAGCTCTTTCCAGAAGATGACAGACGTCCAAAAGAGATCCAAAAGTATGCAAACGTCAACACCTCAAATCCTACGCCTACTAAATCTAAGTCAAACAAAATTAAAGTTTTCACAATAAAAAGAAAAGATGACAATACTTTAATTAAAAGAACTTATTTGGTTGATATCTCTCTTACAATTCCTTGTCCTGTAAAAGGTTCACAAGGACCCAATAAAGTTTGGGTTCCTAAATCTGCTTAATATTTTGCAGGTTATCCGTGACGAGCAGTTTGACAAAGAATGGTATATTGATAGTGGCTGCTCATGTCACATGACAGGAAGGAAGAACTAAGGGAGTTTTGGTCTCTCAAGGATGGTGGTATTGTGAATTACGACAACAACTCATATGGAACTATCAAAGGCTATGGAATGATTACGAATGGTGATTTCTCGATAAGAAAGGTCACATATGTTGAAGGGCTCCAACACAATCTTATTAGCGTATCACAGCTGGTAGTTGGAACTGGATTGAAGGTATTGTTTGATGACGAAGGCTCAGAAATAGTCGAGAAGAAGTCCAATAACATTCTGCTGAAATCGAAGCGAAAGGGGGAAATGTACCCTTTAAACCTCAACCCAATTCGAGGTAAACCAGCAGTTTGCTTACTCATGAAGGCTCACTTAGATGAAAGCTGGCTATGGCATCAAAGACTCTCTCATCTTAATTTCAAGGATATCAACAAGCTGGTTTTAGGAGATCATGTTCAAGGTCTTCCAGTTCTCAAATTCGACAAAGAACATCTATGCACAACCTGTGAAATGGGAAAGCAGAGTAGACAAAGTCATCCCTCCATTATCAATACAAAGGTGATAGAACCATTGGAGCTATTGCACATCGATCTGTGTGCTCCCTCTTCCATTGAAAGCATTGGTGGAAATAAGTATATTCTGGTCATAGTGGACGATTTCTCTCGATTCACATAGGTGTTCTTCTTGAAGCAAAAATCTGAGGCTACTCCAAAGCTCAAGCTCTTCATAAAACAGGTAGAAATTCAACTAAGGAAAGTTGTTCGTAACGTAAGAAGCGACAACGGCTTGGAATTCAAGAACAAAGATTTTGAAGATTTTCTTGCTGAGAAGGGAACGACTCATAATTTCTCATCCCCGTATATTCCACAGCAGAATGGTATCGTTGAAAGGCGAAACCGATCTCTGTGTGAAGCAGCTCGAACGATGATATGCTTCGCATCCTTGCCTTTATATTTCTGGGCTGATGCAATTGCTGCTGTTTGTTATACTCAGAATAGTTCATATCTAAACAAGCGATTCCCTATCACTCCTTACGAGATCTTGAACAATCGCAAACCGAATGTGAAATTCTTCCATGTGTTCGATTCAAGATGCTTCATCTTCAACTCTAAAGAGAATCGAAATAAGTTTGATGCTAAGGTTGATGAAGGAATATTCTTAGGTTACTCCCTAAATTCTAAGGCATATAGAGTTCTAAACAAGCGCTCTAAGTAGATTGAAAAAACATACTATGTCACTTTTGACGATAGCTATGTTAAGAAGATAAAGTCAACCAAAGGTGCAATGCAGAAAATCTTTCCAAAGACTAGTCAGGTTACAACCTCTATTTCAAATCTTTTCGAGCAATATATGATTCTCTTTGATGAGCCTCAAACGGCAATTGATTCTGAATCAACGGTGAAAGACAACAAGGTTGATAATCTGAAACAAATCATCGACGATGCTGCTCAAAAGATGGCTGCTGATCAACCTAAAGCAACCGAGAGGCCAGACGTATGCGAACCTTCGAATGACTGTCCTTATGTCCAGGGGGAGAGTCCGTCTCTACGACACGGTCAAGGTTCTTCATTCCAGGGGGAGAATTTAATGTCCCAATCATCAAGCTCTACTGAAAGTCCAAACGAAGGAGAGGATACTAATCCAGATTCTGAACAGGCGTCATCCTTCGAGGGGGGAGAATACCAATGTCAATGATGATGACATACTATCAGAATTGGAAGAAGAAATCAATGTAGTATTGGATCCCTCTTGTGATCCAAATTACCCACCTCTTATTAAATGGACCAAAGATCATCCAAAAAGTAAAATCATTGGGGAATATTCAGAAAAGGTGTTAACTCGATCACAGATCAAATCGAAACAAGCTGCACTCTTTACTCAAGTAGAGTTTTGCATGTTCAACTCCTTTGTTTCCAAAGTTGAACCGAAGACTGTTAATTCAGCACTTGATCATTCTGACTGGGTTCAAGCCATGCAAGATGAGTTAAATGAGTTTGAAAGAAACAAAGTATGGTGCCTTATTCCAACTCCAAAGGATGCTTCGGTTGTCGGTCTCAAATGGGTATTCAGAAATAAGATGGATAAGGAGGGGAAAGTGATTCGTAAGAAAGCTCGGTTAGTTGTGAAAGGCTACTGTCAGGAAGAAGGTATCGATTATGAAGAAACATTCACTCCTGTTTCAAGATTAGAGTCTATTCGTATCTTTCTTGCCTATGATGCACACAAATACTTTGAAGTCTATCAGATGGAGCAAGCAAGTCATTCATGACTGTGCTTTATGGGCTATATCACGGGATCAATTTGGATTATGGAACCATCATCTGGCAACAACTGGTTCAAAGCTTGGTTTCTTCATCAAGACACTCAGAAATCTCTTGTGGGAGATACTGGTCCATCATCACTAAATGGACAATTGTGACAACTGTCAATTTTCGGTCAAGTCAAAGTCAACTAAAGTCAACAAGTCAAACCTGTCAACCCAATTTGCCCGTAGGTACTAGAGTTTACGTTATGTAATTTCTAAACAACTCTCTATTCTAATGAGAGATCATAAATCGAAAAGTGCGTACATCTAGATCTCCATAACCTAAAACGGTGGTACGTGGAGAGCCAAACCGATAAAACAATGTTACATACTCATCGGGAGTATGCAAGATCCTTAAACAAGGCTTAACGGGGTTTACGGACCTTGCAGTGCGAAGCCGGACACTCAAAAAGGTCACCAATGAAACCTCTCTCAATCGTTTTAACTCCATCTCTTCGTATTAGAAATCTCTCCCAAATATCTCTTTGTATGTGAAATCTCTCCAAGTACGTCAAATCTCTCCCAAATCTCTCTAAGAAAGTGAAATCTCTCCCAAATCTCTCTCTGAATGAGAAATCTCTCCAAGGATGTCAAATCTCTCCCAAATCTCTCTAAGCATGTGAAATCTCTCCCAAATATCTCTCTGTATGTGAAATCTCTCCAAGAATGTCAAATCTCTCCTAAATCTCTCTAAGAATGTGAAATCTCTCCCAAATATCTCTTTGTATGTGAAATCTCTCCAAGTACGTCAAATCTCTCCCAAATCTCTCTAAGAAAGTGAAATCTCTCCCAAATCTCTCTCTGAATGAGAAATCTCTCCAAGGATGTCAAATCTCTCCCAAATCTCTCTAAGCATGTGAAATCTCTAGCAAATATCTCTCTGTATGTGAAATCTCTCCAAGAATGTCAAATCTCTCCCAAATCTCTCTAAGCATGTGAAATCTCTCCCAAATATCTCTCTGTATGTGAAATCTCTCCAGGAATGTCAAATCTCTCCTAAATCTCTCTAAGAATGTGAAATCTCTCCCAAATATCTCTTTGTATGTGAAATCTCTCCAAGTACGTCAAATCTCTCCCAAATCTCTCTGAGTATGTAGAATCTCTCTCAAATCTCTCTCGAAATCTCTCCCAACTCTCTATAATCACCCGGGGCATCCCGACCCTCGAATTTGGCGAAAACAGCCCAAAAACGGAAGTCCACGCGAAAAACGGACTTAAGGAACCGAAACCCCTCTCAGGAACCGAAACCCCTCTTAGGAACCGAAAGTCCTCTTAGGAACCGAACCTTCTGATGAAGAGGAACCGAACCGAAGGTATTGTTCACTACTGTTCACTACAGTTCATTCAGTTCTAACCATTTCCTCTTCTGATGACTAACCGAACCCTCCCTTCTGATGGCTTGCCGAACCTTCTCTTCTGAGGACCGAGGACCGAACCTTCCCTTCTGAGCTTCGGACCGAACCCTCGGCCTAGGACCCTCGCTTCTGACTTCGGACCGAGCCCCTCGCCCTCGTTTCTTCTTCTGGCTCAGCCTCTCGCATCCGGCTCAGCAACCACCATGGCCGAACCTCGGCCTAGGGACCGAACCTCGGCCTAGGACCGAGAGGCCTCGCTGGGAAGCCTTTTTCTCCCGGTTTTCGATTAAATTCGCGTTTTAAGCCCGTTTTTAATTATTTTAACGCGGGATTTTCACCCAGAATCATATTTTAACATAATAAACCCTAAATATTCACAATTTAATCATATTTTCATAAAAATCTTTATTTAAATAATAAAAGCAAGTGGGTAAAGTACAAAGAGGTGGAGTGTTGACTTTGCTTTACTTTATGACACAAGCAACCACTCCCACACCCACTCTATGACCAGCCACACCTCCCCACCTTACCTAGGTCACATCAATGTCCTTTCCACTCAATCATCACTCTTTCCCACGTTTTTGAGAGCTGAATATTCATCATCTCTCCTCACTTCTCTCATTTGCTCTCATTTCACAAGAAGATCAAACTCTTTTCTCTCTCACTTCCTCTCTCTAGAAATTCGAGATTCAAGGGCTGATCTTGGGATTTTCCTCCACATTTGGTAAGAATAATCCCTTCTCTTTATGCTTATTTCACTTCTTTCTACTCGAATCATGCGTATCTTACACAAACTCTCTCATAATTGTGTTAGATCTTCGAATCTTCAAGTAATTCTTCAAGTGTTCTTGGGTTGAACACTTCTCTTCTTCAACACTTACCTACTGAAATCACTTAAGGTGAGTTCATACCCCTATATTTTCATGTTTTCTCAAGTTTTTAGGGGGGGGGGGATACAAGTTAAAACACCAAGAACATAACTACACTTTTCTAACAGCCTTCATCAGAAAAGTTCAACTCCATTCACGGACTGTTTTGGACAACTTAAACATTTTAGTTTTCAAAACTGTTTTAGGTGTAAGTAGTTCCAGTTCTTAGCTTTAAAATGACTACTTGCACATCTCCATGCAATTTTTCTACAATTTATGGTGATTTTTACAAAACTGCCTATCATTTCAAACACCAATCCGGACCAGTCTGTGATTATGGACTTTTTCACACAAGTTGGAGGTCATTAAAAATCATGATAAAAATTATGAGTAAACCAAACACATTTTGGGAATCTCAGAATTTACGGATTTAGTTTTCAGCTTCGTATGATTTTTCTATGAATTTTCAAAAACAGTGTAGAAAGGTTGAAAATTTGATAACAACTTATAACTTTCATAACACTTTGTATTATGTTGAGCAAAGTGTATAACGATAAGTTCCAAATATTGAATGTGTTTCCATGTTAGTTTATCATCATAAACTGAAATATAGTCATTCATGATAAGATTATTCATTCATTTAGAACACGTATATTAAGCTATAATGAGCATAGTTTATGGATTCATAGCATTAAAGCATTCATAAAAGAATTCTTATACATTACAAACGTTTTGGATAAACTATAATAGGTATAGTTTATGTATCATTTACTTCTCAAACTTATTTACCAAAGGTTTTCCGTTTAGTTCACGTAAATCTGTTAATGAATAAATTTGTGAGTCATTCCCTTCGGGTTACTTCCAAAGTAACAAAGTCAAAAAGTCCTGTAAATTGTAACCAGAGTCTCTTGTAGGGAGAACGTGATAGTTGTGTATAGATCTATATTGGGTTTGACAAACCCACACCAGAGCTGCTTGCAACAGCTAGACCGGCAGGTCTGTGGTGACAAGTGTCATTTAACGGCGACGCCTGAAGAACGTCGTATTACGAGGCCGTCTATGTCAAGTATGGTTATGATAGCTCACATGTGGTATTAACAATCATAAGATTTACGGGTTCTAACTTTAAATTAGCGAGTTATGTCTATTTAGCTCACTGAAATTACTTTAAGTATGGAAAAATACTTATACGCCTTCATATCAAAAAGGGTTTATGTCGATTTAAAATCACTTTTTACATCAACAATTACATACTTTATTGTATACTTTCGGTCTTGGTATTTAAGACTACCCATCATTCATTACGGGATTTTTCTCACATCAGAAAGGGTTTTATGCCGATTTAAAACCACTTTTATATCTTTAAGTATGACAAATAGTTGTTCATTTTTCGGTCCTGGTATTTAGGACTACATAACTTTTGTAAGGAAAATATTGGATTTTTCTTGGTATCATACATCTCTTTACAAAGACCGATTTTCAAACTCTTACTGTCAAAAGCTTATGAACTCACCAACCTTTGTGTTGACACTTTTCAAAACTACTTGTATTCTCAGGAATTCCGTGAAACAGGAAATCAACCACGTTTTGAGGATGGGACGATAAATCGTCGAACAGTTCATTTTGTATCATAATGTAATTGATTTGAATCATGTAAACATATACTTTGGTGTAACTTTTTCAATTATATTTATGATGGTTGTATTTACTTTGAGCACTATTATACTCGTTGTTGTGATACTCTACATGAAGTCCTTCACCCCCGGACGTTTCCGCCATCCTTGGTTTGTGGGTGTGACAGATTGGTATCAGAGCATTGTTTATAGTGAACTCAGTATATCGAACCACATAAGATATACAAACTATAAATTCATCGGGACAAAAGTCTCTGATTTAAAGTTTTCAAAACAATCATAGTTTTAGAAATAAATAATTTCCTATTAAAAGTATAATGGCATGCATACATACTAAGGTCAGCATCATTCTAGAACAAAACAAAAGTAATGATTGTTGGATATCACAGGTAAGCTCGGGGATGTATGGTCAGTCTTGGGAGTGGCATAGCCTGATCAACTATGCTAGTCCGAGGAGTGATTAACACATGCCCAAGAATGGTTGTGATATGGCAACAAGTCTAAATACTTACCAACACTACCACAATGAGATCATTAGAACAGAACACGAGTTTAAAATACTATAGGAGTATTTTGTAATATCATAACTTATATGAAAACTAAATAGATCCTTAATAATAGATCTATAGCCCCTAAGTGGATTCCCTATGATATTATATAACTTAGAAATCATAGACTTAGAATTTGTGGTCATTGCCTTACTTCCTTTCCCTTGTTTGGATGTGGATCTAGGGTAGGATCACTTATTCGTAGCTCTATCATATCTTGTTGTATGTAATTAGTATGAACTATGTCATTATAGAAGTAACTAATAAGGATCACCCCTATAAGTAATTAATTATAGAGTTAGACGCCTAGTAATCATCTCTTCCACTCTTATTCTCGCAAGTACAACATAGCAAGATCCTACTTACCGGAAGACCCCTACTTTCCCAATCCGAACCGGAGAAATGGTGATTGGTTATGAGGAGAATCAAAAGCGGAACCGGAGGTAATCAATCCTCCATGCATAGCAAGGGTTTCCGCGAACCGTTTCGACTACATCGAACCTGTGCCCCGTTGGACAATCGTGATCGAGGGTTGAATGTCGACAGCAATGACAACAACCACCATGTGGAGACCAACGAGGGTGCTATGACCTCAACCACGGGGGACCGACTGACAGAGCCCTCCCGGCGAAGACCGGGCAGATCGCGAACATCGGGGATTAAAGCAGGTAGACTATAACCCGAGTTCGGAAACTGCACGCTACTACAGGCCCTACTGTCTCACGTACCCGAGACTCGGAAAGAGACTACTATTTCGGAGACCAACTCTCTATTTAGGACCTTATCACCACTCAGGCAAAGGCAAGAGAGTAACGGGGTAGACACACAACATTCAAAGAGAGGAGGATTGCAGCCAAGCATCGATTTGCAAGGTGCATCGACTTTGCCTCATGCATCGCAAGGGACAGATCGTCGTAAGTAGAGTTCATACCTCTCACAAGACCTTGTAAATTAGATTCGTGAGTATGCGTTTGTGCTACTCTATTCTAGGCGTAAGCACGACACCGGGATTTAAGCGGTCATACTAAATGAGGGATCTAGTTGATATCAAAACTTTTCCATGCATAAATGTGAGGTAAACCTACATCTAGGTCAAAAAAATTTCACCAAAACCCAAATTACTACAGTCATATTAACAAGATGGGCTTAGGACATACCTAACAGACTCGAAGTACTACTTAGCCTTAATTATATAGCTAAGCATACATCAATTGGTCATAATAAGGACCTAGCTTGGGTCAAGTATAAGGGTTCACTTGGATCCAGAGCTACTAAAAATTCATGGGTTTACCATATAAAGACTCCCGTTGAGAACTGGTTTCAGAACGCCCTTAACGACCGAATTACGTTACAAATCGATATAAGATAAAACTTAGTTAGAAACTCACGACGTATAGCCATTTTAAAAACTCATTATCATCTCACCCTTAAACATTTTGTTGAGAAGTTCCTTCATTATAGACTTATGGGTGCGATCATACCAGCACTAATACACCGGGTCCCATCAAAACTTCCTCAGCCAAGCGTGTTTGGACACACATGATTCTAAGATGAGTAAAGCTTGACGCCCGTATGAAACCTACCCCTACCCACTGCTGTAACTCCATTTCAAGAATGTTAGCGGAAACACTAGGAATAGTACAGTAATGTGCAAAAATCTATATGCGTTAATATAAATCGTAAGGATGCACTTAAGATAATCATTTCCACTAACGAAGACGTTTTTCATTATGAAACAGAGCTATGTCTTCACCAAGAAGCAACCAACCAACTAGTAAGGCGCCAACTCTGCAGATAGACGCTGCTACTTTTCAGGCTGCAGTCACGGCAGCCGTGGCAGCCGTCATGGCACAGTTCAATGCTAACAACGCCAGCAGAAATGGAAGCGGTACTGACAATGCATATTGTGGTAACAATCAGGAACACCAACAGGTGCCTGCCAGCAAAAATACCTCGGGCCACAAACCTACGAACAAGAAGAGAAAGTTTTGGAACATAAAAGAGCGCCACCAATCTCAAAGATTCACTAAAAGACATCAACCTATGGCCACCCCTACCATTACAACAGCAGTCACGACACATGCCTCGACACTAGCCATGGGGTCTGCCACCCAAACGTCGGCCAGACCATATAAGGGGTCACTCCCAAAGTGTAACAAGTGTAATTACCATCACACAGGAGCTTGCCGAATTTTACAATGTGATAACTGCAACAGGAAAGGACATACCTCCCGTTTCTGTAAGGCCCCGACCCAACATCTCCCTTCAATCACCAGCACCAGGGCGGACCCAATATGCTACTTATGCGGTGAAATGGGACACTTCAAGAGAGAGTGTCGAACCGAGAAGAATGACGGAGGAGCCGGAGGAATGTAACAAACAAACCGGTAGGAACAGTAGCAAACCATATTAGGACTTTTGTAATGTTTCCAACGACAAAAACGTTTAAGTACCATATGCTTGTAATGAAATTGTTATGCTTGCTAAAGTCACCGTCTTTCTAAAAGTAGTTAAAATACTCTCTCGTTTAAATCGAACTAAATACATTCATATATGATCTTAAGATCATTACCTGTAAGATGTGATGACTTTGTGCATACATCGGGGTTAATTATAATCAGATTGCTGAAGTCATGAAACAAATAATTCCACCCTGACCCCTATTCCATGTCTAGTAGTAAGAATTAAGTAGGGCCACCCACTCGACGATTCCCCAACGTCAACTTACATACGACATTCATATACCGCCCGATCGTAGGGAAACCTGTCAGGGATCATGATATCAAGTATCAATACTGGCTATCGAAACGCGCCCACTACCAGTGCTAGACACTATGGTATGAATCGTCTACAATAATGATAACATCAAACAAAGTTTATCACCCTAAAAAGAAACACAAGATACTCTATCACTCTAGTGATCTCTCCTTGCAAACACAGCCTAACTCATGTTATCTAAAAAGATGTTGTGGTCATCATCCAATCTTCATATATATAGCCCTCATCTTCCCGATTTAACGTCTACAAAAGGACCTTTCACCTAACCCCCCCAAACATCGAAACCTTCGTCTCTCATAAACATCCCGCACGAACCTACATATCATCTTTTGCTATGGAACCCCAAAACACGCATCAGAGGAGTGTTATACTTCCCGAAACCTTATCACAAGTATTTACAGGAGACCTTTGGGAATGTCACGCATGTAGCAGACAAGGTTCAAGCACGGAAGCTTGGGACGAATATGGTACGAGTCCTGCCATGAGCTTCAAGCCAAGATTGCCCAGAGGGACGAGTAAATGTCCTACCATCCGAAAAGGCCTAGTCGCGCAAACCAAACCCACATGCTTCCTACCGAGCTACAAAAACTGTCAGGTCAAACCTGTCGAACTACTCAACAATGAAATTGAAGAACCAAGCTTCTCACCCTGAAAAACTCCGGTCTTATTCTTTAAATAGAGAGGAAAATTGCTCGTAGTTCCATCAACTTCAGAGGCCCAAAAATATCTCCAATAGAAACCTTTACTATCTACCTCACATAGACGAATAGGCTGACCAACCGTGAGGAACGAAGTACCCTTCAGGAATTGGACTTGAGATCTAAATATCACCAGTCGCGAGTATTGGAGAAGGATGTCTGCGGATAACCTTCCAAACTCGATGCGGACACTGCAAGTCCGTAGTGATACCCCTCGGATGGGACCAACCCGTTCGCAGTATCCATAGGTTATGTCATTCTTGCTAGGATCAGTTTGTCATTGTCATTGTAAATGACTTGCTTATCTACCCTTGTAGTAAGAAGGAAACCAAGGTGAGCAGCTACAACAAACCGCGAAAGCAATGCGATCAGAAAAGCTTTACCTGAAGTTCTCTAGATACGAGTTTTAGAATTAAGGACTCAAATTCCTAAGACACATCCTTATCAATGTGGTAATCCTTAAGGACCCTTTCAATTGATCAAAACCGTTGAGAAACAATCAGCACCAAAGGCGTCAGTAGGAATACCCCAAAATTCCGGGTCTAGCTGACCTACCGACTTAGTTCCTTTAGAACTTCTCGTAAATTTCAGAATCCCCTTACGACTTTGACCATAAAGGAGCAACCCTTGACTGGAAAGAAAAGCAAAAGGAAGAAACCTTTGGAACTCCATAATAAGAGACCAAATTCCTCTGGAAACCTCACTCTGGGCAGGTTTAGTATGCCTTGGAGATCGTGGAAAGCCAAAACCCCAGATAATTATGCCTTTCGAGATTCTTGTAAGAATCAGCCTTGTAATCGCAACTTCAACCTACTCCCGCGAGTTTGGTAAAGTACACTCTACCCGACGTGTCCCGAACTTGCAGAAGTATCTATTCGACGAGACTCTCGTAATCCTCCTCGACGAAATCGAGTTCCACAAGAGCCTCACCTTCGTGAAAGAACCATAGTGACCATGGACCGAAAGGTTAAGCGAACGCAGCAACGCCGCTTCCCATTAGTGGAAGTTCGCTGGAATACTAACCAAGGACCTGGAGTCACTTAGGAGTGCGAGAATCAGTCGATTAGGAAGTATCCCCACTTCATGGTTCGATTATTCGTGCCTACTCCTTGCCTAAATTCAAATTTCGGGACGAAATTACTTCTAACGGGGGGATGATGTGAAAACTGTCAATTTTCGGTCAAGTCAAAGTCAACTAAAGTCAACAAGTCAAACCTGTCAACCCAATTTGCCCGTAGGTACTAGAGTTTACGTTATGTAATTTCTAAACAACTCTCTATTCTAATGAGAGATCATAAATCGAAAAGTGCGTACATCTAGATCTCCTTAACCTAAAACGGTGGTACGTGGAGAGCCAAACCGATAAAACAATGTTACATACTCATCGGGAGTATGCAAGATCCTTAAACAAGGCTTAACGGGGTTTACGGACCTTGCAGTGCGAAGCCGGACACTCAAAAAGGTCACCAATGAAACCTCTCTCAATCGTTTTCACTCCATCTCTTCGTATTAGAAATCTCTCCCAAATATCTCTTTGTATGTGAAATCTCTCCAAGTACGTCAAATCTCTCCCAAATCTCTCTAAGAAAGTGAAATCTCTCCCAAATCTCTCTCTGAATGAGAAATCTCTCCAAGGATGTCAAATCTCTCCCAAATCTCTCTAAGCATGTGAAATCTCTCCCAAATATCTCTCTGTATGTGAAATCTCTCCAAGAATGTCAAATCTCTCCTAAATCTCTCTAAGAATGTGAAATCTCTCCCAAATATCTCTTTGTATGTGAAATCTCTCCAAGTACGTCAAATCTCTCCCAAATCTCTCTAAGAAAGTGAAATCTCTCCCAAATCTCTCTCTGAATGAGAAATCTCTCCAAGGATGTCAAATCTCTCCCAAATCTCTCTAAGCATGTGAAATCTCTCCCAAATATCTCTCTGTATGTGAAATCTCTCCAAGAATGTCAAATCTCTCCCAAATCTCTCTAAGCATGTGAAATCTCTCCCAAATATCTCTCTGTATGTGAAATCTCTCCAGGAATGTCAAATCTCTCCTAAATCTCTCTAAGAATGTGAAATCTCTCCCAAATATCTCTTTGTATGTGAAATCTCTCCAAGTACGTCAAATCTCTCCCAAATCTCTCTGAGTATGTAGAATCTCTCTCAAATCTCTCTCGAAATCTCTCCCAACTCTCTATAATCACCCGGGGCATCCCGACCCTCGAATTTGGCGAAAACAGCCCAAAAACGGAAGTCCACGCGAAAAACGGACTTAAGGAACCGAAACCCCTCTCAGGAACCGAAACCCCTCTTAGGAACCGAAAGTCCTCTTAGGAACCGAACCTTCTGATGAAGAGGAACCGAACCGAAGGTATTGTTCACTACTGTTCACTACAGTTCATTCGGTTCTAACCATTTCCTCTTCTGATGACTAACCGAACCCTCCCTTCTGATGGCTTGCCGAACCTTCTCTTCTGAGGACCGAGGACCGAACCTTCCCTTCTGAGCTTCGGACCGAACCCTCGGCCTAGGACCCTCGCTTCTGACTTCGGACCGAGCCCCTCGCCCTCGTTTCTTCTTCTGGCTCAGCCTCTCGCATCCGGCTCAGCAACCACCATGGCCGAACCTCGGCCTAGGGACCGAACCTCGGCCTAGGACCGAGAGGCCTCGCTGGGAAGCCTTTTTCTCCCGGTTTTCGATTAAATTCGCGTTTTAAGCCCGTTTTTAATTATTTTAACGCGGGATTTTCACCCAGAATCATATTTTAACATAATAAACCCTAAATATTCACAATTTAATCATATTTTCATAAAAATCTTTATTTAAATAATAAAAGCAAGTGGGTAAAGTACAAAGAGGTGGAGTGTTGACTTTGCTTTACTTTATGACACAAGCAACCACTCCCACACCCACTCTATGACCAGCCACACCTCCCCACCTTACCTAGGTCACATCAATGTCCTTTCCACTCAATCATCACTCTTTCCCACGTTTTTGAGAGCTGAATATTCATCATCTCTCCTCACTTCTCTCATTTGCTCTCATTTCACAAGAAGATCAAACTCTTTTCTCTCTCACTTCCTCTCTCTAGAAATTCGAGATTCAAGGGCTGATCTTGGGATTTTCCTCCACATTTGGTAAGAATAATCCCTTCTCTTTATGCTTATTTCACTTCTTTCTACTCGAATCATGCGTATCTTACACAAACTCTCTCATAATTGTGTTAGATCTTCGAATCTTCAAGTAATTCTTCAAGTGTTCTTGGGTTGAACACTTCTCTTCTTCAACACTTACCTACTGAAATCACTTAAGGTGAGTTCATACCCCTATATTTTCATGTTTTCTCAAGTTTTTAGGGGGGGGGGGGGATACAAGTTAAAACACCAAGAACATAACTACACTTTTCTAACAGCCTTCATCAGAAAAGTTCAACTCCATTCACGGACTGTTTTGGACAACTTAAACATTTTAGTTTTCAAAACTGTTTTAGGTGTAAGTAGTTCCAGTTCTTAGCTTTAAAATGACTACTTGCACATCTCCATGCAATTTTTCTACAATTTATGGTGATTTTTACAAAACTGCCTATCATTTCAAACACCAATCCGGACCAGTCTGTGATTATGGACTTTTTCACACAAGTTGGAGGTCATTAAAAATCATGATAAAAATTATGAGTAAACCAAACACATTTTGGGAATCTCAGAATTTACGGATTTAGTTTTCAGCTTCGTATGATTTTTCTATGAATTTTCAAAAACAGTGTAGAAAGGTTGAAAATTTGATAACAACTTATAACTTTCATAACACTTTGTATTATGTTGAGCAAAGTGTATAACGATAAGTTCCAAATATTGAATGTGTTTCCATGTTAGTTTATCATCATAAACTGAAATATAGTCATTCATGATAAGATTATTCATTCATTTAGAACACGTATATTAAGCTATAATGAGCATAGTTTATGGATTCATAGCATTAAAGCATTCATAAAAGAATTCTTATACATTACAAACGTTTTGGATAAACTATAATAGGTATAGTTTATGTATCATTTACTTCTCAAACTTATTTACCAAAGGTTTTCCGTTTAGTTCACGTAAATCTGTTAATGAATAAATTTGTGAGTCATTCCCTTCGGGTTACTTCCAAAGTAACAAAGTCAAAAAGTCCTGTAAATTGTAACCAGAGTCTCTTGTAGGGAGAACGTGATAGTTGTGTATAGATCTATATTGGGTTTGACAAACCCACACCAGAGCTGCTTGCAACAGCTAGACCGGCAGGTCTGTGGTGACAAGTGTCATTTAACGGCGACGCCTGAAGAACGTCGTATTACGAGGCCGTCTATGTCAAGTATGGTTATGATAGCTCACATGTGGTATTAACAATCATAAGATTTACGGGTTCTAACTTTAAATTAGCGAGTTATGTCTATTTAGCTCACTGAAATTACTTTAAGTATGGAAAAATACTTATACACCTTCATATCAAAAAGGGTTTATGTCGATTTAAAATCACTTTTTACATCAACAATTACATACTTTATTGTATACTTTCGGTCTTGGTATTTAAGACTACCCATCATTCATTACGGGATTTTTCTCACATCAGAAAGGGTTTTATGCCGATTTAAAACCACTTTTATATCTTTAAGTATGACAAATAGTTGTTCATTTTTCGGTCCTGGTATTTAGGACTACATAACTCTTGTAAGGAAAATATTGGATTTTTCTTGGTATCATACATCTCTTTACAAAGACCGATTTTCAAACTCTTACTGTCAAAAGCTTATGAACTCACCAACCTTTGTGTTGACACTTTTCAAAACTACTTGTATTCTCAGGAATTCCGTGAAACAGGAAATCAACCACGTTTTGAGGATGGGACGATAAATCGTCGAACAGTTCATTTTGTATCATAATGTAATTGATTTGAATCATGTAAACATATACTTTGGTGTAACTTTTTCAATTATATTTATGATGGTTGTATTTACTTTGAGCACTATTATACTCGTTGTTGTGATACTCTACATGAAGTCCTCCACCCCCGGACGTTTCCGCCATCCTTGGTTTGGGGGTGTGACAACAATGGATCGTCTCCACGTTCTAATCATGGCAGACTCACTTCTTGATTATTTATATTGATTATTGCTTATGTTTATGTGTTTCATTATAGGGTCATTCCTTGTGAACGATATATTTGCTCTGGTATTATTTGATTCGGGGGCTACCCGATCTTTTTTGTCGCTCGCGCTCAGCAAGCGATTTGTGGGAGCTCCAGGAGAGCTGGATTGTCCACTGATGTAGAGATAGCAGATGATAGGACCATTTGGGTTGCGAGTATACTGCAGTTTTTTGATGAGCAGTTTTCTGTGGATTTATTCTCCATTCCCCTGCGAGGGGATAAGGTTATCGTGGGTATGGACTAGTTGAGCCCCAATGGGGTAGTGATCGATTGCGAGCAGCAACTAGTGCAAGTTCGGACCCCAAGTGGGGGAGGGTTGTGATTCAGGGCGAGGGGCCGCAACATGGGCTGACTTTGTGTTCAACAGCGAGAGAGCTAGGCGCTACCTTCAGCGAGGTTGTGCAGGTTATGTTGCCTATGTTATGGATACCCGAGATAAGGGTAAGGTGACCGTGGATAATGTTCCTATCGTACGGGAGTACTCGGACGTGTTTCCAGAGGATTTTCCCGGGGTACCTCCGGAGAGGCAGGTAGAGTTCAGGATTGATGTAGTTCCTAGTGCGGCTCTGATAGTCAAGGCGTCATATCGGTTGGATCCTCCCGAGATGCAGGAGTTGTCTACACAACTGCATGAGCTGTTAGATAAGGGATTCATCAGGCCGAGCAGTTTTCCATGGGGAGCCCTGATCCTGTTTGAGAAGAAGAAGAATGGGCCACATCAGATGTGTTTAGATTACTAGGATCTGAATAAAGTAACGATGAATAACCGTTATCCCCTCCCAAGGATTGATAGTTTATTTGACCAACTTTAGGGTGCATCTTGGTTCTCCAAGATTGATCTGCGATCGGGTTATCACCAGCTGCGAGTTAGGGATGACGACGTGCCGAAGACAACCTTTCAGATTCGCTATGGTCACTATGAGTTCGTGATGATGCCGTTTGGGCTCATGAATGCTCCTGCTGTGTGTTCATGGATCTCATGAACCGCGTATGCAGACCGATGCTGGACCGGTCTATGATAGTCTTCATCGATGATATCTTGGTTTATTCCAAGACTCAGGAGTAGCATGAGGAGCACCTGAGGGAGGTCTTAGAGACAATGAGGAGGGAGAGACTTTTTGCAAAGTTCTCCAAATGTGAGTTCTTGTTGCGCGAGGTGCAATTTCTGGGGCACCTTGTTAACCAGAAGGGTATTCTAGTTAATTCGGCAAGATAGAGGTCATGATGCAGTAGGAGGTTCCGAGGTCTCCATTTGAGATTTGGAGTTTTCTTGGTCTGGCGGGTTATTATCGGAGATTCATCCAAGATTTCTCCAAGATTGTTGTTCCATTGAACCGTCTGAATAAGAAGTCAGTGACATTCTACTGGGGCCTGAGCAGTAGGTAGCCTTCGAGACTCTCAGACAGCGGTTGTGCGAGGCCCCAATTCTGACCTTGCCGGAGGGCGTCGATGATTTCGTAGTTTACTATGACGCTTCGATCATGTGTATGGATGCAGTGCTGATGTAGCGGGGTCACATGATAACTTACGCTTCAAGGCAATTGAAGCCTGATGAAGAGAACTACCCAAAACATGATTTGGAGCTGGGGGCTGTGGTTATCGCCCTCAGGATTTAGCGACACTACCTCTATGGGGTTCGTTGTACTTTTGCATCTTCGGAAGGTCATAACTTTTGCATACGAACTCCGTTTTTGACGTTCTTTATATCCATGCATAGGTGGAGACGTACTCTAAAACTTTATTTTAGACCAATAAGGCTAGAAAGTACTTGATCATAAGCTCACTTTTTATGATTCCCGGTGTCGTGTCAGTTTTGTCGCGAAACTTCGACATGTCATAACTTCTTCGTTATATCTCGGATTTCAGCGTTCTTTATATGTATGGAAACCTTGTGACATATAATACAACTTAGTTAAGATTATTTATTCTAAATAACCCTCTATCAAAAAGTCATTTTCGACACTTATCGTCTCTAAATTAACTAGTTCGAATCAGCCAGCGTTACACTGGAATACCCTCGGGTCCACTCAATCATCAAACTGGAATACCCCCAGTCTTTTGACTCATGCACAAAGCAGTAAAGTCTCAAACCAACACAATATGTTGACATATAACTGATAACGAACGTAATCGATAGACATATAATCATGCAATCAGAAAATCATAGGTAGTCCTATAGGTTTACCGGTCTATGCAAACCATCAACTAGCATATAATCATACAGATCTATCCCATACTCAGCATATCAATGTATAACAGGATATCGATGTAATGGGCCGGCCTTGATGCCTTAGACCAGTAAGTACAGTGAGGAAAACTCACCTTCCAGTATGAACAATAGTTGATGTGGTCCTTATGCCGAATCTCAACTCTAACCGTCACCTATTCATCTAAATAACCAATTCTCAAACACCATTCAAAATACCCAAAATACCCCTTGATTAAACTTAGTCAAAGTCAACAAGTCAACATAGCCGAGTTGACTATAGCATCGTTCACAGGGCGTACTCCAGAGGTAGGCGAGGTGTACAAGCATCTGAGGCATCGGGCCCATATATGTGTATGTGCAGTGTACCCTGCGGTATGTCCAACGTACGTAGTTGCCCACTTCTTAACCTAATCAACACTTAACTCATCGACTTAATGCTTCCAATTACAGATCCAAGGCTGACATATCCTCAAGAGTCATAAATTTTCCAACTTTGTGACCTTGCATGTCCGTTAAGTGCTTAAAACACAAAAATACAACATCTTAATGCATTAAGAACTTCTATAGCATGCATGGAGTAAAACTAACACTGAAGACTACCTTTTTATGACTTAAGACCCCTCCTAAGGTCTGAAAGGATGACTTATTGAGTCAAGAACATGCTATGCTCAAGAATCACCAGATTTGGGACAAAAATAACCTAAAATCAAGCCCAAAACAAGATCTAAGTAAAACTTTACCAAGTTCAGAACTTTATCCCTCCAAGTGATGCCAAATGTTTGTGTGATTCTGGATCTAAAGTGATTCCCTCCTTCAAGACGGTCTCTACTTCCTTCCTTCTTCTTCAAAGGCATAAAACGCACACACTCAAGCTTAGAAATGCTTCACAAGGTGGATTAGGGCTGCAAGGACACTTTGAGAGAATGGAGGTTGATGAAAAGAGCCAAGGTTGAGAGATAATGATAAATAAAGATGGTCCAAACCCTAAATATTAGGGTTTGGGACTTCACCCCATAGGACCAACGTACTCAAAATGTACACCCAAAGTATGTGGCTCCACCCCCATAATCTAAAAGTGGCAATATTAGCCCCTCCCATCAACAAATTTTTACATCATAAGGACCCAAATACAATAAATCTCAATATAAGGGTTAAAAATGAATGTACCTCAAAACAAGATGATACCAAGAATTTCATTCAAAGCACCACCACAAATGTCTACACATCTAGTCTAGGCTTAAATCGCAACTCGAAATTTTTTAAAAAGCACAAATAATATTTGAAAAAATGAATGTGTATATGTGCACATGATGTAATATATGCACATTTTTTAATGTGACGACACACACACTTATAATAAAACAAAATCATTTTTTTGCAACTTTTTATTTGCGTTTGGCCTAAACAAAGATGCTTGTGGTGGTATTTGAAAGAAAATGTTGGCCAAATTTTTTTGGCTCTTGAGTTTAATCATTAAATACATACTAGAAACTTCATCTCATTCATTTCGGTGCTCATACGAGGAGTATGATTGGCAATATATTTCAAGGATTTCAATCTTCTTTATGATATATATATATATATATATGTGTGTGTGTGTGTGTGTGTTAAATATGACTTGAGCATTTGGAGCATTCGCATGGAGTATTTGAGTTCAATGGATCACTTAGAGTTCATGGAGCATGTGACAAAGGAATGGATCATGTAGCAAGGGAATATATCATGTAACAGAGGAACGAATCATGTGACAAAGGAACAAATCATCATGAATGGGGAATGGAGCATCTAAGAATAGTGTGGAGCACCTAACAAAGGAATGAATCATCTATGAATGATAAGGAGCACCTAGGAGTGGAATGGAGAAGCTTGGTGCATGGATGCACCATCTATGCTTAAGATGTGCCACTCCAGACATGGATGTGCCACTAATGATTATAACGCACCACTTTTGCATCATGATTCACCATTAGGTGGCTTGATGTGCCATGCTTGTTCCTAGTGTTCCATATGTGTTCCTAATGAGCCATGCTATCACACCCGGATCTTGAGGTACTCTATATGTAATTAAATTATCATTTTGAGGATTGCCACGATGTGGTGGAGGCATCACCACGACATGGCGAGGCGAGAAGGGTTTGTGTGTTTTATTTAAGCCACCACGGCGTAGCAGTAGGGGCTACAACGTGGTGGACGGCTGACGTTAAAACCCTATTTTTCTGGGTTTACTCCCTATTGAAAAGAATAAGGAGGCTAGGATTTTATCATCCTCATCCTCTATCATCCCTCTCAACCCCTAAAGAAAACCCTAACTACTCTCCTCCATTATTGAGCTAGTTTTGGTGTTTCTTGAATCTAAAGAAGGAAGAAGGGGCAAGAAGAAAGCAAAGATCAAGCAAGCAAGTCTCTATTCTTCACGTTAGCACTCTTCCAGACCTTTGTAAGTGTCCAATACTCGATTTTTATCATGCTAGGTTGCTAGATCTTGAGTTTTTTTCCAGTAAACATCTTGTTCTTGTTAGTTGGGATGGTGAGATCTCTTAAAGTAAGCAACTTTATGTATCTATGGGGCATTTGGTGTAATTTGTACCTTGGATCTGGAGTTTGGTTGGGTTTTCAGTCCATGCATGAGATTTAGGTCATAAACCCTCATTGTGACCTAATATGAGTTCAAGAAATCATTGGACATGCATGTTTATAAAGCACCAAGTTTAGCTTAGTTTTGGTGCTAGAATCACTTCTAGAATGGATGGACTTTGGACTCTATGGATTAAGCGCATATTGATAAAGTTCTTGCATTGTTAATCCTTTTGGGACTTATAAATTTGGGTTTTGGACCTTTTGGGTGGTCCTAAGGGATAAAATTAGAAAGTTTATCCTTCTTGATACATGTTGGACCAGATCAGAGCTTTAAAGCTCTTGGAATCGAAGAAAACAACTTAATGTATTAATCTTTTGGAACCTCGGCTACCACGACGTGGTCCTAGGCCACTACAGCGTGGCGGCTATGATTTTTCCGACTGTTTGGTCGTATGCCGGTAAGCGAAGGAAGACCATGACATGGCGGTTAGCTAAAGTCAACTCTGGCCATTGGCTTTTGGTATGGGTTGACTTTTTTGTCAATCTCTATTTATAGAAGGTGGACTTTGTTGGGTCAAAAATATGGTTTATACTTTGCTTTTCTAGGAAAATATATTTTTATGTAATGTTGTATGTGTTTGCGGTTTGTGTGTAATGCCGTACACGTGTGTACGGCTGTACACATATGTATGGATGGAGGTCCATATAAACTGAGGAGTGCATGTGGGAGTGTACGGTTAGAAGAGAGAAGGCTAGAGAAGAGAGAGAAAGTTAGAGAGAAGAAGTATGTGTGAGAGAGAATCTATTGTAAGGAGCATCACTCAATTTCAATAATACATACAAGATTCATCATCTTCTTCTTCTCATTCTCTTCTATATTGATCTGACATCATCTAATTGATTGGGATTCCGCACCATCAACTGGATCTGATTGATACACAAGCAATTTTGGGGACTAACAATTGGTATCAGAGCTTGGTTGTATCAATCAATTTTTTCAGATCTGGAGCTTATTTGATCTTATTTTGAAAAGATAATTGCATTTTTGGATAGATCTCGCAAAAATAAGGGGGGTTACTTCTTTGCATTTTTCATAAAAACAAGTTTTTGATCGAGTTTTGGAGCAAAAAATGGTGAAAAACGTCGTTTTTTCGCGAATTTGTTGAAGGTGTGCGGCCAGACTTTGAAGGTGTGCGGCTCAGCAGCCTCGGTGTGTGTGGCTCGGACGTGTGCGGTCTCAGTGTGCGGTCTCGTGTACGGTTCAGCATCTTCGCTTCGGTCTCGCATCTGCATCCTCGCTTCGCAGCTCTAGTCCTCGCAGCAGCCCTTCATAAGAAAATAGGATACGTGTTTGAAGGTGCCAAGGATCGAACCCTGGACCTCCAGGTCATTGCCACAGCGCCTTACCAACTCGTCTAGGAGGCTCCTTGTGACCTACATCCGAAATTTAGAATATAACTCATCCTTTTCGCATATAATTTCGCAAATTGACATTTTCAACCCCAAAAATTCAAAATTTTATTTTTAAAATCCTTTTTCAACCCAAAAATTTTAGTTTTTGAATTTTAACTTTTATTTTTGACTTTTTCCTTAAAATTTTGACTTTGACTTTTAAAAGTTGACCTTTGACTTTAAATTTTGACTTTCTCGTTTGACTTTTAATTTTTCAAATTTGGCTTTTCGGTTTGACTTTTAAGTTTGACTTTTGAGTTTGACTTTTAAGGTTGACTTTCTCGGTTTTTAAGTCAAAGGGCAATTAAAAATATAAAAAAAAATATATAAAAAAATAAAAAAAATAAAAAAATAAAAAAGAAAATGAGTTCCACATCAATTCCGGTAAATGAAGTTTCATGTACTCCATCTTGTAAAGCTACGATTAAATTTCTTCGCAAACAAATTGATTTGCTAAAAAGGGAAAATGAGGACCTCAAATACGAAGGCTATACTCTTAGGAAATGATAGAAACCGTTAAAAGCTCAATTAGAAACAAAAATCAAGGATTTCCGAAAACTTCAGGAAGAGTACAACAACAAGTGTGAAAATTACGATCACATTAAACACAAACTTGTTGCTGTAACTGAGGAACTTGACGCTTTAAAAATTAAGTGTGGAAAAACAGATGTCAGTTTCAAAAATTACACTGCGTCAAGTAAGACAGTCGAGTCCTTATTTGAAAACCAATTAAAATTCAAAGATAATCAAAACAAGGGTTTAGGGTATGATAGTGTTCCTCCCCCTTTCAATCATAACTACATATCCATACCTTTGAATCAGGAAGAGATTGACCGGGAACCATTTATGGTATACGGTAAACCAGTTGTTGAACAGGCAACTGAGGGTGTTGAGCTGAACGATACTAATGATTCTACTTCTTATGCAGGTAAAGTAGTAGAGGATGAGAACAAGGAGAAAACTATTGAACACACCAATGACTCCTTGAACTCTGAATCTGTTACTTCGAACTCAGTTGCTTCTGATCAACCTGCTGTTGAGAAGTACAGGCCACCAAATCAAGTGAAACAGCCGACTTGCTGCAAGTGTGCTTGTGGGAACAATCAGAAACAAGGCAAAGATACGCCACCAGGGGCAGGAAGAAATAACTTCCTAGTGAAGAAAAAGACATGTTTTCACTGTGGAACACCTGGACACATTGCCAGAAATTGTCCTAATCGAGCATACGTTCCCTACTATGCACAAGGCTAGCAAAACGCGCCAAGAGGGAGATACTTCAAAAGAAACCCCTCAAGGTCACGTTCAGACCATGATGACTAGAACGCGCAGAAGGCCAAGAATCAAACCCACATGGCCAAGAATCAAACTCCCAAGAACAAGAAGGGAAAGTCGGCCAAGAAGTCAAATCCAAGAGATGCTCCCATGAAGCCAAAATCAAAGTCATCTCAACGGCCGACATCAAAATCAAAAGCAAGTACTGAGCCACCCATCAGATCGAAAAAGAAATGGGTTAAACCCAACTACAAATGGGTTCCAAAGGCTCACTCTCCCAAATCAACTAACACTTCTAATATTTTTACATCTTCTATTTGTGATAAGCAGGGCATGTCATGGGAGAGAGTATCGTGCAAAGATGACAAAGGTCGACCTAGTTTCAAAATGGACTGGGTTCCAAAGACCAACTGATCCCGCTCTGTGTCGGAGCAGCTTTGGAGGCATATCATCAGACTTCGGTTTGTTGGTAGTGGCTGTTCTTGGCACTAGATAGGGGACATCTCTCAACTGTACAACATTCAGACTTTTGTTTGAGAGTATGTGTCCTTTGCGGGAAGGGAAGAAAGGAAGTGATCACTCATGGGGTTTGTGCTTAATGACATGAAGAATTTTCGGATCTGTTCTGAGATTATGCGTGTTGTTCTCAGACCTTCTGGATGCAATTTTAATCGGTGACTTACGGTTTGACTTTTCTTCTCTATACTCCTGAGTTCTTTTAAGCTGATTCGCTTTAAAGACAAATTTTTGTTTTAGGATAGTTTAAATTTGCGCATTTACTTTCATTTCTTTCCTATGCACAAATTTAGGGGGAGAAATAAAACCAAAACAAAAATTAAAAAAAATTAAAAAAAATAATAAAAAAATAAAAAAATAAAAGAAAAATTAGAAAATCAAAATAATATTATGTTGGTTATGGAATGTGCTTGAGGGAGATGTTTTGGGAAGTGAGTGATAACGGGCAATCTGAGTCTGCGTAACGTACCCAAAGTTGAAGGGTCTATGCTCTGGTTTGATGCGTCGGTAGGCACGAAAGATTCTAAATGGACATGACTAGGCAGAGTTGAACTTTAGAAATTAATGACTTGACAAATCTTGACCTAGTTAGATCCGTTCAGCATGACAATACGACGCTCGAATAGGTTGAGCAGGGAGATATATACGGGAATCTACTCGTCACATTAATTGAACTCGTATCTAGAACAGTGGTTTAACTTTTCCTCCATGTGCGGATTTTGTCCTTAATTCCGGTATTGATGGGGAAACTGGTAAATTCCGATAAATTAGGTCTATAGAAAATCATTTTCTTTCTTTCTGTCTGTTAGTCATATGTCACCTCCTCTGCGTGATTGGAAGAGATCCGACCTGGACTGTAACATATGCAACTCTATTTCTCTGCATATTATATATATATATATATATATATATATATATATATATATATATATGAAATTCCTCTTATTTGTTAGCCATATGCTGTCTCCTTTGCGTGACTAACAATCCGACCTGGTACACAGCATATGCACTATAAGTGATAATACTTTGAATCTATCTGTGACATCCCCAAAATCTCGGCCAGAAAAGACCAATTTCATTTATGCTTTTTAAACATTTTCAGAGTAAATCCGTTTGATTTTAAAAGAGATGCGGAATTTGTTCCCAAAAACAAAGCATGATAAAATAGATATTTATCAAAACATTTCATATAGAAATATGATTTCATTTCATAATCAAAAGTCGGGATGTCATGTTCCGATAAAGATTATAAAGCATAAACGATAACATTACAAGTCATTCAACAAATATATACATATACAGACTTGTAAACAAAACAACTTGATGATTCGCTCATCTTAAGCTCTTGCGCCACTTCCTGTAATACAAATAAACTGAGTGGGTCAGGCTTGGGAGCCTGGTGAGCATATAGGGTTTTCAACCCACAATAAATAATTATATTTAATTTCACCAATCCACAATAAAACCCGATTACCCATTCCCGTTATCCTCACTTTACGTCCCTAAAATAACTTCTATTATAAGGAACCTAATTCAGGATTTTCATCGGGACGGACATTACTGCAAAGGGGCTTCCTCAACAATAAGTATCCTAAAGGCAACCATGTGGGGGATAGAGTACACCGATGAACACGTCGTTCACAACACCTACAGGTAATGAGCCTGCTAGTGTTCCACAGGACAGTCTAGAATAGTCCGTGGTCGTCATCCATACTCTGCTGAATGACTAGAATAACACCAATAACACCGAGGCCTCTCATCTGTTTATTACACACCAATTATCTACCCATGTTCTACCCAATATACATTTTTATACACTGTTTAAAAACCTGTATAGCATGCTTTAATCAGTACATATTCCACATAACAGATGAGGCATACACACATAACACGTATTTCATAGAGAATATATCAGATCTATGAGATAGAAGAGAGTGAATATACATTCACACATATAACCACAAAATATTTACACGTTGCACGTATTTTATATTAACTACTTCATAATATTGCGTTGGAATGAAAATAACTACACACTCACTTGATCAGAAGATGATCCGACAGCACTACGGCTTATAGAAGTAGTATACTTCAATAGATCTAGAAGATCTCCACCAAAATCGAACTCCTCGCGGGCAGAGCTTCGGCTCGTGAATAACGCTCTTCGTGATCCTCGGGGCTTCGGATCTTGCTTCGGGGCTCGGGAATGATACCGGGGCTTCGGGATATGATTGGCACGCAAATCGAGGCAAAACTTAGAGAGAGGGAAGAGTGTGAACAAGAGAAAATGGCTGATTTCGAGTTCTATTTATAGGCTGAGGGTCTGGGATTACGCAGGGCGTAATCTCAAATTACGCAGGGCGTACTCAGTACGCGGGGCGTACTTTGACGTCACTGCAAGCGTCGATCTATGGCACTCGAGTATTGGTCAGGCAACTTGCATCCGACTGAGTACGCTGGGCGTACTCAAATTACGCTGGGCGTAATTAACTCGTCGAACTTCTAAATTGCGTAACTTTCGCATACGAGCTCCGTTTTCGACGTTCTTTATATCCACGCGAAGGTCGGACCATACTCTACAACTTTCATTTAGACTCCGTCGGCTAATTTTGACTTTTATTTTTATTATTTATTTTTAGAAGGCCGGGACAGAAAAACTTCGTTATAAATTCATAACTTCTTCGTCTGACGTCCGTTCTCGCCTAACTTTTCATCGTTTCGCTACTAACAATGAGATCTTCGATTCTCATTTAGATTGTTTCGGCTAAAAACCGCTCGATCTCAAATCGAGTATTCGGGCTGCATACTACTTAGTCGAAACTTAGAAATATCATAACTTCCTCAAACGAAGTCAGATTTGGGTGTTCCTTTTATGCACGCTCTCGGTTTAACGAAATCTACGACTTTTGTTTAGATCGCTAAGGTTAAATATCGCTCTATCTTAAATTCATATTTTACGTCACTCGACGTCGTGCCGGTTCTGTCGCGAAACTTCGACAAGTCATAACTTTTTTGTTATAACTCGGATTTTGGCATTCCTTATATCTCCGGAATCCTTGTTTCAACCACTACAACTTTATGCAAAGATATCGGGCATATCTAATACTTTAATTTTGACGCTTATTTTATTCTTAATTCATTAAATTATAATAATTAAGAACACACACATAAATCACATAATTCACAAATAATACATTTTTATTATTTCAAATTGGGGTTACAAAGGTTAACCTAGACTATTACATTGCTAAAAATGGCAAGCCCAGAAACACGGGCGTTACACTATCTTCTCCCTTAATGATGGTCTGCTCATCCGATGTAAGGAGTACTCTGGAAGTCCTTGATTACCGGGGCATATATGGAAGCGGGAAACATGTTCCAGTACAATTAAAATTGAACACCCAAAGATTGTCTATAGATCTCGCTGCTCAATTTAGGTGGACAACAATATCCCTGGTCGTCGTCAGCTGAATGGTCGTTAAGATATAGTATCTAGAAACTTAGGATCAGATATAATATCTAGGAATTTAGGATCACATTGTCTTGTCACTTATAGTATGTCCTAATTTTGTCACAATTTTTTGTGTTTAAGTGGACAACAATACCGGCGATCGACCAGACAAATACGTGAAGATAGAAGGTACCGACAAGCGGATAAAGGCTGTCTAAAAACTTTGATCCCAAATCATTCTTAAAGTTAGATATCATTTTATTTTTGTTAAATTTGTTCATAGTTTTCCTCTATGCACAAATTTTAGGGGGAGTATTAAAAATAATTCAAAAATCAAATAAAAATCAGAAAATTAAAAATCCAAAAATAGTGTTATTTCTTGTTCAAAAAATCCAAAAATATTTTTGTTTCTGTTTTTATTTTTCCAGAAAATATCAAAAATCCAAAAATATTTTTTGTGTGCTAATTTTTCTTTTAGTTTTGGTTTGTCTTGAAAAGTGATTTCAGGCGTAGATGAGACTCGTGGGGACTGTATGGAAGATCTTCTGAGCCAAGGCTTCATCTGTGAGCATCGAAGAATTCGCATTCGAAGGAGCAAGAAATGAAGATTATTATTTCGACATTCAATCTGTCAACCCCAGAAGCATGGTGAAGCTTTACTTGAAGATTATGTGACAGATTGCATTGAAGCCTCCTCGATCAATTTGTTGCTATCTATGAACCTGCTGAAGTGATCCAGAAGATTATTTCTCTCCATTGTTCTCTCTGAAGATTCTCAAGCTGAAAGCGCTATCTTTCAAGAATCAGTACATCAAGCCTCCTCACCTAATGTGTGTTCAGAGTCAAATCTTGAAGAAAAGCCCAACCGCTCGAGATGAAGTCATTCATGAAGATTCATCATGTCACACCCCCGAACCAGACGACGGAAACGTCCGGGGGCTGTTGTGACTCAATTGAATACCATAACATTGAATATATATGAAACATAACAACATTCGTCACCATGCATTAATATAGTACAACCGGTAGCGTTTACCTGACATACATTGTTTAAACATTACATTCCCAAAAAAAATAAATTGTTCGATTCGTTCATAATCAAACTGCAAGCCATCACCGAATAGGTTTTCCTTTGGTTCACTGGTTCCCTGAGAATACAAGTATTTTGAAAAAACGTCAACATATGAAATGTTGGTGAGTTCATAAGTAGTGTTTGAAATCCAATGTTTGTATTGTTTGAAAACTACCAGAAAATCCGATATTTTCTGAAAGAAAAGCTTTTGAAAATGTTGTGAAGATCCATAGGTATGCTTGTTTATTTCTATGCTTGTAAAAAAATTGTACATTTAAAATTGTATGCATTTCAAATCTGTATGTATTGAAAACCCTAGGAAAACCCGATGTTTTCCTAATTCCTTGAATTCCATGAAGTCACATTGAAAACATTGCATAGCGTGTAGTGTCAGTCCCAGGCGACGTTGGATTATTTTTGAGCATGATTATTTGCTACAAACACGCGTTACACAAACGACTAGTCTATAGCTATACCAACGATCCCGTAGGCGTCGTCCGTACTAGTCACGTTACCCAATCGCCCTGACTATGTGTAGTCCCACATCCGAAGAGAAAGAGGTCGCGAAGACCCCGATGACTCCATTAACCGGTTGGGGATAAAAATATACGAGGGGTCCCCGACCCGCCTCGCATAAAATCTAGACTTTACTAGCTATACCAAAGGACCCTTGGGGACCAGTAATATACAAGCCATTGAAAGTCCATTTACGTTGTGTCGGATCGGTAAAACCCAACACTCCGTAAAAAAAATGTCTTCGGGCCTTAAGATCAGGTCATTGGGCTAGCTAGGCTCAACGAACAAGATTTTACACTTTTGGGGCCCAAAGATGGTGCGTAGACGTCTGTGCACACTCGCATGTATAATGTATTACCAAACGTTACTTGTATGAATCGTAGTATCGTAGCGTCGTAGTGTTAGTAGTTGTAGATTTCTATTGGTTCGAGACCGAGCCAATTCGTTTAACGACTTTTGGTATTGTAATGTATTGTATTTTGTCTATAGCCGCAGTGCCATTATTTGATAAAATTGTGTATATTGAATTAGCCTTGAAATTTTTCTGTTTTCAGCCCCTCATTGTTTGTAAAATTTACATTTTCAACCCTTTTATTAAATACTTCCCGGTTTGGTCCTTAAATTAATTTTCTTGACATTTTAACACCAAAAATTATTGAAATTAATATTTTTCAGCATATTTTTCATAGAAAACAGTTTAAGTCCCTGAAAATGCAGTTTTCTCGGTTTTAACCCTTTCTTTTTCGCAACTTTGACAATTTTGGCCCAAATTGGAAAATTTTTGCAACTTTGGTCCTTTTTAAATTTAAAAAGCATTTTAAACCTTTGAATAGAATTTAGAACACTTATAGTCCACTGTTTTACAGAAAAATACAGTTTTGGCCCTCCAAAACAGAAAATCTCGCATAATGGGCCTCATTGGGCCAAAAATGTCATGTTTAGCCCATTAAGCTTGGAATTTATGTTTTTAATCCCCTAAATGACTATATTTCCAGAAATTGTTTTATTGAAACTGTTTTAGCACACCTCATCCATCAGAATTCGTGATATGTCAATTTGGACCCTTAATTTTGTATTTTTCACATTTTAGGCCCAAAATTTGTGTTTTTAACCCAAAGAAAATTGTTACTAAACCACTTAACCATTTTTCTTGAAACACTTTGTATGTAGAAATATATTTGAAGCTAAAATCATTTAACACAAGATATATCTCGGTTTTGAGGGGTTTTATGGCTAGATCCAACATTATAACACACAAATGCATACATATAAGCATGGAAATCATACAAGGCATACAAAACACATATAGATCTACACTTTCACTTGTATTCCCCCCCCCCCCCCCCCCCACAAAACTCATAAAAACAGAAAATAGGGGGTATGAAGCTCACCTTGGGTGTGGGGGCTCGGTTTTGCAAAGAAAATGGAAGGAAAATGAAGTGATTTTTGGCCTAAGCACCCTTCCTTGGTAGATCTCGAGTTTGATGACTTCTAAGGTGTATGATCACAAGTTGGAATAGATTTAGAAGAGGTTTTTGATGGAATGAAATAACTAGATCATATATATATATAAGTAAATACTTACTTAAGATGGTGATTAGCTTGAAAGATCCTCTTGAAAGCTTCTTAAAATCTCGAAATTTATGGGGAGGAAATGAGAGAGTTTTCTTGAATGTTCTTTGATAGAATTTGTGAAATGTGTGTGTGTGTGTTTGAGATGTGGCCGAGAGTGAGAGAGATAGGAAGAAGGGATGTGATTTTGATATGATGCTTGCTTGGAAACATGAGTTATGTGCATGGAAACCCAACAAATAAAAGTGAGGTGGCAACCCAAGGTCAACTCTCCCTTTTTCCTTGGGCTTGGGCCGAGAATGGGGAGAGAAGAAGGGATTTTTGGACTTTTTGCCCCTAAGCCCAATATTAGAGGTAGGTTGGGTGTTTATTGGCCTTATAAAATAAAATTGTGATTTTTATGCTTTAATAAGCTAGATTAGGTTAATCATGGATCAAAGCTTTCAATTCATTTCATTCTAGGCCCAACATGGCCCAGAATGTTGAAATAAATTAGTGTGGGTCCAATTAGAGCCCAATTAGGGTTCTAAGCCCATGATAGTCTAATTGGAAGCTTATTGGTCCATTTGGATCCAATAGGGGAGTCCTAGTCCAAAATGGACTTAAACAAGGACTTTTAGGGTCTCTAATTGTTTGATGACTATTTGTAGTACTAGTATGATGTATTTGATTGAAGTTTTTGATTCACATTAGCTTGAATGTATAGATTACATGACACAAAATTTTTAGTTGTGACATCATCCCCCCGTTAGAGGGAATTTCGTCCCGAAATTCTGTTTGAAAGCTAGATTTGAGAATGCTAGAATAGGTGAGTGTACTTCTGCTTCATTTGATCCTCGCGTTCCCACGTGAATTCTGGCCCACGCTTTGCGTTCCACCGTACCTTCACGATCGGGATGCGACTTTGCTTAGTACGCTTCACTTCCCTGTCCATGATTTCGATTGGTTCTTCGACGAACAGGAGATTCTCATTAATTTCGATTTCGTCAAGAGGAATGACAAGGGTTTCATCTGGTAGACACTTCTTCAGATTAGAGACATGAAACACGGGGTGTACACCGTTTAGCTCCGCGGGTAGTTGTAGTCTGTATGCTACCGGACCTATTCGGCCGACGATCTCGAAAGGTCCAATGTACCGTGGGTTTAGCTTTCCCCGTTTTCCGAAACGTATAACCCCTTTCCAGGGTGAGACTTTTAACAGTACTCGATCGCCGACCTGGAATTCTAAGGGCTTTCGCCGTTTATCGGCGTAGCTCTTTTGTCGGTCACGCGACGCTTGCAATCGAGCTCTGATCTGAATGATCTTTTCTGTGGTTTCGCGAATGATTTCCGGTCCTATTAGTGCTCTGTCCGACGTATGTGTTCTTGCTAGCTGGGTATCGCCTACTTCAACCCAACATAACGGTGATCTACATTTACGCCCGTATAGTGCTTCGAAAGGAGCCACCTTGATGCTTGAATGGTAACTATTGTTATATGAGAACTCAATCAGCGGCAGGTGGGTATCCCAAGACTTTCCAAAGTCTATTACACATGCACGAAGCATGTCTTCAAGCGTCTGAATGGTTCGTTCGCTTTGACCGTCCGTTTGTGGGTGATACGCGGTGCTCATATCGAGATGAGTTCCCATTGCCTTGTGGAGTGATTGCCAAAAGCACGATGTGAACCTACTGTCCCTATCCGAGATGATAGATTTTGGCACTCCATGGAGTCTTACGATTTCTCGTAGGTACAAACGCGTCAGTCTCTCCATCTTGTAGGATTCTTTGATTGGCAGGAAATGGGCAGATTTCGTCAGTCGGTCAATTATTACCCATATGGTGTCCAATCCGTCCGACGTCTTGGGCAGCTTGGTCACGAAATCCATAGAAATCCCCTCCCACTTCCACTCAGGGATTGCCGGTTGCTGTAACAATCCGGAAGGTTTCTGGTACTCCACTTTTACTTTGGCGCACGTAAGGCACTTACCAACATAAGTCGCGATTTCCACCTTCATGTTAGGCCACCAATAGTGTTGCTTAATGTCCAAATACATCTTGTCCGAACCGGGGTGAATGGAGTATCGTGTCTTGTGGGCTTCCTTCATAACGGTCTCTCTAAATCCTCCGATTTTTGGGACCCAAATACGGTTCATGAAATAGTATACCCCATTCTCCTTGACTTCTAGGTTCTTCTCCATCCCGCGTAATGCCTCGCTAGTCCTATTTTCCGCTTTCATAGCCTCTGCCTGAACTGATGCAATTTGAGTGGCCAGATGAGACTGAATGGTTATCGAGTGCGTTTTCGTACGGCGATTAGAGTACTCCTTCCGACTTAATGCATCGGCTACCACGTTGGCCTTGCCTGGATGGTACTTGATCTCGCATTCGTAGTCGTTTAGCAATTCCACCCATCTTCGTTGTCTCATGTTCAGCTCCTTCTGATTCAAGATGTGCTGGAGGCTCTTGTGGTCCGTGAAGATGGTGCACTTTGTACTGTACAGGTAGTGCCTCCAAATTTTTAGGGCGAAGACCACGGCGCCCAGTTCTAGGTCATGGGTCGTGTAATTTACTTCGTGCGTGTTTAGTTGGCGGGACGCATATGCTATCACTCTTCCACGTTGCATGAGAACGCAACCTAAGCCTTGATTCGACGCGTCACAGTAGACTACAAAATCTTCCGTTCCTTCGGGTAGAGATAGCACAAGAGCGCTACAGAGAGCTTGCTTCAAGGTTCGAAACGCAATCTCTTGTCGGTCGGTCCACTTGAATGGCACGCCCTTTTGCGTAAGCAAGGTAAGCGGCTTGGCGATCTTAGAGAAGTTTTGGATGAACCTCCTATAGTAGCCTGCTAGGCCTAAGAACTGACGAATTTCTATGGGCGTAGTCGGAGTTGCCCATCCTTCCACAGCTTTGACCTTAGAGGGATCCACATGAATTCCGTCTTGGCTAACTACGTGGCCTAGGAAATTCACACTCCGGAGCCAGAACTCGCACTTGGAGAGTTTGGCGTAAAGCTTTTCCGTTCGCAGAGTCTCTAAGATTTGTCGGAGATGTTGGCCATGCTCCTCTTTGCTTCGAGAATAGACGAGGATGTCATCGATAAACATAATGACGAAGTTGTCCAGGAATGGTCGAAAGATTCGATTCATTAGGTCCATGAATGCGGCAGGTGCATTTGTTAGACCGAAAGGCATTACGACGAATTCATAATGTCCGTAGCGGGTTCGGAAAGCGGTTTTAGGAATATCCTCTTCTCGGACTTTGAGTTGGTGGTATCCGGACCGTAAATCTATTTTAGAAAATAGCTATCTCCTTGGAGCTGGTCGAATAGATCATCGATTCGCGGGAGTGGGTAGCGGTTTTTAACAGTGAGCTTATTTAACTCTCTGTAATCGATACACATTCTGAAAGATCCGTCCTTCTTTTTGACGAAGAGCACCGGAGCTCCCCATGGCGAGTAGCTAGGTCGGATAAATCCTTTGTCCAGAAGCTCACTGAGTTGGCTGGACAGTTCCTGCATTTCAGCAGGAGCCAATCGATATGGTGATTTAGCGAGAGGAGTTGCTCCTGGAATGAGGTCGATTCGGAACTCAACCTGTCTCTCTGGGGGTACTCCTAGAAGATCTTCGGGAAACACGTCCGGAAATTCACACGCTACTGGAATGTCTTGGATGTTAGTTTCTTCTTTGGCCTTGTCCACTATGTGAGCCAAGAACGCCAAATTGCTCTTTCGCAAGTGTTTTTGTGCTTTGATGCACGAGATGAGACGAAGATTCGTACTGGGTTTGTCTCCGTAAATTACTAGGGTTTCGTGATTCGGAAGACGAAGGCGAACGACCTTCTCGTGGCACATAATCTCAGCATGGTGGGGGCTTAACCAATCCATGCCGATAATCACATCGAAACTCCTAATTGATACTGGCATCAGATCTATTCGTAAGACGTGTTGGTTGAGGGTTAGGGTACATCCGATGTAGATCTCCCTAGTGGATTCGGTTTTCCCATTGGCCATTTCCACCGTATAGGTTTCATTTAGCTTCTGGGGTTGTTGTTTTAGTAAATGTTTAAACTTCTCGCTTACGAAACTTCGCTCCGCTCCGGTATCAAATAAGATGCATGCATAAGTGTGGTTTAGGGGAAACGTACCGGTCACAACTGCGGGGTCCTGAACTGCATCACTCTGACCCATAGTCAGCATTCTTCCTGCTCCCCTGTTTCCTGAGTTGTTGTTGTTAGGGCAATCTCGACGGAAGTGTCCCGTCCTTCCGCACCCGAAACAGGTGTGGCTAGGCCCTGTATTGTTGCTGCCGGCATTGGTGTTGTTGTTATTGCGGTGGTTGTTGTTGTTCTGGTTGTTTCCCTGACTCTGGTTCTGAGAAGGATAAGTCCTGCAGAACCTTGCAGTGTGTCCCCTTCGGTTGCAACTGGTGCAATGGAACTCCCTACATTCTCCTTGGTGATGGAAACCGCACTTGTTACATTTGGGAAGATTACCGGTATAGGGTCTTGAAGCATTTGAAGCAGCTGAGGCTGGAGCATGTGGTGTGGCTGGAACCAGCGCAGTGACAGCGTTAACTGCCACTGTTTGCTGCTTTTTAGAGGTCTCGGGGCCCTGACGCCCCTTTCTCTTGTTGTTCCATCCTTTCTTACCATCACCCTCCTTCTTCTTCTCAGTCTCCACTGGTTTCTCGCCCTTCTTGTTGTTGTGATCATATAGCCTCTTTGCCAATCTCTTTGCACTGTCAAACGTTTCAGGGTTCGCAGCTATCACATTCCCTTGAATGGGGGGTGTCAGTCCCTAGATGAATCGTTCGATCTTCTTTCCTTCTGATGTGATCATACCCGGGCACAACAGAGATAGTTCGCTGAATCTCGATATGTAAGCATCGATGTTCCCATTCTGCACCGTGAGATTCCATAGTTCCTGTTCCATCTTCTGTATTTCGCCTCGGGGGCAGTACTCCGCCATTAACATTTCTTTCATTTCTGCCCAGGGAATAGAGTTGGCGACAGGGAGCGTCATAGCTTCTACGTGTCCATTCCACCAAATAAGTGCTTGGTCCACAAAAGTGCAGGCCGCGAACTTCACCTTCATCTGCTCGGGGCACTCGCATATCTCGAATACCGACTCTACCTTCTCGATCCATCGCTTCAGAGCGATCACTCCTCCAGTGCCGTTGAAAGTTCGGGGTTTAGCGTTCGCAAAGTCCTTGTAGGTGCACGTTTTAGTGGGTTCTTGGTTCGTCCCATTGTTCGAACTTCCGGATCCTTGCCCGTTACCTCCTCCGTTGTTCCCTCGGTGAAGTTGTGCCATAGCTGCTGTGACCGCAGCAGACACGGCTGCCTGGAAAGCAGTGGAGTCAACTTCGGGTGGAGTTGGTCCTGGGTTTCCGCGAGTAGGTCGGAGAGGCATCTTCTTGTCACGAAACGGAAAGACGTTGGGTGTACGTGGTTTCCGTGAGGTTGTGGTCCTACTGACTAGGTGTATGGCACGAACTTAAGTACTTCTATCATTTAGCATACAATCATAGATTCGCAACACATAGCAAAACACGTAAAAGTTCACTAATATTATCCTATGCCTCTTCCACTATTGCAAACTAAACAGACGTTCTCTTTTTGGTGATAAAGGGTATAGTTTTAGGTTCCCTAGCTATCCCGATCTCATCAAGACGTGTGTTAGTCTTACCTTGGAGAGAATGTAGTTGATCAGGCTACATTCACTACTTGGTATCACTAAGAACAGTCCCGAATTAACCGAGATACCAGTGTTATTGTGTTTGATTCAGCGTTAGGTCCTTATCCCTAATGCAAGCAAGTGTGTTTTATTTACTTGTTTTGTTCAGAGTTATGTTAGTCCCTCTTTTTGGTTTATAGTTGCATATCAATGTGTGGCTCGACATGCTAGTTCACGATAAACAAAGCTCTGATACCAACCTGTCACACCCCCGAACCAGACGGCGGAAACGTCCGGGGGATGTTGTGACTCAATTGAATACCATAACATTGAATATATATGAAACATAACAACATTCGTCACCATGCATTAATATAGTACAACCGGTAGCGTTTACCTGACATACATTGTTTAAACATTACATTCCCAAAAAAAAATAAATTGTTCGATTTGTTCATAATCAAACTGCAAGCCATCACCGAATAGGTTTTCCTTTGGTTCACTGGTTCCCTGAGAATACAAGTATTTTGAAAAAACGTCAACATATGAAATGTTGGTGAGTTCATAAGTAGTGTTTGAAATCCAATGTTTGTATTGTTTGAAAACTACCAGAAAATCCGATATTTTCTGAAAGAAAAGCTTTTGAAAATGTTGTGAAGATCCATAGGTATGCTTGTTTATTTCTATGCTTGTAAAAAAATTGTACATTTAAAATTGTATGCATTTCAAATCTGTATGTATTGAAAACCCTAGGAAAACCCGATGTTTTCCTAATTCCTTGAATTCCATGAAGTCACATTGAAAACATTGCATAGCGTGTAGTGTCAGTCCCAGGCGACGTTGGATTATTTTTGAGCATGATTATTTGCTACAAACACGCGTTACACAAACGACTAGTCTATAGCTATACCAACGATCCCGTAGGCGTCGTCCGTACTAATCACGTTACCTAATCGCCCTGACTATGTGTAGTCCCACATCCGAAGAGAAAGAGGTCACGAAGACCCCGATGACTCCATTAACCGGTTGGGGATAAAAATGTACGAGGGGTCCCCGACCCGCCTCGCATAAAATGTAGATTTTACTAGCTATACCAAGGGACCCTTGGGGACCAGTAATATACAAGCCATTGAAAGTCCATTTACGTTGTGTCGGATCGGTAAAACCCAACACTCCGTAAAAAAAATGTCTTCGGGCCTTAAGATCAGGTCATTGGGCTAGCTAGGCTCAACGAACAAGATTTTACACTTTTGGGGCCCAAAGATGGTGCGTAGACGTCTGTGCACACTCGCATGTATAATGTATTACCAAACGTTACTTGTATGAATCGTAGTATCGTAGCGTCGTAGTGTTAGTAGTTGTAGATTTCTATTGGTTCGAGACCGAGCCAATTCGTTTAACAACGACTTTTGGTATTGTAATGTATTGTATTTCGTCGATAGCCGCGGTGCCATTATTTGATAAAATTGTGTATATTGAATTAGCCTTGAAATTTTTCTGTTTTCAGCCCCTCATTGTTTGTAAAATTTACATTTTCAACCCTTTTATTAAATACTTCCCGGTTTGGTCCTTAAATTAATTTTCTTGACATTTTAACACCAAAAATTATTGAAATTAATATTTTTCAGCATATTTTTCATAGAAAACAGTTTAAGTCCCTGAAAATGCAGTTTTCTCGGTTTTAACCCTTTCTTTTTCGCAACTTTGACAATTTTGGCCCAAATTGGAAATTTTTTGCAACTTTGGTCCTTTTTAAATTTAAAAAGCATTTTAAACCTTTGAATAGAATTTGGAACACTTATAGTCCACTGTTTTACAGAAAAATACAGTTTTGGCCCTCCAAAACAGAAAATCTCGCATAATGGGCCTCATTGGGCCAAAAATGTCATGTTTAGCCCATTAAGCTTGGAATTTATGTTTTTAATCCCCTAAATGACTATATTTCCAGAAATTGTTTTATTGAAACTGTTTTGGCACACCTCATCCATCAGAATTCGTGATATGTCAATTTGGACCCTTAATTTTGTATTTTTCACATTTTAGGCCCAAAATTTGTGTTTTTAACCCAAAGAAAATTGTTACTAAACCACTTAACCATTTTTCTTGAAACACTTTGTATGTAGAAATATATTTGAAGCTAAAATCATTTAACACAAGATATATCTCGGTTTTTAGGGGTTTTATGGCTAGATCCAACATTATAACACACAAATGCATACATATAAGCATGGAAATCATACAAGGCATACAAAACACATATAGATCTACACTTTCACTTGTATTCCCCCCCCCCCCCCCCACAAAACTCATAAAAACAGAAAATAGGGGGTATGAAGCTCACCTTGGGTGTGGGGGCTCGGTTTTGCAAAGAAAATGGAAGGAAAATGAAGTGATTTTTGGCCTAAGCACCCTTCCTTGGTAGATCTCGAGTTTGATGACTTCTAAGGTGTATGATCACAAGTTGGAATAGATTTAGAAGAGGTTTTTGATGGAATGAAATAACTAGATCATATATATATATATATATATATATATATATATATATATATAAGTAGATACTTACTTAAGATGGTGATTAGCTTGAAAGATCCTCTTGAAAGCTTCTTAAAATCTCGAAATTTATGGGGAGGAAATGAGAGAGTTTTCTTGAATGTTCTTTGATAGAATTTGTGAAATGTGTGTGTGTGTTTGAGATGTGGCCGAGAGTGAGAGAGATAGGAAGAAGGGATGCGATTTTGATATGATGCTTGCTTGGAAACATGAGTTATATGCATGGAAACCCAACAAATAAAAGTGAGGTGGCAACCCAAGGTCAACTCTCCCTTTTTCCTTGGGCTTGGGCCGAGAAGGGGGAGAGAAGAAGGGATTTTTGGGCTTTTTGCCCCTAAGCCCAATATTAGAGGTAGGTTGGGTGTTTATTGGCCTTATAAAATAAAATTGTGATTTTTATGCTTTAATAAGCTAGATTAGGTTAATCATGGATCAAAGCTTTCAATTCATTTCATTCTAGGCCCAACATGGCCCAAAATGTTGAAATAAATTAGTGTGGGTCCAATTAGAGCCCAATTAGGGTTCTAAGCCCATGATAGTCTAATTGGAAGCTTATTGGTCCATTTGGATCCAATAGGGTAGTCCTAGTCCAAAATGGACTTAAACAAGGACTTTTAGGGTCTCCAATTGTTTGATGACTATTTGTAGTACTAGTATGATGTATTTGATTGAAGTTTTTGATTCACATTAGCTTGAATGTATAGATTACATGACACAAAATTTCCAGTTGTGACACATCAAGTTCATCTTGAAGCTGTGAAGAAATCAAAGATTAAAGCTGAAGCCAAAGCTCCCATTGAAGATCGACAAGAAAAGCCAGCTACTTTTTGGGGGGAGTTTGTTGGGCCAATTAGAAAAGAAAGTTATAAACCAAGGGGGAGATTGTTGGGTAAAAAATATGGTTTATACTTTGCTTTTCTAGGAAAATATATTTTTATGTAATGTTATATGTGTTTGCGGTTTGTGTGTACGGTCGTACACGTGTGTACGGCCGCACACCCTGTGTACGGCCGTACACAGGGTGTGCGGTTGTACACATGTGTATGGATGGAGGTCCATATAAATTGAGGAGTGCATGTGGGAGTGTACAGTTAGACGAGAGAAGGCTAGAGAAGAGATAGAAAGTTAGAGAGAAGAAGTGTGTGTGAGAGAGAATCTATTGTAAGGAGCATCACTCAATTTAATTAATACATACAAGATTCGTCATCTTCTTCTTCTCCTTCTCTTCTATATTGATCTGACATCATCCAATTGATTGGGATTCCGCATCATCAATTGGATCTGATTGATACACAAGCAATTTTGGGGACTAACAGACTTAGGGTTTGCCTTGTGTGGATTGTTAGGAGGGATTTTGCACCCATCTTTTGGCAGGAGAGCAGTTAGGTGTGGTTGATAAGATTTTGAGTCGTGTGTTAGTCAGATTTGAGATTCAGGTAAGTCTCCTCACAATACTTGCAAGTCGAAGGCACCAATGTCAGCCCATTGGATTATGATATAGTATGCTAGCTGTCTTTATGATTCTTGAATGTATTGTATGTGTTTGTAATATACCGGGCAGGGCCTGATGAGTATGTTGGGCGGGGCCCATCGCAAGTTACCGACGGATCTGTTTTGGACGGGGTACGATGTTGGGCGGGGCCTGATGGTTGTTGGGCAAGGCCAGTATGTATGGTATGTGGTACTTTGGGGAAATCACTAAGGTTTGTGCTTATAATTTATGTTTATGGTTCCAGGTACTTCCGGTTCGAATGGGAAGGGCCCGACATGACTACACAACATCCCGTAGAGTTTTCCGTATTGGTAATTAATGAAATTAATCTGATGTTTAAATACTATATTCACTTTGATCGGTTTTGGAACAACTCGTTTGTATGATTTATTGTTTTGAAAATATTAATTTTAGTGTGAATCTTTGGGATGTTACAAGTTGGTATCAAAGCCTTGGTTTGAGGGATTCGGGTACACGTTCGGGTGTGTATTAACTCAAACTGAGGAATTGATAATCTTTTTGAAAGAAAATGAATTTTATAAAAAGATTTTAAAGAAGAAATGGGTGTGATGTGTGCATTAGTCGAACTCAAGCAAGTGATTCTCATAATACCCATACATGTTTGTTATGATATATGTTATGAGAATTTCATGCTAGAATTGGGCTAAGGATTTGCTCATGATTTCATGGTAGGAGAGAGATGCCTTTATATGCCTGATTGTTTGAGCTTTTGGAATTGCAACTAGTATGGATTTCAGATGATTGTATGGATTGGCCTGATATGTGATGCCTCATAGCCTAGGAGGATTAGATGCTATGCTCGAATTGGAATCTGTATTGGTAGAAGCAATTTCTAAATGTATGCTTTAAAAAATATATACGATTAGGATCATATAGCCCTAGAATAATTGATTTTGCCTTATTTCCTGTTCCTTGTCAGGTTGTGGTCCTAGGGTATAGTCTTTTATTCGAAAATCTATTTGATCCTATATTGTGTATAATTTGCATTTATAACGCAACTGAAAGTAAGAGTGGAAGTTCTTAGAATGGGTTGTAATGAATGAGCTTGGGGTGTCCTCTGCTTGTTATGTGTTTGGAGTGCTACTGCATGAATTTTACTTGCTTTGTGCTTAGTGGGACCATTAGTGACATGAGTTAACTACTAAGTGAATATCTTAAGTCACATGCTGCATAGGTTAAATAATCTCAGAGTGATTGATTTGGCCCTACTATGCAGCTCCCGTCTGAGTCTAACCGTGGTAGGGTTGAGACTTTTACTCGAAGGATTATCTTAGCTTTGTTGCATGTGATTATATTCATGAAGTAGTTAGTTGACATTATTGGTATTTCTTCAGCAACTGATGGCAGGGTGAGGAACCTAAGAGAGAATATGAAGTATTTTAATGGGTATAGATGTGCTGTTTAGCGAGTACTTGGAGTACCAGTTTAAGAAGGTGACATGGAGGATTCCAGATAATTCTTGAGGAAAGTATGGATAGGTGTGGAAGGTAGTATCCGGCTCGTACTACTGAAAGCACATGAACCATAATCGAATCAAGGAGATTCATGGAGAATCTAGGAAGCCTATGGATTGAGGATTCTTGGGTATGTTATGATCATTTGTACGATTGCTTCTCAGAATGGTGATGATCATGCATGGAGGAGGTTCAAGTTCTGGTTCAGGTACTGAGTCAATTGATGAGAAAATATGGGCATTAATCTCGTCGGAGATCATCCATGGTATTTTGGAGCAGACTCCTATGATCGTCGGGTCGGTCAAGGAGGGGATTATGGAGATTATGGATGAGCATCTGAGCACGTTCCTCCTTGAGATTATGGATATTGTGGGAGCTCGCACTCTTTCATTCCGTGAGTTTCGTGCTTGTGGAACTCTTGAGTTATTTAGGGCGAAGTACCTATTTATAGTAGGAGGTGGTTAGCAAATATGGTGAATGCATTCCAAACGAGTTTCTGCCCCGAGGGGTCGAATGTCAGCTTTGCATGCTGTCTTCTGAAAGACAGAGCTTGAGATTGGTGGGAGGAGGTATACTTCTCTTTGGGAGATGAAGCCCTTGATACGATGACTTCAGATGAGTTTGTGACCTGGTTTAGGGCGGAGTTTGCACCCGTTATTCAGGTGAAGTAGTTGGCGAGGGAGTTTCAGGACTTTCGCCAGATGGATGATACTGTGGCGGAGAACATCGCCAAGCTTAGGGAGAGGGCTCTTTTAGTTCCACAGTTTGTCATAGATAAGGATATGAAGAAGATAAAGTACCATGATATGATGCAAGACGATATCAGGGAGTTTATGAGCTTTTCGGATTTTCGGAATTTGGAGGACATGATTGCTAGAGCCTGAGAACGGGAGATTGATTTGGAGAACCTGGGGAAGAGGAAAACAGAGCAGGTGTAGACAGTTAGAGGTCATGCAAAGAGACCCAAGACTTCAAATCAACGGTTGAGGGGACAACATGGCCAAGGTCAGTGCAACACGTGAAGGAAGCAACACGATTAGGTTTGTCGATCTAGGGGTATGGGTTGCTAGAAGTGTAGCAGGGTTGGTCATGTCAGTTGATATTGTCCCTAGGGGACGATCCCGTTAAGTTTTCAGTGCAACCAAGTGGGCCACAAGAAGGCCGACTGTCCGAAGTTGATAAGAGGAGCGGTGAGGGCACTTGCTCTAGCCACTCCAAGGATCTGATGGTCACAAGGGAAAAGTGAAGGTTCCTATGGTGAGGAGCCGAGCATTGCAGTCACAAGCCGAGGAGATCTGAGTTCCATCAGTTGACGTCGGAGGTATGTGTTATATTCACTTCCGTCATGCCTTTTATTAATTATGGTTATGATTGTCTTTTAATGTGTGAGACGTTATGTGTGGTGTAACTAATTCTCCACCTGGAATTTATAGTTCTCTTCATGATGGACTAGCCATTTTATCTTGAGAATCTTTTTATGCCATTTTTCATACTGAGAGTCGAGTTTAGGGGATATTTGGGTTTTCGATGTGGGAGGCATCGGTCATCATTGGAACAAGCTTAAAGTGAGAAAAGATCAACATCCGATTTGATCTTTGGTGGTATCAGCAGGAATTCAAGAAATCCGCATGGTAGGCATGTCGGGTTTGAATGCAAGATATGTAGGGGTTTTCCTAGTTTCAAGGCAATAAGGAATTGATTTGATCGTGGGAGTAAGATCGGTAGTTGCCAAGTTCATACCTTTGTATTGTGGTCAGTTGCATGTTTGCATAGGAGTTACTCTAAGTCCAAGTAGGTCGTGGAATCGGTTGGGTACCCGTTTCAATATTTGTGATGTTGTTCTTCCTTATACGATAAGTCACCAATGACTTGTAGTGGAGTCAATGGGAAGTACTTGGGATTATTGAGCTCGTTGAGATTTCAGGAAGGATTCATCGGGTTTTAGAATGTGTGTGATCGCTAAGATTGGCTAGTAATGGAATGACAATTCTTGGAAGATCAGGTTAAATTGTAAGGTTGTGAGATAGATTGGAAATCTATAAAATTTTATGGAATGGAATAGTGTAGTTGAATCCAAGTTGGGGAGAATCGTTTGGACTAAGGGCTGCACAATAATGGATATTAAGGTTACCTCGTGCAGCAGTAGTGACGCGTGGTGGGTATGTGATTAGGAACATGTTAAAGATTGTGTTAGGGCCTCTCTGCTTGTCCTTGTCTGATTAAGGATTTAAGGTTCGAAGCATAACCCGAACACCTAGTTGGGGTATAGTTGGATGAGGGTTCGACTCGTGATCATTATGGTCGGTATGATAGATGAGCGGTAAGACCATGGGTTGGGACCATGGAAATATAGAAGTGTTGTAAGACTGCAGGGGTGGTCGTAACTTTCACTAGGCTGGCAGGTATTGTGGTAGCGCTGTAAGACTGTGGGGTAGCCCGTAGCATTCACATGGTCCATAAGCAGTTATGAGAGTGTGGTGAATCTATGATTTGGCTCATAGTTCCTCTAAGTGAGATTAAACCAAGATAGGACAGGTCGTAAGACTGTAGGAAGGCCACTACATTCGTGGAATTAAGGAAGGTTATGGTCCGTATGAGGCTGGTTATGATATATGACTATAGTTGAGCATGCAACGTTCATTTATAGCAAAGTGGATTTGTTGCATCGGTGTAATGGTAAATTATGTTATCCTTGGTTGGATCAGGAGGGCTGTTGGAGCCATTATGGAAGACAAGCTAGGACATCTCTTTCCAGATATACCCTCGTTCAGGAGTCGCATGGTGCGATTTTGTGAGGTTATCAACCTCAAAAACCAGTTGGAACTCCGATATATCGGTTAATTGGTAGGTAAATATGAGACCAGGGAGGTCTCTGTTACATCAGAATTTATAGTTATGGTACCGAAAGGTGAGTCTGATATGGTATCCCTGATTGAGACTCGTGTTAGGATTCACCTTGTTATTAAGTGAAAAGTTTTCAACAACAATGAATGGTTAGGGATTCTGTCTCCCGGTGGAAACAACAAGATAGTCTAGGGTCGTAAGGGTTTATGATCAGTTTGGATTGCGAAGTTGAATATATTTGGCAATGATTCTGAATGCTTGTCTGTCGGGAAGTCAAACAAGTTATTAAGATTTAGATTTTGGGCAGAGTAGTGATGGTTATTCTTCAGTAATTTACGCTAGTGGGGTAAGGATCCGTTCATCATCAGGGTATGAGAGCCCCACTAAGGTTGGGTTCGATTATAGTTTTGGAAGGCTGTTGTATGCATAAGTCAACTTCTTAGTCCGTATTGAGGTTGTAGCAGTATCGTCTAGGTTGTTGGGCGTCTGGAAGGTAGTAAGGAGTGATTTCGAGGACAAAATCTAATTTAAGTGGGGGAGAGTTGTAACACTGGGATCTTGAGATACTCTGTTCATAATTAAATTAACATTTTGAGGATTTCCACGATGTGGTGGAGGCACCACCACGATGTGGCGAGGCGAAAAGGTTCGCGTGTTTTACTTAAGCCACCACGGTGTGACGACATTGGACACGACGTGGTGGATAACTGACATGAAAACCTTATATTTCAAGGTTCACTCCCTATTTAAAGGAATGGGGAGGCTAGGTTTTACTCATCCTCAGCCTCCATCAGCCCCTCAAGCCCTAAAGAAAACCCTAACCACTTTCTTCCATTTGGACTTTTTGGGTGGTCCTAATGGATATGGTTAGGAACTTTATCCTTCTAGAACACATGTTGGACCAGATCAAAGCTTTGAAGCTCTTGGAATCGAAGAAAAATAGCTTAATATATCAAGCTATTGGAACCTCTACTACCACGACATGGCGGCTTGGATTTTCCTGACTATTTGGTTATATGCGAGCCACAATGTGGCCAAGGAAGACCACGATGTGGTGGTCAGCTAAAGTCAACTCTGACCATTGACTTTTGGCAAGGGTTGAATTTTTGCTCAATCTCTATTTTTAGGAGGTGGACTTAGGGTTTGCCTTGTGTGGACTATTAGGAGGTGTTTTGCACCCATCTTTTGGCAGGAGAGCAGCTAGTTGTGGTCAACACGATTTTGAGTTGTGTGTTAGTCGGCTTTGTGATTAAGGTGAGTCTCCTCACAATTCGAAGACACCAATGACGACCCATTGGATTATGTTATAGTATGCTAGCTGTCTTTGTGACTCTTGCATGTATTTTATTTGTTTGTATGTATACCGAGTGGGGCCCGATGTCAGGTGGGGCCTAATGAGTGTGTTGGGCGGGGTCTATTTCCTGTTACAGACATATCTGTTTTGGGTTGGGCCCGATGTCAGGAGGGACCCGATGGTTGTCGGGCAAGGCCCATTATATGTATGATATATGGTATTTTGGGGAACTCACTAAGTTTTGTGCTTACGGTTTATGTTTATGGTTGCAAGTACTTCTGGTTTGAAAGGGAAGGGCCCTACATGACTGCATAACGTCCCTGAGAGTTTTCCACATTGACAGTTAATGAAATTACTCTGATGTTTAAATAATATATTCACTTTGATTTGTTTTGGACCAACTCGTTTGTATGATTTATTGTTTTATTAATAAAGATTTTACTATAATTCTTTTGGATTTTACACATGGTATCCCTTGATGAACCACTTATGTTGTGAAGTCCTCTATGATGCTCAATGTTGTTCAAGTTTGGTTAGATGTTGAAGATGCTAAAAGATTATTGCTTGATGTTCCACAATAATAGTTAATGAGCCATGGTGATCTTGATGTGCCATTCTTGCATCATGATAAGCCACTATGGATCATGATGTTATATCATGTGTGTTGTTGATGTCCATGCAATGTAAGTCAAGGATGAATGTTCTAAAAGCTACTGCATGGCATTTGTGATTGGTTGACACCATTCATGGGCCTATAAGCCAATGGGCTTGACCCATTAGGGTTTTATGTCCGATCTCTCCACTATAAATAGGGATGTCTCCTAAGTCATTTATGTGTGTCTTTTTGTACCCTTAGTGAGTAGGTCGAATCTCTGCTGGTTATACTTGTAATCTCTGTTTGAGTACTCTGTGAACAAAGAATACTCCCCTCCTGCCCGTGAACGTAAGTCATCTTGAACGAACCACGTAAATACTATGTCTTTGTGTGCTTTTGTGTAATGTGTTATCTACATTACTTCTTAACAATGGTCGTCAAAACTTGGCAAGTGGCATCAGATTTGTTTAGAGTCTTGATAAGTATCATCTAATTGACTAATTATATATATATATATATATATATATATATATATATATATATATATATATATATATATATATATATAGAGAGAGAGAGAGAGAAAAGTGAATATACCCTACAAGGTATATGAGATTAAGTACCCCAAACTCAAAATACTATGTCGTTTTGTATCATATATGTATTGTAATCCTATAAGGTTCTTAAACTTCAATCCTTAACTTGATTTACTTTCAAAATTTCGCTATTATCTTCTTCTTACATAGTTTTCGTTTGTAACTATATATATATATATATATATATATATATATATATATATATATATATATATATATATATATATATATATATATATATATATATATATAACCTAGTAGGTGTTCGATAGAAAGATGTGATGTAAGAAGAATATAATAGTAAAATTTCAAAAATATTGGAAGTAAATCAAAATATTGGAAGTAAATCAAGTTAGTGGTTAAAGTTTAAGAACCTTGTATGATTACAATGCATATATATGATACAAAACGACGTAATATGATGAGTTTAAGTACGTAAGCTTATATACTGTAACGCCCCGTTCCTAAGAGTACCTAATTGTGAGTCCCCGAGATTTAAGAGAAGTGGTATTTTGATCATATTGTGGGAAAAGTGGATTAATGAGGGCCAAGTATGAAGTTTGGGGACTCGCCGAGTACGCCCAACATAAGCTGGGATTACGCCCAGCGTAATTGGGTAAGTGACGCGGGTGCAAGGTTGAGTACACCCAACATACTAGAGGTACGCCCAGCGTATTAGAGGTACGCCCAGCGTACTCTCAGAGTTCTAAAACCCTAAATTTAGGGTCAACCACTATATAAGGAACATGTTGGTGCATTCCCTAGCCTCCATAAGCTCTCCCTTAACCTCAGAAACCCTAAGATAGCCGTCCCACCTCCTTGATTGGGTGTGTTTGGTCTTGGAAAGCTTGGATTAGCAATGGAGAGCATAAAGGAAGAAAGGAGAAGTTGTCAAGGAAGGAGAGAAACGGCTGGAGCTTATAGATCTGGGAAGACATCATCCTTTGGAGCCTATTTGAGGTATAAAGCTTCTTGCTTGACATTCATATTGTGTAGATCTATGTGTTGTGAAGCTTTGACACCATTCTT